>NC_133411.1:157967500-159217500 GCF_049350105.2 Macaca mulatta
TTTCCACCACGTGTTCAGGGAGCAGCCCAGTGTTGACCCTCTCTCCACGGGCTTAGGGTGAACATCATTCCTCTCTGGTTCCAGCTGGTCGATTTGGAGGGTACAGCTGCCTCCCCATATGACCCAAGTCAACAACTCCCAGAGAGCTCTGCAGGAGGCCTACCTGCAGGTACAGCTCCACCAGCTCGTCTTCCTGCATGAGGTAGTGGAGTCGCCCCGCCCCAAGCCAGGCCTCAGCAGCCTTGTCTCTCTCCCCCAGGTCAATGAAGATACGCAGGCTCTCCTTGATGCATGTGAGTGACCTCCTGAGAGACCTGGGGACAGACATGAACTTGTGAGGTGCTAGGGCTCAGAGGGCCCTCAGGGTCCACTCAGCACAGAATGAAACAGAAGCTCCGAGCGGGAACAGCCACGTCCCACATCACACAGGGAGGTGGGCCTGACTGAATCCCAGCTCTACCCCAATCAGCTGTGTGACTTTGAGAACGTACAGGATCCTTCCTGCTTTGGTTTGCTTACCTGTAAAACAGGCCTATAATTGTGCCCACCTGAGCAGATTGTTGTGAGGATTAAATGAGATAAAACTAGAGTGCTTAGAACAGTGCCTATTACGTCCTTGGCCCCTGATGAATGTTTAAAGATCACTTATAATTATTATTATTACTGATTCATGGTCCATCAACCCTTTGACGGCTCTATAACCTTTTTAGGTGTTATGTTATTGCAATGGTTTGTCTGTGTCCCCACCCAAATCTCATCTTGAATTGTAGCTCCCATAATCCCCACGTGTTGTGGAAGGGACCCGGTGGGAGGTAATTGAATCATGGGGCCATTACGCCCATGCTGCTATTCTCATAATAGTGAGTCTCACGAGATCTGATGGTTGTATAAAAGGCAGTTCCCCTGCCATTTAAGAGGTGCCTTTGCTCTGCCTTTGCCTTCAGCCATGATTGTGAGGCCTCTCCAGCCATATGGAACTGTGAGTCCATTAAACATCCTTTCCTTTATACCCAGTCTCAGGTATGTCTTTATTAGCAGTATGAGAATGACCTATTACAGTTACTAACACAAAATAGGCACCAAACGCATACCTATTGAGTGAATGCATGAGTGAGTGACAACAGTGGTAACTTTAAGTCATCAAAAAGATTTTGATGTTTTGTTTACAAAGAAAATCAAAGCAGGGTGAAAGTTTTAACAGGTTGCTTCTTAACAGGTGCCCTTTAATTATTTGGAAAATTGTATTTTGTAGAAAACTCTCCCTCCGCGACAACGGAGGGACCAATGAAGAAATGAGACATAGGTAATATATTTTCTCACAGACGATTCAGTGTTCAAAAACAAGGAAAGAACACCGTGCATCATCTAGATAGTACTTCTCAGTCCCAGCAACAACTAGAGTCACCTGGAAGCATTTTAAACTTGTACACTGCCACACTCTTTCCCAGTGTGTTGCAACGTCATGATAGCCTGAGCACCGGGCTCTCAGAATATGGCTCAGGCACAAGCACTGTGTCTAAGTTCTCCATGTAATTCTGTCGTGCAGTTTGGCTTGAGACTTGCCAATCTAGTCCAATATTCTTATTTTATAGAAGAAACAAGCCCAGAAATTGGAAATAACTTACATATGTTTGCACAGCACATTAGGGGAAGATCCAAGGCCAGAACTCCCTTCTGAGTAGCAGCCTAGGACTCGTCCCATAACACTCATATTTCCCAAAACATGATTTGTGGCCCACTTGCATCAGCATTTCCTAGGGACCTTATTCAAAGCACAGAACCCCCACCCCAGAACTACCTCAGACTGACTGAAAAAGATTCATTACAGTTGCAATCCAGGAACCTGAATTCCTGAGACACACCCAGGTTACATTCCTGCACAGCGAAGTTTGAGAACCACTGCAGCAAACCATGCAACTCTTCCCAGACACACTGATCATCATCAACCACATCTGTGGACACTTAAGTAGAAAGTCCTCAACAAACGTGGTTACCACTTGATCACAGACCTCTCAGCCGCCAGGCCCCTTTGTGCACCATGAGGGAAACAAGCATTGCTCTCAACTCCTAAGGCCCAGATCCTTATTGGCAATGAGGCAGCTGTTGGCCTTCTGGAGAGAGTGCCAGGCACTTGGCCTTTGTAAGAAACAGAAAGAAAAAAACTCAAGCTTTCTCTTCTGCCCTGCTCTTAACATGAGATTTACTGACATCCCAGATGGGACCTGGCCACGCTTTCACAGGTTTTAAAACGTGAAACTTCCTCTGAGAATGCAATGAGCTCAAAAACTCCACACCATGCTGCAGTGATCACCAATCTCCTCGGCTCAGCTACAGTAACCACAGGCATCTTTCACTATAGGAAGCACTGCCTTTCTCTCCCCACTTTGTACCCTGCAAACTCAAGCCGGGTTCAGATTCAGCAGGCCTGGCCTCCACAGCTCTCCTCACTCTCACTGGAGCAATTGATGAGGATAAGACCCATAAATCTCATCCTCATCCTATTTCCTGCTCTGTTTTTTTTATATTACCATTTACTGTCCTGGGATGCCCTTGGGCTACTATAGTTGTTTTCTCCAGACCTTCAGGGAACAAGATTTAGGTTATTACAGACAGGCCAACTGACAGAGCCAGCATTTGCTTCTTGTACTTTCTCCCTCTGAGTTCATTATGACTGTGGAAGAGAGGAGATCTCTATTTCTTTCCAAGAAACACCCCATCAGGGGAAGGCAAGACTTACAGAGACCTGGTGGCTCACACAGCACCATTGAGACTCCTTGCAAATGGAAGATTTTCCAAAGGCACTGCCTCTCACCAAGACTTGCCCATGATCTATGATCTCCAGTAAGAAACAAGTGCTTTCATGGTCTAAAACTGGGCAGTAGTCCAGCTTCCTTGGTTCCTTCCTATCACCACTGACCCCCATTACTTTACATCTGCCAGTGGCCAAGCAGTGTCACCTACCAGTTGAGCACCAGATGGCCCAGCATGCCAATTCCTCCAGCCACCACCCACAGACTCTAGGTTTGGTTTGGCTTCCAAAGCCAAAGAAGCAAGGAGCACTGCTGGTGGGCCAGCACTGCGTCAGCCTTGTGTACTTCTGGGTCTCCTGTGCCTGTGTTCCAGCATGTTATCTCCTCTCCTTTCCAGTCTTGACTCATCTCTTTCTCTCATTTTTCCTGTCCTCAAGTTCAGTGTCTGGGGCTAAGTCTTTGTTTCTTCTTCCCTGCCTGAACATCAGCCATGAGCCCATGGCCAAGTGACCCCAATACACCTGCATTTCCAGACTTCCTCTTACCACCCCCTGCTGGGGCTTCCCGGATCCCTGCCCTGCCTGGATGAGTCTGTCTGATCTCTGTCCAAAGCCCAACCTCTGCTAATTGATCTTGTCCTATTTTTATGATAAAGACGGCCAAAAACTGAGGACTGACTCTGTGTGAGGCGTTGGGTATATACTTTCAGTAGGCATTTTCTCATTGAATCCTCACAGAAACCCCAAGCCGTTAGAATTCTTAGTCAATTTTGCAAATAAAGAAATCCAGTAGGATGTTGTTGTTTTGATTTGTCTTTTGAAACGTATCTAAGTTTTCCTGCACGTTTCCAAAGCCTTATTTTGATGTCTCAGCTGCTTTGTCTTCTAATAGTAACAATGGCAGTATTATTACCGGACATCTATTGAGCACTTAGTGTGTACTAGGTACTTTACATGCAAAATCTCATGTAATCATCACAACAGCCCCAAGAGATCAGTACTATTATTACATTCATTTTACTAATAGAAAAAAAATAAGACTTGGTAAGGGTAACTATCTTGGACCAAATAATAAACCCTGTTTAAACCAGGACCTAATTATCAGAGTCTGACCCAGACCCTTACATTTACACCTTCAAGCAGTGCCTAATTTCTGGCTCAGATATCAGCACTTGAGAAGACTTCTGTTTCATTTACCACTTTAAAACTCCTGACGTTTTAAAAGACATAAGCTATTTTAAACCTTGAACAAAGTTTCCTCATGTGTGAAACTGGGGTGGTAGTGTACATTATAGCCTTGTGATCAGATGAGGACATTTCAGGAAAAGCAATTCTTTCCTTATTTACAACAAAAATGAGGAAAGAATTGCTTCTGTGTTAGGGATTAACGTATTAATTATATTTTTTAAAACATAGCACTTTTTTCAGTTCCAGAAAAATAAGAAGCATAAATATAAGAATAGAAGCCAGGAGCAATGGCTGCTAAGCTACTGTGGTATTCACATGCACAGAATTAATCATTATTTTGAGAGGACCTATTATACACAAGGCATCCCTTCTTTCTAAAAATAATAATATGCACATGCTTTGTGGCACTTACCACAATTTATATGATACCTTTAGTGGCTATTTATACATTTATTTTCTGTACTATTCTGTTATTGTGAGCTCAGGAACTATTATCACCCTTGTTCAGCTTTTAGCACAGTGCCTGGGCAATAGTAAATGCTCAGTAAATATTTGTTGAATTGATTTAATAGATTTAATAGAGCCACAGAGTTCTCATGGACCCCATCTGGCTCAGTTCTATGGCCAGTCTGTGTTGTATCACCTCAAGACAGAAGACAAGACTCCCTAAGATCCCTCCCATTGAGAGATTGCAAGCTTTTATCAAACTAAATTCTGTAGTTGTCCCCTGGAAGGCAGAGAAGGCATGATCCTGCAGATACTACACAAAGGGAGAGAAAAGTGTCCCAGAGTAAAAACCTGAAGGCTGGGACAAAGTCTTCAATATCTGCCCGTGCCCCCCCACCAACCACCCCCCTCCCCAACACACACACACCATAACCCACTTCTAAACCCTAGAGAAAATCTTTCAAACAAGAGAAATTAAAATCAGTAAAAAGGCAGCATGAGATCGTAAAATTGAGAAGTCAAGGATCTGAGCTAGTACCAATGAAAGCAAGTGGTGTAATTGTCTGGACCCTCTGTGGCAGGCAGGGGACAGACTGATGAAAAACGAGGTCCCCCCATACAATTCTACAAGGTTGCACTCTATAGCCTTCAATACCTATTTCTTTTGTCTAAGGCAAAAATTATTGGCTGGGTGGACAGAATACATAGAGTACTTAAGACTATGCATTTTAGATCAGGAGTTGTTAAACTATGGTCCATGAGCCAAATACAGCTTTCAATCTGCTTTTGTAAATAAAGTTTTATTGGAACACAGCCACATTTATTCATTTATGTATTATCTATTTTCATACAACAACTGCAGAGTGGAATACTTGTGGCAGAGATCATATGGCCCACAAGGCCTAAAACACTTACTATATGATTCTTTATTTAAAAAGCTTGCTAACCCTGCTCTAGATTCACACTGTTTGGATATCAATGCCTGCTGGGAAGCCTCGTGCAAGTTGTTTGGCTTCTTTAGTTCTCAATTTCCACAATTCTGTCTACTTCACAGGGTGGTCCTGAGATTTACATATGGCTTAGTAAACAATGCATGCTCACTGAAGGCTATTATGGACATCATTTTCACTACGGATGTTCACTGTACAGGTCTGGATGCCCACTGCAACCCCCCACAGCCATGCCCACCAACCTCAATATCTCCTTCTAGGGAAGAAGTTGAGTCTTCATTGCATCTATATTAGTCCATTTTCCCACTGCTGATAAAGAGATACCCAAGACTGGGTGAATTATAAAGAAAAAGAGGTTTAATGGACTCTCAGTTCCATGTGGCTGGGAAGGCCTCACAATCATGGCAGAAGGTGAAAGGCACGTCTTACATGGCAGAAGGCAAGAGAGAGAATGAGAGCCAAGCAAAAGGGGTTTCCTGTTATAAAATCATCAGCTCTCATGAGACTTATTCACTACCATGAGAAGAGTATGGGGGAAACCATGCCATGACTCAATTACCTCCCACCAGGTCCCTCCCACAACACATGGGAATTATGTGAGCAACAATTCGAGATAAGATTTGGGTGGGGACACAGCCAAACCATGTCACTACCCATAGCCAACTGATCACCAAAACCTATCTGTTAAATCTACAAAATGTCTTTCAAATGTGTCCTGACCTCTCCATGCCTACTGCTATTCCCTCCACCTAAAACCTACCCTTCTCCACTTTTCCAAATATTACTTATCCTTCAAGGGCCTCCTCAAATGCTACTGCCTTGATAAAGTCTTCCCTGACAGATCACCCCCATCCTTTGCTTAAAAGCATTGTCTCCTCTCCCTCCAAACCTGCCCCTACAGAAGCCTGCCGCTTCTTCCAGTGAACACTTCCTGCCTTTGCTTGCTGTGGCTTTGAGCTTTGTGAGAATGCAAATCCCTAGAGGGGAATTTAGTGGAAGAAATCTGTCCATTACATCAAGACCCACTTAATAAATTCCTCCTAAGCAATCTGTGCCAGGAAAAAAATTGCTCCAACAGATACATGTGTTTATGTTCTTTTGTCAGACAGTGAGAACCTCATACAGCTTTCCCCTTTTTACTCAGCTACCAGGAAGCTTAGTGCTAATTTACAGTAACCACCCCCAGGTACATAGAAACACCCATTTATCTGCATCTGTAGTTGGTCTTTGTTCTTTTATATTTTTTTTAAGTGTTCTGTAGGAGAAGGTGATTTACACATGCTAAATAAATACAGCATCACAGCATGTTTTCTTCGTTGAACTGGCCATTCTGCAAAGGGACAATGACCTTATGTGTACAGGGGTTTCCTCTAACACCTAAAGTATTTCCCAATCTTCCATTCAGTATCACTCACATTAGTGGTAAAGGAAAAGTGGATATTTATTTCCTCCCAATTGTACAAATAGTAATCTTGGAGTTTAAAACTATAAACTATTCAAATTAAAAATCATAATCTAGATCAATTTACAGAACAATGGAGTAAAAATTTCCAAAAATTTACTCCTCTATAAAAGCAATGAGAACAGGCAATAATTATCTAAATAAAATTTTTCAGAACTCTGGATATTAAGCAAAGGTTTGCAGGGAGTGTTTATTCAGGAAAACGGCTGAATCTTGTTATGAAAGTGAGCTTCATTGCTTTTCAACTTGCCTTAGAGACATCCTGCTTGTCCCTAGCTCTGTGGTACACTTAAAAACCAACAGCCTCACAATAATGGTAGCTGGGAAAACCAGCAACCTAGCAACCACTGAAGGAGACAATGAGCTTGAAATCCCCCAAAGTTCCATCCCCAGGGAACTGTTACTGTTTGATCCGTTTGGAAGCTCCCTGGAAGCCTCTGCTCACAGGGCTTGTTTTCATTTAACCTCACTCAGAGCTCACTCAGCGAAGAACAGCCTTTTCCCTGAGGCATGTGTCAAAAATAATCAGCAGCAATTGTTTAATATGGTCACTGCCTTAGGTGGTGAAAACATTCAGAGCAAACAAGAAAAGGTCAAAAAAAACCAACACACACACGAGAGGAAAAGTTGGGAAATGAGATGTCCATAAAAAGTTTTAAAAGTTCTAACATATTCCTGGGAATCTAGAAAACCACATGCATGTGCAGGGCTGTGGGCATGACCAGGAAACGGCTAAGATTTTTATTTTTTTAAAAAAAGCTAATTATTACCCCAGAGTAACCATTAAGAAAATAACTGAAAGAAATACAGGATAAGAAATAACAAGGAAATTAAAATAATATACAAGAAAAAATCTATTTAACACAAAAGAATGCAGTAATGGAGAAATAGAAAAACAAAAAGATATAAGCTATTAATATAGAGAAAAAATAGCAAAATTGCAGACATAAATCCTGTCTTACCTGTAATTAAATGTAAATGTATTAAACACTCTAGTTAAAAGACAAATATTGAAGAATAGAGAGGAAAGAAAATGTTTCTACTATATGCTGCCTACAAGAGACATACTTTAGATTCAAAGACACAAATAGACTAAAAGTATAGACCATGTTAACAGTAATCAAAGAGAGCTAGAGTGGCTATGCTAATATCAGATAAAAAGATCAAAATTGTTATTAAAGACAATGAAGGACATTTTATAATGATAATAGACTCAATCCATCAGAAAGGTATAATTATAAACATACATGCAGCACCTAATAACAATGCCCCAAAATACATACAGAAAAAGCTGACGGAATGGAAGGGAGAAATAGACAACTCAGCAATAATTAGAGATTTTAATAACACACTTTCAATAATGGATAGAAGAACTAGACATAAGAACAACAAGGAAATAAAAAAATTTAATTAGACCTAAAAGATATTTATAGACTACACCAAACAACAGAATACACATTCTTCTCAAGTTTACATGGAACATCCTTCAGAATAGACCATATGTTGGGCCACCAAACAAATCTCAGCAAATGTAAAAAGAATACAATCATACAAAGTTTGTTTTCCCACCACAATGAAATGAAATTAGAAATCAGTAACAGAAGGAAATTTGGAAAATTCACAAATATGTGAAAATTAAACAACATACTCCTAAATAACCAGTGAACTGAAGAAGAATCACAAAGGATATTAGAAACTACTTTCAGATGAATGACAATAAACACAGCATACTGAAATATATAAAATGGCATAGGCACAAAACTCAGAGGAACATTTATGGCTGTAAATGCTTATATTAAAAGAGAAAAAGATCTCAAATCAATAACCTAATATTCCACCTTAAGACACTAGACAAAAAGAACAAAGTAAACCCAAAGCAAACAGAGGAAAGAAAATAATAAAGATGAGAGCAAAAATACGTGATATAGAGAATAGAAAAAAATCAATAAAGCCAACATTTAATTTGTTTAAAAATTGTTTTTAATGACAGATCTTTGGCTAGTCTGATCAAGAATAAAAAAAAAGAAGAGTCTCAGGAATTAAAGTGGACAATACTTTATAGAAATTATAAAAAGGTTATAAAAGAATACTATGAACAATTGTATACCAACAAATTAGTTAATTTAGATGAAATGGACAAATTCCAAGAAAGACAAAAACTACCAAAACTGTTCCAGAAGAAATAGAAAATCTAAATAAACCTATAACAACTAACGATACTGAATTAGCAATTTTCAAAAACAAAACAAAAAAACTCCTTACAAAGGTAAGTCAAGACTTAGAAGTCTTCACTGGTGAATTTCATCAAATGTTTTAAGGAGAATTAACACCAATCCTTCACAAACTCTTTCAAGAAATTGAAAAGGAAGGAATATTTCCCAACTCATTCTATGAGGGATCAAGAAGTGAAAAGACAACCCATGGGCTGGGAAAAAATATTTGTAAATCATATATCTGATAAGGGACTTGTATCCAGAATATATAAAGAATTTTTACAACTCAAAAATCAAAAGACAAACAACCCAATTTAAAAAATGGACAAGTGAATAGACATTTCTCCAAAGATATGCAAAGGGCCAGAAGCACATGAAATGATGCTGAATATCTTTAGTCATTAGGAAAATGTAAGTCAAAACCACAACGAGATACAGTTTCACTCCCGCTAGGATGACTAAAATTAAAAAAGACAGACACTAACAAGTGGTGGTGAAGATGAGAGACATTGGAACCCTTATGCATTGCTAACAGGAATGAAAAATAGTGCAGCCACTTTTAAAAACAACCTGGCAGGTCCCCAAAAGTTTAAATATAGAATTATGGTGTGACTCTGTAATTTTGCTCCTAGGTCTACCCAAGAGAAATGAAAACACTTCTTCACACAAAAATTTGTTCATGAATGTTTGCAACAGCATTATTCATAATAGCCACAAAGCAGAAACAATTCAAATGTCCATCAACTGATGAAGGAATGAACAAATGTGGCATATCAGTACAACAAAATATTATTCAGCCATAAAAAGTAATGAAGTATTGATACATGTGACAACATGGATGAACCTTGAAAACATTATGCTAAGTGAAAAAAGCCAGACACAAAAGGACAAATACTGTATGATTCCATTTATATCAAATGTCCAGAATAGGCAAATCCGTAGAGATAGAAAGTAGATTAGTGGTTTCCAGGGTTGGAGCGAGGTTGAGTAATGACGAGTGACTGCTAATGGGTACAGGCTTTCTTTCAGGGGCCATGAAAATGTTCTGAAATCAGATAGTGGTGATATTCACAACTGTGTGAATATACTGAAAACTAAATAGCACACTTCAAAAGGCTGAATTTTATGGTGTGTAATTAAACCTCAATAAAACTGTTAGTACGTAGTTCCAGATCCAGCTCAATTCAAGAAACTCTTTTATAAAATTTTTGAATAGTCGGTCTCTGTTTGAATACTTGTAAAGGCAACAAGCTCACTCTTACACAGGGCAGACTGTTCTGTTTGTGGGTATTTGGATTGTTTTTTCTAACCACTGAATTCCCCAATACCTACCACAGTGCCTGACACAATGGAAGGGCTCCCATAGTGTGATAAAATGTTGGACTGACATTTCACAGTGATATTTTTAAATGAAAAAAAGCAAGTAAGAGAACAGTATATTATGTAATAGAAATTTTATCTTGATTCCATTTATGTAACTAAAACATGTGCATATTATATTTAATATATCTAATATTTATTTAAGATAGAAAATATGTATCATATATAATCTTTAATATGCATGAAATATTCCTGCATGGGTATTTTAAAATCTTTAAGTAGTTACTTCAGGAAAGTATCAAGGAAAGGGAAGTTGGAAGGGAACCTTTATTTTTCACCTATAACCTTCAATACTAGTGTAATCTTTTTTTTTTGTTTTTTTTCTTTTGAGACACAGTCTCGCTCTGTCACCCAGGCTGGAGTGCTGTGGTGTGACCGCGGCTTGCTGCAACCTCCGCCTCCCAGGTTCAAGCAATTCTCCTGCCTCTGCCTCCCAAGTAGCTGGGATTACAGGCACCCACCACCACGCCTGGCTAACTTTTTTGTATTTTTAGTAGACAGGGTTTCACCATGTTGACCAGGCTGGTTTTGAACTCCTGATCTCAAGTGATCCACCTGCCTCAGCCTGGTTAAAAAGGTATAATGCTTTTTAACCTTAAGCAACTACATAATTTTAGAAAAAACTATGTTCCTCACGAAGTAGAATATCAAATCTCTGATATTCTACTTCACTATATGTAATTTGGTTCTTTATCAAAGGAGAATCCCTAAGAAAAGACACACCGTGTTCTGTGGCTAATACTGTATAGGCCAGTGTCCTCAAAGGGCTGTTGGAATGGGCAGCTGAGGTTCCACTCATGGCACTGTGGCTACTGTGCTGGTCACTAAAGACCAAAGAGCCTGCCTTGAAGCTGCAAACACCTTTCTTTCCTTACCTGAGCCCTAAGCAAAGGAGCCATGGGCTCCCCCACACAAAGCTCCACCATTCTCCATCATAATCATCAGTAGCTGTGTCAGCATATAGCTTCAGCTCAAGGACTGTGAGCTAGTGGACTAAGTTACTCACTAATGACTTGGCTACTCCAAACACACATGCACCGTATGTCTCTTCTGTGCCAAGCTCTGTGCTAGACATAATATCTGCCCACAAGACCTTCTGAACATACTACAAAGTCTTTCAACCCCTAAAAGCTGAGGTCTCTGATTTCAAAGGCACCCTAGAAAGCCCACAACTTTAAGAATCTGCACCAAAAATTCAATACACTTTGGAAGCAGCGGGAACTCTAGTATGAATATTCAGTGTCAGAATAGCATAACTAGCTGGTCCCAGACTCAACGTTTTACAGCTGGAAGGTACCTGATTCAACTTATCTTTACAGACAGAGGGAGACCAAGGGGAAAAGTGACTTATTTAAGGACACGTTATTAGGTCATGGCAGGATTAGGTTTTCTGGCCCCTAATCCAGTTTTGGTTGCTCTTCTCCCAGCTCTGTGGCTTCTGACTCCCTCCAGTAACTTCTTGGGCCATCTGTAGACCCATCCCTGACCTCCTCTCCATCACCCCCATCACATCAGGACAGTGATTCTGCATCCTGTCTTAACTAAGGCCTCCGTGGTCCATGCTGACAGCATCCAGGGCCTTCTCTCTGGCTTCCCCCTTAATATTTCAGTGGGTTTAGGCATCTGGAGTGGGGAGCTGGTGAGTAAAGGATGGCAGTGGGGTAGGTGATGTCTGGAAATATTTAAGACTGAGTTTGCCCAGTAGCCAGAGGTGCCAATAGCCTGACACATATTTGGCACTCTTGCTCCTGTTCCTTAGAATCCAACTTTTCCAGAGCCCAGTCCTACAATACCTCACCATGAGCATATGACTATGTCATCTCAATAGTTAATTCAAGCCTGTCTTCTGGATCTTCTCCAGAAGCATTCAGACTCCTAGGGTGTCCTAGAATGAAAGCAGGGTGGAGCTGGGGCCTCCTGACTCCTCACATGCTGCATGGATCCAAAGCTCCCTCCCTGGGACTGAAGGCAAAGACAGCTGGAGGTTTGGAGGATACCTGATTCTTGTAAAAGAGGGAAAGAATGAAGGAGAGTGAGAGGGAGACAGACTGGAGGAGAAAGAGAAGGGGGAGTGGAATTCATTATCTGATTATTCCTTATCTGATTGTCCAGGTGCACACAGTTACCATGTTGCTTAGAAATGCAAAAAAAAAAAAAAAAAAAAAAAAAAAAAAAAATTTTCATTTAATTATCTTCTCCTCAACCACCTCTCTCTCTGCTTAACAGTAGCGAATTTACAAGCTATTCTGAATGCTGTATTTTAGAAGTCATTTATAATTATGAATGGAATCCTGCAAGGCAAATCTGTTGCAAAGTGAACTTGAAGATCTTGCAAACCATGCAGGATTTAATGGAATCAATTTAAGGCTTGTTACAAAGCAGAACTTCAGTCTGCCCACTGGCAAGTGAGGATGAAGCAGCATTAGACCAGTGAAGAAACAATGAAGAGAAAATCAACAGAAGATGGCAAAATCTGCAAGTGATAATAATGTGAATACCACAGGGTTAAAGGAGGCATTTGGGTTAAACTGTTAAGTTTTGATTTCTTTTTTAAAAAATGAGGATTTTTAAGGTAGTGCTAAAAAATGAATCACAAAACAAAGAATGCCCCATTGTGCTGTTACATAATTTTGTCAGCACAATTAAGCCAAAAAGTCAACACTCCTTTTATTCCATGTTTATTCTAAGACTTAATGCATAGTTGAAATTATAATCTAAATATTCTTAACTAAAAGGTGAAAACACACTTCATTTCATAATCTACAATTTCATTTTAAAGGTAAGTTCCCAATACAAGTTTTTTTTTACCATGACATTTTACACCCCTGCTTTCAGTGGGGGTGTCCTTTCTTTAAAACCAATTGCCCTCGGTAATGAAGACCTCCTGAAGGTTCCTCTGTCCTTGGTATAACTGCCACTTCTCTGAATTATGCACCGTCAGCCATGATCCCGTGATAGGGATAGGGTTATAGAAACACACAAGTAATGGTGGCATAGTTAACATTACTGAGACCTACCTATGTATCAGGCACAATTATGAGTGTTTTATGAGCATTAACTCATTTATTCTTCACAATAACACTGTAAGATAGATGCCATTATTATCCTCCTTCGGCTGATGAGGAAACTGAGACATGGGGAAATTAAACAGTTTGCCCAAGGCCACACCACTAATAAGTGATGGATGCACTGTGGTGGCTGCAGAGCTCTTGCTCTTTTGCACAATGCCCCTCCTATACCGTGTACATTTGGACTTGGCTTCCTGTGGAAAAGAACACTGCTTCTCCCTAAGGAAGGAAAGCTTCTTCTAGGACAGTTCCTGAGCCGTGACTCACCTGGCGGTGTTGAGGTTCCTATAAAGCTGCCCTAGGGACTCCAGCAGCCTCCCTTCCATCTCCCGGTCCCTGAGTTGCTGAGCCAGGGCCAGCCAGTGCTCGTGGTAGGTGATACATGCCTCAGGATTTGGGGACACAGAGCTGTAGAAATGGCAGAGGGATTTGGTGGCCTGAAGCTGACCTGAACACAAAGCAGGAACATGAATGAGATGACTTGTGATAGGAAACAGACAAAACTTGCTTCAACAGTTTTCTCTATAGCTTCCCAGCAGCATGGGACATACTTACTCTTTAGGTGTCGATGCCTTAAGCCAAACAGCAATGCCGTTTCATAACAAAGAAGGCCGTGGGTCAGCTGGTGTCCAGACACCAAAACTTGGGCCAACCAGAGAAACACCTGTACTAATTCCATGTCTGTCTCCTTACTGGCCTGAAGTTCACAGTAGAGTCGTACAGTCTGCAGGAGATAGTTTCTGGCTGGATGCTGAGCCCAGGACTTAAGGCTCAGGTGGCCAAGATTGGCCATAGCCACTGCCTGGTTACGCACATCTCCCACCTCCTGGGCTCTGTTCAAGGCCCGAAGATAGCTCTTGGCTGCCCTGTTCACCCGGCCTTCACCTTGGAGTGCAAGTCCCAGGAGATTATAGACGACTCCCCTTTGAGTGAGACTCTCTGTCTCCTTCAGGGAGCCTAGCAGTGGCTCAAGCACATCCAAAGCCTTCTTGGCCTGGCTGGCTAAGAGATAGGCCCACGCCAGGCAGAGAGAAGACTCAAAGGATTCCTGCTCACCGAGCAGCTGCCCTAGCACCAAGGCCTGGCTCAGGTAGTGGATGGCACCATCAGGAGACCTGTGCTGGAGGTACACTTTGGAAAGGATGAGACACAGGGCCCTCTGCGTGCTCCGGTCTGCTAGTTCCTCACAGGCAGCCAGGGCCTGTCTGAGCATTGGGCAGGCCAAGGCAGAAACTTCACCCCAGCCTGGGGAGGGAACGCCAAGGAGCTTGGTTGTGTTCTGGAGGACCAGGTGGACCTGCCAAATAGGAAGAGACATCCCTTGGGCACTCTGGATACCATGTTGCTGGATGGAGGCCACTGCAAGGTGTGGAAGATATTTCTTGTCATACAGAAAACTCAGAACACCAGCCACAGCCTCAGAGGCAGGAGGGTGTCCAGAGAGGAGCTGCAGGCGCTCGGCGAAGGGCAGGACTTCCTCGTGCCGGCCTAGGCTCAGGAGCAAGCGGATGGCCAGAAAGCAGGCCCTGGCCTCCAGCGGGCTGCTGCCCACCACGATCCCCTGGCGCAGCACGTAGGCCACCACGTCAAGTTCATGCTTGGCACTAGACTCACGGTCAGGCAGGCAGGCCAGCAGGGCACCTGCCTTTTCCAACAGGGTGGAGCCTTTATGTCTCAGCCTCTGCTTCAGGTAGATGGCAGCCAAATTGATGTACAGAGCGGCCACCAAGCATAGGTCCTCAAATGCTCCATTGAGAATGTGGATGGCCTCCTCAAAGTACACCCTGGCCTGAGAGAGTTTGACCTTCCTGACGCTCAGCCGGCCCAGGAGGAAGCAGAGCCGGGCATGGGCCCAGGTCATGTGGCTCTTCTTGGCCCACTTTCTTGATGCCTCCAGGTAGGCCACAAACTCATCCTCCTCAGAGAAGCTATAAAAGGAAGAAGTGAGGAAAGAGAAGGAGAAGTCATAGAGACTCTTAAAGTGGTCAGCATAACCCTCATGATCCAGAAAAGCCAATATAGGGGTGAAGTTCTCAGCCTCCTCCTCCTGATCAGTGCTTAGGTCCATGAGCAGTTCCGGGTCATCAAGGTCATCGGGCTCCGGCAGGTGATAGCTGTCTGAGGTGGCCGAGAGGAGCTCCTCCTCCAGGCTGGAGTCCTCAGAGCTGCTGGACTGTCTGGAGCCCACGGCCTGATGCTCCTCCCAGGCTCTGCCAGGCCTGACCTCCTTGAAGCCTTCGGGCTGGGATGCTGTAAGGACAGGCAAAGTTGAGCAACCTTGGGCACCTCCACCTAAGGTGGCCGCTCTTGGCAAGAGGACAGAAGTGCTGTCCTCAAGGATGAATGTCAGGTTCAGCATGATCGCTACTCACCACTCAGATCATTTGGAGGATTCTGGATGGATTCAAACCCACCTAAGTAGAGATGAAGAACAGATCTGGTGTTAGGTCAGGATGGGCCACCAGGCCCATGCCTCCAGGTGTACCCCAGACCAGTTGCCCCTTAGGAGACTTGGCATTTAAGACCTTCAGTCATCATTAAGGAACAGGGCAGAATTATCCTTTCACCATCATCTTAAGAGCTGCAGGGGCCTAATCATCTTGTTTAACCCATGCACTTTACAGTTGGGAACCAAGGTATACGTGAAACTCAGAGTCCCAGAAGAAAAGCTGGAAACACAGGCTGTATGTCAAGAGGTGTGGGTACTGTAAGGGGATGGGGGGTGGGAACAGTGGAGGCTGTGATCGAATCTGAAGATCAGAGAGATGCGGCTCCCAAATCTCTCAGCGAGTTCACGATGGAGCCAGGACACAACTCCCAGCACAGAGCATGTGGGAGCACATGGTGCTTCCTCCCACTTCCAAATGTATCACATCCTTGCTTCTTCCCTCCTCCATTCATTCATCATTCATCCACTTGTCAGACCTTGGTTCCATGTAACCATTCGGCTGGACACTGTGTTTGTAAAAGCGGCAGGGGCGAGGGGCCGGAAGTGAAGGGCGAATAAAAAGGAGCAAGGATGCATCTGAGGATGAAGTAGAGGATGGGAGAATCTGGAGTGCAGTTTTAGACATTTGGGGTTTGAGGTACCTGCAGGAGCTCTAGGCAGATCATGATGTAGGTCTAGAGCCAAGGAGAAAAACTGAGACTTTGCAAACACAGGTTTGTGACCCACAGCAGGTCACACATTGCTGGCCAGAGTCCCAGGGCTAAATGTGATCACACAGGTGAGGCATGTGGGGGAAAAGAAAAGCAGTAAGGGGAGTGAGGGAGGGGGAGTTTGTTACTAAGCCTGAGCAACTCACTGGCAGCCAGTAGCCAGTGAGGGAGACTGAAAAGGCACAGTCAGAGAGAAAAGGGGGTTACAGAGGCCAAGGTGACTTAAAACATAGCCACCCAATGCCACCAAGTGCAGCCGGACTAGGTAAGAACCAAGAAGACAGCTTGGGTTTGGCAGTGAAGAAGTGACCGCTGTTAGCTAAAGCAGCCTCAGCGGAACTGTGGAGTGAAGGCTAGCTTCACACTTCACAGGATGGCAGCTGCTCGAGGGAAGATTCTACCTCTTCTTAGCAGAGAAGTAACAACTGTCTGTGCCACCACCCTGAGTTCTCCAGTGAACTTTGAGGACCAGCAAGCCCCTCACCAAGTCAAACGTTTTCCTGCTGTTCTCCAGAGAGGGCTTCTCCAGAGACTGTCATTGCAGAAACTCCAGATCTGCAACCCCCAAAGGGTAGAAAGCCCCGCAGCTCAAGATGGAGAGCTGTAGAGCTTGGCTAAGGAGAGCTGTTCAAGCCCCCGGCCTCTCTGATGTGCAGGGGCACATGACCCTCATGGGCCACCTCTTCTCTCCTGGCCAGGACACCAGGAGCATGAGTGATGCGCAAGTTACAAAGTGGTGACCCCTCTCTAGGAGGAAGAATTACAGAGGGCCATCCTTCCCTAGGTGTAAGCCTTGGGGAAGCTGCAATTTACCAACAAGATATTCTCCTGCTGCTTGCCTTCGTGCTGGGGCAGCCTGCACAACCCTAAGGTGCAGACTGCACGCCGCAGAGCTGCATTCCTGATCTTTGAGTGAGAGGCAAGTGCTGTCTGGGGCCTCCTCTTGCATCCTCCCCACCACTGGACCAACAGCTGGCACAAATCATGATCCAAGTCCGCCCCCTAGGCCTTCTCCCCAGGGAACACTGCTAGTACACCTCAATTTTCAGACATCAGGCTCCCATCTACTAGGCAGTGCTTACAACTCTAGCTTCCTGCTCAGCCTCATAAGGCAGTGTGAGCTGCTTGTGGCTTGTGGCAAGAAAGCTCTGCTAAGGCAGGCTGCTGATGCCTGAGGCAAGTGCTTTCACAAATGCTCTTTATACACGGACAAAGCTCTCAACTCCCCGCTCTACTCCTGGGAGATGGCCCGAGGGCCTTTTCAGCAGAATCTCTGGCTGTATCCATAAAATATGGATCATCTAATCTGGCTACACAGGAGCGGACACAACGTCACCCTCGATAAAGAGATGGGAGAAACAAAAATTCTTCCTCAAGTCACCATCAATGAGAAAATGTACTCCGTGACACAGAGCAGCAGGCCTTTCTCAAAGTAAGGGAAATGTATATCATTCAAGCAGTCGGTCTGTCCTTCAGACACTACTGAAAACTAGACAGTTTGTCAGAGGAATCTTTCACAATTGTTGAGATCTGATTCTGTGACATGGAAAACATCCAAGACTAACACATCCAACAATTCAGTGTCATTTTGTGTAGGGGGAAGTGTGGTAAAGTGGATTGCTCTGACTAGCAGTTCTCATCCTAGCTCAGGCACTAATTCCTTGAGGCCTGTTTCCCGATCTGTAATGTGAGACAAGCAATCATCCCTTAAGGCCTTTTCACAGCGGTAACATTTGCAGCCCCACCCATGTCACCGGGGGCCTACTTCAGTCCTAGAAGGTACCTCAGCCAGGACTCAGGAAGTTCTCCTTTCCCATGATTAGGAGGGAAGACCCAATACAGCCGACCACCCATGATATAGGTAAGTTGGTTTCATCATGTCTCATAGTTCCCCTGCAACCCCAGAATTACCTGAAATCTGAAGTGAAATGCTGCTAATCAAATACGATTCAGGTCATCAACAGAATAGTGGTCATGGCCACCCAAATTCATGAATAGGATTAGAATACTCCTGGTTAGGGACACTATCTTATTCTTGAGGACCGCAGGCTTTTGAAGGTGTCTGAGGACCAACACTCACTGAGCCGGTATACAGATGTGATGTCAGTGCGAGCAAGAGTGTGGAGGAAGCTGCAACACTCAGTCTGCTTATCACTTCCCAGGGCCAACAGGGAGCATCTCTCCTCATCGCTGAAAAAGGCAAAGTTCCTGCTCCTGCATCGGGGCAAAAAACATAGAGACAGATTAGTACAAGGCTTCACACTCCATCTCCTCTTCTCTAGGATGTAGTGGAGGATGCAGAAAAGCCGTCGAGCCATCGGCCCGTAGATGAAACTGGATTCCTCATCTCACCGTTGCATACTGTATTTATACCCCCCAAAAAGAAGAGCTATTGCACATCATGCTGGGAGAACTGAGGGGTATGGTTGTCCGGTAGGTCAGAGTGGGGATGAAAACACCCGTCCTCTTAAAACCCCATCTCCCAAGAAAAACAAAGCCCCTTCTCTCAACCTCTACCCATTCTTTGAGACCCCATGGTACCCATCTTTAATGGAAGAAAAAGGAACTGATTGCTCTAAATGGAAGTGTTGAAAAGGGACCATTTAAAAAGTTTATTTGTCCTTAGGTTATTTCAATAAAAAGTGAGGGACAAGTGACACAATCTAGAGGAGCAATGAAGAAAATCTGACCATAGTCAGAGGAATCTTTCACCATTGTTAAGGTCTGATTCCATGGCATAGAACAACAGTCTAGTCAACATTAAGAGGATTGGAATCGCTAAGGGAAAGAAGTGGGTAAAAGGAAGATCAGGGGAGCTGAAAGAAATTATTATAAACAATGGAGATCTTGATACTCATGCTGTTGTATAAACTAACTGTTAAGCCTAATTTGCGAGATTTGTTACAGAATTGAGTAATTTAAAAACTAATAGTGCCTTAGAAGCTATTGGATTGCCTCTATCTGAACAATTTTTTAGGCCACTTTTAGTTCTAAAAAGAGAATGTTTTAATGTCAGAACCCATTTTTAAAACAAAATTTAAAAAAAAAAAACAAAAAAAAAACAGATACTGTTCTTTTATTTAATCCACACATTTGCCATACAAGGCAGGTACTACTATTATCCTTTTTACAGATGAATAAACTGAGGCACAGAAAAATGAAGTTGGTGGTTAGGGAGTGGTAGAGCAGGACATAAGAACTTCTCTAGTTAAAGCAGTGTTCAAGGAGGGGACGAGATGGGGGTACTGTAATCAGCCATCACCATTTGTCCCCATAACTCAGGTAAATGTAGTTTGAAAGCCCGTGATGAGAAAACTAATAATAGCACCACACTTACCGGGCCCCCATCTCCCTGGGCTGGTCACTAGATTCTCCCCAATACCATGGAAGCTTCTAATCTCAGAACAGCATGTAATTGAAATCTACAACTAAATTCAATTGGGATGAGTTGATCCCGAAGTTTTACAGATCTCTTCAATTTTACAATGTATTCCTAAATTTACTATTTCATTTACTGTTGATAACAACTTTATGGTGCAGGTTTTTTAAATCCATGTTTGTAGATTAAGAAAAGGATTCAGAACGGTTCAGTGACATGCTAAGAATTGCATGGCTAGAAAGTGGTAAAGCTGAAACTAAAACTGAGGTCTTCTACCTCTGTGTGCATTGCCTCACAGCATCTGCTAAAGTCCTGAGTTCCAAGACAACTTAGAGAATTTAGAATTTAGAGAAAGGCCAAGAAGCTTAACAAATTGCATTAGAGATTTCCAAACATGAAAACTGGGTTAGAAGAACATGGCAAAGCTTCTGGCAATATGGCAGGTTGAAGGGTTCTAAAAGGGCCACTCTCCCCCATATCTACAGAAAAATCCTGCATAAAATGTAACAAAGATGACTATTTTAGTACATTCTTTAAAGAAAGAAAGGGAAATCACTGGAAGCCAATAACAAAAGCAAAAACCAAACCCAGACTGGCAGGTAAGAGCGGATGGCCCAGAGCCCCTGGTGGTTTCAGCTGGGACTTTGGCCTTCAGAACTGGGGTTGACCTTCTAATGCCCACCCCAAGGACAGGAGATGTGACTCAGACCTGCCTGAAGCAGGGAGCCAAATTAAACTCCCTGGAGTCTGAAAGGGTTCAACTGCTGTAAAGAGCAGATTGGAAAATTTCTTCCTACCTGCCGAGAACACAGTTTTCATCTATTTGAGTTCCTGGAAAACATCAAACACCTAGGCTTCTGCCACTGGGACGTGTGGGATCTGAATTTCCACTACCTGGTGTTGCTACCACGTTCCAGGAATTAACAGTAAAAAATCAGTCCTGGATCATTACTCCCTAAGGTTCCAGGAGAAGCAAATGCAAAACCTAGTCAGCAAGGTTTTCTTCAGTCCAGGATCCATATAAAGCCCATCTTTTAAAATGTTGAAAATTAGTTCATGTAACAAAAAATACAAACCATGCAATAAAATGAACTATTCACAAAGAGAGCCAATAGTGCACAAATAACTATATTAACACTAAAAAAAACTAGAAATGACAATAATCTGAAGAATTTATAAGAGTGATTAAAAAGGTGAAATAATAAGAAAAAATAGAAACTACAATGAAAAGATGGAACTCTGTGAGAAGAAACAGCTATATATGAAAAACAGCAAAATACAAATCCTGGAAAATGGAAAATAAAGGCACAGAAATAAAGAACTACGTGGGTGGGTTAAACAGCAAGTTTAGTCATAGCGGAGGTGAGAATTAGTGAAACTGAAGATTATGTCAAGAAAACCCATCAGAATTTAGCCTGGTGTGACAAAAAGATAAAAAAATATAAAAAAACTGATTAAGCAAGAATGAGGATAGAATAAGTCCAACGTACCTCTAATAGGAATTCCAGAAGAGAGACTAAAAAGAATGAGAGAGAGGCAATATTCAAAGGAAGAAGGACTGAAAATTTTCCAGAATTGAAGAAAGACATGAATCTTCATATTGAAGAAACCCACCAAGTCCTGAGCAAAATAAATAAACATAATATCATTTTTAACATGATGTCCATTTCTTTATGCTTACAGGTCTTTTGAAGTTGTCTATTTCTCCTACGCCTCCTTTCTTGGTTTAATTACTATTGACAGTTCAATTTCATGGAATGAATGAATTAAATATAAAAGATAACATCATAAATTAATGAAATAAAAACAAAGAAAGTAGAAGAAAATAATCAAGGCAAATGTTGTCATTAAGGAAGTATCAGTATAAAAACAAAAACCAATAAAGATGGTCAACGAAAGAAAAAATGATTCTCTGAAAAGACTAACAAAATGGACAAGGCCCTGGCAACATGGATTTGCAATTTTATATTTAAAGTTATTTTTTCCTGCAAACTTTGAAGATGTTATGCTATACCTAGCTAAATTATCATTCAAGAATATATTTTAAGTATTATATATATTTAAGACAGGCCAAGACTCAGGACTGACAGTATTTATAACCCACAGATCTTCACTGAAATAGCTACTAAAATAGATACACTGTGAAGAAGCAGTGGACAACCTACTGTCAATATGTAATAAAATATATTACACGTAGACACAACATGCAAAGAAATGGCTATGAGACCAATGGCAAAATTATTAGTAGCAAAAATAGATGCCACAAGAAACTGAATTATAAAGACACAGGCAATATGAAGAATAAAAGAGGGGATGTAACAAAAGAATGTTTTCTAACTGTAATACTCTCAAATACTAGTCAACGTTCTTTTTGGTTTTGAGTACATGAATTTATAAATCTTACTTAGTTTTTTAATTTAGGCACATAACTATACACACATCCTTTAGGGAGTAATATACAAGCACAAAAAGAGAACCTACACCGAGAAGATGGAGACTTCAGCAAAGGCTGAATTTCTTCTCAGACCCTGACGCCCAACGAACATAGAGAAAGAGTGACACCCAGTGGCCAGTCGGAAGGCAGCGTGCAGAGACTTCAGCTGCTTACTTGCGTGAAGTTGGGTCAGTCCTCTGAGCTCAACACCCATGTTTCGGTTGCTGTGATTCAAGGAGCTCTGATATCTGGAGAGTGCTTTTGGGGACTGGCAAGGGGCCGGTTCCCCTCTTCTCTTTGTGCCACCCCGCCCTGTTTTCTGGCTCATTTTCCCCTTCTGTACCAAATGTGCAACCTCTGGTGCATTGGGTCCCACAACTGACCAGGCATGGGAGAATGTCGTAGTCCACCTCACACAGCACGGGGGACACTGTTCTTCAGTGTGAGAGGACCCTTACAGCTAAGCCAGTGAAAATGTGATGACTGAATTAATTCAGTAGTGCTGACTTACTGTCATTTGAGGTAAATTAGCGTGAGGTGCAGAAGTCCAAATAGAAGTTATGAAAATGACACCTGTCCCCAATATCGTATTAAAACTGCCTCTCCAGATCACCACCCACAACAATGGCAATGACACAAACAACAATAAGAACAAGTGCCTGTGGATCATACACACACACACACTGTGCCAGGCACCATTCTAAAGTATTTGTGTGTATTATTAGCTCATTTAAAGTCACAGCAATCCTGTTAGGCAAGTGCTAACATTCTACACATTTTACAGATGAGAAAACTGAGGCATGGAGAGATAAATGTATGTGTCCAAAGACACAGAGCTGGTAAACCAGTGGAGGCACAAGCTGTATTCACAAGGTCATGAAAGCCTTTTGGGCAGCCTGACTCCAGAACTCTGTAAGTCATTTAGCTACTGTGCTTCCGGAAGACCTCCCAATGGCCAGTCCCAAAGGCCTTTCCTCACTTGGCCCTGCTGTGTCTCTCTGATGACAGCACAGGTGTCAGCCCCGCCTCCCCCGCAGCTTGTTTCTTCCTCTCTCTGGCTCCACTGTCTCCTCTCTGCGTTCTCTCTTCCTCTGCTCTGTAAATGGAGGCATCCTCCAGGGTTCTTCCCCCATTCCTATTTTCCATTCTCTTTATTCTTTCTCCCTTTCACTGGGACTTCTCACCAGAATGTATTGGATTTAATGTCAGGATTTAAAATCACCAGGACATTTAAGCAGAGTTCACTGGATATAATGTCAGGATTCTAAGGTTCCAGAGGGAAGGCCTTGGGTTCAGCCCCTTCACCTCTGGGGTCCTCACTTCCCCCTGCGGTAACATGAAGGGGTGGCTCAGAGCAATGTTCTCACCTTGGCTGCCCACCAGCCACACCTGGGGCGCTTTTATCAATACCATTGCCCAGCCCCCATCCAGACCAGTTACATGACAGCCTCTGGAGGGAGAACACAGGTATCCATATGTGTACAGCTCCTGGAATCTTTGACTTCCTGTCCACTGGTCCTCAGCAGTGGCCTCTCCTCTCCATTCTCACCATTTTCTAAGTGCCACCCTGGGCTTCTCGAGTCTCCTGCCTCCAGATTCCCCCTGATGATGCACACCTACCCCGAAGCCAGGTTTTATTTCCTAGAGAAAAGGTCCAGTCACACAATATGTCACTCTTGCTCAGAGACATGCAGTGGCTCCCCATTCTCTGCCGGGCTAAGGACAGGGCCCTGACACAGGCATTCCCAGGTTTCCAGAGCATGGACCCACCTTTGCTGCCCCAGTGCCCTTCTGGTAACTTCCTCCCAACTACATGAGTCGTTCTTCGAGCACTGACTCACTTTTCTGCCTATGACCTCTTTTCCCATCAACATCTGTTGAAATATTTTACATTGTGCAAATCTTAATTCACATGTCACCTTCTTCATGAAGTTCTCTTGATATCCTTTTCTTCCTTACAAGTCCCCATAGTTCTCCATCCCTCTCCAGAAGCTCAGTGAGTGGTCTTCCTTGTTTATAGTTATTTGGACTCCCACATTTCTACATGGAGAAAATAACCTTCTGTCTCCTCTTCTCCCCATGAAGGGCAGGGCTTACACGGAGCTTCTGCCCCTTGGTCTGCTCTCTTCATTGGCTGTTTCCCACAAGAGAAAGAATTTCAGTCTCTGTTCTGATCCTTAGACATTTCTTGGACCACATTTTCCCAGTGTGGGGAGTTATGTTGTGTCAATGTTAGGAGCCAACTCTCCCTTTCCCCACGTACTTCCTGCTCCCAGGCTTTCGACTGTTTCCTATCCCCACTCCAAAAAGATGGGGCGATACCCCATATCTCTGTCCTTCCATGACAGGGTGGGTGGAGCAGGCTGGCCACCTTCTCCTGATTGGCCAGGCAAATGGGTCTGCTCCTCAGAACCAGCCTTTCTGGGTTCAAGGCAGAAAAGAGTAAGAGAAGCACTCTGCCCTCCTAGCCAATGCTGAAGTCACACATTGGCATTCAGCTTGACAGCTGAATGAGTGAAGATCTATATGAGACCTACCTCCCAGCCCTACGTGGGATCAGCACACTGCCCATCTATTATTCCCCGTGTGTGCCCTTCCTCTGAAGGGGCCCTGTGGTTAGACAGGGTGGGTAGCAGGATCCAAGTACCAAAACCGCACCCTCAGTGCTTAACAGCATGCCCTTTGTCTTGGAGTTTTGCTTCCCTCCTTGCACAGAGGAAGTCCTCAGTGACCACCTGTTAAAATAAATTGAACTGATGCATTCTCTCCTTTCTATCAGTCTCTGTATCAACCTTGGTGTCAGAATGTAATTTTCTGGCTCCATGTTACCAGGGCACCCTCGAAGCTCAACTGCAAATCTGCTCAAAGAGAGGAGGGAACCCTGGGAAAGGCAGCCCAGCTCCAGGATATGCTCACTGTCAATACTCACATTGGGGAATAAGAATCAGGATCTATGTTCCTGGTGGGGACAAAGCCCACTTGTCCTGAACTCGTCGACTTTCCAATGAACCACTGAAGCCCAGGTATGACAAAGCCAATGATTTCAATGCTTTCTCCCTGGTAGAAACTCAGTTCATCCTTTCCTTCTGGCTCATAACTCTTCATGGCCTTACAGCGTCCTCTGCCTGTGGAAAATAGCACAGAGATCAGCTACAGAAGACGTGAACAGATGAGCCTCCCATCACCTTCCAATGCAATAGAAAATGAGGGATTCCCAGACTTTAGAATGTCAAGGACCAGTAACATTTCACTCCTCTCCCCACCCCAAAATTGGCAGGAATGACTCAGCACAATTGGCTTTTCGTTTTGCCAATCTAGGACATATTTTTAAAAGAACTACAATCCACTTTCACCGAAGAAAAGATGTCTTAACAAACATAAAAAAAGATATTCTCAGATAGTGGATATGCCTTAAAAACGAATAAACGTAGCTTATAGGAAACTGGAAAGCTTGCTGTATTGTCCTGGTTTGTCTGATTTTGCAACTGTCATGTAAACGCTTTGTCATGGTTGACACAAATCCACAGACCAGTGTGTGAGAACCACTCGACCAGAGAAGCTTTCCATGTCCTTCCAGCTCCCTTGGCCTCTATGACTCTCAGTCTCCCCAACTGTAAAACGGGGATAATAAGAATACCTGCTGCTTATAAATATTAAAAAGAATCAAAGAGATACAGTGCACAATGCCTGGTACCTGGTCAACCCTCAATGAACATTAGCCTCATTACCGCTGGTGGAATAGAAAGCTGCTAATGACTTAGAAGGATCTAAAAGACTCCCTTTCTGACTATGGTAATTACTCAAACTGATAAATTGCCTAGCTAAGATCTAGCAATGACCTTTTGATAAATGTTTTTCTGTCCAGTTTACAAAGTACAATCTGCATTCACTTTCTCAGGTCTTCCCAAGAGCCTTAAAGGGCAAGGAAACGATCAGAATCCCCTTTTCCCAGATTACAGAGGGAGAGAGAGGGTAGGTGATTTGCCTAAGGATTGTATGTGTGGCAAAACTGGGTCAAGAACTTAAGTCTTCCGACTGCTAGTTAGCCTCTCTATGAATCCTGCCCTGGTGGAGATAATGGCTTTTATGTGTCTTAGTTTCGATATTTGCTCTAGCTTCTCTGCTAAAGCTACTAGCCTATTTTTTCTGACATTTTTGGTCAAGTTTCTAGTTTGTGTTTTCAAGATCAGAAATTCCCACTGTTCTAAGGGTTGATGGGATCTACCACGTGTTAAATATCTACATTGTATAAGAAACTGTACAGAGTGGTTTATGGATGTCATTTTGTTTGGTTCTCATAACAACATTGAAGTCGGTTTTATTGTATCATTTTACTAATGAGGAAGTTGCAACATAGGGCAGGTGGATTGGCCAAGACCACCTTGGTTTTAAGTTGGGGAGCCAGAATTTGAACCCAGAACTGACTTCAAAGCCTTGCATTCTAACTACAAGTCTGAACTGCTTTAGGAAGCCAAAAATCTGGTTTTCCATCAATAACTGATTAGATCTGATGTCTTGGTTCCATAATCCTTCTATTTCTTTTTTTATGTTATTTGGGTTTAGCACTTATAAAATTGTATTTTGTGGTAGGAGTGTGTGGGAGGGGGGTGAAGGGGAGTTCTATGGATGAAGATGAACAGAAGGTATTTCTAGATGTCTAAAAAGTGTTGGACTTCATTATCCAGTAGATACATATCTACACTACTTACAGATATGCGTGTGTATACACACATACAGAGATTATTTAAATTGTGCGTGTGTGTGTGTGTATAATTCATTTATTCAACAAATTTTTACTGAGTACCCTTACGTGCCAGGCATTTCTACTCTTCCTAAATTCAAAGTTAATTTTACAAAACTCCAAGGGAAATTAGAGAATGTTTTGACCAGAGATTGAAACAGGCAGCCCACAGGCTGCATTTGGCTCATAAAACATTTAATTTGGCCCACAACAGGCTCTTTTTTCACTCATGTATCTTAAAATCCCTAATTGTTCCTGCTATTCCCTAACACCTTCCATCCAGGCCCCCTAGCATCTGTGTGTCCTGCCCACACCTGCAGGCATTTGTAGCTGCCCCCTGGATTGAGACCTCTCATTTCACAGGCAGGGAAAACCATGTGCACAGACAGAAACTGGCTTCCCTAAATCCAGTTCCTAGCAGAGACAAAACAGAAATTCACATCAACTGACTCTAAACCTGCAGATAAAATTGAGAGACAGGACAACATTATCTCCCTAACAATACTATGTTTTTGACTCAGCCGTACCAATCTGATAGGAGCCTGTCCAATCCCTCTTCCTGGAAAGGCCACAGCTTCCTGGATAATTCTTTAGGAACCACCTGCCAATGAAAATATGGGGTTTGCAAATACGGATTTCAAAAAATTGCAACAAGGAACAGAACAGTCCATCATTATAATGATGATGATGAGTATTGTTTTTTCTCTTATTTAAATGATAGCAAACGTTTATTGAGAACTTACTTTTTGCCAGGACATGTGAAAAGGTGAGAAGTTAGCAGACCTGGGATATTTTGTGACTCCGAAAGTAGTTTGTCAGTTAAATAACTAACGAACAATCCCTTCACATTTGAACTGTCGGATTTCTGCCAGAGTCACACACAGGTCCATGGTGTGAGGTAATGTTTACTGTCAATCTGTATATTTAAGTTTATCATATCCTCCAGCAGGAATTCTTAAACTTTAGTGTGAAAAACATCTCCTGGGAAGTTTATTTAAAATGCAGATTCCTAAACTCAACCCCAAGAGAGTCTAAGGAGGCCCAGACAAGTGGTCCCCAGTCCATACATAGAGAAACACTACATTGGCAGTCATGTGGTATATTTGCTCCTAAGTACAATGCCCATCTGAAATTTAGAGTTGTTACAATGCCCATCTGAAATTTAGAGTTGTCTCCAATTTCATCAGATTGTACAAACCTTGATTGTTAAAAAAGAAGAGAAAAAGACAGAAAGATAAAGAGCCACCCAGAATCTGTTCTCTCCTCCACACTGTGGATGCCCATATCTGAAAGCATGCCTACTCTGTTCTGTGCAGACCTCAGTCTGCTCTGGGACTTGCTCCCAGGAGGCAGATGGCTACTCACTGGTGGAAAGGGAGAGGCAGAGGCTCCAAGGCTGACACCAGTACCAGGCCCCGCTGACCTGTCACCAAGGACACGCCTTCCAGCTCGGACCCTGCTTCTGCCATCTTCACTGAGATTAACTCATTCTTGCAAAGTGTCAAGCACTCCCCTTCCTTCTCAGCTGGTGGAGTCACAGAGCACAGGGCTCTGCAGAAGAAGTGGCCTGTGGATAATGAGAAAAGCGATGGTTTTCCAAGGAGTAGCAGGAAGTGAAAAGGGATTATCACACGAAGTAATGTTTCTATCCAGAGCTGGAGTGCTTCTCCTCCTGGAAGTAAAGCAGACATTTCATGGGGGAGACAGTAAAAGAGGCCTTATGATCCCAGGAAAGCTGATACCAGGAAGAAAAAAGCCATTGAGAGGGAATTCAGTTTAAACAGACACCGACATTTCTAATAATCTATGAGAAAAAGGCTTAATTGGGACTTTATCTTGAAAAAGGGATGAAAACTTGTGAAAATATGTTTATATTGAACAGAATTTCATTTATTGTTGCAACCTCATGATTAAAATTAGAACCAAAAAGGAATTGATTAAATTAGTTTGGGTGAATATAATTACTCCAATAAGTTTTATAATAGCATGATATTAAATTTTTTCCTTCATGCAATATTTGTGTAATGCAATCCTAAGAAGAATCCTTTTTGCAAAAATATCATATGCAAATCTGGCTCTTTCCATGTGTCTGTGATGTCATCAGGCTTATCCACCTCATAGTTGTTAACTGGTAGATGATAACCTTGATGGGACTCTCACCTATAAACAGATCAAGAGGTGCTCCAAGAGGTTCCTCAACATCACCTTCCTCAATCTCATAAAAAACTTCAAGTTTTGCAACATTTGCAACTTTATTTTACAATCAAATTTTATCACATGTTTGGAAAAGTGTTTCTCGATTTTGGATAGACATTAGATTTATGTGGAAAACTTTCCAAAATATGCCAATGCCTGGGCCCCGACCTTTAGAGATTTAATGGGCCTAAGTGGAGCCCTGACATGGGGATCTTAGTAAAACTCTCCAAGCAGCTCTAATATCAATCAGTGAGACCGACCAGCACAGCTATTCATGTAATGTCGGTGTTTAACTGAGAGGAATGTTCAAAGTACTATTATAACAAGTGGGTTCATTTATGAATATTCCATGTTTCAATGATTTTTCCCTCCGTTCGTATCCTGCTTATTTCAGGGCCACTGGTAGCAAATATCTGAATAAGACCCCATCCCTACCCTTATGCCGCACTCACCTTCCTGTATCAGGAGTCCCAAGTATATTGTTTCCAGGTGTTTATCATCTACAGACACTTGGATCTCCGTATCCTCCACCAATATGCAGTTGAGCCAGTACTTGTGGTCAAAGAGGAGATGTTCCAGACACACGGATACATAGCCTAAGAAGTCAAGCCAACAGGATTTCTGAACAAAATGATTTCTGACATAGCTGAGCACAGAAGAGAGTGAGAAAATTCCCTCCTGAGCTTGATTCCCAGACCACAAGCCCCAACCTGCCATTTAACCGGAATTAAAACAGCATAAGAGGGAAAGCTAGACATTTTCTAGAATGAGTTGAGTCTTCTCAACATCTATGGGGAAATACAAGTCATTTCTAAATGTTATTTACCATTTTGACATATTGTGGGTTTCCATAAATGCGTAATGAGATGACCAAAACCAACTGCCTTTTTCTAATATATCCATGGAGGTCTCCAAGTTTACAGTGTTGACTATGGGGGTTCCTAGTGCCCCCTTAAAGTTCTCCAGACCTGAGGTTCAAACTACTGTGCCCCTGATGATGCAGTGGCTGAAGAGGTGCTACATGGTTCCCCCTCAGTGAATTTCAGGAGTCCGGATTTGCTTCCACCTACCAGCTCTGACCCTGCCCCTCCTCCAATGCCCAGAAGATCTCTCTGGTAAACGCAGACTAAAAACTATGTATATTAGAAAACTCTAGTAATTATACATAGTATTTTAAACATGGCCATAAACATGACTACTCACATTGCTTCTCTTGAGCCTTCTTCTTTTTCCTAAGATGCAAAAGCCTTTCTGTTTCCATCCTGACTATCCATTGTGCTGATCTAGGCCTTATGTATCTTGTATAATTGCACTTTTGAACTTTAATGTGCACACAAATCACATGGGGATCTTATTAAACTACAGATGCTTAGTGAAGGTCTGAGATAGGGTTGAGCTTCTCCTTTTTTTTTTTTTTTTTTTTTTTAAATAGATCCCATGTGCTGCCAATGCAGCCGGTCTATGGAGCACAGTTTGAATAGTGAGGATGTCTGATCGTCAGGAAAGAGTTGTGTAGTGTGGACAGCAGATCTCCAGACCATAAGAGGAGAAGTTATACCCTATGTCTTCCAGTCATGAGTCGTCTTGACCCTCCACCCCTGCACAAAATCTGTCCTTGTGTATGTCGGCATGGAGCCCAGCATTTTCTGAGAGATATAAAACATCCATCAAATTAGGTGGCCTCTTGTTTTGTTTGGCTTTGCTTTAACTTCCCTATTATAAGTTGTTCTCTCTGGAGAAGGCAGGTGAACCATTTCCCACCACAATGGAACTGATGCTGCATCCCAATGTCCTTCTTTACCTTCTAGAAAACCCTGCAGCCTTAGGATGCTATAAGCAGATAATTTCCCTATTTCTTTCTTTAACTCTTTTCCAAATACATGTGATAACACATCTGTTTACTATGTTGAGCAGCTACTTTGCTCTTACTCAAGATTAATTCCTTATAGTTTAAAACACACACACTAGCACCAGGTTCACATCTATTTCAGTACTTTGAACTTAGTAGATGACCAATAACTGTTTTCCAGTTGACTGGTTATCTAATAAAAAAGGATCTCCCTGAACACAAAAAAAGCAAACTTCTTCATATGGCATTTTAGAATAATAGTTAATATTTGCTTTAGATTTAGTTTGAGGCATTTTGTGATATTTCAAAAGTTAATCATCTTTTTTTAAGGCTCTATTTCTCTTAATTACCAGAGCCACACCAATTCCTTAATGTCAAGCCCTACAAGTTGGCTAAACTGTGGAGGAGGTCATCCTCCACCTGCTGGCTTTGTATCATACCTAAATTAAGGTACGTGGAGAACTTCCAAATTTCCTCCATGGTCTTGAAGGTGATGAGAAACTGGGACCTCTGAGACTGGATACTGACCAACCTTGCTGAGAGGTCCTACGTAAAGAAAACAATAAGTCAGCCTGGGATGACAGAAGTGTCCCATTAGCAAGCTCGTATATAGACCAAATACTCTGTATGAACTTCTTGATTATGGCATTGATTTTTACATCACCAAAAAATGGAAACAACTTAAATATTCATCAATAAGAGATTGGCTAAAATAGAGTACAATTTATCCATAAAGTGAAATATTGTATTATACAGCCACAGAAAAGAAGAAAGAAGCTCTTTGTGTACTGATATAGGCTCCAGATATAATACTGCTATACAGCAGCAGCAAAAAGAAGCCAGGGAATAGAAATATGTGCAGAGAATGCTACTTTTTGTGTTAAAAAAAAAAAAGTGTATGTGGGAGGATAAAGGAGGATGATTCATAGAAGGCATCTTGAAAGCAAATTTGATTGTGAGTCTATGACTAATGATTATTTTTATTAATATAAAGCTGAAAACAGAAAAACCAAAACACACAAAAATAATCATCCCAGTCCTCACCCCTAAAGATCATCAATGTTAGCACCTTCATGTAAGAACTTTGAATCTTTTTTCCTACACGAGTTTCCATACAACTATTTCACATACATAGAATCACATTGCATAAATTATTTTGCAATCTTCTTTTGCTGCTAAGCAATATTTTGCAGAGCATCTTCCATGTCATCACATAGTTTACACCATTCTTAATGGTTACATAGGCCATTGTTGCATTAACATAATGCATTATTATCATTTCCTTACGGTTTTACGTTTGGATTGTTTCACATTCTTTAAAATCCTAAATGGTACTATGATAAGCATCTTTATAGCTAAATCTCTGCGCACATTCTTAATTGTTTTAACAAGTAATTCTAAGAAGTGCAATTGGAAATGCAAGGATATGCACATTTTCAATCCTAAAATGCAGTCACCCAACTGTCCCCCAGGAAGGCATTCCAACTTACATGCTCATAAGGAGAGCGAGAGGACTATAAGCCTCTTGGGTTTGTTTTTGTTTGTTTCTTTGTTTCTTTGCTTGTTTGCTTGTTTGTTTTTTAGAATCTTGCTCTGTTGCCACGCTGGAGTGAAGTGCAGTGGCGCAATCTCGGCTCACTGCAACCTCTGTCTCCCGGGTTCAAGCGATTCCCCTGCCTCAGCCTCTGGGACTACAGGCACCCACCACCACATCCGGCTAATTTTTTTGTATTTTAGTAGAGACAGGGTTTCACCATGTTGGCCAGGATGGTCTCGATCTCCTAACCTCATGATCCACCCACCTTGGCCTCCCATAGTGTTGGGATTACAGGCGTGAGCCACCGTGCCCAGCATGGGTTTTTTTTTAATACCTAAAAAAAAAAGCAGGTCTGAATCACTGCCCAGACTTAGTTTTCCCTTACATCTATTGTTTGTTCAAGCCTCTGGAGTTGACTATAACAAGTATTGGTCAGAACATCCCTCCACCAGGTCAGGTGCTGTCATCAGTACCAACTCCAGGAGCCCTATCATGAGGGAAACTTAGAGGCAGAAGAAGATAGAAGAATCCAGAAGAAAAGCCCCAGTTCAGTAAAATCAGAACTCTGGGGTTCCTTCTGCCATACCAAACCCCAGGAGGCCCCAGATCCATCATTAGGGAAGGGGTGCTAGGTAAAAATCAACTTATAGAGAATTTACTACATCCCTGGCACTTCACCCAGAGCTTTATGAGCAATATGTCATTTAACTCCAACAAAAGTCCTATGAAGAGAACGCAATGACAGTATTTAGTCCATTCCAAAATGTGCTTTGATCACATTTAACCACTTCTGAACTAAAAGATAAGGAAGTGTGTCATCAACCATAATTGGAAGCATTTGTTTTCTTTTTTGGAGGTACATAAAATAACAGTGCATTTTATAATCAGTGGCATCTTAGATCTAATGAAAAATGACATTATCCCTGTTGTATATTCAAGGGGGCCAAGGCACAGAGAGGTTAAGCAAATTGTCCAAGGTCACCTTCAGGGAGTACGTTGCAGAGAACCTTGATTAGATTTCAGATCTAGCTGACTCCAGACCTCAACTTTAGCCCACAAGTTTGTCTGACTCAAGCTTCAGCCCAGCAGACCAGCTCTCTCAATCAACCCTGCTCCTGCCATACCAAATGAGACTCAAAATAAAGGAAAATCTACAGTACCAATAGCAGCCAATGTCTCCCAGCTCCTGAATTCCAGGTATTAAAAAAATAAAATGAAATTCAAAAAAACGTAGCTACTATTTATAGAACACATATCACCAAACACAATGCCAAGCTCTCTGCTGATACCATCTCATGTTTTCTCCCTGAAAAACCAGACATTATCTTTTTCAGCTGCATGACATTTAGACCACTTTTCTCTTTCAGTTTGTACCAGATTCCTGCAGAAACTGTAAAAAGTAACTAGAACATATTAGTTTATTATGTAAAGTAATATTATCCTTTCCCTACCTCTAGTCGAAACAATTTTTTTCCATTTCTGACTTTAGTTCTCCTCCTTAGTACATCCTAAACTGTAAATAATTTGATCACACCCTTCTTTCTTGGTTTTAACAAATGAAGATATTATCTACCTACTATGAAAGATGAGAAATTGGTTTATTTACTTTATTGTTTTTTTCTCCCCTCACCCACGTATTTATAAGGTATTGTTTTTTAACTGGCAATCTTAGTACTTTAAAAATATATACTTAGTGGTTACCAGGAGCTGAGACATGGGGATAGTGGGAGTTATTGTTTAATAGATGTGAAATTTCAGTTTGAGATGATGAAAAAGTTCTGGAGGTGCATAGATTGTGAATGTACTTAGTGCCATAGTGAATTGTACACTTAAAAAATGATTAAAATGGAAAATTTTATGTTATGTATATTGTATCACAGTAAAAAAAAGAATTTGAAATTATCACATTAGAAAAAAAGTATGCTTAATGAGGTATGTATTATAACAATTACCATTCTATATAGGTTAAGTAACTTGTCAAAGATCACACAACTAACAGAAGATTTAAAACCAAATTTTCTCTGACTCAGCAACTCCAAGTTACCCCATTCAGAGCTCCTGCCCATTCCTCTCCACTCCTGTGCAGAGAATGTGCACGGAATCTTTCATTCATTCAGTCTACCTATCAGATGTTTTTTCCGAGGGCCTACTTTGTTCCAGATGCTGTCTTTGGTGCTAGGGATCCTATAGCAGACTGACACCGTCAGCACTCAGCATTCACCTGTTTCCTTCATGCATTCACCTGTTTCCTTCATGCTCACCTTAAACAGCATGCGCACCTCCTGGTCCTCATTCTCCAGCGCCCAGAGCCGCCTCCGAGCAGCTTCCTGCAAGGGTCCGTTTACACACCTCCTGGAGCGGCTCTTTACACAGAAGGAGAGTGTCAGGTCTTAAAGAGAACAGAGAGAGAAGGATCAGGCTGGAAATAGAATAAAATGGAAGAAAGAGTTAGATAAACCCACAGTGTTTCCCCTACATGTATACCTGAACCCTCAACTGGTGTCCTCATTAGTTACAGATGAGAGGGGTCTTAACACTCCTTGGAGCACCCCTTTAAATGGTCCTCCCTAGAGGAAAAACACATACTGAACCCAGGAGGGCTCTGGAATCACAAGAGTTGATGCACTCACGTTGGTTATTTCTGCTTTGCACAGGGTTTATTCCTACACTGCCTGTCACTGATGTGATGGTGCTGACACAGGACCAGCTAGGACATACATCACTCCCTGTGAATAACTTGTGAAAGTTTAGAATCAATAGGACTTTACTCATATTTAAGGAAATGTACTTATATGTCAAATTATCTTATGTAATAGACATATACTTTGTGCATTACACATAAACACATACACATAAACACATTACACATAAACGCATTTTCTCTAACCTGTTTTTTCTGATACTGCAATTATTAATGTTTGTCAGGGTAATTAGTTAATGTATTAAAGTCTACCTTTAATTTCTCCAAAATGCACATTCATTTAACAGATACTCATTGAGAGCTTTCTGTGAGCCAGAAGCTGTTTTACGGGCTTCTCAGCAGAGAACAAAACAGACAGTCCCTGTTCTGATGGAGCTTGTATTCTTCTTGGTAAGTGAGTAACTACGCAAGAAATTCCACAAACACAATAGTTTCAGATGGAGAAGAGTGCTATGAAAAAAAATTAATGGGGTCAAGAGACAGAGAGATGGAGTGCTTGAAGTCCTTTGGATAGTGTTGTCGAGAAAAGTCACACTGGCCAGGCGCGGTGGCTCACGCCTGTAATCCCAGCACTTTGGGAGGCCGAGGCGGGCGGATCACAAGGTCAGGAGATCGAGACCACGGTGAAACCCCGTCTCTACTAAAAATACAAAAAATTAGCCGGGCGCGGTTGTGGGTGCCTGTAGTCCCAGCTACTCGGGAGGCTGAGGCAGGAGAATGGCGTGAACCCGGGAGGCGGAGCTTGCAGTGAGCCGAGATCGCGCCACTGCACTCCAGCCTGACTCCGTCTCAAAAAAAAAAAAAGAAAAGTCACACTGAGGAGGTTCATTGTATAATTGCACTTTGCAATGTGTCTTCTTTAGACAGTAAGCAGCAATCCTGTTAAGAATTATTCAACACAATAAACCAATAAACCGAGAAGGCATTGGAATAGATCATCACAGAGGTCTCACTTCCAGCCTCAACTTGCCAGGACCATTTTAAATTCCTGAGTACATTAGAGATGACCCCTATCATGCTGGCCTGAGTCCACAAAGCAGCTGTGGACTTCTACCTTTAAAAGGCTTATCTTTAACCTAGAAGTCGTGAAAATGCTGTGGCTGCAAATGAGCTCTTCTACGACATTCCCAAATGACCTGACTTTGATGTAAACTTCACGTGGGTGTTTGTTCCACTCAGTTCCTCCTAGGCTTGTCCTCTAATCTCATGCAATCCCCTTTTCTTCAGCAGCCCCCATCCATCCAGGCCTCCATCTGGTAGCCTCATGGCATGCTGAGCTCTAGGAGGAGGTACGGCACAAAGATGAAGCCCAGGGAGGGGTCATGCAGCCTCCAGCTCAAGACTGGGCTCTGTCCCTCAGTAACTGTGCCACCTTAAACAATTAATCACCTCTCTGTGCATGGCTTTTCCCTTTAGCAAAATGGCTTTTATGGTACCCATCCCGCAGGGGTTTTAAGATGTTTACTAGACTGGGTGCAGTGACTCATGCCTGTAGTCCCAGCAGTTTGGGAGGTCAAGAGAGGAGGAGAGATTAAGCTCAGGAATTCAAGACCAGCCTGGGCAACGTGCCAAAACCCTGTCTTCTGACAAAAAAAGAAAAAAAAAATTAGCCAGACATGATGGCCTGGGCATGGTGGTGCATGCCTGTAGCCCAGTTACTCAGAGGCTGAGATAGGAGGATGGCTCGAGCACAGGAGGCTGAGGTCACAGTGAGTCAACATCACACCACTGCACTCCAGCCTGGGCAATGGAACAAGACCCTGTCTCAAGGGGGAAAAAAAAAAAAATTTCTTCCTAAATAACATCGTGCATATAAATCTTTTTACTCAGTGCCTGGTACATGTTAAATATTCAATAAACACATTAAGCATTAGCTGTTGCCCCTCCTCACCTCTCCATCACCAGCAAGTACTGCTCATGGCTGGCTGTCCTTAGATGATCATGACTATTAACCTTGGCAATAACTGATTCTATGATTCCTTTCTATGAAACCCATCTCATCCATCCTTCCAACATCTGATCCACAATACCCATTCAAATCTCTTAGAGTAGCCCCAGCTGACTGACAGTCAGGGCCTTAGGTGTGAATCTCCTTGCCATGCACATGAATCCATGAATATGGAACTCAAAAGACCTGGACTTAAATAAGCAGACTGCTCTTGAGATCTCAACCGTGAGAACTGATACTTAGGGCAGAACTTCTGGGCTCACAGTGGGATCCTACAGTGCCCTCTGCATCACTAGAGCAGGGAGGAAGTCAAGCTCAATATTGTTTTCATGAAGTGGATTGTGCCACAGATTAATCCTTCTCAAAGTCAGTTCTGTAATTGTGATAATATGTCTGACTGATTCTGTCTGCAACTGCACTGCATTAAGGAGAGGTTGGCAGCTACAGCCATCTCCCCTTCTTACTCCGTGACCTTCCTGGAAACAGCATCAGGGTGGAAAATGCTGAAAGATGGACAAGTTCAGCCCGAGGTCAGTTCAGTTTCACCTACAGATACCCTTTGTTCACTGGCCTTCATGCATTGATAAGGCAAAATGCTGACTCTACAGAGCTCATGAAACAACAGATGGTAATTCAGGTTTTTTCGGGGGTGGTCCAAGCTAACAGACAGATAAGCAGATTAACACAGTATCAAGAAACAAAGGGCAAAGTTTTTCTCATTGTCAACCAAGAAGTTTGACAGAATTTGAAATCGGGCCTACGGCTATACCACCCTGAACACGCCCGATCTTGTCTGAATTTGGGAAAAGAAAGAACCTGGTGTGACATGTATATAATATCTATTTACGTGGTCTAGATCCTTTAAATATTTATAATCTTTTTCACAAGTCTATATTTTGTGTTACAGGGAGAGCTACATTTTTGGAGGGTGAAGGAGAGTCGTGGTTTTGAACAAGGCCCTTCCTCATCATGTGTTAACTGTGTCGTGGTGAAGTTATTTCCCTCTCTGACACTCTGTTTCCCATCAGCTAAATGGAGATTTGGGCTCTTCCACCTAGCAATGGGCAAGCAAAAATGAGAAAAACATGTGAGGATCATTTGGCATGCGAATTGCCCTTTAAAATGGTCCCATCTACTGTACAACAGAAATCAAGTCTTCTGCAGGTTTGTCCTCAGAGTTTCTGGTACAGAGTTCAGCTGACATGCACCTTTCCTCTGATGACAACTTTCTCTTTGCAGGCTTCATCAATGTCTTTCAAAGGGGATTTTGTGAGAGGATGTGTATTAAGAATAAGATTTTTTTCACATTAATTTCAAAACTTTTTCTGCTTCTGAAAGATTCATACAGATGCCCTTCTGCTCAAGCCAATCTCACTTCACATATTCATTTAGTTATTCACTTATTTAACAAATATTCACCCGGAACCTACCACATATGAAGTACTATGTCGGGTATCATATAGAATGTAAAAGTGGCCTCCACATATTCATTCAGCCATTCATGTATTCATTTATTTATTTATTTTGAGGAAAGGTCTCACTCTGTTACCCAGGCTGGAGTACAGTGGTGCAATTACAGCTTACTGCAGCCTCGACCTCCCAGGCTCAGGCAGTCCTCCCATCTCAGCCTTTCAAGTAGCTGGGACTGCAAGCATATGCCACTATGTCTGGCTAATTTTCTGATTTTTTTTTTTTTTTTTTTAGAGATGAGGTCTCACTCTGTTGCCCAGGCTAGGCCCCAACTCCTGGGCTCAAGTGATCCTCCCATCTCAGCCTACCAAAGTGCTGGGATTACAGGCAAGAGCCACCGCTTGCTGCCCATGTGTTTATTCATCAAAGATTTTCTGAGCAGCAACAATGTATGAACAACTCTTTGAGGTACCATGTTGAATATAAATATTTTAATTACCCCTATCTCTCAACACCTTCAAATCTTAAGTTATGGTATACTTTCTTTAACAAAGCAAATAAGTATGGAGCTCCTAATAAGTGCCAGATTGTGAAGAGCTTTGAGTGACAGCTTGAGAAAGTTAAAATTAATTTTGTAGGCAATGGAGTGCAACAGAAGATTTGTGAGCAAGCAAATAGCATAGTCAAAATCTTTTCATCAAAAGAGAAAGAGGGAGGGGCTCTTTAGATGGGAGAGATAAAGAGGTTACTGCAATACTCAGCATGGAAGAATAGGGCTTGTCTTTGGGATTTGGATACCTGGATTCATGTTCTGTGGTAGAAAACATTTTTCCTTGTATTCAGATGAGGCTATACACTCACTCGATATAGTTGGATCCCTGGAAGGAGTTTCTTTACCTGTAGAAGATGAAATAAAAGGTCATCTTAAGAGTGTAAGGAAGTTGGAAGCAAGTTATAAGCAAGGCTGCAGTTTTTGTCAAGTGACAACTTTTTTCCACGATTAGTGGCATGGAAGAATTCTAATTGTTATCACCATTGCCTTGTAATTATCTAAGCTATTATCAAAGAACTGTCACACATGCCATCTCAATCCAGCATCAACCTGGGTATGCCCATCTTATTGAAAAGCAGATCCCTATTCACATATCAAACTAGGTCTCATGGCTTAGAACACTGAAGGTGCTCAACATACATTGAGCCTACACAAGTCATCACAGATCTGACTACAGCAAGGCTTAAGGTTCAATAGGGGCAGATAATGGAAGGGCTGGAGTGGAGACAGACATTGGCATCATTAGGGAGACAATTGGGGTGTGGTTGTAATGACCCTGACATGTATAATTGTCCCCAACTGTCCTTCTGTCTGACCATTAAATAGGGTCCTGTCAGGACTCTCTTTCTTCCCAACTCTCTGAAAAGTACTGTCTTCACAATGGTAGAAGTGGAGTAAAAAGAAGAAGAAAGAAGATCAAGACACAGGCTAGGGCTGGGGAGGAGGAAACTTTGATGGCAGCGAGTTGAAAAGAAAGAAGATGGTGTGCCTATAAAGCATAATGAAGTAGACACAGAGGGAAATGTCAAAAACATTGCTGTAGAGCATGGGTCTCCTTTATGGCATCCCCAAAATACAACAAGGAAACTCAAGTCCTTCACACATTAATTTTAGTTGTTGGATTCTGTCCTTTTTTTCCATAAACCTGTTCAAGAACTGTACTATGGAGTCAGAATGTGATAAGTATTACCTGGTCCTGAAAAGCAGAGTTAGAGAACCTTGGCTCAACCACTATTTGTGAGTCACTCATTGAATTTGCTTGTAAAATTGTGCATCAGAGCCAAAGAGGCCTACCAAGTTTTGCATACTGGATCTGTGCTTCTAATGATACAGCTCAAGAATGCAACAGGGGTGGAGCAGTCACACTCACTTCTGGTTAATGTTGAACCTAAATTCTCATATTGCTGCTAATAGTCTGTGTCTCCATTCTGTGAATATGGAGGGGGATTTTGACACCCAAGTTGAGGACCTTCCATTTCTTCACAGTGGGAGCAGTTAGCACTGTTTTGGGTGATGTACATGAAGAATGAAGTGGATTTCAGCTGGAATAGGCAGAAGCAGGGGCCTGTCAGCTCTTCATCCAGTAAATCTTGTTAGCTGTTCAGTGCTGAAAGCTAAGCAGCTCAGCTGGAAACCTGGCAGCAATGAGCTACAGTCGAACAGGATCATTTTTCAGTTCTGCCCCGAGGAAGCAAAAGCAACTGCAGCAAAAAGGCACTGGCTTGGGAATAACGAGAAATGAGAATGAGCACAAATCAAATCTTCCCATACATGAGTTCAATGACCCTGGGCAAGACACTTCACCTGTCCACTCTGTGAGTTTTTACTTTCCCCACTTACAAATGAAGGATTGATCTAAATTAGTGCTTTTGAACCCCAGCTGCCTATTTGAATCATCTAGGTTGCCTTTTAAAAATATTGCTTCATCCCAGCTAAAAAAAAAAAATTAAAACAATTGGACTCATGAAGAAAAAGAGTAGAATGATGGTTACCAGAGGCAGGGAAGGGTGTGTGTGTTGGGGGAAAGTAGGGAAGTTAGTGGGTACGAAAATGCAGTTAGATAGAATAAATAAGATCGAATGTTCGATAACACAACAGGGTGACTATAGTCAACAATAATTTATTGTACATTTGAAAATAACTAAAGGAGTATAATTGGATTGTTTGTAACAAAAAGAAAGGATAAATATTTGAGGCGATGTGAATTACCCTGATGTGATTATTACCCATTGTATACACCTATATCAAAATATCTCATGTATTCCATAAATATATACACCTAATATGTACCCACAAAAATTAAAAAGAATAAAAGAATAAAAAGAAAAAATATTCCTTCATCCCTAGAGATTCAGATTTTTGTAGTCCATAGTACAGCCATAGATCTTTTTTTTAATAATAAGTTCTTCAAATGATTCTAATTTGAGCCAGTGTTGAGAACCATATGTCTAGATTGGTGCTTCTGAAACTTTCTCGTACCTATGAATCACCTATGGATATTGATAAAATGCTGATTCTGCTTCAGTATTTGAAAGCTGAGGTTCTGCATTTCTGATGTTTTCACAGGTGATACTCCTCCTGCTGCTCCCAGGACCACACTTGGAGTGGCAGCCTGCTTTCCTGGGACAGAGTTTGACCATAGACTACAGCAAACCCACAAACATCTTCTTTATTTTTTTCTGGCCCACACAGTGAATTTTTAATTTGAACTGCTTGACATCATTTAGAAATTGAAATGTTCCACATAACCCAGATGCTTGGGTTTGTTTCGAAACGTGGAAGATTTGTAGCCCAGGAGTCTCATTGTCATATGGCAACAGTCAGCTGGGGCTGAGTGGTTGCTGTCGCGCTACAGGACATTTGTTCTCCAGCCACCATGGTCCCCACCCTATTCCATCGCTCATTTACACCCAGCCCTGGCAAGTTTGCGAGTGTGTCCCTGCTGTAGAGTTCTCCGAGAAAATACAATAACCCGACAATGAGGGCTTGTGAGGTGAGCCCACCTTGAAGAAGGGAAGTCAAGGATGGGGACCCTGGCTTGGGGAAAGGGTGCATAGCTTTTTAAGGATTTGTGAGGCTTAGAGCAGAAAATTGCAAGGTTTTGCAAAATGTGATATGTGAACTGTCTGTATCAGAATTTTTTAGATAATTGTTTTTAAAAAGATGTCTATGCAAAAAAACTTATAGAAAATATAGAAGAATATCTGCATGACTTGATGTTGCCAGTGGTTTCCTAAACAGTATGGAAAAAATGCTACCCTCAAAAGGAATAATGGATAAATAGTAATACATTAAAATTAGAAACTTCTATTAATCAAAAGATGCAATTAAGAGACTGAAAAGCAAGTGACAGAGTACAAGAAATATTGATTATACATAAGTATAGTCATCAAATAATTCAAACATAGAATATATAAGGAATGCCAAAAATCTGTGAGAAATAGGCAGCCAGCCCACCAGAAAAATGGGCAAAAGGCATGAATAAACTTTTCACCAAAGACAATATCCAAACAGCCAATAAATACATGAAAATTTGTTTCACCTCATCAGGGAAATGAAAAGTAAAACCACAGTGGAACACAACTACACAGACTGGCTAAAATGAAAAAGACAGATAAAGCCAAATGTTTGTGAGGATATAGAGCAACTAGGATACCTAGAATATACTGCAACTAGAATATACTGCAAGTGTGAAAATAAACGGAAGTTCTATCTTTGGAAAACTGACAGTGTCAATTCAAGCTGAAAATATGCATGCACTAAGACCAAAGACAACCACTAAAATATTCAGAACAGCACTATTTATAAGAACCCAAACTTGGCCACAATTCAAATGTCAATTTACAGTAGAATGAACAAGTAAATGATGTATATATAATATACAATTAAACCTTAATCCAGCAAATCGGGCACAGTGGCACATGCCTACAATCTCAGCTATTTGGGAGGATGAAGCTAGAGGATCATTTCAGCCCAGGAGTTCAGGTCCGGCCTGGACAACATAGCAAGCCCCATCCCCCAAAAATTAAATAAATAAATAAATCCAATACAACAATGAGAATGAATGAATTACAACTGTATAAAACAATATCGATGAGTATATTCACTTGTGAAAAGTCACCACGCTGTACACATGATTTCATGCACAATTCTGTATAAATGGTAAAATTTTTTTAATCCTCTTAAAGCCTTTACTGACCTCAACATTCTTTTTCTTTTTTAACTTTTATTTTAGGTTTTGGGGTACATGTGAAGGTTTGGTTCCTAGGTAAACTTATATCATGGAGGTTTGTTATACAGATTATTTCATCAACCAGGTATGAAGCTCAGTACCCAATAGTTATCTTTTCTGCTTCTCTCCCTCCTCCCAACCTCCACCTTCAAGTAGATCCCAGTGTCTGTTGTTTTCCTCTTTGTGTTTATAAGTTCTTATCATTTAGCTTCCACTTATAAGAGAGAACACGTGGCATTTGGTTTTCTGTTCCTGCATTAGTTTGCTAAGAATAACAGCCTCCGCTCCATCTATGTCTCACAAAAGACATGCTCTCATTCTTTTTTATGGCTTCATAGTATTCTATGATGTATATGTGTTAATGGTACATTTTTATGAAAAGTTGAATTTTAAAATATTCCTGGAGCCCCTCTCTACCTACTCTACCTTGAAATATCTAGGAGTAGAGTCCCAAAGTGTGGTTTTTAATTAGCACTTTGGGTATTTCTGATGTCTTCTAGAGCATGAGAATGCTCAAACCAATTCACCAGAGGTCTCAGAACCCATGAGCCAGAAGGGCACCTCTCTGAGAAACAATGAGGAAGCTGGAAAATTAGAATGCATTCTGTAATACGAAAAACAGCTAATAGTTACACATGGATTGTCTGTTTACAGAATTCTGTTACACATGGTATTATATTTCAACATGAAGAAGTTTGAAAACTTGATCTGGGCCTGGAAAAAGAACCAGAGATGATTCAAGGCAACAAAAAACTGTCATATAGAATAAATTACCTTAGGAAAAAAAGTATGACTTTTATAACTGAAAGAAAATAAACTAAAAGGTCTATAGTAGTTATCGCTGAGTCATTTTAACAATCTTTTTGATACTTTCATCTACTTTCCAAATATTCTAATTTTTCTTTTTTATAGGCACATTAAAATATTATTTAACTGAAATATTAATTTTTTGAAAAATAAAAGTTTTATATATTAAAGATGATAAACAACACAATCTGCTAACAATACAGGCTGCTGATTAATAATTGTTTTAATATTAATATTTTAATCTACTATTTCAATTCCAACTTTGTCAATTGACCCGGTAATGTCAGTAATATCCTTCTTACCATCTTTTCTTCTTCAGTATAGAACGCAGTCTAGGGTCAAGTATTACATTTAGTTGTCAAATGTCTTTAGCCTCCTTTCATTGGGAACATTTCCATATGTTTTTTTATGACTTTTTTTTTCTCTGATGACATTGACATTTTTGAATGATAAAGTCCCTCCTCCACCCTTCTTTTAGTTTTTCTTCAACTTTTATTTTAAGTTCAGGGGTACATGTGCAGGTTTGTTATATAGGTAAACACGTGCCATGGTGATTTGCTGCACAGATCATCCCATCACCTAGGTATTCAGCTCAGCATCCATTCATTATCTATTCAAAAATATGGAACACTTCACAAATTTGCATGTCATCCTTGCACAGGGGCCATGCTAATCTTCTCTGTATCTTTCTGATTTTAGCATACATGCTGCCAAAGAAAGCTCTCTGTTTTTCAAATATTCTGTAATCAGCATGCATTTGTTTTCTAACACTGAAGGCAGGTAGAGAAGTGGCTAAGAACAAGTGGCAATCAGACAGTCCTGGACTCAAACCCTGGCTTCTTCATTAATCATGTGACCCATGTGAACCCAGTCCATGTAGTCTATGTGGAGCTGACTCTCTCCCTAGCTCCAAAAGTGAGCACGTAATTCAGGCATAATCCAACTGGGTTATGCAGTGCCATGGCCACATGGTCAAAATTAAGCCAGTGAGAATTAGTTCTAGGACCCTCATCAGCACACTTAGCAAAGATATTTCTTTTCACTGCACTAGAAGCTATGAATATGACAGCCTGGAGCTGTGGTGCCCACCACAAGGAGAAAGCCTGCCTGACATTGAGTCCAACCCATAAAAACAGAGCTTAGGAAAGATAGCTTTCTGATAACATCATCTGAACACCTTGATTTAGCAATATCTGAAGAAAAAAAAACCTAGACTTTGAATTATTAATCAATAAATTGCTTTTGATATAAGCTAGTTTTATTTTTATTATTATTGATCAGAAAAAAGTTACTAACCCTCAGTTCAGAAAAACATTGAGATTTATTTGTAAACTGCCAAACTGGTTTCCAAAGAGGCTGTAATATTTTGTATTCCCACTAGCAATGTGTGAGAGTTCTAGTTGCTCCACATCCTCACTAACAATTGATGTTATCAGTCTTTTTAATTTGGGCCATTCTAAGTATGTAGGCCATTTTATCTGATTGTTTCAATGTGCATTTCCCTTGTGACTTATGATGTTAATCACTTTTTCACATGCTTATTAGTCATCCACATATTTTTTATATTGAAGTGTCCATTCCAACATTTTACAATTGTTATTGCGTTATTTATCTTATCACTACTGAGTTGTAAGAGACTTTTTTTTAATATTCTTGTTCTGATATTACTCCCCAGTTGACGGCTTGCTTTTTATGTTCTTGGCAGATGTATATAAGTGGGAGGAAAGCAGGATAGGGTGGGAATGAGCTTTGTACACACATGGGATGGTAGAAGCCATCCGGCGCATGCTGGGGAGGTGGGTAGTTGTGGGACTAAAATGGATAAGTATGGTAGGGTCAAGATGGGGAGCACTTTAAGGCAGGCAGGGGTGTTTAGAATGGATACAGTAAGCAATGGAGAGATGTGAAATGTTCTTGAGCATGGCAATGGTATAACAAAAGTGAAAATTCTACTTGGGTAACATGGGAAGGATAAGGAGAGAAAAGCACAATAGGCAGGGAGCCAGCTGAAGAGGTGCTGTGAAAATCTAGGGAGGTGAGTGTGAGAATGTGCGCTGTGGCCCTGGCAATGAGAAGTGAGGGCATAGAGTGAATGAGGCTATATTTTAAAATAAGAAAAGAGAAGGCATCTTGACATATTGAATATGAGGGATAAAGATGGGGAAGAGGCAAGAATTGCAGAAACTGAGTGAAGGAGGGGATTTAAAAGATTACCTAGTTCCACTCCCAATTTTACTGTTGAGAAATGAAAGGCCCAGAGAGGAGTCGTGATTTTACTGAGATCACACAGCAAGTTAGCAAGAGAGCCAGAGGCCATCCAAATCAATGGGTAGGGACCTTGCCATTCTCACTACATTAACCTGACCTCAGAACTCTAAAGTCTCGGGCCTCTGATCACGGAAACATCTCACAACTTGCTGAAAATGAGAATTCACCTTCATTTCTCCTCTCTCAGCCTCTCTGTGCTCCTACCCACCCACCACCATGCTCAACTTTAAAAAGAAGACTAAACAGTAAACATTTCTCTGCATGTTTTTTTTTCCTGTACCCACATTTTTTTTTTCTTTTCTGACTTAACAAACCTACCATCAGCAGTTTTTATGATGTAAACCACTTTCTCCTTGTTGGGATGAGTAGATGTTAGAAGTACAGCTACATCTACCCACATGAATATATCTTAGATTATAATGTTTAGCAAAAAAAAAAAAAAAAAGATGCATCATGATATCATTTTGTTTAACTTTTAAAGTCTATAAAACAATTCTTCGGAATGATTGTGAGCTCATGAATATGTAGTGAAAGCACATAACCATTGAATTCATGAAAGTTATTAACTATGTGGAGAGAGAAGGGGAATGAGATTGGAAAGAGATATCCAGGGGCTGCTAAGTATGTTTGTGATGTTTTATTTCTTCAAAAAGTAAGAGAAAGAAAAAGATAAAATTCTGAAGATAACGTGACACAATGCAAAAATTTGTTACAGCTAGATGGTGGGCTAACTATTCTAATATCCTCTATTATCAGTATGTTTTACATGCTTTACAGGGCTTTTAAAATTCGAAAGTGAAGCATCATTTACTATTGTCAGTATTCACCCTTGATCTCTTATTATACTAATGATTCACATCTATCAAAAAGGTTAAAAGGAAAGTTACAAGCACCAGTGATCAACAGAGGTGAATGTATCTCTTCCACATCTTCTGTTTAAGGGCATAAATCTGCCAAATTTCTTCAAACAGGCATTGAAAATAAGGGAGAAGTGCTAGAAGCTTTTCGATCAACAAACTTTGACATGGCTTTCTCTGTGATCCAAAGTGAGCAACTGTAGCTTATTAAACAATGGCAAGAAACAACTTATAGATAGGGTGGGGAAGTCAGAGATGATAGCAATGGATCAGAACCTATCCTCTCACCATGTGCAGTCCCCCGAATTAGGGGACTTATGTGAGCAATTGAGAGCCATCCCAGGGAACAGATGCTGCAGGCAGAGTCCACACGTAAGAATGCAGGTGCCTGGAGTAGTCAGAGTCAATGTTCATTATTGCGTCACTCCACGCAAACCAGTCTGGCAGCTGTCCAGTGCTCAGTGCTATCAAGAGCCTTCTCCTTTCCTGTGTCCATGAGCCCTGAGGACTCACTGTTTTGGTGTCTGCTGTTAGCTCCCACTTAAACAGACACAAGGCAGAAGCACCCCAGGAAACATGAGCACAGACTTCTCCAGGCCAGGATGGAATTAGCAGAAACTGATGTAAGAATGGTCCATATTAACTAACAATAAAACAGCCTGTAGTTACCGAACGGTTATCAAAAGCCAGACCCTGTGCTAAGTCCGTGAGAGGAATTATTCAATTTAATCCTCACAAAAGTTCCATAGGATAAGTACCACCATTAGATACAGTTTACAGCCAGGAAAACTGAGGTTCAAAAAACATGAGGGACTTGCCAAGGTCACACAACAATTAAGTTGCTCCAGGATGGGTCTCATACTTTGTCCCTTTTCTCTAAGATAAATAGGGGAATCTGGAATGGGAATATCCAGATCAACTGGACTTGGACCTACAACACCCACATCAACCTCGCTAGGGAAAGGCCCTGACACATACAGGGAATAATATGGGGGAATGGCATGAAAAGTCTCGAGGGAGATACATAGCAGGCTCACTCTTGGTGAAAAGGTGAATCCGAGGTGCCAGCCAGTAATCAATGGCAAAAAGAAGGTGAAAGAATAAAGTAATTGAATGATAGTGTTATTATGATTTTGACTTTTTTCAATATTGTTTTTTGTTTGTTTGTTTGTTTTGAGCTGTGTAACTCTGTTCTACAGGAAATCTTTGGCTGAAGGACAAATGTCAACTAGAAGCAGAGCTGCTCTAGGTAAGGATGAGGGAACATGAGCAGAGCTCTCTGAGACACCTCTACACAGCAGTTTACAACCCTAAAATTGTATAGATGACCAAATGGAGGCCCAGAGAGAGAGCGAGAGATACTAGCCATCAAAATGCAATTAACAATGGTTAATTTTATTGTGCTCAACTAACTGTGCACCAGGCTGTTTCACTATTTCACATGTAGACTTAATCTCCACCACAGCTCTATGAAGAAGGCATTATCATGTCATAAAAGCTACAGATAAGGAAAACTGAAACACAGAGGAATTAAATAAGTTGTCAGGGCAAGTAAAAGAACCAAGATCAAATCCAGACACTTCGGCCTCAAAGACCAAGTGAGTAGCTAAGATGACACCTGCCTAACCAGAGCTAGAGGAAGTCAGGTCTAGACCCCAATCTCCGACTTCCAGACCAGCGGTCCTGCACGTCTCCCTCCATGCTGTTTCTGCTCTCATGGGGCACGACGACAATAGGACTTAGTGGGAGGGAATGAAAAGTGTTTACATCTGAGAAATCTGGAGAAGCAAAATTGTTCATAGATTAAGTCATGCCTTTCGTGCCAAGGGCATCATTTGGGGTTTGTTTGCTTATAGTTTTAGGTCCACGGGTTGCCTTTTTCTGGGAGACACTCCCTGCTATAGGTGCCAAGGTGCCTAGATGAAGACTTCAAGCAGAGGAAGCAGAATATGGTTGTTTTGGGTTCACTTCAATGACCTCGAGTGCCTTCTACAAGCCCAGGTCATAAGACTATAGAAGAAAGTTGTTTGTCAGAAAGTAGAAAGCCCTCAGCTAGGGGATGCTCCTTAGCTCCTTCTCTCAGGAACCATGGTGGAGCCCCAGGAAGACACACAGTTCTAACAAGGGTTAGGAATGATTCCTTGGAGCAAGGTTCCCCTATCTCCCAAGCAAGCCTCCCCCCACCAATCTACCCCCACATTTCCCCAAAGCCACCACTCATCCTGATAAACACCACACAAGAGAACACAGTGCCCTACCTTCATTCTCCTCTGAAAAAAAGAAGAAGGTTGCTTCAGGGAAACCAACCAGCCTGGTTGGCCTGGAACTGACATATCCCAGCAAATTCCTCAGTCCCAGGCAAACCATAATGGCTGGTCACCCTAAGTCACTCTCCCACGACTTGACAATTTTTTAGAGCAACAACTCTCCATTTCCTCAACTTGATGCCCACACTCACACACACACTCACACACAAATCACACTGTAATAGGTGGAGGCAGGAAACTGCCTGTTTTTCTCCAGTAACAGCAACCCTGACAAAAATAGGCTTGAATGACTAAGGCCAAGTTTATGACCACCTATAGGCCACAGAGGAACTCACTGCCTGAACTTTCTTCCTGTCCTGGGGGATCTCGGGAAGAAAGGAAGGAAGGGCTTAGTCACACCCTGGGAGTGGCAGCCAGGAGCAGTGCTGCTCAGCTTCTGACAGAGCGAACTCAAAGCCTCTTTCTTCAGGAAAAAAATAGATGCTTCCAGGCTTTACTCCCTTTTTACAGGGCCAGCATGACAAACACCCAGGGAGGAAGGAGAGGCAGCCAGAAAGCACAACCATCTCCCCATCTTTGGGAGAAAAGTTTCCCCAACCCAGCAGGTCCCTGAGCCTCCACTGGACCATCCACTTTGGCCAAGCCACAGGCCAAGGGCCCCCTGGGAAACTCACCTGGGCCCCGGGTCAGACTCCGCTCCCTGGGGATGCAGAAGCAGCCACCCATGTGTATACCATCCTACCCCGGCCGAGGCCCTTGAGAACACCGGCCAGAAGAGTGCTGCAAGGGACAGCCTCCCAACGGTGTCCCTCCTCCCGCCTCCTCCCTGGCACACGAGGGACCGAGGCCTGCTCAATGCACAATGCAGCCTTTGATATCCCGGCTACAGCAGGAGGCCCAGGGAGGGTGGGAGGGGCAGCCTAGCCCAGCCTGCAGGCCCACAGCTCTTGCACTGTCAGGCCTGGAGAACAGGGCTCCTCCCTGCCTCTCAGCAGATCGCCTCATGCCTATCAGCCTGCAGCACATTCCTCGCATTCTAGGATTGAGATACACAGTTTGGTTCTTGTGGGGGCAGCCAGGGCGGGGGAGGAGGGCAGAGAACATCCCAGAGATCAAGACTGCTGTTGGCTTTCTCCCTCCCTGACTGACTTGGCCCACACTGACTGGCCTGCCACCCCTTTACAGTGATCTCCACCCAGTCTCTCTCTGCAAAGGCCTCCCTTGGCTCTCTGATAAAGTTGGAGCTGTGGGTGCAGCATTTCACTTCGACCTAGCAGCATCAATGAGCCAGCTCCTCACTGGTGTGCAGGAAAAGAATCCAGGAGATCACCTGATGAAGCCCAGCGTTTTACAGGTGAGGGGATGGAGAACCAAATACATTAAAGGATGGGGAGAGGTTGGTCAATAGGTACAAGGTAAGAGTTACATAGGAGGAGTAAGTTCTAGTGTTTTATTGCACAGTAGGGGAACTATAATAATGTATCATATATTTCAACATAGAAGAGAGGATTTTGAATGTTCTCACCACAAAAAAAAAAAAATGATGTTTGAGATGCTGGATACGCTAATTACCTTGATCTGATCATTACACAATATATACATACATTGAAACATCATATTCTAGCCTATAAATGTGTAGAATTATTATACGTCAATTAAAAATAAAACAAAAAAAAATACAACAAGACTACAGGTATGCATGCAAAACTGGTCCCACCAGACTAACCTCTTTCCCATTTCAGATAGGCAGTGGAGCAGAGGAATCCAGTTGATACTGTGGCTAAATTTCAGAAAACCTCCCATGAGATCTTGCAAAGGACATGGAGAAAATATGGCTGAATGCCAGCAAGGCTGGACGGAAGCATGACTACTCTAACAACCAAGCTCAAAGAGCACTGCTCATCCAATGTTTCCTTCATGCCTAGAGCAAAGTGGTGAGAGGACCCTAGTGAAAGGCCCAAAGAATAGGAGGTGTGAGCCGAGAGAAGGTGGAGTCCTGCCGGGCCTGTGTTGCAGGCTCTTTGGAGGCTGAACTTGAGGTCAGTATCACCAACATTTTAAGGAGGGCAGCGTCCCAATCAAGTTTATATTCTGAGAGGAGCAGTTGAGTGACCAGGTGAAGAATGGCCTAGGGGTCAGTCCCACCAGAGGTCAGGAGTATCCACCTCACACACCAGCCCAGCCCGAGAGGACAGGGTCTTGAGCCTGTCTCTGAAGCGCCACTGTCGTCTTCATGCTTACTCATCCTGAGACACAGTTTCCGAATGTTTACTGTTGGCCAGGCTCTCACTGTACGTTATTCTATTCAAATCCCGTAACAGCCCCATAATGTAGGCATCATTTCTACTTTGTAAGTGAGGAAACAGATAAAGAGGAGTGTATAACTTGTCCAACTCCTTCCCTTCTCCCACCATTTATGAATGTCAGAGTCAAGACTGAGCCAGGTCTAGTTGATTCCACAGCCCAGAAGGATCACGTTTCTGATACATGGGATACATTGTGGGTTCTCCCATGACTGCTAGGACACACAATGAGAAAGACCCAGGAAGGAGTGAAATCTCTGGAGCCAGCTAACCATTTACGCAAGGACCCTGGGCTTTGATATGCCCAGGTATGCAGATATGCAGCAATTGTAACATCCAGCAAAGAGATGAGAGCTGGGGCGGGGAGTAGAGTGCAGGAGGGATGGGGTCTCTGATCACATTGCCACCGGGCAGGATGTTTTCTCTGTGCAGGTCTATTTAAAGTATCTACTTCCCATGCAGTTTCTCATGTGTTTCCCTTACCGAAGCACAGTGTTTTTGAGTATGAATTAGAATGTTTTCTTGGGCCCACAATGAAAGGACAAGAGTTTCTTTAGAAAACAATAACTTAAAACTGGGATGTGCATGAAAATCAGACAGTGACGAGAAGTCCCATGCTCTAACTTACACATGCTGACAGATGAGTAGACTTATCATTGCTCCTTGGCTGGTCTGCACACCACTCTTACACAGGTACAACAACAATCAGACTATAAATGATCAAAACCAACTACTGAAAGGATCCCAGGCCATCTGTCAGAGATAACACCCTAGGCAGTTGGCTGAGACACACATTTTGGCAGGTCTTAAATGAATAGTCCATTCTGGATGAAGTCATGGCTTCCCTTAAGATGCAAGAAACTAGTGCTGTTCTGCTCCTGGGTAGCCTGATGAATTGATTAGAGCAAAGAAATTTCCAGCAGGAGCAAAGGCCCTGAAGTAGCAACTTGCTTAGCATGTTAAAGGAAGTGTGGCTGAAGGCTAGTGAGGCAGGCGAGGGCACAGAGATGAAGTCAGAGAAAGCAGCAGGAGACCAAACAGTGTAGGGCCTTAGAGGTCATCTAAGGACTTCAGCTTTTACTCTGAATGAGGTAAAAGCCAATGGAGGACACTAAAAAGAAGAGTAACATGCATGACCTCTGGTTGTAAAGGCTCAGCCTGGCTTACAGGCTATAGATGGAACTCCAGATATGCAGCAATTGTAACATCCAGCAGAGAGATGATAATGGATTGAACCAAAGTGCTACTGGTAGAGGTGATGAAAAGAGTTTAGGTATTAGACATATTTTGAAATAAGGGTGTATTAGTCAAGGTACTCCGGAGAAACAGGACCAATAAAAGTTGATAAAGATAAAGAAAGAGGAAAAAAAATTAACTAATCGGCTCCTGTGAGGGTTGGCAAATCTGAAATCCATAGGGCAGGCTAACGGGCTGGAGACTCAAGTAAGACTTGCTATTGCAGACTTTAGACCAAATTCCACAGAGCAGCAGACTAGAATAGAAGCTCACACAAATTTTCCATGTTGCAGTCAAGAATTCTTGAGAAGAATTTCTTCTTTTTCAGGAAACTTCAGTCTTTGGTCTTAAGGCCTTCAACTGATTGGAAGGCCCCCAATCAGTTGGTGGGAAGACCCACGCACATTATAGAGGGTAATCTGCCTTGTTCACTGTCTACTGATGTGAATTTTAATCATATATTTAAAAAAAATACCTTCAACATCTATTTTGTTCTTTGGTCAAACAACTGGGCACCATGACCTAGCCAAGTGAACACATGAAATTAACGATCACAGAGAGCCATGAGGATGTGTGGATATATAGAATGGATGAGAGGGAAAAAATATATACTCTAGAGCCATTCTGATATTTTTTACCTGAACAACTGACATAATTTAATACTTATTGAAATGTTAAATGCTAGGAGAAAAGAAGCTTTGTGAATTGAAACCAGGAGTTCGGTTTTGTATATGTGATATTTAATAGTCCTTTAGTACATGCAAGCAAATGTAGAGAAAGCAATCTGGAGTTCATGGAGAAGTTAAAAGCTGAAGGTAAGTATTTGGGAGTTGTCACTGTGCAGAGGGTATGTAAAGTTAGAAGACCAAATAAGATCTCTTAAGGGAGAAAGTGGAGGATAGAATACAAAGGATAAATCAAGAAAGAGCCCTACAAACACGTTAATTTTTATATGAATAAGAAAGGAGTAGAAACCAGCAAAAGCGATAGAGAAAGAGTGGTCAGTGAGAGGATATGTACCAAGAGCATAAGATGGTACAGAATTCAAGTGAAGAAAGTGTAGGAAGAGCACCTGCAAGAGCAGAAGGTGATTAACTATGTCAAATGCTGCTAAGAAGTAAGATGTGCACAGAGAATTTACCACTGGACATTTGGTAGAGCAGTGGAGATAAAAGCTAGATTGGGAAAGCTTCAAGAGTATATAGTAAAAAAAAAAAAAACGGTGGAGCTCCAACCCACCTTCAACTCACCACCATCACCATCATTGCCATCATTATGGAATACCTCTTGTTTCCTTAATATTTGCTTGGTGTTCAGGGGTTACAAGCTCATATGTCTGCAAGAGCCAGGCAACTGATGGAAATGAGTGAGCTGGCCAGGAAACAAGTGGCAGCTGATCCCACTGTAATTGCCTGATGGATTCTTTCTGCCTGCTGCACAGACAAAACCAGTTCACTGAGACTGGTATTGCAGCAAAGAAAACCTTTCATTAATGTGAGGCCAGCCATGTAGAACAACCAGGGTTATCGCTCCAGTCAATCTCCCCGAAGACTCAGAGTTTAGGGTTTTTCAAGGATAGTTTGGTGGGCAGGTTGGGAAGGGGTGGGTGCTGCTGATTGTTTGTGGATGCAATCATAGGAACGTAGAAAATAGTCCTCATGCACTGAGTTTGTTTCTAGATGGAAAACACAGGACAGGTGAAGTCATGAGTCTGGGTGGTGTCAGTCAGTTGCAAGAATGTAAAAGTCTGAAAGACATCTCAAAAGACCAATTTTAGGTTCTACAATAGTGTTGTTACCTACAGAAGCAATTGGGGAAGTCACAAATCTTGTGACCTCTGACCACATGACTCCTGAGCAATAAGGAATTAGAGAAACTATACCTACATTTTAGCAGAATTCACGTCCCTCCCATAATCTTAATCTTATGGCTTTTCATTAGTCTTACAAAAGCAGTTTCAGCCCCCAAACAACGAGGGAATTCGTTTTGGGGAGGGACTGTTATCATCCTTGCTTCAAAGTTAAACTATAAACTAAATTCCTCATATGGTTAGCTTGTCCTACACCTAGGGATGAGCAATGACAGCCAGCCTGTGAGGCTAGAAGCAAGACGAAATCAGTCACATTCAACTTCTCTCACTGTCATAATCTTCCCAAAAGCAGTTTCACCGGCGTCAAGGTTGGGGCAACAACAGGGAGAGGTGTACCTGTGGGGCATGGAGAGCACTGCTCTGTCTAAGAAGAAGCCCCTCCTAGGCTTTGGGCAATGAGGAACATGGTGCAGGACAGGTCTGTGTAACCAGACATTCTCGTTTGTCATGGAAACCAAAAACCCAGATTTGTAAGTGAAGCTTCCTAATGTTTAAATGTTTATAAGCTATAGAGGGCTAAGGCAGGAGAATTACTTGAAACCAGGAGTCCAAGACCAGCCTGGGCAACATATAAATACCCTATCTCTAAGAAAAATGCTAAAAGTAAATAAATAAATAAATGTTTATAAATTATTTCCAAATATCTTTGAAAGCACTGTGTGGGCCAATACCTCAGGGCAGACAAACTTGCCTGCAGACCAAACCCAACCCAAGGGCCACCCACCAGTTTGCCATTTCAGACATAAAATTGAACTGTTTCCTTAGAAAATGTGTAATCTACTTGGAGCAATCATAAGCTAGGTACTATAATTCCAGGGAAAAACTGAACATATCCCATTATCAGTTGAACTGTGTCCCCCTGAAAAAGATAGATTGAAGTCCTCCCCCTCTGAATCTGACTTTATTCAGAAACAGACTTGTGGTAGATATAGTTATTTAAGACGAGGTTATACTAGAGTAGGGCAGGTCCCTAATCCAATATGATCTTATAAAAATGTGCTTATAAAAAAACAACCTGTGGGCCAGGCACGGTGGCTCACGCCTCTAATCCCAGCACTTTGGGAGGCCGAGGCAGGCGGATCACGAGGTCAGGAGATCGAGACCATCCTGGCTAACACAGCAAAACACCGTCTCTACTAAAAATACAAAAAAAAGTTAGCTGGGCATGGTGGCAGCGACCTGTAGTCCCAGCTGCTCAGGAGGCTGAGGCAGGAGAATGGCATGAACCTGGGAGGCAGAGCTTGCAGTGAGCTGAGATCGTGCCACTGCACTCCAGCCTGGGTGACAGAGCAAGATTCCATCTTAAAAAAAAAAACAAAAAAAAACAAAAAAAAAACACCTGTGAATAGACAAGAACACACAAGGAGCGTTCCACGTGAAAATGAAGGCAGAGAATGGAGTTATGTAGCCACAAGCCAAAGAATACCAAGCATTGCCTGCAAACCACCAGAAACTAGAAAAAGACAAGGAAAGACTCCCCCTACAGGTTTCAGAGGGAGTACGGCCAGGCTGACGCCTTGATTTTGGATTTCTAGTTTCCAGAACTATAAAACAATTCATTTCTATTATTTCAACCCAGTCTGTGGTACTTTGTTAGAGTAGTCCTAGAAAACTAATACAGATCCCAGAAGAGATAAGAATACATCATTTATTCAACAAATTGTTCAGTGAACAAATACTTATTGAGCACTTTCTACACCACCTAGGCATTTATCTAAGTCTAGAGGATACATCAGCAAGGAAAAAAGACAACATGTTTCCCTCATGTAGCTTTCACATTCTAGTGAAAGGAGAAAGGCAAGCAACATAATAAATAAGTAAATTATACAGTGTGTTAGATTGTGGAGAGTGTTATGGGAAAAAAAGGGTCTGCCACAGTAGAGGGGCTGCAGTTTTCAGAAGGGCAGAGAGACAGAAGTCATCACTGAGAAAATGACAACTGAGCAAAGACCAAAAGGACATGAGGGAAGGATCCAGGGGCAGACAGGGAGAAGAGCATGCCAGGAAAAGGGAAGAGCAGTGCAAAGGCCCTGGGGCAGAAGGGTGCCCAGCATGATAGAGGAAGGGCAGAAGAGAGTGTGACTTGAACATGGTGAGAAAGAGGTAGGAAGCAGACATCTTCAAGGTCATAATTAAAGAAAGAATGAAGAAGGAGCTTCATTACAAAACTGCAGGCAGACTTAAGGCAAACCAGCAAGTATGATGAGGCACTCCAGGGCTAGAAATAAAAAGGCCACCAATGCTTGGCCACTATAACATCCTTAGGCCTGAAGGCACAAGAGGAGGGGTAGCTAGTGGAATCTAGAAAGAGCTTGCTGCAGCCAGGGCCCGGGGCCAGTGGCTGTGTCTTTGATAGAGGAACATAGCTATGGCCTAGCCAAGGTCACGAAAGTAAAGGGGCCAGCAGAATAAATACTCCATCCTCTCACCTTCCATCTTCCCATGACTGAATATAACTGGAAGCCAAAGAGTAAGAGAGCTTTGGGGGCACAGCACAGGGTAGAGAAGAATACAGAGTGGGTTCCAAAGGATGACTGAAGATTGACCAGCACAGGGAGATATGCAGGAGATGAAGTCAGAGAGGTAACAGGGGCCTGGGTATGCAGAGCTTGCTAGATCATTTTATGGATGGTGGCTTTCATTTGAGTGAAATGGCAACCACTGGAGAATTTTCGGTGGAAGAGTGATAAGACTTATGATTTGGAAGAATCACTCCAGCTGCTGTGTTGAGAATAGACTGCATGGAAAAGGACTAGAGTGAAGCAAGGAGACTGGCAGGAGGCTATTGCGGTAATGCAAGCAAAAGTGTGTCTGGACCAGAGAGTCGGCCTAAAGGAAAACAAAACTGAGGCAAACTTAATATAAGTAGAGAGTTTATTTGAGCCAAGTTTGAGGACTGCAACCCAGAATTACAGATTCAAGTTGCCCTGAATATGAGCTCAGATTAGCAACAATTACAGTTGGGTTTTTAAAGGAAAAGAAGCAGCAGTTCCTAAGTTATTTACCAAAATTTTACATATTTTAATAAATAACATAAGCTATTTATTGGCCATACATTGTTATTAAATTCCAGGAAAATGAAGATTATGGGTGAGGCAGCTAGTCAGGAATAAAATGCCTTTAATAATGGACCCAGGGCATGGGTGCAGGAGACATTACTGAAGTCCCATACTCATGTCTCTGAGCCTGATAAATTTTGCATATCTCACACAGCTCAGATTGTTCTGAGCTATTTTTCTTTTCTTAAAAATAATGTTAAACTAAATTTGGCCTAAGGATGCCTCCATATTTGATTTCTTATGTTACAAACTATAACCTAATTTAGTACATAAACTAACTGAAACTAACTTGGGTGTATACTTTTGTAACAAAAAGCTGAGTCTCAGCCAATCACAGCAGCAGAGCTTCAGTCAATTAAAGGTGGCCAACACGATCAAATAAGGCAAATACTGAGCTGTAACCAATCAAGCAGCCTCTGTACCTCGCTTCTGTTTTCTGTCCGTAAATGCTGCCTGCTCAAGTTGCAGCCTGGAGCTCTCTGAAACTGTTCCTGTTCTGGTGGGGGTGGGGCAAGGGTGGGGGGTGCCCAATTTGTGAATCATTCTTTGCTCAATTAAATGCTGTTAAGTTTAATTTTTCTAAAATTTTTTTCTTTTAACAGTAGAAGCAGTGGAGGTGATGGGAAGTGGTGAGATTCTGGTTTATTTTGTAGGTTGAAGCAGAATTAACTGTTGCATGAGATGTGGGGTATGAGAGAAGGCCTGAGCACCTAGAAGGACCGGGGGTGCCATGAACTGACAGAGGTTGTGTAATAGTGTGATATAAGAAGAAATACATGGTGGGCATGGTGGCTCATGCCTGTAATCCCAGCACCTTGGCCACCAGTGCGGGACCATTGCTGAGCTCAGGAGTTCGAGACCAACCTGGTCAATATAGTGAGACCTCATCTCAAAAAAAAAAAAAAAAAAAGAAGAAGAAGAAGAAGAAGAGGAAATACATATTTGGTGTCTGTCCCTGGTTGTTGAGACAGAGCTCCTGAAACTTTTATGATTTCCTAAGTGACAAGATCACCTGAGGCAGAGCTCCTAAATCCCTTGGAATTTCCTGGAGGACAAGAGCATCTTTTGTTCTAAAGGTCACTCTTGGTGGACTCCTTAATAGCCTCATGATGGGGGCTGGTAGCCAGGGGAGTCAACCATGTGATTACATTGGAACTTTCCAGCCCGCATGCCCTGACCTCTGGGGAAGAGAGGGGGTGCTAAAGATGAGCTAATCACCAATGGTCAATGATTTAATCAGTCATGCTACATAATGAAGCCTCTATAAAACCCCAAAAGGACAGGGTTCAGAGAGCTTCCTGGCTGATGAATCAGTAGAGTTGCTGAGAGGGTGGCGCACCTGGAGAGGGCATGGCACTCTGTGCCCCTTCCCACATACCTTACGTTATGCCTCTCTTCCATCTGGCATTCATCCATATCCTTTGTAATGTCCTTTATAATAAATGGGTAAATGTAAGTCAGGTGTTAGTCTGAGTTCGGTGGGATGCTCTAACAAATTAATCAAACACAAAGAAGGGATCATGGCAACCCTTAATTTACAGCTAACTGGTCAGAAGTTCAGATCACAACCAGGGACTTGTGGCTGACACCTGAAGTGGAGGGCAATTTTGTGGGACTGGGCTCCTAAACTGTGGGATCTGACACTATCTTTAGGTAGATAGTGTCATAACTGAACTGTATTATAGGACACCCAGTTGGTGTCTGCTGGAGAATTGCTTGGTATCTGAGGAAAAAAAAGATACATTTTGGTGAGAAGCAATAAAGTATTCTCTACGCTGTGTTGAGTGTTGTATGGTGTGTGACAGTAGGAATAACAGCTTGTTTTTCCTATTGTTACCATTGGCACTGGATCTATTTCATATGGGGGTCAGGAGGAGGCCTGCCAGGAGAGCAAGCTTGGCTGAGTGGGCAGGTGAGACGGAACTGTTCACAAGTCTGGTTAGGGAAAAGTCTCTATGGAAAATACAAACTTGGGAATCATCAGTAAATAAATATATATTTGATATGAAAATGAAGTTAGCACTTCTCAATGGGAAAAGCAAAGTTTTCTGGAGGAGGTGGCATGTGATTGGGGACATTGAAATATGGATTTTCATAGAAATAGGTGGCAAGACAATTCCAGATTAAGAAAGAGCCATTATCAATGCTAGGATTCTCATTGAGGCTAGTTTAGGGAACACTTTTTCAGTCTGAATGAGCAGAAGACTGATTTTGGAGGGAGCCAGCGGCAGAAATATGAGCAGAATATCAGCCTTGTAACTTCCTGTACACACATGCATCTATCTACGAATTCATCAGACACCATTGGTTACCTTAAAAACTGTGTTTGTTGTGGACATTAACAACAACAGTCATAAACGTGTATTGAGCCCTTATCATGTGCTCATGTGAAAATTCCTCACTTAATATTCACCCCCAACTAAAAATAAGGAAAGTAAGAGTCAGTGATTTGCTCCAGCTCTGTCTGCTGGCAGGATTGGAACCAAGGCAGTGTGACCCCAGGACCTTTGCCTTACCACTCAGCTCTACTTCTTTGTCAGAAAAACCAAACCAGGCATCTGTGGTGGTGGAGCCCGGCAGCTGTCGGAAATATAGACTACTAAGTCTTGGGCAAGGCATTCTCCCGACTTTCTTCTGTATGAGATGTGAAACATGCCCTCTCCAGGGGTCAACTGAGGAACTGGTAGTGGTAGGTCCAGGAAAGAAGGTAGGGCTCGCCGGGCGCGGTGGCTCAAGCCTGTAATCCGAGCACTTTGGGAGGCCCAGACGGGTGGATCACGAGGTCAGGAGATCGAGACCATCCTGGTGAACATGGTGAAACCCCGTCTCTACTAAAAAATACAAAAAACTAGCCGTGCGAGGTGGCGGCGCCTGTAGTCCCAGCTACTCGGGAGGCTGAGGCAGGAGAATGGCGTGAACCCGGGAGGCGGAGCTTGCAGTGAGCTGAGATCCGGCCACTGCAACTCCAGCCCGGGAGACAGAGCGAGACTCCATCTCAAAAAAAAAAAAAAAAAAAAAAAAAAAAGAAGGTAGGGCTGCTGACCAGGGCTTAGGTTACCAAGCTGCTGACTCTGATTCACCTGGGAAAACTGACTGGCATTTAAAGCATCCACTCCCCATTTTGTGTCTCCTACAGGCAAACCTGGGGTCAAGGACAGAAAACCAAAGCATCGCCCTGGAAGGTTAGCACTGAAAGTGCCCTTGAATAGTAATGTGTCTATTCCTCTACTCCTTACCTCCTTCAAACCTATTTAGGACCATAGTGGCTATGTCCCTTGTCCTACATTTTCTTGGAAGTTTTGTGACAAATCCTATACTAGAACTCAAATATGAGGACTTTCATGTTCACTGTGCTTCCACAAAAGATGCTAACATGAATTAGTTCCTGTTTTGAAAGGAATAGTATCAACAACAAAAAGGACGTCCACTCAGAGACCCCATCCGAAGGTCACCAACATCAAAGACCAAAGGTAGATAAATTCACAAAGATGGGGAGAAACCAGTGCAAAGAGGCTGAAAATTCCAAAAACCAGAATACCTCTTCTCCTCCAAATGATCACAACTCCTCACCAGCAAGGGAACAAAACTGGATGGAGAATGAGTTTGACGAATTGACAGAAGTAGGCTTCAGAAGGTGGGTAATAACAAACTCCTCTGAGCTAAAGGAGCATGTTCTAGCCCAATGCAAGGAAGCTAAGAAACTTGAAAAAAGGTTAGACAAATCGCTAACTAGAATAACCAGTTTAGAGAAGAACATAAATGACCTGATAGAGCTGAAAAACACATGAATTAGTTCCTGTTTTAAAATTAGGTTTCCTGGTGAGCAGGCTGGAATAGAATCGTGTGTGTGTGTGCATGCGTGTGTGTGTGTGTGTCTGTGTGTGTGTGCACGCGCGCACGCCAAGTTCATGATCCAAGCCCAGGACTGACACTCCCTACCACTCCCAGGGAAAGGAATTTCTTCTCAGCTCAGCTTGTCTTTCAGGAAAATTTAGATTTTAGGCATCTGACCCAGTAAATGGGATAGGAAGGAGAAGCTCTTACCATCCAGTGAGTCCTGCTTAGGTGTCTTTCCTGGAGAAACACTCACACCTGTGTAGCAAGAGGCCTACGCAAGGAAGCCTACAGCAGCATCACAAGAAATAGTGAGGAGTGGAAGGAACTCAAATGCCCATCAATACAGGAGTGATTACCCAGCGGTTAAAATGAATGAAGTGGGTCTTCATAGAGTCAAAGAAAGATCCCTAAGATATTACGCACAAAGAAGGAGAAGAAAAAACGTTGGCAATACAATGCATACAATATGATCCCATTTGTGAAAAAGAAAAAACATCCCAACCATATGTGTGTGTCTGTGTGTGTATGTAGAAAGAAGATCCTCTTGCCTGATGATTTCAATGGATTTAATAATTCCACAATTGTGCATTGAGTGCCCTCTTTGTGCTGGCCTTGTGCTCCATAAGGAAATCATCCAGCAGGGAGCAGGGTAGGCAACATCATTGCCCTCCAGTAGCTGGATAAGGGAGGGATAAATCATGCCTGAGCCAGAAGAGCATGCCCGACCCCCCAGAGCCTTAAGCAACCCCATACCTCACCCCTCAGAATCAGAGCGTCAGCCCAGGAGAGTAACCACAACCCCAGCATTCAAGTCTATGTATCACCAAGCCCCTTGTGGATCCGGAGACTGTCTCACCAGAGCAGCTGCACTCCTGGTGCCTGAGCAGATGTGGTGCTCTACCCCCTAGGGAAACAGTCTTGGCTGTGTTATTTCACCCTACCCTATGGGCTGAGCAACTGCAGAGCTCTATCTTCTTGGATGTGAACCAGCCCTCTGGAGTCTGAGCTCCTGAGGTGTTGCACCTCCCCAAGGTGTTGAGCTATCATTGCACTGCACCTCACCTTCTAGAGCCCAAGCCACAACTGTGCCCCTCCATTCCTAGGAATTCTCCGCCACTGTACCTGGACTCACACACCCTAGGCCACTGTTGTGTTCCACCTCTCCCGAGTCCAGAGTCACCATGATGTGCTACTTCCTCTCCTGATGCCTGAGTTGCCACTGTACTCTGTTGGTTCTAGGCCCAAGTTTCTGGAACACTCCTTCCTCCCCAGAGCCATACCAGAGCTGTGCCCTGGCCCCCAGCATCAGAGTCACAGCTATATACCTGACCCCTGGGCCCAACCTACTGGGAAGTGCCTCAGAGTAACAGTCCTCTGTTTAGTGGGAGAGCTTCATTCACTTGTCACAGAGAGTGAACCTGCAGCCACATTACTGGTTCTACAGTAGTACAACAAGACATTGAAGCCAGGACCCAAACTCCACAGCTACTCCAAGCAGCTGTGCTCTGGAACACAGCACCACTGTGGCTACCTGTGGCCTGTGTCAGTCCCAACACCAAGAGGGATCCCCTCAGCTACTTCTTCCCACTGTGGGGGAAAAAAAATCAAGAGGACCCCCCTAAAGACTTTTCCACTGAGAGCTCTAACAACCTACCCTGCCACCACTGCTGCTAGAAACTCCTGTAGCCTTAGCCACTGAATCAGCTGCAACTATCAATTATGTCAATCACAACTGAAAAAACCGCATGGAGACTGCTCTACTGCACCCACCTGGAACCAGAGCCAACACACTCTGACCAACCTAGGACTCATATGCCAGCGAAAATCTTTCCCTATGAAAGCTACTCTAAAATTGGAGATGACTATTTCATCAGAGGCACAGACATCAACACAGGGACACAAGAAGCATGGAAAAGAAGAAAATATGACACCATCAAAGCAGTATAATTCTCCAGTAACTGACCCTAAAGAAATTAAACTTCACAAATTTCCTGAAAAATAATCAAAATAATGATCTTAAGGAAACTCAGTGAGATACAATAGAATACAGATAGAAAATTCAATGAAACCAGGAGAACAACTCATGATCTGACTGACAAATTCGATAAAAAGATAGATATCATGTTAAAAGAATCAAACAGAAATCTTGGAGGTGAAGAATTCTTCACCTCCAAGATTTGAAATTAAAAAAATACAGTTGAGAGCTTCAACAGAATCAATCAAGCAGAAGAAAACGTCTCTGAACTTGAAGACAAGTCTCTTGCAATAACCTAGTTTGAAGAAAAAAAGGAAAAAATTGTAAAGAGTGAAGAAAGCCTACAGGATTTATGGGACACCATTAAATGAGCAAATGCTCACATTATGAACTTCAAAGGAAGAAAAGAGAAACACACACACAAAGTTTATTTAATGAAATAACTGCTGAAAGCTTCTTAAGTCTTGGGAGAGACATGGACATTCAGATCCATGAAGCTCAAAAGTCACCAAACAAATTTATTCCAAAGGCACATTTTTATTAAAATGTCAAAATAAAAGGCAGAATCCTAAAAGCATCAAGAGAAAAGCAGCAAGTGACATAAAGCAAATCCCCATTGGACTATCAGTGAATATCTTAGCAGAAACTTTGAAAATCAGGAGAAAAATGGGATAATATATTGAAAGTACTGAAAGAAAAAAATGCCAGCCTGGAACACTATATCCAGAAAGTTATCCCTCAGAAATAAAAAAAGAAATACAGTATTCCCCATTTCATTACTATAATGATGGTATGTAAATCTTTCCAATTGCTAGTATGAAGATTCAAAGTTAAAATGGTCAAAATAACTACAGCTACAATAAATTACAAAGGAAGATACAATATAAAAAGATGTAAACTGTGACAGCAAAATTATAAAAGTCTTGGGTATTCATATGCAACTAAAGTTAAGTTGTTATCTGTTTAACATAGTCTATCACAACTATAAGATGTTTTAGGTAAGATCCATGGTAACCACAAAACAAAAAGGCACAACAGATACACAAATGAGAAAGAGAAAGAAATCAAAACTTAACACTACAGAAAATCACCAAATCACTAAGATAGACAATAAGAGAGGAAAAAAGAAACAAAGGATGTACAAAACAACCAGAAAACAATTAACAAAATGGCAGGAGTAAGTCCTTATTTATCAATAATAACTTTGAATGTAAACAAATTAAACATTGCAATCAAAAGAGACAAGCTGGATGTGGTGGCACAAATCCCTAATTCCAGCTACTCAAGAGAATGAGGTGAGAAGATTCCTTGAGCACAGAAGCTTGAGACCAGCCTGGACAACATAGTAAGACCCCCATCTCAAGAAAAAATATGACACTGAGTGGCCGACATAGAGTGGGTAAAAAAAAAAGATCCAACTATATGCTGTCTGCAAGAGACCTATTTTAACTGTAGAGACATACATAAACTGAAAGTAAAGGAATGACAGAAGATATTCCACAGAAATAGCAACCAAAAGAGAGAGAGCTTGCTAGGCTTATATCAGATAAAGTAGACTGTAAGTCAAAAACTGTTACAAAAAACCAAAGATCATTATTAAATGAGAAAGGAGTCAATTCATCAAGAGGGCATAACAATTATAAATATATATTCACGTACCATTGGTACACCTAAATATATAAAGCAAGTATTAATGGACATGAAGAAAGAAATAGATAGCAATACAATAAAAGTAGGAAACTTTAATACCTCACTTTCAATAATAGATAGTCAACCAGACAGAAAATTAACCAGAAAATACTGGACTTGAACTGCACATGAGACCAAAATGGACCTAATAGACATATAAAACTTTCCATCCTAACAACAGGAGAATATACATTCTTCTCTAGTGCACATGAAACATTCTCCAGGATAGACCACATGCTAGGCCACAGAATAAGTCTTAACAAATTTAGGATGATTAAAATTATATCTAGTACTGCTTCTGATCAAAATGGTATGAAACTAGAAATCAATAACAGGAAGGGTCTTGAAAATTCGCGAATATGTGAAACTAATCAACATGCTCCTGAACAACCATAGGTTCAAAGAAAAAAACCAAAAGGGAAATTCAAAAATGTCTTTAACAAATGACAATGGGAACACAACATATCAAAATTTATGGAATGCAGCAGATGAAGTTCTAAGAGGGAAGTTTAGCAATAAATGCTTGTATTAAAAAAGAAGAAAGATTTCAAATAAATAGCCTTACATTATACCTCAATTATCCAGAAAAAGAAAAACAAACTAAAATCAAAGTTAGCCGAAGGAAAATTAATAATAAAATTCAGAATAGAAATAAGTCAAATAAAGAACAGAAAAATTATAGAAAAAAAAACCATAAGAGTTGGTTCTTTAAAAAAAAATAGATAAAATTGATAAAGCCCTAGGTAGACTAAGAAAAAAAAAGACTTAAAAAAAGAAAAGTAACAACATTACAGCGAATGCCTCAGAAATTCAAAGGATCATAGAGACTATTATGAATAGTTACATGCCAACAAATTGGTTAACTTAAAAGAAATCAATAAATTCCTAGAAATAAATAAACTACCAAGATTGAATTAGGAACAAATAGAGAGATTGAACATACCAATAACATATAAATTGATTGAAGAAGCAATTAAAAGCCTTTCAACAAAGAAAAGCCTAGGACCAAAATGCTTCACAGCTGAATTCTACCTAACAGTCAGATAAGAATTAATGTCGATACCTCTTAAACTCTTTCAACTAATTTTTAACAAGGGCACCAAGAGGACACGAGGAGGGAAGGATGGTCTCTTCAACAAATGGTGATGGGAAAACAAACTTTAACATGCAAAAAAACTGGAATTGGACCCTTATTTTACACCATACATAAAAATCAACTCAAAATGAATAAGAGACCAAAAAGTAAGATCTGAAACCATAAAATTTTAGAAGAGAACACATGGAAAAAGCCCCTTGACGTTGGTCTTGGCAATGAATTTTTGGATATCACACCAAAAGCTCAGGCTACAAAAGCAAAACTAAATAAATGGCACTACATCAAACTGAAAAGCTTCATTATAGTGAAGGAAATAATCAACAAAATGAAAAGGCAACCTATGGACTGGGAAAAAATATTTGCAAACTGTGTGCCTGATAAGGGGTTAACATCCAAAATTTATGAAGAACTCTTATAACTAAACAGCAAAAAACAAATAACTTGATTAAAAAATAGACAAAGGGTATGAACAGACATTTCTCTAAAGAAGACATAAAAATGGCCAAAATGTATATTAAGAGGTACTCAACATCACTAACCATAAGGGAAATGCAAATTAAAACCACTATGAGATACCACCTCACACCTGTTAGAATGGCTATTACCAAAAAGATAAGAGACAATAAATGTTGGTAAGAGTGTCAAGAAAAGGTAAACCTAGTATACTATTGTTGGGAACGTAGATTAGTAGAGCCATTATGGAACACAGTATGGAGGTTTCTAAAGAAATTAAAAATAAAATTTCCATATAACTCAGTCACCCTTCTTCTGGGTATATATGCAAAGAAAATGAAATTACCACTTCCACTGCTGAGTGTGTTAGCTCATGTCTGTAATCCTAGCACTTTGGGAGGCTAAGGCAGGAGGATCACTTGAGCCCAGAAGTTCAAAACCAGCCTGGGAAACATAACAAGACCCTCTCTATATAAAAAATAAAAAATTAGCCAGGTGTGGTGATGCCTGCTTGTAGTCCCAACTATTCTGGAGGCTGAGGCAGAAGGATCAACTTGAATCCAGGAGTTTGAGTCTGCAGTGAGCTATGATCACACCAGCCTAGGCAACAGAGCAAGACGCTGTCTGAAAAAACAAAAAACAAAAAAGAAGTAGCCACCTCATAAAAATATTCACACCCACATGTTCATTGCAGCCTTATTCACAGCACCTCAGATAAACAACCTAAGTGTCCATCAATGGACAAATGGATATAGAAAATGTAAATATATATGTATATGAATATTATTCAGTCTGAGGAAAGAAGGGATTATTCTGCTATTTGCCACAACATAGATGGATCAGGAGGACATTTTGATAAGTGAAATAAACCAGACACACAAAGAAAAAAATTGTGTGATCTTACTTATATGTGGAAACTAAAAAAAAAAAAAAAAAAAAAAAAAAAAAAAAAGGCCAAATATACAGACCTGAAGAATCAACACTGTCATTGGTCTCAGTGGATACCATGGGGAGAGGTATGGGGAGATGTCAAAGGACACAAAGTAGCCCATGTACAGAATGAACAAGTCTAGAGAGCTCATGTACAACATGACTGTAGTAATAAAATAAAAGTAATATTGTATTCGGATTTTTTGTTAAATAGATTTTAGCTGCTCTTATCACACATACACAAAGAATAACTATATGAAATGATAGATATGTTAAGCTGCCTATAGTAACCATTTTACTATCTGTATATATCCCATAAAATCATGCTGTAAACCTCAAATATATGCAATAAAATGTATTTTTTTAAAAATACGAAAAAAAGAGGAGATGAAGAAGGCAAAAGAAAAAGAAGAGCAGAAATTCTAATGTAAGTAGGGTGTATCGGGGTGCTCTTGGAAGAGAGGTCCAAGGTGTCTCCTAGGCTGTTATACTCTTGACCTAACTTGAGAGATGGTCCCTCATCCTGAGCATCACAGCAGATACCAGATCTCAGTGCCAAACACAATCTCCATAGCAACTCGGAAGGAAGAAGAAAAATCAAGAAGCATTTTCTGTAACAGGCATATTCCAGTAACTGAAGGTCCCTCAACTCCCCAGTTTCTTGATGGCCTTCGTAGAGCACTGCCTGTAGCTGATTATAGCACCCTGGGGAAAGTAACTTTATACTACCAGTATCTTCTTCTGGAACAGACTGTCATGCAGGAGTTGCACCATCTGCATGAATGTGGCCACCTTCCAAGTATGACCTCTGCACTCTCACCTGCCTGATGAAGTGCCTCCATTCACCCAGCAATCTGTTCAGGGGGCCCCCACTCTTGCTGGGAGCCTTGGGTAATAGCAGAGGAAGCCTCTTCTCTTCTTGAAGGTGACACACTTCTTTTCATCCAGTCTAGCCGAGAGCAGACTGAAGAGTTACATGGATTACATGGAATAACATACCCTTCCCCCACAGCACTTCCCGGTCCTTGGGCTTGTCTTCCGCAGGGTGGAGAAATCAGCCAGACAAGCTACTATCCAAGAGGGTAACAGAAATCTTACCAATACTTGCATGTGTTTGTACCTCTCAGTGGTCAATTTGGGCATTAGATTTGTGGTCAGAAGACTTGAGTTAAATCCTGGCTCTACCGGTTTTGGTTTGTATGCTCTTTGGCATATTTCCCCCTTTGTAAATAACAATAACAATACTAATTAAAGAAAAATAGCAAAAAAGGTAATACCTCACTAAATAATGGGGAGAATTTGAAAAGGTTTATTTTTTACTTGTGCAAGGTTCGTGTGCACGGGCGTACACATGCAAACACTGTTCCACTTGTCTTAGGTGTGTTCTTCAAGCATCCGGAACACATAGATCTATGGGGAGGAAGGGGATCCAGGTGAGCAGAATGTGCCAAGCAGTCATGACAGAAACAAAATCTTAGTTTCAATCCAAAGGCATATCCGGAAATACCACTGAGCAAAACTGCATCCACCTGTCCTCAAAGATAATCAGAAAGATTCCTTTCAGATTCCTAACATCTGTAACTGTAAGAAAATACAATTTGTGTCGTTTTAAGCACTAAGTTTGTGGTAATTCATTATAGCAGCCATGGGAAATTAATATACCTGGGAACCAGTAAGGTGCAGATTTTGATCCTGACAGGTGGGAAGGGGCCGGAAGATCTGCATTTCTAATGGGAGCTTGCCTGTGGTACCTGTTCCGCCGGTCTGCAGACCATACTGTGAGCAGCAAGACCACAGGCAACTCCACCTGCAGCCCTTCCTTCAATGACTGGAACCTCCAGTTAGCATGGCATGGGATCAGGGACCCTGCAGAGCCCATAGTTCCTTACTTTTGACTGCCTGAGCATCTGTCCCATTGAAACTGGCATGGATCTCTTACCAGGCTTTCAGTGTCACCTTCCCTTTTGTTGCCCTCTGTTTATTTACTTCACGGAGAATAATCATAAATGTGGGGTTTTGCTTATTTATTTTCCCCCTCCTCATATTTCTGCCCCACCCACTCTGCAGCAAGTGCCTAGCACAGAATATGCACTTCTATGTAAATAAATAAATAAATAAATAAATACGTGGATGAAAGATTGAAGGGTTCCCTTAGGTTTTTTTCAAATACATGTGTGCCAAAATCTCTCACAACTTATATTTGGTTTTTTGTTTCGTTTTTATTTTGAGACAAGGTCTTGCTCTGTTGTACAGTGGCATGATCACAGTTCATTGCAGCCTCGGCCTCCCAGGCTCAAGCGATCCTCCTGCCTCAGTCTCCAGAGTAGCTAGAATCACAGGTGCACACCACCACACTTTTTACGTTCTTTGTAGAGATGGGGGTCTCTCTGTGTTGCCCAGTCTGATCTCAAACTCCTGAACTCAAGTGATCCTCCTACATCAGCCTCCCAAAGTGCTGGGAATACAGGCATAAGCCACCACACCCAGCCTACATCTTATATTCACATAACTGGATTTTTCTTTAAGCTACATAATTCAAAAGTTTACATCGATCCAAGGAGCTTTATCTTCTCAGACTGGGCTGTGGCAGATGAAATCAATTTGAGTATTGATTCTTCCCATCCATGTTCAAGATTTCTTCCCAGATTTAAAAAGCCTGCTGTAGTAGATTAGTCTCCTAGAAGCAGACTCTGAGAAGAAGAATGACAGGCAGGAAATTTATGGGGATGTGCTCCTGGGATCCACACCAGTGGGTAGGGCGAGAGAAACAACATCAGGCAGGAGGAGTTGCTGGGCAGCAATACAAATCCAACAGAGGCCTCGGGTGGTTCCTACAAAGTGCTCTGGAGTGGGTGGGCCCTTCAGAGTTCCTGAATTGAGGTCAGGGGGCCCGACCTGTTCACACCTATAACAACCTATCATTGGAGTAAGGCTGCTTCAGAAGGGACCATGCCCAGGAGATTGTTCTCTTCAGTTCTAGGCAAGCCCTAAAGAGGAACTCAGCTGAGAGCTGTCAACCTTGAAAGCTTCCAGCAACTAGGGGATAATTGGGTCCATCCTGATGTGATGGGAATGTAGGCAGCCTCCACAATATTCTGTATGCATGCCTGTTTTTTCAGCCATTTTGTGGCAGGAAACTATTAAATAAGTCCAGAAAAGAGATGTGTGGCACACTGATATGAACAAAAGAGAAATAGACTAATGATGCAAAGGAGAAGGACTATATATAGTGAATATATATATTCACACTATATATAGTGAATATATATGTACACTATATATAGAGAGAGAGAAAGAGAGAGAGAGTGTGTATAAAAAAGCTAGTCCTCTTTCAAACAACTTCAGCCCTATCCCAAGCTCAGAACCCTCTCTAAAGGCAACCACTGGTATTTTGGAGTGACCTTCCAGATCTTTGGCTCTATATTCTAGACACATGCATATGTGATCCCATTTCTGGAAGAAAGATTGTATATATTATATATGTGTGTGTGTTATATATCATATATATCATAATATATAATATATAACATATATATGATGTATATGATATATAATGTGTATAACATATATACACACACATCCTTAAGATAATATTAATCACATAATAATCAAACATATCATATATTCATACTATATATCATATTATATAATTACAAATATATAATTACATTATAGTATAATATATTATATAATGTATATTAATTTGCACACCCTTCATGCTTGATTTCACTGGAATTGCCCCATGTTGTGAAAATGGCAACTCTGGCTTTGCCTGTTTAACTTGATTTGTCACTGGGTCTTTCAAGTGAGAAAGATGGGAGCTCTTCATGGAAAAGAGAACTTTACTGAGGGCAGCCCAGATGGCAGCCTGTGAAGGGTGAGGTCCATGGGTAAAGCTGGCCCAGAAAGATTTTCTCTTTCCTCCTGCTAGAGGCAGTAAAGTTGTGTCTCAGTGTTTTTGGCACATGGTTTTCCAACATCTAGGAATATTTTCCTCTTTCCGGTGGGAGTTGTATCTCCTTTCCTGTAATCTAAACAAGTTCAAAACAAACTCCTAAACAAAGGGACTCTCTGCTCCATGGTTCTCAACTCCATTCCCTTGAGAGGCAGGAGCCGAGATTCTACTCTTCTGATTACTTTCCCAGGCGAGCCCCACAGAGAATCCCACCCCAGGCCTTCCTCTTGCACCTTGCCAGTGGCCACCAATTGTTATGAACATCCTCATGCGTGTAGCATTTTACACCCTTTATTTATGCTCTCATAATTATGCAGGGAAAAGAAGATTGTTTTCCTGATAAAAGTTATTTGGGGACTTTCGATGACCCGAAGCTCACTGAATGGTCTTGCCTAAGACTGGAATTGATCACCGTTCAGCTGGATGAGATAAAATGAATCCTAGACAAAGGACAGTGAGAGGCCCACATTTAAGTCCTGATTCTGCCCCTCTGCCTTATCACGAGGCTGAGAGGCTGAGCAGCTTATCCAAGGGTGCATTCATCGATTATGAAATGGAAACATAACCTCTGCCCTGTGTGCTTTACAGAGTGGATGTGAGAGGAAATTCAAAAGTATTTTTGGAAGCATTTTGTTAATTTTGAGATGCTGGGGACATCATCAAAATGAAAAACTTTTGTGCTTCAAAGAACACCATCAAGAAATTGAAAAGACCACCCAGGAAGACAATATTTGCAAATCTTATATCTGATACAATATAGAATATTATATATATATTTATATATATATATAATATATATATTATATATATATTATTATATATATATAATAATATATATAAACACACATATCTATAATATATAAAGAATTCTTACAACTTAAAAATCAAAGTAAAAATAACCAATTTAAAAATAAATAAAAGATCTGAATAAATGTTTCTCCAAAGAAGATATATAAATGGCCAATAAGCTCATGGAAAGATAATTGACATCATTAGTCCTCAGGGAAAACCACAATGAGATACCACTTTATACCCACTAAGATGGCTACAATCAAAAGGCCCGATAATAACAAGCATTGGCCAGGATGTGGAGCAATCAGAACCTTAATACAATGGTGATGGGGATGTATAATGGTGCAGCCACTTTTAAAAACCAGTCTGTTAGTTCTTCATCATTGATATGGTTTGACTCTGTGTCCCCACCCAAATCTCATCTTGAATTGTACTCCCATAATTCCCATGTGTTTTGGGAGGGACCCACTGGGAGATAATTTGAATCATGGTGGTGGATTCTCCCATACTGTTCTTGTGGTAGTGAATAAGTCTCACGAGATCTGACAATTTTATCAGGGGTTTCTGCTTTTGCATCTGCTTCATTTTCTCTTGCCGCCACCACATAAAAAAACGCCTTTCATCTCCTGCCATAATTCTGAGGCCTCCCCAGCCATGAGGAGCTGTAAGTCCAATTAAACCTCTTTATCTTCCCAGTCTCTGGTATGTCTTTATCAGCAGCATGAAACAGAGTAATACAGTAAATTAGTAACAGGAGAGTGAGGCATTGCTGAAAAAATACCTGAAAAGGTGGAAGCAACTTTGGAACTGGGTAACATGCAGAGGTTGGAGCAGTTTGGAGGGCTCAGAAGAAAACAGGAAAATGTGGGACAGTTTGGAACTTCCTAGAAACTTGTTGAATGGCTTTGACAAAAATACTGATAATGATATGGACAATGAAATCCAAGCTGAGGTGGTCTCAGATGGAGATGAGGAACTTGTTAGGAACTGGAGCAAAGGTGACTCTCGTTATGTTTTAGCAAAGAGACTGGTAGCATTTTGTCCCTGCCCTAGAGATTTGTGGAACTTTGAACTTGAGAGAGATGACTTAGGGTATCTAGTGGAAGAAATTTCTAAGCAGCAAAGCATTCAAGAGGTGACTTGGGTGCTGTTAAAAGCATTCAATTTTAAAAGGGAAGCAGAGCATAAAAAGTTGGAAAATTTGCAGCCTAGCAATGTGATAGAAAAGAAAATCCCATTTTCTGAGGAGAAATTCAAGCTGGCTGCAGATATTTGCATAAGTAACAGGGAGTTGAATGTTAATCCTCAAGACAATGGGGAAAATGTCTCCAGGGCATGTCAGAGACCTTTGTGACAGCCACTCCCATCACAGACCTGCAGGTCTAGGAAGAAAAAATGGTTTTGTGGGCCAGGCCCAGGGTCCCCATACTGTGTACAGCCTAGGGACTTTATGGTCTGTGCTCCAGCCACTGAAAGGAGCAAACATAGAGCTCAGGCCATGGATTCAGAGGGTGCAAGCCCCAAGCCTTGGCAGCTGCCACATGGTGTTGAGGCTGCGGGTGCACGGAAGTCAAGAATTGTGGTTTGGGAACCTCTGCCTGGATTTCAGAAGATGTATGGAAAGCCTGGATGCCTAGGCAGAAGTTTGCTGCAGAAATGGGGCTCTCATGAAGAACCTTTGTTAGGGCAGTGCAGAAGGGAAATGTGGGGTTGGATCCCCTACACAGAGTCCCTACTGGGGTACTGCCCAGTGTAGCTGTGAGAAGAGGCTCCCCATCCTCCAGACCCTAGAATGGTAGATCAACCTACGGCTTGTACCATGTGCCTGGAAAAGCCACAGACACTCAACACCAGCCTGTGAAAGCAGCTGGGAGGGAGGCTGTACCCTGCAAAGCCACAAGGGCGGAGCTTCCCAAGACCATGGGAACCCACCTCTTGCATCAGCGTGACCTGGATGTGAGACCTGAATTCAAAAGAGATCATTTTGGAGCTTTAAAATTTGACTGCCCCGCTGGATTTCAGACTTCCATGGGCCCTGTAACTCCTTTGTTTTGTCCCATTTATCTCATTTGGAATGGCTGTGTTTACCCAATACCTGTACCCACATTGTATCTAGGAAGTCACTAGCTTGCTTTTGATTTTACAGGCTCATTGGCAGAAGGGAATTGCCTTGTCTCAGATGAGACTTTGAACTGTGGACTTTTGAATTAATGCTGAAACGAGTTAAGACTTTGGGGGACTGCTGGGAAGGCATGATTAGTTTTAAAATGTGAAGACATGAGATTTAGAAGCACCAGGGGTGGAATGATATGGTTTGGCTCTGTGTCCCCCACCCAAATCTCATCTTGAGTTGTACTCCCACAATTCCCATGTGTTGTGGGAGGGACCCGGTGGGAGATAATTTGAATCAGAGTGGTGGAGTCCCCCATACTGTTCTCGTGGTAGTGAATCAGTCTCACAAGATCTGATGGTTTTATCAGGGGTTTCCACTTTTGCATCTTCCTCATTTTCTCTTGCCACCACCATGTAAAAACCGCCTTTCACTTCCCACCATGATTCTGAGGCCTCCCAGCCATATTTAACGGCAAGTCCAATTAAATATCTTTTTCTTCCCAGTCTCGAGTATGCCTTTATCAGTCAGCAGCATGAAAATGGACTAATACAATCGTGTTAAACATAGACTTACTATTTGATCCAGCAACTCTACTGCTAGTTTTGTATCTCTAAGAAAAATGAAAACTTATGTTCACACAGAAACTTGCCCATGAATGTTTATGGTAACATTATTCATAATAGCCAAAAGGTAGAAACAACCCAAATGCCTGGTAATGGATGAATAAATACAAATGTGGCATATGCATACAATAGAATATTATTGCCCAACAAAAATAAATCAAATACCCATACATGGTACAACATGGATAAACCTTAAAAACATTATGCTAAATGAAAGAAACCAGTTACAAAAGACCACATGCTGCATGTATGATTCTATTTCTTTGAAATGTCCAGAACAGGCAGATCTATACGCACAGAAAGTAGTTGCTTGGGGCTGGGGGGCATGAGGGAATTGAAGAGTAATAGCTAAAGGGCACAGGGTTTCTTTATGACATGTCACAAATGGTCTAAAATTGATTGTGATGATGGTTGTGCAACTGTGTGATTATACTAAAAATCACTGAGCTGTACAATTTAAATAGGTGAATTGAGAGCCTTCAAGATGGTTGACTAAAGCCAGCTGGTGCTTGCCTCCTCCACAAAGAAGAACGAAAATAGAGTAGAACACTTTGAATATATCGTCTAAGAAACAACATTGGCATTCAACTGAGAAATGACAGGAAACACCCAAAGTAAGGAAGGAGAAGGAAGTCAGGCAGTCTGCTTGGCCAAGATTGGCTGGGAGCCTGGGGAGGCTCCACAATGCAGGAAAAGGATAAGTGAGTGACTCCCAGAGGTCAACATTTCCACTACAGACTCCTGCATCCTCTGCATAGGAAAGCCCTAGACCCTTGCAGTCTTCAAGACTAATATCAAAACCTGCCTGAAGATCACACAAAGGCATTGTTCCAGAAAAGGAGCTCATGCTGGGCCCCACACACCCCAAACCCTAAGCAGTGACAGCAAAATGCCATATTGAGAGCCCAGCTTCCAACAGACCACAGACTCCAGGGCTGAAGAGTAAGCCATTAGCAAAACTCCACTGCCCCCCACAATGAAGCCTCTGCACGTTTTCATGTATCGCAATGACAACCCCCCCTACCCTCAACAACTGCTTATGGCTGCCGCTGCCAGGATTCAAGCATGAGCAAAATGCATACTCCCCAGTCACCTGCATATGGCTCCTGCCACTAAAAGCAACCCTGCCCCTCCCACAACCCCTGAGCAGGCCTACAGTGCAGCCACTGCAGTCCCCACCTGAACATTCTGCCTTGGCCTGGAGATCACCCCACCACTGCCGACCACAGCCAGCACCTGCAAGCCCCACCAGCAGACCTAAAGGACAGAACTGCGTGGCTCACTCCACCACCTAAACTTCCTAGTGCCAGAGCACACAGTGCAGGGACCTGGAGACTGCCTAGTCCAGTCCGTCACCATTGGCACTTAAGCACTTCTCCCAGGGGCCTGAGGTGAGGCTCATTCGGCCTGCCAATGCCACTGCAGTTGACACTCGCCCACCCATGCTACCAGTGGGCCTAAGGCTCACCCTGCCTCTGCCTACCACAGCTAGTACCTGCAAGTACCCCTGGGAGGACTAAGGACCACTTTGCCCAGCCTTGCTCTGCTCCCCCACCACCAGCACCAGAGGATGTGGTCCAGAGACCCGGGGAACTCCCAGCCCAGTCCACCATTGTTGGCACCTGAGCACTCCTCCTGGAAGCTTGAGTTCAAGCCCACCCAACCTGTCATTACCACCACAGTGGGCACACACCTATAGGCCCAGGGACTGGCCCACCCAGCCCATCACAAGTACAGACCATGTAGGATCCAGAGATTAGTCCATCTACTGCTACTACAATCACCCATGCCATGACCATTGCCCAGGGGCCTGAAAACCCACCCATTTGCCTGGCCCAACTCTGCCACTACCAGCACCCGAGAAAGCCACCTGGGGATCCAAGAATTGGACTTCCTGGAACCACTGAAACCAGTGCCAATATATCCCACCCTAGAGCCCAAGGACAGGCATGCTCAGCCCACTACTGCCACCATAGAGGCCTGAAGATAGGACCACCTGGCATTGCTGTATCCAATAAAACTTTGCCACAGTCTCCACTCCACTAACAACTGCACCCTAAACCACTCAGGAAGTCACAGACACCACTGACAATGTTTACAGCTGAAGAAATCATATGGAGACCACATTACTGCATACATCCAAAATCAATGGCAAAGTGCCCAACCCAACCAACACTATAGATACATCTTCAAAAAAGTATCCTCCCCTATGAAAGCAAATTCCAAAAATTGAAAGAAACAACTGTTACACCAGATGCACAGACATCAGTGTAAAAACATATGAAACATGAAAAAGCAAGAAAATATGACACCTCCAAGAGAACACAGTAATTCTCCAGCAAGAGTTCAGTCAAAAGGAAATCCATGAAATCTCACATAAAATACTCAAAATAATGATGCTAGAGTAGGAGGAAAAATGGCACCTAGGAGGAAGGACTAACTTGCAGCTCCACTTGGATGGACAGAGCAGCGTGTGGAGACTCACACTGTGAATGTTTGCTCCAAGAACCACCACAAGAACATACGAGGGAAACCAAAAGAATTCACAGACCCTTTGAAAGTAGCAGCTTGCTGCTGCAAACTATGAGTGGGGAAAATCTGCCTCCAAACACACATCCTCACTGAGGAACATGAAAACCCAGATAATTGAAGAAGGATTTAACCTTACCTAGAGCTGAAGCAAATTTAGCAAGCCAAGTGAAATATAAAAGTAGAAGAAGCAGCAGGAAGAGCCTGTAGGCATTCTCAGTCCCCAGGGAAGCCATTTCTGACTTTATCTCACAGGGGTCCTTGGGGGAAGGCAGCCAGTGGAACTAGGGAAGGGCCACAGGCTATAGGAGGCTTCCAGCTGAACTATGTAATAATTCCAACCAAGTGCAAATTTTCTTGGGCAGAATCTGAGGGCTAGCAGGGTGAATGGAAAGTGTAGAGATGAGCACAGAAGTCATGGAAGGCAGGGAGGGTCAAGGCCTGAAAGCACTGCTTGCTTTCTCAGCAAGGAAGCTTGTAGCCTGAGGCAAGATCTCAGCCCTGCACACTGGAGGCCTGGATATAAATTCAGCTTTATGGAGAGTATGGTAGGAGTGAGACTGGCTTTGCCGGCTGCACAGGAGCTGGGTGAGACCTGTCACTGCCAGCTCTCCCCCACTTTCTTGGCCAACTGTATAAAGCAACAGAGGCAGCCATAATCCTCCTTGGAACATAACTCCATTGGCCTGAAAACCACACTCCCATCCCCCTCAGTGGCCATGGCAAGCCCTGCCCAAAGAGAGCCTCAGCTCAGACACACCTAACCCTGCCCCCACCTTATGGTCTTTCTTTACCCACCCTGGTAGTCAAAGACAAAAGACATAAGGTCATGGGAGCTCTATGGCCCCAACCATCACCAGAGAAACCCAATACTTATCCAAGTGACCTTAGGACAAGTTTGTATCCTCCTTCTACTAGCACAGCTGGTGCTCTGTTGAAAGTGCCACCTCCTGACTGGAAGCCAATCAACTCAAGCCATTAAAGCAACCCATAATAGAACAGCCCTACTCCAAGGAAGGAGAAGACAACAGCCAATTCCACCACCTAAAACATCCTGGCTAACCAGAGGTCCTGAGTCTGTCCATATTACAACTTTACTGCTAGCATAACCAGCATCCCAAAAAACCCATGCACTAAACAAAAGTACAACCAAGGACTCTCACAGAATCCACTTCACTCCCCTACTACCGCCACCAGAGCAGGTGCTGGTCTCCATGGCTGGGAGACCTGGACTAGACCCAGAAAAGCAATAGCGGTCACTGCAGTCCAGCTCTCAGGAAGCCCCATCCCTAAGGGAAGGGGGAGAGCACCAAATCAAGGCATCACCCCCTGGGACAAAAGAATCTGAACAGCAGACCTTGAGCCCCAGATCTTTCCTCTGACACAGTCCACGCAAATGAAAAGGAACCAGAAAAAACAATTCTGTTAACATGACAAAATCAGTTTCTTTAACACCCCCAAAAGATCACAGTAGCTCACCAGCAATGGATACAAAGAAGAAATATTTGAATTGCCAGAAAAAGAATTCAGAAGGTTAATTATTAAGTTACTCAAGTAGGTACCAGAGAAAAAGTGAAAACCAACTTAAGCAAATTTTTAAAATAATACAGGATATGAACCACGACGTCTTCAGAGAAATAGACATCATAAAAAGCAATCACAACTTCTGGAAATGAAAGACACACTTAGAGAAATACAAAATACATTGGAAAGTTTCAACAACAGACTAGAAAAAGTAGAAGAAAAAATTTCACAGCTCAAAGACAAGGCTTTCAAATTAACCCAATCCAACAAAGATGAAGAAAAAAAGAATAAGTAAAAATGAACAAAGCCTCCAAGAAGTTGGGGATTATGTGAAATGACCAAACTTAAGAATAACTAGTTTCCCTGAGGAAGAAGAGAAATCTAAAAGTTTGGAAAACTTATTTTAGGGAATAATTGAAGAAAACTTCCCTGGCCTTGTTGGAGACCTAAACATTTAAATAAAAGAAGCTCAAAGAACACTCAAAAAATTCATCACAAAAGGATTATCACCTAGGCCAGGGGCAGTGGCTCACACCTGTAATCCCAGCACTTTGGGAGACCCAGGCAGGTGGATCACCTGAGCTCAGGAGTTCAAGACTAGGCTGCCTAATATGGTGAAAACCCATCCCTATTAAAAATACAAAAATCAGCCAGGCATGATGGTGCACATCTGTAATCCTAGCTACTAGGGAGACTGAGGCATGAGAATCACTTGACCCTGGGAGGCAGAAGTTGCAGTGAGCCAAGATCATGCCACTGCACTCCAGCCTGGGTGGCAGAGTAAGACTCTGTCTTCAAAAATAATAATAATGATAATAATAATAATAATAAAGGTTATCACCTAAACATATAGTCATCAGGTTATCTAAAGTCAAGACAAAAAAACAAATCTTAAGAACTGTGAGGCAAAAGTATTAGGTAACCTATTAAGGAAAATCTATCAGATAAACAACAGATTTATCAGCAAAAACCCTACAAGCTAGAAGAGATTGGGGTCCTATCTTTAGCCTCTTTAAACAAAATAATTATCAACCAAAAATTTTGTATCCAGTGAAACTCAGCTTTATAAATGAAGGAAAGATAAAGTCTTTTTCAGACAAACAAATCCTGAGATAATTCACCACTACCAAGCCAGCACTACAAGAAGTGCTAAACAGAGTCCTAAATTGTGAAACAAAACTTCAAAACACACCAAAATAGAACCTTCTTAAAGCATAAACATTGCAGGGCCTATAAAACAATAACACGATGGGGAAAAAATGTATTCAGGCAATAGCTAGCACTATGAATAGTATAGTACCTCACATCTCAATACTAACACTAAATATAAATGGCCTAAATGCTCCACTTAAAAGATACAAAATGGTGGAATGGATAAGAATTCACCAACCACGTATCTGCTGTCTTCAAGAGACTCATCTAACACTAAGGACTCACATAAACTTAAGGTAAAGGAGTGGAAAAAGATACTCCATGCAAATGGATCCAAAAACTAGCAGGAGTCACTATTTTTATATCAGACAAAAGAGACTTTAAAGCAATGACAGTTTAAAAAAAAAAAAAACTAAAGAGAAACATTATGTAATGATAAAAGGACTAGTTCAACAGGAAAATATCACAATCCTAAATATATATGCACCTAACACTGGAACTCCCAAATTTATAAAAAATTACTACTAGACCTAAGAAATGAGATAGATGGCAACAAAATAATAATGGAGGACTTCAATACTCCACTGACAGCACTAGACAGGTCATCAAGACAGACAGCCAACAAAGAAACAATGGACTTAAACTGTACCCTAGAACAAATGGACATAGCAGATATTTACAGAGCATTCTATCCAACTACTGCAGAATATACATTTCATTCATCAGTGCATGGAACATTCTCCAATATAGACCACATGATAGGCCACAAAACAAGTCTCAATAAATTTTTAAAAAATTTAATTATATCAAATACTCTCTCAGACCATGGTGAAATAAAACTGGAAATCAACTCCAGAATAAACTCTCAAAACCACACAAATACATAGAAATGTAATAACCTGCTTCTGCATGATTGTTGGGTCAGCAATGAAATCAAGATAGAAATTTTAAAATTATTTGAACTGAATGATAACAGTGACACAACATATCAAAACCTCTGGGATACAGCAAAATTGGTGCTAAGAGGAAAGTTCATAGCATTAAATGCCTACATTGAAAAGTCTGAAAGAGCACAAATAGACAATCTCAGAGTACACTTCAAGGAACTAAAGAAACAAGAACAAACCAAACCCAAACCCAGCAGAAAAAAAGAAATAACAAAGATCAGAGCAGACTAAACAAAATTGAAACAAAAAATACAAAAGATAAATGAAACAAAAAGCTGGTTCTTTGAAAAGATAAACAAAATTGATATGCCATTAGCAAGATTAACCAAGAAAAGAACAGAAAAGATTCAAATAAGCTCAATTACAAATGAAATGTGAGATATTACAACCGATACAATGGAAATACAAAGATCACTCAAGGCTACTATGAATATCTTTATGCACAAAAACTAGAAAATCTAGAGGAGATGGATAAATTCCTGGAAATATAGAACCCTCCTAGATTAAACCAGGAAAAAATAGAAACTCTGAACAGACAAATAACAAGCAGTGAGATTGAAATGGTAAATTTTTTAATGGACAACAACAAAAAAGTCCAGTCCCAGATAATTCATAGCTGAATTCTATCAGACATTCAAAGAAAAATTACTACCAATCCTACTGAAACTATTCCAAAAGATAGAGAAAGATAGACTCCTCCCTAAAGCATTCTATGAAGCCAGTGTCACCTTAATACCCAAAACAGGAAAGGACATAACAAAAAAAGAAAACTATAGACCATATGCCTGATAAATATAGATGCAAAAATTATCTACAAAATACTAGCTGACTGAATCCAACAGTGTATCAAAAAGATAATCCACCATCATTAAGTAGGTTTCATACCAGGGATGCAGGGATGATTTAACATACACAAGTTAACGAATGCAATATATCACATAAAAAGAATCAAAAACAAAATCATATGATCATATCAATAGATGCAGAAAAAGCATTTGACAAAATCCTGCATTCCTTTATGATTAAAACCCTCAGCAAAATTGGTATAGAAGGGCCATACCTTAAGGTAACAAAATCCATCTACGACAAATCCACAGCCAACATTATACTCACTGGGGAAAAGTTAAAAGCATTCCAAGAACAGGAACAAGTTAAGGATGCCCACTCTCACCACTTTTATTCAACATAGTACTGGAAGTCCTAGCCAAAGCAATCAGACAAGTGAAAGAAATAAAGAGCATACAAATTGGTAAAGAGGAAGTCAAACCGTCGCTGTTCACCAATTATATGATTATATACCTAGAAAACCCTAAGTACTCATCCAAAAAGCTCCTAGATCTGATAAATGAATTCAGTAAAGTATCAGGATACAAAATCAATGTACACAAATCAGTAGCACTGCTATACACCAAAGGCAACCAAGCTGAGAATCAAATAAATAACTCAATCCCTTATACAAGAGCTGCAAAAAATAAATGAAATACTTCGGAATATGCCTAACCAAGGAGGTGAAAGACCTCTACAAGGAAGACTACAAAACACTACTGAAAGAAATCATAGATGACACACACAAATGGAAACACATCCATGCTCATGAATGGGTATAATCAATATAATATAATCAATATTGTGAAAACGAACATACTGCCAAAAGCAACTGATAAATTCAATGCAATTGTCATCAAAATACTATCATCATTCTTCAAAAACCTAGAAAAACAATCCTAAAAGTGGGATCCAGCAATCCCACTACTGGGTATCTACCCAGAGGGAAAGAAGTCATTATACGAAAATGATACTTGTACATGCATGTTTATAGCAGCACAATTTGCAATCAGAAAACATGGAATCAGTCCAAATGCCCATCAGTCAATGAATGGATAAAGAAAATGCGATAGATAGATAGATAGATAGATAGATAGATAGATAGATAGATAGACAGACAGACAGACCGTGAAATACTACTCAGTCATAAAAAGGAATAAACTAATGACATCTGTCACAACCTGGATGGAATTAGAGACAATTATTCTAAGTGAAGTAACTCATGAATGGAAAACCAAACATTGTATGTTCTCACTTACAAGTGGGAGCTAAGCTATAAGGATGCAAAGGCGTAACAATGATACAATGGACTTTGGGGACACAGGGGGAAGAGTGGGGGTGGTTGAAGGATAAAAGACTGCACATCAGGTATGGTGTACATCAGGTATGGTGTACACTGCTTGGGTGATGGGTGCACTAAAATCACGGAAATCACCAAGCTTATCCGTGTAACCAAAAATCACCTATTCCCAAAAAAACTATTGAAATAATAAAAAATTACTTTTTAATTTTAAAAACAAAATAATGATGTTTAAAAAGCTCATTGAGATACAAGAGAATACAGAACAATAATACAAAAAATCAAAATAAATTCAGGATATGAATGAGAAATTTTCCAAATAGATAGCATAAAAAAGAGTCAAATGTAAACTCTGGAACTGAAGAATTCGTTAAATGCAATATGAAACACATTTGAAAGCTTCAACATTAGATGTAACCAGGCAGAAGAAAAAATTTCAGAACTTGAAGATAAGTCATTTGAAATAAACCAGGCAGAAAAAAATACAGAAAAAAAGAATTTAAAATAATGAACAAAGCTTATGTGACATATGAAACACTGTCACGTGACTAAATACTCAAATTTTCAGTATCCTGGAGGAAAGAGAAAGTGAAAGGTTAGAAAACCTATTTAACAAACCAGTAGCTGAAAACAGTCCAAGTCTAGCAAGAGATTTAGACATCCAGATTAAACTTGCCACTTAAAATAGATAGCCTGGCTGAATGGATTTAAAAAAACATGACCCAACTATTGGCTCCTACAAGAAAATCATCTCACCTGTAAAGACATATAGACTGAAAGTGAAGGGACAGAAAATGATATTCCATGCAAATGGAAACCAAAAGTGAGCAGGAATAGATATACTTAGATAAAACAGAGTTTAAATCAAAAACAGTAGAAAGAGACAAAGAAGGTCATTATGTAATGATAAAGGAATCAATCCAGCAAGAGGATATGACAGTTCTAAACATATATTCACCCAACACCAGAGCACCAGCATATATAAGGTAAATACTATTAGACCTAAAGGGAGAGATAAGCTCCAATACAACAACAGTTGAGGACTTCAACACTCTACTGTCATCATCTAGATGAGAGATCATACGACAGATCATCTAGATAGAAAATTAACAAAAAAAAAATCGGATTTAAACTGCACATTAGACCAAATTTTCCTCACAGCTATTTACAGAATATTTTACCCACAGCTACAAAACACACATTCTTCTCATTAGCACACAGAACATCCTCTAGGAGAGACCATATATTAGGACACAAAACAAGTCCCCAAAATTTTTTTAAATTAAAATTATATCAACCAGCTGCTAAGACCATAGTGGAATAAAACTAGAAATCAATAATAAAATGAACCTGGGAAACTATTAATACGTAAAAATTTAAAACATGCTCCTAAATGACCACTGGGTCAAGGATGAAGTTAACGGGGAAGTAAGAAAATTCCTTGAAACAAATGAAAAGCAAAAATCGACATACCAAAACCTATGAAACACAGCAAAAGTAGTGCTAAGAGGGAAGTTTCTAGCAATAAATGCCTACATCAAAAAGTAAAAAGTTTCCAAACAATCTAAAGGATGCACCTCAAGGAATTAGAAAAGCGAGAATAAACCAACCAAAAATTAGTAGAAGTAAAAATAAAATAAAATAAAAATCAGAACAGAACTAAATGAAATAGAAGTGAAAAAGCTACAGTCAATGATATCAAAAGTTATTTTTTGGAAAGATAAACAAACTCAATAAACCACTAGCTAGACTAACCAAGAAAAAAAAAAGCAGAAGTCCCAAATAAACAAAATCAGAATGGAAAGGAAAAATTACAACTGATACCAAAGAGATACAAAAGATCATCAGAGACTGTTATGAACAACTATATGCTGACAAACTGGAAAACCTACAAGAAATGGATGAATTCTGGACACATACAACCTACCAATATTAAATTAGAAAGAAATTAAAAACTTGAACAATAACAAGTAATGAGATTGAATCAGTAATAAAAATCTTCCAACAAAGAAAAGTTCAGGAATGATGGCTTCACTGCTGAATACTACCAAACTTTCAAAGGAGAACTCACACCAATTCTCCTCAAACTATTCCAAAAACTTGAAGAGGAGGGGACTCCTTCTAACTCATTCTACAAGATCAGCATTACCCTGATATCAAAAACAGATAAGGATGCAACAACAACAACAAAAACTACAGGCCAATACCCTTGATGATCATAGATGCAAAATCCTCAGCAAAATACTAGCAAATTGAATCCAACAACACATCAAAAAGATAAACACCACAATCAAGTGGGATTTGTCCCAAGGATACAAGGATGGTTCAATATATATAAATCAAAAAACGTGATACATCACATTAACAGAATGAAGAACAAAACTCATACGATCATCTTAATAGATGCAGAAAAAGCATTTGACAAAATTCAACATAACTTTCTTATAAAAACTCTCAGTAAACCAGGCATTAAAGGAACATTCCTCAACATAATAAAGGCCACATATAACAAACACACAGCTAACATTACACTAAGAGGGAAAAAGCTGAAAGCCTTTCTTCTAAGAACTGGAACAAAACAAGAATGCCCACTTTTACCACTCCTATTCAACATAGTACTACAAGTCCTGCTCAGAACAATCAGACAAGGGAAAGAAAAAGCATCCAAATTGCAAAAGAGGAAATCAAATTGTTCCTCTTTGCAGATAATACAATCTTATGTCTAGAAAAATCCTAAAGACTCCACCAAAACACTCTTAGATATAAATAAATTTGGTAAAGTTACAGAATACAAAATTAGCATACAAAAATCAGTAGCATTTTCTACACACCAATAATGAAATACTTGAGAATAAAATCAAGAAGGCAATTCCACTTACCATGGCTACACAAAAAATAAAATAAAACCAAGGCATGGTGGTTCACACTTGTAATTCCAGCACTTTGGGAAGCCAAAAAGGATTGCTTGTGGGCAGAAGTTCAAGAACAACCTGGCCAACATAGAGAGGTGCTATTTCTACAAAAAAAAAAAATTAATTTAGCCAGGCATGCTGGTGTCATGAACTTGCAGTTCTAGCTACTCAAAAGGCTAAGGTGGGAGTATTGCTTGAGCCTAGGAGATCAAGGCTGCAGTGAGCTATGATAGCACCATGGAACTCCAGCCTGGGTGACAGAGCAAGACATTTGAGTCACTGTCTCAAAATGTATCAAATGGGACTATATTAAACTAAAAGTTTCTGCACAGCAAAGAAAACAATCAACAGAGTGAAGAGACAACCTGTTAATGGGAGAAAATATTTGCAAACTATTCATCTAACTAGGGACTACTATCCAGCACATACAAAGAATTCAAACAACTCAATAGTTAAATATTATAATAATAATCACATTAGAAAGTGGGTAAAACGCATGAATAGACATTTCACAAAAGAAGACATACAAAGGGCCAACAGGTATATGTGTGGGGATTTCTCCCCACCAGCAACCAGCCAATTTTCCAGCAGATTATTCAGCTAGGTGTTCTCTTACTCAATCCAATTCTGACACTATCTACTCATAGATTGTATCAGATCCCATAAGGTAAAGGCTCAGTTTCACAAGACTGTGTCCACTTCAAATACAAGTCACATTTCCTAGGACCTCCTGCTTGGGTTTCATTAATTTTCTAGAGTGGCTCACAGCACTCAGGGAAACACTTTGCTTATGTCTACTAGTTTATTAATAAAGCATATAATAAATGATACAGATAAATGGACAGATGAAAGACAGGGCAAGGCACGTGAGAAGGCTCACGGAGCCTTCATGTCCTCTCCAGGCATAACACCCTCTAGAAACCTCCACATGCTCAGCCATCCAGAAGCTCCTGAGCCTAGTCCTTTTAGGTTTTTATGAAAGCTTCATTACATAGGCATAATTGATTAAATCACCATTGCTGATCAACTCAACTCTCAGCCCTTTGCCCCTCACTTCTCCCTAAAAGTGGGAAGCTGGAGCTGAAAGTCCCAACCCTCTAGTCATGCCTTCATGTCCTTTTGCCAACCAGCCCCCACCTGAAAATATGTAGGGACTTAAGACACTTTTATCACTCTGGAGATCCCAAGGGGTTTAGGAATAGCATGTCTGGACTTGGGGACCGATATAAAATACGTATTTCATAATGCAACAGCCTCATGCAGCCAAAGAACTTTGAAAAGAGCAAAATTCTTTAGACCGTATCATGCTGTGTTGACGCAAAGTAGCAAACATAAGAGGTAATATTTGCTCATTTTTGCTTAAACCCCTATCTGTGATGAAATGCAGCTCTCCGGAAGATGCTTTGAAGACAAAACAGGATAGAACACACACTGCCTCCACATCTCTTGCCTGAGTCACTATATTTCTTAAAAAAGAAATGACTCTGGCCCTTGTCTTTACTTACACATAAGATAACACCTGCCAAGGTTAGGGATTAGGCCCCTGCAAACTATAATCAGATGTGCTCTTGTACTCATTTGATGTGATTTTGCATGTGCCGAATCCCCAATACCTGTATAAGCAATGGACTAAACATTGCTTTCAGAGAGGTTTCGGAACCTCTCTGAAAGCCTCCTTCCAGCATATGTGCCTCAGTCTATAGACCTCAGTAAGATTTCTAAATAAAACTAACTTTAATTCTTTAAAAGCTTGCTTGTGGTTTTCTTTAGTCAATGGTCACGTCACATGTTTTTATCTGCACGCATTCAGACACATGTAGGCTGTACTTTGCCTGTTGCTTCTCGATTTTGCCAGAAAAATACTACCTTGGGAGCCCCTGTCTCTCTCAAAGAGGACAGAAATGAGCAGTGGTCAACTATTTTCCCAGATAGTAAGAAATAAGAGGACAAGTGACCAGCTCTGGGCTTCATCTCTCTGGAATCCTGAGGAACTCGAGGCTTGTTAATACCATAACACTGAGTATTCCTGAAACAAGGAAAAATACTTTCAAATTTTTTAAGGTAAATATGGCCTATAATGTTGAATACTAAAAACATGAATAGTAAGAAAAATGCCATTCTAGGCTCACATCTTTTTTTCAAATAAGCAGAGGGTGTGAGTACACTTGTCCCTCAGTATCTGTAGAGAGTTGGTTCCAGGACCCCTACAGATATTAAAATCCACAGATGCTCAAGTCCCTGATAGAAAATGGTGTAGTGTTTACATAAAACCTATGCACATCTTTCTGTATGCTTTAAATCATCTTTAGGTTACTTATAATACCAAATAAATGTAAATGCCATGTAAATAGTTGTTACACTGTATTGTTTAGGGAATAATGACAAGAAGAAAGTCTGTATACATATTCAGCATAGACTTGACCACCCTTTTTTTCCTGAATATTCTCAATCTGCTGTTGGTTGAATCCATGGATGTGGAAACCCCAGATATGGAGGGCCAACTATTTTGTGTCCTAGAGGCACTGGATTACGCGTTGACCTCATTTTAAGGGTTAAGCAAAGAGAGCAGGATGAATGGCTTTGGGAGACCCTAACACCTCCATCAAGGGAAGTGTTTCCATTCATGAATACTAGGTGGGATACTGCAGGGGGATTAATCACAAGGCTCTGTGGTTGGATCATCGAGATACCTTCCAAAACTGTTAAGAGTAGAAATCAAGTATTTATGATATCACATGTCATGTAGCCTATGGATAAAAAGAAATCAATTACTAATACAACCAACAACATGGATAAATCTCAAAAATATTATGCAAAGGGGAAGTAGCCAGTCACAAAAGAATACATACTATGTGAGTCCGTTTGTATGAAGTCCAACAGACTGAACTAATATTTGGTTGCCTCTGGAGTGGCGATGCACACAAGAGATGATATTCATTGGGAAAGGGCATAAGGGGACTCTCCAGTGATAAAAGCTGTCCTCTGTCTTGATTGTGTTGTTGAAATATGGAGATATACACTTGAGATCTGTGTACTCTATGTATTAGAACACTTTCTGCTGTTCAATGGCTCCATCCAATCTATCTCACTTATGTCAACAGATTGGTATCAAATAAAACAGCACCTGTTATTTTATTATTAAATGCTTTACAGTTCGAAAGCCTGCTCTCCAACTTATTTTGTGCAAGTCTTTCCTTGGCCCTGATGTTCCAGCTGCACTGGCCTCCCTGAACTCACCATGTGCTTTCCAGCCTCAGGACCCTTGAATGTGCTATTTCTACATCTGGATTGGTTCTTACCTCTGGTTTTCCATGGCTGGGTCTCACTCATCCTTCCAGTCTTATAACTGAAATATTTTATCTTCAGATTACTTGTCCCCACCTCTTGTACATTTCCTTCATTCCACTGTCTTACTTTGCAATTATGTATGTATTCATTTACTTTATGAATGGTAAGCTGGTCTCTTTTTAACAGTGAATCTTTAGTGCTGAACCATACCACATATCTCATTATTTACTGAAAAAAGAAATATGTTAGTCAACATGTGCGTCAGGGCATAAATTTTGTAACCTAGTTTTAGTGACTAAATTGCATAATTCATCCCTGAGTCAGGCCTCAGCAGCCTTGTTTTTCTCCCCCGGGCCAATGAAGATACACAGGCTTTCCACGACGCAGGTGAGGGGGGACGTGGACTTGAGAATTGTGAGGCTTGAGGAAGCCTCAGAGATCACCTACCATAACAGGAAACCAAGGGTTTGGAGGGAACAATCTTGTTGCAGATCACACGGAAAGATCAGAGCCTGGTTTGAATCTTACCTCTGCCCCAACCACTTGTGTGACCTTGAGAAAGTGAAGATCTTTTTTGTGCATTGGTTTTCTCATCTGTAAAATAGGGATATAATTTTACCTGCCTCAGAAGATTGTTGTGAGGATTAAATGAGGCGGTAAAACTACAATGTTTAGGACAGTAAATTGTATGTAATATAATATTAATAAATATTAGCCATTATTAGTATTATTTTGCCCTGAACTCTAGTCCAGCAATCTTTCTACTTCTCTATGTCACTTCTAGAGCAGACACCTAGCATACAATAGATGCCAAATAAATATTTGTTATATAAATGAACAATGCTCATCCATAATGGTGACTCTAAAACATAAAAAACAAAATTTTCTTCTGATTCTTTTGCTCAAGAAAAAATAAATAAATAGAGCAAATGCTTTAAAAGAACGGCATTTAGGTTGGGCGTGATAGCTCATGCCTGTAATCCCAGCACTTTGGGAGGCCGAGGCAGGTGGATCACCTGAGGTCAGGAATTCAAGACCAGCCTGGCCGACATGGTAAAACCCCGTCTCTAAATGCAAATCAAAACTACAATGAGATACCATCTCACACCAGTTAGAATGGCAATCATTAAAAAGTCAGGAAACAACAGTGCTTCAGAGGATGTGGAGAAATAGGAATACTTTTACACTGTTGGTGGGACTGTAAACTAGTTCAACAATTGTGAAAGACAGTGTGGTAATTCCTCAAGGTTCTAGAACTAGAAATACCATTTGACCCAGTGATCCCATTACTGGGTATACACCCAAAGGATTATAAATCATGCTACTATAAAGACACATGTACACATATGTTTATTGTGGCGCTATTCACAATAGCGAAGATTTGGAACCAACCCAAATGTCCATCAATGATAGACTGGATTAAGAAAATGTGGCACATATACACCATGGAATACTATGCAGCCATAAAAAAGGATGAGTTCATGTCCTTTGTAGAGACATGGATGAAGCTGGAAACCATAATTCTGAGCAAACTATCTCAAGGACAGAAAACCAGACACCACATGTCTGGTTTTCCCACCACACTCATAGGTGGGAATTGAACAATGAGAACACTTGGACACAGGGTGGGGAACACCACACACCAGGGCCTGTCATGGGGTTGGGGGAAGGGGGAGGGATAGCATTAGGAGATAAACCTAATGTAAATGACGAGTTAATGGGTGTGGCACACCAACATGGCATATGTATACATATGTAACAAACCTGCACTTTGTGCACATGTACCCTAGAACTTAAAGTATAATTAAAAAAATAAAAAGAACCCATCTCTACTAAAAATACAAAAAATTAGCCGGGTGTGGTGGTGGATACCTGTAATCTCAGCTACTCAGGAGGCTGAGGCAGGAGAACCGCTTGAACCCAGGAGGCGGAGGTTACTGTGAGTTGAGATCATGCTACTACACTCCAGGCTGGGCAAGAAGAGTAAAACTCCATCTCAAAAAAAAAAAAAAAAAAGACTGATATTTATTAGTGTATTCTTTACTTGTCTGTAAAATGCTCTTATGCAGAAGAACTCTTCTTTCATGACAGGGATTAATGCAAAAGTGAAATATAAGGCAACACAGTATTGTACAGGCTGAGAATCTAGAACTTCAAGGAACAGTGGACATCATCTAGATTAATAGTTCTCAACCGTGGTGCCAGGTATACTCTCCCAAAGCTATTTTATACATACATGTGCAGTGGGCTGAAATCCCATGCTAGTCTGAGGCTCCAGACTCTCTGGGAGCGAGACCCAGATTTCAGTCTTGGTCAGAGAGCTCCAAATGACTATTGTGCAAGCAGGTTTGAAAACTGATCTAGTCTAATGCTCTTATTTTATAAAGGAAACGTTGGGCCCAGAGATGAAAATGGACTTGCATAAGATGGTGAAGGACATTAGAAGACTTTCCAAAGCAAACATTTTCTTCTCCAAAGTCACAGTCCAGATCTGTTCTCACAATCCTGAAATAGTTGTCATGATTAATGGTGTGCTGGTAAACCAGCAATCCAGAAAAAAAAAAAGACTCTGATTTGTACTATTTGCCAATTTCCATGGTATAAATACTATCACCCTGGTTAATTTCATACTACCAATGTTTAAATAACCAGCTCACAAAATTCTTGTGTGTTTACTAATCAGATCTCAAGGGCGGGTACATGCTGGCTCCAGAACCCTGCTGTGACCATCGCCCATCTGCATCAGTATTACATCAGAAACCCTAGCCCTGTCTGAGACTGACTGAATCCAAATTATTACAGTTGCAACCCAGAAGTCTGACTTTCTAAGAAGCAACCTTGATAAAACTCATACAAGCCTAAGTTTGAGCACCATGCTGCATGGAATAACGCAGCAGTCTAATAGGTACCCTGGATAGTCATGAGTTGATTCTATGAACCAATAGGAGGACCTTATCTAATGTGGTTATCATCTCATCAAGGACAACCCAGGCCTATGCCACCTTGTGCACAGTGATGGAAGCATAGCATTGTGTTTGACTAATGAGGCCCCAATTTATTTTGACAGGAAGACAGATGTCAGCTTTCCAAAGAAAGTGTCAAGCATTTGTCCCTTACAAGGACTGGGAAGAAAGAGCACACATTTTCCCTATTGCCCTGCCCTTGACATATTTATAACATCCCAGGACTGGCCATGACCATCCTCTCCCAAGTAACGGAATGTCAAGATGACTGCAGGGATTATGCTGTGAGTGGAAAAACATTATAGTAAGCCGAGGTGATCACCAGCCTCCCTGAGCTAAAATAATCACAGGCTTCTTTTTCTTAGTGACCCCTGTCCTACTCTCAGGCACTTTATATCCTCAAATCTTGAATAGAGTTAAGAGATTGGGCAGGCCTGGCCTATTATTCTCCTTATTTCCACGGGACATAAGACATGCTTTACATAATCCTGGATTTTTTATACCAATCAAATACTATGAACGTCATCAAGCTGAATAGTGACCATAACCCCAAATTCATGGATGCCCTGAACTCTAATCCAGACTGAACCACCCTATTCCCAGTTAGAAAACTTGATTAATCTTGATGAGCTTGGTTGGATCTCCAGAAGATATTAGGAATATAGAGTCAGCTGGTAGGCAGATGTTATATCAGTCCATGAGCATCATGCCAGGTAAGTGGCACACTGACTTCTTGGCACTTCTATGATCCAAAGAGAGCATCTCACCTTGTCACTGAAAATGTAGAGTTTCTGCACCTGAATTAAGGCAAGGGGAAAAAATAAAGGTGCAAGCCCTGAGACCGTCCATCATCTGCACATCATGCTGTGATGTGGTGAAAATCCTGGGGAGATCCTCAACCTTCACTGCTCACCACCAAACCCCGACTCATGCTCTCACTAGCTCATAATGCAGTCACACTTTCTAATAAGAAGAACTACCACCAGCTCATCAATGGAAAATTGTGCTGAATAATTGCCGCGTGGGAATAAAAATACCTCTCCCAATAGCATCTTCTCTCATGAAACAAAGAGAAGCCCTTCCCTTAACTATTATCCTTTAGGTGAGACAACATAGACCCCACTTGCATGGGAAATGTAGAAGAGGTTGCCATAAACGTAAAAGTTAGAGAGGGACCATTAAATAAGATTCCTTTATGGCTAAGTGATTTCAGCATAACATCTAAACACAGGTGACACAAAGTTGAAGAACAAGGAAGCAAGGCTGGCTTCGGTCAGATGGAAGCTTGCATAACCATTAAGACTTGATTCCATGACTTAGGACAAATTCACTGTGAATCATTAAGAAAATGTATAGTTGCTAAAGGATGGAAAGTGGGGTCAAAAGAATGTCAGGGGGCTGGAAAAAAATAATTATAAACAATAGAGATCTTTATACCCACACTGGTAGGCTTCAAACTTGGCTAAAACTAACTTTCCTACTATACAGTTGACATAGAAATGGAGAATTTTCAAACCAGAATGTCCTTTAATAGTACAATAGCCAGTGTAGAAAGTGTAGTGCTTTTAAAGCCATTTCTAGATCTAAAAACACATTGTTTTTTCATTCAGAATAATTATTTAAAAATAATACAACTTGGAGCTCAATAACCACAAGGATCACCTACTGAGTGATTACTTTGAACCAGGCAATAATCTGAGTGCTTTCTATGTATTATTTCATTTAATCCTCATAACATTCCTGTGAGGCAGGCACTACCATTGTCCCCTTTTTACAGGTGGAGAAACAGGCATAAAGAGATGAAGTGTTTTCTAGGGTCACACAGTTGATCTGTCATAGAGCAGGACACAGGAGGAATTACCCTGTTTAAAGCAGAGGAGAGGGCAGGGGTCTGCAGTCCTGCCACTGATCCTTCCCACAGTACAGATGACCCTGTTTGAAAACCACTAATAAGAAAAACAGAAAAGAAATAGAATTACCTAAGGTCAAGCCAGGATAAAGTGTGACAAACATGAGTATTTTAATGTGTATTTAGCTTTAAGAAAAAAGAGGTTGCCTGGGCACAGTGGCTCATGCCTATAATCCCAGCACTTTGGGAGGCTGAGGCAGGGAGGATTGCTTGACCCCAAGAGTCTGAGACCAGCCTAGGCAACATAGGGAGACCCCATCTCTACAAAAAATCAAAAACTTAGCTGGGCATGATAATGTGCACCTGTAGTCCCAGGTGCTTGGTAGTCTGAGGTGGGAGAATCACTTGAGCCCAGGAAGTGAAGGCTGCAGTGAGCCGTGATCATGCCACTGAAAGATTCTGAGGGGAAAAAAAAGAGAGAAAAAGGAGAGAGAAAGAAGAGAAAGAGAGAGAGAGAGAAGAAAAAGAAGAAAGAAAGAAAGAAAGAAAGAAAGAAAGAAAGAAAGAAAGAAAGAGAGAGAGAGAGAGAGAGAGAGAAAGAAAGAAAGAAAGAAAGAAAGAAAGAAAGAAAGAAAGAAAGAAAGAAAGAAAGAAAGAAAGAAAGAAAGAGAGAAAGAGAGAGAGAGGGAGGGAGGGAGAGAGGGAGGGGAAAGAGAAAGAAAGATAGAAAGACAGAAAGAAAGAAAAAGAAAGAAAGAAAAGAAAGAAAGAAAGAAAGAAAGAAAGAAAGAAAGAAAGAAAGAAAGAAAGAAAGAAAGAGAAAGAGAGAGTAGGAGAGGGGAGGGGAGGGAGGGAGGAAGGAAGGAAGGAAGAGAGAGAGAGAAAGAAAGAGAGAGAGAAAGAAAGGAAGGAAGGAAGGAAGGAAGGAAGGAAGGAAGGAAGGAAGGAAGGAAGGAAGGAAGGAAGGAAGGAAGGAAGGAAGGAAGGAAGGGAGGAAGGGAAGAGACCTGGGAGCCAGAAACAAAAGCAGAAATCAGTGATCAGAGCCCAGTCGAAAGGTAAAAATAGATGCCATGGAGATCCTGGAGTTTGTCAGCCTACACTGCTCCACAGAGCTAGGGGCTGGCCTTCTGTTGCCCCCACCTGTTAACAATGACCTTGAGCCTGTGTGAAGCCAGGGAGTGGGAAATTTGCTCCCTGCAGAAAGCCTGCAGGCTGGAAGGGTTGATGTTCTGTCAAAAAAGAATTGGAAAACTTCCTTTGATAGTCTGAGAAGACCCTGAAGAAGCTTTGCCTCTATTAGAGGACTTTTAAGGAAAAATCGAACACCCAGGCCTGCACCTTGAGAAAATACTGTGCATTGTCCAGGAACCCCATTCAGAGAAGTTAGTGACAACAACTGGTTTCTGGATGTTGATTCTCTAAGAATACAACAGAAACAATGGCAAAAACAACTCTTTAAAGATATTTTCACAGTGTAGGGTTCACAAGAAGCCCATTTTCTTAAAACATTGAAGAGTAGTCATGTACTGCATAATGACATTTTGGTCAATGACAAGCCACATATATGACAGTGATCCCATAAGATTACAATGGAGCTGAAAAATTCCTATCACCTAGTGACATCTTGATGATCCTGACTCCGTGTAGGCCTAGGCTAATGTGTGTGTTTGTACCTTTGTTTTTTAACAAAAAAGTTTCAAAAGTTAAAAAAAGTAAATAATTTCAAAAATAGAAAAAAGTCTTATAGAATAAGTGTATTAGTCCGTTTCCACACTACTATAAAGAACTACCCGAGACTGGATAATTTACAAAGAAAAGAGGTTTAATTGACCCACAGTTCCACAGGCTTAACAGGAAGCATCACTGGGAGGCCTCGGGAAATTTACAATCACGGCAGAAGGTGAAGGGTAAGAAAGCACCTTCTTGACAAGGTGGCAGGAGAGAGGAAGAGCAACAGGGAGAAGTGCCACACACTTTAAAACCATCAGACCTTGTGAGAATTTACTCACTATCATGAGAACAGTAAGTGGAAATCCACCCATATGATCTAATCACCTCCCAGCAGGTGCCTCCCCCAACACTGGGGATTACAACTGAACATGAGATTTGAGTGGGGACATGGAGCCAAACCATATTGATAAGGATATAAATAAAGAAAATATTTTTGTACAGCTTACAATGTGCTTTTGCATTCAGCTAGGTGCTATTACAAAAAAATCAAGAAGTTAAAAAAAAATTAAAGATTATAAAGTTAAGAAGTTATAATAAGTTAAAGTTAATTTATTATTGAAGAAAGAATTTTTTAATAAATTTAGTGTAGCCTAACTGTACAGTGTTGATCTCAGCTCACTGTAACCTCCGCCTTCCAGATTCAAGCAATTCTCTTGCCTCAGCCTCCCAATTAGCTGAGATTACAGGCATCCACCACCACGCCCAGCTAATTTTTTCTACAGCAGTATACAGTAATGTTCTAGGCCTTCACATTCACTGACTCAACCTGAGCAACTTCCATTCCTGCAATATCTATTCATTGTAAATGCCCTATACAAATGTACCATTTTTTATCTTTTATACTGTATTTTTGCTGTACCTTTTCTATGTTTAGATAGATAAATACTTACCATTATGTTACACTTGCCTATAGTATTCAGGACAGTAACATCCTGTATAGGATTGTAGCTTAGTAGCATTAGGTTATATTATATAATCTAGGTATGCAGTAGGCTATACCACCTAGGTTTGTGAAAGTACACTCTATGATGTTCACACAACAAGAAAATCATCTAATGACTCGTTTCTCAAGAATGTACTCCAGAGTTAAGCAACGCATGACTGTAGTTCAAAGTAGTTCACAGTTAAAACAGATACAAATCAAATAAAGAAATTAAACACCAAGAGAAAAAGAAACAGCAGATGCAACTAACCAGTGAATTAGCACTGCAAGAATGAGAAATAAAAAAACTACAAATGAAACAGATAGAACAAGCATGTTAAAAGGTAGACTTCATAGTAAGTGTTTTTATCACAACTGTTTTTAAAAAAGGAGAAAAAACAGACTAAACTGCAAAGACATGACCATTAAACTGACAGTAAAATTCTAATAAACAAAATTAGAAACAAAAAGAGAATGGAATTATACAGGCACCACAAGTAAATGGTATTGGGCAACAATTTGTATACACTTTTAAATGCACAAAGCCATACTGTTAAATATTTATGAACATGCACAGATTTAATAAGAGCATCAGAATATGGACAGGACAGAGATCACTTACATCAGAAGAGAAAATGCCTCTAGGGTGGAAGGAAGGGGAATGTGATCAAGAAGGGCTGTAAAGGAGACCTCAACTGTATCTGAAACCTGCTATTTCCTTTAAATAAGTACACACACTCACATGCACATACACGGAGACACACAAACACATCTGTATACAAAATATTCTTAAATGTCAATATGAAAAAGCAAGTCCTGTCACCTTCAAAGATGCAAGATCCCCATAGCCACCTTGGCCAAGCTCAATAACATATCTACTTCATTAGAATGTCTGCTCAATGCTTTCAAGACTTGTTTTCAACTGCTATTGCTGTAGAATTACTTGCTGAAGCTGGAATCTCCTTACTTTCATGACAAGCAGGTTGGTTTCCCATGTGTGGATCAGAAGTAAGCTTCATGAGGCAATTTCACTCTCAATATACTGCCTGTGTGGCCAGTAGAAGATTCTAGGGGTAATATATCAGCACAGGGAGAGAACCTATGTGGAAGAGGATGGAGATTTCAGCAAAGGCTGAATTTCTTCTCAGAACCCTGACACCAAAGGAACATAGGCGAAGAGTGACACCCAGTGGCCAGACAGAAGGCAGTGTGCAGAGACTTCAGCTCCCTGGCTGCTTGCTTCTGTGGAGTTGGGTCAGTCCTCTAAGCTCAAAATCCATCTTTCGGTTGCTGTGATTCAAGGAGCTCTGATATCTGGAGAGTGCTTTTGGGGATATGCAAGGAGCCGGTTCCCCTCTTCTCCTTGTGCCACCCCGCCCTGTTTTCTGGCTCATTTTCCCCTTCTGTACCAAATGTGCAATCTCTGGTGCGTTGCGTCCAACAACTGACCAGGCACGGGAGAATGTTGTAGTCTACCTCACACAGCACGGATGATGCTGCTCTTCAGTGTGAGAGGACCCTTACAGCTAAGCCAGTGAAAATGTGATGACTGAATTAATTCAGTAGTGCTGACTTACTGTCATTTGAGGTAAATTAGCATGAGGTGCAGAAGTCCAAATATAAGTTATGAAAATGACAGCTGTCTCCAATATCCTATTAAAACTGCCTCTCAAGATCACCACCCACAATGGCAATGACAAAAACAACCATAATAAGAGCTAGTGCCTGTGGATCATACACACACACACACACACACACACACACACACACACTGTGCCAGGCACCATTCTAAGGGCTTTGTGTGTATTATTAACTCATTTAAACTCATGGCAAGTGCTAATATTCTACACATTTTACAAATGAGAAAACTGAGGCATGGAGAGTTAAATGTGTGTGTCTAAAGACACAGAGCTGGTAAGCCAGTGGAGGCACAGGCTGCACTCACATGGTCACGAGTGTCTTTTGGGCAGCCTGACTCCAGAACTCTGTAAGCCATTTAGCTACTGTGCTTCTGGATGACCTTCCAATGGCCGGCCCTGAAGGCCTTTCCTCAGTTGGCCCTGCTGTGCCTCTCTGAGGACAGCACCAGTGTCAGCCCCCGCCTCCCCTGTGGCTCATTTCTTCCTCTCTGTGGCTCCTCTGTCCCCTCTCTGCGTTCTCTCTTCCTCCACTCTGTAAACGGAGACTTCCTCCATGGTTCTTCCCACTTCCTGTGTTCCATTATCTTTGTTCTCTCTCCCTTTCACTGGAACCTCTCACCAGAACTCATTGGATTTAATGTCAGGATTTTAAATCACCAGGGCATTTAACCAAAGCTCACTGGGTTTTTGATGTCAGGATTCCGAGGTTCCAGAGGGAAGTTCGTGGGTTCAGCCCCTTCACCCCTGGGGTCCTCACTCCCCCCTGCGGTAACATGAGAGGGTGGTTCAGAGCAATGTTCTCACCTTGGCTGCCCACCAGCCCCACCTCAGGAGCTTTTATCATTATTGCTGTCCTGGCCTCACAGACCATTTAGATGACAGCCTCTGATTGTGGAATTTCTATTTCTTCCTTTAATTTTCTCAATTGCTTCTTTGTATATTTTGAGAGCTTGTTTGGAGGTCCTATAAGCACAGCTACTGGTATACCCTTGACCCAAGACTGGTCCTCCTCTATCGGGGATGGTCATCCTCTTCTACCAAGCACACAGCTCCGGAAGGCATGCACGTCAAGTGGTGAGGGAGGAAGGGGACTCACTCCTACCCAGCCAGCTCAGCTGAATCAACCCTGGTGATCAATGGGGTGACAGATGTCATAGCCAGATTGCCCTCACATCCTCTTTGTATATTTTGAACATCTATTATTCGGCACACGCCCTCATGATTATATGTCTTTTGGGGTATTAATATAGCCACTTTAACCTTCTTGTGCTCTACAGTTTACATGATATATCTTTTTCAATCCATTTGCTTTTAACCTATCTTTATACTTAAATTATAACTTCTGAATAGCATATAATTGAATCTTACTTTTTAAAAATAAATTCTGATAGACTGTCCGTTTTAATATAGAGAGCGGTTTCACACTCTTCTGATCTCCATGATTTCTGATGAGAAGTCAGAGATCTCTGGAATTGATATTCTGTTTTATGTAATGTGTCTTTTTCTCTGGCTCTTTCAATATCTTCTCTTTACCTTTAGTTTTCAACACATTGACTATGATGTGGCTAGGTGCATTCTTCTTATCATTTATCCTAAGCTAGAGTTTACTGAGATTCTTAAGAATTTGTACCTTTCAAGAGTATCTACCGGGCACGGTGGCTCATGCCTGTAATCCCAGCATTTTGAGAGACCGAGGCGGGCGGATCACCTGAGGTCAGGAGTTCGAGGCCAGCCTGGCCAACATGGTGAAACCTCGTCTCCACTAAAAATACAAAAATTAGCTGGGTGTAGAGGCAGGCGCCTGTAATCCCAGCTACTCAGGAGGCTGAGGCGAGAGAATCGCTCGAACCCGGGAGTCGGAGGTTACAGTGAACCGAGATCATGCTATTGCATTCCAGCTTGGGCAACAAGAGTGAAACTCCATCAAAAAAAAATAAAATCTACTCAATTCTATCTCTCCTCTCATCTTGGGGTTCCAATTACACAATGTTAGATCTTTCATTCTCTATTCATTGTTTAAAAATTTTTCTTTTCCTCTTCAGATTGTATAATTTCTATTGATCCATCATCAAGTTCGCTGAATCTTTCTTCTATTATTTCTATTTGGCTCATAAATGACGTGGTGAGTTTTGATTTTAGAGATTGTATTTTGCATTTGAAAGCCTCCACTTGGGTTATGTTTATAGTTTTTTGGTTCATGTTTCTCTACTATTATTTTGAATATATTTTATTTGTTGAAAGTATATTTTTCTTCGCTTCAACCAAAATAATTACAATAGCTGTTTTTCAAATTCCTATCTGTTAGTTGTAGCTTATGGACCATCAGGATTGGTCTTAGCTGATTCCCTCTTCTCTTAAGATTTTCCTGATCTTCATATGTCAAATAGTTTTGGATTGTTTTCTGGATATTCCGGATATTATGTTGTAAAGACTGATGATTCTGTTATATTCCTCTGAAAAGTTGTTTGTGTTTTCTTTTGCTAAGATATTACAGTTTGTTTAGACTCAAACTGTAAGCTCTGCCTCATGAGTATTAATTCAAATTTAAGTTCAGGGTTTTTCCCCATGGGTAAGGCACTAGGAGTATCCCTCCATATAAATTTGGGGGAGAGGGGTCAACCAGAAGAGTTGGGGAAGAGTTTATATACAGACTTTGGAGCTGTCCTTCTCTGGTTCTCTCCTTCCTATAGTTTACTCCTCACTTTCTAGTAACTGATTGCTCCAAACTCTGTCCTCTGATATTTTAGGTCACAATCACTGCAGCTGTTCTGTCAGAATTTTAGTCACCCTATGTGAGGCAATGAGTTTGATAGCCTGCTGTCCATCAAAATTCCCCCAAAAATGAAACACACTTCTCACTTGCCCTTCTCTCAAGTTTCAACTCCTCTCTGCAATCTGTCTGCTTTTGTTATTGCTCTAATGCCTACAGATCGTTGTTTTGTTTTAGTTTGGTTTTTGTTTAACCAATATGAACTTACTTGGGCATTACCAAAATCAGAAATCCTCACCTTGTCATCTCTTGAGATTTTTATTTTTTCTTCCTAAAATGAAGGATTGCTCTGAAAGAGCAATTCTCAACCCTGGCTTTATAGTTAAATGACCTAGTACCTTTAGGAATGGTGCCTATTCCCCATCCCTAAAATTCCGATTTAAGTTTCCAGAATGGGGTTTGGGCAGGTGTTTGTTTTTTGTTGTTTTGTTTTGTTTTTCTAATGATTCTAATATGCAATCCAAGTTCATACCCACTCTTGAAGATAGGCACTTTTTAAACTTTATTGGGCACACAAATCACCTGGGGATCTTGTTACACACTGATTCTGACTCATAGTCCTGAGGGAGGCCTGAAGCTGTCCATTTCTAACTAGGTCCCAGGCAATAATAATGTCACTTGCCTGAGGACACGTTCTGAGTGGCAAGATGCTACTGAACTCTTATATCCTAGAACAATGGTTGAAAATAGGTAAACAGTAAACCATATCTTTCCAAAACCATAACTTTTTTCCCATACAGTGATTTCCTGAATATCTGTAGCCCTGAACCTTCATTCCCATGTAGCAATAACAGATAACACCAAGTGTTTACTACACTTCACACAGGATGAGTACTCTCTATGTTTCCAAGTCCCCACCCTGTTTATAGCACTTATTTGCATACGTCCCCTGCAGGCTTTGAGTTTAGGATTCTACCATCGGATGCCGTGAGCACAGAAGGTAAACCTCATGAGAGAACATATACTACAGGGTTGTTCTGAGAATCAAGTGAGGTATTATAGGTAAAGCAGCACTGTTTGCAGCCCATATGAAATGTTGAATAAATGTTAGTTATTTGTAGTCAACATCTATTGGATTTTTTTCCCTTTTCAGTATTCCTTTTCTTGTAAAAACAATACCCCGGTTTCCCTGTAGAAGCCAATTCTTAACCCTTCTCGGTATATGTGGTTCATGTGGGGCTAACACCATCTCTAGCTCCAAAAGTAGGCATTAACCTAGGTGTGTATATAATCCTAGGTATGCGTATCCAAGAGAAATAAAAGTATTCCGTCCACATAAAAACCTGTACATAAGTGTTCATAGCAGCATTATTCATAATGGCCCCAAACTGAGAAGACCTAAATGTTCATCAACCAACAAATGGATAAACAAAATGTGATACAGCATGGGAATGTAATATTATTCACCAATAAAAAGAAATAAAGTACTGATACATGCTGCAATATAGATGAATCTGGAAAACATTATGCAAAATAAGAGAAGACAGACACAAATAACACATATTGTGTAATTCCACTTACATGAAACCTTCAACATAGTCAAATCCATAGAGACAGAAAGTAGATTAGTGTTGCCTAGGGCTGGAGAGGATGGGGGTTTTGGAGAATGACAGCTAATAGGTCATTCCTTCTGCAGTAATGAAAATATTCTAAAATTAATTGTGGTGATGGATGCCCAACTCTGTGAATATACTAAAATTCATTTAATTATATACTTTAAAAGGGTGAATTGTATGGTATAATAATTATGATGCAATAAAGCTACTTTTACAAATTGTCTTCCTAAGGCCAAAAAAAGTGGGTTTAAAACAGACTTAGCAGTAAAATGTATTATAACAATAACACAAAAGACAGAAAAGACAAAATGGAAATACTCTTATAACATATAGTGCCTGTACTATATGTTAAGGTAGCCTCTGATAAGTTAGATGTTAAATTTTATGGCAGTCACTGAAAATACCATAAACCAAAAAGTACATCTAAAATTAAATGCAATCATTAAAAAAAATGCTCAAAGCAAAAGAAGACAGGAAAACAGGGGAAAAAACAAAGAGCAAATAGAACAAAGAAATAATGACAAGATGGTAGATTAAACCCAACCAAATGATAAATTACATTAAATAAAAATGTCCTGCATAATCCTTAGCAAATTAACATAGGAACAGAGAACCGAATACCATACATTCTCTCCTGTAAGTGGGAGCTAACTGATGAGAACACATGGACACATAGAGGGGAACAACACACACTGTGTCGTATCGGGGGGTAGAAGGTGGGAGGAGGGAGAGGATCAGGAAAAACAACTAATGAATACTAGGCTTAATACCTGGGTGATGAAATAATCTGAACAACAAACCCCCATGACATATGTTTTCCTATGTAACAAACCTGCATTTGTACCATGAACTTAAAATAAAAGTTTAAATTAATAAATATGGCCTAAACTCTCCATTTAAAATTCAGGGATTTCCAGATGGAATAAGAAAATTCAAATACATAGATATAAAGATAAATATAACTAGATTAAAATTAAAAGAATGAAATAAGGAATGCCATTCAAATGCCAATAAAAGGAAAGCTGGCATGACTATATTACTAACCTTTAAAGTAAACTTCAGGGGGATTGGGGGGGTCTTTTTTTCTTTTTTGTTTTGTTTTGTTCAAGATAGATGACTAGAGATCTTAGACACCAGTTTTCTGCAGAAAGAAGAACCAAAGTTACAGGTGAATAATCATAACTTGAATGAAGTGTCAAGTGAAAAGTGCTGGAGCCTAGCAGAGAACTCATGGGAAGAAGTTAGGGCACAGAAAAAGAAGAAAGCAAGAGGCTGGCAGAGATCAGCTAGGAACCCCAAGGGATTTGGTATTAAATACAAAAAGGATAAGTGGAAGGTTTTGGCTCCCCTTATCCCTGCAGGAGACCTCTGGTATCTGAACAGTTGGAAAGCTCTTCCGCCCTCAGGAACCCAAATACTGGTGTGGGCAGGGATTTGGGGACTTCTTAAGGGCATCACACTAGACTACCAGCTCACCCTGAGTTGCCTGCCCTTCCCTTGAACCTGAGCAGCAACAGCAGGTGCCATACTTGGGGTACATCCATTGGACAACTGTATCCTTCCAAGGGAACATCAGCCCCTGTATTTCCACATCACTGGAGACCCTGCAGACATTTCTTGGCACCTACTTGGATTGTGGCAGCCACACAGGGCTGCATTGGCCAGGGGAGCTTCAGGGTCCCAGTGGTTTAGCCCTTGAGAAATGCTGCTCCTAAGAGAAGGGAGTGCAGCACACCAAGGGGAAAACCCTGGGGATCAGGAGACCAGAGCATGCACTTTCCTGTGCCCAAGAACTCCCTTAGGATGAGAGTAACTGTACTACCTCCAACGGAGAGGCAGGCACTGGGGTCACTAGAGATATCAGATACTAGTTCTCCACAGAAATAAATTCTGCAAGGGAGGAGTATAGTTCTGTTCCAGCAGCCAGGTGGTTGCAGTCCTCTGGCATGGATGTGAAGAGGAGGACTTCTCCTCCCCCTAACTCCCACTGCTGTGGGAACAGCCATGGCTGCTCTCTTGGGAAGCTGGTGCAGACGTGTGGAGAATGACCATTCTAAGGTTATAGGGGTGGCTGCACCCCCACTGGTGGTATACAAACCAGGCCTAGGTTTGCACAAAAGATGGGGCCCCTACTTCTTTCTACATGAAGTGGCAGCATTCCTATAGCAGACAGCAAGAGAGCCACAAAGCTGCATGTTTGAGGCTGAGGGAGGATGCTCCACACGGAAGACATCTGAGGTGAGCCATGGGACAAATGTCTTCATGGTGCTTGACTACATTGTAGCCTGGAGATAGACAGCAGTGTCTGTCTGATCTGAGTGTCCTGAGTGCCAGGAGGGAGCATGACAGGGAGGCAGGAGCTGCGGCAGCCACCTACCTCACTATGGAGACCTCGGTGTATTTCACTGGGAGGTCCCCTTGCCACCTCTGTCAGCACTGGTTCTTGTGCCTGCCATTGGAGTATCTGAGAGCAGGATTGGAAGTTCAGCTTTGCCCAGCTCTGTCCCCCGATTAGGGCTAAGCAGGAAGCTAAGGCCACCATGCATTCCACAGATCAGCCCATCATCTGAGGTAACAGAGAAAGCTTCTCCTGGTAAAGAAAGGTGACACATATACCATATTCTGCTGCTGCAGCCAGCTCTTACCCATAAGAGTCATCTACTGACCTATAGGTTGAAATACACAATGCAATTTAAAAAAAAAAAAAAATTTGCTAACAGAAGTGCATGGTGCCAAAGAATGAGATAAGCTTCCTGAGACCTTCACTATCCCAGCCATGCAGGAGATGGCAAGCCTTCTCACACACTCAGTACATCACTGCTACAACCAGCATTTGAGAAAGCCACCATACAAATACTATCTAAAACCAAGGAGCTGATACAGAGGTTTGACACTGAAAGTACCCAGAACCAAAGCCAATGATCATACACAACACATATTATAGTCACATCCTCAAGAGGAAAACAATCCCCTCTAAACAAAAGTAAGTTCAAAAATAAGAAGAAATAGTTTACCCAGATGGGAAGGAACCAGAGAAACAATTCTGGACATATGAAATTGTACAGTGCTACAATACCCCCAAAGGGTATTGTCTGATCCATCAGACAATGGATCCTAACAACAAAAAAAAAAAAATCTCTGAAATACCAGATAATGAATTCAAAAATATTGATTTTAAAGCAGCTCAGTGAGATCCAAGAAAAAGCTGAAAACCAACACAAAGAAATCAGAAAGCAATACAGGATATGAAGGAAATTTTTACTAAAGAGATAGATTTAAAAAAAAAAAAAAAAAAAACAGGGGTCCGTTCCAAGATGGCCGAATAGGAACAGCTCCAATCTGCAGCTCCCAGCATGATCGATGCAGAAGATGGGTGATTTCTACATGTTCAACTGAGGTACCTTGTTCATCTCACTGGGACTGGTTGGACAGTGGGCGCAGCCCAGGGAGGGTGAGCTGAAGCAGGGCGGGGCATCACCTCACCCAGGAAGTGCAAGGGGTCAGGGGATTTCCCTTTCCTAGCCAAGGGAAGCCATGACAGACTGTACCTAGAAAAACAGGACATTCCTGCCTAAATACTGCATTTTCCAATGGTCTTAGCAAATGGCACACCAGGAGATTATATCCTGCACCTGGCTCAGTGGGTCCCACGCCCACAGAGCCTTGCTTACTGCTAGCACAGCAGTCTGAGATTGACCTGCGAGGCAGCAGCTTGGCAGGGGGAGGGGCATCCGCCACTGCTGAGGCTTGAGTAGATAAACAAGGCAACCTGGGAAGCTCAAACTGGGCGGAGCCCACTGCAGTTCAGCAAGGCCTGTTGCCTCTGTTGACTCCACCTCTGGGGGCAGGGCACTGCTGAACAAAAGGCAGCAGAAACTTCTGCAGACTTAAATGTCCCTGTCTGACAGCTCTGAATAGAGCAGTGGTTCTCTTAGCATGGCGTTTGAGCTCTGAGAATGGACAGGCTGCCTCCTCAAGTGGGTCCCTGACCCCCATGTAGTTTAACTGGGAGACACCTCCCAGTAGGGGCCAACTGACACCTCATACAGGTGGCTGCCCCTCTGGAACAAAGCTTCCAGAGGAAGGATCAGGCAGCAATATTTGCTGTTCTGCAGCCTCCTCTGGTGATACCCAGGAAAACAGGGTCTGAAGTGGAAGTCCAGCAAACTCCAACAGAACTGCAGCTGAGGGACCTGACTGTTAGAAGGAAAACTGACAAACAGAAAGGAATAGCATCAACATCAACAAAAAGGATATCCACACCAAAACCCCATCTGTAGGTCACCAACATCAAAGACCAAAAGTAGATAAAACCACAAAGATGGGGAGAAACCACAGCAGAAAAGCTGAAAATTCTAAAAACCAGGGCGCCTCTTCTCCTCCAAAGGATCACAGCTCCTCACCAGCAACAGAACAAAGCTGGATGGAGAATGACTTTGATGAATTGACAGAAATAGGCTTCAGAAGGCTGGTAAAAACAAACTTCTCCGATCTAAAGGAGGATGTTCGAACCCATCGCAAGGAAGCTAAAAACCTTGAAAAAAGATTAGACGAATGGCTAACTAGAAAAAAACAGTGTGGAGAAGACCTTAAATGACCTGATGGAGCCCAAAACCACCGCACACAAACTACGTGATGCATGCACAAGCTTCAGTAGCTGATTTGATCAAGTGGAAGAAACAGTATCAGTGATTGAAGATCAAATTAATGAAATAAAGCAAGAACAGAAGTTTACAGAAAAAAAAGAGTAAAAAGAAACAAAACCTCCAAAAAATATGGGACTATGTGAAAAGACCAAATCTACGTTTGATTGGTGTACCTGAAAGTGATGGGGAGATTGGAACCAAGTTGGAAAACACTCTTCAGGATATTATCCAGGGGAACATCCCCAACCTAGCAAGACAGGCCAACGTTCCAATTCAGGAAATACAGAGAACACCACAAAGATACTCCTCAAGATGAGCAAGGCCAAGACATATAATTGTCAGATTCACCAAGGTTGAAATGAAGGAAAAAATGTTAAGGGTAGCCAGAGAGAAAGGTTGGGTTACCCACAAAGGGAATCCCATTAGACTAACAGTGAATCTCTCAGCAGAAACTCTACAAGCCAGAAAAGAGTGGGGGCCAATATTCAACATTCTTAAAGAAAAGAATTTTCAACCCAGAATTTCATATTTAGCCAAACTAAGCTTCATAAGTGAAGGAGAAATAAAATCCTTTACAGACAAGCAAATGCTGAGAGATTTTGTCGCCACCAGGCCTGCCTTACAAGAACTCCTGAAGGAAGCACTAAACATAGAAAGGAACAATCAGTACCAGCCACTGCAAAAGCATGCCAAATTGTAAAGACCATCGATGCTAGGAAGAAACTGCATCAACCAATGGGCAAAATACCCAGCTAACATCATAATGTCAGAATCAAATTCACACATAACAATATTAATCTTAAATGTAAATGGGCTAAATGCCCCAATTAAAAGACACACACTAGCAAATTGGATAAAGAGTCAAGACCCATCAGTATGCTGTATTCAGGAGACCCATCTCATGTGCAGAGACACACACAGGCTCAAAATAAAGGGATGGAGGAAGATCTACCAAGCAAATGGAAAGCAAAAAAAGGCAGGAGTTGCAATTCTAGTCTCTGATAAAACACACTTTAAACCAACAAAGATCAAAAGAGACAAAGAAGGCCATTACATAATGGTAAAGGGATCAATTCAACGAGAAGAGCTGACTATTTTTGCAGCTATTACAAAAAGAATTGAGTTATTGATTTGATTCTTAGCTTGGTTGCTGTCGGTGTGTAGCAATGCCACTGATTTGTGCACATTGATTTTGTATCCTGATGCTTTACTGGATTCATTTATTAGATCCAGGAGCTTTTTGGATGAGTCTTTAGGTTTTTCTAGGTATACAATTATATTAACAGTGAACTATGACAATTTGACCTCCTCCTTACTGATTTGAATGCCCTTTGTTTCTTTCTCTTGTCTGATTGCTCTGGCTAGGACTTCCAGAACCATGCTGAATAGAAGTGAAAGTAGCCATCCTTGTCTTGTTCCAGTTCTCAGCAGGAATGCTTTCAACTTTTCCCCATTCAGTATAATGTTGGCTGTGGGTAATAAAAGATGACTTTTATTACCTTAAGGTATGTCCCTTCTACGCCAATTTTGCTGAGGGTTTTAATCATAAAGCATGTTGGATTTTGTCAAATGCTTTTTCTGTGTCTATTGAGATGAGCATGTGATTTTTGCTTTTGATTCTGTTGATGTGGTGTATCACATTTATTGACTTGTGTATGTTAAACCATCCCTGCATCCCTGGTATGAAACCTACTTGATTATGGTGGATTATCTTTGATATAATGTTGGATTCTATTAGCTAGTATTTTGTTGAGAAAAAAAAAGTAGCATTTCTATACATCAATAACAATCTAGCTGAGAACCAAATTAAGAACTCAATCCTATTTACAATAGCTACAAAACATAATAAAAGACCTAGGAATATATTTAACCAAAGAGGTGAAAGAGCTCTAAAAGGAAAGCTATAAAACACTGACGAAAGAAATCAAAAAGTATACCATTCTCATGGAACCTCCTGGGCTCAAGCAGTCCTCTCACCTCAGCCCTCCAAACAGATGGGACTACAGGTTCACATCAGCACACACTAATTTTTCTTTTGTTTTTTATAGAGATGGGGTCTCACTATGTCACCCAGAATGGTCTTGAACTCCTGGACTCAAGCAATCCTACTGCCTTGGTCCCCCAGAGGGCTGGGATGACAGGCATGAGCCACCACACCTGGCAAGAATGGCAGTTATTAAAAAATCAAAGAAAAACAGATGCTGACAAGGATGCTAAGAAAAGGGAATGTTTATACATTGCTGGTGGGAATGTAAATTATTAGGTTGATACAAAAGTAACTGCAGTTTTGGCAAAAACCACAATTACTTCCATCAACCTAATAGTACAACCTCTAAGGAAAACAGTAGGCAGATTTCTTAAAGAACTAAAAATAGAACTATCCTTCAATTCAGCAATCCTGCTATTGGATATCTACCCAGAGGAAATCATTATATCAAAAAGACACCTATACTTGTATGTTTATCACAGCACTATTTACAATAGCAATATATAGAACCAACCAAGTATCCATCAATGGATGATTGGACAAAGAAAATGTGACATATAAATTCCATGAAATACTACTCAGTCACAAAATAAGAATAAAATCATGTCTTTTGCAGCAACACAGAAGGAACTGGAAGCCATTATCTTGAGTGAAGTAATACAGAAACAAAGTCAAATACCATATGTTCTCACTTGTTAGTGGGAGCTAAACAATGTGTCCTTGTGGACATGAAGAGTAGAATAATAGTCATTGAAGACTCAGAAAGGTGGGAAGGGGTGAGGGATGAGAAATTACCTATTGGGTACAATGTACACTACTCAGGTGATGGTTACACTAGAAGCCCAGACTTCACCACTACCACCACTTCACAACATATCCATGTAACAAAACTGTACTTGTACCCCATAAATCTATAAAAATAAATAAACTTTAGAACAAGGGATATGATGATGGATAAATAGGGACATAATCTAATAATAAAGGAGTTAATTCATTTAAAAGACATACAAATCTTAAAGGTATATGCATCAAAAAAAAGCTTAAAATAAATGAAACAATAAGTAATAGAACTGAAACAAAAAAGAAAAATCTACCATTTAAGTTGAATATTCCAACACTTCTCTCTCAGTCATCAGCAGAACATATGGAGAAAAAAAAACAGTAAAAATTTGGAAGACAGGAACAACTCTTTTAGTCAATTTGACCTAATTGATACTTACATAATACTTCACCAAAATACAGCAGAATAGACATGCTTTTCAAGTGCATATGGAACATTCATCAAGACAGAACATATTCTGGGACAAAAAACAAATGCCAAGAAAGTTAAAAGGACTGAAACCATACAAATATGTTCTCTGACCACAAAGGAACTAAATTAGAAATTTAATTTAATAAAAGAGATATAATCTGGAAAATCACCAAATATGTGCAAATTAAATATAACACTCCTAAATAACTCAGGGAACAAGGGAGAAATCGCAAGGGAAATTAGAAAATAGTTCAAATGCAAAGAAATCAAAACATAACATTGAAATTTGAGGGATGCAATAAATGTGGTAAAGGAACTATTTAGCAATAAATGCTTTTATTAGAAAAGAGGAAAGTCTCAAATCAATGATTTAAGCAGAGCAAATTAAACCCACACTAAGGAGAAGAAAGAAAAAATAATAAAGATAAGAGCAGAAACAAATAGAAACTGAAAAAAAAAAATAGAGAGCATCAATGAAACCAAAGAGCTGTGTCTTTGGTCAAGTAAAACTCATCTGGACTCGGAATAGACTCTGCCCCCGCAGGATGCAGAAACCACCTATATTAGCATCCTCCTTCCAGGGCTAGAAAGCAAGGAACATAGGCCAGCATAGTGCTGGGTGGAGGCACCTTTCTAACAGTGTCCCTCCTCTGGGACCCGAGGCCCACTCAATGCACAATGCAGCCTTTGATATCCTGGCTACAGCAGGAGGCCCAGGGAGAGTCGTAGGGAAAAAGGAGCCTGCAGGCCCATAGCTCTTGCACTGTTAGGCCTGAGGAACAGGGCTCCTTCCTCCCTCTCAGCAGATCGCTTCATGCCTATGAGGCTGCAGCACATTCTTCACATTCTAGGATTGAGATACACAGTTTGGTTCTTGTCGAGGCAGCCAAGACGGGGAAGGAGGGGCAGAGAACATCCCAGAGATCAAGACTGCCGTTACTGCTCCCTCTCTGACTGACTTGGCCCTCACCGACTTGCCTGCCACCCCTTGGAAAGTGATCTCCACCCAGCCTCTCTCTGCAAACACCTCCCTTGGCTCTCTGATTAAGCTGGAGCTGTGGGTGCAGCATCTCACCTCACCCCAGCAGCATCAGTGAGCCAGCTCCTCACTGGTGAACGAGCAAAATCCCACCACTGCTGGGAAGGAATCCAGGAAATCACCTGATGTAGCCCAGCATTTTAAAGCTGAGGGGACAGAGGACCAAAAACATTAAGGCTACAAGTATCTACAAAATCTAGTCACGCAAAACTAACCTCATTTGCTTTTTGGATAGGCAGCAGAGCAGGGAAATGCAGCTAACATAATGAGTTGAACCTTAGAAAAGCCTCCCATGAGATCTTGCAAATGAGATGGAAACAGCTATGGACTGCAGGCATATAAAGTAAGACAGATTGATGACTGATTCAAAGATCACTAATAAATTACTTAATGCTTCCTTGGATGCTATTTTTTAAGCAAGTTCTTAGTTCCAGCTCTCATTCCATTACAAGCCAAAACACCATAAAATCTGGATGAAGGCATAAATTCACTCTTTTAAATGATACTGAATGAGTGTCTACTCTGTAATGGGAACTAATGACTGGAGCGTAAACAGAGCCTCTGCCCTCACAAAATCTACAATTCACTGGAGATTAGAGGTTAATCAAATGGTCACACAAATGATTGTGTCATTCAGGCTCTGACAGAGAGAATGGTAGTGTTATTAGATGTTATAAAATGGGAGTTTCATCTAGGTGCGGAAACTTCCTATGGAAGTGACTCGCGAGCTAATATCCAGAAGATAAGTAAGGAGTCACATAGACAAAGGTGAGAGGGGAATTAATTTCAGAGAGAAGGACTAGGATGTTCCGCTCTGTGCCAGGAGAGAATATGGCTAACATGAGGGAATGAAAGGCCAATGAGCACAGGCTGTAGGGTTCTCATCTGCCAGAATGTGAGCTCCATGAGGGCAGATCATCTTTATTGTCTTGCTCATGGCTGTATCCACCCTGCCTAGAACTGTGCCTGGCAAATAGTAAGTGCTCATAAATATTGAATGGATAAATGAGTGACAAATGTATGAAGCTATTAGAGTACACAGAGTATATGACCAATTGAAGTTTTGTAGGGTTTTAGGCAATGGGATGTTGGGAACAGATTTCCCTATTTTATAGGGATTACAGTAGCAAAAAGACATGAGGAAGAAGGAATCTATAAAAGTGTATGGGACCAGCTAAGAAGAGAATCCCGTTTCCAGATGAAGGTAGCTCAAACTAAGCTGTGGTACTATTAATAGAGCAAGGTGAGGAGTGTTGAGAGATGTTTAGGGGACTCCTGGACACAAGCTGATCAAAGTTATTGGTGAAGGGGGAGAGAGGGTACACAGGAAAACAGAACTGGAATTTGCCATTATCTCAAAAACTTGAAGGAGATGTCACAGGAAAATTAAGAAAAACAAAATATGTTAATATCTTAACTAAAAATAACACTCAAAATGCAATGGCACAAGTACAGGTGAGGAAAATGGCTCAAAACAACACATATAAGAAACACTTCAGGGTTTGAGCACCCTCAAGCTCCAAGCCTGAATTATTTGTAAATGATGCTACTAAACATTAATGCAAATTAGGCTGTATGAGGAGACTCACTGTGTTCAGAAAATAAGATGACAAATCTTGCTGCACAGGTACTTTGGGCTGGCTGATGGGACCATGCATTCAGCAGCAGGTGCCAGATATTGAAACAGACATTTACCAACTGGAACTCACCGAGAAAAGGGCAACTAATAGCACAATAAAGGAAGTCAATACATCAAGGAATACCTGTGTTTGCAGAGAACATAGTAAACATGAGAACAATCTCAGAGGAAGTAGTCATATTTAAATGCTTAAAGACTCTCAAGAAAGTGGGGGATGGTACTTCTGTGGTCACTGAGAACCTAAGCCTCCAGGGTGGGCATTGCAGGAGCAAAGATTGCCACTTAGTGATAGAAAGAGTTTTCTAAATCAAATCTGTCCCCAAATGGAAGCCTTCAAAAAGCCTGGAGGCTCCCTTGGAGGAGAGTAAACAGGAAGGCCAAGAGAAGGCAGAGTCAGGTCCTGACTGGTTTGTGTTTCCAGCTGTTTGGAGATTGAACTTAATATTCCAGACTACATGGGAGCCAGTGGAGCATTTTAAGAAGAGCATCAGCCTAAGTGTGTTTAAATTCTAGGAGGAAAGAATTCTGAGCTGTTCTGAGGAAAGAACTCCAGTGTTGAGGATAGCATGGAGGCTGTCCTTACCTGGAGCAGCCAGGATTGTCCATGGCACACACCAGTTCACACCCAGGAACTCTGAGGTTGCAATGAATCTATAGATCAATTTGGAAGAATTGACATCTTGACAATATTGAGTTTTCCAACTCATAAACATGCTATGTCTCTCCATTTCATGAGGTCTAGCTCTATTTGTCTCATCAATGTTGTGTGTCTCATCGGCATATGAACCATGCGTATATTTTATTAGACTTACCTCTAATTATTCCATGTTTTTGATGCTGTTTCAAATGGTATTGTTTGTAGGTTCTTAGGATTTCCCAAACAGATAATCATGTCATCTGCAAATAAAGACAATTTTTATTTCTTTCTTTCCAATCTATATGCCATTTATTTCTTGTTCTTTTCTTCAGCACAGTTTTTATTTTTTTGTATATGAATGTTCATCACAGGTTTGCTCATGATAGTCAGAAACTGCCAACAACCCACATGTCCTTCAACAAATGAATAATTAAACAAATTGAGGCACACTTATACCTTGGAATACTACTCAGCAATAAAAAGGAATGAACTATTGGTATTCGAAACAATTTTGATGAATATTCAGGGAATCATGTTGAGTGAAAAATACCAGTATCCAAAGGTCACATGTCACATTATGTATGATTCCATTTATGTAACATGCTTAAGATGATAGTTATAGAAATGAAAAACAAAATAATGGCTGCCAGGGGCCAGAGACTAGGGTGTGTAAAGAGTAAGGTGGTATGACTATAAAAGGGCAACACCAGAAAGCCTTTGATGACGGAACTGTACCATTCTTAATCTCAGTTTGAGGAAGCACCATTCTTCTAAACATCAAATCAAGGAGCCGAGAAGCCATACTCTCAATTTCTCTCTCCCCTCTCTCGTCCCTTCCCCTTCACAACATATCTTAAATCTACAAGTCCTTTTTCAGTCTCTGAAGCACAATTTTGAATAGAAACAGTGAGAGTGGATATCCTTGTCTTGTTCCTGATCTTCAGAATAAAGCTTTCAGGCTTTCAACATTCAGTACGATGTTAGCTACCCATTTTCACAGCTGACCTTTATTAGGCTGAGGAAACTGCCTACTACTCCTAGTTTCTTGAGAGATCCTATTATGAATGGATGTTGACTTTTGCTAAAACGCTTTTTTTTTCTTTTAATAAGATAATCATGCGGTTTTTTCTCTTCTTATCTGTTGATAGGGTGAATTACAATGTTTAATTTTAAAATGTTGAACCAACTTTGCTTTCCTAAGATAAACCCACTTAATTATCTTTATCGTATATTGCTGGATTCAATTTGTTAACATTTTGCCAAAGACATTTGTATCTATGTTCATGAGGGACATTTGGGCTGCAGGTTTCTTTTTTTTTTTTTTTTTTCCGGGGGGTGTGGGGGACAGAGTCTCACTCTGTTGCAAAGGCTGGAGTGCAGTGGCACAATCTCAGCTCACTGCAACCTCTGCCTCTCAGGTTCAAGTGATTCTCCTGCCTCAGCCTCCTGAGTAGCTGGGACTACAGCTACTAGTGAGCCACCACACCTGTCTAATTTTTGTATTTTCAGTAAAGACAAGGTTTCGCCATGTTGGCCAGGCTGGTCTTGAACTCGTGACCTCAGGTGATCCACCCACCTCGGCCTCCCAAAGTGTGATTACAGGCATGAGCCACTGCGCCCGGCCTGGGCTGCAGATTTCTTTTCATGTAATGTCTTTGTCTAGTTTTGGTATCGGGTTAATATCAGCCTCATAAAATGAGTTGGGATGTTTTTTCACTCTCTTCTGTGTTTTGGACAAATTTCTGTAGAATTGTTATTATTTCTTCCATAAGAGTTTGCTAAAATTCACCACCAAGCTTATATAGGTCAGTAGTTTTCTTTGTCAGAAAGTTTTTAACTACAAATTGATTTTTTTCCAAAAGATACAGCATTGTTCAAGCTATCTATTTCTTTTATAGTGAGCTTCAGAAGTTTGGGTCTTTCAAACAATCTGTTTATTTCATATAAGGTCTCAAATGTACTGGCATAAAGTTGTTTATAATATCCCCTCATTATTCTTTCACTTTCTGTAGAATTTGAAGTGAAGTCTTCCCCTTCATTTCTGATACTGGTAATTGGTATCTTCTCTCTTTTTTTCCTTGATCAGACTAGCTAGGAATGTGTACAGTTTCGTTGATTTTTCTTATTATTTTTCTGTTTTCTATTTCACTGATTTTCACTCCTATCTTTATTTCTTTCTGTCTTCTTCCTTTGTGTTTAATTTGCTTTTATTGTAATTTCATAAGGTAGAATCTAAGATCATAGTTTTGAGATTATTATTTTTTAATAAGTAATTAATGCTACTTACACATTTTTCTCTAACCACTTTATTAGCTATGGCACACTGTTTTTTGTGTGTATGAGACAGGGCCTTGCTCTGTCACTGAGGCTGGAGTGCAGTGGCATGATCTTGGCTCACTGCAGCCTCAACCTCCCAGGCTCAAGTGATCCTCCTGCCTCAGCCCCCCAGTAGCTGGGAGTACAGGCATGCACCACCACACCTGGTTAATTTTTGTATTTTTTGTAGAGACAGCATTTCACCATGTTGCCCAAGATGGTCTCAAATTCCTAGACTCAAGCTACCTGCACACCTGGGCCTCCCAAAGTGCTGGGATTACAGGTGTGAGCCACCATGCCCAGTCTAGCACACTCATTTTTATGTGTTGTGTTTTTATTCATTTAACTTCAATATGGTTTTGAATTTCCTTCTTTGACCCAGGGGTTATTTGGAAGTGTGTGTTTAAAACTATTTGTAATTATTTAGAGTTTTTTCCTATATTTTTCATTCACTTCAAGTTTAATTCTGTCATGGTCAGAGAACTTCCTTTGTATTAATTCAGTCTTTTTACACTTGTGTAGATTAGTTTTACGGCCCAGAACATGACTTAACTTTGTGAGTGTTCTCTGCATACTTGAAGAGAATTGTTATTCTGCTATTGTTAAGTAGAGTGTTCTATCCATGTTAATTAAGTTCAGTTGATTCACAGCATCCTTCAGGTCTTCAGCCAGAAGTTAAATGAGTGTTCTCAATATCCTTCAGGCCCTTTAGGGTCCTTAAGGTCTTCTTCTGGATCATGCAATCTTAAACATGTATGCACCTAATAATAGAGTTTCAGAATACATAAAACAAAACCGATGTAACTAAAAAAATAAATAGACAAATCCATTATATTTGGTGACATCAATACTAATTGAGAGAAAAAGCAGTTAAAGAAGAGATGTTACAAGAGAAGAGAGTAAAAGAAGTTCAGTCTATATGTCTATATGTCTCCCTTGTCAGTATCACATCATCATCCTTATCATCATCACCATCATCATTATCGAACATTTATTGCTCCCTGGTATATGCTTAACCATCAGGGGTTGCAAACTCCTAGGTCTACAAGGGCCAAGCAGGTGGGTAAATAAGAGGAGTTGGCTGGATGATACCCAGCTTTAGTGGAGGCAGAGAAACAACATGAACAGGCACAGCCCTGATGCTCAGGAGGGGACATGCCCAGTCTAAGATGAAAGGCCCTGCTCTGCTTTTAGAGAATAAGAAAAATAACATAAAATATGACCATACCTTCTGATTTGGCATGGAAAGCAGAAATCCACATCTTTAAGTGAAATATCTCCATTTGTTAATGTTGGAAAGGTAACTTAAAATAATATTTGGAACACTGTGTGGGCCAATACTTTAGGGCAAACAAACTTGCCTCAGGCTAAGTAAGTTCAGTCTGAGTACTTTCACTTTGCAACCTCAGGTATAAACATTGGTTCTTCCCCTTGGAGATCTCACAATCTAGTTGGGGTAATGCAACATGCACTTGAGTTCAACATTTCAAGGGAAAATGTGGTGGGATCCACTTAGAGGTAAGAATAAAGTCTGATATATTCAAACTTATTTATCAAACATGCATTTATCACCTCTCATATGCCAAGCATTATTCTAGGTAATAATGATTCATCAATGCACCAAAAAGACAAACTCCCAGACTTCAGGGATCTTATAATTTAGTGAGAGAATAAAGACAGTAAAAATCACAAATAAGTAATGTAGTGAGTTATAAGGTGATAAGTGTTATTTAAAATATTGAAACTGCCAAAGTAGAAGGGCTACATTTACAAAAAATTTTTTTATTTCCACAGGTTTTTGGGGGACAGGTGATATTTGGTTGCATGAATAAGTTCTTTAGTGGTAATTTGTGAGATTTGGAGCACCCATCACCTGAGCCCCATTTGTAGTCTTTTATCCTTCACCACCTTCCCACCCTTTTCCCTGAGTCCCCAAAGTCCATTGCCCCATTCTTATGCCTCTGCATCCTCATAGCTTAGCTCCCATTTATAAGTGAGAACATATGATGTTTGGTTTTCCATTCCTGAGTTACTTCACTTAGAATAATAGCCTCCAGTTCCATCCAGGTTGCTGCAAATGCAATTAATTCATTCCTTTTTATGGCTGAGTAGTATTCCATGGTGTGTGTGTGTGTGTGTCTGTGTGTGTGTGTGTGTGTGTGTGTGTGGTGATATAGATATATATCACATATATACATATATATCACAATTTCTTTATCCACTCATTGATTAATGGGCATTTGGTTTGGTTCCACATTTTTGCAATTGCAAATTGTGCCGCTATAAACATGTGTGTGCAAGTATCTTTTTTGTATAATTACTTTTTTACATACCCAGTAGTGGGATTGCTGGATCAAATGGTAGCTCTTCTTTTAGTCCTTACAATCTATATATCTGACAAAGGACTAATATCTAGAATCTACAAAGAACTCAAACAAATTAGCAAGAAAAAAAAAAAAAAGAATCCCAACAAAAAGTGGGTTAAGGACACGAATAGACAATTCTCAAAAGAAGATATACAAATGGCCAACAAACATATGAAAAAGTGCTCAACATCACTAATGTGATACCACCTTACTCCTGCAAGAATGACCATAATCAAAAAATAATACATGTTGGCGTGGATGCAATGAAAAGTCTACACTGCTGGTGGGAATGTAAGCTCGTAAAACCACTATGGAAAACAGAGTGGAGATTCCTTAAAGAGCTACAATTTTTATTAGTTCAGAGAGATATGTGATCAATGAGTAGGTGACAACTGGGCAAAGGCTTAAGAACATGAGAGAAAAAGAGCTCCACGGACATCAGGAGAAGAGCATGCTAGGGAAATAGGAGAGCAGTGCAAAGACACTGAGGCGGGAGTGTGCCCAGCATGTTGGAGGAAGGCCAGGGTAGAGTGAGCTGGGGTGAGTGGATTGATCTGAGTTATACAGGAAACAGAGTGTACCTTTTAAAAAAGGGTAATCATCACGCCTGTAATCATAGCACTTTGGAAGGCCAAGGCAGGCGGATCACTGAAGGTCAGGAGTTCGAGACCAGCCTGGCCAACATGGCGAAACCCCGTCTCTACTACAAAAACAAAATTTACCCGGGCATGGTGGTGCACACCTGTAATACCAGCTACTTGGGAGGCTGAGGCAGGAGAATCACTTGAACCTAGGGAGTGGAGGTTGCAGTGACCCTAGATCATGCCACTGCACTTGCACCTGGGTGAGAGAGTGAGACTCCACCTCAAAAAAAAAAGAGTAATCAAAGAGTGTTTGAGAGAGAGAGAGAGAGAAAGAGAGAGAGAGAGAGAGAGAGAGAGAGAGAGAGAGAGAGAGAGAGAGAGACTGACTATTTGCAAAGCTGTAGGCAAAGTTAAGGTAAATCAGCAAGGTCAGGCACCTGTGAGTTGGCAATAGCTAAATGCCTTTAGCACGAGTAGGCCAGAAGGGGTCAGCAGAGAGCAAGATTACTGGAACCTGGAGAGAGCTGGCTGAGAGAGGGCCGCGGACAGGGATGCATCTCTCCCAGTAAAGGAACACAGCCAAGGCTTGCCAGGAAAGGGACCAGAGAAGCAAATATCCCGACCTTTCTCAGCAACCGTCTCCCCATCCCATACCAGTGCCTGTCATCAGGTGATCTAACTGCAAGCAAAAGAGCAAGCAGGGAATGTTTGAAGATTTCTGTGGCCAGTCTCCTAGGAATGTGAGCACTGTGAGGAAAGCTGGAACATGGATCTGGAGGGACAAATGGAGAATGTCCAGGACAGGAAGAGTCGTGGGAAATGAGTCAGAGAGAGAGGTATGTGGTTTGTAAAACCTGTTTGGCTACATTCAGAGCCCAGCTTTTACGCTAAGAGAAATGTGCTCCACTGCAGGATCTTGAGCAGAGGATTGACATGACTCGACTTATATTTTACAAAGAACACTCTGGCCACTTCAGGGAAAGCGACTGTGGGTGAGGGAAGAGCAGGAGTGGAGTCTATTGGCCGTGACTTGGCCCACAGTGGTAGCAGTGGAGGTCGTGAGAAGTGTTCTGATTCTGGCTATATCCGGGTGGATCAGCACGATTTCTGGATGGATTAGATAGAAGATTGTGAGAGATACAGAAACAGCAAGGAAAATTCCAAATGTTTTGGCCTGAATACCTGGAAAGATGGAGTTGTCTTTAACGGAGATAGGAAAGCCTGAGGATGGAGATGACTGAGTGGAGTGGGTTGGTGGGGTGTGGACATATTACATTTGGGTCTATTCAGTACTTCATACTGAAGATACCAAATAAACAGTTAGATACACTAACTTGGAATTCATAAGAATGATAGGGACTTAAAATATAAAGGTGGGTATCATTAACAGAGAAATATATTGCAAATATGAGAAGGAATATGTCACTTCCAAATGGGAAAAACAAAGAAAGCTTCATGGAGGAGGTGACATGTAATTTGCATCTCAAAGGGTGGAATTTTTGACAGCAGAAACAACCGAGGAGAATATTCCAAATGGAAGAGAAACCACTAGTAAAAGTGCTAGAAAAGGAAATTGGAGGAATGTTTCAGGGAGATCAATAGAGTTGGGAGGAGCTGTAAGCTTGGTGTTGGAAGTCAGAGACGAAGATAGAACTAGAACATGGTCCTGTCTTCCAGTTCATGAATGCATTTGTCACTTGTCATTTATTCCACATGCATTTATTGACCACCTACTTGGTCTAGGGGCTATGCTTCTTTGAACATTAATAATAAAAGCATTTATTGGACACAAATTATGCACTCCATGAATAAAAACTTATTTAATCCTTACAATGCTCTATAAGAGCTATACTAACATGATGCCCAGTTTAAAGATAAGGAAACTACGAGTCTGAGTGGTTTGCTCTGGCTCTGTCAGTGGCAGGATTGGAACCCAGGCAGTGTGATCCCAGGGCCTTTGTCCTTACCACTCTGCTCTGCTGCTTTGTCAGAAACACCAAACCAAGCATCTGTGGGAGAGTAGCCTGGCAGCCATCAGAAATGCAGATTAGTAAACCATGGGGGAGATGTTCTCCAGACTTTCTTCTGCGTGGGATGTGAAACATGCCCTCTCCAAGACTCAGCCGAGGAACCTGCAGCAGCAGCTCTAGAAAAGGAGGTGGGGCTGCTGACCGGGGCAGAGGTCACCAAGCTGCTCGGTCTGACTCACCCGGAAAAGCCGACTGCTCTTTCCAAAGCACCAGCTCCCCTTTTCTTGGCTTCCACAGCAAACCTGAGGTCAAGGGCAGGCAACCAAAGCCTCACCCTGGAAGGGTAGCTTGAAAGTATCCTTGAACGGTAATATGTCTGCTCTTCCACTCCTCATGTCCTCCAAACCCATTTTAGAGATGAGGAAACTAAAGACCATGGAGGCCTTGTTACTTGCTCTACATTTTCTTGGAAAGTCTGTGACAAATCCTACAATAGAACTCCCCAAATCTCAGGACTTTCATGATCAGTGTGCTTCTACAAAACATGCTAATGTTTGAAAACTAGGTTTCCTAGCAAACAGGCTGGGATAGGATCACATGTGCGTGTGTGTGTGTCTGTGTGTGTGTCTGTGTGTGTGTCTGTGTGTGTATCTGTGTTTGTGTCTGTGTGTGTCTGTGTGTGTGTGTCTGTGTGTGTGTGTCTGTGTGTCTGTGTGTGTCTGTGTGTGTGTGTCTGTGTGTCTGTGTGTGTCTGTGTGTGTGTCTGTGTGTGTGTGTGTCTGTGTGTGTGCCAAGTTCATGATCCAAGCCCAGGACTGACACTCCCTACCACTCCCAGGGAAGGAATTTCTCCTCAGTTCAGCTTGTCTTTCAGGAAAATTTAGATTGTAGGCATCTGTCCCAGATGCCAGATAGGAAGGAGGAGCCCTCACCATCCAGTGAGTCCTGCTCAGGTGTCTTTCCTGGAGAAACACTCACACCTGTGTAGCAAGAAGCCTGTGCAAGGAAGCCTACAGCAGCATCACAAGAAATAGTGAGAAGTGGAAGGAACTCAAATGCCCATCAACACAGGAGTGATTACCCAGCAGTTAAAAACACCTGCCTCTATGAAGCAGGTATTCACAGAGTCAAGGAAACAACCTTAAGACATATTACACAAAGAAGAAGAAGGGGAAGGAGAAGACAGAGAAGCAAAAGAAACTGGCAACGCAATGCATACATGATGACCCTTTTTACGGAAATAAAAATTCCCAGTTACGTGTGTGTCTGTGTGTGTATAGAGAAAGAATCACCTCAGCCTGGCGATTTCAATGCATTTATTCTCCCAACAAATGTGCACTGAGTGCCTCTCCATGGAAGCCTGAGGGGAGCCCAGCAGGGCGCAGAGCAAGCAACATCCCTGCCCTCTACTGGCTGGATAAGGGAAGACGGTGAGACGCGGCAAGGGGAAAAGAGACCTTCTTTTTTTAAAAGTACTCTGTGTTTTCCAAAGTTTTCACAATAATTTATTCCTGAATGTGTCATTACAAACGTGTAAATATGTGAATAAACAAAAGAATAAGGTGGAAGGAGAGAAGGGGAAGGAGAAATGCATGGCTAAGTGCAAAGTATCGGAAGTGCTCATGGAAGGGAGGCTGGGGCCTCTCCTTCTAGGCTGTTGTAGCACCAGTTCCCCACGCCAAGTACGATGTCCACAGTGTCTTGGAAAGTAGAGGAAGGAAGTCAAGTAATATTATATTTTCTGCAACAAGCATATTCCAATAACTAAACATTCCACATCTCTCATTGCCTCCTAGTGACCTCCATAGAGCACTGCTGGCAGTTTACAGCCCCTGCAGGGTGCTGTCTGCATCATCCTCCGTGAATGTCATTACCTGCAGACATGGTCTCTGCACTGTCTTCTCCCTGATCACACGTCTCTTCCCAGCCCGTGTTCTTTGTAGAGAGCCAGCCGTTTAAAGCTCCCTCCCCCATCCCCCAGCGATTCTTACTTCTTGAAGCTGCATTCTGCTGCCCACAGACTATCCAAGAGCGGATCACAGACAGAGGCACATACCTTCCAACCTGACCCCCACCCTGCCCTTGGACTTGTCTCCTGGTTTGCACAGGAAAATTGACAAAATAAACTATTGGCCGATAGGATAGCAAAAATATTGCCCCTAATTCAGTGCGCTCTTTCGTCTTAATAATAAACTAGATTATTAGATTTGGAGTCAGAGCTCTCCGTTCGAGTTCTGGTTCTGTAAGTTTCAAGATATATTACCTTAGGCATAGTTACTCCTATGTAGAAAAATATTACTATTAAATGTAGAATTAAAAGGCCTACCTCACAGAATAGCTGTAGAGGATTCAAAGAGGCATTTACAAGTGTTTGGGTTTTGTTATTAATTTTGCTGTGTGAGCATGACTGCATCCCATTCTGCTGGTTTCAGGTGCCATCCATGCATCGGGACATTGTGAGGTGAGGAGGAGAAAGAGGTGCCCAGGATAACAGAATGTGCCTAGCACCCACAACAGAGATAAAATCTCCGTTCCAGCCAGGAAGTGTACACAGAAATACCTCCAAGCAAAACCAGATCTGCCTGTCCTCAGAGATAATCAGAAGGATTCCTTTCGGTTGCCTCAGACCAAGAGAAACCTGGCTGCATTTTTTTGCCTCTTGCTCCTCAACTGGCCGGCATTTTCATTGACTTACATTTTAAAAAGCTATTTACTTAGGAACAAAAAATGAAGTTACATACTCAATTAATTTTAACTTTATGATATTTGGCTTCATTGTCTAATAATGTATTTTTTATTTTATTTTATTTTTTTTATTATTATTTTTTTTTGAGATGGAGTCTCTCTCTCTCACCCAGGCTGGAGCGCAGTGACGTGATCTCGGCTCACTCCAACTTCCGCCTACCAGGTTCAAGGAAGCAATTCTCCTATCTCAGCCTCCCGAGTAGCTGGGACTACAGGTGTATGCCTGCTAATTTTTGTATTTTTAGTAGAGAGGGGGTTTCACCTTATTGGTCAGGCTGGTCTAGAAATCCCAACCTCAGGTGATCCACCAGCCTCAACGTCCCAAAGTGCTGGGATTACAGGCATGAGCCATGAGGCCCAGCCTAATAATCTATTTTAATAATTAAAAAAGAGGTGTCTCTCTCGTTCTTTTTCCTGTGTGTTTTTATTGATAAATTTCAATGCCTTGAACAAATAAAACATTCCTCCTTTTGATTGCTTCCCGATTTCTTACATGATGTAACTTTGAGTCCCTGTACTATTTTGGTCTTGCTCCTCTGAAGACCTTGGCTAAGTCCTACTTAGCCAAGTGGTATCCCCAGATCTGCATCCGGGAGTCCAGGTATGTGGCGTTTAATATACAAGTGGAAGGTACTGGTCCTTACTTGTTTCACTCCCTCTCCTATTTTTGGCCACATCCACATCCACCAGCAAGTCAGGAAATGATCATAGGACCACACTTTGAAAACACACATGGGCCACTAAAACCAACTGCGTTTGCAAATCACTTGGACACGTTAACACAACACAGATTCTCAGACCTTGCTCAACCAGTGAATCAGAATCCCTGAAGGTAGGATCACTGGAAATTTTATTCATACTTCCTAGGTTATTCTGATTAGCTGAAATATTGGCAATCACTACCTCAAAGGTTCCTTTCACAAGGATGAGGGATAAGGCATAGAATTTAGGGGTCCTTAATCCCGGAGTTTCCTTTCTTAATCCTCTGAACTTTCTTTAAACTTTCACTGCCAAGCCTGCAGGGGGTAGCATCTGCAGGGCATTTGGACTACAGAGAACATAATCTGCGGTAACCTTTTGGTTCCTCACATCTATGGTGATGACAAATAACCTGGAACTGTACAGAAAGTCCCTGTCCAAAGTCATGGATTTATTGCATCCTTGCACTATGTCTGCAAAGTAGTTGTTGGTCCACCTTTGTGTACGAGAGGAATGTGTTGTCTTAGAGAAGTCAAGGGACATCTCTAAAGCCTTATTTATAATAATTGGCTGTGATAGGGTTTCTCACACATTCCAGGAGGGGAATGGACAGAGAAAGAATTACACATAGTAGCTTCATATTTTAAAACTTACGAGAGAACACACACACACACATACCACAGCATAACCTTTACTCCCATACCTCGCTTCCGCCTTCAGCAACCCTGCCTAATAATAAAGTCCAGGATGCTTCCAACCTACACAGAACCACATTCTTATAGAGGTTATGCAAACAAGTGAGGCAAGCTTGTCATCCACACACTTACATGCACAGTCAGCAAAAGTGAGAGAACCGTTTAAATAGCACAGGCTAGTTCTCAATTCTTAAAGTGCATGTTAATACCGTAGGCTACTACATTTCAAACCTCAAAGTACAAACAAGCTGCCTGAGAATCTCATTAAAATGCAGATTCTGACTCTACAAGACTGGGGTAGGGCCTGAGTTTCTGCATTTTTTAGCAAGCTCCTATGTGACATAATGGCAGCTGGTCCATGGAGCATATTTTGAGTTCTAAGTCCAGAGTCTGTCACCATCTAGCCTCTGCTATTTCTCTCCCTGGATGCAGGCATGAGATGAGAACAGTGAATTGCTGACCCTTTCCTTTCTTGCCTTTTATTAAGTGAGTATCTCTCCTCATGGAGGGTAATTCTAGAGTTTAAAGACACATAGTGTTCATCCCTGGCCCCTAAACCATGCCTGTTGTTTAATCACATACATAAAGAAAGAGTGATCACTCCATAACTCCAGATTTCTAAGTCGTTCCAAGAATTGTCTTAACTAAATAAGATTTTGAGTTCCCATGCATCATATATCACATCACATATGATGTGTGTCTCACATATGCCACACTATCATTGCCTTAGAGCATGAGGAGGGGTTTTTGTGTTTTGTTTTGTTTTAATTTTCTTCACTGTCTTCCAGCAGTTTTCAACCAGGGAAGATTTTTGCCTGCCTGGAGACATTGGGCAATATCTGGAGACAATTCTGATTGTCACAACTGACTACTAGCTTCTAGTGGGTAGAGGCCAGAGATGCTGCTAAATATCCCGCAGTGCACAAGACAAAACCCACAACAATGATGCATCCTGCCCAAAAGATCAATGATGCCATTGCTGAGCAATCCTACTGTCTTCTAGTCAACTCATAATCATCAATATCTTTGGCAACTTACTGAATGCTTTTTAAAGATACTGCCACAAATCTGGGTAAGAAAAATATTATAGACAGCCATTCAGAACAGAAGCCATTGAGGCCTTGCTTTCCATTGGGCAGGAAAGTTTAGTGGTCGAGGGGCCCAAAGACTGGGTTTGAGTGCCAGTTCTCCCACTGACAAGCTGGATGGAATTGGACATGTTTCTCTAGGTCTCTCAGATTTGATTTCCTCAAGCATCAAATGACTACAAGCCCAACAAGAGCAGGGACCAGCTCTGGGGCAGCAAAGTGTATACATTCTCCTGGCACCTAATAAGCACTTGTGTATATATCAATGAAACAAGTGGTGCCTGATTTACAACATAAGTTTTTCAATCTGATGGTGAGTACTACTTTTTAAATCTTGATTAAAGGACTTGAATTTTAGGGATTACTGTTACTAGCTGTGCTTTATCCTGGCAGAGTAGGACTTGGGCTCCAGGATATGTATAGGATCCTGTACTGTACACATAGTATATAGTGGTGGGAAAGACTGAAGGCTCTAGTATAACCTGGTTGAAAATCTTAGCCCCACTACTGCATGAGCTGAGACATTTGACTTACCCTCTCTACACCTCAGTTTCTTCATTTGAAAAATGGGTGTTACAACAATTCTTATCTCACAGGGCTCTTGGAAGAATTAAAATTAAATAAGAGAATGTACGCAAAGCCCTTTGCACTGTGCCTGGTACATAGCACACACTCAGTAAAAGAAATCTTCATTACGCTCTTGGCCTCTAGCCCCCAAATCAAGGGCACCTGATGAGTTACCTCTCAAAAGAGAGGCAGAAACAGTGCTGAAACCAGAACCTGGCCCCAGAGACCAAGCTGACCCAGCTCCTTTCTGCTGGATGGAGAGTCAGGAGCTCACCCTCCTCACAAGGGGTTTAGGAATAAACATTCCATGCTCTTCCACATGCCTGTTTTGTCACATTCGGAATGCAGCCCCAGTGATGAGATGCCTAGCATGTTCATTCTGCTACAAGGCCAAAGGACACCAATAAAGGTGTCAAAGCTGAAAACTGTTTGGAAAGCAAAGAAAGAAGTGAGGAAAGGAAAACCGCATCCTTTGATTCAATAATGAATTTTGCATAAAGGGCTCCACATTACAGTGCACCAGAGACCATACGGTCACACACTTCATGTTCCATTTTTTATGAGAAAGAGGAAAATGGGGGGGAATTTTCAAACAGATATTAGGAGAGTATTCAAGAAAGTAAGTTCACACATGTATCTTGACTTAAGCAGGCGGACCCAAGCCATTTATATTTTATAGCATAATAAAAGCTTAGAGTGGAAAAGAAGCATCTAGTCCAATCCCTTCATCTTCCAGATGAGCAAATTGAAGCACCGGGGGATTAGGTAACAAGTTGCGCACCGTCAGCCTTGTAGTGGCTGACTTAGGCAGAAGAGCCATGGGGCTTGTCTTTTTGTCTAATCCCTCCTGACTCTTGGACTGCAGGGCTAGAAGGAAACTTGGAGTTGTTCTTCTCCGGGGACACACTTCTCTCTGGGCTTGTGAAGTTCATTCATTTACTCAAGTAATAGTTACTGCACACTTATTATGTGCCAGATGCCATTCTTGGTACTTGAGCACACAGCAAGCTCTGGACAGAGAACAGAACAGGTGCCCGCTCCTTTTTCACTTTCATTCCAGAAGGCGATGTCAATTAACAAGTGCACAAATAAATTGTACAGCACAACTTCAGATAGCATTCTGTGCTCTGAGGGAAATAAAATAGAGCATTGTGACAGAGAGGTACTGAGGGAAAAAGGACAACTGGGAAAGCCTCTCCAGGAGGCAACATTCACTAGAGCTGAGACCTGAACGATGAGAAGGAGCCAGTCACGTGGAATTCAGAAGGAAGGGGGTTCAGGTCAGAAGGAACAGCACCCGTGAACACCCTAGGCAAGTGTGGGATGTGGTGTGCACAGAAAAGAAGGCTGTGTCTGCAACAGAGTGGGCAAGAGGGCGCTGCTAGGAGGGGAGGTCAGATCGGTGGGCAGAGGCAGGATGCTGCGGTTGCAGGGACTTGCCCTGGAGCCCCTGGAAGGTAGAAACAGGACGAGATCAGAACTGGAGCCTCCAGGCTCATAAGTTTTATGGTTCTGTGCCAGCCATGGTGTGCAGGCTCTTCCGTCCTGGAGACCTTATGCTGAGTCACCAGGTCAGTTATGGGAGGTGCCACACCAGCCCCTGGACACGTTGTCCTCACACTCAAAACCTGGCAAGGGACAAGCTCTCAAAGGCCAAAGGAGCCCCCAGGAGCAGAGTGACCAGACGGTATTGAGATGGAGAGTGGCCCCCTCCCTTCCCTTTAGCCACCATGACTCATACAAGCTTAGTAAGTCATGAATCAGTCCTACAAGCCCAGAAGAAGGGTTCAGTAGGGTCTAAGGCTAATTTTAAAATCATTATTATTAATTTTTAATTATACAAGAACTCATGAATACATTTTCCTGGTTAAAAAATAAATACATAAAATAAAACACGGTCCCTACGGCTAATGTCCCCGTAGACTCCTTTCCAATCCTGTTATCTTGTCATCACCCTCCAACTTCTATCCCATTATTAGTAGTAGTTCGGTGAATAACCTTCCAGACCATTTCTTATTCCATAAAAGGCATCCCTCACCAGACAATAAGTCTGGAATAGTCCAGGTTACTACATAAATATGCACCCCATTTTGCAAATTGCTGTGTAATATTCCTCAGTATGATATGCCACAGCTTATCTCCCTGTGAATTGTAGTTTAGACTGTTCCCAATCTTTTTGTATTACAACAACAAAGTTGAAATAAAATTTCCTTTTGGTACATTTTTGTGAGTGTGTCTCTGCAGTAGATGGAAGACTTTCCTCTTAGATGTAATTCACAAGTGGAAACTAAATCGATCATGGGAATTTCTAAACACTGAGTGGTTGTCTAGAGCCAGGAGACTTGTCTTTATTCTTACTGCCATTGTGGACTCACTGCATGGTTTTACCCAGTTCCCAACTTCTTTGGGACTCTGTACAAGGAGAAACTTAGTTTTGATGAACTCTAAGAACTCTTACAGTTCTTGCCTCCTACAACTTTATGATTTGGGGTACTAAACCTGTGGGGTTCCCTCCCAAGTAGAGGTTTGATTCCCATTCCAAGGTTATAGGGCATTTGCAGGAGGGCATTGCTGTGGGTTGCAACACATCAAGATCACAGTGTTCCACTCCAGGCAGTAGAATGTACTGTACAGGTGTCAATGGGGAAATAGCTAGCACATAGCCACTGACTTCTGCCTTCCCTTTTCCATGTCCTTCCTGGATATGAGGGGATATGATGTCACCTTGTATAAATTCTATATAAATGCCTGAATCTGAACCCATAATTTATAAGGAGATGTAACCATAACCTATTCTGCACAGACTTTAGTTTACAAAGCACATGGTTTCTCATGACGTTCCTTGAACAATCCTGAGATACATTCCATGAAGGGATAATTATAATATATAACAATGTGCAGTGAATATTATTATTCATTACAGCTTAGTAGATTGAAACAAAAGAAAGAATTGATTGCCCAAGGTCACCTAGCTAGGAAATGAGGGCAAACCTGGAGCCCAGATGTTCTGATTCCCAGTTCTTTTCTCTTGCACAGGGCAACAATGGACTTCACTGTTGTGTGGTTGTGAACCCATTTGTAATTATTAATAACCAGAAGAGACATGCATCCTCAGCAGATTCTAAAGGATTTACTGGAAGACCATATTAACAGACAGAATTTAAGTCTTCAAGAGCCAAGGAAATAAAGAGGGAAGAGGACCAAACATTGGGAAGAGGGCATGGGAGTTAATTAACTGAACTCCAAGCTGAAATAAATAAGTCCAGTTGTCTGAAAGGCTTTTAGTCCACGGGTTAATGAAAGACGCTGTTAGGGATTATTTAGCTAGACTGGTCATGGAAGGGAAGGTTCTTCTAGAACAGAGGCAACTAAGGTAATATCTAGAGGATAACAAGGTTCCAGCTGTGTAAAGAATCAGAAGAGAGGCCGGGCGCGGTGGCTCAAGCCTGTAATCCCAGCACTTTGGGAGGCCGAGATGGGCGGATCACGAGGTCAGGAGATCAAGACCATCCTGGCTAACACGGTGAAACCCCGTCTCTACCAAAAAAGACAAAAAACTAGCCGGGCGAGGTGGCGGGCGCCTGTAGTCCCAGCTACCCGGGAGGCTGAGGCAGGAGAATGGCGGGAACCCGGGAGGCGGAGCTTGCAGTGAGCTGAGATCCGGCCACTGCACTCCAGCCTTGGCGACAGAGCGAGACTCCGTCTCAAAAAAAAAAAAAAAAAAAAAAAGAATCAGAAGAGAAAACCAGGTATAGGAAGCAGTGAGTACAAGGTTCCCAAGATGAACAAACTCACGGGAAGGTCAGCAAATTTCCTCTGCTGAGGAAGCCAAAGAGGCATAAGGTAGGAGCATGGGATAGAGTGAGCCTTCTCAATGCTTGACCAGGGTAGCCAGTGCTAGAGGAGCTCTGAGGACAGAGTCAAGAAGATAGAACTTAAAGGAATCTTGAGGAAATAACCAGCTTTACTCAAGGGAAACAGAGGAGATGGGTACTACAAGCAGGAGAACTGAAGGCTGGAAAGAAAATCTGGGTCAATAATGAGTAACCCACAAAACCTGGCAACAGACAAGCTTTCAATGGTCAAGGGAGCTCCCAGGCGCAGAGTGAACCCCCTCAATGCTTAATCTGTATAATGGAACAGTAGGATAGAGTGTTCCCTGACATCTTTTTTAGATAGTTCTACCAATAAAATAAAAAACAGCCCAGAGAAGGTCAGTCAAGGGAATGGCAGCGCTGAGTCCAGTTTTCAGATCTCCCAAATTCCTATCCAGAGCTGACTCCACCCCAGCTCCTTCCTTCTGCTGGAAGAGTGACCATCAGGAAGGAGGTTTGGGCTGTGGCCACATGTGAGTGTGAGGCCTCATCAGAATCCTATGGTGGGGTCATCTGCCTGGAGCCCCCCTGGAGCCCATGCTGCAGCCCCCGGCACTCTGATCTCAAAGCCAGTTTCTTTGTTCCCCCCAGAAACTTCCCAAAGATGTTGGGAGCCACTTTGATTTTGGTTTTTTGTTTTTCTTAACATTTCCCCACAAAACAATGTGAGGAACAAGAGGAAAAGCATGGCCCAGTCACAAAGCTATTTCAACCAGAAAAACAGGTCTGAGTCCTATCAATTCCACCTAGATTTCAGAGATCCCCAAGAGAGGAAAGGGGGACAGAAGCTCAGAGAGCTTCATACAAAGCACCACTCCCTGTGGGAATTCTGTTCTGTGTTCAGGGCCTGGGGCTTAGCACAAATCAGTGGTGTCCCTTGGGGAACAAAGGTCCCCACACTAACTGAGAATGTGGTCAGATCTACCAAACTTCAAACTTGGTTCAACCACTCTACGCTTAGAACCAAGAACACTAGAGCGAAAGGAACTGCAGGAATCATCCAGTCTAATCCTTCAACAGCATTTACCATCATATATACAATACCCTAAAGAAAATACTGTATATATTTTCTGTAATTTTCTTTTTATTTAATCACATACTATGAAAACCCTCCCCCACAATTATACATAGATCTTTCTCATGTTGTTACCCATAACATATTATTTTTCAAAACTAAGAAAAGAAGTGGTCACCTTTGGTGAGATATTCAGATAGTCTAGGGATGGCAAGTAGAAACTATAGGACTACCAGCACCCTCCCCATCATTTCCACACCTTATAGACTAAAAGGACTTTGTATTCAAGATGAGGGTGAGTGAGCATTTATTTGTAAATGAACAGGAGCAGGATGAGGAGGAGGCAGAGATGCAACTGGACAGGAATGAGGGAAAGGCAACCAGAGAGAAAAGTCAGGGGTCAAGAGTTGCCTTAGTCAATAACAGCAATGGGAGGCAGGGAGCAGAAAAGTGAGGAGGAGAGCTTGAAATGACCCCAGTTAGGGACAGGGAGTCAGGAAAGATGGGAGCTGTTGGTGGTGAAGAAGAGCCCAGTAACGGCAGCCCAGCAACAGCCCCTGAGGTGCCAGGCCATGGTCATGGGTGAAGCTGGCCCCAAAACCTTTCCTTTTTCCCCTCAGAGAAGTTGAAAGGTTTGTCTCCCAATGATTTTGCCACATGGTTTTTCAACACCCGGAGCCTTTGCCAATTTCCCGGTGAGACCTGTTTATCTCCATTCTGGAGTCTTAATGTTCAAAACAAACTTCCAGACAAAAGGATCCTCTGCTCTGTGGTTCTCAGCTCCATTCTCCTGCAAGGACAGAGTCAACAACCCTGATCCCCTGATGACTTTCACAGCCACGTCCACAGAGAATCCCACCCCCAGCTTCCTCCTGCGTCTTTCCCGCTGCCTCTGATTGTTGTGGACATCCTCAAGGGCAGAGCTTGTATAGCTTATTTTAGCCCCTTTTTTCCTATCCTCATAAACTATGCAGAGAAAATAAGATTGTTCCCCCAGCAGATGTTATTTGAGCCTTATAAAGTGGCCCAAGACCCAGTGATCTAAGAGGTGAAATCATCGGCATCTAGCTGGATATATTATCAAAAAGAACCCCAGACAAGAAGAATTCAATTAATGTCATTAATTGATGAATAATTAATTCATTAATTCATCAATTAATTTATCAATTACTTAATCATCTGAAAATTTTCAGGCATATTTTCGTGGCCACCACTCTGTGGAAAAGTCCAACAGATTTTCATAAGTAGAAAATGACAGCATTGTCACTGAGGGCAGGTATAAGTGAGGGGTGACACTACTAATTAGTAAGCATCCAGCCTTCATTTGTCATGCATTACACTAAAGCCTTTAATACATACAGCAATCCAAAAGGTAGGCACTATGGCTGTACCCTTGTACAGATGAAAACTTTGAGGCTTATAGAGACCAAGTATCTTCCCCAAAGTGAGACAGCTAGAAAGTGATGAAGCTGAGATTAAAAGTCAGGAAGGCTGGAAATGGCACCTGGGCTCTTCCCCAGGCCACCATCGGGTTTAGCTAATTTATGTTTTGCTTAGTTAATTGTCTCCCCACTGTCCCAGAATTGGATTTATGTTTATGAGGTTGGAGTTCTTTATATTTCTTTATTTTTTATTTTTTCTGCCGTCATCCATTATTGGGTAGAGCTCTTGTCTTCCTGTTCTCCACGGTATCCCCAGAAGCCAGCACTGGGCCTACCACAAAGTAGACCCTTGATAAATAATTGCTGAGTGAATGAACTAATGAATGAATATCATGCTTTTATTTGACTATTTCCTATCATTTGAAATTTTCTGAACATTGAGGCTTTGGGTGATAACTAAATATGTTCATGGAATAGAACAGTTAATTTTACATGTCTAATTTATCTGAACTTTCTCCCAGAAAAATGTTTTTCCAAGCCTTAGAACCTAGCAAGTTACCTGCAACTTGGAAATTGAATAAGGAATACCATCTGAAAATGTAGAGGACACATAAAGTGGAATAATTTAAATATTTACTAATCACTTATGTTTTCAAAGCTATTTTAGGCCTGTGCCTTTTTCAATAGCAAAGAGCTGTCTATGAATTACCTGGCGTGCTTGTTTCAAATGCTGAGCAAGGGAGTCCAGGGCCTGGGAATCTGCATTTTGGAGGTATCTCAGGCATTTGTTATCCATACAAAACTTTGAGAATGACCGTGAGGACGTTAGGGCTATTTTTATCTCCACCCCATCAGACAAAATTCTTTTTAAAAAAATTGTTATTATACTTTAAGTCCTAGGGTACATGTGCACAACATACAGGTTTGTTAGGTAGGTATACATGTGCCATGTTGGTTTGCTGCACCCGTCAACTTGTCATTTACATTAGGTATTTCTCCTAACGCTATCCCTCCCCTAGCCCCCCCATCCCCCAACAGGCCCCAGTGTGTGATGTTCCCCTCCCTGTGTTCATGTGTTCTCATTGTTCAACTCCCACTTAGGAGTGACAACATGTGGACAAAATTCTTAACAAGCTATCAAATATGTTTCAAATCCATTGATCCTTAGGTTTATCTAAAGATTCTTTCATCCTGATCACCTCTCGAGGTCATGAGCCATATCCATTTTTTCCTCCCTGCGTGAGGTAGAAACATTGTATTTATCTAAAAGCATTGTATAAAAACATTGTATTTACCTTTCCCCAATTTTAATAGAGCAGCTATCTAATCTTACACTGACATCCCAGACTCTAGTGCACTGAGCCACTCTCACACAGGATCAAGCTAGAAGTTAGAAGATCTGGTCCGGTTCCGCCACAAGATGCTGTGTGTCCTAGGCCACGTTGCCCAGCCTCTCTGACCCCCTGTTTCCTTGTCTAAGCTGGGGCTGTGAGTGTTCACAGCCTTTTGAGTCTGCACATGCTCTAATTGGAGCCATGCTATAGAGAAGGATCATGTACCCTCTCAGTCTTGTTTTTCAGCACTCAAAAGTCACACTTCTATGATCATGAATTAGGTTCAGAAAGTGACAGAGTAAGTAGTCACAGGAATGTCAAGAGCCCTACCCCACTGAATCAACTGTGACCAAAAAACTTTGGAATATAAACTTCTACAATACACACCTATAAGATATAATTAAAAAAAAAAAACAAAAAACCTGGGGGAAGAGTTAGTTGGCCATACAAAAACTAGGGTGGACCTGTGAGGCCACATACCTGCTGTTCTCCTCAGATGGGGAAGTGTTTCAGGGTGGAGCGCCTAGGCAATCTACTCTTAGGACTGTGTAATATTAAACCCAGAAAATGTCTGGGTTGATCTGTCAACAAATATTCATTGGTAGCTACTATATGGCAGGCCCTGTTCTAGGTATTGGGGGCCTGTAGTGAACCCTACGGACAGATCCATTCTTTCGTGGAGCTAACATTCTCGTGGGGAAGAGAGGTAATAAGCAATTCTAATGATGAATCAGTGATAGGGGATAAAGGGAATCAGTGAGGGAAGAGGGGATATAAATGCTGGGAGGCTGAAGGAGCCCCTTACGTATCATCCACTTGTGCAGACGCCATATTCACAGTTGAGAAAGATGAGGCAGCGACGGTAGTGACCGACTTGAGCCTAGACTGCACCAAGCTTGCCAGCAGCAGGGCCGGATGGAAACTGTCTTCCTGCAAAGCCAGGCTTTCCTTCACAGCCCCTTCTAATGATGTTTCTTTTCCTATCATTGTCGAGCCCTTAGACCCCAGGATCGAGGGAGGGAAAACAAGCGCTCAAGCACCCCCTCGTTGGTCCCAGGACACAGGGTCTCGTCCATCCCCCATCACACCCCAGGGCCCAGGCAGAAGCCCGGCGGGGCGGGGCTTCGGACACGCGCCGGTGCGTCCAGCAGGTGGCAGCAGCGAGCGGCCGCGCCCCCCGCGCTGCCAACCCGCGAGCCCGCATCATGGATGTCGAGCTCTCCTATTTCGCATTGCTAGCCCTGGAATTCGAGACCCCAGACGAGGACCAGGATTCATGAATCAGTCGCAGGGGCCGGGGCAGGGGCCTCTGGCTCCCGACACTGGCCGAGAGGTGGGTTCCGGGGCGGGTCGCTGCTCCTTGAGGCCGGGCGGGGACGCGCTGCCCCCGCCCTGCCTCCCTGTGGTCCACACCCCCTTTGGGCTCCGGAGCCTCTGGGCAGGAATAGTCCGGGGTGCGCGCGAGCAGGCGCTGGCAACCCCACTTCTGCCCGGGATTCCGATCTGAGGAGCAGGAGGACCGGGGCGCCGGTGTCCTGCCGCCTCTTCCTCCTTGCTCTCACCTGCGCCTATTAGTCCACGCGCCTTCAAGGCCAGGGGCTACAGCCCAGACAGAGAGGGGACAGCAGAGGAGAGAGAGCACCTGAGGATACAGAGCTGGCACTGGACTGCCTTTTCACCCCCCAGGTGATGAGTGAGGTTCGAAGAACTGAAGATTTAAAAAGCAGCCGGGGCCTCCGTATTGAATGAAAGACCCAGTGCAAAGACATCACCATGAACACGAGCAGTAAGTGGATCCTCCTCTCCTTTGCCATGGGAACAGGGGTGGGGGCGGGAGGTGAGGGAGCCTGCGCTCGGGCTGCCTGGAAAGAGGAAGGAAGCCTGGCATCTCTGGACACATGACCCCCAGGCTCCTTTTTGGTGCTTTCCGTTCTCCTTGGCAGAGGGATAGCTTCATGACTCTGGTTTTTCGTGATAATTTTGCCAATATTTTATCAGCGGCTCCGGTCGCCTCTGCTGGGAAGGCTGCTTGTCTTCCTTCTAGCACTGCCTGGGAAGGCCTAGGAAGCAGTGTGTGGCCATTGTCTGACTGTGGGGGCTCTGAGGAGACCTCCCTGCACACATCTGGAAGGCACTGCCTGTCCCAGAGGTGGGAAGAGCAGGGAAGCTGGCCTGTGGGCAGGCGGGAGGGTAGGTGGGTGTGGGCAGGCAGTGGGCTGGGAAACCGCAGTTTGATAAACAAATCATCACCAGGCCACCTTTGGGTCTGGAGATTGTGAAAGATCCAGCTCCGGAGTGCCTGCAGCCCGGTGGGCCCAGGCACTGGTTTCTCTATGTACTTGCAGGCTGGTTAGTTATCCTTGAGAACAAGAGGACAGGAACAACCCTTTGGCCAAGGGCTCTAACATGCCAGAGGCAACAACTGCTTGCAGAGCCAGGACCAGATATTTTGCTGCCAGGTAGGGCCTCAGCTACTGAGAATGCAGTCCGAAATTCAAGAAGGCATAGTCTATTTCTCTTCAATGTAGCGCTGTGACCTGGGAGGGCATGTCTCGGTTCCAGACTCACTCTCCCGCCCTCTTGTCAGCTTGGCCTGTCTAGGTTATTCCAGCATCGCATGGGGCTGTTGAACCAGAGAACCCCTACAAACAGTCACTTTCCTGGGTCTATGACTTCGTTATCAGTCCCCTCTCTGCATCTCAGACTGCTCTTCTGTATGATGAGAGAGGTTGAATTAGAAAGCCTTCTAATCGGCTAGGCACCGTGGCAGATGCCTGTAATCCCAGCACTTTGGGAGGCAGAGGCAGGTGGATCACAAGGTCAGGAGTTCGAGACCAGCCTGACCAACATGGTGAAACCCTGTCTTTACTAAAAATACAAAAATTAGCCAGGCGTGGTGGCATGGACCTGTAATCCCAGCTACTCAAGAGGCTGAGGCAGGAGAATTGCTTGAACCTGGGAGGCAGAGGTTGCAGTGAGCTGAGATCGTGCCACTGCACTCCAGCCTGGGCAACAGAGTGAGACTCTGTCTCAAATAATAATAATAATAATAATAATAAAAGAAAGGTTTCTAATCTAAGAATCTACAAGTTTTTTTTCTTAAAAAGCTAGAGCTGAGCAACAAGGCCAGAACTATCAAGACCTTATTGAAGCTGTATCCAGCCAAAACCTATTTCTTCACACACTCCACCCCGCCCCCACCTCCATTTCAAGACTGTTGGCATAGAAGAGAAAAAAACAACAACAAAGCAAAAACTACTGAGATGAAAATTAAATATATTTATTTACTACATATTTGTATGATTCATCTCTCTGCTGTCTTCCTTTGTGTATTGCATATCTATGCTTAGCTAGCAAGTGTGGCTGGACTCTCTCTGCCTCTTACAGCCAAAGAATTTTGCCTTTTGATTTTGACAGGCTGGAATGGTGTTTTGGCTTCATACCAGGCTCAGGAAAAGAGGAAAATCCTGCAGCCCCTATCAGCTAGTGGGTCACATGTTTGCATTTGCATGTTTTCAGGCAAATAAAGATGTGAGTTGCCTGTCACTTCTCACTATCTCTAGGGGGAAAAAAATGTATTTATGAGAGTCCTTTCCCACTAAGTGGCAGAAGAGAAAGATGGCTCATCTATTTTTCAAGGAACTATGAAGAGAAACCGGCAACTGACTCTGCCCTTTTCTCTCTCTGGAATGCTAAGGAACTCTTGTCCTATTAGTAACACTGAGTATTCCTGAAAGAAGAAAACAGAGACTGTCCTTCTGAAAGCAAGAAAGCAAGAGAGAGAGAGAAAGAGAGAGAGAGAGAGAAAAAAAAGGAAGGAAGGAAGGAAGGAAGGAAGGAAGGAAGGAAGGAAGGAAGGAAGGAAGGAAGGAAGGAAGGAAAACAAGCACCAATAGAGTTGAATACTGACTGGCAAAAATGCCACTACTTTTTATAAGCAGGGAGAGTGTGTGTATTTTGCAGTAGTGGAAAATGAACAGAGGAGAATGACTCAGCAGCCCCGGAAGCCCCCAGGGTTCCCCCTAAGAGGAAATGCTTCTCTAAACAGACACCTGGGGGACACAGCAAGTGCAGAACTTTGGGGGCTGAACTCCATCATCATGGAGGTACCTCCCAAACCCAAGAGGCTGCAAATACAGAGAGTAGACATCAGACCTCACAAGAAAAGGAGTAACAGAGTCATAGGGTGGCATGGATAGGGCATTGGCAGGGGGTCCTTGGGTGACCTGACCAAGCAAAAATCTCCCCTTTGAGATGTGAAATTCTTAACTTGATCCTCATGCCTGATACTATCCCTAATAGAAACTCTTGCTTAGTTTTTCTTTCACTTCTATTTATTTACTCCTCATTCTCCACCAGCCACCATGCCAAGCACTCCCCTGATTGAGCTCACCAGACTGTCCCACCCAACCTGTGACATGGGTGTTTTTCCTCATTTTATGGGTAAAAATTTGAAGCTGTGTTCAGAAATGTTGTAGTTAATGCTCAGTAGCTTCTTCAAGTCATGCAGTTAATTGTTGGGTTATGAAAGATACTAGGATGTGTAACACGTTTGACACTGAGTACAGCTCCTAATCAATGGTTCAAATGTCAACACTGAAATGGAGGCAAAATGTGAGATTACAGTCATCCCTTTGTACACGTGGGGATTGGTAAAATTGTGTATACTAAGTCCTGCAGTCAGCCTTGTGGAACCTGCTTATAAAAAGAGTCAGCCCTCTGTATAGGCGGGTTTCAAATTCTGCAAATACTGGTTTTTTTTTCATTTCAACTTTTATTTTAGATTCAGAAGGTACATGTGCAGGCTTCGTTACATGGGTATATTGCATGATGCTGAGCTTTAAGATACACTTGATTCCATGACCCAGGTACTGAGCATAGTACCCAATAGTTAGTTTTTCAACTCTTGCTCTCCTCCCTCCCTTCCCCCTCTAGTAGTCCCCATTGTCTATTTTTGCCATCTTTATGTCCATGAGTACTTAATGTTTAGCTCCCACTTATAAGTGAGAATATGCAGTGTTTGGTTTTATGTTCCTGAAATAATTTGCTTAGGATAATGCCCTACAGTTGCATCTATGTTGCTGCAAAGGACATGATTTTGTTCTTTTTTATGGATGCATAGTATTCCATGGTATATATGTACTACATTTTCTTTACCCAGTCCACTGTTGATAGACACCTAGGTTGATTCCATATCTTTATTATTGTGAATAGTGCTGCAATGAACATATCAGTGTGTGTGTCTTTTTGGCAGGATGACTAATTTTCTTTTGGATATATATCCAGTAATGGGATTGCTAGGTCAAATGGTATTTCTGTTTTAAGTTCTTTGAGAATTCTCCAAATTGCTTTCCATAGTGGCTGAACTAATTTACATTCCCATCAACAATGTATAAGCATTCCCTTTTCTTTGCAGCCTTGCCAGCATCTGTTGTTTTTTGACATTTTATAATTGCCATTCTGACTGGTGTAGATGGTATCTTATTGTGGTTTGGATTTGCATTTCTCTGATTATTAGTGATGTTGAGCATTTTTATTTTTTCATGTCTATTGGTCACTTGTATGTCTTTTTTTTTTTTTTGAGATAAAGTCTGGCTCTGTTGCCCAGGCTGATGTTCAGTGGCACAATCATGGCACACTGTAGGCTCAGCCTCCCGAGCTCAAGCGATCCTCCCACCTCAGCCTCCTGAGCAGCTAGGACGATAAGTGAGTGCCACCATGCCCGGTTAAGTTTTGTATATTTATTTTGGTGGAGACGGGTTTTGCCATGTTGCCCAGGCTGATCTGAAACTCCTGGTGTCAAATGCTTCAGCCTCTCAAAGTTCTGGGATTACAGGTATGAGCCAGTGTGCCCAGCCCACTTCTATAGCTTCTTTTGAAAAGTGTCTGTTCATATCTTTTGCCCACTTTTTAATGGTTTTGGGGGTTTTTTGTTTTTGTTTTGCTTGTTGAAATGTTTAAGTTCCTTACAGATTCTAGATATTGGTCCTTTGTCAGATGCATAGTTTGCAAATATTTTCTCTAATTCTGTAAGCTGTCTGTTTACTCTGTTGCTAGTTTAGTTTAATTAGGTCCCAATTGTCCATTTTTGTTTTTGTTGCAATAGCTTTCAAGGACTTAGTCATAAGTTCTTCCCCAAGGCCAATGTCGAGAATGGTGTTTCCTAGGTTTTCTTCTAGAATTATTATAGTTTGAGGTCTTACAGTTAAATCTTTAATCCATCTTGAGTTAATTTTTGTATGTGGTGAAATGTAGGGGTCCAGTTTCATTTTTCTGCATGTGGTTAGCCAGCTGTCCCAGCACCATTTATTAAATAGGGAGTCTTTTCTCCATTGCTTAATTTTGTCAGCTTTATCAAAGATCAGATGGCTGTAGGTATGTGGCTTTATTTCTGTGTTCTCTATTCTGTTCCATTGGTCTATATGTCTGTTTTTGTACCAGTACCATGCTGTTTTGGTTACGGTAGCCTTATAGTATAGTTTGAAGTCAGGTGATGTGATGCTTGCAGCTTTATTCTTTTTGCTTAGGATTATTTTGATAATTTGGTCCCCTTTATGAGTCCACATGAATTTTAGAATTGTTTTTTCTAATTCTGTAAAAAATGATGTTGCTAGTTTGATAGGAATAGCATTGAATCTATAAATTGCTTTGGGCAGTATGGCCATTTTAATGATATTGATTCTTCCAATCCATGAACATGGAATGTTTTTTTCATTTGTTTGTGTCATCTATGATTTATTTCAGTGGTATTTTGTAGTTCTCCTTGTAGAGATCTTTCACCTCCTTGGTTACATATATTCCTAGGGTTTCTCTCTCTCTTTCTCTCTCTCTCTTTCTGTGTGTGTGTGTGTGTGTGTGTATGTGCATGGCTCTTGTAAATGTGATTATGTTCTTTATTTGACTCTCAAATTCAGTGTTATAGGTGTATGGAAATGCTACTAATTTTTGTACATTAATTTTGCATCCTGAGACTTCACTGAAGTCAGAGTTTTTGTCATGAAGGGGTGTTGGATTTTATCAAAAGCTTTTTCCATATCTTTTGAGATAATCATATTTTTTTGTTTTTCATTCCGTTTATGTGGTGAATCACATTTATTGATTTGCACATATTGAACCAACCTTGCATCCTAAGAATAAACCCTACTTGATCATGGTGAATTAACTTCTTGATGTTCTGCTGAATTTGATTTGGTAGTGTTCTCTTGAGGATTTTTGCTTCTATGTTCATCAGGGATATTGGCCTGTCATTTTCTTTTTTCATTTTGTCTAAATACTGAATTTTCAATCTGCCTTTAGTTGAAAAAGATCTGTGTAAGTGGACCTACACTATTCAAACCTATGTTGTTCAAGGGTCATTCGTATAAGAAATTCCTAATCACTTTATCTGGAGAAGAGGAGCATGGGGCTGTGGTCTTTGAGCAGTGATAAGAGTTGATAGAGTGCAGACCCTGGAATCAGACTGTTCCAGGTTCCAGTTCTCATTTTTTATGTGTTAGATGTGTGGCCTTCAGTATGTTGTCTCATCGGCAAAAAATGGAAATGACGAGGCATACCTCAGCTGGGAATAGAAACCAAATGTTAATGTTTTGTGTAGTACCTTGACTGTGGGCACAACTGGCATCATGTCAGTGATGGGTGGTCACACTGTCATTATCACTGTGGGCATCATTGTGGCTGTCATTGTGGATTTTATGACATTAGCAAGCAGCTCACACAACCTCTCAGACTTCAGTCACATCCTTCTCATGAATTGAGAAGCATACCTGAAGTGTGATTTTTTAAGGATTAAATGGGATTATGAGATGTTTTATAAACATTTGTGAATTGTTTTTACTAATAAAAAAATTCTTAGATTACAAAAACAAGAGCATGCTTAGTCAGTTACTCTTCAGTGTGAATTTTAGTTTCATTAGAATCCTTTCTTCTGAAATCTAGCTGAACATTAAGAAAGGGGTAATTTTGGAGATGCTGGAGTGAGGTGGTGGGCAGACCTAGGTAGAGCACAGCAGGTGGGGTCCAGTCCTTATTTGGGAGAAAATAGACACCAAACATGTGAGTAGGACACCCAAGGCTCAGAAAGGCCTGGGCTCATACTGAGTCAGTACACTCGCTTCGGTGAAGGACTGCAGAGGAAAGGAGGGAAACTGGCCAATCATTGCCACTTTGGCTTCTGTAGGGTGGATCCAACATTCAGCCTTTCTTTCCCTCATGAACTCTCAACCTATTCCAAGGATCTCTCGTTTGTCTCCTGACCTACTGAGGCAGCCTCTAACTGGCATTTCATCTGTGCCAGTCCCCTTCAGCCACCTACCGCATCCCCACTCTGTATCATATTCTGCTTAAAGCGAGGCTCCCATGCTCCTAGGGTGAGAAAGGAAACTCCTCAACAAGCCTGTAGGGCCCTGTGTGGCCTGCTCCTGGCCTTGCTGACCAGCTCCATCTTGTCTACAGTGCACAGTTCTCAGTGTTCTTGTCACATGTGCCTTCTCCCATTCCCTCTAAGGGTTTGCTCCTGCTGACTTTACATGCATGGTTCCTTCTGCCCAGAAAGCCCTTTCCCGACTAGCACCAGCCCCCCTGCCCAGCCCCACACTTCACACTTCGCCAAGGCTTGCCTCCTAACTCCCCAGAGCACCAAGATCAATGGTACCATGTACCGCTCCTACTCATTTTATAGGCTTCCTCCTGCCTCTAGCCCCTTTGTTGGTCTTTACCATGGATTGGTATGCTAACAAATTACTTTTTTGAAGTAGACTTTGTTCTGTTGAAGAGAGTATTGAAGTGTCATATAACTCCCACAAAGATGTCGTGGGATAAGTAGATACCATGCTGGGACGGCAAGAACCTGAGCTTTGGCATATGGATTCTCGAGTTCAAACTCAAGATCTATCGTGTACTGTTTCTGTGGTCTTGAACAGAATAGATCATGCCTCTGAGCTGAATTTTACCGTGTATAAAATGTGAGCAATAAATACCAATGTGCAGGGTTCTTATAAGGATTAAGTGAAATAACATTAGAAACTCACTGGCATTGGGTCTCAGTGAATGGAGTTGAGTCTGAAGTTGAGTTGGCTGTTGAGTAAAGCAAAGTTCTGGAAAGATGGTGTCATTAAAACCAAATCCTCTGGTTAAAAATTAGTCTGTTCTTCTGGTATTACAGTAGGTGCTGGATTTTCTACATAGGAAAGTCATAGCTCCCAGGAAGCCTACAGGAAGCTTATTAACCTGGCATTGTATATGGCATGGGTTGAAAAAGGGAAGACAGGAAGTTAGGATTCCAATTGTCCTGGTTCAGAAAACATCTGAGGGCCAAAATTTTGATGGTTATAAAACTAGAAATAAGGGGAAACATCCTTTAGAAAATAAAGACTGCATGGCCTAGCCACTGATTGTTTTATAGGGCAAAGAGGAAAAGGAGGATTCTATTAGGTAGGGTCTTGGCAGAGAACAGATTGGCAGTCTGAGAGGAGTTAAATGGAAGAACTCCTCACAAGTATATAAGAAGGACATTAAGAAACAAACAAGGAGAAGCAAGCATGGCCCAGTACTAGGAGCCTAGTAACTGTGGCACATGACCCACTGCTACCACAACTGCCCCCCGCTGGACCCAGAGACCCAGCTGGCTATGGGGTGAGGGCTGCCTGACAGGAACTGTGGCTGTGGCCCCAGGAAGGCAGCCAGCCTAGTTCCAAGGAAAGAACCAGGAGGATAAATATCCTGAACCTCCTCTTCTCTCTCCCTCAGATCTCCTATGGGTACTCCCCATTGGTCAAGTCCAATCAGAAGCCAGAGGGCAAGGAAGGCATTTGATAGGTCCGTAATGGTCAGCAGCTTCCCACGGCACAGTCCAGAGTAGGGAAGCAGGCAGAACAGATCTGGAGAGGTGAGGGAGTTCAGAACAGAAGACACCCAGCACACGGGGCATGATGACCTTCCTCTGCTAATGCCGTTGCCCAGATCAAGAAATCTAAGGATCCCTGAAGAACAGGATCCCTTACACACAAGAACACAGTAGGATGCCCTCTCCAGAAATTCTACATCTGCAAAACAGATAAAGTAGAAGTGATTATTTACTTTACAAGGTTAGAGATGGTTTTAAAACAGTGCTTCCCAAATGAATGAGGCAGTTGTTGATAGATGATTACTTGAGGCTAAGGAGGGGTTAGAGAAATAACGTAAGGAACAATTTTAAAATCATCCAAAATGACTATAACACATCTCAGAAGAATCACAATGTGATTTCAAGAGCACTTGGATTGCATCAAGGAAGTGATATCAATTCTGAACTCCAGCTTTCCTATCTGGCAAAAGCTTTTTCTTGCTGCGATAGCATCTGCTGTGGTGAATGGTCAACAACTGGCTGTTACCCAACTTTAGGCAGAAGCCATTGTAAAAGTACAGAAAACAACCAGAAGTGTCCGAACACCTTCGACTTTCTGGGTATTTTGCCAGATAAATTCTTCCTTTGCAGTTCTTAAGGACACAGACTGAAGCTAGGTTGGTGGGCTCAAATTCTAGCCCTGCTTGTACTTTCTGTGTATCCTTAGGCAAGTCCCTTACCTTCTCTGTGCCTCACTTCCTCATCTGTAATGATAATTACAAGGAGGCTAATAATAGTGCCTCTCTCATAGAGGAGTTATAAAGATACATAAGTTAGTTGTGAATTCCTTAGAACAGTGCATGACACATAACAAAGGTTTCTGAAATAAATAGTATGTATTAGTTTGCTAGGGCTACTGCACCAAAATGCTGCAAACCAGGTGGCTTAAACAGCAGAAATGTATTGTTTTATAGCTCTGGTGGCTGAAAGTCTAAAATGAAGGTATTAGTAGGGTTCCTTCTGAAAGCTGCGAGACAAATATCTACTCGAGACCTTTCTCCTTGGCTTGGAAATGGCTGCCTTCTGCCTGGGTCTTTTTACATCACCTTTATCTGTGTGTAGCTCTGTGTCCAGATTCCCCCTTCCACAAGGACACCAGTCACATTGGATTAAGACCCATCTAATGATTTCATTTTAACTTGATTACCTCTGGAAAGACTCTATTGCCAAATACAGTCATATTCTGAGGTACTGAGGGTTAGGGCCTCAATTATGAGTTTGTGGGGACACAATTCAATCCATAATAGAGTGTTTGTTAAGGAAATGACTCCTCAGGGAGGTTTTCTTGTGGTCTGGTTTCCCCTGAATGTCAATCACTGCCCATGCTAGCATGGGATGCTGACAATTGGTGACTAAATGCAAGAGTCACTAAGTTTATCTATCTAGTCCTGATGTTTAAACCCTCATTTTGCTATCCTTGACCCATGGACGTGGACCCTCTCCTCCTAAGAACCTGAAGGGAAGTGCTCACATGTAGGAGATCCCCACATGGGAAGACGCCAGTAATTTAGCATGTCCACAGCCAGTCTGCTTGCCATGCTTTCCACCTCACCTGGTCATTTCTCACAACTGTGGTGTTTCAATAGTGTAAGGGAATTTAGTCATGACATTCGTTTCCAATCTTCCTAGTTCCTGGGCCTGTCCAACACAGGCAATAAGAATTGGATTGTCCATTTGTTGATTCATCAGGTATTTACTGGACACCAGCTCTGCACCAAGCATAATGCTGGAGATACAACAATAAATAGAACAAATGTGGCCTTTAACATCATGGTTCACACAGCTGGGCAAAAGGGGCCTCCTGGTGGCCAATGTAAAGGGACACGTCTTATTTGCCCTACACCAGGTTTTTAGTGAATTTGAATTATTTGCCAACAATGGGAAATTGGGAAATCAGAATTGGGATTTCTAGCTCTCTTCAAAACAAAACAAAATCGGAAGATTTTGCAGCCCCGACCTAATTTTTCTTCCTAACAGCAATCAATAGGATTGCCTGCTTTGGTTGGGGTATATACTTAGTCTCTGGCTTGCCACAATTATCACTTCCTATTAAATTACACAGTGATAGCTTAATATTTTTATGTCACCTTGCCACTGTAGTCCAGTAGATGATCCACAAAACATCAAATATGTAGAAGTGATTCTTCACCCAGAGATGTGGAAGCTGCAGCACATCTGTTAATGATTATGGGAGAAAATTCTGTCTGAAGTTAGCAATTGATTAACATTGCCATGCTATTAAAGTCCTCATGAAGTGAGCAAAACCCTGCCTCATGTCCTTATTCCCCCAACTGACCCATTCCCAGAAGGGTGATGTCATATCCTGTTGGATACAGTTAGGCAAATAACAGGGCAAGCAATGTCCTGCCCCGACCTCCTGGAGGTCAGTTTTGTTTTCAGAGAACCTAATAAAAGACAGTAGGACACAGAACAAAGGAGGGCAATTCTGGATAACTGATCCCACATCTGGGCACCTTTTCTAGCCCAAAAGAGGGCGTCCGAGGAGGCTGGACTGTTCCAGAGAATGTTCTGACATACAGGACATGCCTGGTCCAGTTGAGAATATCTAGTCAACAGCATGAGCTCTATATGGGTTAGGTGAGTTTGATTAGCCACCCAGCTGAGGGGTGAGTGCTGAAAGGCCACAACAATGATTCCGTGTGGCTACTCACAACCATTCCTCTGTCCTTACAGGGTCCTCCTGCTTGAGAAAGTAGATCATGCCAACATAATTTCTTCTCTTTAGGGCAGATTCTTCCTCATTCCTCTGGAAGAAATCAAGGTAGCAAATAATTCACAGAAAGCAAAGCACAGTGTCTGGTACATAGTAGGTACTCAAAAGATAATTGATGAATTAATGCATTCATGAAAAGCCCACTCTCTCTACTAAACCCTAAGATAAAGATAGATAAAGATCTCTTTCCTAAGCTCTAGGGTCATCTTTCTGATCATCTGCTAAGATGGCTACTGGAATATTCCCAAGGCACTTCAAATTCAACTTGAAATTTAATAAACTTACTCTCCTAAGAAAACAAAAAGCCTACCTTAGCTCTTACAGTCCCAGTTGATGTATAGAACCTCTATCTAGCCAGTCATAAGTCAGTGATTAGAAAGCAGTCTTCTGGGACACTTCCCTTTCCTCCACTCTCTTGTATTCCATCTGTCGCCACATCTGGTCATTTCTACCTCCCAGACATGACTTGAACTCTTCCCCTCCTCAATGGCCATCACTCCCTAATGTCTCCTACACCAGGCATGGCAGCCATTGGAGGAAGAGGTTAGGGGAGCAGGAGTTGGTCTCAAGTTCAGAAAGAGGCAACTGAGCAGTGTGGCCTACTGGAAAAATGTGATTTCAGGCCATACGGACAGGAGGTGAGAGTCTCACTCTGCAGACCCTGATCAGGCTCTGTTTGAAACACTATGTTCAGGGAGGACAGTGATCAGCCGGTGCATTCCCAGGAAAGAGTGACTGAAACAGTGGAAGGACTTGAAACATGCTGGGGAGAGGATGTTTGCAGGAACAGTAGGAAGACACCAGGCAGCTCCACGTGTTAGTTTTGTGTCTGCCTGGAGATGGTCCCTCAGGGACTTCAGATTAGGTTTTACCTGGCTCCCTAAACATCTCTTAGGCCTTTTTTCTAAGGGTGTCACCAGCCAGACAAGGGGTACATACAGGCTCCATATGCCGCCCTGCTGTTCCCAGGGACTGTGGTGGCTGCTTGTGTGCCTGTGCCACAGCCCCACCTTCTCTCGCAGCAGAATGCTACTCTCTACTGCCTCTATCATTTCCAAAGCTTCTTTCTCGCATCTGCTTAATTTTGTGCAAAGCACAGGTCTTTCTCCACGGGCTGTTATCTCTTGCCCTCACCAGGCCAGCAGGGCCAATGAAGCAACTGCTTTGCAATAGTCTAATGACACAGTTGATCTATTTTAAGCACCTGAAGCACACTCTATCAAGTGCCAATCTTCCCGCTGCAAGTCATGCTCAGCTTGCAGGAGCAGGGGCAGCCCGAGGTCTATTCCTGTGTTTTGAGATATGGGGAAATAGCCCAGGGATCCCAGCCCTGCCCGTCTGGTGATCGTCTAAAGCAACCATAAAATTAGATATTTTCACAGTCAGCCTGAGTTGTTCTTGAAGGAGAATTGCCTGTGATGTTAGAATTATATGGTGCAGGAACCTCAGGTGACTATAAATCCCTCTTTCAACTGGCAGAGACAGACCCTGGGCCTATTACATGCAGGGAGAAGGAACCTGAGAGGCAGCATTTCAGGAACTGAAGCCCAGTCGCCATCAGAAATTCCTTAGACTCAGACTAATGTTTTCTCCTCCTCCTCCTGATCAAGAGACTCTTTTCCAACTGCAGCCTGAGTGCAAATGTTTTACATCTATTTTTTTATTTAATCCTTACAACAATCTTACATGGGCCTTCCTTGAATTCTGTGTCTAAGGAATATCCCCCATGTTATATTTGCTCTCACCATTCTTCACAGAGCTTACCACAGTCAGTGATTATTTTGTTCATTAGCTCATTTTCTTTGTTTCTGTCTCTCATCCTCCTTTGACTGTAAGCCACATGACAGTTGTATGACAAACCCTGTCTGTTTTTTTCACTGCTGAGTCCTGCACACTCAACATGGTGTTTGATGCAGAGTGATGACCACTTATAAAAGCATTTATTGGACACACGAATGAGCCCACTTATGCTTCACAAAAGTCCTATAAAGAGGACACTGACATTATTCTCATTTTAAAAAGAAGGAAATTGAGGCCCAGAGAAGAGATAGTTGGCTCCAAATCTCAAAGTTAAGAAAAGTGATGGAGCCTTGAGTGAATACATGGATGGATCCATTTAATGAGGAATACTTCAATATCCTCATTTTACATAAAAGGAAAATGAGGTTCAAAGGTAAATTGCCTGGATAAAGTCAAATGAGATAGGAAGCAGAGGAGCAGATGTTTAAACTGTTTTGGTCTGACCCTGAGACCTCCTTTCCCTCCTCCCTGCTCCTCCTTTTTATCATCTTTCTGTATTTTTACTGTGATGGAGATCGCCAGGGAAAACATGGATTGGGATGGCTGATCTTCCCATTGGATGTCTCAGCACTATTCACTCATTCACTCAGGCAGTGAAACAAATCTTCACGCTGTGAGACAGTGACGTTCCACATTCCGGGCACCATGGAATCAATGATGCACAGGACAGAGAACTGGACCTCAGACTGCTTCCATCCAGCATCTTGGAAGGGCAGGCACAAGCATGCATGACTGTGATGTGGGAGAAACCATGGTGGGTGCTGAGAGGGAAGGGAAGAGTACAGAGGAAAACAGGCCAAATTCCTCTGGAAGGCCTGGGAATGCTTGTTGGAGAAGGTTCCATTCCACTTGGTCCTTGAGACAGGGAACAGACTTATGTTGTGTAGAGTCGAAGGAAAAGAAAGAGCAGTCTAGATGGACTTACTCAGTTCCTGTGCAGGCATTCCACACACCCTAATGCACAATTCCTGAGTCCTGGGCCTTTGTCTGGGAACTGGGATGGAGACTGAAATAAAAGACAGAAAGCCCTCATCGGGAGCTGTTAGGAAGTCCAGTTTGTGTATGCTAGAGAATATGAGTATGTGGACAGTGAGAAAAGGCTGGGAGTTGGTGAGGATCAGATCTTTGAGAGTGTCAGATGCCATGCTAAACAGTATTTGTTACAGTCTGAAGCCAATGAGGAGTCAGGAGAGGTTTGGAGCCCAGTAGTGACCTGCCCAGAGCTGTGCATTATTTAGGAAGCTCTCCCCAGCAGCACATACCTGATGCATCAGAGGGCCTGGCGGCAGTGAGAAGCAGACCTAGTGCAGCAGTGCAGTTGTGAGCGGATGAGAGGGAGAGTGGAGAGTGTGGGGATGCAGGGAGAATGAGCTCCCAATGGTCCTGAAGCCCTGCTGTGCATTTCTGCACCTATGCCCATGGGTGGGCTTGCTGTATATTCCGATTTCTGGGACTGTGAAAACTGGTACTTCGAAAACTAGGTTATTGACCATACTGAGAAGCCTAGATCATATATATGATAAGAAGTTGAGCTATAGAATCAGACTGCCTGGGTCCAAGTTCCAGCTTGACCCTTTTTAGCTGTGCCGCCTTCAGAGAGTTGCTTTATACCAGACCCCCAAACTTCAGGTTCCTCTTAAGATGCGGATGATAGGTGAACTTTAAGTAAGAGAATATATGTGAGATGCTTAGCACAGTACCGGGCACATAGAAAATACTCAACAATGATTAATAGTGATAAGTAATGAAGCACATTTGAATGTACTATATTGGGGAACCCCCTTTTAAAGATACAAAATAACCAATACATGGTATTGTTATGATATAGTCACCACTCGGACATTCCACTAGGAAAGAAGAAGAGTGGTATACATATATTGGTAACACAGGACTTTTTAAGCTAATATTTAAGGAGCATTTTATTACATGTAAGACCCTATTCAGACATTTTCCATGTATTACCTCTTTTGGTTCTTGGCATGAGTCAGGTGTGAAATGAATGTTGGAGAGGGCAATTCTGATTAAGCAGGGAACATGTCACATTAGTCCAGGGACTGGTAAACCTTTCCTGTTAAGGGGATTTGCAAGCCACACAGTCTCTGCGGCATGAAACTTGCCATAGTAAAGAAATGGGTAGGGCTGTGTACCAATCAAAATGTATTTACAAGAATAAAGGTGGAGGGTGATTTGGCCCATGAGCCAGTTTGCTGACGCCTATACTGGATGACCTCAAAGGTCTTTTGCAACTTTGAGATTCTAGTCTGAGATTCTAGTCCAAATGATGACAAAGAAATGTCCAATCCTTCTAATTTAGTCTATCTTTGTAATCACAAGGGGTGTTACTTCAAATAAGATAGAGAAGGTCATTAGCAATAGACACAGAGAGGACCAAAAAGCTTTCCATGCTTTGTGTTGCCTTCGTAGTCAGCACACCTCATAACTTACACTCTGGTATTATATGAGTCTTCTCAAGTGGCCATTAAATGCCAAGCTGCACAGGCTGCCCTGGGATCTGCAGAGTAAACAGTTCTTCAGAGGCAGAGAATGATACTCAGACCAGAGACTTTCACATTTGGGAAGGAGCATACAGGACAATATTCCATGGCAACACTTCGGTATCCAGAGCAAATCCTCCCTCTTTGCCCCCCATTCATCTTTCCTACTCACAACCCACATGCCTTGTAGCCTAATATGATAGCCAGGGTGTCTGCTCAGCATGTTTTATCCTTCCTCCTTCAAATTCTTTATAAGAATGTCTCCCCATCTCCTTGTCATGCTAATGGACTGTCACCATGGTGTTCTGTCCCCCATGCCCCGCCCCTGAGAATGACATATGACTTGTGCTAGCCAATCAGAGTTTCCCATCCACCTTGGCCACAAGGATTTGCTCATCAGTGGAAATTAAACCCAAGATAGGCCAAACAGAGTATTCACTGGAATTGGATAGGGAGATATTCAGAAGAAGTATTTATTCCATTGAGGTTGCTGAGCTAAGGAGAAAAGAGTATGGGAATACCAGTGGCCATGGTTGTCGAACATGAAGAAGCCATCTGCAAAATAAAGTCTTAGCTCTGACCGTATAGGAAAGCCTCTAATCCAGCCATACCTGAAGCCAGAGCCACCTCAGACCCCAGACTTCCTAGTTGTAAGAACCAACAAATTCTCATTTTGCTTAAACTGGTTTCCACTGGGTTTCTGTAAAGTACAACTGAAAGGGTACCAACAAAGGCACTTTTTAAAAACCATTATTTCCAGTTGGCAGTTGCCCTTATAATGACCCCTATTTATCAACAGCCCAGCCATCTTTAGGCTTAAATACTCTTCCACCCTGCTACCTCTCATTCACTCCTGAAGTGATTTTATTCCCTCCTCTGAAGTCCTTGGCCCTTAGTTTAAAACATTCTTATAATTACAGGTCATTTGCTGTGAGTCAACATAATTTATTCATGTGCATTTCTTAGTGCCTTCTTTTAGATTATAAACTCTTTGAGGATAGAAATCACGTGTCTGTGGGGTATAATGTATTTGCTCCCCAACTGCAAGCCAAAGATCACTGTGGAGCCATGGAATTATTGCTGGAGCTTACAAATCCATGTGTGCTCCTAATTCAAATGCATAATGCCTGTCAAATGCATGTGTTTGAAAAAAGTCAACATGGCAGAAAGCTAACATGTAAGTATTACTTAAATGTAATACTAAAATACAGAGGCTAGCAAATATTTTTTATGTTAAAAAGGAATCCTCAAATGATCTAAATGTAGTTGCATGGATGTATATATATGTAAAACATTTTGAGCTGTATGTTTAAGATTTATATACTTGACTCTATGCAAGTTATGCCACAATAAAAAGTAAAAAATAAAATAAAAATACAGAGTCCTTATACTTGACAAGTCTAGTCAACTGTCACTAATACTGTTACAAGATAGATACCAATACACAAAAATTAATCCAGGATAGATCACAGACCTAAATAAACCAAAAGCTAAAATTATACAGCTTCTAGAAGAAAATGTAGGAGAATATCTTACAACCTCAAGGGAGGCAATGACTTCCCAGAACACTAAAATTGCTAAAAATGGGCAAGAATTCTAACAGATACATCACATGTACAAATGGTTAATAAGCTCATAAAAAGGAGCTTAACATCATTCGTCATGTTAAATGCAAATTAAAACCACCTTTTTACAGCCTCCCAAATGGCTAAAATTCTGGTGAGAATATAAAATGACACAACAACTTTGGAAAACTGATACAGTTTTATAAAAATTCAACATACACCTGCCTATGATCCAGCAATGCCTCTCCTAGATATTTCCCTGTGAGCGATAGAAACGTATATCTGCAAAAAGGTTTATGCAAGAATGTTCCTGGCAGCTTAATTCATGATAACCCAAAGCTGGAAACAACCCAAATGTTTATATATAGACAAATGCATAAACAATCTGTGGTTATATTTACACAATGGTATACTATTCAGCAATAAAAAGGAACAAACTATTGACACATGCCAAAACATGAATGAATCTCAAAAACATGCTGAGTAAAAGAAACCACACATAAATGAGGGCATACTGTATAATTCCATTTATATGGAATTCAAGAAGGCAAAACTAATCTATGTGGACAGAAATTATAACAGAGTTTGCCTTTGATTGGGGGAGGGGTGACTGATTGCAAAAGGTTGCAGCAAATTATCTAGAGTGATAGAAATGTACCTTATCTTGATTAAAATGTTGTGGGCTATACATTTGTCAAAATTCATTGTATTTAAAATCTATACGTTTCATTAATTGCAAATCATGCCCAATTTAAACATATATGTGTGTATCCCCTTAAACAGAGTATGTGTGTATATACATATTCCCTTAAATAGAGTCCTAGGCTTGGAAACAGAAGAACAAACTTCAGATCTCAGCTCTCCTGCTAACTCTGTGACCTCTGAGGCCAGTATCCTTATAGGTTCTATGGCTCCATCCTATCAGTCTTGCTTACCTCAAAGAGCTGTTTCAACTATCGTAACACCAGTAAAAATTTTTGGTAAACCTTTAAGTATTGTACAGTTCAAGAACCTCCTCTCCAACTTATTTTGTGCAAGCATCTCCCTGGCCCTGATGTTCCAGCTGCACTGGCCTCCCTAAACTCACCATGTGCTTTCCAGCCTCTGGACCCTTCCTTGCACATGCTATTCCTCCACCTCATTTGTACTTATCCCTGGTTTTCCACAGACAGCCCCTCCTATCCTTATAGTCTCAGCTGAAATATTTTACCTTCAGATTACCTGTCCCCACCCCTTATTTATATCCTTCATTCTATTTGTCACACTTTGTAAATACCTGTTTGTTTACTTGTCACAGATCTTTCCCACAGAATTATTAACTCCCAAAGCATAGCAAACATGACGGTTTTATTCAATAGAGTATTCCCAGTTCTTAGCACATAGAAATTACCCAGTAAGGCCGGGAACAGTGGCTCACACTTTTGGAAGGCCAATATGGGTGGGTCGCTTGAGGTCAGGAGTTCAAGACCAGCCTGGCCAACGTGGTAAAACCCCGTCTCTACTAAAAAATATATATATACAAAAATTAGCTGGGCATGTTGGTGCACACCTGTAATCACAGCTACTCGAGAGGCTGACACAGGAGAATCACTTGAACCAGGGAGGTGGAGGTTGCAGTGAGCCAAGATTGCGCCTCTGCACTCTACTCGGCGACAGAGCGAGACTCCGTCTCAAAAAAAAAAAAAAAAAAAAAAGAAAGAAAGAAAGAAAAAGAAATTACTCAGTAAATATTGATGAATAAATAATTGTGCCAACAAACATGAACTTTGGTGTATAAACTTTGTAACCTGCTTGTGCTGACTCAGAACTTTCTGCTTGCAGCCAGGTCTTTCCTAGGGCATAGTAGGTGCCAAAAAATGAACCCAGGTTAAAGCTGGTGTCACTGTAGTGTGCTCACTCAGGAAAAGCTTTTCATGTCAAGGGACTCAGGGAAGGCTTAGGACATCCTGTGCTTTGGAAGACAGACACTTTCTAGTTATGGCTATACTTGATGGCTCCTCTGTTGGGCTGTAAGCCGGGGATTCTGTATGCACCTCCAGGCTGGGAAGAATCTGAAGCACACACAGGCTAACTGTCTATCATGGGGGAATTGTCCTCCATCTCCAGGGCCCTCCTTATCCCAAGCCCAGCAGTGGGCCCGAGAGCAAGCAATGAATGCCTATGTTCATATCATCTTATTCAGCTCTTTTCCCATCTCTCAGCCAGCCAGGGGTCTTCTCAGCCCTAATCCCCTCCCTCTCTCTCTTCCCAATAATCAGACCACCTTCTTTCTTGGGTTTTCTGGATGTGGATGTGGCTGCCCTCATCAGGGTCATTTCTGTCCTTTGAGTTAGCCCCAGGTCCAGAGCCTGTCCTCTAGCCCAGGGTACCTGGGCATCACCCACAGCTCATCTGCCGCAGGAGCTCTCTGAAACCTTCTGTTTACAGTGGAAAGTGTTTGCTGACCTGGATTATTTTGGGTCTGTGACATCAGTGCTATGGGAAATGCTCCTTAGCCAGTAGCAAAGTCCACTTGAGGGTACACACTTAGAGAATGCTCTGGGAAAGACTTAGGGGCTCTGAGCCAGGTGAGAGTCCACCCCTTCCCCCACCTACTTCCTCCATGGCCAAAATTCTGCCTTCCCTCTGCCTGGCTGTCTCTCTTGAAATCTGTATTCTTTTCAGCAGATAATGTCAATAAGCCCTTTATGTGAGTAGGATTTGGAGCTTCTCTGTTTCTCATCTGAAAATCTGCCCTGTGCCAGTGAGTTTGGGCCTCTGGCCCACACGTTAATTATTGTACCAGGATTCCTGGAGTCGACTGGGGACAGAGTGCCTCTTTGGTTAGAAAAGGGGTATTCTGGCAGTATTTCTTTTTTGAGGCATTAATCTAGCTTAGAGAGGCTGAGCAAGTGAAAATCCTTGTGTATTCCTTTGATAGTTTTTCCTTTCCTGTTTGAATGCCACACTTAGCTGGGGTTCGGGAATCAAACATTAATGAATCTCTTGGGGTTTCTTGAATTTACATTGCAATAGTCATTTTTTCTGCCATTAGTACCAAGGAAAAAAGCCAATATTTTAGGGCACAGAATGGTAGAAAGGGATCTACTTTGTGTGTGTGTGTGTGTGTGTGTGTGGAGTGTGTGTGTGTTTGTGTGGTGTGTGTGTGTGGCGTGTGTGTTTGTGTGGTGTGTGTGTGTGGTGTGTGTGTATATGTGTGGCGTGTGTGTGTGTGTGGTGTGTGTGCATGTGTGGTGTGTGTGTGTGTGGGTGTGTGTGTGTGTGGTGTGTGTGGTGTGTATGTGTGATGTGTGTGTGTGTGTATGTGTGGTGTGTGTGTGTGTATGTGTGGAGTGTGTGTGTGTGGTGTGTGTGCATGTGTGGTGTGTGTGGAGTGTGTGTGTGTGGAGTGTGTGTGTGTGGTGTGTGTATGTGTGGTGTGTGTGTGTGGTGTGTGTATGTGTGGAGTGTGTGTGTGTGGTGTGTGTGTGGAATGTGTGTGTGTGGAGTGTGTGTGTGTGGTGTGTGTGTATGTGTGGTGTGTGTGGAATGTGTGTGTGTGGAGTGTGTGTGTGTGTGGTGTGTGTGTATGTGTGGTGTGTGTGGTGTGTGTATGTGTGAGTGTGTGTGTGTGTGGCGTGTGTGTGTATGTGTGGAGTGTGTGTGGTGTGTGTGTGTGGAGTGTGTGTGTGGTGTGTGTGTATGTGTGGTGTGTGTGGATATGTGTGGGGTGTGTGTGTATGTGTGGTGTGTGTGTGGCGTGTGCGTGTGTGTGGTGTGTGCGTGTGTGTTGTGTGTGTGTATGTGTGGCGTGTGTGTGTGTGGTGTGTGTGCATGTGTGGTGTGTGTGGGTATGTGTGGTGTGTGTGGTGTGTGTGTGTGGTGTGTGTGTGTGGTGTGTGTGTATGTGTGGTGTGTGTGTGGTGTGTGTGTATGTGTGGTGTGTGTGTGTGGTGTGTGTATGTGTGGAGTGTGTGTGTGGTGTGTGTGTGTATGTGTGGTGTGTGTGTATGTGTGTGTGCCTATAGAGAAGAGAAAGCTTACTGAACTAGGAATCAGAAGGTCTGTGTTGAAGTTTGGGCACATTCCCCAATTCCCAAGCCTCTGTTTGCTCATCTATAACATAGACAGAGTGATCCTTGCCTCACCTGATTCGTGGTTGGTGATGATCAAATGAGGCAATGAATGAGAAAGTCTTTGTGTTAGCCTCTGTTTTGCTAGTTATTAAACAGATGCCTTCCTCCCTTGGCTGTTCTTTGAGAATAAAGCCAGAAAAGATTTGAATTGCTTTTTTATTACTTTTGGTTGCTGGCTGTGTTTCTTTCAATCATTAAAATTTAATACAACTCAACACAGAAATTGAGCACAAGGCAAACACAGCTTTATTTGGGTTATAGGTAAATGGGGCAAGGTAAAAAGACTCAGTTCATTGTGGGTCTAGTGTCCTCATATACAATTGTCTTAACTGCAAAATGTTTCATCCCACTGTTAGACCATGCATCCCTTCATGTGTTTCAGTATCTCATTCCAAAAGCATAGTCTCTACAGCTAAATGATGATCAAAAGAGACACAGAATAGTGACCATAGGATAGAGGCTTCGCTTTTTCTCTTTGTGTCTGGAAGGGCGTGAGCAATCCAGACCAGAAAGAAAGAAACCTTTCATCATGCCCATCAGAGCAGGTGACTCATTTTGGCCGACAGGCCCACAATTTCACCTTTCAGTTCCTTTTACAACTCCCAGAGGAATGGTGCTGTCACCAGGATTCATCAGTGTCTAGATTGGGAAGAACATCCTGCGTGCCCCTCCATAGGCCTCATTTTTTACCAGTTCCCTCGCCCGATGCTCTTGACACTTTTCAGCTGCTGCTTAGACAGTTTCTCCTGATGGCTAACCTGACCAGGGCAGTGGGGCATGAGCAGACAGGACTTCTCCCTGCTGAAAGCCACCTGCTTCAAAATGTGTTTTCTAGGACACGTAACCCAGCTGAACAGGAAGCATCTCTGGTGCATCTGTTTTGGAGTGGGAATCTCCCAGTGTGGAGACGGAGCAGGATGCATTGGAAAAGGAAGGAGGCCAGTGAGGCTGCTGTCTCCTGCCAGAGGGGAGCAGAGTCTGAGACAGGCTGGGCAGGCCAACAGGGGCCAGATCACACAGGGCCTTGTGGACCATGGCAAAGAGTCTGGCTTTATCCCAAGAGTGGAGGGAAGTCATTGAATGGTTTTAAGTTGCCACTGGAGTTGGTGGGAGTCTGGGTTAAGCATCATCAGATTGCATTTTGAATGTATCCCCCTGGCTACTGTGTGGAATGAGTGAGGAAAGGAGATCACTCCTTAGAACCTACTGGGATCCTCCAACCAGCAGATGATAGGGCTGGGACTTGTGGGGACCTTCTACTCCAGGGCCATTGCATGGTCCTGATTCCCTGACAGCTTTTATATCCTTTATGCTATTTAAAATAATTATTTACAGTGTTAGTTAGCTAGAGCTGCCATAACAAAATGCCACACACGGGGTGGCTTAAAACAATAGGTATTTATTTTCTCACAGCTCGGGGGTCTAGAAGTCCAAGATCAAGGTGTGGGAAAGGTTGGTTTCTAAGGCCTCTCTCCTGGCTCGTAGGTGGGCATCTTTCCCCTGTGAGTTCCCGTGGCTGTCCCTCTGTGCATGCCCGTGTCCCATCCCCTCTTATAAGGACACCAGTCATATTGGGTTAGAGCCTACCCTAATGACCTCAGTTTGACTTAATTTTCTCTTTAAAAACCCTATTGCCCAATACAATCATATTCTGAGCTACGGAGGGTAAGGACTCCATCACGTGAATTTGGGGGGTAAGAGAGAGAGGGACAAGAGGACACAATTCAGCCGTCACAGAGTCCCTCCTCACATTTTCTCTTCCCCTAATGTCAAGTCTGTGCTTATCCGTCACTGTCTGGAGGTGTCTCTGCTTCCTTCGTTGCTGCTTTTAGGGAAGATGGTCTTTCCCCAGGTGAGCTCTTCTTGTTTGGTCACACAACAAGTCAGTGTTTTGTATTTCCAACATACTTTTTTAATGGATTTCCTATAAAGGGGATTTAGATAGTCTTTAGTATTTCTGTTATTTTTTATTGCCCACCCCCCCACCCCAATGCACGGTAACCACCTTATATGTGGTGAAAGTTGCATAACCATTTGACAGGTTTAATTTGGGTTGTGTTCTTCCACCAGAACGGTGAGCTTCACTGTGTTGCGATTTCCATTACAGCGTGGTTTAGCCACAGAAATTTCCTGTGCTGGTTGTTTCGTGGGAACAAGTCTGTTGTATTTGCCTTCCTTGTGGGCTCAAGAAATACCTGTTGTAGGAAACAGCTGTCACGTTTATGCTGACCAAAAACTTAACTCCTCAGCTCACCCCATAGGTGTGTCCAAATGTTTGTTGAGTGCCCACAAAAATACTCCAGGGTACACAGAACTGAGTAGCATCCCTCCTCAAGTAATTTGCAGTCTGATAGAGAAATAAAACAAATGAAAAGGTAGGTATCTTATAGGTGAACTATGCTGCAGGTCAGTGGTTCTCAAAATGTAGTCTCCAGACCCACAGGATGAACATCATCTGGGAACTTGTTGGAAATGCACAGTTTCAGTCCTTACCCTGGACCCTCTGGGTGAAAAACCCTGGGTCATGTGTCATAACAAGATATCCAAGGATTCTGATGCATTTGAGAATGCATAGGATTGAGAATGCATCCTTTTGAGAACCACTGCTTAGCCATAAGAAGCACATGACATGAGATTTTTAAAGAAAGCTCATATTTGGAGAGGGAGGAGGGGAGAAGCAGGAAATATTTCTAGAAGTGTGTTGCATATGAGATAGGCCTTGAGGAGTGGGTAGGATTTTTATATTTATATGTAGATGATCATATTTACTGTAATTGCCATCTGTATGTTTATGTATTTCTTTTACAAAAGTAATTAACAGCCTGGACTCTAACTTGAAAGATCTGCTAGCTGTCCCTTTCTTGCATTTTAACTGGCTCACTGTGAATCGAGGCTTCCATCAACATATGCTCAGTTGTAGAACTGGTAATTATGGTTGGAGGCTTTTTGTTGGAGGACACGTTTCATTCCAGACATAGTTTCGGAACATAGCTTGATTTGAGGGTAGAGATTCTACCTCTATATACTTAAGACAAAATCAATTCAAAGCATCCTTGAATCTCACAGTGGGAAGGGGCCTTCAAGGTCATCTAGTCTAATAACTCCAGCAAATAACCTCTGAGCAGGCTTTGTAAAATAGGTGGCATCTGTTCTTCTCTAGCCCATTGAATGATTCTGTAGCAAGAGTGGATAAACTATGGCTCAAGGGTCAATTCTGACACACTACCTGTCTTTGTATATAAATTTTTATTGGAACACATTTTTGGAATACATTTATGCATTGAATTGAATACATTTATGTATACATTTTATTAGAATACAGATTTTTATTGGAATACATTTATGTATTGGTTTTGGTTGTTCTTGCACTATAATAGTGCAAACCTTTAATCTCCTCTTTAAGACTTTGTATTAGTAAGAACTCTTAGAGTACAACTAACCAAAACCCAGTTCCAACTAGCTCGAGTGAAACAGGAATCTACTGGCTCCTAAGCCTTTGAAGTTAAAAGAAGGTCTCCCTGAAGTAGCTGTTCACTTGATATCACACGTGTGGTTCCAAATGGATTGTCTTCTGTATGTACGCTGCCCTAGTCACGTCTACTACACCTCCTGGAAAGACCTTTCTCCCTGCTCACTCATTCTGATTAATTCTCCTCCCTTCACTACTCACATTTATTTTGTTCCATTCCATCCACTCCTCTAAGTGCAGATCTTTATTCTGCTGTGGCAGCATCGGCAGCTGTCCTGTGAACACTAGGCTTAGAGTCACAAGTCCCAGGTGCTAGTCCTGACTATGCTGTTGAATAACAAAAATATGAGGTATGATGTTAAGATACTTTGAAAATCAGAAAACCCTCAAAGGGTTGCTTTTATTTGCTTAGAATCTAAGCATTTTTAAGCTGGCAATGACACCAAAGTTTATTTTATCCTCATGGCCTGGGTGAGAAAATGATCCATAAATGTGTTTTAGTTGTCTCACATAGTATTCTTTTCATTTATTTTTTAAATATTTGAGCCAAGATATAAAAACTGGGAGTTTTACTTTAAATCCATATTTCTGGTTTCACTGAGCCCATGTCCCCACCTGGCAGGAATCAATTGGAACTGAGTAGGGGCTGTGCCTGTTTAGCCACAATCTCCCACTCCCTTTGTGTTATCCCAACTGATGTCACTCACTTGCATGACCTACCCTTGAGCACTTAGTCAGTGCTCCCTGACTTAATACAGTTATGCATTTGATTCTCAAAGGTCTGATTCCCATCTGTCTTGGCATGGTGATCATGCAGCCTCTGCCAGCTTCCCACATGCAGGAAGCTCACTACCTAGAGAAGCAGCTATTTGCAGCTCTGGCTGTTGGGAAATTTTCCCCTGTATTCTTCAGCCTTCCAAAATGGGTAAGTGACTTGCCCCAGGTGTCCCAGCATGTTAGAGAATTAGAAGTCTCAGTATGGCTCACCAAGCTAGTGGTCTTTTTACCCCACCTGATGGAAGTACGTTCTTTCCCACCTTTCTTCCTCACTCACTGACCCCCAGACTAATTTAGAGACAAGGAGTACATTTAAAAAGTCATTTGACCTCAGGTTTAGTTTTTACTGAACTCTTTGCCTTTGCAAACATTCTAAAGAACAAAAGTTGGCAAACTTTCTCTGTAAAGGACCACATGGTGAATATCTTAGACTTTGCAGTCATGTGGTCTCTGTTGCAACCATTCGACTCCACTATTGTAGCCTGAAAGCAATCATAGATAATATGTAAATGAGTAAACAAGACTGTGTTCCAATAAAACTTTATTTACAAAGACAGTGGGACAGAATTGTCCCTGAGCCATAGTTTGCTTATTCTTGCTGTGGAGCCATTCAGTGGGCCAGAAGAAGAGGTGTTTGTCTATGTGGCGTGTCCTGATGCCTCCCATCTTTCCAGAGCCAGCTGAGATGGAGCATTTCCAATCAACTTGCTCTGATTACTCTTCAAGATGTGATGTCTATAGCATCAGGATTTCTGGAGTACAACAGCTTTTGAAGATGTTCCAGGAATCCCTGAAAGTCCCTGAGACCCCTCAAGGAGTCCACAAGATAATACTATTTGCGTAATAATTCTAAGAAGTTATTTGCCTTTTTCATTCTCATTGTTTTACTACAGTGGAGTTTTTTAGAGGTGATGTGTGATGAGGCCATCACCCTGATGGCTATTGGAATCTGTGCTTGTGTATTTTTGTTTTTAAAAAATATCTGATATGATTTCTAATATGATAAATATTTATAGATGTAACCCATCTAAACAGAAGCTCTTTAGAGTTTGCAATAAAAATTAAGAGTATAGAGGAGTGCTGACACCAAAAAGTCTCAGAACTGCTAACAACTGCAGTATCCTGACTATGCTTTTCTTAAACTACAAGACACTTCTCATCTTGTAGTAGAGATTTTTCAGATGGTCCCAACAAGGATGTCGTTTTCTTATAGACAAGAGCTATACTAATCATTGTGTTTTTTAATTACACATGAATTGTACAAAGTAAATTATTTTTTAAATGTTTCTTTTAAACCACAGTGTGCTAGGTATTCTGCTCAGAATTAGGACTAGAGAGATAAGCTCAAGAGATACCGTCCCTGCCCTCATCAAGCTTAGAGCCCAATGGAGGAAATAGACATTAAGCAAATAATCACAACTGATATACAAACAAATCCTTGATTGCAGTGCAATCAAGAGAGAGTACCCAGGACTATGGGAACCAACGAAAGTAGGGTTTATACTCCTGAGGAAAGTCAGTGAAGGGCCTTAGACCTGAGATCTGTGGGATGGACGGGATCCATGGAATGTAGGATTTCTCAACTTAGCACTGTGAATTTTCGACTAGATAATTCTGCATTAAGGGGAAGAGGAAGAACTGTCTTGTGCATTGTAGAATGTTTAGCAGCATCCCCGGCCTCTACCCACTAGATGCCTATAGCACACACATACATACACACACACCATTTGTGATAACCAAATGCAGGCATTGTCAAATGACTGCTGAGAGAGAGGTAGGGGTCATGGAATTGTCCCCAGTGAAGAGCTGGTGAACTAGAGAAGAGGTGCGGTAGAAGGCTGCTGTGGTAGCCCAGGTGAAAGATGCCTGTTGCTGGGCTATGGCTGGAAGAGATGAAGAGAGTAGGCTGAGCTCAAGTGCTCTGTAAGGGATTGGTCTATATGACTTGATAATGGGTAGGCCAGGAAGGGGAATATGAGGAGCCAAGGATGAATTTCAATTTATCATGTTGAAGGACTGACTTTGGTTTGCACAAGTGACACTATCACATGCTGGCTCTGAAATCTGAAGGGACAGAGCTCGGAAGACATGACGGAGCGAGAAAAAATACCTTTGCCCATCTGCCCATCTCTCTGCCAGCATAGCCACCTGTGTTGTTCATGTCTGCCTGATGGGAGATGGCTTTAATAACAGACCTAAAACAGCTCTTCCTAAAAGGAACAACAACTTTAGAAAAGAAAAACCATCTGCCAGGGCTGAGTGCATTAAGTGTGTGTTTAATCTAACTGTATTGGGACATTTTTTCAATGCCAGTTGACTTTTTTAAACATTTGTGAAAGTTGGCAAACATATCAGAGAAAATATACTTTGTAATACTCGAAGGATATTGGCACATTATATGCTGACAGCACTTTTGATACACATTAGTATCAGATATCAAGATTTCAAAAATTCTCTCAGTGCTGAAGACTATGCGAAGATCTTCTTTCTAGTCTCTAGCCCAAGACGTATTGACCTTTAGTGAGGAAAAGAATCTCCAGAGGAGCTTGTTTAAAATGTAAAGCTCAATTCGGTAAGTCTGGGATGGGGCCCAGGAATCTGTATTTTAACAATTCCGCTCCCCACCCTGGTGATTCTGAAGCAGGTGATCAGCTGACCACTTTGAGAAACACTCATACAGTCAAACCACCTTGAAGGAATCTGTTCCAGTTCCTTCCCACCACTGACTTTGCTGTAGGACCCCCCAACCACTGACTTTGCTATAGGACCCCCAATCTTATGGTAACTCTGCTTGGCTAATTTGTTCATATCCGGAGCTGCTCCAGAAAGCTTTCCTAACTGCGTAGATGCTAGAATGTTTGCAGCGACAAGTCACAGCCCCCGGCTAAAACTGGCTTGAACAATCTAAACACGTTTATTTGACATAACAGGAATCCCAGAGAGGGCCAGTTCCAAGGTAGGCTAATTCAGAGACTCAGCAACACCATCAAGACCCAGATTCCTTCCATCTTAAGGGGCTCTCCCCTCAGAATCCATCATGGATTCCAGGGCTGCAGTTCCAGCATCACATGTGCATAACGACCTCCATCCAAGAAAACCTTCCCAGGGCCCTCTCCCACTCCAGGGGACCTCCCTGGTGTCTCATTAGCCAGGAGTATTTCACATGTCTTTGCCTAAATTAAATCATTGGCAAAGGAACGAGATTACTAGGATCAGTTTTCACCAAACAAGATTCCCTCCCCAAGTCAGGAAAGGTCACAACCTTTCTCAAAAGACATGGCTGCTCAGGGGAGATTAAACAAAAATTGGTTCCTCCAGGAAAGAGATTCTGTTCACAGAAGAAGGAGTGGCTGCTGGGAAGCAACTATGTCTGCCACAATACTCCTCTTCCTCTCCCACCATTCCCCCACTGGAGTGTGAGTCACATGAGGGCAGAGGCCATGCTCACCTGGTCCATCATTCAATCTCCAGCAATCTCCACGCTATGGCTCATATTAGATACAGAAGGTGTATCGGCATGAAGTGGCCCTGAAATGTTTGTTTAATTTAAATTAATGGAAGATTGTGATTTTGATGGAGAATTGTGAGTAATTAGGACATAAATTAGTTCATTCCAAGTGAAAAAAACCCTAACTGAAGCTAGCTCCTGTCTCTTTTTTAAACTTTTATATTAAGTTGGGGGGTACTTGTGCAGGTTTGTTATATAAGTAAACTTGTGTCATGGGGGTTTGTTGTACAGATTATTTCCTCACCCAAGTATTAAGCCTATTACCTACTATTTATTTTTCCTGATCCCTCCTCCCACCCTCCAGTGTACTATGTTGGTTTGTATATTGGGAAGCACAGTGGCTTCAGATCCAGGAAAATCCACAGACTTAAATGATGCATGCATTCAGGGTTCTGTTCTCTCTCTCTCTCTCTCTCTGTCTCTCTCTCTCTCTCTCAATCTCTCTCTCCCTGTCTCTCTCCATCTCTAACAGGTTCTCTCAACATGTGGAGCAAGATGGCAAAGGAGCCCCAGACTACCTCCTGGTTGGCTTAGCAACCAGGAGGCTTTTCTAAGAGCTCTTGCAGAAAAGCCTCAGAGAGAATTAGGTCATATGCCTGCCAATCATACGGAAAGGGGATTGGGCTGTTCTGATTGGCCTAACCATTACTCCCCCACCTCATGCTGGGACAGGCCCCACCCAAACCCCATGGAGTGGTTTCCCTACAGGAAAGAGATTCTACTGCCAGATGAAGCAGAGAGCAGATGCTGAGCAGGCAAAACAACAGATGTCCACTACATTTGTGGGTGAAAAACGCTGTGTGCAGGGCATTATACATGGGCCAAACCATAATTGAGAACTCCTTGCTGATACTCACAGAGATTAAATAATTCCCCCAGACTACACAAATTCAGTTTGAAACTTTGAATGATGCTTTGTTTCCTAAAGATAAAATGGGATGTTTGTCCATTGATTTGGGGGAGATCTTTAAATTCTCTTATCTCAAAGGATGTCTCAAAATACTCCTTATCTTTCCTCCTACTGTTTTTGGTCTTTTTCTTCTGTATTTTTCTTGGTTACTTATTATGTCTTGACTTCTTAGTCCCATGTATCATGTACCAACACAGCCTAATAAAAAAAATTAAAATGCCATCTTTCCATGGTAGTTTTCCTAATTTTTCTTTCTCTCTTCTCCCCTTCCTAATCAGGAATAATGCATAAAAATCATCTCACTGCATGTATTGTCCTCTCTGATTCTTTTACCAAGTTCTACCTTAGATTGTAGCTACTTGTGGATATAATTTAGTCATTTAGTCAGTCATTTCTTTGAAATACAAAAATCAAGTGCCTACCAGTACTGGGCTTAGCATTAGAGATGCAATAAAAAGCAACCTCCCCTACCCTAGCCTGGAACTTCCTTTAGGGTAGAAAGTGTTTTTACTTTATCTTTACATCTCCACATGGTTTAGTCTCTTTTTATTAGTAGTATTACTATCATTATCATTATTATTATAGCAAGCTTTTGCTTAGCACTTACCATATGCCAGAAAATGTGATAAGTGCTTTATGTATATTGCATCTTATTCTTTCAAAAATCTTGAAAGGAAGGTAAAATATGACTATCCCCATTTTACAGATGGAGAAGCTAAAGCTCAGTGACACAAAGCGCCTTGCTCACACTTGCACACACTGAGAGGTCTGTAAGAGGCACGGCCTGAATTCAAACCCAGATCTGACAGGTTCCATACCCTATTCGCTCTCCAGCTGACATAAGCTTTCCCATAAATGCCCAGTAGAACATGGAGATTGGCTTCTGCTTTCTGTGAAGATTAAGGTTAGGATCTGACAGCTTGTGTATGGAAGGCAGGATGTGGACTTTGGGTTGAGAGTCCTGTAGTGAGGATAAATCTGCAAAGCCCACATCTCGTCCTGACTGCTATTGTGACCACTGACAGACATCCCTGAGGCTTCATCAGTTTGGCCCCAGTCCATGCCTTCCCAATCTCAAATATATCTCCTTGAAGGGCCTTGTGCCCCAGTTTCTTCATTAGCAAACAGTGAAGTTTGGCATAGACCAGATGTCCAATAGAACACTCCATAGAAGGAAAACACTATTTCTTCATTGTCCACTAGAGTAGCCACTAGCCACATGTGGCTATTGAGTACTTGAAATTGGCTAGTTGGACTGGGGGACTGAATTTTTAAGTTTAACTAATTTTAATTTAAATAATCACAAATGACTAATGGCTACTATTTTGGACAGCGCAAAGTTAGAAGAATTTGTATCATTCTTTGACTTGTGATCTTTTACATACCCTAGAGAAGGATGTTTTAAATTATGTGGTGCAACCCATTGCCAGATCCTGAAATCGACGTATGGGGATGCAAATAACATTTTTTAATGAAATGGCATAAAATAATGAAATAGAATGGAATAAAAAAATAAAATAAAATATCAGTACACATCACGTGCACTACAAAATTTTGATTGTACTAAGTTTTGACTATGAAAGTTTTGTTTCACATATTTGTGAACTGAGTCATTATGCAAAATTAATTTCGTCCAGTGGGTCACGGTCAAAAAACGTTTGAAAACCACCGCCTGCCCGTGAGTAATGTCACCGAGACCTTGAGAGTGTCATGCTTCTGTGGTGTGTCCCCATCCACCCAGGGGCTCTGCAAGACCTCATTTCAGAATATTCTGTTCTTCCAGATCCCACAGGCATGTGGTGAGCATGTGACTTCCCTCAGATGGTGATTAAAAGTGACTTTGTGGTCATCTATCTGTCTGGATGCAGAGACCCCAAATTGGAGGCCCACAGGCAGGATTTAGCCCCCACAGATAGGCCTCCTTGGAACCTTGACATATTTGTGCATGGCCATAATCCCCTGAGGCCCAGTAATTTTTTCCCCTTTAGGTGGCCCAGACTCTCCAGATTGGTCCCTTTGGGTCAATTTTTCCATTTACATGACCTGCCTGGCCTCTAAAAACATGTCATATTGTGACCTGTGTTTAATATGCTTAGAAAATTATAACTGAAAGGAAACAGAGATGACAGAATGCAACTCTTGTACTTTGTAAATGGGAAAACAACAGCCTGGAGATGGGGAGTGTCCTCCCTGAGGCCTCACAGAAGCTGAATGACAGACAAGGAACTGGTTCTCTCTCCCAAGGAAGAACCAGATGTTAGCAAGAATTGCAGTATGACAGAGGAGAAAGAAGAAAGAAAAGCAGAAGGGGAAAGAGGGGAGGAGAGTGAATGAACAGGGAGAGAGAGGAGCAAGAGGAAGGGACGGAATTGGAGTGGTGGTCAGGCTGTCCTCACAGCCCTGGGGAATGGGACCCTGGCTAGCAGTTCAGATTTCTGAGGGAAGGGTCCTGTCACATGGTGTGATCACTTCCGATAAGCTTCTAGTGAGCGGACGACTGCGGAGGCCATCAGTGGGTAGTCCTGTAGGACTTTGAGCAATGGAAGGAGCACTTTGGACACAAAAAGGGGCCTCCAGTAGACCTCTGCCCCATAAGAATGGAGGATGCTTGCAACGGCTTCAGGAATTTCCTGACTCGCATTGTCTAGCCCTCATTTTGGCCTGCCCTCAGGCAAGTGTCCCTGATCTGAAACTGGAACTTCCCCAATGTTTCCTGCTCGTCCTGGTGTGGCCAGCATCGTAGAGACCCTGAGCCACAGGGCTGCATCTGTCAGGATGGGAAAGTGGAGGAGATGGGGCAGAAGGGGCCCTGGAAGCTGCCATGGGGTGGGATGAGGTCACAAGGGGTGACACTTCAGGCCCTACCCTACTTCAGTCACTGCAGCTCTGCATTCATCTGCCTGGCTTCCAGGTGGGGCTCATAGCTCCAAGGCCTGAAAGTGCCTGGCAGTACAGGAGAGAAGCTGGCCAGGGGTAAGGTAAAAACAAGAGGTAGGAACCATGGTGATCTGCAAGGATGTGAAAACAAACACCGGGCCATCCAAAGAAAGTCCTTCAGGGATCCACATCCAACGCAGGCAACCCCTGGTCTAGGGAATTTCCCTGAACGATGACCAGGGTATCACAGGTTTGCATTCCATGCGTGGTTGGCAACAGAAACAGTATAACCTAGAGGCCATTTCATCATTTCATTTCAAGAAAGGCTTCATAGCTTTAAAAAAAAAAAAAAAAATTTTCAGAGATGTCTAGACTAGGTATTTTCTCTATTCCCTCCACTCTGATACTTCCCTGGCATCTCGAGGAAAGCCGGGTTCACAGTTAAGATTCCTTGGATTTCCCCGCAATACATCAGTGCATGATGGCCTGCCAGCATCTCAGGAAGCAAGTGTTGTGTACATATTAAAACCTCTGGCTCAAGGGCCAGGAGACTGAGTCACTCATAGCACAAAGACAATTGCTGGCTTCCTAAAGTTCCTCTATTTCCAACATAGTTTCCAGGGCCCCAGACGAAACCCAAATAGTATTTTTCAGATAAGCTGGAGAGATGCTGCAAAGAGCACCACAGGCCTCCAGTGCAAGGCAACCCCATTCTCCCTGCTGGGGTCGAGGCAGTCCCTCCTCTCTCCTTCAGGATACACTGGGCAGAAGGAGGACCTGATGGAACACCCACTGGAGAGAAAGGAGATGAGAAGAAATTGAGCCCCTTCTAGAATTGCTGATGCCTGTCTGAACCCTCACTCTAAAACCTATATGTGGTGTAACTTCAGGCTAATTATTCATCCTCTCTGTGCTTCACATGCTCATACAGAAAATGGGGATCATACGGTATCTGTCTCATGAAGTTGTGAGCATTAAATGAGAGGATGCTTGGGAAGCACATAGCACAATGCCTGGCACATAGTGATTGCTCCATTAATGTTAGTTGTTTTAGCTATTTTTACCGGCTCCTTTGTGTTCCTGACTGGGGGCTTTGTAAAGATCACAAAGAACTGACTCAGCAGTGACAAGAGAGTATGTGGTGATTGGCAGAAGCCCACTCCAAAGTGGAAAAAATGCCCAGACTGGTAGACACCCTAGGGATATCTCCCCTTCTCTGTCAAATCTTCTTTATTCCTCAGCTACTTTTTATACCACTGTGTATATCATGCTCTTAAAACCCATGACCAAGTGTAGCCAGATGGTATTTTTGAAATATTAACTAGGGTTTCCTTTACCCACCACTCTTGTGCCTTTCCCTCTATTCAGTGAGCAAGGCCTCGGGCTGGGATGGGCAGCAGAAAACAGGGACAAAAGGGGTGGCTTCCTAGCTTTTGAATTTTAAAAGCCTGTCCCTTTAGAAGAACAGAAGGATTTATGACAAAGCTAAATATTCTAGAGAAAGCATAAGTTAGGGAGGGCAGAAAGGGCTCCTTTACGCCCAGCTAATAAGAACGGTTCCCCGGCCCAAGGGTAGGGAGGAGAATCTTGGGGAAAGAAATGAGAACACAGATCTACTTGACTACTTTGAAAGGGGCCCTGTGCTGAGCCCGCAGACACAGGCACAGTCAACAGCAGAGGAGGAAAGAGGAGAGGAGGGAGGGGCAGCAACCCGGCAGCTGAAATTTCATTTTCACTTATCTTGAAATAGGAACTGGTTGAAATACAAGAAATAAAGAACTCTCTGATGTTATGGGCTGCCATTTAGTCCTCCTTGCTTGTGAAGCTTGCTGCAGTGAAGGCCCCTTTGGGTCTATCTAACCCAAACCCTTTCTGCTGGAGCTGCCGTGTGGCAGCTGGCTGTCAGACAAGAGCAGTCTGGCTGGCCAAGAGCATGCCGTTCTGACACATGTCCCGACAACACGTTTCTGAAGAAGGCGGCGCGAGCCGTGTTGCCAGCAACACGCCATAACCATGGAGCATGCCGATGAGCCTGGCAGAGGGAAGCTGCGGAGGAGTTTCTGTTGCAGCAAAGGTTTTACAACATGCTCCTGGGAAGACAGGCTGTGTTACTGACCCGCTGACATGGGAAACTGCAGCCAGGCCGGGGCCATCTGTGAAAGGACCCAGGGGTTCCCAGAGGACTCGTACTTCCGCCCTGCTGCAGCTGCCAACACCTGCAGCGCCTGCATCTCTCTGGGGCCCAGCACACACACCTGTCAGGCTTTACCTGCCCATGCCAGGGATGCTGCCCAAAGCTGACATCCCTGGCCCTGGAGCAGCAATCACTGCTTCTTCATCACCTGCCAGGGATGCTGAATTGCTCTTCCTATTTCCTGGCCTGTATTCTAGTCACCTCCAATCATTAGTTTTACATCTTCTTAAACTGTTTTTTAAAACAACTGGGTAATAGATGACTACTATTAGGGAAAAGTTAGATACCCCTTTACCCCCACTTCCCACTTCCCCCCCAGAGGTAGCCATTCCATTGGCACTGTGGCATTGCAGGCAGTTGAGCTTAGTGGTAAGAGCCTGGGTTTGAAAGTCAGACTGTCTGAGTTCAGATTCTGCCTCTGCCATTTACTAACTGTGTGACCTTGGACAAGGGGCCTCAGGTCTCTAAGTTTCATTCTCCTGTAAAATGAAGATAATAGTATCCCCTCTTGAGTTACGAGGGCTCAATGAGATGACATATGTAAGTGGCTGAGGACACTGCCTGACATAGAGGACCCACCCTCTAAATATTATCTATTATCTTTTAAGACCTTTCCTTATGCATTAACTTCATGCATGGCTTCACTTCCAAACCCTCTCCTATGTTATGCTTCTGCATCTTGGAACATGCACCCCCAGCCCACTAACTCTAACCCTAAACGTCAGCATGACCTCCAGACTTAGGATAATTTAGCCTCTTGTGAACTCTCCCCACCTCACCCTCTCTGGCCTCTCTCATTTTGTGGTCCAAGAACAGATACCTCCATGCACTGAGGCTAGCATCAGTTGCTGTGTGAGTTTTTCTTGTCCTCTTCTGCCTTGTCCTCTGGGTCTCAGCTTTCTCATCTGTTAAGTGAAACCACTGGACCAGTTCAGCCATCCTTTTCTTTGTTCTGCAAGTATGAATGAAACAATGACACAACGAGATGGGCCTGGCTCACTTTGTGCCTGGCACTGAGGTGTAATGGTGAACCGGAAAGCTATGGTCCCTGCCCTCAGGGAGCTCACAATCTCATGTATACGAATAGCCTCCCAGGCCCTTTCTGCTCTAAAGCCTACTCCCAAGTATTCATACAATGAATGCAGATGAATGCCACAATGAGGTGACACCTGCATGGCCCTTGGGGTTACCAGAAGCAGTTCTTGTAATCTCCCTATCAGAGTTCTCAGAAAACAAATCACTCATTTATTCTAAGTAAGCATACACAACAAACACACTGATGCCTCCCCTGGAAACAGCAGATGTGCCCAAAATACAATGCCCTAGGATAACGTAGATCATAACCCCTCTTCCTCGCACAGGGAAACACCCAGTTCACACAGTTCTCTGCAGAATGTATCAAAAGCATGCCAGCCACCTACCTCTGCAGCCACACAAACCCATAAGCAAAGAGACCTCCGGAGACAGGGGGAGAAAGAAGAGGTTGCTTATAGTGGTGAATGGTCTGCAGCCAACGGGTTCTTTTCTTGGCAGTCAGCAAAATGGAAACACCAGCAAACCTTTGCTGGACTTGTCAGAAAATGAATCTGAGAAATATTTGAGCAAAGCTCCATGGGTAGCTGATAGGGGTGATTTAGAAAGAATCCCTGCACTGGGTTGGGGGTAAGGAGACATGGATTCAGGGATCCTTTAATATTAATTATTGCTTATTGAGGCCAAGCAATGCACTAAGCATTTTCATATAATTTAAGTAATTTAATACTCACAAATTACTTCAGTTATTCTTACTCTAAAGATGAGGAAACTGAGGGGGGGTTTATGTAAATTGCTCAAGATCACACAACCAGCAAGTGGCAGGGCTGGAATCCAAGCGCAGTGACTCCAGCATCCATTCCTTACCCGCTGTGTGGTGTGCTTCTCGCCCCTTTCAGTGTAACGATCCCATGACTCTGTGGCCTCACTGTAGGAAACAGGATCGGCGCCTGGGCCCTGGCTCAACTCTGAAATCAAACCGGAGGCCCCTGCTGTGAAGTACCAGATCCTCTCATATACAGGCCCCACCTTGATGTTTCAGGCAGCTGCTTTCTACCTGCGAAATGCCTGGACCCACACTTGGATCTTCTTTGGTATTTAGCGGATGCCTGTGAACACTCTGAGTTTTGAGCTCTAATTGAGAAGCCAAGGTGTGAAAGCGGCTGCACCCTGCATGCTTAGGTGTGGCATCCCCTGGGCCCTGGGCTGCTGTGTGCTCATTGCTGAACCAGTGGATTCTCTGCTTGATGTTTCACCTTTCAACCAGAAGTTCCACTGTTTATATTACACTTCCAGCCAATTATTCACAGTTGTTACGCTGTCTCCAAGTCAGTTTTGCCACTCTTTTAATTATACACCGGCATAGCATTGGTGCTCCTACCTTTTAAAGACTACTTTAAAGACACTCTATTAACATGTGGGAACATTTTTATCTACAAGGTCAAGCTACTCTCAGGAGAGGAAAAAACTGTGCAGGCAGCACATCAGTGAAAGAACATAACTTAGGTCACATTGCTTATAGGAGAGGAATCGTGTCGTTAGCTGTTTTTAAAAGAGACTAATAAATCTGATAACTTAAAGCAAAGTCTCGTTTAAAAGTGAGACCAGTTACTGGAGAGGAGAGAGTGTAGAGGGAGAGAAAGAATCACAGAAGAGGACACACAAGGCAGAATCATGTAATTGGAGGGACCTGTATGGATCATTTTGTTCAACCTCTTCTATAGAGGGAATTGGGGTCAAAGAAGTTAGATGATGTGCCCAAAATTAGAACAGTAGGTAACAGCAGAGAGGGAGTTGGAACCCAGGTTACCCCAGCCACACAGAGACAAAGAACAACAGATAAGAGAGGGAGGAAAAGTCAGGTGGAGAAACTGGATGCTGAATTTGTTTACTGTTATGTTCAACTCCCGTGCTCCTTTCATTTACCTGGAGGTCGGTCACACTTCCCCTTCCAATATGTTGTTTTGCTCCAACAACTTGAAATTATCTCTAAAATTTGGGAAGAGCTTTACTTACAAATTTAGTTGTGGAATTAAGATGTACTTTTTCATAGAACTCTAAGGATTTGGTATGCATACAAAAGAGGGCTTAATGTTTCAGATCCCTAATTTTTAATCTCAGAGGCATTGATAAGTTGTTTTTTGTTTTTTGTTTTGTCTTAAAAAATTATACCGACAGCCATTGGCAACTGATTTACTTGCTTTTATTCTTGGAAAGATTAGGATTGTTCAGTCTTTCAGTGCCTAAAAGTGTGTGATTTCTTTAAAAATTAGCATTTATTTCACTGCTCATGATCTTTTGTTTCCAGGTCAAATTCAGGATGGGTGACTGTGTAATTGGTTCCAATTGCAAATTGTTTAAGTACAACTTTAGAACTCTTTAGGGATAAAAACGAATCATTTTAGTGTGAGGTGATATTCCTAAATTAATTTGTACATGTTATTTTTATATTTCCAGGATTCAACCAAGTTTCATTTCTTTTCCCTCTGCCTGGTGTTTTGTGGTTTTTGTTGTCTTTTTTTGTCGTTGTTGTTTTTAACTATCAGGCTGCACTGTCATTATGGTAGCCACTAATCACTTGTGACTATTTAAACGTAGATTTATTTTAATTAAAATTATATTTAATTTAAAATTAAGTTCCTCAGTCACACTAGTTACATTTCAAGCGCCCAGTGGTCACCTGTGACTATTATGTTAGACAACTTAGATCTCTGGAACATGTCTATCATCTCAGAATGTTCTAGTGGATGACACTAAGGGCAAGTAACTGGGAATGTCTGTCTTGGGCACCCTTTATTGGCCAGTAATGTAAAAAGAAGCCAGAGGTTCTCTGCATGCATTTCAGAAAATGATCACATAATCCATAAGGTCTAAACGTTGCAGCTTCATGGATTATCTCACAAATGAGCAGAGCTAATGTCCTTTAAGGCTTGTGACTAGTCTCAAATGTTGCTCTCAAGGGTAGGCAGTTTCTAACATAAAAGGTAGTTCAAATATTCATGTGTAAGCAAATTTGGAATTCAAAAGACATTCACCCATAAGAAAAATGTTATAAATCATGTGACTGAAACTTTGCATTTTCTGAAATAAAAATTAGTGGAAATGGTAACCAGCAGAAAATCAACAAATTTTAATGTTTCAGGGCAGTTATAGATTAGTAGGAAGAAGTATACACACACCCCCAATACACATGTACACACACACACAGAACAATGTTAGATTAAGTTTCTGATTTAATTAGCCAAGAATATAAAATCTTACTGGAAGTGAGTTGGCTTACAGGGCAGGAGCAGGGATGTGGCATATCCCAGCCTAGCTTCCCTTGACACCCAGAGTTCCTACTTCCAGTCTGCATGAGGAAAGGTCTTGCCACACCTGTGAGCTCAAATCTTGTTATACCACTGTTCTTTTATAATCACAGCTTACATCAGCAATCTGGAAGAACTCACACCAACAATGTATGAATTTTTGCTTATGGGACTATTTACAAACATCAGACATTTCTAGAGCTCTGGCCACATGTAGCATCAGCAAAGCAGCATCCTTCTCTTGAAGGGATGCAGCAGGGTTAGGGCTGGGGTCCCATCACTACTTCAGCCCCAGAAAATTTTATTTTCCCAATCCATTCCCCTCGCTCTGATTTTACGCTTTTTTATCCGGGTGGTTCAAAGACTGAGTTCTGATGGAAGACCATGCTCACAAATCCACTTTCCCAGAAAATCAAATCCAATTAGAAAAAATCAAATTGATCTAAGAAGTTGACTCTTGAACAATAAGACAGGTTGAATTAGAGGAGGTAGATGAAAGTTTGTGCAGTGATCCTGGAGGGACTGTTGGAGACTTCTAAGAGCTCTCAGCATTAATGGTGATGATTGTACTATTCGTTCTTATTTTATTTTCAGACTCACAGCTTTGTTTCCCTTGGCAATGGTAGATCACCACACTGCTCATATAAACAGAATCTATATTTTTCTCACAAATTCAGGGCAGAAGAGAGAGTGAAATATTTTCCAGGGAACATTGAGTAAGAATCAGAAAAAGAAAAGAAAATAAGATTAAAGAGAATGTTTATGAACATTCTAGGGGGTGGGGAAGGATTGCTTAGAGCTGCAGGGGGGATGTGATGGCCGTGATACCAGTGAACGTTTGCGGAGCACTTAATGCAGTTTTTGAAATATTTTGCATGTATTGACCTATTTAATGAGTTATTAATGATTTAGTTAACTAGCTGATTCATTTTATTTTTGTCTTAAATTTAAGACAGAGAAAAATAGATGAATAATGTGCATAAACTCCATGAAAGAAAGATTGTGAGAAGTATATTATTCTTCCACCCCAGTTAGCAAAGTTGTCAGAAACCACAGTTTCAGTGCTAAGCAACCAGCTCTTTGCCCTATAGCATGCTTGTGATTCAGGAAACCTGTAAATGGGAGATGATCAGAAGTCCTGATTTCCTGTTCCTCTTTAAAAGGAGGAGGGCAGATGAGATCAGTTTTGGAGATCATAGGCCTCTTTGAGAATATGAACAGAGCTACAAGATAATGTACATAACACTAAATTTAATTAAAGAGAAGTGTCAGACCGAGGTTATGCTGCAGTCTCAGAGGCAATGACAGCAGAGATTTCTTCTTGCTCATGATAGAGGTTTATGATGGGTTAGTTTGGAGTTCTGTTCCATGACTTCTCAATCTGGATCCAAGCTGATGCATCCTGCACACCATCTGGGGTAACATTCATTGCTGGGTGAGGGAAAAGGCAATATAGCAGATCACATACTGGCTCCTAAGGCTTCCAATTGGAAGGGACATGCACAATTTCAATTCACATTTCACTGCCAAGCAAGTCACCATGTGCAATCCTCCATGTGCCTAGAAGAAAAGCTTCAAATTTCCAGTGAACAGGCATAACTACCACACAGGGTCAAGAATCCCCAAAGTAGGTGAGCTCTAAATTCCTTTGTAGTTCAAGGTTGCTGTGAGTCCAGATTGATTTATGATATGCTTTTTCAGAGTTTATCCAGGAAGTCTACATACATAAATGATAGGTACCAATTCCCCCTCAATCAGGTGGTTATCTTTATAACCAGGACAAGAGTGAGCCTTCTCCTAATAAGGTATGAGCAGAAGTTTTTGGACTATTCCTTCAACTTTGAGTGAGAATTGAAGAAATAAGTAATTCTCTCCCCAGTGCCACAGGGGTTTTCTACAAGAGAGAAGAGTAAGTTTCTCAGTGGCAAAGTTACCTCAACAGCTTATGCATAATGAGATCAAACCAGACAGTTACCAACATTCCTTCCAACCATGAGATTTTGTGCTCTAGGCAGGTGCCTAATGAAATATCAGATGACTAGATTTTAGAATGGCCAAGCCAAGTGTATCTCAGAAAAGGATATCTAGAAAAGTAGCCATGAAATGGTCTTAGCATTCTCGCTTTGGCAGCACATATACTAAAATTGGAGATGGTCTTAGCAAGAGAATAATAGACCCAATAAGCTAGTAGAACTCTTAAGCATCATCAAGTGCTGGCCACTCAACTGCAGCTCCCAGTGACTTCAACCCTTTCATAATCTCCACCAGTATTTTTTTCTTAATTATATACATGTAACATTTTCCCAGTCTTATGGAAAGTGCTGTTCAAAGGCAGCTTTGAGATGAGTTCCCTTGTTAGCCTCCCTCCAGCCAGAGTGCCTCCCGTTCCCTTCATGCCTTCCTTATAAAAGTCTGTGCTACCTTTGACCACCCTCATTTGATAGACGTGAAAATTTAGGCCCAGAGAGGGGCTGTAACTTGCTTAACTCAAAAGCCATTTGGAGGCAGGGTCAGTCACCCACTTCTTTGAAACTTCTGAGTCAATTGCAAGTCCCAAATTCCCTTGGACAAGTTTGGGGCCTAATTTTAATTTAAAGCTTACTCAAAAGATGGTATTTCTGATAATTTACCTTGAAATACTCTATGTCCTCTTATTTGTCTTCATTCAGGGATTTGGCTTGTGTTCTTGCAAGGAAAGGCTATGCTCACTCAAAAGTCCTTGCTTGCTTAAGGAGGTCTATGGACATGTCTCATACCACTCAGTGCTACCTTAGCTTGGCAGTCATCCTGATGATGAATTGAAGATACTTTGCACATCATTTCTTCCCCTTCAGCTTTTTCTTCCAGCTATAGTTATGATAATGTCTTGCAGCAGACTTGGTAAAGAATCAGGGCCTCTGGATAGTGATCTCTTTGTTTCTCTTACAGTTCCTTATCAGCAGAATCCTTATAATCCACGGGGCAGCTCCAATGTCATCCAGTGCTACCGCTGTGGAGACACCTGCAAAGGGGAAGTGGTCCGCGTGCACAACAACCACTTCCACATCAGATGCTTCACCTGTCAAGGTAGGAGGCTCAGCTCCCCCACCCTCTTCTTAGATTCCTGCCCATTCTTGCACCACCAGGTCATGCCTCAGGGGCAGAAAGGACAAACATAGGCAGCTGGAACATCTACAAAGACCTAAAGAGACTTTCCCTGAGCCTCTTCTTATGAGATTCTCCCTTAGGATGAGGGCAGTGTGTTGGTACGTGAGGGAGACAAGGATCCTGGTAACTTTGGAGGGGCAGGTGCTGACCCAGAAGGAAAAAGACTATCCTGCAAACTTAACTTACTCATCGGAAGAGACTCCTGGTTTGTGCCTATAAATCAATGTGAGAGCAAATGAAAGTGCAAACTATCTTGGGTAAAATTCAAGATAGTTTTTTGTTTTTGTGTTTTTGTGTTTTTTTTTGTTTTTGTGTTTTTGTGTTTTTGTTTTTTTGTTTTTCTGGTGTTTTTTGGTGTTTTTGTGTTTTTGTGTTTTTGTGTTTTTGGTGTTTTTGTGTTTTTGTGTTTTTGTGTTTTTTTGAGATGAGTACCTATTCTATGACTGTGGCAATCTTCAAAGGTTACGTTTAACAAGGGAGAAGAGACGCCTTCACCTTGGTAAGGTTTGTAATTTGAGAGCACATAGCTGTTAGGTCACCTTTCATTGTTACAGCTTACGCGAGGCTAATTTATATAATCCTAGACTCAACCAAGCTAAGAGTTCCTAAAGAAGATAGAGAATTAGCAGCAGGAAAAGGGACTCAGCTGAAAGAGCACAGAGAGCCCTCTGGCCTGGGGGCAACACGCCCTTCCACAATGTCCCTACAAACATCTCTCCAGCCTCCGCATCTCGACCTCTTCGTCCAGGCTTCCCTAAGCTCCACAGAGCGGCCATTCTAATGTTGGATTGCCTGTGGGTTTAGTAAATGTTTGACCCAAAATTTGTTACTTTATTGTTGATCTTAGATTTGTCCTCATAAAGTCTGAAGAATACTTTGTATTTGCTTTTCCCTTTGACTGTTCTTCAGATACTCGTATCCAGGTCTTCCCCATGTCAAACTACTTCACAGGTCCTTAAATTGGGTCTCATCTTAAATGATTCCAACAGTGCCATCGTCCTGGAGTCTTCCTCTTTGATCCATTCTAGTGTGTCGCTGTCGTTCTTAAAGTATGATACTCAGAACAGATCACAGTTTTCGAGGTCTGGCAAATACAAAGGACTACATTTCCGTTGATGTAACTGAGATTGAACTGACTTCCTGAGGAGCCACTTCACACCACCAGCTTATATTGAATTTAATGTCAGTTGAAACCCCCGGTTCTTTTTATATCAGTAACTGCCTCAGTCTCATGCACCTGAGAGTGACTTCCCCTGCCATTGTGAAAATCCTGAACTGCTTTCTTCATGATCTAACTAGACTCTGCACTGAGCAAACAAATTACATACTCATATTTCCTAATTTGTTTATAGAGGCATATACGGGATACATTTTAACTGGTGTGATTTCAATTTTATATTGAGTATTGGCAAACCCCTTTAGTATAAGTTGAATTGCAAGAATATCTTGGTGAGTAATTATTTTTACACCCTCTGAAATTGAGGTAGGACAAAGGGTAAAGGCAAGGAAATTGTTCCGAAGTGGTTAAGGGTATAGTTTTGTGATTATATTCTTAAGAGAATGTATCAGTTACCTTTTACTTAAGCAAAAACTTAATAGCTTAAACCAATCATTTATTTAGCTCATGATTCTCTGGGTTGGCTGGGCAGCGTTTCCCAGTTTCTAGCTCTGCTTATCTGTACTGGCCTCATCATGATGATATGCAGTCAGCAGGTGGGTCTGCTGGCAGTGGTTGGCAAGCTGCTAACCCGGGTGTCTCCACATAGCTTCTCATCCTCCAGTGGGCTGGCTTTGGCTTCTTCATATGGTAGTCTCAGAGCTCCAAGTACAAAGAGAGAACAAGCTTTAATAGGTAAGACCTTTTCAAACCTCAGCTTAATGTCCTGCTGTTGGCCAAAACAAGCCAAATGGCCAACCCAGATTCAAGGTCACGGAGAAATAAACTTTGCCTTTTGTAGGGGGATCTGCAGCATCAGATTTCAAGGGTGTTAATGCACAAAGGAATAATTTGACCATTTTCACATTTACCACACAGAGTTTGTGGAATCTCTTTCAAAGTAGATTTTAAGAGGGAAAAAAATAGACCAATATTTTTCTGAATATTTTCAATGTCCATTTGCTTAAAGGTAAAACAAATGAGAGGATTTTTATTTCCAACAGTAATCAACATGACAATTAAGTACCCTATTAGACAGTTTTCTCATCTAAATAATCTAAAATTTTTATGAATTTCTTTTACAACTATTTTAACATGCACTGCTGTGCTGACATGAAAGGAAGGAATCTACAAAGGTTAAAAATGGAAACAGAAACCCTGCTGTGACTCCCAATGCCTTATTTCATCCTGATAGTTTATCTTAAACCTTGGAGACCTTGAGCTTTTACTCTGTTGTCTAAATGGATCATGGAGAACAGGAGGCAAAGCTTAGCATCTAGTCAAAGTGGGAATCCAATAGGAGACTTACGTATACAGCTGTTTCCCCCTGAAAAAAATGTTCTCGGTGTATGAAGGATAAGAAATAAACTGGCTCTGAAGAGGGAGAGAGCAAGGAAACTTGCCTGTTCCAACTTTGGCAATGGGTAGAGGGGAATAAAACAGTGGCTCACTCCTGTAATCCCAGCACTTTGGGAGGCCAAGGCAGGAGGGTCATGAGGTCAGGAGTTTAAGACCAGCCTGGCCAACATGGTGAAACCCCGTCTCTACTAAGAATACAAAAATGTGCTGTGTGTGGTAGCAGGCACCTGTAGTCCCAGCTACTCGGGAGGCTGAGACAGGAGAATCGCTTGAACCAAGGAGGTGGAGGTTGCAGTGAGTCAAGATCGCACCACTGCACTCCAGCCTGGTGACAGAGTGAGACTCCGTCTAAAAAAAATATATATATGAAAAATTGTTTATGAAAATATCTGTCCATAATCCACCCTTTATTCATGTACATTTATAATAAAAATTATAACAATATATAAAATATACAATAGAGTCAAGCAGAAAATCTAAGTTACAGCAGTCTCCCGCCTGGCAAATGGCAAAAGCAAATGATACTCCTCTTTGGAGGAACTCAACTTTATTCCAGGCCTCAAAGACTTTCCACACATAGCGTGATTATGAAAATGGGTAACTCACAGTCAGTCAAAAACTTACAAATTATAATGGAGTGAGAGCCAGCAGAAACAATGGCGAACAGAATCAGAACCTCAATGGCTTTGTATATTGAAATTTTCTGTCATTATATAATAACTATATTGATACATTTAAACAAACTAGAAAATATGAGCAAAAAACCGAACAGTACATTATAAGAAATAGTACAGAAGATTTGAAAAGGAAACAAGTAAAACTTCTAAAAACAGAAACATATAATCTTTGAAATTAAAAATTCAATGTATAAATTAAATAGCAGATTAGATGTTGCTAAAGAAAGAACTAATAAACCAGAAGATTTCATCCAAAAAATGTTATACAGATAATAGATCAAAAATATGAGAAGGTGGTAAAAAAAAAAAAAAAAAAAAAAAAAAAGAAGCTAATATGTGGAGAATATAGTGAGAGGTCCTGACATGTATTTCTAATCAGAGTTCTGGGGATACATAATAGAGAACATGAGTGGGAGGACAATATTTGAAGAGACAACAGCTATGAATTTTCTAGAGCTGTTGAAAGACACATATCCTTGAATCCAGAAAACCTAATAAATTCCTGCAGGAAAATTTAAAAGAAATCCACCTACACATACCAGAGTAAAACCTCAGATCATCAAAGAGCCAATCTTAAAAGCAGCCAGAGAGAAAAGACAAATCATCTGCATATAAATGGTAAATGGACAGACAGCTGACTTTTCAATAGCAACAAGGAAACTAGAAAACAGCAGAAGAGTATATTTAATGTACTAAAAGAAATAACTATCAAGGAAAGATTATGTATTCAGCAAAACTATCTTTCTAGAACAAAGACAAACCTACAACTAAGATTATACTTAATGGTGAAAGACTGAATGTTTCTGTTAGATATGAGTTCTAAATTTCTTTTCAAAGAATTAATATGTCAGTATGTTCAATTCTTTGCCTTCTACTTTTAAACTTAACTTCCTTGTAAAGCAACCTTTTTCAATTACCTACTCCACCCTGACTCATTCCGATTACCTACTCCACCCTGACTCATTCCGATCACCTGTGCCACCCTAACTCATTCTGATCACATGCTCCACTCTAGCTCATTCAGATTACCTGCTACCTGCTCTGCCGTGACTCCCGCCAATGCATTCACCCTGTCATTCTCTTTAAATTAGCCAATCAGAATTAGTTTAGCCTGTGCGGTCTAATCCTAGCCAACAGGGGAACCACACAGCAGCAGGGGCCACGTGCCTCAGGGATAAGAACCCCTTCCCCTCCCTTGTCCAAGTGCACCCTCACCTTTGCTCCATCTGTAAGGGTGCACCCTGCTACAGAAGTAACTTGCCTTGCTGAGAATTAAAAAGAAAATTTTATATTCTAGTGCTATTCCTTTTGCGGCACCAAAACTTATATATAACATTTCCCTGTAAGATCAAAAACAAGACAAGGATGTCTGCTCTCACCAATTCTATTTGACATTGCATTTCAGGTTAGTGCTAGGTTAATTAAGGAAGAAAATGAAATAAAAGGCATCCAGATTAAAAAGGAAGAGGTACAACTATCTCTGTTTGCACGTGACATGATCTTATACAGCAAATCCCAAGGAATACTAAAAATTTATTAGAAATAATAAGTTTATTAAGGTTTCAAGATATAAGATCAAATACCAAAATCAATTCTATTTCTATACCGTAGCAATAAAAAATCTGAAAATAAAATTGAGAAAACAGTTCCATTGGCAATAGCATCAAAGAAATACATAGGAATGAATTTAACAAAAGAAGTTCAAAATGTGTACTCTGAAAACTACAAAATGTTAAAGAAGGCCTAAATAAATAGAAAGGTGCCCCTTGTTCATAAATCAAAAGACTTGTTATTAAGATGGAAGCACTGGCTTGCAGATGGCTGCCATCTTGCTGCATCTTCACATGGCAAAGAAAGGGAGAGGGACAGCCAGCAAACTCTCTAGTGTCTCCTGCTGTAAGAGCACTAATCTCATCATGAGGGCCCCACCCTTATGATCTCATCTAAACCTAATTATCTCACAAAGGCCCGTCTCCAAATACTATGATGTTGGAGGTCAGGGCTTCAACATATGAATTGGGGGTGGGGACACAATTCAGTCTATAGAAAATGCAATCCCTCTCAAAATCTCAGCTGGCTTCTTTGCCGAAATTGATGGTCTGATCCTAAAATTCATATGGAATTTCAAGGGATGGACATAGAATAGCCAAGCAATCTTTAAAAAGAACGAAGTTGGAGAACTCACACTTCCCGCTTTTAAATTTGCTACAAGGCTATAATAAATAAGATAGGGTGGTACTAGCACAAGGATAGGCATAGAAATGAATACAATCCAAAATATAAATATGAACTCTTATATTTATGGTTGGTTAATTTTCAACAAGGCTGTTGAGATAATTCAAGAGGGAAAAATGGTCCTTTCAACAAAAGGTGTTTGGAAAAGTGAATATTCATATGCAAAAAATGAAGTCAAACTCTTTCTTTACACATACATAAAAATTAACTAAAAATTGATCAAAGACCTAAATGTAGAAGGTAAAATTAAGAAACTCTTAGGAAAAAATATAAGAATAAATCATTGTGATCTTGAGTTGTGCAAAACCTTCTTACATATGACACCAAAAGCTCAAGCAACAAAGGAAAAGTATATTCATTAGATAGTATCAAAATTTAAAACTTTTGCACTTCAATATACACCATCAAGGATGTGAAAAGACAACCCACAGAATAGGAGAAAATATTTGCAAATTATAAATCTGATAAAATATTTGGGTCTTGGCTATATAAAGAATTCTTAAAATTGCATAATAAAAAGACAAATAACCTAATTTCAAAATGGGCAAAGGATATGAATAGACATTTATCCAGAGAAGTCATACAAATGTCCAATAAGCACATAAAAAAATGCTCAACATCATTAGCCATCAAAGAAATGCAAATCAAACCACAATGAGATGCCACTTCACATCTACTAGAATGGCTATAATCAAAAAGATAGATAACTAGTGTTGATGAGGATGTGGAGACATTAGAACTCTCATACGTTGCTGGTAGAAAGGAATGTAAAATGGTGCAGCTACTTGGGAGAATAGTCTGGCAGTTCCTCAAAAGATGAAATGTAGAGTTACCATATGACCCAGCAATTCCAAATTCCACTCCTCAGTGTATACTCAAGAGAAATAAAAATATATGTTCACACAGAAATATATACATGAATGTTCATAGCAGCATTATTCATAATAGCCAAAAGGTAGAAAAAGTCAAATCTTCATCAATCAATGAATGGATAAATAAAATGTGATCTATCCCCACAGAGGGATACTATTTAGCAATAAAAAGGAATGAAATACTAATTAATGCTCCAATGGGAATAGGCCTTGAAAACATGTGAAAGAAAACAGTCACAAAAGGCTACATATTGTAGGATTTCATATGTATGAAATGCTCAAAACAGGCAAATTATATAAAGACAGAAAGCAGATTCATGGTTATCTAGGGTTGGGGGTAGTTGGAGGAAGATAAGGAGTGATTTCTAATGGGTTTGTGGCTTGTTTTGGAGGTGATGAAAACGTTCTGGAATTAGATAGTGGTAACGATTGCACAACTTTGTGAATATGCTAAGAAATGGTTGAATTGTACATTTTAAATTGTTGGATTATATGACTTGTGAATTGTATCTCATTAAAACTGTTAAAATGGACTGGGTGCGGTGGCACACACCTGTAATCCCAGCATTTTGGGAGGCTGAGGCAGGCGGATCACCTGAGCCCAGGAGTTTGAGAGCAGCCTGAGCAACATAGCAAAACCTCTTCTCTACAAAAAATACAAAAATTAGCTGGGCGTGGTGGCACACGCCTGTAGTCCCAGCTACTTGGGAGGCTGAGGTGAGAGGATCATTTGAGCCCAGCAGGCGGAGGTTGCAGTGAGCTGTGATCACACCATTGCACTCCAGGCTGGTCGACAGAGCGAGTCCCTGTCTCAAAACAAAACAAAAACTGTTAAAATAAAAGACCCAAAGCAAAGTAAAAACATGTTTAGATTTTTTAAAACTGAATTTACCAACAACAAACTCTCATTAAATGAAATTTAAAAATATGTTCTGTAAGCAGAAGAAACATGATCCCCAGATGGCAGAACTGAGATGAAAGATGGCATGCTTAGCAAAATCTTAATGAAAATCAGAAAACACTTGAAACTGAAAGATAGCAAAAATACTATGTATCAAAAACTAGCATTACAAAATGTAGTTTAAAGTGGTACTCAGAGGAAAATGTGTAGCCTTAAATTATCACAATAGAAAAGAATAAGTTTGAAAATTAATGAACCAAGTGTTCAACTCAAAAAGTTTGAAGAGCAGAATGAATCCAAGTAAAATAGAAGGAAGGAAATAATATAATAGACATTAATCAAATAAAAAACACACAATGGGCAGGATTAACAAAACAAAAGTTGATTCTTTAAAAATACAAGTAAAATAGACAAAATTCTGGCAAAATTATTCAAGTAATGGGAGAAAATATACAAATGAACAATCTTAAGAATTAAAATAGTCACATCACTGTAGCTGCTATTAAAATTAAAGACATAATAAGAAATATTATAAACAATTTAGAGTAATAAATTTTAAAACTTAGATAACAAAATTTATCGATTCTTGAGTGCCAACTAAAACCTACTCAAGAAGAAATTTTGAAACCTGAGTAGTCCTATAATCATCCAAGATATTGAATTTGTGAATGTGTAGTTAAGACTCTTCTACCACCAAAGAAACAAAAATCAGCGTTAGAATCAAGTTCTACAAAACATTCAAAAACAAATCATCTATGTCGTATAGAAAGTCTTTCAGAGAAGAGAGAAAGGGTATACTTCCCAACTCATTTGAACCAGCACAATACCAAACAAGGAAAAGTAATCATATGTCCATATCATTCATGAACATAGATTTAAAAATCTTAGACAAAATATTAGCAAACCAAGTTGAGGAAAGTGTGAAAAATAAAGCATAACTGACCAAATTGAGTCTATTCCAGAAATTTGAAATTGGCTTAATATTAGAAAACTGGCTAATATATTTTGCTATAAAGATAGGAAAGGATAAAAATATTTGATTATTTTAATAGAGTAGAGAAGGTACTAGATAGAATTTAAAACCCACTTATATCTAGTTGTTTTTTTTGTTTGTCTGTTTGTTTTTGTTTTTGTTTTTGTTTTTTGAGACAGAGTCTTGCTCTGTCGCCCAGGCTAGAGTGCAGTGGAGCGATCTCATCTCACTGCAAGCTCCGCCTCCCGGGTTCATGCCATTCTCCTGCCTCAGCCTCCCGTATACCTAGTAATTTTTAAAACTAGGAGGAATTGAAGAAAGCTGTCATAACTGATGGATTATGTGTACAAAATATATAAAGGAAACATTTAATGGTAAAATGCTGAAAGCATTCTCGTTAAGATCAGGAACAAGATAGAGGTGCTTACTGTTATGACTTCTGTTCAACATTTGGTCTGGAGGATCCTAGACAATTCAGCAAGATATAGAAATAAAAGTTATATGGTTTGAAAAGGAAAAAAAAAATGTAATTATTTTTAGATTATATAATTGTCTGCAGAGAAAACCCAAAATAATCTACAATTTAGTAAAATCAATAAGAAAATTAGTTTATAATAAGGAGAAAGGAAAAGAACCCGTTGGTCACTTTTAGATAATGCTGGTGAAATAATTATTTTGAAACAAACAATATGGGCAAAGAATCAAAACTTTAACCTATTGTACAAACTGTACAGTACTTAACTGTAAGCAAGGGTTGATGAAATTTTCTATCTACAGAAACACTCCACCTATGGGCGCCTGTAGTCCCAGCTACTCGGGAGGCTGAGGCAGGAGAATGGCGTGAACCCGGGAGGCGGAGCTTGCAGTGAGCCGATATCGCGCCACTGCACTCCAGCCTGGGCGACAGAGCGAGACTCCGTCTCACAAAAAATAAAAAAAGAAAGAAAAAGAAACACTCCACCTAATAAATGAAGAATTAAATCATTAGAATATTTTAATTTTGCAAAGCTGTAATGAAATAATGTATCTAGCAATGATCATCAGTAGCCATTTCTACTCACCAACACCACCACCCCAAATCATAGAAGTGCAGAACATCAATGTAGGATTATTCCTAAAAAGAAAAAAATAATCAGACCTGAATTTCAAGTTTCTAGATATAACCACCATTTACAGAAAATGTAAAAGAAATTAATCAACAACATAGGGGTACAATCAGCGAAATTCAAACTGCAGAAATGACTCAGTGTCTTTAATAAATACATTGCAAGGAGAAAATAAGAAGGAAAAATAGCAATTAAGGGACTTAAGAGGTACGTCAAACAAATGCAATGTGTGAACCTTGATAGATTTTTATTCAAACAACTAATCACTAAAACAAAAAAAAGAAAAGAAAACAAGAATGGGATAACTGGAAAAACTTGAACTCACTGACTTGATAATGCCTTAGTAGACATTATTTTCAATGCTTTTAGATTATTGTGGTTGACTTTTTTAAAGAATCCTAATATTTTAGAGATACATTCTGAAATAATAATACTAAAAAGAAAGTCAATAAGAGTTTATTAAGGTTACTAAATACAGAATAAATATAGAAAAAAATTGCATTTGTATTCACCATTAACAATCAAGACACCATTTACCTGAACAAGAAAAAAAATTTAATTTAGAAATAAATTTTATAAAGTTGTATAAGATAAAAATTATAAAATTGTTAACTTTATAGAATATCATAAGAAAGACATTAAAGACCTAAGTAATTTTTTAATATGCTAAGTTCTCTGATAGAAAGATAGAAATATCAAAAAGATGACAGTTCTACTCTGGTTGAACTATATATTCAAAACAATTCTAATACATTCCGTAAGGCTTTCCATAGAAATTAAGAAATCAGTTAAAATTCTATTCTTGACAAAGGCCAGGCATAATCAAAGCATTCCTAAAGAGCAACAAAGCAAGAGGGCCTGTCCTACCAGATATCATCATTTGTTATTAAAACCTATTAAGACCATGTGATCTTGGATTAAGGAGAGATCAATAGACCAATGGAACTGAATATAGAACTAAACACAAACTTCCATATATATGGAAACTTGCTTTTTGCAGATCAGTGGGGAAAGATTAGACTGCTTAATAAATGATGCTGAGATGATTAATTATCCATGTGGGAGAAAATCAGATCCCTACTGTATATCATTCCCTAAAGTCAATTCCAGGTAGATTAACAGTTTTACTATGAAAGGCAGCTCAATAAAATTTTTAGAAGACAATATAGGAGATATCTTTTAGGATTTCAGCGTAGAGAATAATTTCTGAAACATGACACAGAAAGGGCAATCCGTAAAGGAAAAGATTTACAAATTCAGCAACATAAAAACTGAGAACTTTGGTTCATCCAAAAACAAGAAAAGGGGAGCAAAAAGCAAGCCCAAAATTGCAGAAGATATTTGTAATAAATGACTGAAAAAGGATTGATTTCTAAAATATATTAAGAATTTCTACAAGTCTAAAATTTAAAAAATGAGCAAAAAACATTAGCAGGTATTTTAACACTTGAAAAAAATTCTCAATTTCATTAATCATTAGGCAAATGAAATTTGAAATCACAAAATTATAAATGGCATCATTTCACATCCACTATGTTGACCAAATATGTCAGATATTACTAAGTACTGTTGATGATATGTATCAGTGGGAACTGCTGGTGGGAAGGTAAATAGGAAAAGCTCTTTGGAAAACAGTGAGACATTACCCCACAAAAAACTGCAAGTAGCTCAAATGCCCTTCAGCAGTGGAGTAGACCAACTGTGATGTATTCAGGCAATGGAATACAGCACAGCAGTGAAAATGAGTGAACAGCAGTTACGTGCATTGATGTGGATGAATCTCAACACACAATACTGAGGGAATGAAGCAGGTATGGGACAATTGCAGTATGACTCCATCAACATAAAGCTCAAAAACAGGTCAGACTAAACAAAATATTGTTGATGGATACATCACAGGTGTAAAACTATAAAGTAAAGCAAGGGAATGGTAAACACATAATTAGGGACAGTATGGGACAGAGGTGCTCTTACGGAGAGGAGAGGCTTCTAAGGAATTGGCGGTGTTCTGTTTCATAAACTCAGTAGTGGGTACTTGGGAGTTATTTTACTATTCCTTAAACCGTACATATATATTTTATACATTTTCTCTATGTATAGTATATTTCACAATGAAATGTTCTAAATAATGAATTAGATCACCCTCAGGGACTCTTCTAACTCTTGGATTTTGAAATTCCATAAAATCCAGTCTCATTCGAAAAGTTGAAAATCACTAAAATTGTATCACAGAGTCTTGGACTTTCTGATCTAGGTGTGTCCTCAGTTAACCACCCAGCCCCTTCATCTTACAAATGAGCTCCAGAGAGCTGGGGTAACTTTTTCAAAATCTCCCAGCACTTGAGTGCTAGAACAGGACCACGGACAAAGGTCCAATAACCTACAAAATAGCACATTGTTCACTGACACATTCCGGGGCTGTGTGCAAGCCCTCCTTCTGGGCCTTATATTTACATTGAGCATTTATACTGGATTTGCTCAAAGCAGTTTTAACGTTCAATATTCCATTCCATTGTTAATCCATATGGTCCACTGTTTTTAATTGGTAGACTTCATTTTTTTGATTCACAGAATAACGACTGCCACAGGTATATTCATTCCACATCAGTTCCGTACTGCAAACCCTCTCCGTGGCTTTCCTGTTATTTGAATGTCTGGCTCCACTCAGCCTCAGATCCATCTGTCATGCTGGTCCAGCTTGCCTTCCATCCCTGTGCTCCCTGCTGTATTTCCAGGAACCCCTGAGAGACTTATCAACCTTTACATCCTTTCTACCAAAAACTTCCTCCTTCAGTTCCTTGGGAGAAAAAGAGGACTGATTGTTCCAAGTTTTCCTACGGTCGCCTGGATTTCTCCACTGGGAGAGGTGGCTCTGGGGGTGGAGTTGGCAAGGGAGACAAAGGAGAAAAAAAAAAAGGGAAAAAACAGGAGCTGTTTCCAGTGAGGTTGTAGGCCATGACCTAATTGATTCCACAGCCATGAAGTCAATTGCTCCACCACCTGCACGGCCCAGAACAGCCTGTGCTCTGGCTTTGCCTGCTCGTGAGACCAGACATGGTTTGATGTGATGAATTTTCATAATGCCTGATGGAAGATGAACCCTTCCCAGATTTCTGCCACCACCACCGTCTCCACCATACTCCTGCCTCTTCATAGGGGTGGGGTCAGGGGTCACAAGCAATGCTCCACACTGAGTTTAAAATGTTTAGGTGTAGAGTAAGCCCTAAAGGAAGCTTTTCTTCTCATAGACTTACAGCATGGCAGTTCTACTCAGTGATGAGACCAGAGATTGGGTGGTCTGACTCTCAGACCATTGTGTCTCCCACTGTCCTGAGCTGTTCCCCGCATGCAGTGACTTCTGAAGCTGCCTCCTCCTCACTCAGCCTCACCCTTTAAGCCTCCAGTCCCCAGAGGTGAACAAACACTTATGAAATATTCCTGGCATTGACCTGGCACTCTCTCTTATTTTTAACCTGGCTGCTTTTGTGAAACAACTTTCTCTGTTAAAGGTGAGGTAGTATTTGCTGGGGTGTTTCCACTCAGTTCCAGGCTGACTCTTCAGACTTACAGGCTTGGTAACTATCTTATTGGTTTTCCCATCATTGATCACCCTTGAGAAAGCTGACTTGTACTAACCAAGTCCTCAGGAAACTGATGTAGAAAGCCAGAATACCTGTTCATCAATGTAGACAAGAGGTGTGACCTTGAGTTGGACTGTTTCATGGTGGCCTGGCCAGCACCTGGCCTCTCAGAGGCAATCTAGGTGGAAAGTCAGTCCATCAGACAGCAGCCTCAGAACCAGGGGAGCTGGTGACAGGATTTAAATGGGCCCCCCAGTTGCCTTCCACTGATTGCTAACCAGCCCCCTTCCTGGCTGGCACATCCTTGCTTTAGCTGATCGGTACATTCAGTGGGTTACTACAGCTCTGGTGGCCCTGCGAGCCATTTATTCCCTTGGAAGAAACTTTGCATCTTTCTGCTCTGCCCATAATGCGTTCATGTCACAACTTAACTCCTTACAGGAAAATCTCGTATTTCTAAGTCAGGGTGGATCTCACATAATTCAATTGTTCAAACACCTAAAAATCTACTTGTTTTTCTATTTTGTCCTACATTTATTTATCCCTATTATCCAAAAGAATATTCCAAGAGACTTTATGAAACGCCTTGTAAAATCCTGTTGCATCTCTGTTCAAAAGCCATCAGTGCAATTGATCATTTTTGCAGCTGAGTGATGGAGAATTATTACAGTCTTCTCCCATTTTTATATATGTTTGAGATATTTTTCTAAATTTTTCTAAACTAGGGAAAAAAACATCCATGGCTCCTCAGTATCCTACAAAACCTAATCTTCTTAAACTGGATCCAGGCCTTCCTCCAACTGGTCTGAACAATCTTTTCCTGCATTACTTCTCACCACTTCCTACAAACACCACCCCTACGTCTAGCCTTCACACAAATCAAATATCACTTGCACCTTCCTGCCTCTGTGCTTTGGCTCATTCTATTCCTTTAGTGTTCAACTCAGATGCTACCTCCTCTGAAAAGCCTCCCATGATCCCTTGCAACCGACAAGGCTTCTTTCTTCTACCTCATTCACAGTCCTTACTGCTTGCACTGGCTCTGTGGCCCGTCACCAACGATATGGGACATTTTTTTCTATATGATCTTCTCTCTGCAGCATTTTTAGCTCTTTGAAGTTCAGGGATTGTGTTTTATTATTCCTGCCTGGGAATAGACACCCCTCACTCCTTATGGCTATGGTGAGCACAGATTCTAGACTTCAAACCATCCATCCCATTGCCATCCGAAAGTATCTCCAGGTTGGGATTTGGAGCATATGGTCCCCACACTGCTCTTCACCTGGCACAGAATCATGCACATAGGAAGTACCCAGGAAATGTTTAACTGAGTGGTTCTTTTATTACATTCATATTTCCACCAGCTGTGCAGCCTTGCGTGAGCTGCACAGCTTAAACTTTTCATTTGTGTGTTGGGAGGAATGTACACATCAGTGCTTCTTAGTGTGCATCAGAGTCAACCTAGTGGGGTTGGGGAGTGCTGTTCAAATGCAGATGCCCTGGCCTCAGTTCCAGGAAGTCTGATTCAGGCCCAGGCATCTGGATTGTAAGAAGCTCTCAGGGTGATACTGATGCTAGTGGCCTACTGGCCATTCTTTAAGGAATTCTGGCCCCAAAGGCCTGTGAAGTCTGACATGTTACCATTCTGTGGCCACTCATGACACAGTCAGACACCAGCATTTCCCCCAGTGAGGACCTTCTGCTTGCAGACCCTCCCTGCACTCAACCTGCCGTTGTTTTCCTCCTTGTTTTCCTCCTTGTTTCCCCAAGTATGTGGCTGTGGCCTGGCCCAGTCAGGCTTCTTCTTCAAGAACCAGGAGTACATCTGCACCCAGGACTACCAGCAACTCTATGGCACCCGCTGTGACAGCTGCCGGGACTTCATCACAGGCGAAGTCATCTCCGCCCTGGGCCGCACCTACCACCCCAAGTGCTTCGTGTGCAGCTTGTGCAGGTGAGCGGGTGACCAGCAGGGACTGGGACCCTCTGCATAAGCCCCCGGGGCAGGGGAAGACCTGGCTTTTTCCAGGAAATTCTGGGGTGTACAAGGTTTATGCTGGGCACTTAGATTTCTGGAACCTCAGGTGTGGAGGGATCTGATGGGCCAGTGGTTTTCAAACACTGTTGCATCTGAATCTTTCTTATAAAATACAATCTGATCTAAAACACTGGTTTGTCCTGTGATAGGCAGAGTGAGGATCTGTACCTCCAAACTCAGCCTCCCAATTCCTCTCAAAAGGCCCCCAAAGAAACCACTGAGTCTCTCAGAACTCAGTTTGGAAACTGTGGATCAGGCCCAGCCTCCCACACCCTCATCCACAGGTGGGACAGGGATGTCTGTTCATAGCCTTCCTCCATCATCCTGGCACCACTTCATGCTGTTGGAGTGACCCTGGCAAGTGACCCCCACCTCTGTAAGCCTCAGTTTCTCCACCAGTAAAATGGAGGTCAAAGCCAATCCAACCTCACGGGGTTTTCTTGAAGATTAATGAGATAATGATGCAAGGACATTAGCTCAGTGACCAGTATGTGAGAGTGTCCGTTTTTATTATTCCTTTCATTATCATGATGATAGTCATCTACCTGCTCTCGGGACATCTCTTGGGATGGAGAGCTCATCACTGCCTCCTGCTTCACCCTCTGCATCTCCATCACTTGTTAATTCAGCAAGTGTACATTAAGACTTCACTGAATGCCAAGCAACACATTAAGGAGATGAAAAAATGAAGAAAGCTCAGCCCTGCCCACAAATACATTAAATGTTAATGGATAGCTCTGATTACATCATAAGTAAAGCATGATTGGAGTATATATGTATTTTTTTAATTGGGAAAGGAATGTATAGATTAATTATTCTCCCCACAAAATAACCACCAGTCACTTACCAGTTAGAATAACTAGAGTTTCTGATTGAGACTAATGACAGAGTGTGTAAGAAAACGTAATCCTCTCATGGAATTCATTCATCTACTCGGCTCTTAAAACCTGAGCCCTGAGCCCTGGAATCCCAGACCCCTGAGAGGTTAGCATAGAGGGTTCCTATGGTACAAGATGAGGTTTCTGTCAAGCCCCAGAGAGATGAGGTGACTCCCCAAGATCACGCGATGTCTTTCTACCACAAGGTAGTGGCTGAGCCACGATAAGAACACAGCTCCCCCGACCCTTGACCCAGTGCTCCCTCCGTTGTGCCACAGTGCTGATACAAGGGCAGTGGAGCCCCTGGGAGCCAATGTTAGGTGCTGTGCTCAGAGTCCTCATAACAGGCATCCCACTGCATGGGCGAGAGCAGCTCAACAGTGGGCGTGGTGGTGCCCGGGATTCTGTACACGGTTCATAATTTAGTTGGGGAGGCAGAGCCTGTACCAATTTGAGACTCCTCAGCTGTGGAAACTGAATAAATCCGGAGGAGGAGAGGAAGAGATTATTTACAGACTTACAAACTTCCTATTGGAAAGGGGGATTTTGAAAAATGCCTGAGTAGGAAAAGGAAGAAATTTTGGTAAGTTTGGGAGTTGAATGAATCCTTGACATATGGGAATAGATCAAATTGGGATGGAAAAAGTCCTTCCAGGAGAGAGAACAAGTATATGAGGAGTTAGTAACCTCTGCTTCTTACAACCCAGACATGTAAGCTCAGATAAGCATCATGATCTGCCCAAAATACACAAACACCCCAACTGGGCTCCAGTTCTCACCACCAGGCCCCTAATTGAACAGTTAAGTTGGCCTGTCACTGTGAACAGCATTTGAATTTGCGTGGTGCTCTAGAATTCAAGCTGTATGTGTTACCAAAGTGCTTTGAGCACATGTGTGGTCAGCTACAGAATCCCTCAGAAGAGGGTGTGTTGAATTTCTCCCTCATCCCACTTGCAGGAAGCCTTTCCCCATTGGAGACAAGGTGACCTTCAGCGGTAAAGAATGTGTGTGCCAAACGTGCTCGCAGTCCATGGCCAGCAGTAAGCCCATCAAGATTCATGGACCAAGCCGTGAGTCCTCCCCATGGGTATCTCCCTGTCCATGGGTGTGATCTCCCTGGGCTCCCCTTTCCCAGCACTGCCAACTGCTCCCACAAGCCTGGAGGGAAGTAGGAGAGGTTCGCGACCTGGAGGCCTCCTGCATCATGACCCTGTTGATATGTGGCCCAGACTCACAAGTTTCACAAGAACAATGCAGAGAAGAGGGGCTGCCTGGCCATAAACAGTGGTAGCCAGTGCCACATATTTGCCACATGGTATGTCTCCTCTGGGACAAGCTGAGTTCCTGATCTTATGTCCCATGGATACCTCAATAGGGCTGATCAAATGTTTTTTCACCAGTGGCTCTGAATTTTTACTGACTCCACTAATAAGCATTGGCGGACATGGCTTACAGAAGAGGTAGTATGGGGTGCCCTGGGAGCAAACCACAAGAACCGTGTTAGTGCCTCTTAGAAGGTCCCATAGACCACTGCATCAGCTTCACTGTGGGACTTGTAAAAATGCAAATGTCTGGGCTCACCCTGCACCTCTAGGGATGGAACCTAGGAATCAACATTCCTAGTAAGCTTCCTGGGTGATTCATTTGCTGTTCCTGAGATTCAGAACCACCATCTAGGGATAAAGGAAGCATCTGTCATGCCATGATGAATGTTATGTTTTATCACCAACCACAGATTTGGAGGGAAACTGAGGACCAGGAGCGCGCCTCAGAATGGTCATTCTAATTTGTGGGATGTCCATCCCACTCAAGTGTGCCTAGTGATAAGATGTCTAAATCATTGTTCCCAGATGCCCTTGGCAGACTGCTGCTGCACGTGCCCACACACACATAGACCTGGCCCCCTGGGTCTTGGTAAGCCACACTAGGCTCCAGTGTTCTTTCATGTTATATGACACTCTCACTGGCCTGGACAAGAGAATCAATGAAAACCCATTAGCCTCCTGTGCTGCATCACTGTGCGGGTGCAGGGTGCTGTTGGCCATGGTACCGGCAGAGTCAGCATGCTGGGCTGCATCCAGCCAGAGAGAGTGAGCAGAGATCACCCCGAGTCAGCAGGGCTTAGCTCCCAGGGGCTTCTCTGGAGTCCGTCCAGCTGTGGTGAGCTGAGGAGAAAGACAGTGAGAAGGCTCCCTCCCTTGCCTCCTCTTCCTTTCAGCCAAATCGGATCTGTTCCTGGAATGTGCACAGCCCTTCCTTTGGCGTCCTTGATGATGCTCAAGAATAGATCGCTGCTCCAACCAGGTTTCCATGTCAAGGTGGCTGAGTGCATACAGTGTTATCCTTCACAGCTCCTTGAAAGCATCATCCAGAGTGACAGAAAAACAAGGAGGCTGGGATGTGGGACCACGACCCTGTGGCCAGTGCTGAGGACCCCAGAGACTGATGGGGCCATGTGTGAGGCAGGAGAGGGAGAAGTGAGCCTGAGTTGGGAGGCTGCCAAACTTCTGCATGCTGCAAAGCAGTCACGAAGCCTCCCTGAGACTCAGTTTACCCAGTTATGAAAGAGGGATAGAATTTCCTATCTTCCTCACAGGAGTGTTGGGGAAAGCAAATGTATTAGTTCGGGGATCAAACTAGGATGCATTGCAGTGTATAAAATGCTCTATAAATACAGAGTGAGGGATGATATTGGTGTGGAGGTTTAATATAGAAAGCACACCAAAAGAGATTGCGATTAAGACTCCTGGGTCGGTTGTTACTTCCCCTAGTTTGGGTTGTGTGTTACTGTGTGCATTTGTGCTGCACCTATCACCGACTGTGTTAGGTGGGATAGTTCTTCAGCTGAATGTGGGAGTCTCACATGTGAGTGCGTTTTCAAAGAAAGGCTCCCAAATGTGTCCACCATAATTTGGATGTTTAGGAGGTGGAAGAAGGTGAGGAAAAAGTGAGTCAAGAGGAGAAAATGAGCACCTGGGCAGTTTCCAGTGGGGGCATACTTAGTATTTATAGCTTATCTTGTTACTCACAAAGTAAAGACATCAATCCATGGATCTACAGTGATATGTTTTACAGAGGTATTTTCTCCAAAGGTGGTCACTATTCATGCTGCAAATGCAAAGTAGCTCCTGACTAGATGGGGTGCTGGAAGGCCTTCTGAGCTCCCATGGGATACAGGAAACCAAAGCCAGGTTTAAGAGATTGCTAAGAAAAAGAACATATCATGGAAAAGGAAAAGAAGAACAAAATAATTGGGTTTTTTTTAAGCTACAAGTGTGACGTTTCATCTCTGGAGAGTAAATAAAAATATTTTGGAAAATCAGGAGCAGTGTCTACTCCAAAGAGACCAAGAAAAATACTCAAGAACTATCAAGAGAAAATAATTGTGTTACCACAGGTAGAAGAAATGTTTCCTCACCAGCCTCACTGAGAAGAATCAGCAACAGTAGCAACAGAAACTCCACCATCACCATCACCACCACCACAATAACCATCATCATTGCAAACACTGATTGACTGTTACTATTTCCAGGCACTGCACAGACCTCAGTGAGAAGAATCAGCAGCAGTCTCAGCAACAGCACCACCACTGCCATCACCATCATATCACCACCATCACCATCATCACTAACATCACCACCATTGCCATCACACCACCACCATAACCATCATCATCACTAACATCACCACCATCACTGCCATTGCCATCACTGTCACACCACTACCCTCACCATCATCATCACTAACACCACCACCATTATCATTATCATCACTACTACCATCATCACTACAATCATCACCACCACTATCTTCACCATCACTACCATCATCATGAACAATACCATCAATACCACCACCATCATCACCACCAACAACACTGTCACGAACAACGCGATCACTACCATCATCCCCACCACCACCACCACCTCCATCATTACTACCGCAATAACCACCATCATTGCTAACACTGATTAACTGTTACTGTTGCCAAATACTGCAAAAACCTCATTGAGAACAATCAGATGCAGTAGCAGCAGTACCACCACCACCACCATCATCACCATCACCTTCTCCACCATCACCACCATCATCATGACCGACACCATTGACACCACCACCACGACCACCACCAACACCGTGTCTCCACCAACATGATCACTACCATCATCACTACCATCACCACCCTCATCACCATTATGACCAACACCACCATCACCATCAATACCATTGTCACCACCAACACAATCACCACCACCATCACCAACACTAGCATAATCACCACTATTACCACTATCACCATCACCAGCAGCATCAACACCATCACCACCAATATTATTACCACCATCACCACTGTCATCATCATCACCACCAACACTGTCAGCACCAACAATACCACCACCACCACCATCACCACCACTAACATAGATTATTACTATTGTCAAGCACCTCACTAAGTGTTTTTTACAGAAGATTTCATTTAATCATTACAACAACCCTATGAGGGAGATAAGAGTGATTATTTTATAGATGAGGAAACTGAGACTCAGTGAGCATAAATGACTTGCCCAAAGTCACCCAGATAACGAATAATGGAACTAGAATGTGAGAGCAGCCAGTCTGGCCTTAGATCCTATTCCCTTAACACCAGAGACATGACTTGCATGTACCAGAGACATGACTTGCAACTTGGGAAGTGTCTAGTCTTCCTGGATTAGTTGCCTAAAACAAGGTACGGAGCTTGCTATGACTCACAAAACCCACTCATTTTTGCTGATTTAAATAGAATGAATGACACAGTCTAAAAAAGATTAAAATGACTGTCTAATGTCTTTAGGAGGCCTCAGTTTATAACTGAGGGATCTGTGAGGGACAGGTGGTAGCATCATACATTCTGCCAGCTGAAGACTGTAATTTTGGAATTGAGAGGAACATATGGAGGAGTGGACAGCTGGCTCTGCAGACACCAACTTGGAACAGGGTGTGGTTTTCCTGATTCTATTTATTACACCAGACCCACGGGCTCCCTGGTGGCATGCCTGAGGCTCCACTGGTGGTCAAGAGTAAAAGGAGGAAGAAGAGGGAGAAAAGGTCCTAATAAATAAGAAGCTGATATAATGGGGGAGCAGCAGTATAACATAAAAAGAAAAGCCACATGGAGAAGACGTCCCAGAATTCTCACAGAGAATCAGCAGGCTTCCCTACAAAAAGACTATCACTCCTGACTTCAGAACAGAGATTGGGTAATGCACAGAATGTGGGTTAAAAACAGGAGGATATGAAATAATAATGACAACAACCACTTATTGGATACATATGGGCCAAGCATTGTGCTAAGGCCTAACGGGCCTGATTTTAGTTAACCTTCACACCAGTGTTTTAAGGAAGATATTCAGATGAGTAAGTCTGGGCTTAGAGACCACACAATTCATAAGGGAAGGAGCTGGGATTCTCTCCTAGGCCAACTTCCCACCACTCACTCCAACTCTCAACCCAGCCTCTACCCACTGTGCTGTACTATCTCCTACAGCTTAACTCAAGGGGCTAAATTCATCTCAGATGTACCACTGAAAGTTGAAGAGATAGGATTCATTTTCATTACTAGAGTGTAGCCATGAAAGGATCCAGCTATGCAATAAGTTTTTTTTGAAGAAATGGAGAATTGTGTTGTTTGCCAATAACACGTCTTTCTCCGTGGAATCCACAAGTGAATTTGATCAGTGGATGACCTTGTCAAGCAAGAAAAAGTGTAAGGAATAAAGAAGAGAGAAACTATAGTTGTCTTTAATTCTTTGAAAGGACTGTCATATGGGAAAAGAGGTGGATTATTCTTGATGCATAAGAATGGGAGCAGTCACAGGAGTCAAGTCTCGGCTCCACATAAAGAAGACAGTCATGACAATCATACCTGTCCAAGGGCAGAGTGGACTTCCTCACCACCCCTTCCTCAGGAGGAGTTAAACTGCCCACTACTGGAGGTGATTAAGCAGAGGAGGAGTGCCCACTTGTCAAGAATGCTGTAGGTTACTGCATTGAGTGGGATATTTGACCAAATACTCTGTGAGCTCCGAACCCCCGTGGAATGTTGAGGCCCTGTTGGGGAGGCCCACAGAGATACAAGTTCAGTATTAGTGGCCTAGAAAGCTTGACCAGGTGTCTACAGTCCTTGGGTTCATCTATACTGAGCATGGACAAGTCATTTCAGATCCCTGTCTATCTGTAAAAGACAAGGGGGTACCTGACCTCTCTAAGCTATTGCATTCTGGAGTCTAATTATTGGGCAGGGGGTGCAAATAGACTTATAGACTTACGCCAGGAGAATAGAAAGGAAGAGAGATAAATCCCAAAACTCTTTCTTCTCCCAACCCCCATCTGAAGGCCTGGGGCTTGAAGCGTTTTGCAAGTAGAGACCTTTCTGCCCCCAACTTGTACTAAGGGATGTTAGAAAGGCATGCAACAGCCAAGAGGCGGAGTACTGTGGGAACTGACTCATACAAACACTTCATCAGGGCCCCAGACCCTCCGCACAGCTGGCCGGACCCACCACCCTTCCTAGATTTGCAGACACATCATCTTTTCTTCTAGGACAGTCTCCCAGCTGGATGTGGGGGCTGTCCAGCCAGCATCCCCTAACTTTACATGCAGTTTCTGCTCTCCTCACTACTCCCAAGTGTGCATTTGTCTTATGGAGCCAACAGAGAAGTTTTTCCTCTGGTCAACTTTGCCCCATGACCCTTTCCTCCTCCAAAGTGGGTCATCCAGTTGGCTAGGCCTGAATTCCCAGCAGTTGCCAAGTGCCTTGGATGTTGGCTCCATTTCCGGACCCTCTCCAGACATTCATTGAGCAACAAGCTGATGCTAGGCTTGGCCCACATTCTGTTGGCCCCAACTCACATTCCAGGGTGACCATGACAGGGAGTGAGAGCACCTTTCTGGTTTGGGACAGTCTTATCAGGCCCTATAATCCTTGCCACCTGGGAAGGCACATGTTCAATGTGTGAAGCACAATGGGGAAGGGGTGGGCGTGGAAATTCTCTTTGTTACCTGGGTACCATCAGGCCCATTCATTCATACACATTCAGTAAATATGCTTTGAGTTCCTGTTACGGGCTGAGCACTGTGCTAGGCAAAGGAATAGATTTAACCACAAAATATAAACACTGCCCTTGCCATTGAGTATATAGCCTAAGAGTTTGAAAAAATGTATACTTAGCCCAACCCCAGGAGCAGTGCTTCTTAAACTTCACTCTGCATGGAGGTCTTGTTAAAATTCAAGAGGTCTGGGTGGGGCCTGCGATGCTGCACACTGTCAGCTTCCAGGTGATGCTGACACTGCAGATGGCAAGGTCATGGACAGCGGCAGAGCTTAGTTAGCAATTTGAGGAGGGCTGGAAGCAGCGCAGGGTCCACTTTCAGTGAACAATGTGGTCTTGATGACAAGCAGGGAGGTCTTTCTTTCTCCCCTACACCAAGACCCCTTGTCAAGAGGCCAGGGCTCCAGTGGCCTTTCCTCTCCCCTGGGAGAGCCTCTGGGCAGCTGCCAGTGTCAGGGTGGGAGCAACTATGGGAACACTGGCATTCAGGGAGGGGTTTCCTCAACGTGAGCCTGAGATAGCAGGGGTCAAAGGGCCCAGGGTGCTTTGCTCAGCAGTGTCCTCTTGTCTCTGCAGACTGTGCCGGGTGCAAGGAGGAGATCAAACATGGCCAGTCACTCCTGGCTCTGGACAAGCAGTGGCACGTCAGCTGCTTCAAGTGCCAGACCTGCAGCGTCATCCTCACCGGGGAGTACATCAGCAAGTGGGTCCCCCCGCTCCTGCCCCAGCTGCCTGGGCATCTGCATTCTGTGGGGCCTGCCCCATCGGTCCCGTGCCCACCTCCAGCATCATCTCCCTTCCTTTCCATCTGCTGCTGCACTCTGGCCAAACGGCATCTTTCCCAGCAGCCTCTTTCCCCTGTTGGACCCTCCCAAGGGTGTTCCCTCTGCCCGAGACACCCTCCCTGTTCCTCACACACCTGCTGGCCCTTCTCTCCCTTCTGGTCTCGGTCCCCATGCCTTCTCCTCCGGCCATCTCTCATTTACTGCCCCATTTTGGGCCCTCAGAGTACCTTGTTTGTTTCCTTCACACAGGCTGCCACCGTTGATAATTACATATTTATCCCTGGTAACTTTGTAATAATGCTAGTAATACTACCTACCATTTATTGTGCTTTAATTATGGAGAAGGAACTCACTACTTTGTATCACTTTAAATCCTCATAACTGCCCCTTTGAGGAATTTATCCCCCCTGAGTACTTAGACTTGAGAGAGTAAATAACTTGCTCCAATAATAGTGTTTAATCTCTGTCCCCACCAGGACAGGGGCTTTGTTTTAATCACTGCTATATCCCCTGCCCTGAGAGCCACGCCTGACCCACAGTCAGTAACATAGTTGCTGAATGAATTTAATGGAAATGAGAGGAGGTGATGGGTGCACAGGTATCCAGAAAGGCCAACCTCCAGTGACCCACACACTGCAGTATTAGACAAGCGTCCCCTTGTTGCTAGGCCCCAGGGACCACCTTTATATACTCAAGTACCTAAAAGCAATTATCAGCACAGACCCTTTGTCATAGCTTTGATACCACATGACCCCAGACGCTTCTAGATGCCACTCTCTGGCCTGATGCCAGGCAGTGGCAAGCACACAGAGCTGCAATGCACATGCTTCTCCTGTCAAGACGCTGTATTCTAATACAGGAAACATATGCTGCATTCATGAAGAATTATGACACCAGGGAATGTGTGATCAGGAGCCCAGACAAGCTTTATTCTTTAAGACCTTTTTGATCCTAAGCGACAGAAAACCCAACTCCAACTCAATTAAAAGCAAAAATAGGAGTTTATTAACTCACAGATATGGGAAGGCCAGAGGCACACTGGCTTCAGGCATGGAGGAATCCAGGGGCTTAAGGATGTCATTAGTACTTCAGAAGTCTCTGTCTTTCTCTATCTTTTTCTCTCTCTCTCTCTCTCTCTCTTTCTCTCTCTCTCTCTCTCTCTCTCTGTCCCTGTCTTTCTCTGCTGTCTTCATGGTGGATTAGTTCTCAACCTGGCCCTCCCCAAGTGCTAGCAAAGAAGATTGCCGACACTCCAGGCTTTCATACCAAGCCTAGCAGAGGAAGAGGCCTCCTTCCCAGGAACTCCAGCAAACGTCCCAGGGCTGCCTCTGATTTGGCCACTGTTAGGTCACATACCCATTCCTGACCAATCACTGACCCAGAGGATCTGAACCCTAGAGCCAGAGAGCAGCCCCTGGTGACCCACAGGGACCTCAACTGGGAAGGGGTGGCTTCCAAAGCGAAATCCAGGTGAGGTACTATTACCAGCAGAAGGGGAAATGGATGCTGGCCAAACAACACCTGCCTGTGTCCAAGATAACAAGTAAAGGGCTGTGAATATTCAGAGAAAAAAGAGATGACTACTAACTAGCATGAAGTAGAATCTTGAATCTCTGAGAGCTCCGTGGAAGGTGGGGGTAAGACTCAAAAATGCAAAGAAGGAGACTTTCTAGGCAGAATGGCCAGCCTGGGCAAGGCCAGGGTGGTAGGTGGATGTTGGACATCTCCATCCTGTATAGGAGCTCAAATATGTGCCCAGGTGAAGCTGGATCCTGGGCTGCATAGGTGAGCTGAGGTCACATCACCAAGAGCTCTCGATGCCATGCTAGCAGGAGTTTGACATTCCCCTCTATGCTTGCCAAGCAAGGAGTGCCTTTAGTACGTTGCTGGCCAGGAGTGCTTAAGTCTGGAATCCTAAATCAGAATTCTCTAGGGACTTAAGGGATTGTTCAGAGCTCCTCTCAAGGAGGCCCAGCCCAGATTGCCTACCACACCTGGTATCTCTACAGCCTAGCTCTGGGCCCCTTACCTGGCTGCTGGCAGAGTGGCAGGGGACTCAGAGGCACTGGCTCAGGCATCAGATGCCGAGGGTAGAAGCCCAGCCTGTGTGACCTTGGCAAGGGACTCCACTGCTCAGAGTCTCAGTTTCCTCATTTATAAAAATAGAGAGAAGATAATCTACCCAAAGGGTTGTGTAAGGGCTCAGAGATCTGTGCTTAGCACCCAATAAGTGCCCAGTAAATACTCATTTTACCATCCTCTTTTAGAATTGTGTATTGCTAATTCCCCAAGGCCTCACCAACAATGGATCCAAAAGAGATTGTGTTGGCATTTGTACTCAAATCTTGTTGGCTCCTCACATCCACCTTCTAACAAATGACTTTTTCTCCCTGCAGAGCTATCCTCCCGCACCCACAGAGTGAGAACCTGATTGAGCGGGGGAGGAATTGAAAGGGTTGGGGGAGGTTTGTCTCAAGGGCTCACAAACAAGTCCTTGCCTTGTGGGCACAGTCACACCTCCAGACCTTGGTCAGATGGGAGTCCTCACTGCTGCTTCTGTCAGGGTGGACCCCCAGCAACCTCAACAGGGCAACAGCTTCGAGATGGAAAAGTGATGTGCCTCTCCTTTAGGTCTCTCAGTGTCTGAGCCAAGTTCTCTTACACCCAAAAGTGAAAGAAATGTTTCTCTCTCCTCAGAGTTTAGACTCGGTCATTAGAGCGAGGCAGGGCCCAGAATCTAAGCTAAGCTCTCCGATGCCCCCAATTATCTCTACATCAGTCCTAGAGAATTGAGAACCAAATGTCCTCCTCAAAGACCCCCTCTCAGCAATCATGGCGACCTCCAGCTGCCATTTGCTGAGTACTCAGTATGGCTAGGCACTGTCCTGAGCCCTAGGGTACACCGGACCCATCTTCTTTAATCCTCATGACAACCTGGGTGAGAAACCAGACCACCTGGGTTTGAATCCCAGCTCTAGGTCATCCTGGGTGGCCTAGGACAAGTTACTAAAGTGTTCTATGCTTGGGTTTTCTCACCTACACAATGGGGATACTAATAATTCTGACTCAAAGTGTTGTTCGTCAAACACCATCAAAGAGCCCGGCACACACCAGCAAGAAATGTTAGTGGCTATTAGTTATAGGGGGTAGTACAAGAATAAGAGATAACAATCTTATCACTGTCCGCCAAGTGATAAGCATTGGGTAAAAATGGAGCACACGGGAGGTGGTCCCAGGAGGCTTCCTGTCATACACTGATCTGGGAGCACAGTCAGATGATTCTTTCATACAGATGAAATTGTTTATTAAAGGAGGAGCATCGAACTTTGGCTCAGTCACCACAGGCTGCAGGTCCTGAATCTAACTGCCATGCACACCCTCACTGATCCTCTCTAGCTTCCTCATCCTGTGTGAACTTCTTCTTGCAGGGATGGTGTTCCATACTGCGAGTCTGACTACCACGCCCAGTTTGGCATTAAATGTGAGACTTGTGACCGATACATCAGTGGCAGAGTCTTGGAGGTGAGTGGGTATAAGTAACCGTGAAGATGTGGCAGGGTGACCTGTGCCTCCAAAAAGTCATCACAGAAGAAGGAGAAAGTCACCCCACACCTTTTTTTCTATAGCCTCTACCTCCTCCACCTTTGCTTGCTACATGACCTTCAGCAGATAACCTTGCTGAGATCTCTGGGAAACCCCAAAATGAGAAGGTGGACAAAATTCTTCCTGGTTCAAAAAATAGTGTGCTGGGAAAATCAGTTGTATCTTTGATTCGGACCCAGACAGATTTCGAGAGAGTGACTTTAGGATTTTCCTCCCAGCCCTGCCGGAGGATGGAAATCTTTTTTATGGTTTTTTTTTTTTTTTTTTTTTTTTTTTTTTTTTTAAGTATTTGGTAATGTGCTGATTTAAGAGTCAGCTTGTCTAGCAGCTTGCTCCCTAAGCCCTTCTTTGGCGGGTCCATCACCATGGCAACGCCTCTCCCCAGCCTTCAGTGTATGACTCCTTCTGCAGTGACAGACAACCTGCAACACCCTTGCTGAGGCCCTGCTGAGCCCCTGTGCACTGGTCTTTCTGGCCTTTCTTCCTATATCCTGTGGGTCTAGAAGCTATCTTCCTATGCTTTGGGACCACCCACCTTGATGAATTAGAAACAGGGAAGAGCTCAGTGGAAAGGAAAAATAATAGCCTAACAGGAATAATTGAGCTCTAATATTGATTCTACTGCTAACTCCTGCTTGGATTTTGAGTAAGTATCTTTGCTCTTCTAGGCCTCAGTTTTTCCATCTAACAATAGCTAGAGGATCAGATTGGATCAGGTATTGTAAGTAGAATCATTCATTCTGCCAAATCTGGCCAGTTGGTTGTGGTTACCATGAGTGCTTTGTTGAGAACAATTCTGCCGCCACATGTGGACTCAGCAGAAGGGGATGTAGCAACCAGGAAGGAACTCTCTGAGGGCATGCATTGAAGCAGAGCCCTGAGGATGAAAGCCATCCCTGAAGGGGCCTGAGGTGGGAGGAGATAGAGGAAGAATGAGCTTGACCCGTTCAAAAACAGAGAACCCACACAGAATTGTGGCTGCAGGATTTTTCTCAACACAGCACTCATGGTAACCACGACCAAGTGTCCAGATTTGGCTGAATTAATGATTCTGCTCACAATAGCTGACCCAGTCTGCCAGTGTGGCTGAATTCTACAAATTGAGGGTAGCGGAGGATGAAATACAGGAGTATATCATATATGGCATACCGTGTAGGACTTTGTAGACCATGTTTAGAAGTTTGGGTTTTATACTGCATGCAACGAAAAGCCATTGGAGAGTTTTAAACCAAGGACTAACATGATAAGATCATGTTTTTAAAAAGATTCCTCTGGTTACTATGTGGAGAATTGACGGAGAGAGTCAGAGACAATGAGATATAAACAAATGAACAGTGCTGGGAAACATTTAAGCATCTCCAGAGAGCCGTAAGGAGTGCGGTGCAGAGGACGAGGCATGAGTCCAGGAAGGGTTGTTGGGGGTGGGTTTCTGAGGGCCCGGGATACCAGGGTGGAGTTCACATGTGACTCACTGGGCAAGGGAGCATTGTGGAGAGACTGGGCAGGAACGTCCTGGTTAGAGCTGGGCTTCCGGGAGGATGACGTGATAATGTACACAGGCTACATTTGAAGGAAGGAAGCTGGAAGGGATGAGTGAGGAGGCCCCTGCATGACCCAGGCAGGAAGGACTCAAGAGGTACAGTAGCAATGAAGAGGGAAGCCACGCTTGTGCCCAGCCCTATGGAAGTAGAATTCCAATCACTCTGCAACCGAGGGGCAGCTTGCAGACATGAGGATTGAAGGAGAAGCAGCTAAAAGTTGCACCAAAGAATTACCTATTTTTGAGGGATAGGAAGTCTGGTGTCATTGGCAGAACTGGGGACGACAGGGGAAAAAGCTGATCTGGCAGAAACATGGCAAGTACCATTTAGGATGGGTTGTGATTGAAGTCCCAGGAGTATTTCCAGAAGGCAGTCAGAAACACGGATCAGAGGCCGGGCGCGGTGCCTCACGCCTGTAATCCCAGCACTTTGGGAGGCCGAGACGGGCGGATCACGAGGTCAGGAGATCGAGACCATCCTGGCTGACACGGTGAAACCCCGTCTCTACTAAAAAATAAAATACAAAAAACTAGCCGGGCGAGGTGGCGGGCGCCTGTAGTCCCAGCTACTCGGGAGGCTGAGGCAGGGGAATGGCGTAAACCCGGGAGGCGGAGCTTGCAGTGAGCTGAGATCCGGCCACTGCGCTCCAGCCTGGGCGGCAGAGCGAGACTCCGTCTCAAAAAAAAAAGAAAAGAAAAAAGAAATACGGATCAGAGGCTGGGAGCGGTGGCTCAAGCCTGTAATCCCAGCACTTTGGGATACCAAGATAGGATAATCACTTGAGTCCAGGAGTTCAAGACCAACCTAGGCAACATAGTGAGACTTCATCTCTACAAAAAACAAAGAAAATTAACCAGGCGTGGTGGTGCACGCTTGTAGTCCTAGCCATTCCGGAGGATCCCTTGAGCCTGAGAGGTGGAGGTTGCAGTGAGTTGAGATTGCATCACTACACTCCAGCCTGGACAACAGAGCAAGATCCTGTCCGAGGCAAGAAAAATGAGAAAAGAAAAGAAACATGTATCAGAGCTCAGGAACAAAGCTCAGCCTGGAGGAGCCAATCTTATAAACACGAGGCTTTGAATAATAGCACCACTCAGGATTTCCAAGACAGAGGAAAGAGAGCAAGGAAGGATGCTGACACCAACCTTGGTGAGCAGCTGCTTACAGTGAAAGCTACTCAAAAAGAGACTGAGGAGGTAGCAGAGGAAGATATAGGAGGAGAATCAGGGATTCAGTGAAAGGACGGAGCTTCAGAAAACATGGCGAGGTCAGAGTGTTGGTCAAACTCTGCAGAGCAGCGAAGGACTGCGCGGGCTGCGGAAAAGCTGTTGGATGTGGGAAAGGTCACCTTCAGAAGAGTCGTTTGTTGGCTTTGCAGAACTGTAGGGAAGAGGCATCCAGAGTGTAGTAGGTTGAAGGGTCAATGGAGTGGGAAATAGCACAAAAGGAAACTTTTCTTTCCAGAAAGAAAGAACTTAGATTACAGATGGGGCCGCAGATGGGAATTTGTTCAGCATTTCCAAGCTGCTTTGAAATCCTGTTGGTGGCGGCTGCCGTTTCCCCGAGAGTTACTGTTGTTTAGCGTTGTGGTAGACTGTTCCTCCCAGGCAGCTCTTGTGACTGAGTTTCGATTGATTCCATTTCTACAGGGCTCCATTAGCATCTTGAATTTATTGATTTTTTTTTCTTAGAGCTGGAAGAGACTTTTAGCAATCAACTACTTCAACCTCTTCATTTTACAGATGAGAAAAGTGAGACCAAGACATGCAGTGTTTTTCCAAGGTCACAGGCAGCACTGCTGGTAGAGACAGAGCTAAAATCTAGGACTCCAGGCTGCTATATCCACACTGATACCCACAGCTCTCAGCCCCACTCGTGGGTCTTCGAGTTAGCATGATGTCAGGAAATAGACATGGCTGCAGTAAAACAGACTTGGATTCAGATTTTACCACTTCTAGCTCCGAAGCCTTAAGCAAGATACGTCCTCTTAGTCTGTATCTATCAATAGACAATACTACTGTCATTTAATTCCTAATGAACATGTTAGTCAAGACTTTTTGGGCTGCAACAGAAAGGAAGTTTCTCAGCTCCCATAACAAAAAGCCCAGGAGCTGGATCCAGTGCTTAAGAAAAATCATTTAGAATCCCCAGCCATCTTGGCTTACTTTCTTCCAGGTTGAGTTTATTCTCAGGAGGTTCTTCTTGGTGATAGGAAAGTTGGACACCAGTTGCCCCAGGCTTAGATTCTATCAGCCGGCATCCCCAATGGAAAAAAGAGCTTCTCTTTTCTAATAGCTCAGCAAGCATCCTGGAACTAACTCTCATTGGACAATCTCAGGCCCATCCCTGGACGGCTAACTGTGCCCACAAAGTTGGAATATGCTCATTGGTGAGGTCAGCACTACTTAACCCTGTGGACTGATATGGAGGAGAGGTAGCCCCACCAAGGAAAGGCTTGGGACTGTTTCTGGAAGAAGAAGGAAAGAATGATGGCCATGCAGGAACAACAGTGGCCTAAGGTAGAGCCCAGCACATCGTCTGGCACACTGCAGGCATTCAATTAAATTGTTTCTCCTTCTCTTCTCATCCTGTCCCTTCCCATTTCCTCCCTAGGCCACCCCATGGTCCCTTCCTCAGTGACAGAGCTCAATGACTGTCATTGTCACTCTTCCATCCTTGTCTGTTTCCTCACCAAAAAGGACCACAACCTGTTACTTGTTGCTATATTTTTGAACCTGGTTTGCCATTTTCAGTCCTCTCAAATAGGGCTCTGTTTTGAGGTACCAATTTTTTTGCCATTTTTCTTTACTATTTTCCTGATTACAGTTCACTAATAGACAAAATGGCTCATCTCAGCTAGCTGACGTGGTTTTTACTTACTCTGGGTGCTGGCTGCCCTAACCTCCCTTTGCTCAAACTGTTTTCAGCACCATCCAAGACTGGGGGTGCTGAGATGGGCATGAAGCCTCTTTCAGCTGGGGCGAGGTAGTGGGGCATGACATTTAGGAAAATGCTAGGCTTCAGTTTTGCCAAGGCGCTGTTGCCACACTGGAAAACAGGTCTATAATCGAAATGATAAAGAGACACAGAGTAGGAAGAGGCTGCTAATTAAACCGATTATCCTTGTCATGGTACAAGGGAATCAGTCCCACACATTCCAGCTTGGGAAAATAGCAGGCTCCTTCCAAAGTTTGAACATATTTGCTTTGATGATGACAAGGACACTGTCTCACTGGTGCGAGGCCATATAAACAAACGGGGGGAAAGAAGGAATATTGGAGATTTTTTTCTTTTTGTAAAAATCTGCCTTCCCACATTCTTGCTAAGTTTTTAGAATAGAGAGAATATCTCCAGAATAGGCAAGCCCGTCTCAACAATCTTCCACTGCCCCCACATTAAAAAAAAAAAAAGCAAAAAAAAAAAAAAAAACCTAACTTTGGAAATAGGTCTTCTTATTATGCAGTTATAATTTTTGAATTGGAAGGAACCCATTAGCATCACATCAAGTGACGGCTTGGACAGGGACCTTTAAGAACCCCTAACATCCATCAGTTTCCCCTGGGCATTACCCTCCCACAAAGAAAACCCTGCCCTGATGTTGCAAAATATTTCTTCAAACAAGGCCCACCTGCCAGCCCAATTGCTGCACCAAGCCCCTGCATATACAAATGCTGGAGCCGCCACTCAAGGTCCCTTTTACAACAAGCCCTCTTGGCTGGGATTTTGGTGTCAGAACTGTGACTCCAGAAGCGAGTACTGAGCTGGTGACTGGCTCACACAGATCCGGACCCAACATGCTGCTGGCTTGCGGTGAACCCTTGAGGCACACCCTTCTCAGGGGCTGTTTCTTCCCCTCATGGAAGTCTTTGCAGCTGCAAATTATTTTTATTTTTAATTTAAATAGTGATGGGGAAGGAAAGTGAAAATAGGGAAAGGCACTCACCAAAGCCACACTGGGGTGAGCTGGGGTAGGGCTGGACACACCCAGGTGCAAGACTCACAGGACTGGCCTGGGGATCTGGGGGTTCTACAATGGGTCCTAAATCACCCACTGAGCTCTAAAAATCTGTCTTTTGTGTGCCAGTCTCACAATTTTTGCCATGCCTGTGAGCCTCATGTGCTCATTCTTCCATAATACTTTAAGTTGTCTTGAAGTTGGCCCCCTTATATGTAAGAAAACTTATACACGACATAACAGGAAAGCCAGTATCACTTGCCATATTGCATATAACCTGAAAATAGAGTTCTAGCTGGATTCTACTGCACGAGGAGGTTCCAAGCCTCACACCTGTTCTCATTCTTTAAAAGGCAGATTTGTGAGTTTTGGATAGATGTTAAAGACACATGAGCACCGAACTGGTACTTCCTCATTGACAAAATCAGAAGAATGTATAGAGGACTGAAAGGATCTTTTTTTTTTTTCCATTGATCCAATGTTATTAAATCCCAAGTTCATGTACCACTTAAAATCATTTCATGTAACATTGGTGTTAAGGGCCCCTCACTTGGGGAAATGCTGGAATGTCTTCAAAGCAAGCCTGTTTCCTCCTCTGGAAATGAGGAGGTTGGACCAGTGGCCTCTGAAGGGTCCTTCCCAGTGTCAGAATAAAAGAGCAGGTATTCAGGGAAGTCCCCTGAACTGCCATCAGGGACCCATGGAGTGAATCAGGAAGCTTCCTGGCTGGGCTTTTAGATGGTTGTGGACTCCCCTGGGTAACTCCAACCAACTTTAGGGCCATGAAGATGCAAACAACACTAATGTACCCAGGAAAGATTGAAACCCAATCTGCCCCACTAGACAGCAGCCCTGGCTCTCACCTCCTGCTTCATCTCTTCATTTCCATAGGCAGGAGGGAAGCACTACCACCCAACCTGTGCCAGGTGTGTACGCTGCCACCAGATGTTCACCGAAGGAGAGGAGATGTACCTCACAGGTAAGCAAACCTGACCCTCTGTAAGGCCTTCCGATCTGCTCATGACTGGAAAGGAGATGCAGTCTCCTTCAGGTTCAGTGTTATCTTGGCTTTTGGCTCGTCCTCAGAATTGCAATTAATTGGCCCCTCTCTGGGTGGATCGGGAAGGTTGCCGGTGTGGCTAATACGAAGTGACATGTAATCTGCCTTCCGTCTCTGTGCACCTCCACCCGCTGCCCAGCTGGCCTGCTTTCCTGGCAGTGCTCTGAGCAGACTCTCCTGGCTCTGCCTGGGGGTGGAAAGCTGAGCTGCACAGGGCCAAGGGGTCAGAGAACCTCAGAGGGATGCCTGGGTTGCGAAGTGTCTATAGCATCACAGCCTCTACTCCACCTCCTTCTCCCCACATCTCACAGCATCATGCCAGGCTGCTGCTCGGGGCTTCCCAGGGACTCTTAGAATGCACAGAGGAATGAGGAGTGTCAGTCGTCCCCACAAAGCTAACCAGAGCTGCTTTCCCTCTGCTGCTTCCCAGCCCTCTTACCCCAGGATTCTTACAACAGTCTCCTAATTAGTCTCCAGATTCTGCTCAGCCCTCTACCCTCCGCCCAGGCCACCATCCCAGGGCATCATGTGCTCTTGGCACTGCCCTGCTCTTTGGGGCCCCTCCCTGTCTGTCTGCCTATTTAGCTACAAACACTTCAGCCTAGCATTTAAAATCTTGCCGAGGTCCCAGGCTTCCTTTGTAGCCTTGAACATACCCAACACCTAAGCTGCCAAAGCCAACTTTTGATGGTTTATTCATCCACTCAGCGACTGTTCCTTGAGCCCTGCCATGTGCAGGCTCTGTGCCAGCATCCGTGGTGAGGCTCACCCAGCCCTACAGTCCCCTGAAGGAGATGGGCATTAATCCATAATCACACAAATAAACGTCAGCCATGATAAGTGTTATGGAGGAGAGAAGTGTGGGGCTTTGAGAGCACGTAAAGGGGTAGGAGGAGTATCCAGGAGGGCTCCCTGAAGAAGGGCCAGGAGCAGAGATCCAGACCATGAGCAAGCGTTAAGTGGTATTGTAGTTCATTGGGGCTGTTATAACCTGAGCAGACTGAGATACAGACAGGGCAGCTTATAAGCAGAAATCTATTTCTCACAGTTCTGGAAGCTGGGAAGTCCATGACCAAGGGTCCAATAGATTTGGTGTCTGATGTGGGCCCACTTTCTCAGAGATGGCACCTTCTCTCTGTGTCCGCACATGATGGAAGGGAAAAGGCAGCCCTCTGGGGCCTCTTTTATAAGGGCACTGATCCCATGACCTGATCACCTCCCAAAAAGCCCCACCTCCTAAGACTATCACCTTGGGGGTTAGAATTTTGGCATATGGATGTGGGGGACACACAAACATCCAGACTGTAGCACTGAACAAAATGCAGAATACGATGCACCAAACTGAGAGGACAGAGCTTGCAAGACTCTGAGGTGGGTGAAGAAATGGCGAGTGCATGAGAGCGAGCAGAGCCTGTGTGGCTGGGGTGCAGATGGAGGTGAGATGCAGCTGGGAGGCGAGCAGGGTGGATGGACTGGGCCTTGTGGCAAGACTTTGTTTGGCCTTGAAATGAACTCATGGTCCTTTCTCTTGTCTTCCTGTGCCCTTCTTTGGAAATCCTGTCATTTGAGACCCAGTTCAGTCACTACATGCTTCACAGACACCCAAGATTCCCCCAACCCCACCCACAATTTAACACAGTCCCCTGTCCCCACATCCCCACAGCCCTCTGTCTGCCCCAGTCCCCTCCAGCTTGTATGAGAGTTGTTGGCCTCCTCCCTAAGGTCCTGTGCTCCTGGCACTGGTCCCCCAGCCCTGACACTGGCCCATGCGTACTCCCTCCACAGGTGAATGTCATTGGTGGAGTCGCTGTGATTGGATAGCCATCTTGAGAAGGAATTAGGGCCCTTCCTCCAAGTAGATCTAAGGCCAGGGCAGCAGTTACAGGGAGTGTGTCAGTATCAGCTTGTCCTAGCCACAATGCCCACAGCCATGAGTTCCCTCAAGATGCAATGAGTCCCCCTGTGCCTACAGCCGAGTTCCTCAGCCTCAGCACTGGTGACACTGTGGGCTGTCCTGTGCATTGTAGGGTATTTGGTGGCATCCTTGGTCTCTACCCACTAGATGCCAACCATGTGCTTCTTCCCACTGACAAATCAAAAATGTGTCAGATATTGCCACATGTCCCCAGGGGTTCAAAATCATCCTCAGTGGAGAACCACTGGCCTAGAGCTACCCAACAGAAACTTGTGCCATCTGCTAAGAATCCTGGAGCAGGAATTCCTATGTTAGGTTAAACAAAGTGACCATTTCTAAGATGCTGTCTACTTACTTATATGAACTGATGCTGGAGGAGTAAGTATCCCAGAGTCACTCTAAACTGTAAAGTGCCAACCCTCATTGCAGAGATGGGGAAAATAGACCCAGAGAAAGGAAGAGACTTGTGTGAGAATGGGAGCATGCAGGGGCAGAGCAGGGCCTGGCCTTGCAGTTCCCTTCAGGGCTCTTTCCATTTTACCCCTGGGACCCAGGCCCTGCCTGATACTCAGGTCCCTGCCCCTTACTGTGCACACCAATCCTTCGTTACCTGGGTTCTTGAGTGATTCCTACTGCAGGACCCAGTGTTACGAGGCTCAGCAACCTGCACCATACCTTCATCCTGACCGCCATGGGAACCTGGAGTTTGCACTTGGCTTGAAAATTTGTTGCACAATATTCCTCTCCTCCTTCCCTGGTGAACACACCTCCTAGTGTTGAAACTGTCCTCCCATTCTCATCCCTACCTGGATATCACTAGAGTAAACCACATCTTTGCCTCTCTGCCTGAATTCCTAATCTTAATCTTTCCCCGTTTGGTGATTTGACCCAGAGTGCCTCAGCGGGGATCCTGGCTCCACTGATTACTAAGCTTTTGACCTTGGGCAAGTCTCTTAACTCTCTGAACCTTGGCTGCCTAATGTGTAAAATGGACCGAGAACAGTTGCTATGAGATATAGGTGTAGTGATTTCCTGACACATGGGAAGCTCCCTGTTCATTCATTCATTTAGCAAATATCTATTGAGTGTCTACTGCGTCCCTGCTGCTGTTCTCACAACTGAAGGTGTGGCAGTGAGCAAATCAGTCAAAGGCCCTGCCCTCATGGAGCTCACAGCCTCACAGGTTAGTGCCTTCACTCTTCCAGCTTCCCACAGATGCTGAAAGAGTTAAGCAAGGAAGTCAAGTGCACAGCTTTGCGATCCTGAGAGAGAATGCACCATTAAACCTACAGCGGAAATGCCTCCAAGGGTGGGAGATATTCTTAGTAATGAAGACGGGCCTGTCACCCTCTCATTAATTATCCCCATCCCTCTCCTCCTGGCTCCTGGGTGAGTGGGAGTAATTGCAGGGCCTTCAAGGACCTGCCTCAAAGGATGCTAAGTGATCCTGGAATGAGGGGGACCAGGCCAAGCAGTGCTAGAGTCAAGCTCACTTGGGCTGTGGGTGTCTTGTGGGGGTTCTGCTACCGCTGAGATCGGGCCTTGGACACCCTCACCAAGTGGGGACACCAGGATTCAATATGATATACCCCAGAAGTGGCAAGAAAACCCTGCTCCTGGGTAGCTCAGGAGTGTAAAGAAATGGCTGAGAGCCAGGACTCCTGGGTTCAAGCGTCAGCAATTCCACTAATAGGCTGTGGCCTTGAGAAGTGACTTCCTTCTCTGGGTCTCTTCCTTCACCTGTAAAATGAGGATAGCATCACTGTCTTTCACTGATCCACTCAAACTGGGGGCCACGCTGTGTGCCAGGCTCTCTGCTACATGCTGGGCATTCAGAGATGAGTGAGGCAAGCATGCTTGCTGCCCTGGTGGAGTTCATTCTCCGGAAAGAGAAACCAACAGTGCCAAATAGAAGTGTAAACATTCAATGACAAGATGTGACAAGTGCTGCACAGAGAAAGTTTGGAACAATGGGCACGTGTTATAAAGCCCCTGCTCTAGTCTGGGAAGCCAGGGAAGGTGCCCCTAAAAAGGGATATTTCAAGCCAAGACCTTGAAAATGAGTAGGAGGTGGGGGGCTGAAAAGGGCAGGAAGATTGAGAAGGCAGCGAGAACAGCGAGTGCAAAGGCCCTCCCTGGGTGGGTGGAAGCAGTACAAGGTAGAGAATCTGAGGCAGGCCCACTTACCTGGCACCATATGCCACAAGACCCTCATGAACATTAGGGGCGAGAGTGAAAGTGAAGGCACTGGGGACTCCATAAAGCGACTTATATAAGAGAGGGAGAGTGCTGGGATGCCTGCAAAGCTTACAAACCCAGCCTTGTCAGTTCTGGAGCTGGACACAGCATGGTACTGGCAAATGGTCCTTGGGAGATTCTTTGGGTGAGTTTGTTTGTGTTTTAATTGCTATGTGATGGCTTTCTGATGGGCTCTAATTGGGAGAAGTCTGACGTCTGTCTGGAGGAGAACTTCTGGGGCCCCAGGAGACAAGAGCAAGTTTTATTTGTTTTAAGTTCTGTTGTGTATTCAGTCTTTTAACTGTGTTTGTAAAGATGCCAAATATCTAATCTGTTTGTTATCCAAACCCTTCATTTGGGCTTCATCAGGAAATTAGGTCACTCATTTTGTGCAGCAAAATAATGGCCAAAATGCTGCAGGTTCAGGGCAAAACTTATAGTGAAATCCCAGAGGTTGCAGTTACTGGATCGGTGAGAGTTTTTTAAAATCCCAAATGTGGTTCACGAGACAAATTTTGCTCTTGTTCTAAATGTGCCTGTACCCAGGAAAAGGGAGAAAATAGACTCTTCTCCTCTTCTGTCTACACCAAATACCCCCCTGTTCTAAGACCTGAGACAATAACCCTGGAACTACGCAAGTTCAGCTGCACATTTTTAAACAATTCTCTGTTATCATTTGTGTATTTAACTAAAACCCACAAGGCAGGAAATCATTTATAAAATACTGGACAAACCCCGCTCTGCTAAAGGAAAGTATTATAACAAATTGTAGGTCTCACCAATAATAATGATAATATTAATAATAAAAATATTAATAATAATAAAATGCCACCATTTTATTATTGTTAATAATATAATTATTATTTGTTGGTATTTGTTGAGCATTTACTATGTACCAAGTATTGTACTAGGAGTTTCAAACACAGTATCCCATTTTATCCTCACGACAACCCTGTCAGCTAAAAACTATTAATGTCGTCATTTTAGAGGATGAGAATGAAAGTTTAAACAGCATACGCCACTTGGCCAAGGTGGGCCTGTCTTGCTAGGGTTCTTGGAGGCAATTTTCTTATATCTATTACCAGAATTCTTAAACTGGTTCATGGTCAGCCTTTTGAATTCTATGAATCTTCTGAAATTGCTTGGAGGCAATTTTCTTATATCTATCACCAGAATTCTTAAACTGGTTCATGGTCAGCCTTTTGAACTCTATAAGTCTTCTGAAATTGCTTACTAAATTTTGCATGCTAGGTGTGTTTCTCTAGGGAGAGAGTCCATAGCTTTCATCAGATTTTCAGAGGTGTCCATGGGCCAAAATAAAGTGAAGAGCCTTGGTTCTGTGTTAACACAAATCCGAAACAGAATCTCGAAGACTTGTTTTGATAATTACAACAAACCCTTCTCTTGTGTAACTGAATCTATTTCAGATTACTATTTTTTATTATTATTATTTTTAGCTCAGGGGATATAAGGTCCCGGTTTCAGGAGCTGTGTATTTCTGGCACGGCTGGGATGTAACTCAGAAAAGGTGCACTAAGCTAAGAGATGTTCAAGTGAGGGCCTCCCGTTGTGATGGGTTGTGGAACGCCAGCCCTCAGTCATCATCTACGCATTTCATGAAACCACCCTCTAAAAGGCACTATTGTAGTATTGGTTGCTATAATTTCGTAGTTTAGCATTATTACTTTAAATTGGATTTCTCTACTGACAGCTTAGGTTGTAGGAGTTATGCTTAAAAACTTTAAATCTTATGTTTCCCCAATCCTGCTACCTAATTTTAGATTCTTCAGACATATTCTGTTACTGTACTAAATTGATACTTCCTAAAGTCTGACTCTCCTAAGCATATTTCATTTTAAATACAGTATATTTTAATTTTTGATGAGCTGCCTTTTTTTCCTAGATTTTAAGGGTTACCAAGCATCTTGAATCATATAGAAAGTGTTACAGTATAGTAGCTAAAGGTTTGTATTTCTAAAGTTTGTTTCCAGCTTCTCCTCTCTCAGGTCACCACAAACTCATGCCGATGTGGCCATTTTCTCACCTATCACATGTCACATCGACTTCAGCAGTCAATTTGTCCATGTTGGTCAGAATTAGGTCCAGAGTAGCAATTTCCCGGCTTACTTCCTCCATTTTCTGAGAAACAAAATTGCCTGCTGGGCAAGTCAAGAACTTGTCAGATATTCAGCTTTTAGCTCGATGAGACGTTTTATTAGTCTAGACTTTTCAGGTGACAGAAACCTAACTCAAGCTATGTTGAGTTAGGCAAAAGAAGATTGATCGGCTCACAGAACTGAGAAGCATCTAGGAGCAGCACAGCTGGGTGGAGGGGCCCATGAGCACCATCAGGTTCTTCTCCCTGTTTCTGTCTATGTTTGGTCCCATGCTCTCCTGCCCAGACTGGCTGCCTCCATGCAGCGGGCCAGAGGGCCTGGCCAGCCACCATCAGCACAGAGAGGCAGCATGTCCCAATAGGCTCAGCAGAGAAATTCCAGAGGGTCTGAGGACCTGTGTCTGAGGACCACACCCAGGCCAGGGTGGGGAGACAGAGATGGACAAGCAAGTTAGAATCTAAGCTCCTTAACCCCCAACTTCCCATCTGTAAAGAGGGATGAGGCTAGTCTCCATCTCACAAGGCTGCTGTGAAGATTAAATGAACTAATGAATGCATAGTAAAGACTCAGCCCAGGGCCTAGCACTGCTGGTTCTGCCAGTCTGAGCTCCTGATAACCAGCCAGTTATATAGAAATGGCCATTCCCATGATGCAATGCACTAGTAAGTGCTTGCTGTTGTCAATATTATCATCATTTTTAAGAATATTTAGCATAAGGTGCAGCCTATGTACTCAATAAATGGCAGTTATTATTTTTTATATTTAAGCACTATTGTTGTAAAGTGTGTGACACAAGGCCTGGCATCGACACTCCATAAATATTAGTTATAATAGTAACAATACAAATAATAAGAATACTTAGGGCCTGGCACATACGAAGCACTCAATATACTTTAATTACTGACCCAACTGTTATTATCAGCACCTATGATTTCTTGTGAATTACAAGGCAACTCGGAATCGCCATTCCCCTCATCCTGCCCGATATTCTCCATGGTAACTAAGCACTTTTCTCCCTCCCAGCCTCTTTATTAAGCTTCGGGCCCACTTCATCATGTCAGCTCCAGGCAAGCTGGTCTTTCCCACTTCTCCTGAGGTGCCCTTGTCCCTGGGCACAAGCCCAACCTCCCAGGAGGGTGTGCTGGCAACCAAGCCAGGCTTCTGTTCAGTGACTCCACCTGCATGGCCAGCCTGCCATGTGTTGCAACCCCCTCGCTCGCCCAGGCCCCAGCTTCCTGCTCCCCTCAAGTCTCCCTTTTACTGCTCTCCCCTTCCCCAAACTAGATCCTGGCACACAGATTATTTTTGTAGGTAGAAGAGAGGAGACAATAATAACAACAATAACCAACACTTATATAGTCGCTGACATAGGCGGACACTGTTCTAAGTGCTGTGCATGGATTAACTCATTAATCCTCAAACCAAACCTATGAGGCAGATACTGTTGTCATCCCTGTTTTATAAATAGGGAAACCAAGGCACAGAGAGGCAACTGACTTGCTCTAGACGATGCAGCTAGTAAGTGATGTAGCCAGGATTGGAACCCCTTAAGAATATTACATGAAATTATGCATAGAGTGCCTGATACCAGTAAAGATTTACTAACGCCCGAGATTATAATGATCACATTGTTGTTATTACAGGGCAGATTCAATAGCATTGTTCACTCCTCTCTCCTGCCGAGTTTGGCACTTTCAGTAACAAAGGAGCACCAGAGTGCCTTGGTCTACAGAAGCAGTGCACCTGCTGGGAGGAGAGGAATGGGAAATTTTTTATGTTAATGTAAAATTCTCATAACATAAAATTAACCATTCTAAAGTGTACAATTCCGTAGCTTTTAGTGCATTCACAATGTTGTACAACCACCATCTCTATCTAGTTCCAAATCATTTTCATCACTTCAAAAGGAATCTTCATACATGCCATTAAGAAGTCACTTCCCGTTCCCCTCTCCTCCAACCCCTGGCAATCACCAATCTGTTTTCTGTCTCTATGGATTTATCAGTTTTGTATGGCTCATACAGATGGAACCATACAATATATGTTCTTTTGTGACTGGCTTCTTGCCCTGAGAATAATGCTTTCTAGGTTCATCCGTATCGTAGCATGTATCAGTAGGTCATTCCTTTTATGGCTGAACAATATTCCGTTTTTGGATCTACCACATTTGTTTATGTGGATGAAGGTGCTTTTCAATTTTTTATTTCCATAGGTAATCAGGGAATAGGTGGTGTTTGGAAGCTCTTTAGTGATGTTTTGTGAGATTTTAGTGCACCCATCACCTAAGTAGGACACAATGCACCCCATTTGTAGTCTTTTATCCCTCACCTCTTTCCCAACCTTACCCCTGAGTCCCCAAAGTCCATTGTGTCATTCTTATGCCTTTGCATCCTCATAGCTTAGCTCTCACTTGTGAATGAGAACATACAATATTTGGTTTTCCATTCCTGAGTTACTTCACTTAGAATAATGGCCTCCAATTTCATCCAGGTTGCTGTGAATGCCATTATTTTGTTCCTTTTATGGCTGAGTAGTATTCCATCATATATATATATATATATCACATATATATATATCTATCTCACAGTTTCTTTATCTACTCATTGATTGATGGGCATTTGGGTCGGTTTATGTGCATGGAGATTTTAAAGGAGCAATTCCAAGGTTCCTCCCAGTCTATTGCCACAAAGATAGTGCTGCTGTCATAAAGGCAGAGGTCTGAGAAACCTCATCCTGCTATGGTGAAAAAAAATCCAGAGGCCGGGCATGGTGGCTCACACCTGTAATCCCAGCACTTTGGGAGGCTGAGGGGGCCAGATCATGAGGTCAGGATACCGAGACCATCCTGGCTAACACGGTGAAACCCCATCTCTACTAAAAATACAAAAAATTAGCCGGGTGTGGTGGCACGCACCTGTAGTCCCAGCTACCCAGGAGGCTGAGGCAGGAGAATCACTTGAACCTAGGAGGCGGAGGTTGCAGTGAGCTGAGATCGCACCACTGTACTCCAGCCTGGGCGACAGAGCAAGACTCCATCTCAAAAAAAAAAAAAAAAAAAAAAAATCCAGAGAGGAAACCTGCTGTAAGAGAATACCCTAGCTAGGGTCAAGGCCAAAAACTCAAATGCCCACATCAAGGAGTGGGAAGGGCTGGGAGTCAGAAAGTAGGGAGGGTCACTGGTGACCTGCAATATCTAAAAATCTTCAGACTCAGAACCTCCCAATGGAGGTTCTTTCAATCACTGTGCTTGTAAGTTCTAGAATGCCAACATTCTAGAAGACTATGATACCAGCTCCAGCTTTGGCATTAAAAAACAAAAAGCATTGGCTGGGCATGGTGGCTCATGCCTGTAATCCCAGCACTTTGGGAGGCTGTAGCGGGCAGATCACCTGAGGTCTGGAGTTGGAGACCAGCCTGGCCAACATGGAGAAACCCTGTCTCTACTAAAAGTACAAAATTAGCCAGGTGTGGTAGTGCATGCCTGTAATCCCAGCTACTCGGGAGGCTGAGGCAAGAGAATTGCTTGAACCCAGGAGGCACAGGTTGCGGTGAGCCAAGATCACGCCATTGCACTCCAGCCTGGGCAACAAGAGTGAAACTCCATCTCAAAAAAAAAAAAAAAAAAAGGCTTGGCAAATCTAACATCAGGATACAACAGAGAGGTGGGTGGCTTCCCCAACATTAAATCAGCCCCAAATGTTACAGGTGTGGTGTGTGCTATAACCAGTCAAAGAGATAAGACTGACTACTGACTCTGCTAAGGATTAAAAATGGCCTTAATACCTGGCTGACAGATAGTTTTGGAGATTCACATCTCTGTCTCTGAGTCAGCTGATACAGAAATAGCTAATCCTTCACTTCCATAACCTCATAGTAGGTTTTAACTGCAGAGCCTGGAATTGTGGGTGACAATCTCAGAGGACAAGAGAATGTGACTCATGGAACCAGGAGTTGAACAAGCAGAAAATGTACTCTTACAAAAAGCTAGAGCTCTGTCTTGTAAAATTGGTTTCTTTATCACATAACATTCCAAGAAAATAAATTTAGAGTGTTTTCTGGTATTTAGCCCTGTGGTTCTCAAATTATGAGTCATAAAATCACCTGGGGAGCATGTTAAATCACAGATTCCCAGGTCCCACCTCCAGGAAGTTGGTGTCAGTGGCTTCAGCCGGGGGGCCCAGGAATCTGAATTTTACCAGGCTGCAAGACAAGTGGTCCACAGGTCACAGTTTGACATGCCCCAATATAGTGAATATGCTTGCAGACTCAGTCTGGAGCTGTAGCTGTCTAATCAGAGTCTAGATTGTACTACTTGTCCAAATCTCTGAGCCCAACTTAGAGAAGCCAACTGCCTAAGATAGAATGCCGTATTTCTTTTATTTGTTCACTCAATGAGTATTTATTGAGAATCTGCAGTCCCTGCAGATATATCTGTAGGTAAGATAGACATGAATCCCTCTTCTCATAGAATTTACATTCTTATCGGGATAAATGGATAGGGGCAAATAATTATCTTGTCTGTACAGTAAAACCTGTTAAGATGGAAACAGAACCTCTAAGGATTTGGGGGGCTGGTAAATATCCCTTAGCGTAAGTACCATGTGCTGAGTCTCCTTCCTAATATCCCTGCTGAGCATTTATATACCCAATGTGTACTTAAACACTTTTAGGGACAAGGGCTCACTGTCAGTTCAATAAGGCCATTCAGTTCTTAGGTGTTAAATGTTTCTTCCCTGAACCCCCTGCCCTTAGTCCTAGTTCTACTTTATAAGACTTGCAAAACAAATTAATGCCTCTTCCTACAGAGAGTCATTAAAATCTTCAAAACTAGTTTTCACCATTCTGTTAAGTCTGTTCTTCAGGGTAAAGACCCAGCCTTAGAACTGCATTTGAGCCCCCTTCCTAGGATGGCCACCATTCTCCCGTGGGTGCATTTTATCTAGTATCTTTTTGGGGGAAAAAATACAAAGGTAGGGTCCAATGAGTCATTCACATGCATTTCTTTATTAAACACACATGGACCAGGCACTGTTTTTGGCTCTGGGGATAAAGTCCATGGAAGAGAAAAACCATCTTCTTCACCATAACGTTGTCCTTCTGTTAATGCCACATTGTTGAGCTATTGGCCAAGGGAATAAGCTCAGAAGACTGTAATTTCACAGGGATCTTCATGAACAAATCATCTTTTCTTGCATTCTTTATCTAAGTTTATTGCTAGCTACCAACTAACTTTTTTTAGCCTCTTTTATTTACAGATATACTACCAACTCCCAAATTCTGATGTTTTTCATTTCTATTTTTTTTCTTGTTTGATCCTCCTCTCCTTGTTTCTTATGTAAATATGCTTTCCAGTATGCAGAGTACTGAAGCTAATGACCATTTTTGGCTCAGTTTTATTTCAGAGTGATATGCCAATGTCATGGGGTTAGAAAGCAAAAGAAACCCTCTAGTCTGACCCCCTCACTTGACACATTATTTCCCCGCATGAGGACTTCTGCCCTCTTGATCTTTCCTATGCCTCTTTAACTTAAGTTCATGACCTCCTCAGACCTCTATGTCCATCTCATTCATTTCCTACAGGGACCTGTAACATGTGTTTCCTGCCACAGCCACAGTCATAAACAATTCCTGATAGATTCAGAAGCAACTCAAAGAGGAACCGGAAATGCTCTCTCTAATAACTCCCTAAAGTAAGAATCCCGGCACACAGCTTGGTAGTGGACACACCCTGTGATTGCTGGATCAAGCCACAGACTCAGAGTCCCTCTACTGGGCTCTGAGAACCACTGCATTTTACTTTAGAAAGAATTAAACTCAGTTGAATAATTAGGAACACCCAAGAATGTCGGCAGACAAAAATCAAAGATTCCTGTTCCGCAAAAGACAAAACTGCCCATAAAATTAGAATCTTGGAGATGAAAATAATCTTCAAGGCCATCCAAATCCCACCTTATTGTTCTTCAGATGAGGAAACTGGGACCCAGAGAGAGGATGTGTTAGGGGCTGAGCAGAGACAAAAAACACAGGCCTCCTCACTTCAGGCCTCTCTTCTCTTTTTCACTCCGAATTATTGACCTTTCACCACCATCTCATCCCTTAGCTAGTATTCCAGTCCTGGGGGTTCCAGGCAACAAAGCATAATATAAAGTATATCCTAGAAACAAAGTCAGACAAACAAATGCCATCTGGGTGCTCAGGAATCCAGCCATTGCTGGCTCCTTTCCTTTTAGGGCTGGTTATAAGGGGGATGGCTCCAGAGGGATAATATGTTCCTATTTTTCCTTCTAATCCAGGACACCTGTCCCTTCTCTGGGGAATGTGTCATATTTGGGGCTGCTTTTCAACATGTGGGCAGCCACCTGTTGTTCATGCCTTTCCAAATTGGCCTTTCGGGTTTGGGGCTGGCCAACTGGACCCCCACCCACAATGAAATGTGGGCATTAGCAGTGTACTAAATTTGAAGAGTCTGGACCCTCTGAGGAATTAGCAGGTCAAAGCAATGCTCACAAGCAGAATATACACCATGACACCTCCTCCCCCTTAAATGTGATAGCTCTGGCAGACCGTCATAAGTCTTTAAGAGAAAAGAAAGCTGGAGTTCACCATGCTCTGTCACTCTTTTTTATCCACACTGTCATTTATTCATTCGAGAAATATTTATTGACCACCTGCTATGCGTCACTCACTGCCAATCATATACTCATCTCTTCACCCCACAAACATGTACGGGTCTCTTCTAAGTGCAAAGTCCCATGCTGGGGACTGTGGGAGATGTAGCAATGAATAAAGCTCAGTTCCTACCCAGAAGAAGCTCTTGATTTAGTGAGGAATGAAAAATCCACAAGCTACTGTGCCGTAAGGCTGTATGTGTGGAAAGAGAGACAAAGAACTATGGATCACAGAGGAGAGAGAAGTCACTCCCAACTGGCAGGTAAGAAAGTTTGCAAGAGGATGTCATGTGAGCCCTAGACCTTGAGGAATGGGTAGGATTTGGACACACAGAAAAAGATGTGAGTTGTCGCATAGGTCTGAGAGGTGCCAGGAGGAAGCTGGGAAAGCCAAGGAGGCCCTTCTGGCAGACGTGTAAGGGACATATGCTGACCATGGAGTAAATCAAGGTGGGGCATGGGGAGAGTGCTGGAGGGTTTGAAAGGTCTGACTCTTCGTTACTTTCCTGACCCCTTAGGTTCTGAGGTTTGGCACCCCATCTGCAAACAGGCAGCCCGGGCAGAGAAGAAGTTAAAGGTAAGCAAGCTAGTAGATCCCAGACCAGCACTCCTACTTTGCTACTTTCTGCCACAGGTTAAGGGAGCTGTGCTTTGGGACAGGGTCAGCATTCCATAGTGTGCACACTCCCAAATGTGTGCCTATGTCCTTGGATTTTCCTAACGGCAACACCTGCCCCATGGGGTTTTTGAGGGGGTTAAGATATCGGATATGAAAGCACTCTTAAAACTGTAAAGCACTGTATTCCTGTGAGTTTTGTGTTTCTGGGGCGAGGCTGTAACTCTACCATTGCTCGCCAAGATGGCGGCCTCGCTGGGACCATGGTTTTTCCCAGCCTAAGGTCGCTCATTAATAATAATAGTTAATAATGTCACAGTAATTGACAGTTTACAAAGTATCTTCACAGCCACTGTCTGATTTTACTCCTTTAACCCTGTGAGGCAGATGGGCAAGAAATTTTATCTTTGCCTTGCCTGTGAGAAAACCAGGTCTAAAGAGGTGATGATTTGCCTGCAGTAGCAAAGCCAGGCAGAAGCACAGCCGACATCCCCAGGTATGCACGGGGCCAGCTGAGGTCCTGCGTCCCTCTGAATTACTGTGCTCTGACAAATGTCAGGAAGCCTTGTGAATCTGGGTTCCTGACACTGCAGAGAGGGGTTGAGTCTTCCAGGCTGCGGGAGGGATCCATTTTCTAGGTCTTTGATGATGTGGAGGAGACACCTGGGGTGTGTGTTGGGGGATAGGCAATGGGGCCTTCACATCCTGGCCCCCAGATATCAAGTTGACCCCTTGGGACTCTATTGTGTTACCCACTAGAGTCTCTCCAACTAGAAAAGCAAGTGCACAATTTCTGAGCAGCTAAACATGTCTTCCTTGCTATCTCATCCACTTAATGAAAGTTTTCTGAAAGAGCCAGTCTATTGATGCATAATTATTTTTTTAACCCCTGAATTTCTTTCCCTGTTTCTTCCAAGACCCTCTTCCATTTAAGGTGTAAGACCTACTTGTCCCTTTCTTCATTTTCCTCCTCTTTGGTGGCATTTCCCAAACTTCAGTCATCCTCTACAACCCTGATGCCTGTTGCCATATCTGGGCACCACCTGTTTCATTATATACTTAATATTTTTCTCTAAATCAAGTCACTACTTTTTATTAACTTAACTTATTTTAAAATAAAACTTTATATTGCCATGTGGAAACCAGTTATACTTGCTATAAATAGAAGGTAATCATAAAATAAATTCAATGGTAATGAAATAATTCTTAAGAATAAATCTTTAAAATTCTAGCTAGACAATGTTGCCTGCACTCTCTTTGTTTAAAAAGGGAAATTGGGTTGGGTGTGGTGGCTCACGTCTGTAATCCCAACACTTTGGGAGGCCAAGGCAGACGAATCACTTGAGGTCAGCAGTTCGAGACCAGCCTGGCCAACATGGTGAAACCGCAATTCTACTAAAAATACAAAAATTAGCTGGGTATGGTGGCCCATGCAGCTACTCAGGAGGCTGAAGCAGATTAATCACTTGAAACCTAGAGGCAAAGATTACAGTGAGCCAAAATTGTGCCACTGCACTCCAGCCTAGGTGACAGAGCGGGGCTCTGTCTCAAAAATAAAATAGGAAATTGGCAATTGTTGAGAGAGTTGTTGAAATGTATTAGCAACAAACTGAGACTGCCTCCTTGATCTAATCAAGGGGATTGAAATGTTAGATTTTACTCTCTAACTCTATGATTCAGTATTATCAAGTGTTGCACCTTCATCTTCCCAGAACCACCGCTAGTTCACAGTCCACTGTTTAGGAAACTTTATAACCCCACATAGAATGCTTTAAATTGTAGGATGAGAAAACTGGGAGAGAATCAAGTGGTCCTGAAGCTCAGCCTCTATATTTTACAGATCAAGAATCCAAGATGCCTAAGACCACATACTTCACCCATGAGTCCTTGATTCCTAATCCCTTTACATCATGCAGGCACCCTCTTATGCATTAGGACTGACATCATGCTGCTCTGCTAAGGAAGCTATTAATCCATCATGGCCATTTTTCAGAGACAGTTTTTTTTTCTTTTTTCAAGTTTATCACTTAAGTTGATGTCAATTTGCAATTAATACACTGTAAAGAATCAGCATATTGTGCAATGACATGAAGTTTAACCCACTTTTACATTTTGAATAAACAAACTCCCAAGGAATGAATACTAACCAATTTTATTTTTTTTAAAGTAAATACATTATTGACTGGGATAACTCAAAATGAAAAGTTTTATGAGTAATTTCCTATTTAGACTGCTAGCTGCAAATACATAGAAAATAAATCCATATTCTGCCCCCAACAGCCTGAAGTCCTTGCATTTTAGATCTCATTCACACTCAGACCTTGACTTAAAAGGCAAAGAATAAGAAGGAAGTACAGAAGTAGCCAGAGAGTACTTTAATGGTATTGCTAATGTTGCATTCTTAACCCCCTTTCTCACCCTCCCCACCAAGCTCAGGTTGCAGCTTCTCACCTCTTCTGTCTTCACCTCTTCCACAGCATAGACGGACATCTGAAACCTCCATCTCTCCCCCTGGATCCAGCATTGGGTCACCCAACCGAGTCATCTGCGTATGTATCACTTTTCTTCCACCAAAGGGCCTTCCTTATTCCTGACCTGGTGTCTAAAGAGTCACTAAGGACGAGGGAGCTCTCAGGTTTTCATCCAACTGACATTTGATGCATGCTCTTCACATGCTAGGCTCTGTACCAGGTCTTGAGGATTCAGTGGGGTACAGGGAGGACATAGATCCTGCCCTCATGAAGCACACAGTCTAGTAAACCCAGTTTCAGGAATAATGCAGAGTTCCATGGAGCACGAGAAAGAAAGTACAATGACAACAAGAGCCCTTGCTGAGTTCTAAAACCAATGCAAGGCACCTCCTTTCCCACTACTTAACTGAGACAAGCAAGAAAAAACTGAGGATCAAAGTGGTATTCTGAATAGGTATTAGGTGGAGTATTGATGTGGAGATAGAGGCAGAAAGGAGAAGGAAGCCACATACACATGTGGAAACATGGCTGTAAAGAATTTGCAAACATAAGGAAGAGCTTTCTAATCATGTGGGAAGTCTAGGGATGCAGCAGATCCACCTCCATGTGTCTGACCTCCCATCTCCACAGGCATTCAAACACAGAGAGACTCATCATTTGCCAGGGATGTAGAAGAAGAGACAGAAGTTGAGTTCAGTGACCTCAGAGGCCCCTTGTATATGGCATTCATTCATTCAACAAACATGTGCCAAGCATTTACTCTGCTAAGTGCAGTGCTCTGCTCTGGGGAAATGGTGATGAACTACACAGACTTGATGCCTGTCCTCATGACATTGAACACACAGTGCCATGAATCATCAATTGCAGTTATAAATTCCAGGAAGGAAAAGCACAGGGTCCTCTGATGATGCTACAGATAAACAGAGGGACCTGACAATCTAGGACTAGTTGGGAGAAGGAAGAAACATTAAACTCAAAGGAGAGGGATAAACAGAAATAAGCTAAAGGAGGTGGGAAACGCAGAGCCAGGGAGAACTGAAATGAGCAGAAAACCTCAGTCTGATTGACTCTGGACTGTTCCAGCCTTCCACATGCCAAAGGAGCCAAGAAGACCAGAAATGTGGGGAAAATGGTCTGTAACAAGAAACCTACTCCTCACAAGAAGCTCTAAATATAATCACCAAACCAGCCAAGCCCTGGCCCTGTCCACTACTGCTAGATCATTACTTCTAATCCACATCCAGTCTCCTCTTTGATCCTTGGATGATGCCCATTGACGGGACTATGGGCACCTTTCCTTTCTTCTCTGGTCAAATGGAGAAAAAAGAAAAATGCTTAAGAGTTACCACTGACTGAAATTTCAATATGGGTCAATACTACCATGTGGCTGTCAAAAAAAGACAAGCTGCTTTGATCACAGGCTGTACTCATTGAAGATTCCTGTCTAAAGCAAGAAAGGTGATAGTCTCCCTGGCACTGTGAATGGGGCCAGACCACAGCAGGATTAACGGGCTTAGTTTCCAGGCACGCACGGTGAGAGTGTTATTGACAAATGTGAGTATGTTTCCAGAAGAGAGTTACTAGAACAGGAGCACTCAGGGAGCTGCTGCACTGTAATACCGTTCATCACGAGCTGGTCTCCCGGTGCTACTCAGGAGCCTCATAAACCTTTGTGAAATAAGCCCTGATGATGTTCACCTGGGAGTCCTGGAGAAAGTTTCTCAGAATTGCCCCTGTGATAAGCAACTTCATTACAGAATGGAATTTATGATGGCAGCTAAGAACACCTGTGCTTGTGCCATCCAACTAGGGGCTTACACATTGAGATCAGTTGTCCCTCACATCCTAGCAGAGGCATGTGTCTCCCCTTCCAGCCTCTCCTCCTCTCACCGTGTATGGTGCCTCGTGCTCAGCTGCTCTGGGGAATGACTGAACATGTCATAGAAGCCATGTTTTCAGTCAGCCCATCCCAAGCATGGTTTCCAAATTTGGAAAAAAAAATTCATCCATCTGCTTTGGATAGATGCAATAACAAGCATAAAGATGGATTTTAATTTAGTTTTCATAGACATTTGAGATTTGATATTCAAATAGAATTATCAGCGAACCTGAAATGAGCAGGTTCTTTCAAACTTTCAAACTTTACTCCATCTCCACTGACTTCTAGAATCATCTTCAGGTGGTTTGGCTTTGACCCATGTGTTCTCTTCCTTCCTTCCTTCCTTTCTGGCTAATTATGGTAGGATGCCTCTGATCAATTGGTGTGTCTCCAGACCTGAGGCTCATTTATAGCCCTGTAAACAAAGTGGCTATAGGAAGAAATATAAATTTAGTATTTTTGAGGTTTGGGGTAAAGTGCCAAGATGAATAGTTACGGGTCGAGATGAGTTTGGAAGATGCCAAGAGCTCTCAAGGTCAAGATCTAACATCCAGGACAAAAGCAGCAATTACTTCAGCAAGTGGACTCTCATCTAATAAAGGCTTTCTTTATCCACACACCCCCAGAACTGGTGCAGATGTGAGTGTCTGTACCAGGCAGGCTCTGGCAGAAATCAGGTGGCCTACCTCAAAGAGTTCAACTGAGGAGGGTTTCATGACGGAGGTGTGGGCAGAGTTAAGTGGACTCACAGGAGATAATGAGGTATCCAGGGACTATAGCAACATGATGTTATTACCACACTGGAGCTAAAGAGATGTGGGAAGGGAACAGCATTACCAAAGCTGGCAAGAGCTGGGGAAGTCCAGCCTTCAGAGAGAGTCAGGCCCAGCCCACAGCCAGCCAGGAAGGTTGCCAGGGGAATAAGTGTACCAGCCTCTCTCTCCATTCACCCTCTTAATCTCTGCTGTTGCATCCCATTGGCTAAACCCAACTGAAAGCCGGAGAACAAAAGAGCCTGTGATACAGCCTAGGCAGTGTTCAGAGCATAGATTCAGGCAAGGAAGAGTGGACACTGGGTCTAGGTGAAACAGAGAATAAGCAGCATGAGAATAAGCAACAGTGCCCTGATAGCAGTGCTGATGTGGCAGCGATAGAATAGTGCAAGGGCTTTGGTAAGTTTTCAAAATAGCACAGCTTATAAGTATTTACGAATGCTGCTCCCTGTAGAGTAGTCTTGGCCCTGAGACTGTACCTGGCTCCTATGGCATTGGGAGAACATTATCAGACTAATACAGTCTCTGGATTCTCTATCTAGCAGTCTCTGTCGTAATTTGCAGCACCTCAGGACCTTGCAAGACAGATCTTGGTTGATCATAGCAAACACCAGGTCACAGAGGGAACAGCTGGAGGGCATGGCCGTGGAAAAGACATGGCTTCAGGAGCCATGAGATGCGGGCTGTCACATGCAAGGGGGAGCTTTCTTTCAATCCATGCAGCTCTAGAGGGCTGAAGTCTGCCAAAGTCAAGCAGAAGGTAGAGGCTCATTTCAGTTCAATGGAAGGAGCAGCTTTCTGAGTGCAGCCTTCTGACGGTGTAAGACAATGAACTCCCCATCCCAAGAAGACAGGGGAGGCCGCTGAAGAGGGCAGGCTCTCTGTGTTGAAATTTGGGCTCTTGCAACTTATTAGCTATATAGCCTTGGACAAATTAATTGATTTTTCTGTGCCTCTGGTTCCTTAGTCAAAATGAGGATAATGTTAGTGCCTACTACTAGAGTTGTGAATTGTATGGGTGAACTGAGTTAATCTACATAAGGAACTTGGTACAGAGCCTGGCTTATAATAAGTACTCACCAAATGTTAGCTAGTGTTTTACTATCATGATTATTTTTGTCTTTACCGTCTTCATCTTCTTCTTCAAGAATGCTGTGAATTGTGTTGTCCTCGCTCTGTGGGATTGGAAGGCAGTCAGCACCCAGGCTGTGTAGTTCAAGCTGAATTCAAACCCATTAGCCTAGTGGTGCAAATTGTATAACCTTTTGAGCCTCCATTTCCTCAGCTGGAAAATAGAAATGATATTGACATTTACTTCACAGAGGCATTACAACATCTAGAGGAGATAATTCTTGTAAAGCACAGGGCCTTACAAACAATATGTGCTCAATAAATGTTAGCCCTGTTGGAATGGATGGCCTCTAAGACTGCTCTTAGTCTAACATTCTACTATTCTTCAATTTGATCCTAATCTTCTGTTTTTAGTGGAAACTGGAGAAGTTCGTTCCTTCTGTATCTTGTTTTTGTTTCCTCTCTCCATTCCCTTTTCCCTCTTATCTTTCTCTTCCTTTCCTGTCCATTTCCCTCTTCCCTAGGCTAAAGTGGATAATGAGATCCTTAATTACAAAGACCTGGCGGCTCTCCCCAAGGTTAAGTCTATCTACGAGGTACAACGCCCCGACCTCATTTCCTATGAGCCTCATTCCAGATACACGTCCGACGAGATGCTGGAGAGATGTGGCTATGGAGAGGTATCGTGTCTTGCCCTTCTCTCTGGGGCTATTGTAGGAAAGGAGGTTCCGCCGGGGTCCCCAGCCCTCTCCATCACAGACAGTTTGGCCTCCACAATGCTGGACCCAGACTCTTCTACCCTGGGATTTATGGCCAACATTTTTTAAATGAAGAGATTTCATTTGGCTTTCTGGCTTTTCTTGAAAATATCAGAGCTGACAACATTAAACCTACATTTCCACCATCTGGAGATGGGTGGCAGCACCCCCTATAGTCAGGACATGAGCTTTCCATTCTCCCCAGTCCTCCCATTCCCTGTTAATCCCAGCATTAAAGCTGAGAGCCTGTGACCAATTATTACTCAAGCTGTTGTATTTCTTATACTGTAGGAATTTTTCAGGTACTCAGCCCAAGGCGCTCATCTCCTGCCAGGCTCAATGGCCATTTGGGTTTATAATCCCTGATTAGACATGTTCTCTGGTTTTCGCACCAGGCCTTTAGCCCCAATGTCTCTTCAAAGGAAGAGACACTTTTATAAAGACGCAGTAACAGATGGCTTTTGAAATCATTAAATGGTTGCTAAACAAAAGAAAGTGTTCTCTGGAGATGGCAGCGCGGTAGGGGGCAGAATTACCCTGGAGGTCCTGTCAGTCTATATCCTAAAAGATTTCTAACCTTATCCCAGACCCCCTGAGTTAATTTGGGGCAGCAGAAGCCTGTCCTGCTGGGCAGGGACCCAGGTTCTTGTCCCATCTCCACCATAACTAGCCTTGTGACCTCAGGCAAGTCTCCCTCCTCTCTAAGGAATTTGGGTTCCATTTGGTTGAAGAGTCCAATGCTGAGATTCTCCGGTTTCTGGCCCCTGAAACGGACCAGGAGAGAAAGATCAAGTGTTTAGTAGAAGCTGCTTGTCCTTCAGTTAGAGATGGCAAACTAGGGTCCATAGGTTGCAGTCAGCCCTCAGATTTGTTTTGTTTCACTCATAAAGTGTCTTTTGAAAATGCAAACTGGTTGTCAACATGTAAACGCTGGGAGATTTCACATAAGAATCGGCATTTCTGACTTTCTTGGAAAATTAAGATGCTGTGTAAATGCTGGGCAGGCATTCCAGCTGCTGGAGCTGAGGAACCACTGCCCTCTTCAGTCGAGACATCCCATCTCCAGCTGCTGCACCAGCCACCAGCTCAACTCCCTTGTTGGTGGCAGAAGCCTGGCCCCTGCTTAGCCATATATTTGGGTGCCCTGCCCTGGGCATTGTCTTCATGAACCGCAGAGGGGTCATGAACCAATAGAGAGACAGGGAAGGATGGTGACAATAGCCCTGAGCATGCGGTACAGAAGCCTGGATCCAAGTCAAGTCCCTGCCACTGCTGCCCTGAGCGGCCCTGAGCCTTCGCATTCTCTCTCTGGGCTTTGGATTTTCCCTTCCTAAAAGGCGGGCATAATCTCAAGGTTTCCTGCCTCCTATCAGTAGTCTGACCCTCTGGAATTCCCAGCGAGGCTGTTATCTGGAAAGGGGTACTGGGGGACTGCTGCAGGCCCTGTCTGCCGACCCGTCTAACCATGCTCTGTCCTTCCTCTTGTCCTCCTGTCATTCCTTCTGCTCGTTCCACAACTGCCTTCAAACTCTTCACTTCTAAGTCGCTGGGAACATTATCTCCCTACTCCCAGGTAATTCAGCTGGTAGAGAATTAAGTTGATATATAATTGTGCCCCTTTATGCGGACTTCACCCATCCCCAGCCCCCCGAAGTTGTCTAAGCCCTTGCCCAAGGTGCTCCCTGCAAGCAGGGAAGCTCTGGAGAGAGTCAGGTGCATGTCCTGGAGGAAGTGGCAGTGGCGTACAGGATGGAAATCTGCCCTTCTTGCCCAGAGATGGCCTCCCTCAGGCTTCTGGGATCGCTGGTCAGTATTCCAGGGATTGACCCCATGGATTCCATTCAAGGGCCTGCAAGTGTTGGGGGAAAGCCCTGGAAATTCTTTGCCACCTTCCTCAGGCTGTGTGTGTAACTTGGCGGCGGTAGGGGGGTGGTCTCTGTATTCACGCCTCAACCCCTAGAATCCTAGATTCCATGTCATGCCCACCTGCCTGCTAGACCCTTGGGCCACAGGCCCACTTAACGGCCAGCCGTGCTCACAGCCCCATTTCCTCCCCCAGGACATCTACGAGAACCTGGACCTCCGGCAGAGACGGGCCTCCAGCCCGGGGTACATAGACTCCCCCACCTACAGCCGGCAGGGCATGTCCCCCACCTTCTCCCGCTCACCTCACCACTACTACCGCTCTGGTAAGGAAGGGGGAGGTCCTGAAGGGAGAGGAAGAGCCAGGGAGACAATGTAGTGACTTGGAGTCCCTGCTGCAGAGGGCACAAGGCTCCCCCACCATCTCCATCCCAGTGTGGCCCTCTGGAGGCCTATGGCCACCCAGGTGACCAGCTGGGCCTCTCTGAGCCCCTGAGATGGCAGGAGTGTGTGGCACTGAGAAGCAGCAGGAAGGTGGGTGGTGAGCTTCCAGGAGAGGGGGCTGGCAGGTGGCGCTGTGGCCCTGGCTGGAAGAAGACTCCACCATCCTCATGGCCTGCGCCATCCAGAGGGCAGAACCAAGAGACCAGAAATACGACTATGAACTGACCTTCACCCGAGGGCCACCCCAGCCAGCCCAGTCAGGCCATCCACAGTCACCCTGAGGTTGGGGGTGAAGCCGGCACTTGGATGGAGGAAAGGAGCAATTAAGGGAGCGTCCAAAAGCGGGAGGTTCGGGGATGGTTGGGGAGATAAGAGGGACAAACTAAGATGCCTTCCTGGAGCTCAGTAGAGTTGGTCTTTACACCTCACAAAATCTGACTTTGGGATCAAGTCAGGAAGCAAGGTCAAGCTTGTTTCTGCTACCGTGGTGCATGAGAGCACATGCTGCTTCCGCCCTGGAGCCTGAGCACGCTGGGACGCCCCAGCCCATCCCCCATCTCTGCTGTCATCACCTCACCGCTTCCTTAACTGCCACCGCGTTAATGCCTGTTTTCTCTGTGCCTCTGTTTTCTCTGGGGACCACTGCCTGCGTGCTCCAGGGCCCGAGAGTGGCCGGAGCTCTCCATACCATAGCCAGTTAGATGTGAGGTCCTCCACTCCAACCTCTTACCAGGCTCCCAAGCACTTTCACATCCCAGGTAGGCACTGCCAGCCCGGAATTCCTGGGATGGATGCATGCTCCGTGGGGTCACAGGTGCCTGCGTCTCCCCCTCGATGCCACACAGGCACCGAGAAGCTGGTTCCTGAGGGACCCCCCTAACCAAGCACCTGCACCAACCCTGTCCTCCAACCCCAACACACCCACGGGCTTCAGATTATCCACTTGACAAAACCAACCTCCATTAGTACATCAAAGAAGCAGTCCAGGGAAGAAAAGAGGCAGGGAGCTCGAGTGAGATACCGCGAATGCCTGAGGGCTGTGAGGGCCGCAGCAGGAGCACACAGTGGTGAAGGCCACATGCTTTGGCTTCAAAGCTCTTGGGATGGAATCCGATGCAGCTGCTTATAAGCTCATGACTGTGGGCCAGTTACTTGGCTTCCCAAGCCGCTATTATTCCTTCTGTACCGCCAAGCACTGTTCTGGGCCCAGAGGTCGCAACTGTGCTCCACCCAGCCCAGATCCTGCCTTCATGGTATTTGGTATTTTATGTACTAATGTAGGAAGAGAGATAAAAAATGAGTAAACAAATATGTAGAGGATAATTTCAGGTAGCAATAGGTGCCATAAACATAAATAAAACAGGCGATCCTGAGATATGATGGGGCTGAGAGAGGCCAGGCTAGATGGGGCAGTCAGGAAGAGCTTCTTGGAGGAGGTAATATTAAAGCTGAAAGATGAGAAGGGGCCCGGCCTGGTGGCTCATGCCTGTAATCCCAGCACTTTGGGAGGCCTAGGCGTGTGGGTCATGAGGTCAGGAGTTCGAGACCAACCTGTCCAACATGGTGAAACGCCATCTCTACTAAAAATACAAAAACTACTTGGGCGTGGTGGCACGTACCTGTAATCCCAGCTACTCAGGAGGCTGAGGCAGGAAAATTGCTTGACCCTGGGAGGTGGAGGTTGCAGTGAGCCAAGATCGTGGCACTGCACTCCAGCCTGGGTGACAGAGCGAGACTCTGTCTCAAAAAAAAAAAAAAAAAAAAAACGATGAGGAGCCAGCCTGTGAAGAAGCCCAGGAAAGACATCCCAGGCAGAGGGAACAGCACTATCATGTCATGTGACCGCAGGTCATGAGAGGAATTGAGAGGAAGACAGGGGCTAGATGACCGAGTGGCTGTGGTTTGGACAAGGTCTCCCTCTGAGTCACAGCAGAGCCAGGCCTGGACCTCAGTCTCCTGACACCAAGCTCAGTTTTTCACTCACATTCCCCTCAAGAGTTCATGCTGCTGTTTCATCTACACCTTCCTCAGCTGCCCTAGAGGGGTCCCATCCTGTCTGTCTTCGAGGGAGGGGGAGGGAGGTAAGCTGAAATTCGGCTGCAGCATCCTGGAGATTTTCACATGGAATGAGGTGTGGCCACTAGTGGAGGCAGTGGACACCTTCTTGCATGGGGCTCTGCTGAGCACACATACCCCTGTGCCTGCATGCTCACCCTTCAAGCCCCGGGTCCCCTCCTCAGCACCACTTGGATCCATCCATTCCTCTTCCCGCACGTTACTTGGAACCTGTTGGGATGAGGTTGGAAGTTCAACTTTGGAAGAGGAAGTCACCAGGGGAAAAAGATGGTGGCCCCTTGGAAAAAGTTGTTGCCCCTTCTGAGATCAACTGACCAAGTGCTGTCTCCTTTTCTCCTGTCTCTCTCTCTCTCCCCTCCCCACTGTCCCTTCCTGGTCTGTCTGGCAGCTGGAGACAGTAACATCTACCGGAAACCCCCGATCTACAAACGGCATGGTATGGTCAGAGGCAGATAGGACTTGGCCACACAAGGAGAAGGGGGAGGTTAACCATCTATGCAAATGGCCCTGCACAGGCCACCAGGAGCCACAAAACCCAAGGCTGCATCTTGGTCCTTCTTGTTGACTGCCCTGTCACCCAGGGTGACATTAGGGAGGAGTTTGGTGTCATTTCAAAAGAACAAAGTCCTCATGTCCCCTGAGTTCTTTCCCACCACCTTTGCAATCTCCCCCTTACCTGCTGTCTGGCATCCTAAGTTCCATAATTGGTAAAACCTTTGTAAAATGCACATACCCCTGGGAGAGACACACTCCAAGGCAATCATACTCAAAGTGTTCATTAGAATAACATGGGATGCATACAGATTCCTGGGCCCCACCCCAGGCTTACTGAATTTGAATTTCGTATTTGTCACAGTTTCTCCAAGTGATTCTGATGCTCAGCCCAGCTTGGGAACCCCCGCTCTAAGTTGTTCTCAGTCCCAGTCTCCTGAGAGTGGATGGAGACTTGCAGAGAAGATGTAGATGCGTAAGAAGCAGAGGGTCACTTCCTTCTTTCATTCATTCCTTGATTTAGTGTTTCTTAAAGAAGGATCTATGTACCATCTGCATCTGACAGACACTTAAAAGGCAGATTGCCTGGCCCCTTCCTTGTCCCAGACTCCCTTAATTATAAATATTGAGGGTGTGAACTAGGAATCTGCACTATAACTGGCTTTGTCCATGATTCCTACCTGCACTTAGTATGAGAACCACCAAGTCATTAATCACTGACACCACCTGTTCATTTTTGCAAAAAGTACTTACTAAGCCTCGATTGAACGAGCACATCCCTTCCATTGAAGCTGCAGAGGAGCAGCTGCCACCCTATGCACCTGCACTTGCTTAAGGGTCTAGCTGGATAACAAAGCAAGGCCCAGAATCGGTGGAGCTTGGAGATGAATGAAGCAGTCCTGCACCAGGTTCTGAACTACTTAGCCGGTGGAGTGGACAGTACAAGTTTAAATAGTGGCTCTGGGTGCCTAACATTCTACAGTTTAGACAGACATCCTTGGTTCCAGAGGGGGCTAAGCAGGGCGTCCGAGGTGAGTCTGTGAGCATGTGCACATCTGTACCAGCCTGTGAAGGACGTGCCATGTCCCCTGAGTACCCACAGAAAGAAACCAACCTGACAAAGGTGGTTTGGCTTTTTGCCTAGAAAAGGCCCCCAGGTCGCAAGCTTCTCAGGACTTCGTGGGATTTTCCAGGCGGGCTCTGAGGGGTGGCACTAAAGCAGACTCAAGAGGAGGGTTGCTTGGAAAAGAGGGCAGAGGAAAAAGCTAAATACAATCAACCAGGAGTGGCTGCCCAGGACCCAAGTCAAAGAGAGAATCTGAAAGCTTTGGAAGCAAATGTAGTTGTGGGGGCTGCATAACCTGGGGCTAGCTGAAGCTGATCCACCACCCTCTGCCACTCTGGCTCCACAGAGCACAGAGCTTGTCCCTAAAGCTTCCTGTAGTTGACCATGAGAAATGGTCATGCAGCCACACACACTTCCCCAGCCCCTCTCTCTGCCCTACCAGCCTGTCACCCACGTTTGGGCCACTAGAAGTCACTGCTCTCTAAGTAGTTGTGACTACAGTGGGTCTTTTTGGTCACCCCTGTCCTGGGCTTACTTCAGGTGGAAGCTTGAAGCTGGATGGCACCTGAGCCAGCAGACCAATTCTGACACTTACAGATGAGGAAACCAAGGCAGAGATGGTAGGGCCTGCCCAGTGTTACAGCTGAGTAAAGTGGCAGAGCTGGGACCAGAATCCAGCTTTGCTGACTCCCTGTCTAGCACTCCTTCCTTCAGGCCATGTAGTTCCTGAGCAGAATAGGCCATCTCAGGTTGTGAGGAATCATGGCGTTCGAATTTATAACAAGGCAGGCTTCTAAAGGGCTAGGAAGGTAAGGCTTGGGGCTCACCTGGGACCTGTCGAGTCTTATTTGAGGAGCCATACCCTTAGAGTTCATTCTGGAACAGACCTGGAAATCCATGGAATGTGCTGGAAAGAGCTCTGGGCTGAGTCTGGTCCAGTTCTGGTGCTCACATGCTATGTGGTCTCAAGCAAGCCCCTTCCCCTCTCTGGTGCTCCGATTACTAAATGCAGAATGAGGGTTTGGCCCCAGTGCTTTCCAGCTCTGATGCTCCATGGCCCAGTCCTAACAGAGAGCCCTGACCCTGAAGTGGCCTCACTCCCCTGGGCTGGAGCCTGGTAGAGATAGGAAAAGGGTACACAGTCCCAGCCCGGTCACTCTGCCTTCCTGAAGTGCTCTCCTTGGGTCCTTTGCAGGTGATTTGTCTACAGCAACCAAGAGCAAAACAAGTGAAGACATCAGCCAGACCTCCAAGTACAGTCCCGCCTACTCACCAGACCCCTACTATGCTTCGGAGTCTGAGTACTGGACCTACCACGGGTCCCCCAAAGGTAGCACCCCCATAGGAGCTTAGGGCCAGGGCCCTATCACTTGTGCCAAGGACACGGGTGTTCAGAACAGTTGCCGACTCCTTTATACAATCATTCTGAATAAGAGTGCTTAGAGAGTTTATAACTGAGGGTGTTTATTCATTCAACAAATATATACTAAACACTGGCCATGGACCCTAGCAATACACTGGGGAGCAAAACAGACCAGGTCCCTGCCCTTGTGGAGAAGACATAGGCCCCAGCCATGAGAGGGACGTGATGCACAGAAGGTAGGACAGCTGATGGCAGGAGCCTGCTGTCCAGCCTGAAGATGACAAAAGCTTCTCGGATGCAGTCACTCAGCTGCCATCAGGAGGGTGGCAAGGATGTAACACAGCAGAGAGTATAGAAATACCTCTGCAAATACCCAAGATGTGAGGAAGGATTCCATTGGAGGAAAGAAAAGGCTGTCCACTTAACCTTGAACTCACAAAGGAAGAGAAGCAGTAGAGATGAGGGAGGAGTTCCCCCGGGGTTTTGAGGGTTGAGGTAAACATTTTGATTGTTACCCTAAACAGTGAGTGGCATGATCACATTGAAAGTAGTGGCACGATCACATTTGTGCTTTTGAGAGACCACTTTGGCTGAGGGTAAAAAATGGTTTGGAGGATGGAGAAAGAGAGGAGGTGGGAGGTGGAAGGCTTCTGGTAAGGGGGTCTCAGTGGTCCTCAGATACTACCTCACCCAATCATACAATCCAAGCTGTTCCCCTCAAGTATGGAGGGAAATTTTCATCAAGATCCACTCTGATTCAATGTCTTTACTAATTGAATGTGCATTCTGAGCAAAGCTTCACGGAAGCTCAGAGATAACTCTTTGGGGCTGGGCACCGTGCCTCGTGCCCATAATCCCAGCACTTTGGGAGGCCAAGATGGGAAGATCACTTGAGCCCAGGAAATTGAGACCAGCCTGGACAACATGGCACTTCGTCTCTACAAAAAAAATTTTTTTAATTCTCTGGGCGTGATGGTGTATGCCTGTGGTCCCAGCTACATGGGAGGCTGAGGCAGGAGGAGTCCTTGAGCCCAGGGGCTTGAGGCTACAACGAGCCATGATCACACCACTGCATCCTAGCCTGGGTGACAGAGTGAGCCCCTGTCTCAAAAATTTAAAAATTTAATAAAAGGATGACTCTTTTGCTACTCTCAAAGAAGTCTTCATCTAGAAAAGAAGGTAAGATACAAATACAACTATAACCAAGTGGGCAGTGATCCGTCCCTATGGGAGATGAGTGTTCACAGACCACAAAGGTAGCAGAGATCACTTTCAGTTGATGTGGGGCTTAGCTTAAATGAGACTGTTTCCATTGAAAAATAAGATTAAAAAGAAAGAAAAGTGGCTTTTCTTTTTTAAAAAAAATGCCTTAAGCCAGGCCGAGTGGGGTACACATGCTGATTTTAGCTGTCTTTTGACAGTGCCCCGAGCCAGAAGGTTCTCATCTGGAGGAGAGGAGGATGATTTTGACCGCAGCATGCACAAGGTGAGCAGGCCACACCACTGAGTAAGATGCTTAGAGCATATATCACTGAGGATCTTCTCATTTGAGTATATCGCTAAGGATCTTTTCATTTGCAAGTGACAAAAAAACAAATTCAAGTCCACTTATAATAGAAAAAAAAAAAGCATAGCTTTGCATAACTGAAAAATCAAATGATAGCATTAACTTAAAGTATGACTAGATCCAACTGCTCAAAAAAATGCCATAGAAAATTTGTCTTTTCACTTGTGGGGCTTGCCTCTGGATTGGCTTCATAGTCAGGCAAGCTGTTTTCACATAATGGTAAGCAGGTGCTTGCAACCCTTGTTCATTGCTGGTGAAACCCTTGTTCCAGCGACTGTGGAAAACAATTTGGTGGTTCCTCAAAAATTAAATGTAAAATTACCATATGATCCAGCAATTCCACTCCTAGATATATACCCAGAAGAATTAAAAACAGGACTTAAACAAATATATATATATATACCCATATTTGTGGCAGCACTGTTCACAACAGCTAATATATGGAAATAATCCAAATGTCCATCAGCTCATGAATAGACAAAATATGGTATGTCCATACAATGGAATATTATTCAGCCATGAAAAGAAGTGAAGTAGTGATACATGCCACAATACAGATGAACCTTGAAAACATTATGCTTAATAAAATAAGCCAGACACAAGGTCACATATTGTGTGATTCCATTTCCATGAAATATGCAGACTAGGCAAATCCACAGAGACAGAACATAGATTGGTGGTCCCCAGGCCCCTGGGGGAGAGGGGAATGGGGAGTGAGTGCTTCATGGGTATGGGATCTCCTTTGGGGGAAATAATGGTATTTGGAAACGAGATAGAAGTGGTAGTTGCACAACATTGTGAATGCACTAAATGCCACTGAATCATTTCCTTTAAAATGGTTAATTAGAAGTTATGTAATTTTCACCTCAGTTAAAAAGAAAAAGGTGGCTATCTGCCCATTGTTGAATCAATCACTGTGCCAGGACAATGGGATCCTGTCACTGGCCAGGCTTGCTGTTTTGTGCCCACCACCAGACCCCCACCCAGACCATAGGACAACTTGTGGAAGACAAGATGAGGTTGCAACAGGAAATATGGGTGCCACAAGGTGGGAGGCATGCTGGGAAGGCAAACGTGAGAACAGGCTGCTATAGAGAATGCGATCCTCAGCCTTGCCCAAGCCGGTTGCATCTCAGTGTCCTTTGTTTTCCTTCTAACTTCATCTTCCCCCACCCTCAGCTCCAAAGTGGAATCGGCCGGCTGATTCTGAAGGAAGAGATGAAGGCCCGGTCGAGCTCCTATGCAGACCCCTGGACCCCTCCCCGGAGCTCCACCAGCAGCCGGGAAGCCCTGCACACAGCTGGCTATGAGATGTCCCTCAATGGCTGTAAGCACTGCTCTGGAAGCCCAACAGGGTGGGGACACCTTCCTCCATGACTAGCTGGCAGTGTCAGCTGTTCTCTCTGAGTCAGGCTCCCTTGAGGCACAGCCCATGCATCCTCTCTCTTCTTCCTCACAGCAGCCCTGGGTGGGTGGGGTGCCTGTATCACCCTAGGTATACAGCTGGGGAGTGAGGGCACAGATGCCTTTGGTAACTTGCCCAAGATCACTCAATTTATCAGTAATGGAGCTTACTTAATCAGCTTCCTTGCCTATTTTTATAAATTAGGTTCTATTGGAATGTAGCCAGCCCAGTCTCAATCCCCTGGGCTAACAAAAGAATCAGAAGAGGCTGGCCACAAAGGTTAGCCCCAAACCCTGTAATGCCCCCTCTGGAAGCTTCATCGAGGTCTAGAATACGATTTGGAAAGGGGCTGTATGGGACTCCACGTAAGAGCGTGCTCTGCCTGGAGCAGTCACTCCCATTGCTTTGGGGCATCGGAAGCTCTGACTTCCAGTCAGATTCAGTGTAAAGAAAAATGTCTTATAATCATCAGAATGGCTCAAAGATGCAAGGGATGGCCTCCTGAGGTAATGAGTCTACCATCACTTGAAGTTATATAAGCAGGGGCTTTATTCAAACACTTCTTGAAAATCTCATTGCAAGCTCCTCCCTATTCCTGGACACACACACACACACACACACAAACACACACACACACAAACACACACACACACACTCTCTCTCTCTCTCTCTCTCTCTCTCTGTCTGCCTCCTCCTTTTCTTACTCCTGTGAGATGCAGTCCTGCCAGGAAATCTCATCTCAGATCAATAATTTATGGATAATAAAATGCATCATTTGTTATACTTCTTGTGCCAGGCATTTGTAGGTATGTTACACTCCTGTAGAGCTGCAATGTAGAGGGATTATTTTCACCCGCTTTATAGATGAGAGAACTCAGGTTAAGCCACTTGCTCCAAGTGAGAACCAGTAAGTGACTGAGCCAGGATCAGACCCAAGTTGGAGTGGCCCGAAGGCCACAAGCTCTTCCCTCTTCCCCATACTACACCTTGACTCTCAGTGAGATTGAAGATGTTGATGTTGGTGGCAATAATGACACAATCAGTTTTATGGAGTGTTATAGATGCATCAGGCACTATGCTAAGTATCTCACTGTATTGTGTCACATATTCTTCACAGTAATCCTACAAAGGAGACTATCACTCCCCATTTTGCAGATGAGAAAACCGAAGCGTGATTAATTAGATTGTCTGAAGTTAGATATCTACTAATGGCAGAGCCAGAATGAACTGCTGAGCCTGTTTTCCTGCCTGACCACTGAGGGCCACTGTGTTCAACCCCTGGCTCTGGGGTCTGTGCAGTGCACCAGTGCTGTTTGCAGTTCGACCCTGTTCAACCACATCTGCGCAACAAATATCACAGAGCACGTGCCCTGTGCCAGGTGCCAGGCTAGGAGCTGGACAGGGGAGGGAGATGGGGTGCAAGTGCAACAATTAAAAACTGACCAGTGGGGAAGGAGGGGCTGATAGAGGCCCCTTTTCCCAGCCAGCCAGGGGGACCAGGTGTGGAAGCCACGTCTCTTTGTCCCCATGAATTGTCTCCACCATGTTTGTCTGTCCTCATGAGCAGTGACCTCCAGCTTTTCTCTCCTGCAGCCCCTCGGTCACACTACCTGGCTGACAGTGGTAAGTTCTGCCTGCCCTACCTTCAGCCCATCATGTCCCATGAGGGACAGAGCTGTGTCAGCTGCAGTTCTCCATAGCTCTAATGACCATACAGTGTGGATGTCCCAGCACACTCCTGACCTCAAATGGTCTACCCCATTGTATTTTTCAGATTGTGGGTCTGCATTTGGGGTTCTGGAACTAGGATTGCCATCCCCAAACGATGGTCCCAGAGAGAAAAAAGTGCACATACCTCTTCTACCACCTGGGAGCCTTCCTACCTGGGTTCTGAGCTTGACTTCCATTCCAGGGCCTTTGTCCAGAGCCAGCCTGTGGCCAGGACACAGGGGTCTATCACAGGAAGATAGAGATGTGCAGATCAAGGACAGAAGAGTGTATGAGTGGGTGCCTTGGGCAGGTACCTAGAATTCTGCTAGAGTGAAATGCCCCCAGAGACAGTCAAGTTGCAAATCTGGAGAGCATCAGGAAGAGTTGGTGGCCTCTGGCCTCCACCCCTTCCTGCTAGGTTGGGAGCAATATTGGCTGTTGGTGGCCAGATGACCTCGGGGAGAGGGACTCATGGCTTGAGACTCCTGGTAATTGCTCTAGATCCTTCTTTTCAGATCCTCTCATCTCCAAATCTGCCTCCCTGCCTGCCTACCGAAGAAATGGGCTGCACAGGGTAAGAAGCTGTGCTGGGAGATGCGGGGGGGATGTTGTCCCCAAAATGCTATTAGATCCAACATTAGCTTGTTGTAAGGTGAAATCTGGGCAAAGGTCCTGGGGCTAGTGGTGGGTTAACTGAAATAACCGTATGGCAATGACTTGCTCCCCTCCCTGGCGACCCCTTCATGAAAAGGGGCCCCCATCGGGGGGGCTTGGGAACAACTAGTATTTATTGGGCAATAACTCTGTGCCGGGGACTCAGCTAAACACTTTGCAAGCACTAATTTGTTTTGTCCTTCACAACCCAAGGAGGTGGTTACTATCATTTACCCTACTTTGTGCATGCAGAAAGGCACAGAGAGGTGAGGTGACTTGCCCACACTCTTCAACAAGAAGTGGTGGAGCCAGGATTCAAGCCCAGGCCAGCTGATCCCACAGCCCATCCCCAACTGCTGTGCTCCACTGGCCTCTAACATGGCCTGTACGTTTTCTGAGCTCGCTGAGCACGCTGCTATGGAAAAAGACAAATGATGAGCAGGATAAGGATTGAGAGTTCATAGAAGGAGTGACTTGCAACTTCCAACCAGGTTGTCAGGGCAAATCTCCTAGAAAAAGGGGTATTTGAGCAATGAAAGAAAGCATGAAGTGAAATTCACCAAATAAATGGATATACATTGAGTGCCCAGCATGTGCCAGGACAAAGCACAGGGATGGAGCAGCGAGTTAACTTTCCCTAACTTGAGACAGAGGCTGCTGAGAAGGCCCTATGTCCCACAAGCGCTGGTTCATTTTCTGGAGGTGGGTGAGTGCTTCAGGGAGGCAGAAGTGAGCTTATCTCAGGCCAGCCCTGGTTCTGTCTCTTCTGCAGACGCCCAGCGCAGACCTCTTCCACTACGACAGCATGAACGCAGTCAACTGGGGCATGCGAGGTGAGTGCAGGCCTGCAGGGGGTCTGCAGGGAGAGGGCTTCCGGATGTACCACTCAAAACCGCCGCTTGACCCTCGGCAAATGATGGCTACAGATTCTGTCCCCACGCTGGGCTGTGTCCAACCCTGAGTTCTTACTCTCTTTCACTTCCCACCCTCTCCCTTTACCCCTGCTCTTCCCTCATCCTCTCAAGTCCTGGCCTTGGGTGATCTCCAGGCCACCTGTTCCATCTGGGTTCCCAGAACCATCACAGAGTGCTGCTCTCCTCTCCCTGGACGGTGGAGCAAGGGTTGCCTGCCAGTCCCGGTGGAGGAAGCACTCACAGTCAAATACAAACTGTTCCCAGTAAGAATTCCATGAGCTTTCTGCTCTCTGCCAGTGACGCTTTCACACCAACCTTGACCAGCTCCTATGAACAAACTCAGGCAGCAGGGGCCCACATTAGAACCTCGAAGGATTCCCCACAGAAGACAGAGGATCTTGTCCATGTGTTTCAGATCTCAGATTCTTCTAATTTCTATTCTAAATATCTCTAAGGCCATTTTTTCCTTAGAACTATCTCAAGATCAGCCCAACTCCTATCTTCAGCCTTCCACTGTGCTCATACCATTCTTGATTGTCCTTCAGCGTGAATTCAGCAAGGACAAGGTCTCTGGTGGTCAAGAGAAAGAGACAATAGAGGCCAGACCCCCTGAGAGAGTAAGACAGAGGCCCGTGTGGTGATGCAAAGCGAAGACTGATGGGCTCCATTCTGTGTGTGTGTCTCTTTTTCTCTCTGCAGAGTACAAGGTAAAGGATGTGCATAGACCCTGGGAGTCTCCAGGATTCTTGGAGCTGCTACACTGGGGATCACCAGGAGGATGACAGCACTGTCTATGTAGGGAAGGGAACAGAGATAAATAACCCCAGGGGTCCTTTCAAGACCAACATTTCCTGTCCCTCCTTGGCCCACTTTTCCTGAATCCTGCCCTAGGTCTCTTGCCTACTGAAATCAGATACTCTCCCTGGGCTTTAGAGACACTCTGGTGACTTGCCAGTCGCCAAATATTAGACACTTACATTCGGTAGGTCATGTGCCCATATTATACCATGGGCACATGGCAAATACCTCCAAGCTTATTCCTAGCAGTATTAGGAGACTCTCTGGGGCCTTGCCTTTTGAGAGAAGGTATTTTAAGGCTGCTGGGAAACCCCAACAAGGGCAGATCCAGCCCTTCCTCCAGACTTAATTTCTGGCCCTTTCTGGATAGAACAGAGAGCCCAGACACAAAATATACCTGAAAGGAACAAGCCTACCACCCTCACCCAAGCTGGAGACCACCTCCCTTTCTCCTTAGATCTACCCTTATGAACTGCTGCTGGTGACTACAAGAGGAAGAAACCGTCTGCCCAAGGATGTAGACAGGACCCGTTTAGAGGTAAGTCTAAAAAACTGAGCAGGAGCTCTTGGGTTCGAAGAAATTTTGGAAGTTGCTTGGTCTAATCCAGCTCAAGAGGGCTGGGTGGAAGAGTGGCTTTAAGATCACACAGCTTTTTGAAAAAGCAGGGACTTGAACCAATTTCCTCAGCCCAAAACTTCCCCATGCTGTTCCCCAAAACTGCCCCATGCTGTTCCCCCAAAGCTGCCCCATGCTGTTCTTTGCTGCCTCCTCTTCAATTCAGTTAGTGTCTGTGGTGCACAGAGACAGTAAGTCCTCCACTAGGGCCGATGCTTCTGCAGAACTGCAGAAGAGCTAGATTTGCTCCCTGCCCCCAAGGGCCTGCAGTCTCAGGATTGTGCATAAAACTTGTGCTTGTGATGGGGGACAGAGGGAGGCAGCACTATGTAGAAGGAAAAAATGCATAAGTAAGTCTTGAATCAAACTCCCTAGGTTCAAACTCTGATTCTGCCATCACTAGGCGGGCAGCTTTAACCAAGCGACAACCTCGCTGCAACTTGGTTTTCTCCTCTGTAAAGTAAGAGTGATTGGTGTGCTTCCCTCACGCTGCCAAGAGAAGTGAGTGAGCCAATACCCATAAAGCCCTTAGCATAGAGTCTGGCAACATACTGAGTATGAAGTGCCCAGTGAACATTAGATTACTGTTGTCCAGGGAAGACCACTAAGGCCTGAGGCCAGTCAACACAGGTTTGCAGAAAAAGTCACGTCTTACATGGCAGCAGGCAAGAGAGATTGTGCAGGGGAACTCCCCATTATAAAACCATCAGATCTCATGAGACTTATTCACTACCAGGAGAACAGTATATGGAAAACTGCCCCCAAGATTCAATTATCTCCACCTGGTCCCATCCTTAACATGTGGGGATTATTACAATTCAAGGTGAGATTTGGGTGGGGACACAGCCAAGCCATATCAATGCCCTTCCCATCTCACCAGCCTCCTTGCTCCTCAGGGCCCCACACTAGTAATCCCTGTGCCCCAAAGCTTCCTCCAACCCTCCTACAGGAGGGGTCACTCCCCTTGTCCTTTGACCTCCTCCAGCCTTCTATCCAAAGTGCATCAAGCACCTCTCACTCTCTTGTGTATCAGATCATGGATGTGTCCATTTCCTCTGCCTGACCCTGAATTTCTTAGAGACAAACATTGTCTGTCCTTTACTACAGGGCCTGGGCTGGGAGAGGTGTTAGAAAATGTTTATGGAATTGAGTGCAGGCTTCTGAAACAGGAGGCTCAGCACTCCTCGGGAAGAGCATACGAGCCGCCCTTGACTTGTTGGCGTGGAATTGGCCCAGGGTGGAGGGTTGGGGCAGGAGGGGAATGTACATTAGCCAGGAAGCTCTGCGAGTTCTTCCAACTCTAGCATGCTGGGTTGCTAGAAGTGGGTGATTCTCCTCACATTTTAACAAGGGCCTCCGCCTTTCACTGTCTCCAAATGAGAGCGTCCACCAGTGCTGAAGGGGACAGCTCCCAGGGCAGTGCAGTGAAGCCAGTTTTTAGGGATGGAAACATTCTTTAGGACATCAGAATCACCCAGAGACTTTTTTAAAATACCATACAGGGGCCCCACGGTAGACCGATTCAATCACAATTTGGGGAATGTGCTCAGGCCTCAGAACTATTTAAAAGCACCCAAGGATGTCTAAAGCATAGCCCGAGCTGAGGCCCATGGGCTAAAGACACTGCCCCAGCCTCCTTCACTAATTCCAGGAGGGGACTGAAGAAGGAAGACTGTGACCCTGTCCTCAGGGAGCTCAGAGAATAGATATTCATTCATCCAACAAATATTTGCTGAATCATCCTCACCTTACAGAGGAGAAAATAAAGATTCAGCAAGGCTGTCATTTGGTCAAAGCTGATCGCCTAGTGATGACAGAATCCGAGTGTGAACTGAGGGAGCTTAACTTGAGCCTTGTGCTGCCTCCCCTTCTTCCACCATCACAAGCACTAGTTTTATGTACAGTCCTGACACTGTGGGCCCCCTGAGGGCAGGGAGCAAACCTAGCTCTCCTCCTATGTCCACAGAAGCATCCAGGTACTGTTCAAGATGCTTGCAATATATCAATGAACAAAGCAGAGACCCCTGCCCTCTTGGAACTTACATTCTTGTGTGAGGAGACACAAGATGTGTCTCCTTTATTTGTGTCAATATTGTCAACACAAAGAAAAAATAAATGACACCGTGTGTTAGAAGGTAATGAGTGCTAAGGAAAAAAGTTAAAAGAGAGAAGAGAAGGGGATTAGGAGAGGAAGAGGCGAGTTGCAGTTTTAAATAGCATCATCAGAGCTGGTCTCATTGGATGCATGACATGTAAGCAAAGGTTCGAAGTAGTTGAGGAGTTGGGCATGCTTTTATAAGCAGGAAGAACTTTCTGGGCAGAGAGAACAGCCAGTGTTGAGACCCTGATGCAGGAGTGAGCTTGTTGTGTTTGAACATAGCAGAAGGTGAGTATGTCTAGGGTCACGTGAGCACAACAAAGATGAGGAGGAGAAGATGAAATCCAAGGAAACTGGGAGCAGCTCACACGATGTAACAGGTGCATGAAAAGATCACCATGATAGTGAAAGTGACCAGATTGAGTGTTTTCTGTGTGCCCTCAAGTGCTGAGCACAAGACCTGTATCTGCTCATTCATCCTCATGGTATTCATGATGCAGACACTAGGAAGCTCCCATTTTCCACAAAAGGAAATTGAAGTTCAGGAGGGGTTAAGTAACTTGTCCATAGTCACATGGCCATATCTCCCCGGCTCTAAGAGATGCTCTCTTAACCTTCCTGCTTTAACACCTTTCTATGGCAAATGTCAGATGGACAGTGGTGGCATTAGGGGCCTTGAGAACTGGAGGGAGAAAGGAGGCCCCAGCTGGCCCTTAGAGGAGAGAAGCCCTGGTCTCCTTCCAATGTGTCCTACTTGTGAGCACGTTACCTGAGGGTGACTTTTGAACACGTTACTTGAGGGTGACTCTACCGTTCCTTTATATCAAGTCTCATAACAAAGATTTTTGAACATAGTGGAGAAACTCAACTAGAGAACCAATACCGACCACCACCCTCCAACAACAACAAATGATTCCAAAGTACAGTTTCCCTCAGTCTTTACCATGGAAGTAGCAGAGAGGGGGACTCTCCTATCCAGGGTGTCTTTCATCACTTACTTGAGTGGCACAAACATGGACAAGTCAATAGTACAAAGAAAGAGGCAGGGTCTTAGGGATCTAACAAGCAAATATAATGTGTGGGCACTGCCTGGGTCCTAATTCAGACAAACCAACTGTAAAAAGACATTTTCAAGACAGGAACTTTGTAATGGGCAGGTATCAGGGAATTCTGAGGAATTCTCGTTAAATTTTCTTGGGTTTACTCATGGCATTGTGTAACCACAATGTGAGAAAATATCCAGTGTGTTTTGAAATACATTCTCAGGTGCATAGGAATGAACTGACACAAAGTCTAGGCTTTGCTTTAAAATATTTCAGCAAATAAAATAGATAAATGAAGCAAATGTGGAAAACCTCACAATTACTGGATCTGGATAGTGGACATGGGCTTTGTCCCGTTTTCTCTCTTTTGTGTAGTTTTGACATTTTTCATAGTAGAAAGACTTACTTATGAATTTTTTAATGGGGCTGACCAAGAGGGGCATTGGGAATGTAATGCATTTTGCCTGGACTTTGGTCCCAGCTCTACTACTTAAAAAATTATTGACCAAAAATTGTCAATATTACCTTTGCTTGAAATTCTGAAGGTATGGTGAAAATGCTAGTTCACATAGCCATGCGCCATGGCTCACACCTGTAATCCCAGCACTTTGAGAGGCTGAGGAGGACAGATTGAGCTCAGGAGTTCAAGACCAGCCTAGGCAATATGGTGAAACCCCACCTCTACTAAAATACCAAAAAATTAGCCCAGCGTGGTGGCGCACACCTGTAGTCCCAGCTACTTGGGAGGCTGAGGCAGAAGAATCGCTTGAACCAGGGAGCTGGGGTTGCAGTGAGCTGATATGCCACTGCACTCCAGCCTGGGCAACAAAGTGAAACTCTGTCTCAAAAAAAAAAAAAAAAAAAAAAAAAAAAGTTCACAGTGACAACAAGCCAAAGAACTGACAAATTATTGTGTGGTCACATACATAATTTTCATTGAATCTCCTTCATTACCCAATTAGCTCAGGTAATTGCTACCAACAAGCCAGCTTAAGTGAACCCATTAAGTTTCCAGGCAGTATATATGCCATATATTTCTCTTTTTAAACTTAATTTTAAATTCCATTTTGAAAAATTTTAGCTCTCCAAGAAAGTTTCAAGAATAGTAAAATGAACATCCATCTACCATTCACTAAATACACCAATTGTTAACATTTTACTTTTTAAGTGCTGTATGTTTCTAACTCTAAAAGCTTTTGACAATGTATCACACTTTTAAAGCTGCTTAGAAGGGAAGAAGGGAAGGAGGCCAGAAAGAGGAGAAAATCTACTATAGAATGCAGACAAGGGTTTGATTATAAAGCATACTTGTTTTCATATCAGAAAAAGATAAAAGGACACTTTGGTGCATCAAAAATTATGAGCAGTAATGTTTTTCATTGACTGGCCTGATGAACAGCCTTCCAGATCATTTGTTAAAACATCAGTAAGAGGAAATATCCCCTAAAATCTTGGACATGGCTCCTTTTTCTCTCAAAGGGGAGTGAGATAGCGTGAATCCACACACATTTCTGGATGCAAATACATGGAGCAGGCATGCAGAAAGGGAAGGAGTCAACAGGGGACTCCAAGGGGTGTGTAGTGGAAGCGGAAGCCCCACTTGAGTCATAGGCACAGGAGGCCTCTTCAGCCAAATCAGCTCCAGAGTCCTCCCTGGGGAAGTGTTCATTCCATATTCACTCATTCAACAAATATTCATCACACACGCCCCAGGCTCAGGCACCATGCAAGGCACAGGGTGCCCGGAGGGAACATGCAGCACCCACTGCTGCCTCCACCTGCCCCCACATCTTGCATCCTCATGCTGCTCTCTTTCTCTGTCCCCCCACCCCCACCTGCCCTGCCTCCTTCAGCGCCACCTGTCCCAGGAAGAGTTCTACCAAGTCTTTGGCATGACCATCTCTGAGTTTGACCGGCTGGCCCTCTGGAAGAGGAATGAACTGAAGAAGCAAGCCCGGCTGTTCTAGGCAGAGGCTCTATAAATATATATGCATTTATATAAAGATATATGTAAAATCTCTCTACTGAAGCTCGGTATAATCCTCTCTTGTGTAATGGGACACACTGCCTGCCATGAGACTTGCTTTTCTGTACTGTCAGGCAAGCCCACGTCATCGAGATATTTTTATGCTCCTTACTTTCTCTTTTCTAAGTGCTGTGGGATCTGGGAAGGGATTTGAGGGGACTCTGTCCTTTTATTGGGGATCCTTTTTATACTGAAACATCTGTCCTAACTTGAGTGCCCCAAGGTCCAACTCTCTTTCCTAAAGAAGGTGCCTGAAAAAGTCTCTCTTCTCTCTGCTTCGTGGCCCCTTTCTTAAATTTCTAGGGCTGATGCTGACCATGGGGTTTCCACACCTTATTGGCCCCAGAGGGGCCCTCCCATGGGAAGATCTGCAGCAATCTCCCCAAATCAATGAGCGCCTTTGAGCGCCCACGAAGAACTTTCTCAACACCCCCAATTAGGAGCTCCGTGCTCTCTGGGGGCAATGCAGTTAAAAGTGTGAGTCTCAAATATAGTTATTACACCAGTCAACAGAAGTAGACAGGGCCTAGGCCTCTCCTCAGCTCCCTACCCCTCCTCCTTCTGCCCTGGATTGTAACCTCTCCCTTGTCCAAATCTAGGATTCATGGTAGGAAAAGGAAAAGGCCCTTCCCTTCCCTCCACCACTTCCAACTGGCCCCTTTGCCTGACCTGGACTTGGAGAACCAGAGGAAAGGAGAGGGAGCGGAAGTGGGAGACAGAGCAGGGCACCTGTTAGAATCAGAGCTGCAGGATTTCTTGGGACCCTCCTCTCTCCCTCACTGCTCCCAGCACCTCCTGACCCTTCCCCCTTTCAAGGAGAGGTCCATGATTGCAGCTTGTATTCTTTAGCCTTATTACAATCTATGTGCCTGACAACTCAACACACCGCAGGGCTAATGTTCCCACCAGAGCTCCAACTGAACAACCAGAGAGACAACTCTCACCGCCCTCCAGAGAGAAAATAGGCCATGTCCCAAAGAAAGGTTCTTGGTCTATGCCTCTGGTCTGTGGGCTGGCAGGGCAACCATAACATACCCCCCGCAGTTCTCGGCTCCTGCTGCAAAGTTGGCCATGTTTCACAGGGAAACTTTTGGAAGAGTGGCTGCTTATGAGATTCCAAAATGAAGTGTTGGCCAACATCGCTCATGGCCATCCCGGATTTCCCCGGTGGCTTCCTTTCCTGCCTGCTCGCCTCCCTGAACAGGGGAGAAAACTTAACCTCTCTTCTCCTCTCCAAACCTTTCACCTTGAGTGGGCAATGTTTGGTGGGGGCTGTTCCTTCTTGGAGATGCCTTGAGTCAGACCATTTTGAGATCATGGAGGAAGGATGAAGAAGTGAAAATGACAATAATGACTCTCAAGAGGCTGGTGATGTGACATGGCAAATGTAGAACTGACTTAAATTGAACAAACCCTCACTGAGCACCTCTGATGTTGAGCACCTGCTGAATACTGAGCACTGAATGGGGGAGGGGGAGGGGAGCACAGGGGTGAGTCAACCTGGGACTTGGTCTCAGGGACATGCCTACCAATAGTGGGTATCGTAAGGCATGTACCCAAACATAACAGATGTAAGGCAGAAAGTGATCAGAGAAGGAATGAGAAAGTGTGTGTGATGTTAATGAAAAGTCATATGCAGTTAGAGCAGACCAAGGAAAGCTTTCTGAAAGAGATTGCATCTGAGGAAAATTCAGGAAGGATCTTTGTAGATTGGGAGGAGATTCTAAGTTGAAGGGGTGATAGGGTGAGGGGCCACAGGGAAGTCTGCTGTGTTCTCATGTAGGATGTCAGCCTTCCCTGCAACTTCTCTTTTTGGCCAATGTCTTTTCACTTTCCTGACCCTTTAGAATCGTCCCCAGCCAGAAGCAATCATGGAAGCTGCCTCATTGTCACTGGTTAAGAACTTGGCGAGATTGAAGGGCTTTTGTTATTGTTGTTGGATATTTTTGTTTCCCATAAAAGCACATCATTTCAACCCTAAACCTGTGTCCTTCTGTTGTTTCTTGTGTGGGAGTGGAAATGACTGACATGGGAAGAGGCTGACCCCTGCACATTTTTCAAAATAAAAGCACCAAAACAGCAGCCACTCCTTTGACCTCAGTTTCTTCTTCTGTAAAATGAGAACGTTTGGTAAAGGTAAACATCACTCAGATTGTTTTCTGTAGAATGCAGGATCCCTCAAGATGCTAGAGGATGTTCCAACAACAAAGAAGTTCTGTGATCAAAAACAATAATAATAGTTCCTTATTACTAAGCACCAGCAATGTTCCAAGTTCTATGCGAGCACTTCACACCCATCATCTCATTTAAGCTTCTGAAACAACCCAAGAAGTAGCCATTATTAATATCTCCATCTCCTAAATGAGTAAATAGCTTTGAAGCGAACCACAATTACCGATGGTAGAGCCAGGAATGAATTCCAGCCTGTCTGACTCAGAGAGACCGGCTTACCACTCTTATTAGGCAAAATCCTTCCAGCTGCAGGTAAAGAGAGCACCTTATTACAAGTGGCTTCAACAGTGAGAACACGTGTTGTCTTGCACAACCAGAAATCCAAGGCGCAGAGTTAGTACATTCAGCAGCTCAGGGATGGAGTCCAGAGCCCAGGTTGTTTGTATCTCTGTGCCCCACCATCCTCAGCATGTTGGTTCTTGCCCTCAGCCACATGTCCTCTATGTTTATAAGAGGCTTCTGTGGCTCCAGGCATCATGTCCTCACACAATCATATCAAAAAACAAGAAAGTCTATTGCATATCTATTGTAGTCGGAAAAACTTCTCCGAAGTCCTCAGTAGACTTCTGCTCGGATCCCACTGGCCAGAACTAGGGATATGTCCATGCCCCTGCTGCAGTAAGGGCTGGGAAACTGGGCATTTGGCATTTTCAGCCTCAACAGGGGGAACCAGGCTCTCTACCAACAAAGAAGAAGAGAGGAGGGCAGAAAAGGAATGGCCTGTGGTTGAGGAAATCACAGCGCCTCTGCCACAACCACTGTGCCATGAAAGAGCACATCACATCCCTTCTCTTGTAGACTCACAATGCACATTGCCAAAAGTCCTGAGAAGTCCCACCATAGTACCCTTGTTTAATCCAATATTTTATAAACGAATTTAACATAACCTCTGTTTAAGACATGCTAGGCTTACTGTTATTTTGTTGTTGTTGTTGTTGTTGTTGTTGTTTTTGAGATGGAGTCTCACTCTGTCGCCCAGGCTAGAGTGCAGCAGCGTGATCTCGGCTCACTGCAAGCTCCGCCTCCCAGGTTCACACCATTCTCCTGCCTCAGCCTCCCGAGTATCTGGGACTACAGGCACCCACCACCATGCCCGGCTAATTTTTTGTATTTTTTTTTTTTAGTAGAGACGGGGTTTCACTGTGTTAGCCAGGATGGTCTCGATCTCCTGACCTCATGATCCACCCACCTTGGCCTCCCAAAGTGCTGGGATTACAGGCGTGAGCCGCCGTGCCTGGCCAGCTTACTGTATTTTATCTGTTCAAAGATGCACACTTTTTTCACATTTCAACATCTCTGAAGATGAGATGTGGCTTAGAATTAAAAGTAGCTCCTTTTCTGAGCTCTCATTCTGCTATTCTTCAATAAGAACCAATGCTGACTTTCAGCCCCAACATGGCCCCTCCAGACAGGTGGCTCAAATGTGCAAAAAGATACTCAAGAATGCATTTGCTCCCCGCCCACACATGCACCCAACAAATATTCGTGAGCAAGTATCTCCTGCCAGGCAGGAGCACTGAGGATACAACAGTGTGGAAGGCAGGAACGGGCTTTCCTCATGGACTCTGGTCTAGAGGAGAAATGAATCATAAATAAGGCAACAGAAAAAGAGCTGGCACATGAAGATAAATGCTACAGAGACAATAAATAGGTATCATGAGAAAGGAACTCACTTCATATGCTAATCAAAGGATGAAAACCAAGTACCTGGGGAAAAATGGGATTGGTAGCATTCTTGGCATAGAGACAGTGGATGCAAAGGCCCTGGTGTGAGCAAGAGCTTGGCTTATTGGAGGAACAAAAAGAACCAATGAGGATGGAGTGGAGCAAATGCAGGGGAGAGTGAGATTAGAAGCAGTGGGAGGGGCCGGGCGCGGTGGCTCAAGCCTGTAATCCCAGCACTTTGGGAGGCCGAGACGGGCGGATCACGAGGTCAGGAGATCGAGACCATCCTGGCTAACACCGTGAAACCCCGTCTCTACTAAAAATATAAAAAACTAGCCGGGCGAGGTGGCGGGCGCCTGTAGTCCCAGCTACTCCGGAGGCTGAGGCAGGAGAATGGCCTAAACCCGGGAGGCGGAGCTTGCAGTGAGCTGAGATCCGGCCACTGCACTCCAGCCCGGGCTACGGAGCAAGACTCCGTCTCAAAAAAAAAAAAAAAAAAAAGAAGCAGTGGGAGGGCAGGCAGGGGCCAGCCATGTACAGGGTCTAAAAGGACACCCCTCAACTATCCAGGCTTTGTAGAGGGTGCTTTGTCGACATGCTGGGTGTAGGAAGAATTGTTCCAAGCCTTGCCACTCAAAGTGTTGTTTCTAACCGGGAACATTGGCATCACCCAGGAACTTCTGTGAAATGCAGAACCTCAGGCTCCACCCCAACCTGCCCAATCAGCATCTGTATTTTCATAAGATCCCCAGGTGATTCACACACATGGTGAAGTGTAAGAAGCGTTGCTCTCACCCATCTTCCTTTCATGAACAGACATAACATTTTGAGTCAGACTGTCTGAAATTCTAGAAGGGAGCCTTTCCCCACACCTGCAACCCCTTTGGACACTGGAGATCAACCTTACATCAATAAAGCAGAACATGACTTTGGAGGCCACAGAAACCACAGAAGGTTAGAGCTTAAAGCTAATAATACAATAGTTGCAATTCGCAGCCATGATACAGGCTGACTGAGTGAGCAGATCAGAACCAGAAGCCAGCTCTCCTGTGCCTGCAGCCCCTCATCCTCACCGGGCACCCAGTTCATAGACATGGGCGCCAGCTGTGGAAGGTGTCAGCAGCTGCAGCTGGCCACAGAGCCAAACGTGGACTAGAAGGCTGTTATTCAGCACTGTTAGCAAAATTCAAGGGGGCAAAAGCACTACTAAAATTAATAGCAACTAACCTTTACAGAATTATGCCACTTCCATGTGGAATTAAGTTTTAAACATATTATTCCACATCAGACTTTGAGTTGCTAAAAATCTTGACTGCACAGTGATGAACACCTACCTACATACTCAGCTATGGGCAGCGCCAAGTCACTCAGAAGCCCTGCAGCAAGACTCCAAATGAATAGAGTCCAGGGGCTGTGCAGATGAGGGTCGGCCTCTCCCCACCACTCACAAGCCTTTCACCTCTGTACTTGGCCTGGTCCAACATGATTGGCCCAGAGACACAGACGAGAGAAACCAAAGGCCAGAAGTCACCATCTATGGTCAGCCTCAGGGAAAATTAGAGCTAAATGTCAGATAAATGAGGCTTAAAATTGGCATGACATCTATGTCCATAGCCAGAAGAATTTTCATCCCAGTTCTTCCCAGATTTCAGTCATTCAAGCATCACCCTCACGATTTCATCAAATTATTTATTTTCTTAATACTATTTACTTGATATTTTTCTTTCAGTTGACATGTATCTGATGTTTCTATTTTAATGCCAGTGAAAAGTACAGGTTTGTAGGACTGTTTATATGGGGTTTTTTGCTTGTTTGGTTGGTTTAGCTTGTTTTGTTTAGTTTTGTTTTTTAAGAGACAGGGTCTTGCTGTGTTGCCCAGACTGGAGTCCAATGGTGTGATCATAGTTCACTGTAACCTCGAACTCCTAGACTCAGGCGATTTTCCTGCCTCAGCCTCCTGAGTAGATGGGACCACAGGCACACGCCACCATGTTCAGCAAATTTTTATTTTTTAATTTTTTTGTAGAGATGGCAGGGGGGGCGGTCTCACTATGTTGCCCAAACTGGTCTCGAACTCCTGGCCTCAAATGATCCTCCCACCTCATCCTCCCAAAGTGCTGGGATTACTGGCATAAGCCACTGCACCCATCCTGGTTGTATGTTTAATACAAATTCACAAATTCACAAATTCACAGAAATTCATAACTTTCCAAATATGTTGGTCTGTGTAACATCTAAACACATCTCACATTTTCACCAATTGTCTGAATTCCACACTTTGGGAAACGCTGTTCTACCTGATGGAAAACGGAGGAGAGAAGATGATTTGTATTCCCTCAACACCCTCATGATAGCTGGTCTTTGGGGCGCCCAAGAGAAACAATCTGAAAACGCTGCAGAGAGAGAAGAAAACCCAAAATTCTTTGACAACAAACAGGGCTTGCTGAACCACAGCTCGCCTGACAGCCGAGACTCTCATATACCAGTGGTATCCTGCTGGAGCATCATATAGACAGAGCATCCCTGGACCTCGCTAAGGTTTTCAGTGGATACAGCCTCTGATTTTCCCCGATGCTGAGGGTTGTAAAGCCTTTGCCTCCGGGTATGCTGCCATGAATTCCAGCAGGGACAGTACAGCGTCATGGGGAAGGGCACCTGGTTAGACGCATCCTCCCTCAGGGCAGTCTCAGCCTTGCCATTTGCTAGTTGAACTGTGTCCTCTCCCTCCCATTTCATATTTTGATTCCGTAACCCCCCAGTACCTCTGAATGTGACTCTACTTAGACATAGGACTTTTAAAGAGGTGATTAAGTTAAGATGACGCTGTTAGGATAGGGCCTGATCCAATCTGACTGGTGTCTTCATAAGAACATTTGGACACGTAGTGACAGCCAGGGAGCCCATGCAGGGAGGGATGGCCACGTGAAGAGACAGCAAAGGGGCAGCCATCCACAAGTCATGGAGATAGGCCTCAGAGGAAACCAGCTCTGCTGGCAGAAATTCTGTTGTGGCAGCCCTAGCAAACGAATAAAATGAGATGTGCAAAATAGAAATCGAGGCATTTAGTTGATAGAGTGATGTGCTGCAGGTGCGCGCCTGGCTGCAGGGGAGGCTTGCATTTCACTGCTCAGCACCTCCCTTGGGCTTAGATCCTGTGGTTTACCTAGAGTGTGAGTGCCCCCTCTGGGCCACTGCTGGAACTGCAGGGAGAGAGGCTCCCTTTCTCACGTAGAATCTCCAGGTGTAAGGAATTCAGGCCTGCAGCTGTGTGGCCTTCTCTGCCACAGATTCGGACAGACCATCTGAAGATGAACACTAAACAGAGCAGGGCAGAGCCGGGAGATGGAGAGAAAAGAGCAACTGCCTGGTTTGCTTCCTGGATCCAAGCTTGCCTTCAAACCAGTTTCGCCCCTTCAACTACCCAGCTACCCTTTGAGCTTTTTCGTTAAAGCTGGTTGGAGTTGTGATTCTATCATTTGCCACCAAAGAAGTCGTGACAGATACACTGGCTGCCAGAGTGAATGAATATTGGCAGCAGAATCCCGGATGTGTTCCCTTGCTGTCTGTGGGAGGGACAGTGACCACAATTTAAACAGTGCAGGCATGTGCTCCGATCCGAGCGCGCAGTGTGACATGAATCACTAGGGAACATGTAGGAAGGGAAGCTTGCCTCAGTCTGTCACTGAAAAGTGCTTGTAGGGCCCAGACCTAGAGCCTTCTGGTTTTCCAAAACCTTCTTGTGGATACAGAGTTCCCTGTCATACAAAAGAAGCATGACTGCCTCCCTAACGCACAGGGTCTTGCCCACCTGGATCAGGACAAATTGTCCATCTTGCCCTAGCAATCTGTCCGTCTAACAAAATAATGGGACTACGTAACGTTTTTAAATGTACATACAAAACACCACTCCTTAGCTGACTCTGTGGGTAGCAGCATTTGGAGGCCTGGTAGTCCTCCCATCCAGGAATATCGGGAGCTCCTGCAGGGAAGGAGGAACCCGGCAGAAACAGTTGCGTTTCCAGGGGTTGGATTTATATAAAACTCCCTGCAGGGGGCAGCCTGGGTATGTGGCCACAGTTTCAGCATCCCTTAATATTTTTCCATAAACATCTGACAAGTTCTTCAGAGGAAACCCACACTGATTACATAATAACTAACACTTCTGATGATGGCTCAGACACTGTGCTAAGTACCTTACAGATCTCATTTAATCCCCTGGGTACTACTTTCATCCTCATTTTACAGATGATGAAATTGGGCCCTTGATAAATAACTCATCCAGTGTTTCACAGCTGTGTGTGGCAGAGCCTGCACTTGATCTTAGAGATGGCTTACCCAAAGCCCATGCACTTCGCTGTATCATACAAAATCTCCTCCCTGAATAGAGTGCCAGCTGGCATTTGAAGAAAACGTACCATGTGCTAGCATGGCACCAACCACTCCACACTCTACCTACACAGTTACAGTGAAGCATCACAACTGCTGTTTGGGGAAGATGTTTGTAGCCCCAATTTTTAGATGAGGAATCTGAAGTTCAGAGAGGGTGAAGATCGTGCCTTGGCTGTGCAGGGGCGGGACTGGGTAACACTCAGATCCACCTTGTCCTGAAGTCATGCTCTTCACCACTGTGTCCCACACACTGAACAGAGTGGCTCAGGTGACCTCATATCCGGGCATCACTGCTCCAGGTAAGATTTCTTCCCTTCTTTCAGCCTCAGTTTCCTCAACTGACAAATGAAGGGACCAGACAGGCTAATGTCTCAGGCTTTTTGGGGGGCTCTAAAGCTTTTCTAGCTCCAGGTTATAAAATCCACTTTGGACCTTTGCAACCTGGCACCAACCTGCAGCCACAGATGAAGCCAGGGGCGTGCAGCCCAGATCTTGAGAAGAGAGTTAGTCCACGCTGCAGTGTTAGGAGCTGCACACCCTCCTCAGGCCTCAGTGTGGAGGCCTCCACGGCTGGACAGACCCTCCAGATGTCTTCATGGGTCCATAATTTCCCTCAAGTTTCCACGTTGGGGGAGGGGAGCTATAGACCAGATTAAGTCCACAGGGGTGTTTTAGTTGGCTTTTGCAATGTTTTAAAACAATTGGAATTCATTACCAACACTTTTAAATCAAAAGAGATTTCTCACTAAAATCTAGATTTCTGGGTTCTGCTGAAAAAGCTGAAGATTGGCCACTCCAGTTCCGAGCTGACTGGTGACTGGCCCCTCAGACAGAGCAAGAGGGCTCTGCTTTGCCGTGGCCCCTCCACTTCCATGGCCTGCTTCCTGCACACCCTTCCTTGCCCGGCCCTGTAGGTACTTCAGGGCATGAGCCTCGCTTGAGGAGCCTAAGATCTTGCTTAAGGAGAAGAATCCAAAGGGAGGGAGTAAGCTTCATGCAGCATTTCGGCATAAAAACAAAAGCTCCTTTTCCTTCATACACAACCACTGGGCTTGGCTTTAACAACTGTGGAAGCTGAGCCCTGTTGCCTCCATGCAGGTAGGAGCCCCATGCCCTGGAGCAGAAACTCGAAGGTGCATGGGAAGAAGGAGTTTTCATGCATCCACGAAACCTTTCTCTTTCTCCCAGAAACAGCCACTGAGATCTCTATCTGCTATCCGGGGCCCAGGGTGGACCAGCAGACGGGTGTCATTTCCCTGAATAGGGGCTATAATGGCAACATTGTGCTAAGTGGAACAAGAGACGTTTTCATTGCAGCCAGCATCAGGCAGATACCCGATCAGAGGGCTCTGGGGATCACCCCACACACAAAGGAGCATGGGAGAGGGGTCCCGAGCCAAGGAGAAGCCACACATCCACAGCGGCACACAGGGGCTGGGCAGCACAGCGGCATGTCTCCAGAATGCCTGGTCACAAGTTCACTTCCCGCTGCAAATAAATAAGCAAATACGACAATCCCAGAAGACAAATGGGACTGCCAGGACACATGCATTAATAGAAGCCAATACTGGCAGGCATCACACACCCTTGAGTATGTTTTCACTGACTCATAATAACAAATACTTATTACCATTTACTAGGCGTTGGGCACTGTGCTAGGTTCTAAGGATCTAGCAATGAGTAAGACCCAGCGCCCACTCACAGCATTTGCAGTCTGGCGGGGGACAGGGAAGCGTAGGGAAAGAAGCACATAAGAAATTATATACTATTGACCCAATGGAAGAAGTGAGATTCACACAGCAATGACGTTGACTCAGGAACCCAGATTTGAGCACCCATCTGTTGTTTTTCTTACTCTTCCTGAAGTCTCCTGAGATCACTGCAGGCTCAGTGAAGAAGGCACCCCAAACACCATAATAAGAAATCTGGACTCTCCACTGAGGGCCAGGGGGAGCCATCACATATTTTTAAGGGGGAAGTTGCATGGTCTGATTGGGATCATGGAATGGTCACTCTGTTGGCCATGGTGGTAGCAGTCCCTAGAGGTAAGGTGACAGGTTAGGAGGCTAGAGTATGTTTCTCTCCCTGAAACAAATAGTCCTGAGCCTCCAAATTTTTCTTTCCCAGGGTTTCCCAGTTCCAACTGATAAGCTAAGAATGAGACTAGGGAGGATCATTTGTTTTCACAAGACCGGGAGCAGGAGGGAGTTGAAAGCTTTCTTCCTGGTATTGTTCACTAGGGAAAAATTTGATATCTTCTTACAGAGTTGGAGCTCCCCACATAGAATTCTTTAGACAAGAACCAGGCAAACCTGGAAAACTTGGAAGTGAGCAAAGTAGGTAGTGAAAGGGAAGATATGAGCCAGATTCTAAAAATCCTTGCCAGAGACTTGCACTCAAAATGAAATGGAAAGGGGAAGAGAAAAGCAGGTACTAACAACCTCCATTCTCATCCTTGCCCTGATACTTGCCCTCCAATAACCCATGATCCAGCCAACCTGAACTGCTTCACAGACATGTCCTGCTACCCTGGAGCTCAATGTCTTTGCTCGCACTGCTCTTTGCCCATAACGTTATCTCCTCATTACACATTCTCAGTTGCCCCCCTTCCAAATGTCTGTCATCCATTACAGCCTCTATGATTAGTGAAAAAGTCTTGCTTTGTCTGATGGACTCCAAGACCACTTTATTTCTCCTCTGGTACTTTTCATACAGTAATTTTTATTATATTATTTTATACATATCTATCTCCTCTACTAGATTGTATATTCCCTAAGGGTGGGAATCATTCCTACTTAGCATTTCTTCTCTCAATAGAAACTTGCACAGAGTGCAATCGATATTGCCTAAGTGAATTTATGGACAGTGTGGATTGTTAGTTTTTATGAGGAATAAAGAACTCACTAAAGGAAACTTACAGAAAAAAAAAAAAAAAGTTATTCCTTGTCCAAACCCGCAAATAACTTTCTCATCCATCTCAGTTACTCTGACAGCAACCAAGCTGTAGACAAGTTAGTCAACATTGCCATCTAGTGGATATTATGGGTAATTATTTAAACCAGAACCCCTATACCTTCCCAGTAACATTTTTTTTGTTGATTCTCAGAACTGTGCACAGACTGTGTTCTCCCATTTCTATATCCTTCCCAGACCACAGCTCAGTTAATTCCACTCCATAAATTATTCCATGGACACTTAATACATTTTCCTTAGCCTTTTTTACTTTTTTGTTCCAATTCTCTGAATATATCTCCAAAGTCCTTGAAAGTTTCTGAAAGTTCTCTAAAAGTCTCTACTGGGCGGGCATGGTGACTCATGCCTGTAATCCTAGCACTTTAGGAAGCTGAGGCGGGAGGAGCGCTTGATCTCAGAAGTTCGAGACCAGCTTGGGCAACATAGTGAAACCTCATCTCTATCTTAAATATTTTTTTAAACATTATAAAAATAAAAATCTCTATAAAAGCCTCCATCTGTTTTTGCAACAGTAACATTTCATACTGTTTTTCTAAATTATTTCAAATGAAATTTTATGTTTTTAGAAGAATTAGTGAGCTAGCCTGAGAACTTAAATACAATTTATGGCCTTGTTTCCAAGTGTTTCAGAGTTCAGACAATAAACTTTTAAAACTTAATCCACTGGCAAATTGTTGGTTGGCTGCTTTAGAATTTAAACTGACCTTTTCAAATTGGAAAAGGGGACAGCAACAAAGAGGAACTCAGAAAATAATAATGGCTCATATTTTATAGCTGTTTGTGGTTTGTAAAGTGGGTTTGTATCATTTCATTTGCTCTACCAACAGTCCTGTGAGGACTTACAGTATGAGGCTTCCCATAGCACAGATGAGCAAGAAAATCTCATTGATGAAAAGTTATTATACAATGTAGTATTTAGATTGGTGCAAAAAGTAATAGCGTTTTTTGCCATTACTTTCAATGGCAAAAACCACTATTACTTTTGCATCAAACTAACAGAACAAGAGTCATGCACAAGTTTTCATACATTGTTCACGACATCACGTTTGGTCTGAGTGCTCATACACATACACAACTAAATAAATTACTGATGCAATATTTTAAGACAATGTTGATTTTAATTTGCCCATAAAAGCAATAGAGAAAATATTCCCGGCCAGGCAAGGTGGCTCATGCCTGTAAACCCAGCACTTTGGGAGGCCGAGGCAGGTAGATCACCTGAGGTCAGAAGTTCGAAACCAGCCTGGCCAACAAGTTGAAACCCCCGTCTCTACTAAAAATACAAAAATTTGCAGGGCATGGTGGTGGGCGCCTGTAATCCCAGCTTCTCAGGAGGCTGAGGCAGGAGAATTGCTTGAACCTGGGAGGTGGAGGTTGCAGTGAACCGAGATCGCGCCACTGCACTCCAGCCTCAGCAACAAAGCAAGACTTTTCAAGAAAAAAAAAGAAGAAGAAAAGAAAAGAAAGAAAATATTCCCAGTCCAGGAAAATACAGGCTGGTCTTTCCCAGGCCTTTTCTTGACTCCATACCTTTGTGGTGGGTGTTCCTCATTCCAGAATGTTCTAAGTAGGGAACGGTGGCCAGCTCAAAGCTGAAAACCATGGCCTGGCCCATGGTGGGAGGAGCGGTATCTAGGATAACAATTGGTCCTGGACTTTATGAAGGGTCTTAAAGTCAGACATTTGATATTGTCTATAAATGAATGAGACCTATTTTCACAAGATATACCAATAAGGTGAAGAAGTTGACATTCTTCATACAGCTTTAAACTTAGATCCCATTATTGTTCCACACTGGTCATAGCAATATTTTCTACAATCTTGCGAAAAGTACACTTACATTGCACTGTATTTTGTATGCTAAAAGTATTCATTTCCACATTTTTTATCACTGTTTTGCATGTTTTCACGTGTTATTCATTTTTCTATTCTTTTTCTGAATTCTCCCAGATCCTCGTATGTTTTCACGTTTTAGTACACAAGGAACATCAAAAGTTGAAAGTGTCCCAATCCCTTGCCCACCTTTCAGCAAGTCTCTCTTTCTCCCTTTCCCAGGTGCTTTTCTTTCTGAAGATCTTTGTTACTATTTAACTCCTCTTTCGCAACACCACTGACATTGCACCCGCATCGCCGCGGGCCCACTGTCTGGCTTAGAAGGTGCTCCGGAAAGACCCGCGGCGAATGGAGAAGACAAGCCCAAAGCCTGGAAATGGGTGGCGGCTGCAGGGAAGGGGGTTTTGATTCCATAGGATAAAAAAGGACTCCAACGGTCTCCGCATTCAGGAATGGAGCGGGCTGAGGGGTGCGGTGGTAAGACCCCATCATTAGCGGAGTGCAAGCAAAGCCGCACACCTCCTGGGTTCGGGCTGGGGCGGGCCGCGCGGGCGCCGGAACGAACGCGTGCGGACTGGGAAGCGGGTCCTCCAAGCCCGAGCTAGAGCGCCGCGGAGGGCGAGCTGGCGGCAGGGCGCGGCGCGGGCGTGTGCGGCACCACGGGACAGCGGCCGGCGGCCCAGGGGGCGAGGCGTGCTCGGGTCTATTCCGGGAGCGGCGCTGAGGGGCGGGGGCGGGCGCGGGCGCGGGCGGGGCGGGGGCGGCCGGCGAGCATCCTGTCTGGGGGAGGGGACCGCGGAGAGCGCCGGCCGCTGGGCTGGCCTGAGAGCTCAGCGCGCCCGCCGCCACCAGCCGCGCCGAAGCCCCCGCGCCCTGCGGCCCGCTCCCCGGGGACTAGGCCGGCGCCATGGACCGAGGCCGGGGTAAGAGGGGCCGTGACGCCCGCACTTGTTGCTGCGCCGGGCGAGTAAGGGAGACCGGGCGATCTGAAGCCGGAGAGGAGGAGGGAGAGAGGCGGGCGGTGGGGCGGGGGCTGAGGAAGGCTCGGAGGGAACTGGGAGACGCGGCGCTGGTGCACAGGTGCCTCCTGCTGCCGGGACAACCCGGTGCGTGTCAATGCCTGTGTCCTGGGGCCAATTCGCCTCTCGCGTGTGAAATCAGAGTTTTCGTAGGCTAAGGATTTGTAACTTCATAAAAGATCCCCCTCTAGATGCCGGAGGACAGCGAGCTCCTCTGACCCCATTCCACTCTAAAGGGGAAAACAAGGTTTCCAGGTTCAACTCCCTAAACACCCGCCGTGGGCAGTCCCTGGGGAGAAGCCCCAGGGGACCGAAGTTTGCAGCTGCCTAGGGCATTGGGAGAAGGAGGAGCGCCGGGAGCAGGCGCGCCTGTGCATGTGTGCGCGTGGGAGGGAGGAGGCGGGGGTGGTTCTATCCCGGACCAGCTGTGTCCTCTGCCCAGGCCCTCCTCTCTGGACCAGCGACAAAGTTGGACTAGATGATCTCCAAGGCACCTTGCTGACTCTTTTCCAGTGTATTTGGTAGACGTTTCACAGAAATGGAGGGGACTTACTGGAATTGAGATTGATGTGAGCCGAGAGGGCAGCATTGGTAGGGGGCTAGCGCACATCTTTTTCTTTTTGTTTTGTGTTGTTTGAGACTGAGTTTCGCTCTTGTTGCCCAGGCTGGAGTGAAGTGGCGCGATCTCGGCTTACTGCAGCCTCCGCCTCCCGGGTTCGAGCGATTCTCCTACCTCAGCCTCCCGAGTAGCTGGGATTACAGGCATGCGCCACCACACTCGGCCAATTTTTGTATTTTTAGTAGAGAGCGGGTTTCACCATGTTGGCCAGGCTGGTCTCGGACTCCTGACCTCAGGTGATCCGCCGGCCTCGGCCTCTCAGAGTGCAGGGATTACGGGCGTGAGCCACCGCGGCCGGCAGCGCACATTTTAAGTAAAGGTCTAGACATGGCCTTTGGCAATGGCCAAATTGGCATGTGTGTGTCTGTAAAGAAGTGGCCTGCGGACACGTAAACAATGTCAAAGACTGGGAATCAGAACCCCAGGGTTTCAGTCTGCACCTCTGGAATCCAAAGAGATCACAGGTATGAAGGCACTAGATAAACTAGTGAGTGCTGTGCCAACAGGCGAAGCGTTGTTGTTATTATTAATAATGGAAAATTCCTTCCCCTCCCCACGATAATCCCACACCTCTCCCCCATCTGCCTGTTTGCTGTGCTGACCCCCAAGGGAGGAAAAAAAGGAAGGAACAGGGGCATGGGAGCAATTAGGAGGCACTGGGGCAGGGATGCGCCGGGAGCAGGTGTGGGGTAACCTCCCTTACTCTTACACGGGAAGTCAGGCTTGGCGAGCTCAGAGGGCCAGAGGGGACTCCTGGCTTCCAGTTCAACTTCACCTGCCCCTCCCCAACACAAAATACTGCACTAACCTCCTTCAGGGACTGGGAGGGGCAGGCAGGAAAGAGAGGGGGCTTCTGTATTTGGTTCTTTAGCAACTGAGGCCTAGATTTGTAAAGCAGTTCTCACCTGTTAACTGATTTCTAGGCAAGTGTGCAGAGTGTACATCAGGGAGGAAAAACAGAGAGAAGAGGCACCTCTCACACCCCTCAGTCCTGCTGTTCCCACCTCCCACATCATAGGTCTAAAGCAAATACCACCATCCCTCCTCCCCTTCACACTCCTACCCGCCCCCCACCTCCCCCACCTCTCCACCACTCCCCTCCCCACCAGTTTTTAAATAGCACCCTGTCTGATCTCCAGTACAAAAATCCATACCTAGGCCCACCCAGGCTTGTGGAAAGTGCACTGTGTCATCCTAAGACATAGTGACAATAGTTCACTTCACTTTAAACGCTTGGTAACCAACACCTCCATGTCAGAAGGCTGCCTCCAGAGCACTCTTCCTAGGAAGTCAGACTTCCCGGGAATCCCTTGGTGCTGAGAGCCTAGGAGGGCTCTGACCGGCTCTCTTCCTGCAGGCTTGTCTAGCCTACTATCTTCCTTCACACCTCTTGTCACAACTTTATGACGTAGTTATCGTCGTAGTTAGTGTCGGCCTCCCTACCCGGAAGTAAGCTTCAGGAAGGCAAGGAGTGGATCTATTATGATCAATCTGCTGACACCGCGCACTGAGGAGCTCCAGCAGTGGTTTAATTAGTAAACTACAACACACTTTATAGTGCAGCTCAAACTGATTACTTGTACAGCAATACTTAGTAGTATTCTCTTTTTAAAAATCAACATTGCTGTACAAGTAATCAATTGGAGAACGGTAGTAAGTATACTCAGATCAGTTCTTGGTGACCTACAAAGGCCATCTCAAGTAAAGTGGTCTTGTGGCTGGGCACACAAGATCAGTTTAACTGACTAGATCCTCAGTTCTCTACTATGATAAATAATTGCAAACACAACTGTGTTATGAATCGGAATGCAAAATCTGCATGCATTTTTAAGATAAAATGTGACTTCAACAAGTATTCCAGGCTGGGCGCGGTGGCTCACACCTGTAATCCCAACACTTTGGGAGGCCAAGGTGGGCGGATCACTTGAGGTCAGAAGTTCGAAACCAGCCTGCCCAACATGGTGAAACCCAACGTCTACTAAAAATACAAAACTTAGCCGGAAGTGGTGGCGGGCGCCTGTAATCCCAGCTACTCGGAAGGCTGAGACAGGAGAATCGCTTGAACCTGGGAGATGGAGGTTGCAGTGAGCCAAGATCGAGCCATTGCACTCCAGCCTGGGCAACAGAGAGATTCTGTCTCAAAAAAAAAAAAAAAGTATTCTAGCAGACCTTTCTTGTACCCCTGTTCCCAGACAGGTGTGCACTCTCTTCTGTCATCAGGGAAGGCTTAAGAAGCACAGGTCTCATTTCAGCCTCCTGCCTACCATGTGTCATGCCCAGCTGACTGGGGAGGAAACCACGCATCAGTATTCACGATAATAACTGAAATCATCAAACTCTTGACATGTGCCAGGCACTGTCCTCAGCTTCTTATGTGGCTCCTCTCAGAACAACCCATAGGATGGGGCCTATGAGCTGGGACTATCATGAACCATACCTCAGAGGAAAGCAGGCTCGACTTGGGTATTAGCCAGCAAGGGCTGCAATAACAGAATACACAGACTGGGTGGCTGCAACAACAGAAATTAATTTTCTCACAGTTCTGGATGGTGGAAATCTAAGATCAAGGTGCAGTCAGGGTTAGTGTCAGGTGGGACCTCTCTTCCTGCCTTGTAGGGACACTTTTTGCCTTGTCCTTTCATGGCTTCTCTGTGCATCCAGAGAAAGAGCTCTCGTGTCTCTTCTTCTTCTTATAAGGACACCAGTCCTATTGGATTAGAGCTCCTCCTTACCACCTCGTTTAACCTTAATTACCTCCATAAAGACCCTGTCTCCAAATACAGTCACACTTCGGGTTAGGGCTTCAACATATGCGTTTGGGAGGGACACAATTCAGTCCATAACAACAAGCTTAGGTCACTGACATTAATTTGCTCAATTATTCATTCCCCATGTGAGACACAGAGCTGGGGTTCAAACCCAGCTGTCTCCATATCAAAGTCCTGATCTTAAGCTTGCTGCTGACTGCCTCCTTGGTGGCAGGTGACCTGCCCAAGCCTTAGAGCAGAACCTACATGCCAAATCTTCCTGCTTCAGGCCCCAGATATCTCCATGGCACTTAAGCTGCACTATTCAGATATTTCATAGCAATTGCTGCTAATATACTGAGCATAAAAAGCTCAGCATCAAAGTCAAGTGACTTGAGAATGGAGACAAACTTGGAAGGTAGAATTTCTCTTCTAACAGGATATGTGTCTTCCCATGGGGGGAGAAAAGGATTCATATAACACAGTAACAGATATAAAAACCACTTAAATAATAATGGCAATCCTTCCAGAGGGTTTCCTGATTCACAAATACTATACAAAGAGAATCAACCATCAGGCAAAGCCAATGTCTATGGACACCACCTTCTACAGGACAAGTTAATTAACTCTCTGTCCCTATCATCTCCCACATCATACATGTAAAGCAAATAATGCCACCCACAGATGAGGATAAATTCTGGATACTGATAACACCTATTTCTTGGATTTGTTATAAATAACCTACAAATAATACCTAGCATAGGGGATCCACTCAATAAATCCTGGCTATTGTAATAATTGCAATTTTTTTTTTTACCACACTCGTCATTAATAAGACTGCTTTATAGAACTTCACTTTCTTCTTCCATAAGCTACTCCAACTCTCATGTTGCTTTTTGAGTCCCTGCTCTGTTTTAAGTACTGAATTAGACAGCTTTGTATACAACTCAAAGACAGGGAACAGGTTATAATCTTGTTTGTATCACGGTGATCCCTTATGGTACTTGTCTCTTGGAAATCCACTTATGACCTTTAATAACTGGACCACTGTCCAAACGACATTTCTGAGAGACCGAAATGTTCATTTTCTGTTATATATTCTCTCTATTCAAGCCTACTGACTGTGGCTATGTCATCACAGTTTCGCTTTTGCGAACTTTTCATTCTTCTTGAACCATCATCTCTTTAAGGCTATGGTCTGAATTTTTTCCGATTTTTTTAAATTTGCCTTCTTAATGTCCAGCATTATGTCTGATCTCCCAGGCTCATGTGGAGTGATTGATTTTCCCCAAGGTTCCTTTCCTTTCCCCTTCACAACTGGTTCTTTTCAACTACTGCAGTTCAACTACTGCTTCCTTTCCTGGCCAGACTTCTCAAATAAATGGTCAGCAACTCCTCCCGCACACTCCTTTCACCTCCTGGGGCCTCGTTTCCAATCACACCCTCCACTGAGAGCCCTCTCTGAAGGATCACAAATGGCTTCCACTTCCATTGGACCAAGACAGGAGTTTCTTTTGCTGCATTCTGTGTTCTTGGGGAGATCATGTTGTCTACTGGGCAACTCAAGAAATGATCTGATGTTCTTCTTTTCATGGAATGACATTTTCATTGCTCAACAGATGATCTAAGAATCCATTCTGTCTGTGTCTTGCCTCTGTTAAACCAGCTTTTGAGATCCAAATTAGGAAGGCCATGTCTTCCCTACAGTGACCAAGCAGCCTGTAGCTAATCCATGAGCTCCCCCTGCAGTGACTCGAGACCCAACTTCCGTCCCCAAGGCTGTGAATTTCCATGCAGACATACCTCTTCCCTGACATCCAAGTTCATTTCCTACTCCTTCTATGGTAAGGGTCTTTTGAAAGGAACCCTTATCCATATTCGAATCATCTTTTTGATCCAAACATATTTCATGAGGTCATCCTTTGTCAGTGTTGGGACTCAGTGGAACTGAGTGGTTCGGAGAATGGACAAACTTGGATTTGAGTTTTGACTGCAACTTTTTGTATGACCTTGGGCAAGTCACTTTCTCTGACCCTTCAGTGTCTTCATTTGGAATGTTATGGGAAAAGTAATACATGTAGTCTAGCACTCAGAATTTAACCACACTCTGCAATGGGTGTAAGTAGTCATACGGGGCCATATGACTTAACTCTGTTCCCTGTGGAGGCTTCTCCTGGTCACTGGGCACTGCTTCCATTTCTTGGTCTCCTGCAGAAGCTGTTTGGCTTCTCCACTTTTGTCAAAGTTTTGCCAGCCTCTCCCTCAAATATCAGTTTCAAACTCCCATTTTCACATGAGTGAGCATCCTGCCAAGTAAGTTCCTCCCTCCCACCCTCTGCCAAGAACATATCGTTACTCCATTCTCATCTTTGGTCCAGAAAAACAATCCTGGTTTTAGATACCATCACCTTCTCATACCCTTCTTAATCTTCAAGAAAACCTCAGAACTAAACAAAAAAGTGAACCCATCTGTGTGCAACACCCCCCACCAAACCCCAGCATTTTCCTCCTTCCTTTCCTGGCCAAACTTCTCAAACAAATGGTCAGCAACTCCTCCCGCACACTCCTTTCACCTCGTGCAGCCTCATTTCCAATCACACCCTCCACTGAGAGCCCTCTCTGAAGGATCACAAATGGCTTCCACTTCCATTGGACCAAAGTCTAGCCTTGCACCTCCATCGAATCCCATCTCCTGGCCTCTAGCTCTGTTGAGCCTCTCCTCCTTTCTGATGTATTCTCCTAATTTGCAGAGATGGGAAAATCACGGATTTGGAGGTCGAATAAGTCTAGGTTAAATGACCACTGCCTCATCCCTCCAGGAAGCCTTTTCTGCCTTCTCCCTGCCCCATCCCACTGTTATAGGTGCTCATAGCCTCTGGGTCTCTCCCACACTAAGACAAGTTACCCAACCAAGTTGTTTCCTCAGTCTGTAAAGCAAGAAGAATGAAACCCATAGTTGGGAGACTGAAATGCAGTCATATTTGCCCAGCTCCCAGTGCCTGGCCCATAGTAGGTGCTTATTAATTGTTATTTCCCATCTTCTTCCACTTGCTCTATCTTCCCTGTTGCTCTGTCTCTTATCTTCTTGCTCTGTCTTCTTTAATGGCTCTTGCCCCTCTCTCCCCTGATCTCCTGACCACCTCAGCCCTCTCGCTATACTCACTCCTGTGAAGAAGCAAACCCCTTTACGTGAGTAACTCTCAGATGTCCATCACCAGCCACAATTTGGCCTCCAGTCCCTCATGAACTCCTGCCTATAGTACATTTCCATTCCAAGATCAACTCCGCCTTTGGGTGACCCAGTTTTGAACTCATCTTATTCACCACCAAATCAGATGACCCTTCCTGTTTCTCTTTTTATGCTAACAACTCAACCACATGAGAAGTTATTGAAGGAAATGGGGGTGTTTGTGAATAAGACTAAAGTTGAAGGGGAGACATGGAATCAGTTCTCAAATTCGTTGTCCTGTAGAAGAGGTAATAGAAAGTTTCTCCAGAAGGAAATTAAACAGAGGCCAGTTTGGACTCAATCTAAGAGAAGCATACGAATGAAAAGAACTGTTCAATGGTAGAATACAAGTTGCCTAGGGACATAATGAGTCAAAGTTTGAGTGGCCACTGATCAGGGAAGCCACAGAATGGCTTAATATGTAGCTTAAGGACTACTCTCACGTAAAATTCAAGAAGCTTTCACAGCTTGAGCCTTTTGCACACTGCAGAGAACAGGACTTCTAGAAGTGTATGTTTCAACCTAAAGCATTCTTTTTTTATTTAAATGTACAGTATATTATAGCTTTTAATAGGACTTATGAATCATCTATGCTTAAGGATGGAATTTGGGGAGACCGCCTGATGCAATTAAGGACAGTTATTTACAGCTATTGGTCTGATTATGCTTAAACCCTTCAGTGGTTTCTCACTGTTTGTAAAACATCAGCTACTGTCCTTGTGGTGCCTCAGGCCTGCCCTGTCTACTCTCCGCCCACTTTGCCAGCTCGCTTTGGACCCCGCCTACCTCTTGCCCTGGGCTCTTCTCACACTGGCCCTGCTCCTTGCAGCTTTGAATATTTTGTGCCTTCACCTGGTTCACCCTTCCTCTTCCTTAGCTCACTGCTCAAATATGACTTCCTCAGGGCAATGTTTCCTAATCTCCCAAGGTACATGCCTGTTTTAGATGTTCAGAGCACCCTGCACTTCTCATGAATTGACATTTTCACAATCACAGTTCACTGTGGGCTTGAATTAGCTGTTCATATGAGCTCTGTTGGGGCAGGGCTCTTCTCTCCTTGCTCTCTGCCCTTCCCCCAGGACCTAGTGTATTGCTTGATGCATAGTAGGTGCTCAGTAAATGTCTGTTGAGATGATGAATAAGTGAAAGTGAGAGTACAAAACTCACGGAGTAGAAGTTGGATATGGCCACTTTAGTAGAAGTTGGATATGGCCACTTTCAACTCCAGGATTCTCCACGTCAATGATTCTCACTTTAGGGACAGAAATGTAGACTTCATCATTATCCATCATTTCCTTTGCCTTCATCCTTTATACAATCAAATCCCAAATCCTGTTGACTATTATTGGGAAATATATCTTGGATGGCTTCTGTATCCTGTTGCCTCGGATAGGAGCTTCCTGTTTCTGCTCTTGCCTTCTCCAGCCTGCCTTAAGGACCACTCCCTATTTATCTAAAGCAGTGGTTCTCAAAACCAGCTGGGCTCAGAATCACCCCCGTGGAGCCTACTGAAAATACACCCACAAAGATTTGATCAGTGGGTCAGAGGTTTGGGAATCTGCTTTTTTTTTTCTTTTTTTGCAAATCCCCCAGGTGATTCTGATGTTCACACAGGGTGATAATTACTGTTTTCATGCACTGCTTTTATCTTGACCCTTGACCTTGCTCAAACACCTGCTTCTAGTTCTGTCTTTCACACTTTTCAAATGAATGGGTCCCTAGGGTCTGGGTCTGTTACCCGAAGCAACCTCTGAAAGCATGAAATGTCTCATTTTATCTTTAAAAAGCCGTACAAATTTTTTATTAGCATCCATAATATATCTGACCCCTTCTGTCACCTTCTCAAAATATCTTTGTACAAAATGGACCTTCAGAGATGCATTGTGTTTATCTTGGCTTCTCCTTCCCCTCCCCTCCCCTGCCCTCCACCATGGTCTCCCAGGTGATATGAACTCCAGCCTCCAATACATATCCCAGCACAGAGTGCCAGAATGGAAATGGTTCTGGACATGGAAGCAGAACACCTACATCTAAGCCCTGGCTCAGCCACTCACTTCCATGTTATAAGAAAATACATTTTTATAAAGTGTTTAACTTTTAGAAGCACTTTGACATTCACCAGTTATCTTCATTTCAGCTTAGCCTGATGTGCTTTGTGCAGAGGCTGGGCAACCCCTGCCCATGTGATCATACACGCTGTCATTTAGCAGCCGTTCACGGTGTGGTGGGGGACGGGGGTTGCTATGGGCAAGAAGGAACCTGTGTAATGGGGGACTCATCAGACAGAGAATTGACCCACTAAAGTCTATGTTTCTGGAGACCCTTCCAGTCCTGAGTTTCTCTTCTGTGGCATCTCTTGACCCTGGTGATGGCGCTGTGAAGTAGACAGCAGAGACATTCTCCCCATTGGACAGATGCAATAACTAAGGTTCAAACAGATGGCTCTGCTCTTCCCCCTTCCTGAAAGATGCAGCTTAATGTCATCTCCCTGCCACATCCATCTCTAGATCTCCCCTGACTTTGGGTTACCACCACCCACCTCAGACTGGGCTTTTAGAAGTTTTCACCACACTCGTTGAAATATCTGTTTTATGTGTGTATGAGTCCTGAGGACTAGGACTATCTTCTGTGTCATATTCCCAGTGTCTAACACACAGCAAATGCTTAATAGTTACAGTCGAGTGTACTTATTGCTGAAAGCCCACCATGACTCAATAGATACTGTCATATTCCCATTTTATACATGACGAAACCGAGGCTTTGAAAGGGCTATTTATTTATGCAACCCAACTCACCTCCATACCTGAGTTCTTTACCATTGCTCTCCGCTGCTTCTCCATGAATGTTGGAGGGTTATACCCAGGTTAGCTATACGAGGGACTTGCTAGGTAAAATGGGCTAACTAGGTAAAGATTTCTAAGTGGGGACAAGGAGGGTGCCAAGAAGACGAGGAGGAAAAGGGGGTCTGAATAATTCTAGGGAACATCCTTTATCAGTGAAGGGGTATAGCCAGGCAGCCTGCATGAGGTTTTATTTCTTACCCTTCACATTCTTCCCACTGTGGCCCTTGGAGTTCTGGTATTCAGCATTCATGAAGCTCTCATTCTCCTGGAATTAACAAAGAGGCTGACCCAGGAGGGCCCAGCCGGGGTCTATCCTCCATCTAAATTCCATTTGGGGAATCCCAGCCTTGCCCTAAGTAGGGAGTGAAGGTGCAGAGCTGGTCTGGCATGATTCTTCTCCCTGGCACAGCTGTCAGGCTGTGGCGGAGGCAGAATGTGGCACCACATTGCAGTCATACCAGTTCTAGGGAATTGACCGACAGCACTCCTCACAGGAGGCAAACTTGGGGGCTTTTTATAGCCTTCTAAGAACCTAGAGGAAAACTGATCTCCTGAGAGAGAGAAATGGAACACGTGCCTTTTCCAGGCGCCATTCCCTCAACTATGTAGTCCCCAGATGCCTGCAGTTCAACTTAGGGCAAGAGTCACAGCTAAGTGAGTAGCATAGTGTGGTGGAAGCAATTCACTTCCGGGAGATAAGGATCCTAACCCAGTTCCTTTAATTCCCCCTTGGGCTTCAGTTCCTTCACCATTAAGGTTGAAGTATTATAGTGCAGGGACCTGCAGACCTCATCCCAAGGGCAAAATCTGGCCTGCCACCTGTCTTTGTAAAGAAAATTTTCTTGGAACACAGCCACACCTGTTCATTATATATTGTCTATGGCTACTTTCTCACTAAAAGGACAGAGCTAGGTAGTTGAAACAGAGGCCAACAAAGCCTAAAAATATGTAGCATCTTATCCCTTATAGAAAAGTTGGCCAACACCTGGATTAGGCTGTAGAGAGATTGGGAGTGTCTCCCTGGAGCACTGTGGTGAGAAGGATTCTGAGGGTGTGTCCAAACCGAGGAATGAAGCACTGTCCTTAAACCATATGAGAGTGTGTACTCAAGAGTAGTGCTGGGAGGACCCCAGAATGCCATTTACCAGTGTTTTTCAAACTACTTTTGGCCTCAGAAACCTTTTGCAAACAAAATCTTAAGCAACGGAGCTGCTATGAGTGAAGTGGGAATGAGAACACTGAGCACAGCCCATTCCATCCCTCTTACTCCCAGGGCAGTACCTAAGGAAGCTATGCAGATCCCATAGGCTTCATCAGAAGAGCATTAGGAAACCACTTATCTAATCCTATCTCATTCATTCTCCAACTGGGGAAACAGGTACAAGGAGTAGTGGCTTGCCTACGGTCACCTGACGGGTTCCCATTTGGCTTTCCACATGTCACTAATGTGGTTACCAGGTATCAGCAGAACACAGACATATTTCTGCTGGGAAGAAAGCCTATCCATTGGCTTTGCAGGGCCTCAGGGCTGCCATTAGTGCACGGGTGACCAGGGAGTGCCCTTGCTGACCTGGAGCCCACCTGGTTCAGGGGTGGGACTTGGCCGGGACACATTGTTGGTATCTACCCACGTTTCACCGTGGTCTAGTCAAAGTTTTAGAGAATTTTTTTTTTCTGACAGCACCAAAGCCAAAAGAAGAAAATAAAAATTAAACCATATATATTTTTATTTCATTGATACAAAGATATATTTTTTTAAAAACTCAGAACATACCTTACAATTGACATCTTCATGTATTTGTTTTGTTCCCTTTTATTTTTCAAAAAGCTGTTTGTTCAATATGAAAATATCTTCAAATCAGTGGTATCTTAGAATGGAGAAATTATGATAATTTATACTAAGGCTTTCTTTTGAAGATGGAACCAGATTTATTCATTTGTAGAATAAATATTTACTCTTCCTGCCCATTCTTGTTGGAGGGTTTGCTGAAAGCAGATCCTGCTGATGCAAAACCAAGGGGGATTTTTTTTAGCTCCACTTGGCCCAAAAAGAAAACTGATCTCCTGGAAGTGTGCCAGGAAGCCAGAGAGCCTGATGGCTTTTCCTCACTTCCAGCCAGCAACCAGGTGCAGCTCTCAGAGGTTCCAGAGAGGAAGCTCAGGGTCCCTGAATCTCCCAGTGTGGCAGAGAAAGTGAAACTTGGTCACCGATGCCTGGAACATGAGGTCATATCTAGTCAGTGTCCATCAGAGAGAATATATAAAGGACCAGAAGTTTCAAGGGACACTTCCTAGCCAGGAGTACTGCAGAGATGGCATTCCAGATGGAGAAAATCATGGAAAGAAGAGCCCAGAAGCGTGCTCAGAAAGCAAAGCGGGGCAGCATGCCAAGAGCCCAGAAGAGCAGGTGGAGGTGAAAAGGGGCCTCCATGTCCTTCCAAAGAGTAGGGCCGTATTCTCCCAGTCGCTAACTGGGTGTGTCCCTGTCCTTAGAGGTTGTGTGGCTTGCAATCTGTAACTAATAATAGAGACAGGAGAGTACAAGAACTGAGGTCTCTGGCCGTGGTATCAAGTTGCCTAGGGTTTGAATCCTGGCTCGACTCCTTTCGTTTAACCCCCTGAGTTTGTCTCTTCAACTAAAAATGGAGATAACAGTCTCCTATCTACAATGAGGGATCATTGGATTCATATAGTAAAAGCACTCAGCACATAAGAAGCAGTCAACTTTTTGAAAAAAGAAAGCAAATGCCTAAAACTCAGGTTTAGAAATGACTGCCTTTCTTAATAAATTAGAAATTTATCCAAGTTATCTCTCTGACACTTTCACTCTCGCTCCTTGCCTGCCCATCCTGCAAAGGGATGGTGTTATAGAGACACTGGGGATAAGCCACAGGGAGTGCATGGAGCACGTGAGGATCTTTCATCATCTGTGTCACAAAGGAAAACTGGTGTCCTGGGCCCTGGGGAGCAGTGGATGAGTTATGAGCAGGAAGAGATTATGATGTGTTGCAATTTGGGGAAATTATTAAAGCCAGCAGTGAGCTCACATTAGAATGGAAAGGGAGAGATTGGAAAGAGGTGGCCAGTTAGGAGATACAGCAAATATCTCAAGTGAGCAGCAGACTATAAGAGCAACTCACCTTGATGTTTAAAAGCAGAAATACATAAAACTTTAAACTCTTCCACTTTGAGTTAGGTTAATTATACACGATTGTTAGTTTAATGCAGAAGCAGAGAGATATTTGGGGCATTTCAAAACTCAAAACATCCATTTCCATGACTTTTGATCAACATTTTCTTGGATCCTCAACCCCAATGATGGAGGCAGGAATCACCCCAGGGTCTCCTAGAGCCTATTCAGGGGTGGATTCCTGCGGGGAAGGTTCATGGGGGGCTGGCCCAGAACCAAATCCAGGTTTAACACTGAATGGTTTCTGCAGGTGAGAGGGAAGCAAAGGAGGGAAGACTTCCTACCTGGGCAGACAGTCAGAGTGGCCATCTGAGCTCAACTCTCAGCCTCCCACCTAGAATATCTAGTCTAGGCCCTGGTCTGGTTGATTTCCTTTCATCACTGACAACCGCAGCAACATTAGTAATCATAATGAACCCTTACAAGCATGATTCACATGTACCTGGCTTGATGCATACAGTCTTCATACATTGTCTCCCTTTCTTCTTGCCACAACCCTTTGAGGTAAGCACTCATATTATCTCTGTCTTACATTGAGAAAACAGGCTTGGTGAAATGATGAAACCTGCCTGGGTGAGGGAAGCCAAATCCCAGGTTTGATGTTGGGTACGTCTCACCTGGGTTCACAATGCCACAGCTACCCACTGTACTGACTCCTCCCTAGCCTTCCTGATGAGGGACTGTCCCACCTGGGCTTTATCCCTCTTGAAAGGGATACCTATCTGCCTGTCTTAGTTCAGATTGCTGGAAAGTTATTCTATACAGTAAACCTAATATTGTGGTCTTGGAACTGTCACTCCTGGTCCATTTCTGCTCCCCCAAAGCCCCAGTTCCCCAGGGAGCACATCTGCTCCACCCCTTCTCTTCTCCCACTCCCCAAGAGCCCTTCTGTTCTTGGAGACATCTGTCAAAGGCAGAATTCATGAGGCCTCCCTAGTCTGTGGTCCTTCCTGTGAATTCCAGGTTGTCGCTTAGCCCCTCCTCAGTGCACCTGCTGTGTACCCATTACTGTGCTGAACACTGGGCAGATACGAAGTCAGGCATCATCTCAGTCCTCATGGATTCACAGTTTAGTGGAGAAGGACATCGAACAAGTCATCTACTCTGGCGCATACAACAGGGGAACCTCCCCTGTCCAGGAAGGCTGGATCAGCCTCCTGGAGGAAGTGGCTTCTAAACCAGGAGGTAGCAGTTGGAGAACAGGTTATGCAGAGGAAATACCACAAATAAACCGCACCAGGGTAGGGTCTCAGATATTGCAAATAGGTCAGAAATAGTAAAAAATAATTTTTAAACTCTATTGAATAGAACAAAGCTAACCACATACTCCTATTAGTGTAGCCTGTGGCATCTGTTGATGATTTTTCTGATTTCTTGATCACACTGAGGTTTCTGCAAGCCAATTGTCCACCTAATCCTTTGCCTTTCTGACTGAGGTGCTATTCAGTCTCTTCTGAATTCCAAATGAGTTACGTTGTTTGATTGGAAGTGGAAGGTAAGAGGATGGCACATTTATATTAATCACAATTTACCAATTTACAAAACTTCAGTATACAGGGTGCTCCTGCTTCTCACCAGCATCATCAGCCTTGAGTCTCACAAAAGGTCTGTAGAGGTAAGCAGGGCAGTTATGATCACCCCACTTTGATGTTGAGGAAATTGAGGCTCAGAGACACACAGCGACTTGCCCAAGGTCACGCAACCAGTAAGTGTGGAGCTGGGGCTTGAGCCCTGAGATTCTGGCTCCAGTGCCTGTGTTTTCTCCAGAGCACCAAAACACAGTGCACTGTGGGATGTGGAAAGTTTCCAACCCTGGCTCCTGTGGCCTCTGGCAAGTTTAACCTTGCTAGGCCTCAGTTTCCTGCCAGTAAAACTGGGATAAGAGTTCCCACCATATAGGGTTGTTGCAAAGAGCAAATGAGGTAACAGGCACTGAGTGTTAGGCACAGAGAATATTCCCACAATGACATGTAACAGTCAAAATGAATGAACACGATAACAAGCAGCAATATGGATAAATCTTAGTAGCATAATAGTAAAGAAAAAAGTCACAAAAGGTTACCTATAGCACTATATTCTTTTAATAAATTTTTAAACTAAAAATTTAAAATAATTTCGGGAGTACATCTGGGTGTACTAAAACTATATACAGGGGAAAGCAAGGACATGGTGAATGCAGCATTCAGGATGATAGTGAGATTGGGCAGGGGAGGCAGGAGGGCGGGATCATAAAGTTAGATGTAAGATATTGTCAAGATCCTGGCTTTTGCTTTGAATGGTAGGTTCGTGTGTGCTTACTCCATTATCAAAAATAATTACATAAATAACTAAAAATGTGGCATGCATGGGCCAATAATGAGAGTATCTTATGAAGCAAGGATTCGGATTAATTTTTGTCCACCTGAGGTTTTATTTTTATTTTTTTAATTAATTAATTTATTTATTTGAGATGGAATCTCACTCTGTTGCCCAGGCTGGAGTGCAGGGGTGCAATCTTGGCTCACTGCAGCCTCTGCCTTCTCGGTTCAAGCAACTCTCCTGCCTCAGCCTCCCAAGTAGCTGGGACTACAGGCATATGGGGTTTTTTGTTTGTTTGTTTGTTTGTTTGTTTGGTAGTTTTAGTACATGTTAGCCAGGCTAGTCTCAATCGCCTGACCTCAAGTGATCCGCCCACCTCAGCCTCCAAAAGTGCTGGGATTACAGGCGTGAGCCACCTCACTCGGCCATGAGATCATATTTTTAAAGAAGTAAAAGTGCAAGGCACAGTACCCATCATATAGGAAGTGTTCAATGCATGTTGGCTGTTATTATTGTATAGCTTTATTATTATTGATTATATAACCCACATACCTCTAGTCAGAGGCTTTTCTGTCAGCCCAGAGAGATTGGTGAGATGGGTCCCCAAACTCAGACGTCTCAAAAGCAGAAATCCCCAGTCCCAGTAGGCCTCAGGCCAGACATCCGATCTGGTGAATGAACAGCAGTTGGGGAATGGTCAGAGGAGCTTACTACTGGCTCCAGCAAGGTCTGTAGGTAAGAGACGCCTATGAGAGGAAGACCAGAAGGTACGCTAGTGCTGCGATTGAAAGCTTAGGCTCTGGAGTGAGATCTAGATTTGAATCTTAGCCTGCCAGCTGCGTGCCTTTAAACAAATGACTGTGCCTCTCTGAGCCTCACTTGGCTCATGTGTAAACAGGCAAAAACAGAACCTACCTCACAGGGTCATTATGAGGAGTGAGGTAATCCATGCAAAATGCTTAGCACAACATCTGGAACATCACTTTAGCGCTTGAAAATACTACCTGCTTTTACCATCAGGCATCCCAGATTACTCCCTGGGACTACGCTGCTTCCCCACGCCGTTGGTGAAGGAGACAGTGCAGGACGCTGGATGCGGAAACAGCTGCCATCTTGTGTGAGGAGTGCGCGTGTGTGTCACAGTTTTCCACTTCCTCCTGGACCCATTTCCTTTGTGAGCTCAACAGGGAGGAATCCGCAGACAAAGGAACAATTCTGGGAGAGCCCAGTCCCACAGCCAAAAGCTGTTTCCTCAGAAGCGGGTGGCCTTCCCCCACTCCCTCCTGTGTGGTCTGGAAATGGTTTGGGGAGAAGCAGCTATGGCTTCCGTGGAGGCCCAGAGCTGAGAAACAAAGTGCCCCAAGTAACGGCCCTCCTGGTGGAGGACGGGAACCTGGGCAGAAGTGATGCGAGGAAGGCCATTGAGGATGCGGGGCTTCCCTGAGCCTGTCATCCTAGCCTGACTCCTGGGAAGAGTGGCTCCCAGAAACTCCCTATGACCACCCTGTCTTCCTGAAATAACTGTGCGTCGAAGAATGGTGCTCTACCATCTCTAACAATAATCCCTACGGTATACCAGCCTTTTCCCAGCCATTCCTCATTTCCCCCTCACACAAACCTGTGCATGGGCTTTCTAAGCCCCTTCTTACAGACGAGGAAATGATTCTCAGGGGGTTAAATAACTCACCCGAAATTACATACTGGCAAATGGGAGGAGTTAGAGCCCAAACCAAGTCCTCCAAGTCCCAAATTCTTCCCACTATTTTTTTGCCTTCTCTCTTCATGAATGTTTCTGTGTTTCTACCCTGTGGAGTCAAATTTGTACTATTCTCTTCAGCATAAGAGGATATTCAGTTTCCTGCAATCGCTGTAATTAACACACACAAAAGTCTTCCAAGGTGACCTCACTACCCCTGCCCTCCCTCACACAGGGGCTATATTTAACTCTTGGAAAGCACTAAGACTGAGGCATTGGCTTTGCAGCTGGGGTTTTTTTTTTTTTTTCTGTCCCTTTGTCATTCTTTTCCAGCCTGCATGTACAGTGGGCTTCCCTGTCCAAGCTGGGACAACAGGAAGTGTTTGTCTTGGTGATAAACAATGTGAGTCCAACCAGCGCCATCTCCTTCTACGTTCTGCCCACTGTTTGGCCTTCACTTGGACTCAGAGAAGTGCTTGTAAATTCAGAGGAAGAAAGGGAGATGTCCTGATGGCCAGCTGGGTAGATTTGCAACAACTTGAAAGAGTCTGTGGGCAGGGGAAGGACAGATTTCTCAACCCAGGAAGTGAAGGGCAGTTCTGCCAGCCTCACCTGAGGAGCTGGTGACCTCTCTGCAGAGTAAACCCAGATCTGGACACAGACAGAAGAAGCATCCTGAGGGAAAACTGGGGGAGGCATAACAACTAGATCCTCCAGTATTCTCGTTCTAGCATGCTCAGTTTCCACATGTGTAAAGGAGCTAATCCACCTTATTGTAAGACTTAATTTATGGGCCGGGCGCAGTGGCTCACGCCTGTAATCCCAGCACTTTGGGAGGCCAAGGCAGGCAGATCACGAGGTCAGGAGATTGAGACGATCCTGGCTAACATGATGAAACCCTGTCTCTACTAAAAATACAAAAACTTATCCAGGTGTGGTGGCACGCATCTGTAGTCCCAGCTACTTGGAAGGCTGAGGCAGGAGAATTGCTTGAACCCGGGAAGTGGAGGTTGCAGTGAGCCGAGATCAGGCCACTACACTCTAGCCTGGGCAACAGGGCTTCCATCTCAAAAAAAAAAAAAAAAAAAAAGACTTAATTTATGTAAATAATACATGTAAATCACTTAAAGCAGAATATGTCTTATAGTAGTAATGGAAGAGTAATGGAGATAGCTAACATTTACTGAGAGCTTACTATGTGCCAGACTCTGTTCCAGGCACATTCACATGTGTCGGGGCCTGTTCCCACTGGTGAGGTAGATATGCTCACGTTACTAACGGTGTACATGAGGCACAGGTCGTTAACATGAGTGCCCCAGAGGTACCAGTTTGGAAATTGGGGAACAGGAATTAAACTCAGGTGGTTTAGGTTGCTCAATATCTGTTATCATTATTTCTCAATGTATATGTTAGAATTAAAATCCACCAACTACAAAATGTACATCACTAAATAAATTGGCAACCGTATTCATGTGAGGGTTACAAGTTCAACAAAATAGAGCATTTGGGAGCCTAGCCAAGTGAAAAATCGGGCTTCTGCTTCCTTTTAAGTACTGGAGGTACTTTTTGTTGCTTGATTTTTTTTTTTCCAAGCATCTCTTTACCATACTGAGCCACTATAAGGCCAGACATGGTTTTAAAATCACACTAACTAGCTGTTAGACTTTATCAACTCTAGAAAAGAAAATAAAATTTGCTCCAATAATTTATTGTTCCGTGTATACTTAAACATTTGCCCTGTGTTTGGTACTAGCCAAAGCTGGCAATCTTCCTGTACTCAAGGAGCTCAGGCTTAAGTTGGGGAAAGTGACCATCATCAAAAAATACATAAGTAAATACAAAATCTTACCATGTGAAGTGCCACAGGGAGAGATACTTGCTGCTACCACGGCATAAAATGGGGGGAGTAGGTGCAATGAAGAGGACAAGGAAGGTATACCTGAAGAAGTCAGGATTGAGTGGAGAGCTAAAGAGGATGTTACTGGCTGACAGGGGAAGGGAATTCTGATAGGCAAAAATAATAGCTCATCAAAGTCCCTGAGTTAAGAGGCTGAAGAACAGAGTGTGAGGACAGCCTGGAAGGAGGTGTCCCTAGAAAGGCCTGCAGGGGCCAGGCCCTGTGCCTCACGCCTGTAACCCCAACACTTTGGGAAGCTGAGGCGGGCAGATCACAAGGTCAAGAGATCAAGACCATCCTGGCCAACATGGTGAAACCCTATCTCTACTAAAAATACAAAAATTAGTTGGGTGTGGTGACCCACACCTGTAGTCCCAGCTACTCAGGAGGCTGAGGCAGGAGAATCACTTGAACCTGGGAGGCGGAGATTGCAATGAGCCAAGATCGCACCACTGCACTCCAGCTTGGCGACAGAGCGAGACTCTATCTCAAAAAAAAAGAAAGAAAGAAAGAAAGAAAAGAAAAGCCTGCAGGGTTTGAAAGTCACAGGAAAGGCTGCTCTTCCTTTCCTTCATCCCACCCAAGCACTGAGCTCACATCTGATCAGCATACTGCTTTTCTTTCCAGGGTGACTTGCCTCGCCACTGGTACAGTGGGTCATACCCCACTAATATGCTGGTTTGTTAAAACACAGTATGCAGAAAGTTCTTTCTAAAATAATGATCAGAAATGTTCAAAGTAATGCACTGGTTCTTGCTCCAGAACAGGAGCCTTTATGAGATGGAAATTGGGTCATTTTCCTTTACATAAGAAAGGAAATTTGAGCAAATCAAAAGAAAAATTGTAGGCCCTTCATAAAACCACAGTCTCACAGTGGTCTTTTTCCATTTTTAAATGGTGCTAGTTGCATTTACTCTGACTTTGAAAACAAAGAAGGATAAGTTATCTTCGTGATCTCTGTAAAGAGGCTGGTCAAATAGTGAGGTGGGGAAAAAAGAAGTTGTATATTTTCCCACTGCTTTGCATTTAATGAATTTGTAATTTGCAAGCTGTTTCCAAGCATTTTTGTACGTTCCAGAGTCTGAAAGGTACACAGGAATGAGATCATGAGTCCAAGTGCCAGCACTGGGCCCGGTTTGATAGGAGCCAATGCAGGGTTTATTATTCTTGTGGCTTGCTGAAATTTAATTACTTGTCTTTTGTTATGAACTCAGTATCTTTGCGATCTCTAAATAAATCTGACCTTCTGTGCGCTAGTGTCCTTACTGGCTGCGATAAATACCTCTTGCTTAAGGTTTCACTCAGGCTGCATCAGGGATGTGAACCAGGTAGCAAGTGGTAGTACTTTTTATTGGTAGCTTAATTTCTGCTATCTAACATCTTGTTTTTATTTCAGTCATGTGAGGAGAAGATAGAAAAATGATCTTACTCTTAGTTGGGTACTCACCAGGAACAATAAGCACTTAGCAGTCTAATCTTAGATATATTTTAAATAAGTTTCTAAATTTATTTGAAAAACTTTTTTGCAATCCACAGAATAATTATCCCTCATCTTGGGTTTCTAAGCCTGTCTGTCTCACTTAAAAGATTGAAAACCTATAAACAATGATTAGTCCATTTCTTCCTGTTGTATCTTTTTCTCATCATTGGAATTCACTGTACCTCCCTAAGACTCAACTAAACCAAGCAAGATAGATGGAATTTATTCGTGGTTCTAAATAAACTGGAGATATAAAGACAGTTCTGTTCTGATGCCCAAGTCTGCCAAGAGCAAAGACACGAGAGGGGGACAGCTTGGGAATTGGGAACGAAATTTTTCCTGACTAGGGACAGCAGGGACCCAGGATTCCTGGATTGTGTTATTACCCCTCTGTCTAGAGGATATTGTCTCCTCATCTTGCATGGAGGGGGTCCTTGGAATGTGGGCACCCAGAGGGAAGGGACTCCGCCAGCTCCTTGTGCCACAGCCATCCCAAGCTCAGTGTCAGGGCCAGAACCATGAATAGTTCACAGGATGAGGCTTTCAGAGTCCCACCATGCCCTCTTGTCCCCATACCTTCCTCCTTTGTGCCTACCACTGCACCTGAAACTCCACAGGATTGTTACAGATGAATGAAGACAGCAGACATCGAGTGCCTGAGCACCAGACACATCAGTTCATTTCATCTTCACCATGACCTTGGAAAGCAGCTACCGTGATCACCCCCACTGTTTGCAGGTGAAGAATCAGAAGCTTAGGAAAGTTTAGAAGTTTCCCCCAGAGGCCCACAGCTAGAAAATGACAGAGCTGGGAGGGGAGCCCAAATTGTCCAAGCCTGTGCTTTTAGCCACTCTTCCATGACTTATCTTAAGCATCAAGCTTTGTGTTAGTATTGTGTGAACTTAACACAAAATGCTTTTTCCTGCAACTGGTTGTGTGACCATAACTAAGTTAAATAACCTCTTGGACACTCACTTGCTACATGTTTAATATAAAAGGATTAGACTAGGCCATCAAAATATTGGATTCATTGAGTAAATGTTCATTGGGCATCTACTGTGTACTGATTGAGACACAGACCCTGTCCTTGTGGAGCTTGTTACAACTATAGCAAATCTATTCCTATTGCTGTCTGATCAATACTTTGGTCTGCATAGTTCTGGAGAGTATTAGAAAACAACAACAATGACAAAACAATATGCAGTATGGCTATCATTTAGTGAATGCTTGTTTGAAGCATGGTGCCATGCAAACTGCTTCACAAGCATTACTCACCTAGTTTTCCAACCCTATGTGGTTGGGATCCTATTATTCTCATTTTGCCTATGACAAAACCAGGGCTCAAAATTTCTAATGTGCCCATCAATGCACAGCTCAGAAGTGGCAGTGCAAGAATCCCAATATACATGGGTCCGACCCCAAAGCCCTAGCCACTGCACTATTCTAAGCAAGACTCCATACTCCAGCTATTTATAATCTTCAGAGGCTCCTGTTCCCACCTTGACTCTCAGTTATTTCAGAAGAGGATAACTAATGATAATTTTTTAAGGAATAAGAGAGGTTTTCCCACATTCCTTGTGTTCATAGATGTCCTCTGTAGCATATTTGTTCTGGTGGAGTGTTTTGCAGAGGTTGAACCTTGGACTGCCCACATCAGAATCACTTGGAGTACTTGTGAAAATGTGAGTTCCTGGATCCAGGGACCGACCTACCAAATTAGACTTTCTGGATAGGAGGTGTGGGAACATGCATGTTCAACAATCCCGCTGGAGGAGTCTTTTCTTACTAAAAATTGAGGTTACTGTCCTGGTGGTATATATGAGCCCTAGCAGAATCACCTGTCATATGCCTTACACCCATGTGACCTCTCCGATTTAAATTCTCTGATGTTTTAAATATCTGTGGTTTGAATTCTCTAGCATTATAGATGGAGCTGTCATCAAACCTCTGTATTCACTGTGATTGGAAGCTAGCTTCTTGCGGTGAGCTCTGTATTGTTCTGGAAGAGCCCAGCACTGGCTGAAAGGTTTCTTACATCCATGATGTATATCAGGTTTTCTCTGGGATGAGATCCCTGCTGTTAATTCAGGTATTTGCTTTCAGTGGTTTATTTTTTTTTTTCTATGAGATCTTCACAGTTGAAGCTCTGAAGTTCAAACAGGCCCAGTGGGGAGAGGGCCTTCACGCGGGAATTTCAGCCTCCCAGTGAGGGTTTCCACCCACAGGTGAAGGTATCCTCGGATCAGGAGCCCCGTGAAGTCATGGCCCAGAGCCCACCATTGGAGGGCAGTGAGAGGAAGCCCAGTATTCACGTCTGCCCACCTCCCCCCAGCCCCAGCCTGGCCTCCTGGCCTCTGCTGCGCTGAGCTGGGCTGAAGGCTTCTGATGGAACGTTCAGGTGTGGGGCCAGACAGGCCAGGGTTCAAGGCCTGGCTTTACTGCTTGCTGGCTGAGTACCTTCACTTCTCTGAGCCTCCATTTCCTCCTTTGTAGGGCATTGAAAGATTAAATGAGATAATGTGCATTAACTGTCCAGCACAGGGTAACTGCTCAGCTCCAGGGAAAGACTCTTGCAGGTTCAGTGCAAGTTGTGCTTTGCCGCATGGTTCCCCTCCCTCTGCCTCTGCTGCCTGCCAGATCCCTTCAGGTCGCAGAAACACCGCCAGGACTAGCAGCCCCTCATTCTCCATCTGCTTCTCTCAGATGCACTCAGTTCCTTTCTTCTCCTTTGGTCTGTTTGAACTTTGGTGATCAAATCTCAGTTAAAGGAAGAGCACTTAGATGTCAAGGTCCCATGTTAAGAATCCCATCAAAGACCAGGAAGTAAACAAAAAAGGTATTACAAAGCTTGGGTGCTAAAGCTCAGGTTTTTAAATGCAGAGCACTCATGCAGAACCTAACTGTTCTTACTTTAGAAACGACTATAACAAACCTTAAATTAGAAGCGGTAGAGCATTTAGAAGCCAGAAAACTGCCACACATAGGCATTTACTGATAGCAACAAGAAATTGTTGGAACATCACAGCAAAAAGAAAGACAGAAGGAAAGAAACAAAAGAAGGGAGAGAGGGGAAAATAAAAGGAAAAAAGAGAGAGAGGGAGAGTGGAGAGAAAGAGAGAGGAAGGGAGGCAAGGGGGGAAGGAGGGAGGGAGGGAGGAACAGATTTAAAAATCCCAAAAAGTTTAGCAATCATTAGTCATTCACTGGGGGGCAGCAGTTTTTAAAGTGTAGCTAGGGATGAGGGGGTTGCCTGGGGGCAGTCCCCAAGATGTTTTCAGGGGGTTTGTAAGGTCCAAACAAATTCTATATAGTACTAAGACATTATATACCTTTTCACTCCCATTCTCTACAAGTTTACAGTGGAGTTTTTCAGGCACAACCTGTGATGAAGGGGTAACTTTGAAAGCTAGTGGGATAAGTATCTGTGTGTTCTTGTGTTTTAAAGATTTTTCGGTTTTAATGTTAATACAATAAATATTGATAGATACAATCCACATAAAACAAAAGCAATTTGCGGTCCTCAACAATTTTTTTTTAAGACAGGGTTTTGCTCTGTTACCCAGGCTGGAGTGCAGTGGCACAGTCACAACTCACTGCAACCTCCACCTCCCAGGATCAAGCGATCCTCCCACCCCAGCCTCCTGAGTAGCTGGAACTACAGACACGCGCCACCACTGCCAGCTAATTTTTTGTATACTTTTGTAGATGGGATTTCACCTTGTTGCCCAGTCTGGTCTCAAATTCCTGAGCTCAAGTGATTCGCTCACCTCGTCCTCCCAAAATGCTGAGATTACAGGCGTGAGCCAACACGCCTGGCCCAATAATTTTTAAAAGTGTAAAAGGACCCCAATACCAAAAAGTTTCAGAATAACCGGTATAGGGATAAACAGCCCAGTGCACCCCTGAGCCATAACATCCTGTGGGAGAGCAGAGAAGTATCGTGTGCTTTTGAATGTGAGTCGTGGCTGCAGGCCACAGAAGGGCTCCCAGGCCACCTGCGGCTGCCTTCTTGCATCTTCCGTGGCCTCCCTTGTGAGTAATTTCCTAAGAGAAAGTATGCATGTGTGCATGTTTGAGAGCGAGAGAGAATGCGCATTGGGACAACTGGAACAATCTCTTACTCATTTTTTCTAAGCCCCACCCAGGGGCCAGGCTGACACATAATTAGTACCCAGTAAATGTTTTGGAATTGAGTTAATCAACATTTAGTGTGTTAGTCTGTTCTCACGCTGCTAATAAAGACATACCCGAGACTGGGCAATTTATAAAGGAAAGAGGCTTAATTGAGTCGCAATTCATCATGGCTGGGGAGGCCTCAGGAAACTTACAATCATGGCAGAAGGGGAAGCAAACACATCCTTCTTCATATGGTGGCAACAAAGAGAGGTGCCAAGAAAAAAGGGGAAAAGCCCCGTATAAAACCATCAGGTCTCATGAGAACTCACTCACTGTCACAAGAACAGCAGCACAGGGTAACCCCCGCCCCTCCCGCCGTGATCCCTCCCATTATACGTGGGGATTCTGGGAGCTACAATTCAAGATGAGATTTGGGTGGAGACACAGCCAAGCCATATCAGTGTGTCTGTTGAGGGTGCCAGAGACGTTTGTTATTCCATTTGAAAAGATTTATTTGAAAACAGCTACAATTTGGCTAAAATGATTTTAAATGATTACCTGCTTTAAAGAGGGAAACATATCCATCCAGAACCCATGTTTATGTGATATGGTGGGAGTTCAGGCCCTGGTGGCAGCAGGATCTTCAGGCACCTTTCACCCCCCAGAGCTATGCCACTCTGATCCCTAGGGATCACATAGACTTGGAATCAGTCTGGCTCTACCTCTCAAGCTGTGCCACCATCCCATAGCTGCCACAGCCTTAGTATCATCTTCTGAAAAATCAGGCATCCCAATAGGACTGTCCACAAATGTGCCCTGGGGATTGGATGGAAACACGCACAGAAAGCCCCTCCCTCAGTGCCCAGTGGCTGAGAGTGCACATGAGATAGGAGCTGTCCTTATCAGCCTTCAGCTCATTGTCAGCGAGTTTGGGGTGATGATGGATTTTGCCACAGACTGCAGCATCATGTTTTCCTAACGAGTCACTATCTATACATAAGATTTATGTTTAAAAGAAGGTCCTAGTGTGGTCATCTGTTCATTCCTCTCTTGTCAGACACATGAAGAGCACCCACACTGAGCAGGCCCCACACCAGATGATAAGGAAGCAGAGATTCACAGTCCAGTCCACGCCTGCTAGAGCCTCACAGCCTGCTGAGGGAGGCAGGCGCTCAGGGATCAGCACAGATCAGTGTAGTAAATTCTTCAGTGACAGCAAGAATAGCTGACTTGTGGTGAGCATTCGCTCTGTGCTGGACAAGGCCCTTTGCATGCCTGGTGTCATTAATTCTCACAGCCACCCTGTGAGGCAGGTTCTGTTATTATCCCCCCTTTAAAGGAGGAAACTGAGTCACCGACAGGTTAAGTGTTTTGCTAATGAATGATAGAGCCTGAATTTGAACCCAGGCGATCTGGCTCCAGGGCCTGTTCTCTTCTGCATGATGCTGTATCTCCCCCTACACCTCCAGGCCCTGCAGCTCCGGGTCAGTGTCTCCTGTTTCCTCAGGAGGGCCCAGGGTGGGGAACAGCACATGGAGTTAGGAGTCATGGCTGAAGCTAAAGTCCTGGCTTTTCTTCTTGCCTCTGTGCAACTTCAAGCAAGTTATTTATCTTCCCTGAGCCTTAGTGTCTTCATCTAAAAGGTAGGGGTGATCATGGGACCTACCTCAAAACTTGTTCGTAGGAGCAAAAAAATACTGTGAGTCAATATATCTCTCTGGTTAAAAGAAAAGAATGAAGAAAGCAGCTTCACTCTAGGCTCTGCCAGCTGTGTGATCCTGGAGAAGATATTTAACCTCCTAGAGCTTTAGTTTCATCCTCCATACAATGGAGATAATAAAATGCTTGATACAAGATTTAAATGAGACAATAAAATGTAAAAGGGCTGAACACAACTGATAATGATTGTTCAGCACAGGTTATCTTCTATTACCACGCTTTTGTGCTCAGTGGGTTGCAAAGCAGGACAGTACTACTGTGATGAAGCTGGTCTTTGGCTCTAAGGCAAACCAAGTCCCAAGTTACTTTTTGGGGCAGGGAGACATCAGTGACATCATGGTCTTGGCACACTGAAGTCCTTAAAGGACTCTGTGCTCTAGGATCTTGCAACTCATGTGGTCCAGGACCACCAGCATCAGCTGCAGCTGGGTGCGGATCAGAAATGCAGAATCTTGGATCCCACCCCGCACCCCCTGAATCAGAATTTGCATTTTGACAAGATCCCCAGGTAATTCTTACACACACTCAAGTTTGAGAAGCACTGGTGTCACGCGGAAAGAAAGAATGGCACTGATAACGTGGAGTGAGAAGGGTTAATGTTTAGTTTGGCTGTGGCCAAGGCACCGGAAACAGAAGTTTCCAGAGATTGAAGCACATGAACTGATGGGACAGGAAGGCTCTCTTTCCTGCCTCTGTCCTAGATGGCCAGGGGCTCCCGCCTGAGACCTGTGCTGAGCTTCGAGCTGCAGTGAGAAAGGACCCTGGTCAAGCAAAGCAGAGGGCAATCTGGGGCAGAGGGAGGCCTGAGAGCCCTTGCTCGGGGTTGCCTGAGCTCAGGGTTGCCAGGTGAGCCCAGGAAGGTCCAGTCCTTGGGCCAAGGCCATCTGAGGTAGAGTGGGGAGACCCGGAGAGACCCCACAGGACTAACTGAGCAGGACCCTCCTGCAGGAGCTGGGTGGCAGGGCTGGGACCGCTGAGAGCCCCTGGGTCTGCTTGCACACCTGGACCTGCCCTCTGACCCCTGCCACCCAACTGTGCTGTGACTGTGCAGCTGTGACTGTGCCCGTCCACCTTCCTCGCAGTGCTGGAGCAGCTGCTCCCAGAGCTCACTGGGTTGCTCAGCCTTCTGGACCACGAGTACCTCAGCGATACCACCCTGGAGAAGAAGATGGCCGTGGCCTCCATCCTGCAGAGCCTGCAGCCCCTTCCAGGTCAGCCGCCAGCAGCCTGCCTGGAGGAGCTCCACTTATGTAGGACAACAAAACCTCCCTTCACCTGACTCATGAATACGCAGGAGCCCTCTGCCCCACCCCCATCCCCAGGGGCTGCCGCAGGAGGAAGGCTAAGCCCTGGACACAGCGTCCAATGCATTCCATGCAAGCAAGAGCTTATCCACTGGGGCCCCTCCCCACCGACAGCCCTGGCTGTGTTCTTTGTACTCCTTCACCCCCACCCTCCACAGACACACACCCACATACCCCCCACACTGACCTACAACACACACATCCAGCCCCTCACACAACTCAACATGCTCCCATGCCCCCCACACACCCACCACACCTGACACATGACACGCACACACCCTAGCATATGCCTGACAGCCCCAGTAATCTGTTTCCATACTGGGCTTCTGGGCATCCTTTTCCCTGGAGAAAGAGATCCTCAATAACAGTGTAAAAACTAAAACAAACTTCGAAACCCAGTGAAATAATTTAGGACGTGAATGCGCTTTGCAAAGTGAGCACTGTGTCCCATATGGGCTAGAAGTATGAGTGGGGCAGGGGAGACCTGGTCCCTCCTCCTTCACAGCTGGCGGGTCCCTCTTCTTCCTCACAGCAAAGGAGGTCTCCTACCTGTATGTGAACACAGCAGACCTCCACTCGGGGCCCAGCTTTGTGGAGTCCCTCTTTGAAGAATTTGGTAAGTGACCCCCTCCCAGCCTCAGCTACGGAGCTCTCCCTTTCTCCCTGTGTGTGCAGAAGCGTCCCCCGACTGGACTGGGCCTGGCCCTAACGTCGCATCATTAAGTCGCTTGGGGCAAGTCCTTGGCCCCTCTGGGCTCTGCCAGCTCTGAAAGTCTAATCAAAGTCTGCCTAGGAATAGGAATTGAGCTCAGAGATTCGAGGAATGGTAGGGATGACCATGCAGTCCAAAGAAGGCGTGGCACGTTAAGACGTTTCCTCGCTGGCCGTGCCCAGGTGATTGCCACTTGAGACACTGGGCTGAGTGGTGCAGTGGCTCAGCAGAAATGAGAGCTTGCGTGGCTGCCATGGGCACGGGAGCAGCTGAGCCGGGTGCATGCAGAGTACCTGCCGACCTAGCCCTATCCTGAGGGAAGACAGCCCTGTTCAACACAGAAAGAAAGCTACAGGTCTCGGTGAGAGAGTTTTGGGGACTCATAGACTTAGGGTGCACACTGTGCCTTTATAACATCATGCTCAACGATTTCCAAAGTACCAAAACAAGTATGATTTTATTTGATCCTCTCTACAGTCCTGGAAAACAGACAAGGCAGGCATCATTGCCGCCAGCGTACTGATGAGTTTCAGAGTCATAAGTTATTTGCTTAGGGTTACTAATGGAGGGGTGGTGGAGCCTGACCTCACACTCAGGCCTGCTGACCCCAAATCCAGCCCTCTTCCCCAGGGCTGTGCTGCTCATCCTTGGCTTTCTTTGCCCCATGGTCTGTCCCTCTGTAGACTGTGACCTGAGTGACCTTCGGGACATGCCAGAGGATGATGGGGAGCCCAGCAAAGCAGCCAGCCCTGAGCCAGCCAAGAGCCCATGCCTGAGAAACGTGAGTCATGGCCTGGGTTCCCACACCGCAGGGCCTCTGTGCCTCTGGAGGAGGCAGGGGAAGCTCTCCCCTTCACGCTGGGTGCCCTCCTGGCGGTTCTGGACCCTGTTGTCTCTCTCGGGTTGTGGGTGAGGGCACAGGCAGCACCGTATGAACATTTCAATGGCCCATGATGTGCTCTCTATGTGTTTTTTTCCTTATTTAATTTTATTTTTATTTTTTATTTTGCCACCTTCCTGACTGAGAAGTCACTGTGTTTGTGCTGAGCAGGGAGAATGTGGTGACCTTATCTGTGCCTTCAGGCCCGAAGGACGTCACCACCCCAGCTTCTGATTGCATAACATAAGCCGGGCTGTGGGAAAAGCTCCCGACCAGGAGTTGGGTGACCTCTGCCCGCCCCCATGGCTCTGCTGTGTAGCCTTGGGCGAGTTGCTTCTCTTCTCTGAGCCTGAGTTTGTCACCTACAGAATGAAAGACTGGAGCACATGTAGGATGCCCAACCTTGGGGCCATGGAATTAGAGCAAGGGGCTCATAATCACAACAAGCTTTATCTGTCAACTGCATAATTCATTGTCATCATCACTAGCAACGGTACCAGTCACTAACAACTTACTATGTCCTTTACATGCTGACAGCAACTGAATGAGGCTGGCACGATTGTTATGCCCATTTTACAGATGAGGAAACTGAGGCTCAGAGCAAATGAGTGATATGACCCATGTCCCACAACTCACACGTGGCAAAACAGCTGTAAAGCCATGGTTCCCCTGGCCCAGTGGCTCAGCACTCAGCTGCAGGTGGTCCTGCCTCACTAAAGAACAGGCCTCACGCTTCCTTGTCCTACTGCACCTCGTGTGTGTGTAGACGTGGTTACAGAGTAGTGCAGAACTCACAGTAGCTTCTGGTAATTCTGCATGTGCTCAGTAAAAAGTGTGACTACTGCTGTTTGGCAGTCCACAAACCTTGCAGACATTCCAGGGGAACCCCGATGATTAAAAAAATTGGGGTAAGAAGCACTGGATAAATATGCCCTCAAGTTTTGCCAGCTCTGTGGCTCTATTAAAAGGTATGGCTTCACATCCACACTGCCTCCTGCCTTCCACGAGCTCCTGCCTCCCTCTCCCTCAGCCTCCCTCTCCCCACCCTACTCCACTCCCCTAGCCCTCTTTTTTGTCTCCTTACAGGCAGCCAACCTGCCTCCACCACTCCCCAACAAACCTCCCCCTGAGGACTACTATGAAGAGGCCCTTCCTCTGGGACCCGGCAAGTCACCTGAGTACATCAGCTCCCACAGTAAGTTCTGGTCCCCTTGGTGGGGCTGGGGACTTCCCCTCCCTGAGAAGCCAAATCTCAGCTCCTCTGTGTCCTGCGGGAGCTGGAAGTGCAAGCCTGTCACCCTCCCAACCATGTCACCATTGACTGAGGAGAAGCTGCCCTGGGCACCTGGCCTCTTCGGTGACAGCCTGGGTGGACCAATGTGTGTGGCCCCAGGGGCTAGGGACTTAGGTTCTAGTCCCAGATCTGTGTGGCCTTGGAAATTTTCCCTTGCCCTCTGGATCTCTGTTCTTCCACCCTTAAAACAAGAAAGAGGAACCAGACACACCGTGTCGGTGTGCTAGGAGGCAGCCACACAGATGACCACCACTATACTGTTCCCCCTACTAAAACTGCTAACCCAAGTGCTCCTCTCGAGCGGGTGGTGAAATTGTTTCAGTAGACTCACATCCTACAGGTGGGTTAGGTTATCGAGTCAATGCATAAAATAAAAAGCATGCGGTCCAAACCAGAGGTTGTCAGAGTAGAGTGGGGGTACCCAGGGGTTCATAAGATGATGTAGGCAGAAATATCAGAAGCTTTACTTCTATTTAGTTCAACACATCTTTTAATAAATTCCATGTAAATGTTTTGTAGTATTTATAATCTGATAATAGCATATTTTTAAAAAAATGTTTATATATACACATATACAAAAACACACATAAATATATGTATATATTTTTACTAGTAGGTGGGTGCAGTAAAATAATTTAGTGAGCACTGGTACAGGTTACCATTGAAAATCTCTTAAATGGGCCATAAAAGAGAGTCTTTGGTCTTTTCATCGGTTTCCTCCAGCATTGCAACACATGGACGTTCTTTTGAGTGAAGATCAGATGAAGTCACTTGTTTGGGTAAAAGGACTAAATGTTACATATAAGAAACTATATCCTAATGTTTGGATGGCTCAGGATGAGTAGTTGAATTTGTAGAAGATACTGTTTGTGTGATGCTACTCTGTCATTCAGCAGCACAGTGGAATGTTCTCCAACCACCAAAAAATCATCAGATTTCTAAAATGAATTCTGATCGGCACAGACAGATCGGTTTTATTATGTCATTGAAAACATCAAACACAAAGTACTGCGTACAATTCCATTTGTTTTTTTAAATAGGGTGTACACACACACACACATATATACACATACATGCATGCATCTGTTTTAACAATTTTTCAAGGATATGCAAGGAACTATTAATAGGATTTTCCTGTGGGAAATTAATAGAAATATGGGTGAAGGGAACATGTTTTTTCATTCATACTCTTTTGTATTACTGTTTGTGCTTTTTACCATGGTTGAATTTTTTTATTGTGGTAAAATACACATAAGATTAACCATCTCCACCATTTCAAACTGTCCAACAAGTGACATTTAGTACATTCAGTACATTCACAGTGTTCGCAGCCATAACTACTATCTAGTCCCCAAACATTGTCATCACCACAGAAGGAAGCCCATGCCGCTAAGCAGTCACTCCCCATTCCCCACCCCAGCCCCTGCTAACCACCAATTCACTTTCTGTCCATAAGGATTTGCCTATTCTGGACATTTCACATAAATGGAATCATATAATCTGTGGCCTTTTGTGTCTGGCTTCTTTCACTTAGCGTGTTTTCTAGGTTCATCCATGTTGTAGCATGCCTCAGAACTTCTTTCCTTTCTGTGGCTGAACACTACCCCACCATAGGGATAGACCACATTGTGCTTATTCATTCCTCAGCTGATGGATCTTGGGCCGATTGCACCTTTTGGCTATGGTGCTTGGACCAGGTAATCCACAGCCCTCTTCAGCCTTGATAGTCTCAGGTTCTTTGTTATCGCAGATGTCAAACGGCCAACTTTATTTTATACGTTCAAGGGCAGGGAACAAAGTGCTGCTGGGCCTTCAATCCCAGGTCAAGCCTATTGGCTAGATGGGGCTCCTTCACCTCCCCAGGGAGCTCACTTCCCTCTCAGACAGGGCAGAGAAGACACCTCCCAGAAGCCGCTGGAATCCTGGGGTAGAAGGAAAGGGAGGGCTTCAGGAAGGGCCGGGAACCTTGTCCAGGGAAAGCACGCCAAGCCCATCAGGGAGTATCCTTCCTCTCGCGCACAGCGTCCAGCCCTGCCAGGTGCCCTCATGCCCCCTCACCCTTCCCCGCTTCACACTTCTGGCCCTGGTGAACACCCCTGTTCACCTCCCAGGAGATGTCCAGCGTCTGAGGCCTCAGAGTGCCTGCTGGAAAGGCGGGCTCCGAGCCTCACTTGGGAGATAGAACTGGGTGTCCCTGTCACTGGGAATGTCAGTGCTGCTGTCTTCAGGAAACAGATGCACAGGAGGGGCTAGGAGCCCAGAGCAGCATTCTGAAGAGCAGTGTGCTGTGAGAGTGAGTTGGACTGGGTGAAGGAAGGCTTCCTGGAGGGGGGATGTGCACCATCCCCTGAGCCGGCACCCTCAGTTCTGATCCAGGCTCTGTCACCAGCAAACTGTGTGTGGCTTGTTTCCTTGTCTGTAAAATGGGGCTGATCTCTACCTCCCTGCCTTGTGGGAATCAAAGGAGACAATCACAGTAATAACAGCTGGCACTCGTTTAGCATATTGTGTGTGCCAGGCACTGTCCTAAGAATTCACATGCATTGTATCACTAAGCCAAGGTGGGAATTGCTCATGTCACTTTCCAGATCAAGAATCTGAAATGCAGAGACTTTTCTTTTCGAGGTCACTCAGTAAATGATAGAGGTAGGACTTGAACTCAACTCTGATTGATCCCAAAGCACATGCTCTTAACCATCTGAACTCAAAGTATGTTCCAGGGACTGCCTGTATCAAAATAACATTTTTTAAAAATTATTGAATAAATTTTCCCCAACTCATTGGAGTCCAATATATTTTCTATTTTTATGGATGTTTAGAATTTTCCTATTAAATAGTCATTTTTTAATGCAGATTCCTCAGCCCAGCCCACTCCAATGAACCAGAATCTCTGGAGATACAGCCCGGGCATCTGCATTTTCAAACAACTCGCAGATGATTCTGATACAGAATACAGTCTGAGACATCCCACTAACACCAGCACTGCACTGTGCTACCTGCCAGCTCCAAATGGGAAGGTGTTGTGAAAATCCGCACAGGCAGTTGTAGTCACTATTATGCGCAATATTATTATCTCCTCTAGTTCAGTTCTTCCTTTGCAGTCCCAGAGGTTTAGAAGGAAGTGAGAGGAAGAGCTGAGGTGGAAGAAGACGAGAAGGCAGAGCAGGGAGGGAGGTCTCAGCCCAGGCAGCTGGTACATTGCTCCCTGCAGTACAAAAATCAGAGCTGTGACCAACACACACACCCCACACACACGCCTCACACACATACACACACACACACACACACACCATGCACACATGCAATACTCTGGGGTCATTGAGGAGGAGCTGACCACTCCCTGCCTAAGGAAGTCAGAGGAAAGCTCTTTGATCTGGGTCTTGATGGATGAGAAGTTCTCTGGCAGAAGAGAGAGAGCACAGGGAACAGCACGAATACGTGCCAGGAGATATGACAGCCCAGCAGGGCAGTTTCTGGTAACAGGAGCAGAGGGACTGTGGGGAGCTAGAACAGACGAGATGCAGAGAGGAGGCCCCACACCCTGGCCCAGAGCTGCTCAGAGTGCCTGCTCTCTCTTCCCTGAGGAGGAGTAGGGGTGTCAGGATCTCCCCCAGTCCTGGCCCCTGGAGTTCGCCTGCATTTCTCCAAAGTGCAGCTCTTTCTGACAACCCACAGATGGCTGCAGCCCCTCGCACTCGATTGTGGATGGCTACTATGAGGACGCAGACAGCAGCTACCCTGCAACCAGAGTGAACGGCGAGCTTAAGAGCTCCTGTAAGTACCAGGTGGGCATCCAGATGCTGGGCAGGGCTTCTGCCCTTGCCCTGGCTGTTAGCATGCGTGTGCCCACCAGCCCCTCACCCAGACCGTGGTCACCAGAGAGGCCCCAAAGCCCTTGTTTTGGGTGACCCCAGCACTCAGTGGAAGGACCGCTGGAATGAGTCAGGAGGCCTGGATCGAACCCTTTCCCTGACTTTTAATAACTGATCTTAGGTGAGTAATTTCTTTTCGCTGAGCCTCAAGTTTCCTTATCTATAAAATGGAGATTTGCTGGGTTATCGTGAAAATAATGAAAGACAACAGATGTCAAGGTGAAGGGGTAGCATAAATTTATTGAATAGCATAAATTGATTGAACATTTATTGGGTGCCAAACACTTGGCTAAACACTGTCCATGCATTGGTCTTCAAATAGCCGGCTGAAGTGGGTATCTCGTTTATTATGATCATTTTACTGATGAGGACACTGAAGCTCTGAGAAGGGAAGTAACCAAGATCACAAAGCAAGGGATAAATCAGTACAACAAAATGCAAAAGTAGGGGCCAGCCAGGCATGGCTCACACCTGTAATCCCAGTACTTTGGGAGGCCAAGGCGGGTGGATCACCTGAGGTCAGGAGTTGGAGACCAGCCTGGCCAACGTGGTGAAACCCCATCTCTACTAAAAATACAAAAATTAGCCGGGTGTGGTGGTGGGCGCCTGTAATCCCAGCTACCTGGGAGGCTGAGACAGGAGAATCACTTGAACTCGGGAGGTGGAGGTTGCAGTAAGGCAGAGGTTGCAGTAAGCTGATATCACACCACTGCAGTCCAGCCTGGGTGACAGAGCGAGACTCCATCTCAAAAAAAAAAAAAAAGTAGAGGCCTTAGTCATTACCAGTGTCATGCCTTATGCCCATGCCTTCCTAGCCTCAGGCCCCAGTGCAGGGATGGCTGCAGAGGGGTGAGAAGGTGCTTCCCCAGAACGGCACAGTGACAGATCCTTTCCCATGACGCCTGCAGATAATGACTCTGACGCAATGAGCAGCTCCTATGAGTCCTACGATGAGGAGGAGGAGGAAGGGAAGAGCCCGCAGCCCCGACACCAGTGGCCCTCAGAGGAGGCCTCCATGCACCTGGTGAGGGAATGCAGGATATGTGCCTTCCTGCTGCGGAAAAAGCGTTTCGGGCAGTGGGCCAAGCAGCTGACGGTCATCAGGGAGGACCAGCTCCTGGTGAGTGGTCTAGCAGCAACCACGTGCCTCAGCCTCACATGGACTTGCATGTGGGTGTGTCTCTACATCTATGTGGATATGTCTGCCTTGGGCATACCCGGATTGACTTGGTGCACAGAAGCTCAAAGCCCCCATGCTCCCAAGATCACGACTTTCCCTACTGGAGCAGAATTTAAACACACACACACACACACACACACACACACACACACACACACACCCCCCCTCTGTCTCTCTCTCTCTCTATCTCTATCTCTCTCTCTCGCTCTCGCTCTCAAATTTAAAGACCTGGGCTAGGCACGGTCGCTCACACCTGTAATCCCAGCACTTTTGGAGGCCAAGGCAGGTGGATCACTTGAGGTCAGGAGTTCGAGACCAGCCTGGCCAACATGGTGAAACCCCATCTCTACTAAAAATATTAAAAAATTAGCCAGGTGTGGTAGTGTGTGCCTGTAGTCCCGGCTAATTGGGAGGCTGAGTCAGGAGAATCACTTGAAACCAGAAGGCTGAGGTTGCAGTGAGCCGAGATCGTACCACTACACTCCAACTTGGGCGACGGTGTGAAACTCCATCTCAAAAACCAAAAAAAAACCAAAAAAAAGACCTGATATAGGCTTTACCATGTTTTTGTTTTGTCCAAAAAAAAAGAATTATCACTTTTAAATTTTTGTTGTTTTTCATTATGCAAGTAAATGTGCTTATTTATAAAGTAGAGAAAAACAGAGGAAAAGTGATTAAAAAAAAAACTATTGACCAAACATCAATAATTTCACTGACCAAGAGATAACCACTATTAAGCTTTAGTGTACACATTTCCACCCTCATTTCCTTTCTTTTTTTTTTTTTTTTTTTTTGACGCGGAGTCGTGCTCTGTGCCCCAGGCTGGAGTGCAGTGGCGCGATCTCGGCTTACTGCAAGCTCCGCTCCCCCGGGTTCACGCCATTCTCCTGCCTCAGCCTCCCGAGTAGCTGGGACTACAGGCGCCCGCCACCTCGCCCGGCTAATTTTCTTGTATTTTTAGTAGAGACGGGGTTTCACCGTGTGAGCCAGGATGGTCTCGATCTCCTGACCTCATGATCCGCCCGTCTCGGCCTCCCAAAGTGCTGGGATTACAGGCTTGAGCCACCGCGCCCGGCCTCCACCCTCATTTCCATACATCTGTCTTTTATAAAATGAATCCCCTACAAAACTCAATTGTTCTATTACTTCCTTTTTTTAAGAAGGGTTTTTTTTATATTTGCCATCTCTCAGCCTATCATTTCATAAAAGAAAGAGCACCTTTAATTACAAAGTAAGAGGATAAACATAATTTCAGAAAAAGAATAGCTTCTCTCCCCAGAAATCTGTTGACAAGCCTTGCCCAACACGAATGCATCTGAAACATGACCTTTTCTCACTCCAGGGCGGCACTAGTCCAAGGGACATGACAAACCTCTTTCCAATCCTACCCCTTCTATATTTTTCTCCATACATTGCAGTAGCTAGGACCTCAAGCACAATGCAAACAGAAGTGGGAGAGCAGGCATCCTTGTCTCAGTCTAGAGCTCAAAAGGGAAGTCACTGTTAAGGCTGGGTATGGTGACTCATGCCTGTAATCCCAGCACTTTGGGAGGCTGAGGCAGGAGGATCACTTGAAGCTAGGAGTTCAAAACCAGCCTGGGCAACAAAGCAAGACTCCATCTCTACAAAAAAAACAAATTTTTTTTTATTTAGCCAGGCATAGCGGTATGCACCTGTAGTCCCAGCTACTCAGGAGTCTGAGGCAGGAAGATTGCTTGAGCCCAGGAGTTTGAAGCTGCAGTGAGCTATGATCACATCTCTGCACTCCAGCGTGGGTGATAAAGCAAGACCCAGTCTCTAAAAATAATAATAATAATAATAATTTACCATTCAGGATGACATTTGCTGTGGTTGGTTTGTAGATGAAAATGTTCCTTATGATTACATTAAGGAGATCCCTCTATTCTTAGTTTACTTAAATGGATGCTGAATTTTATCAAATACTTTTTCTAGCTCTATTCAGATATGTGATTTTTGGCCTTTTTTTCTGTTCATATGGTTAATGATACAGTTGGTCTTTGAATGTTAAACTGCTCTTGCATTCCTAGAATAAACCCCACTTGGTCTTGATGTAGTTGCTTTTTACATACCTCTGGAATCCATTTGCTAGCATTTTGGTCAGGGCTTTTGCGATTGTGTTATGAGAGAAATTAGCATATAATTTTCTCCTTTTGTAATGTCATTGTCAGGTTCTGGTATGAAAGTAATGCCGGACTCATAAAAAAAGATGGGAAAGTGAGAATCATTATTCATAAACTATTGACTTCCCAAGGCCAACCCTCCATCTCTGCTAGAATTCTGTCTCCCAAATTCCTGCCAGGTAGATTTTTAACTGGCTTCCTCCCGAGCCAGCCCATTTCTTCTCTGGTTCTTTAGGGTAACCTGGTCTTCCTAGGATTATGCTACAGTCTGCCTCTTCCCAAATAGGTAGTTGTGACTGAAAATTGCCCAAAGATGCCTCCTCCCAGGCTTCTCTTCCAGGGTGAACGGCCTGGACCCTTTAGCTATCCTCACACAGTGCCCATGGCTAGGGTGGGGGAGGCCTCTAAAGGGAGGTCGGGCCTCCCCCGAGCCTTTGTGTGAGGATGTCTTTCTCCTCTACCCTCTACTTCAGAAGATCCTGATGCCTTTCTCTCCCTGTCCAGTGTTATAAAAGCTCCAAGGACCGGCAGCCGCATCTGAGGTTGGCACTGGATACCTGCAGCGTCATCTACGTGCCCAAGGACAGCCGGCACAAGAGGCATGAGCTACGTTTCACCCAGGGGGCTACCGAGGTCTTGGTGCTGTCACTGCAGAGCCGAGAGCAGGCCGAGGAGTGGCTGAAGGTGCGTGGCCTGCACCTGACCTTCCCACCTTCCCACCCTTTCTCTCTTCCCCAAGCCAGCCCTCAGTAGAGCTGGCTCCTGTCCCCGGAAGAGCCTCTTGCTCAGTGCCTGAGCCCAAATGCCCTGTGTGTGGCTAGGGTTTATGTATGGAAATGGGCCTCAGATGTCTCCAGGAGGCAGACTTCATGCTGGAGACCTATGTTCCTTCTAGTTATTTGAATTCCCTTTCCAAATCCTTACTGTGGGCTTGTTCAGGCTGCACTTGTATACCTCCTGGAACTGGAAGCTTAGTATCTACAAAGGAAGCTGATTTCATCATTAGACCAGTGAATTCTTAAAACAACAACAACAGTAAAGGAAAAATCCTTCCTTGCCTTGAAACGTACATCCTTGTAATGACCACCCATGGGCCAGCTTCTGCCTCTGCAGCTACACGGAACAATGAGAGTTACCAAAAAATGAGCACTTACTTTGTGCCATGCATTGTGCCAAGAGCTTTACATACATGACCTCATTTCTGCTTGAAAATGGGACAAAATATTATTGTTCCCTTTTCACAGATGAGGAAACTAAGACGCAGCTTTGAGAACTTATGTGACTTGCCAAAGGTCACACAACCAAAGTGATTGGAGCCAGAATTTGAAGCTAAGAAGTAAGTCTCCTCCAAAGGCCATAGGCAGGATGACATAGTGATGACATGGGAGAGGGGACTTTGTGGCACCCACACTTGAGTCAAGCCCCAGGCCTAAGGGGCACTTACTGGTTGTGTGACCTTCAGCAAATGACTTTGCCCCTCTGTGCCTGTTTTTTTCATCTGTGAAATGGTCCTTGGAAGGATTCTGGAGAGCACTCGGCACAGTGCCTGCCAGGCAGTGAGTGTGTGGCAAATTACTGCCGTGATGACTGCGATGCCCCACCCCCCATTCCTTTACAGCAGACCCCCATCCCTGCACCGCCTCTACTTCACTCTGACACCGTCCTTTCCTCCTCTGATCTTCCTGCTGGAACAATGAAACCAAACACCTCCCTCCCTACCCAGCCCCTTCCTTCCTGTGATAACCAGCCCCCATGATGGAACATTTGGTGTTTCTCATTACCTCTTTGTCTCAGGAGGGAAGGAAGGGGAGAACCTGCCTGCTGGGGGAGTCTGTACCCCTCCATGGACTGGTGGGGTCGGCAGACGGAGCCCTAGACTGGAGTTAAAAGAGACCTGCCTTGACATTGATCCCGGGCGGCAGTTAGCCCAGAGGTTAACAGTGGGCAGCTGAACTGCCTGCATTTAGTTTCTGGCTCTGCTGCCCCTAACAGGTGGCTTCCCCTCTGCAAGGCTTGTCATCTTAAGCTGTAACTCAGGGGTCACAAGGCTGCTGAGGGATAAAATGGGATAATCCACAGAAAGCCACCAGATAGGTGAGCAACAAATGGTGGCTGTGATTATTTCCTGATCTCATGCTTATTGCTGCGTGGCCTTGGCAAGTGAGTGGATGCCTTTAGGAGATAGAGGTGATAACTCCAGCTGCCCTACAGGTTGCTGTAAAGGTGCGCATGGTCACAGAAGCAGGTCCCTCACGCTTGTGAGGCTTTATGGTTCCCATCACTCTTCACATCTGTGGTCCCACTGTCCTCAGGCAACCCAAGGAGGAAAGCAGAGGACTAGTATCATTCCCATGTTGCAGATGTGGACACTGAGACCCAGAGCAGGGAAGTGGCTCTTCCAAGACCACACAACTAATTAGCAATAAGCCTCTTGGTCCCCATCCTTGTATCTTTTCAACCCAGGGGACAGATATGGGAGAAACACTTTATAAACCCCAGTGTGCCCCACGCATGTGCAGGTGGCTATGTCAGCCCATCTCTTCCCCACAGTGGCCCTGACCCTCTGTTCTACAGCATTCACCACACAGACCCCATTCTTCCTTTGCATCGACAGCTTCCCTGCCCACCCGTTCACAGCCGTGTGTCCTCTTCACAGGTCATCCGAGAAGTGAGCAAGCCAGTTGGGGGAGCTGAGGGAGTGGAGGTGCCCAGATCCCCAGTCCTCCTGTGCAAGTTGGACCCGGACAAGGTATATCTGTCTCCACTAGGTCTTCCCCGGGCCAGGCAGTGGCCACTCAACACAGGCTCAACCCCAGGGGAACTCACTGGCTGGGGGAAAAGCCGGGCAACTGCCAAACTGTAGGTGACCAGCACAGAGCTGGCACAACAGTAGGTGCTTAATAAATGTCTCCTGAATTCATGAATGCATGAACAAACGAGTGCCTGTGCCCAAAGTGCAACACAAACCAGAGGAGGGAGTGATGCACCTGCCAGGACGGGAGGAGGTCACGTTGCAATCGTGCCATGAAAAATAAGTTGAAATTTGTCAACTAGAAAAGGAGGGTATATAATCCCAGCACTTTGGGAGGCCAAGGCGGGCACATCACTTGAGCCCAGGAGTTCAAGACCAGCCTGGACAACATAGTGAGACCTCATCTCTAAAACACAAAAATTACAAAACTTATAATTTTTGGTGTGGTGGCACATGCCTGTAGTGGTGTGGTGGCACATGCCTGTAGTCCCCACTACTCAGGAGGCTAAGCTAGGAGAATTGCTTGAGCCTGGCAGGTGGAGGCTGCAGTGAGCCATGATTGCGCCACTGCACTCCAGCCTGGGCAACAGAGTGAGACCCTGTCTCAGAAAAAAAGAAAGAAAAGAGAGAGAGAAAGAAGAAAGAGAAGGAGGGTGCCTGTCTGGAACATGAGAGAAGCAGGCATTAGCCAGTTGGTCAGGCTGTTGGCAAATATGTCCCCGTACCTACACATTGCCAGGTACTGTGGGTAACAAAGGGCCTTGGACCCAAGTCCTCCCCTTAAGGACATTCCAGTCGAGGGGAAGGGTTAAGACCCACAGACACGGGCCTTGCATGATGTAATCAAGGCTTGTATTTATAGACTGTGACTGCATGCCCTGCAGTGTACTAAACGCTTTATGTATATTAACTGAGGTGATTTTCATAAGAACTCTTTGGGTGGGTACATTTTCAGAGGAGAAAGCTAAGACAGAGATTTGCCCAAGGTCACATAGTAAATAAGAACCATAGCCAGGATTTGAACCCAGATGGTCTAGTTCTTGATGACCATGTTGCCCCTTCTCTCAAGGTCAGGATCCTGGGCACCTGCTTGACAGGTACTCGGTGAGTACCCAGGGCACCCCAGGAACTGTGCTAGCCATTGAAATGCAGTCCAAACACAAACAGGTGCAAGCCCTGCCCTCGCAGCACTTCCAGCCCAGTAGGAAGTAGACGTGAATCAAACAGTCACACGGACTTATAAATGCCAAGCTGTGTAAATGCTAGGAGGGAAAAGTACCAGGTACCCTGGGGCCCTGTCTCTGCCTCAGCGCCCCAAGAAGGCTTCTCTGAGGAAGTGATATTTCAAATGAAGATGAAAAATTAGCAGGGAAGAGGAGGGAAAAGGCACTCTAAGCAGAGGGAAAAGGTGCAGGAGCAGGAAGAAGCATGGAACTGAAAACGGCCAGTATGGCTAAGCTCAGAGAGAAAGGAGAGCCCACCAGCCTGTTAGAGTATCGCAGAAAGCTACAGTGAGTGGAACGGGGCCCACACTGGCTGGAAGGACGAGAATGGTGAGGGAAATGGACACCTATGTTGAGCCTTAAGGCGTAGGCAAGATTTCACTGGGGCAAAGGTGGGCCAAGGGGAGGGAACAGAAGCAAAGGTATGGGATCAGGCAGAGTCACCAGGAGTGGAAGATGTGCCCAGGTGGATGCAGGAGGAGAAGCTCAACCCTATCCTCACTTAGCCTTTGCCATGCGTGAGGCCGGAGGGAAAGCAGCATTGACGGTGTCAGTGTGTGAGTGTGTGTGTGCACACACTTGCCAGCGCATGCTGTGGTGCAGTTTGAAGGATGTGTAGAGAGGAAGAAGAGGCAAGCTGGTAGAGTTGAGATTTCCTGTGGCTGAGCGTCCACAGGGAGGGTAACTAGGATGTTGGGGGTGGTATTTTGGGTGGAGAGTGAGGGTGAGGACGTGATATTGGTAGGTCTCTTCTCCACGGAATCATGTGATTGCAGCGTCACCATCGAGTTCATTCCAAAGTGCTCACGGTACCTCTTTGTATTTGCTCTATCTTGATGAAAAATGTACCATCTGTACACCATTGCCGAACACATGGAGCCATAGCTTCTGTTTCACCATTTGAAGAGGTGATTCTTCATACTCGACAGTCCTGTCCCCTTTCTGACAGCTGTCATGTTTCCAGCCCTTTGGACATTGAGAGGTGCCCATGATCGCCTGTCCTCTCCGTCCCCCGTTGCTTATGGTGAAGCAGCCCTGAGCCTGGTTTGAGAGGATCTTGGCAGGAAAGGCTTTGGGGCCTCAGAGCTCTGTAATTCCACCTTCTTAAGTGGGTGGATGTCATTTAATCCTGGCCCAAGTGTGGCTGGCGCAGTGTGGCTCCTTGAAGAAAGATGGCAGCACACCACACAGGTGTTAGAAATGATACAGTCCGTGGGCCTTCACTTGGGCTGGCTCCCTCACAGCAGCCCTCTGAAGTGGGTGGAATTCAAGTGAGAAAACCCAGCCTTGGGGAGACAGAAGCACTTTCCCACATTCCCATAGCTAATAAGTGGTAAGAGAGTCATCATTACTTCCACTCTACATCCCATGGTACCTAGTAGACACTTAATGGACCTTGTATGAATGAATCGATGAATGGTCTAGAGTTGGTGTCACGAGTAAAACTAATTTGGGCTGGCAGTGAAATTGTTGACATGTTGTGTGTGCGTGTGTGGGTGTGTGTCCCCTTCCCATCCTCTCCTCCAAGTTAGGATCATAATGGACTCCTGCTGGTCACCAGGTCCCACCATGACTGTTTTGAAAATGTCTGCCAGCTCATCTCTTTTTCTCCATCCTCACTGTCATCTCGGTTCATGCTCTTGTTGAGTCTCATCATGACCAGGATGACACTCTCTTAAGTGGCTCTTTTGCTTCCAGTCTTGTCCCCTCTTTTCTATCCCCACAATGCCACTGGAAGTAACTTCCTAAACCAATTTGGATTACATTAGTGTTCCACTTAAATACTTTCCCAGCTCCCTGTCACCTGCCAAATACAGTCCAAATTCCTAAGACATTCATTTCAAAGTGTTATAATTAATTGCCTCCCTCCCCAAATGGACTGTGAATTGCCCAAAGACATAACCATATCTAAGTCATGGTTGTCTTTCCAATACCTGGTATGGTATCAGGCACAGGATAATTGCTGACAAACATTTGTTAACTAATTATCATGTGCTGGGGGAGTTGGAGGGAGATCGAACCAATAAAGGGAAATTTGGGTACCTCCGAATGTGCCCTCTGATGGGGGACTGTCTGTGTCCCTCATCAGAGGCTGTCCCAAGAGAAGCAGACCTCAGATTCTGACAGCGTTGGCATGGGCGACAACTGTTCTACCCTTGGCCGCCGGGAGACCTGTGATCACGGTAGGAGCCTCTGGGGGCTCAGGCTGGGGAATGCTGGAACTGGGCAGGGCCCTGCCCATGGGCACACAGCGGCAGAGTAGGTTCTGATCATTCTGGAGACCTGGGTAAGGTGACCTGGCCTGCCATCCCTGGAGCTGCAGGCCCATCCTGTGTGCAGGCTGAAAAGGCCACAGGGAAGACTAAGGATGGGTGAGACTCAGGGCTCCCTCCACTCCCCTGACCCATTTCCCCAACAGGCAAAGGGAAGAAGAGCAGCCTGGCAGAACTGAAGGGCTCAATGAGCAGGGCCGCGGGCCGCAAGATCACCCGTATCATCAGCTTTTCCAAGAAGAAGCCATTGGCCGATGACCTGCAGACGTCCTCCACCGAGGAGGAGGTTCCCTGCTGTGGTGGGTCCAGGGCACGGGGATGAAGGGTGCTCAGGTCCTGTGGGCGCGGGCTTCTGGGGCTGAGGCCAGGAGACCTCATGCCGCATCCACCTCACCCCCAGGGCAGGGGAGGGAATCCCAGCCTACTGGGAGGCTAAGCCCCACTCCATTAACACTCTAGGCTTTCCCATCACTTCTCTTTCCAGAGGCCCTGACACTCAACCAAAGGAAAAGCCAGCTGACCACTGTATTTCTATGCTCCCTGTGACCTTAGTCCAAATCACTGCCCATCTCTGGGCCTCAGTTTCTCAGTTTCCTCCACGATAACAAGACGGGGTATCTCATTTCCCAGCATAGAGCGTGCCAGGTGTATAAGTAACAACCCATATTATAGGGAAATTTATTGGAGAAACATATTTAGGTACTTTTTTTATAAATGCATTCAATGTGAATTAAAAGTGATTTGAAGGGGAAAACATTATTCTGCTCATGTAAATGTAGTGTTCCATGTACTGGAATCCAATTTTTAAAAATCATATATTTTGGATAGGCAGTAATATTCTAACCCTGAAAAAAATATTATAAAAGTACATGGCAAGACCAGGCGCAGTGGCTCACCTCTGTAATCCCAGCACTTTGGGAGGCCGAGGCGGGAGGATCGCTTGAGCCCTGGAGTTTGAGTCCAGCCTGGGTAACATGGTGAAACCCTGTCTATACCAAAAATACAAAAATTAGCCAAGCATGGTGGTGGATTAGCCATGTATGCCTGTAATCCCAGCTACTTGGGAGGCTGAGGTGGGAGGATCACTTGAGCCATGATAGAGACACCATACTCCAGCTTGGGTGACAGAGGGAGACCCAGTCTCAAAAAATAAATACATAAATAAATATATGGTTACAAAGAAATATTTTGTAATCAGTGAATCAGAGTGCATCATGGTAAAAATAAACAAATTTAAATCTAAAACATTAAGAGGGAATTCTAAACCTGTGGGTCATTAGCTACATAGCAGCTGTGCCTTGGTCAATTTTAGGATTATGTAGGCGAGACATTTTTGTTCCCACACGCTGCCACTGGGTGTCAGCATCATCCATTATTTTCCATCTTTCAGTAACAGTTTTGATTTGGGGAGAAAAGGCAAAAGAGTTGTGTTTTTTATATCATACGCAGTAGTTGCTGCCCTTTTCATCAAGCTTGGTGTGGCCCAAAGGCTGTGCAGACATGTACGAATGCCATTATCAGTCCTTGTTTCACAGGTAAGAAAGAAACTCAGAAAAGCATGCCCAAGGTCACCCTGAGGTCACAGGGGAGAGAAAGCTAACCAGGACCCTGAGGTCTTCTTTCCAGCAGACACAAGGAGCCGCCTTGCGTCCCCATGCTGTCCCGGGGCAGGCTGTGGGAACCTCACACCACTGTCTCCTCCAGGCTACCTGAACGTGCTGGTGAACCAGGGCTGGAAGGAACGCTGGTGCCGCCTGAAGTGCAACACTCTGTATTTCCACAAGGACCACACGGACCTGCGAACCCACGTAAACGCCATCGTCCTGCAAGGCTGTGAGGTGGCCCCGGGCTTTGGGCCCCGACACCCGTTTGCCTTCAGGATCCTGCGCAACCGGCAGGAGGTGGCCATCTTGGAGGTGAGAGGAGAGGGTGGGATGCGGGTGGTGCTTGGTCTGGGGACTCTGGTCTGAGTGTTGTGTTTTTGTTTGGGGGAGCCCTTGCTGCTGACACCATGGGGACTGAAGGGGAAGGAAAACAAGCCCCACTCCTGTCAGGTGACCCAAGTAGGATTATAAGACAACATACAGGACACCCACTTAATTTGAATTTCAGGTAAGCCATGAACATTACCCGGAACGTTTTCATAAAAATATAGGTATGTGCCACGCAAGATTGGAGCTCTATCGATACTAAACTATTATTGTTCATCTGACATTCAAATTAAACAAAACATTCTGTATTTTTATTCACTAAATCTGGCAGCACCAGAACCAAGGTTTGTTTTTTCTCCCTTACCTTAAAATCCCAAGCCTGAAAGGCATCTAGTCTAGTCTAGCCCATTCAGATTCTGGAATCCCCTCTAAGACCTTTCACCAGTACCCTCCTCTGGTGGAGGAGAAGGTCCATGCCCCTCCCATTGAGCAATTCAAATTTTAGACAGATTTTCCCCATACTGAGTTGAAATCTTTGAGCTCCAGGAAGGCAATAACTAGGCCTATTCTGCATACTTTTGTTTTTCCAGAACTCACCAGGATGTCCTGCACTAGAATACTATGGGCTCTAGAAATATTTGTTGAACAAATGAGTGAATGAAGTATGATTTCATTTCACCGATTCACTGTCCTTACTCACAGGCAGTAGCCTCCTTTCTGAGGTCACGCAGAATACGTGGACTCTCTTCCACATGGCAACCCTTTGGCAATTTAGAATTTTAAATGTTAACACTAGAGGAAAACAGAAAACTAATTTCTCCCATTACAGATAGGAAACTGAGGCCAAGGCAGCCATGTGCTTTATCCAGGGGTCCACCAGTGGTCTCTTGGTCTTGTCCTAGAACCTGACCTCTTGGTCTTGTTTTCTGCCCAAGACCCACTGCCTCTCTCAGTTCTTAAATTTCAAAGAATATCTTCTCTGTAACTCACTTTTATTTTTGGTAGTTTGAGATAGGTCTCTTATTTCTCTTATACATGAGCAAAAAATGTGCTTTATTTATTCAAGTTTAGTATTTGTGTGCTAATTTAATTTTATAAGATGCTCTTTAAATGAGAATTAATGTAAGTCCACGTTTAGTTGACTGGCAACTTCTTGGAGATTTTCCTATATACAGTATTGTAATTATTTGGCAATTATAACACAAGAAAAAATTTTGATTGAGTTATATGAGAAATGACCTCTTCTAATAAAAAATAAATAGTTTTTAAAAATTCAGAGAACACCCAAATGTTGGTTTTATATCCTAATGGTTGGGGAAGGCTCTGAGAATGGAAAGTGAGGGTAGGGAGGCCTCTGTCTTAGAGAGGTCATCAGGGAGGGCCTCTCTGAGGAGGTGACATTTGAATGGAAACCTGAATAGATGGAAGAAGGGAGCCTCTTGGATTTCTGGATGTGTGCTGTAATCTTATTCCTCTTTGACCCCTGAGTATCGGGTACATAGTCAGTACTTACAAATATTTCTGGGTTTGGCTGAAGTCAATAGGTCTCCAGAAGCTCTGACAGTAGGAAAATGAACTCTACCTTTGCCTCCTGTCCTTCAGGCAAGCTGTTCAGAGGACATGGGTCGCTGGCTCGGGCTGCTGCTGGTGGAGATGGGCTCCAGAGTCACTCCAGAGGCGCTGCACTATGACTACGTGGATGTGGAGACCTTAACCAGCATCGTCAGTGCTGGGCGCAACTCCTTCCTGTAAGTGTCAGCTGCACCGGCCGCACCTGCCCAGGACCTTTCCTGTCTCCATCCCTCTCAGAGGCTGAGTACAGCCCTGGGCACTGGGAGGGAAGGGAGGAGCTAAGGAAAGCTCTGCTTCCTTGGGAAGTTGGAATGGGTGTCTTCCTCTTACAGCAAAGAGTGGGGAGCTGGCTGAAGGAGGTAGCCCAGGGTCAGAGGCAAGCTGTGGATGGAAGGAGCAAAAGTAGAGAAGCCTTGAAGTAGTGGCCTGGGTTCTGCCCTCATGCCACGGGACTTTAAGCTTTCACCCACTTGATCATGGGCACATGGCTAGTATATGGCATTCAGGTACTAGAAGAGCCAGGTTCGAGTCCCAGCTTGGTCACCACCAGCAGTGGAAGCTTGCACTGGTTGCTTGCCATCTCAGATCTCTGTTTTCTGACTCATAGAATGGTGGTGATGAATTACCTGCCTTGCAGGTTGTTATGAGAATCACATTGGTCCTGTCTGTGACACCCTAACACAGCCCATGACACAGTGCTTCCTGCCATCTTGCTTTTACTAATCTTCTGACCTGCCTTAAGAGTTTCTGCCAGAATCAATGAGAGTGGTAGACAGGAAAACACTGTAAGTCGAAAAGCATCATTGTCATTGTCATTGTCATTGTCATTGTCGTTGTACCTTTTATTTTCTAGATATGCAAGATCCTGCCAGAATCAGTGGCCTGAGCCCCGAGTTTATGATGATGTTCCTTATGAAAAGATGCAGGTACAGTCCCTTGGGGCTGCCCAGGAATGTGACAAAGGCCACTTATTAGCTCTCCCTCTTTCTGCTCTCTTTACCTTCTCCTCAGAGAGATCATTTTCATTTAAGCAGCAGTAGCTAGAAGGGGAGCCCCTTCTTATCATAGAGCATGGCTCAGGATGAGGAATCCCTGGCATAGGAGGCTGGGTGGTGCAGTGGAAAGAGACCCAGGTTGGGAGGAAGAAAGGGCTCTGTAAACTGCCAAGCACTACCAAAAGGTGAGGCATCGTCTCCAGTTTGAGCAAGATGCTGGGTCCTGTTTACCGCTGTGTGAACTTATCCTCCTGATTCTGTGGTGTCTGGGGCAGGTGCTGACTCTGGGGCCAACCTGCAAGCCTTCACCTAGTGACTTCGTGATCTGGGAGCTTCAGCTCCCAGGCCAGTCTCCATGTTTTGCTTGCTAAGCCAGGGAGATACCAACTTACTAATTTACAGTGAGGCCTGAGTAGCCATCACATGACCTGGAATGCTCCTGGCAGCATGCCCTGTGCTGTCTCCTCCCTCAGAAAGCAAGAGGAGAGCCACATTCCAACCAGATGCTGGTGGGTGGGTCAGGCCTCACCATTAGCGGAGAGAGAGGCAATTAAGCTGTGTCTGCAGATGTGTCTGCAGACAGGACCTCTGCCTTGGACGGTGCTGGATGACACACTGAGTTTTCACCTCTAGGACCCCCTTTTCTGGAAAGTTCTCCAGTCATCCTTCTGTTCATATGATCTTTCTTTAGACTCAGATAAACCTGTGGATGCCGCTTGAGGTTTCTCTCAGTTGCAGAGTTTAGTGGCAAGATAGCTTAGCACTTAAGGATGTGAAGTTGGAGTCAGACTCAGGGCTGCTGCTCTTCACTTCCTGACTCCAAAAGGATATGATAAAACCTACCTTCTTGGATGGCTGCAAGAATTAAATAATACTTTATGTAAGAAAGTGTAGGCAAGGTCTGGGTGCCATGGCTCATGCCTATAATCCTGGTACTTTGGGAGGCTGAGGTGGGTGAATCACTTGAGGCCAGGAGCTCGAGTCCAGCCTGACCAACATGGCAAAACCTCGTCTCTACTTAAAAACTACAAAAATTAGCCAGACATAGTGGCACATACCTGCGGTCCCAGCTTCTTGGGAGGCTGAGGCAGGAGGATCGCTTGAACCCAGGAGGTGGAGGTTGCAGTGAGCCAAGATCATGCCACTGAACTCCAGCCTGGGCAACAGAGCGAGATTCTGTCTCAAAAAAAACAAAAAACAAAAAACAAAAACGTTTAGGCTGGGCACAGTAGTGGCTCATACCTGTAATCCTAGCACTTAGGGAAGCTGAGGTAGGTGGATCACTTAAGCCCAGGAGTTTGAAACCAGCCTGGCCAACATGGCAAAACCCTGTCTCTACAAAACTTAGCTGGGCATGGTGGTGTGCACCTGTTGTCCCAGCTACTCAGGAGGCTGAGGTGGGAAGATCGCTTGAGTCCAGGAGGTTGAGGCTGCAGTGAGCCATGATCACACCACTGCACTCAAAAGAGGAAATTAGCACAGTCCCTAGACATTGGAAGTTCTTATACAGAGGAGTAAATAGTACTGTTGTTGACAACATCATTATTATATTACATTATTATCATATTTAACTCATGGTTTCCTAAGCTTTCACTGGATTTTTAGTATTCTTAATATTCTTCATGCACAAATGTATAGTTAATCTATTAAGTTATGTCACTTCTATCACTGGCTCATCTCATCCAGGACTTTTCTTCTTGAGGGAAGACTCTTTTCTTTTTGAGGCAATTCAGAAAATCAGGATACTTCCAAATGTTCTAAAGACAAACATATCTATGATAAATCAAATATAGCCACCCACAGTCTTTTGAGATTTTCTAATTTTCGTCTCAGCAGGTACTACAGTTTAGGGTTGCCTTCTGCTGCCCCCAGCAGAAAAGTATGAGGTTCAAATGATACACTGCTAGCAAAAGTGCTTTAGGATTTTTGAGTGCTATGCAAGTCTAAAAATGTAAGACCAAAATCTCAGAGCAAGAAGACCCCATGGTGAGCAAAGACCGTAGTACAGCCTGCATTGATGAGTCTGCGCCTGCCTGAACTTGACTGTCTTCCTCCATCTCCCACCAGGACGAGGAGCCCGAGCGCCCCACAGGGGCCCAGGTGAAGCGTCACGCCTCCTCCTGCAGTGAGAAGTCCCATCGCGTGGACCCGCAGGTCAAAGTCAAACGCCATGCCTCCAGTGAGTTGTGTGTGGGCCTCCCCTGCTGACTAGGGAGGGAGGGAAGGAAGCAGTCTATAGGAGGGATCTCAAAATCAGTTCCTCTGGTGGGTAAATAAATGAGCAAAGTGAGATGCAAGAAAATTAAAATTAAAAGAGACCAGAAATCTAGACTTTAGGTGAAATCTACTTATTTTTTAATATCAGCAACTATTTTTTTTTAATTCAGCACTAAATGAGGCCAAATAGAGAGAGAGAGAGAGAGAGACTGTTGACAAGCTGTATCTGTTTCAGAGGCTAACAATTTGTGATTTCTGATCTGGGGTAGTAAGTGGAGAAATGAACCCATCCGAATACCCTGGAGCCAGCTGCTGTGAAAGCCACAGCTCACCTTGGTGTCCTGCCTAGCTCTGCCTAGCACCCCACAGGAGCTCAGTGAATTGCCTGATTGCCACACTGCACAATAATGACTAAGTATGCCAGGCAACTCTGTTGTAAATTCTGTTTTACTTCCAACAGTAATCTGTGCTCCTGTGTGATTTCTCTTTATGAAGAAGCCAGCTTCCTGTGGGACAGCATGTTCCAAAAGTTTTTTCTTTGTTCCTTTACATTTATTCCCCCTGCATCTCAACAGAGTCAAGTTCTGTTCTGTGCTTTTTGTAAACTTACTTTTATATTTTAATACCTATTTTTAAAAATACTTTTCTATATTATGGCTCCATTTCATTTGTATAGATCACCCCTTCTGAGGGTCAGGAAGTCTGTATTCCATTCCTCATTCCTTCCTTGACTACTGAATTACTGTGTACCTCTGGGAAAAGTCCTTTCCCCTCTCTGGGCCTGAGTTTCCTCTCGGAATAATCAGAAGGTTGTTGTGTAACTTTGCACTCTACTCTCAGAGATACTGGAAATGCAGGGCCTTGTGAAATGCCCATTTTAAAATGGAAATCTAAACTGAAAAAAAGCATGTAAGATTAAAGAAATCACCGAATGTCAATGACAACAACAAAAAACTAACAGACACACACAAAAAAGTAGACCCTTTCTTCAGATCAAATCTTACATGAAAGCCAAGTTTATAAAAGAAAATAAAAGTGGAGCTACTCTGGTTGAGGCCCACTTGGCCTCCACTTTTCCTGTTAGCCATCACCGTGGGGTCATAAGGTTCCTTGAAGGGCAGTGGGAAACCACGGTGGAAGACTGCTAATGAATTCCAACAAGGTTGTTTTTTAGATGAAGAAACTGAAGAAAATAAAAGAGAAGATATCTTAATCCATTTCTCCTGCTATAACAAAATCCCATAAGCTAGGTAACTTATAAATAACAGAAATTTATTTCTCATTGTTCTGGAGGCTGGGAAGTCTGAGATCAAGGTGGCAGCCAATCTGGTGTCTGGTGAGGGCCTGTTTCCTGGTGATGACCATCTTTTTGCTCCCTGGGGTCTCTTTCCCAAGGGCACTAATCCCACCCATGAGGGCTCCACCCTGGTGACCTAATCACCTACCAAAGGCCCCACCTCCAAGTGCCATCACATAGGCGATTAGGTTTCAACGTATGAATTTTGGGGTATGTAAACATCTAGTCTATAGCCAAAGGATTTTGCCCACGATCATGTATTAATTGCCTATTGCTACATAAGAAATTACCCAAAATTTAGCTCCTCTAAACAATAAGCAGGAACATGTGTCATGTCACATGGTTTCTGTGGATCAGGAATCCTAAATGGTTTGGATAGGTAGTTCTGGCTTGGGGTCTCTCATGAGATCTCAAGATGTTGGCTGGTCATCTGAAGTCATCCAAAGTCTTGACAGGCTAAAGGATCCACTTCTAAGATGACTCACTGCATGCCTGGCAAGTTTGTGCTGGGTGTTGGAAGGAGGCCTCAGTTCTTTGCCATGGGGATCTCTTCATAGAGTTGCTTGTCCTTGTGATGTGACAGCTGGCTTCCCCCAGAGCAAGCAACCCAAGAAGGAACAGCAAGGCTGATGCTGCAAGGTCTTTTATGACCTATGGTTAGAAGTTACACTCTGTCATTCTGCAATATCCTAATGGTTACACAGGTCAGCACTGTTTAGTGTGGGAGGGGACTGTAAAAGGGCATGAATATTAGGAAGCAAGAATCATGGAGGCCAAGTAGATTGCTGAGAAAAATGGTGGTGTGAGAAGCTGCATGGACCCACTCCCTAGCAAAACAGCTGTAGCTGGTGAAATTTATTAAAACAAACAATTATTTAAAGTCTGGAAATTTTCCTGAGGGCAAATGAAGAAACATTTATTCTAGAAAATTTGCTAAATCTTAGTAAGAACAGTGAGAGTTTATGGCATTTGAGGCACAACCTACCCCTTTATTCCCCAACTCAGTTTGAAAGAATCTTCACTCCAGGCACATCTGGACAAGAAAACAGGGCTCCTTCTTTCCCCAGCTGCCAGTGAAGGGCTACAGTATCTCCCCCGGAAGGGCAGGCTGCCAGTATTTTTTGTCATACCCAGCTCCATGCTGCAGAGGCTAAATTCCAGGTGATTGCAGCCAAGAGGGAGGAAGCGCCCTTCCTCTACCCAGATGATAGAGCAAAGGCTTTGCCCCAGGTAGGGTAAGCCAAGAATACTGGGGCCCTGATTGCCCTCATCCCAGCTCACTTGTAGGGCAGAGGTTGCATGCTGGGAAAGACAAGCAGAGTAGACCGGAGGTTACTGCCCCCACCCAGCACCCTGCTCATAACAGGAATGTCACTCCAAGAGAAACAGGCTCTTAAGTTGTTTTGTGCTGCTATAACAGAATACCAAAGACTGGGTAATTTATAATGAACAGAAATTATTAGCTCCTGGTCTAGAGGCTGGAAAAATCCAAGATCAAGCTGTTGACCTCTAGCAAGGGCCTTCTTGCTGCATCATCACATGGAAGAAAACAGAAGGGCAAAGAGGCAAAAGGGGGTTGAATTTGCCCTTTTTTAACGGCATTAATCCCACCCATGAAGGCAAAGCCCTCATGGCTTAAATCACCTCTCAAAGTCCTATCTTTTCATACTGTTACAATTGCAATTAAATTTCAACATGAGTGTTGGAGGGGACGAACATTCAAACAACAGCACAGGCCATTGTTGCCACCCCTGGATCCAGAGCAGTGACTCAGAGATTTTGCCCAGTGGGGAAGGGCAGGCCATAAGAACAGAGAACTCCAAAGCTCTTCCTCAAAAGAACTGACTTTAGTTGGAACAGTGTGGGAAAGTGTAAACCAAAGGGTGCTCTCAAAAACAATGGAGATTTGGTGGTTATGAGAACAATAAACTAAACTACAGGCTAGTTTATCAGAGAGAACCACAGAAAGAGACAGCTAAAAATGCCCTCAGCTGGGTGTGATGGCTCACCCCTGTCATCCCAACACTTTGGGAGGCTGAGGCAGGTGGATCACTTGAGGCCAGGAGTTAAAGACCAGCCTAGCCAACATGGCAAAACCCTGTCTTTACTAAAAATACAAAAATTAGCCAGGCATGGTGGCGGGCACCTGTAATCCCAGCTACTCGGGAGGCTGAAGCACAAGAATCACTTGAACCCAAGAGGCAGAGGTTGCAGTGAGCTGTGATCGTGCCACTGCACTCCAGCCTGAGTGACAGAGTGAGACCCTGTCGCAAAAAAAGAAAAAAAAAAATTTTTTTTTAAGAAATTGTTTTAAATAAAAAGAGCCCTGCTAGGGTTAGAATAAATCTCAAAGATGAGCCTCCACAACTATCCTATAAAGGGGCTGAATTTAATTGGATCAGACTGTGGAGTAATTTATGCATTGTCAAAATCAATAGAGCAAACACCTGACAATTAGTAGAGCCTAACAGCTGGGTGTAATAGCAACAGAGGCAGACTGCTTAACAGGAGATTAGGGAAAGAGTCAGAAATCCCTGCTAATACGCTGTCACCCCAGAGTGACTGTACACATGCCAAGGCTATGGCCTCTGAGGAGCAACATCAGTGCCTTCATACTTCAAGAGGAAGTAGACTACACTAAAATAGTTCAGACAAGTCACTAAACAAATAAGAAAGTAACCCAACAACCCAGTTGGGGGGATGCATATCAAAAGATACTATAATATATTCTCTAAAATGACCAGTTTTCAACAAAAAATTATGAGACGCACGAAGAAGCAGGAAAATGTGACCCATACAGAGGGGAAAAAATCAAGCCATAGAAACTGCCTGAGAGAGGGCCCAAATGTAGAATTTAACAAAGATTTCAAAGCAGCCATTATAAATTATTTAAAGAACTTAAGGAAACCATGCTTAAAGAAATAAAGGAATAGAAGATGACAGTGTATTAAGAGATAGTCTATATTATGAATAGCCTATATTATTGGTAGTCTCTATCAATATATTATTGATAATAGTCCATTCCTCCTGCTATAACAAAATTCCATAAGCTGGGTAACTTATAAACAAAAGAAATGTATTTCTCATTGTTCTGGAGAAATTGGCTTCATACTGCAGGAGGAAATAGACTATGCTGAGTACTACACTACACTATACTGTACACTACAGTATAGGTACATGGAACTACACTATAGTTATATGAAATATAGCTATCCTATATTATACTATACTACATAGTACAGTCACATGGAATATATTATTGATAATATATTGATAGAGGCCTCCAACAGAAAGATAGAAATTATAAAAGGAAGAACCAAATAAAAATCATGAGGACAAAAAGTACAATAACTGAAATGAAAAACTCACTCAGTGGGCACAACAGTAAATTTGACCTGGTAGAAGAATCAGTGAACTTGATGATAGAAAAATAGAGATTATGCAAACCAAAGAGCAGAGAGGAAAAAAGAATGAAGAAAAATGACAGAGCCTCAGAGCATTGTGGAACACCATTAAGTGCACAAACATATGTGTACAGGGAGTACTAGAAGGAGAAGAGAGAGATGAGCATAAAAAATATTCAAATAATGGCTGAAACTTGCCAAATTTATTGAAAAACATTAATCTATACATCCACGAAGCTCAGTGAAATCCAAGTAAGATAAAGGCAAGGAGATCTACAAAAGATACATCATGGTAAAAATGCTTATACCAAAGTCAAGGAAAAAATGTTGAAGGCAGAAGAGAAAATCAAGCCATCATGTATAAGAGAATCCCAGTAACATTAACAGCTGACTTCTCATCAGTAACAATGAAAGCCAGAAGGCCCTCCATGCTGTATTTATGATCACGCTTGAACTGCAGGGTAGTTGTGTCAGGAACTGATTTTCGCATGGGTCACTGGGTGACCACTGCAATCCCTACAGCAGCTGGCTAGACAAGACCCCCAATTATCATAAACTGCAGGAATTATTCTGCACCAACTTATATAAAGCAGCGTGCAGTTCTGTATAGTGCGCGCGCACGCGCGCGCACACACACACACACACACACACACACACACACACACAAACAAAAGTAAAACTTTCCCCAAGAGGTTGAACTATGGCCTTGAACCAGCTAGAGCAGTATTGCACAGCATGGACCCTGGAGTCAGAAAGACATGGAGACATGGGTTTAACCTTGGCTCTGCCACCATTAGCAGTGGGACTTAACTGCTGTGTACCTCAGTTTCCTCAACAATAGAAGAAAACTAATTATAGTATAAGTTTTGTGGGCTGGGCACAGTGGCTCACTCCTGTAATCCCAGCACTTTGGGAGGCTGAGGCAGGCTGATCACTTGAGGTCAGGAGTTCGAGAACAGCCTGACCAACATGGTGAAACCCCATCTCTACTAAAAATACAAAAATTAGCTGGGCATGGTGGCATGCACCTGTAGTCCCAGCTACTCTACTTGGGAGGTTGAGGCAGGAGAATCACTTGAACCCCAGAGGTGGAGGTTGCAGTGAGCCGAGATCACGCCACTGCACTCCAGCCTGGGTGACAGAGCAAGACTCTGTCTCAAAAAAATCAATTAAAAAAATAACTTTCGGCCGGGCGCGGTGGCTCAAGCCTGTAATCCCAGCACTTTGGGAGGCCGAGACGGGCGGATCACGAGGTCAGGAGATCGAGACCATCCTGGCTGACACGGTGAAACCCCATCTCTACTAAAAAAAATACAAAAACTTAGCCGGGCGAGGTGGCGGGCGCCTGTAGTCCCAGCTACTCGGGAGGCTGAGGCAGGAGAATGGCGTAAACCCGGGAGGCGGAGCTTGCAGTGAGCTGAGATCCGGCCACTGCACTCCAGCCTGGGCGACAGAGCGAGACTCCGTCTCAAAAAAAAAAATAATAATAAATAAAATAACTTTCATGATGACTAAGTGGGAATGCAAGTAAATGGCTCAGCATATAGTGCCTAGTGTATAGTAAATAATACATTTTTGCCATAATTATTTGTTTTTATTGTCCATCATAGTGTTGAACCTACAGTAGACCACCAGGTCCCTCCCTCCCCCAACCCCTTCCCCAGTAATAAAATGGATAACTGACTGTAGCTCAAAGTCTAGAATCTCTGGAGATCTGAGTTATACGGAACGGTCTCCTTGTCTTATAGATATCTGAAAACTGACTATAAAACTTGTTCTTTTAAAACCAAAGTATGTTCTACATCACAAATTTGTTTTTAATAATATTATCATTATTACCTAACCCTTACTATTTGCCTACTATACTAAGTGCTTTTCATTAATCATCTCATTCAACCCTTACCACAACTCTATGAGGTAAATTGTATCCATATCCTTGTTTACAAATAAGGAAACTAAGGTCAAGGGGGAAAGGCACAGTAAAACACTACCAGTCTCTTTTGCCTAATGTCACACAACCAGGAAGGTCAAAAATGCCCAAATCTCAGGCTGTCTGTTCCAAGGCCTTGCTCCTAGTCCCTGTGCCCTATGGCCTCCCTTTTGCTTCTTAATTCCTTAGAGGATTCACACTAAATATATCTAAGGGACTTGGTCTAAATATTTCCATTTTATAGATGGAGAACTTGGGGCTGAGAGAGAAGCTGACACCACCCAAGTACCTTTGCCAGAGGTCAGAACTGAGGGCCTTTCCCTTCCCCACATCTCTGCAGGTGCCAATCAATACAAGTATGGCAAGAACCGAGCAGAGGAGGATGCCCGGAGGTACTTGGTAGAAAAAGAGAAGCTGGAGAAAGAGAAAGAGACGATTCGGACAGAGCTGATAGCACTGAGACAGGAGAAGAGGGAACTGAAAGAAGCCATTCGGAGCAGCCCAGGTACCTATGTGATTGTGGTCCTGAGCACCTATGGGTGGCCAGCTCATCCTTGGGCACAGTAAAGGGAGGTCTCTTGCACAAGTCACCTTGTTTCCAACCCAAGAAAAGTGGGCTTCTCCTCCCCTTCGCCTTCTCCTCCTCGTCCTCTTCTCCTCTTCATCATTATCATCATCATTCCTCCCAATTAAAGAAAGTGTCATCAATTTAATAACTTGTTTTGGAGGGATGAAAAAGCATCACAATAATGTATACATTTAATATAGTAAGCAGCAATCTGATTTTAGAAATGTGAAGCATAGAAGTGTGCCTTAGAATCAAAGAAATAAGAGATGTCATTTTGAACTCCACCTTTATTCATTCACAGATATATGTGAGACATTGGTCCTAGTGCAGGGAATAATGGACATGATGCTTTCCCAGGATCCTCTTCTGAAACCAGAGACCTCAGCAGGCCCTGCCTGCTCTGGGCTTCTCCACACCCTATTTTCTGCTGTGTTTCCTTTGCGTTCTAACTGCAGTTCAACACACTTTAAGCCTAAGGTTTCTCCACGTGCCGGAGGGAGCAGAAGTCCTGTTGCTATAGAACATGTCCACAAACATGTAGCCCTATGAGAATCTGGTGGACCTATGGACCCTTTTCTAAGAAGAAACACCACAGTTCACAATGCTGCAAAAAAAAAAGTTCAGGAGCTCATGTGGCTGCCTCTGGAGCCTATCCATAGATTGCCTAAGACTCCATGAACCTCAGATTAAGAACTTCTGGTTTAAAGGAGGAGACTTGCTCTGTGTGGCCAAGAACCAGAATCAACAGAAGGAAGGCACAGGAAGACAGTTTGGTTTCCATATAAAGAATTTTCTGAGAGTCAGAACCAGGATTTGGAGCAAGTTGACTATCCTTGTCCTGCTCAATTTTTTCCCCTATGGCACTATCACTTGGTAACATATCAGATTATTTATTATATTTATTATTTATTGTTTGCCACAGACACACAAATGTAAGCACCATAAGGGCAAGGATCTTTGCCTGCTTTGTTCACTGATACATCTAGGGCCGAGGACAATGCCTGATACATGGTAAGCATGCATTAAATACATGGTGAATGATGAATATAAAGAATTCAACATTACTGGAAAACCCTCCAGCACAGCCTCCCTCAGGGCAAAGAATGGAACTGATTTTTAAACCTGGTAAGACCCAACACAGCACTTGGCATGAGAAAGGTACTAATATAGGTTTGTTAGATTAAATTGAAAAAGTGAGCTGGGTGCCATGGTTCACGCCTGTAATCCTAGCACTTTGGGAAACTGAGGCAGGAGGACTGTTTGAGTGCAGGAGTTCGACACCAGCCTGAGCAACATAATGAGACTTCATCTCTATTTTTCTGTGTCTGTAAAGCCCTGCTATGACACTTGTTTACAAGTAACAGAAACCAAAGCTAAACTGGCAGAGAAATGAAAAGAAGATGTAATTGGAAAATTGAGTGATCTGGTGTAGTGGGGTCCAGGGACTGAAATGATGTCACCAGGAAGCTTATTTCTCATACTCATGCTTCTACCCTTCTCTCCTTTGGTTTCATTCTCCCCTTGTGATGCCACAATGGCTGCACAGTGCCAGCCCTCACCCAGCCCTCCCAGCCAACCCAAGCAGAGAGAGCTTCTCCTCCCAGCAACCACCACAAAACCCTCTGGATTCACTCTGATTGGTCCCACTTTCATCCTTCATCCAATCACTGTCACCAGAAGATGAGCTGTGATTATGGGGCAGACCTAAGTTATGTGCCAAACCCTTGAACTAGAAGCAGAGTCAGCCCCACTCAAACTAGAGAGAATGGGGCTAGGGGGGCAGGTGCAGTGGCTCATGCCTGTAATCCCAGCACTTTGGGAGGCCAAGGCTGGTGGATTACTTGAGGTCAGCAATTTGAGACTAGGCTGGCCAATATGGCAAAACCCCATCTCTACTAAATATACAAAAATTAGCTGGGCATGCTGGGGTGTGCCTGTAGTCCCAGCTACTCGGGAGGCTGAGGCAGGAGGATCGCTTGACCCCAGGAGGCAGAGGTTGCAGTGAGCTGAGATCACCCACTGCACTCCAGCCTGGGCGACAGAGTGAGACTCCATCTCAAAAAAAAAAAAAAAGAAAAAGAGAGAAGAGAGACAGAATGAGAGGGGGAAGGTGGTTTCCCAATGAAAACTCAGAGTGCTAGTTCCAGGAGATGGTGAAATGGGTACCAGACATATAAAGACCATAATGAGACCTCATCTCATTATGGAGCTGGAACCCCAGTATGGAACTGGAACCCCAAGCCCAGAGTCCATCTCTTAACCAAGACTGGGGACTGGAAAGGCCCACCAGGAGGGGCAGACAAAGGCATCAGGCCCTGCCAGATTCCCCGACACTTCAGGTCAGGTTCAGCTGTTTCTTATCAATGTATCTTGATTCAGGAGCAAAATTAAAGGCTCTGGAAGAAGCCGTGGCTACCCTGGAAGCTCAGTGTCGGTCAAAGGAGGAGCGCCGGATTGACCTGGAGCTGAAGCTGGTGGCCGTGAAGGAGCGCTTGCAGCAGTCCCTGGCAGGAGGGCCGGCCCTGGGGCTCTCCATGAGCAGCAAGCCCAAGAGTGGGGTGAGTCCAGGGCCTTCCATGCCAGGGGCAGCTACTCCTGTATCCCTCCACACACTGCAGATCTCTCCTTCATGATCACTCTTTGGAAGTAGGGGTTATGCCCATTTACAGACAAGAAAACTGAAGTCCAAAAAGGTGAAGGGCATGCCATGGGTGGCACAGCTAGGAAGAGGACTCTTGGAGCAATTTCTCGTGATTTTCTGGCCTGTTCTTGTCTCCACAGCAGCATCACCATTTGAATTTTTACCCTAAAGGTGATCTTAGAAATGGCCTTGGGGTTATTGATGATAATAGTAGCTACCATATGTTGAACAACAAGCATGTGTGATCCATTACTACAGGCATCTTAACCTGTATTATCTCACACAATCTTCATGGCAGTCCTATGAGGTAGTTTAGGGGTTGACAGACAAGAAAACTAAGGTTCAGAGATGTCGAATGACTTGCTCAAGGTCACTCAGTGAAGTGGGAGACAGGATTCCAAACCCAGGAAGTCTTAACTCCAGAGCCCTGCTCCAAAGCCGTCCAGTGCAACATGGCAAAACCCTGTCTCTACAAAAAAATACAACGGTCTCACATGCCCTCTCCTGGGATCTCCAGGGTACCAGGCCCTGTTCTCAGGGCTCTGTATCCATTATCTCTAATGCTCCCAGTAACTCTGCGAGGAAGATTCACTCACCTCCAATGGGGCTCTCTCAGAGAGAACTTCCCTGACCTCATCTACACCGGGGTTTCTCAACCTCAGCACTACTGACATTTTGGCCCTGTAACTCCTTCTTATAAGGGACTATTCTGTGTATCAGCAGGATGTTAGGGATCTTAAGGTCCTACCTAAGGATATCAAGTAGAATGTTAAGCAGCATCTCTACCTTCTACTCACTGGTTGCTAGTAGCACCCCCCGACCAGTGACAACCAAAGTATCTCCAGAAATTGTCAGATGTTCCCTGGGAGAGCAAAACTGACCCTAGTTGGTCTAAATTACCAACAGCTCCCTCTATTATTCTTCCTCATAGCACTTTACCACAATTTGTGTGTATGTGTGTATATATATATTTGTGTCCTTGCTTGTCCAATGTCTGTCTTCTCCACTAGATTCTATTCTTGTTAAGAATTGGACTACATCCATTTATCATTAAATTCCTGACCCTTTACAGAAAAATAGTGGGAGTGCAAGAAATATTTGTCAAATGAATAAATGTTTTGCCTGCTTTCGGGTGAGGAAATTGAGACTTAAAGAGATGAAATAACTTGTCTGATAAGTATGACTTGTCAGGAGGCAATGTGTCATTATTATTGTTGTCCCAGGTCACATTTCCTGGTCACACCACACCTGATTGAGCCAGTGCTGTGTCTTACACCCCTACACTTCCTTTCCATGGGGTGTTTCCAATCTCATTATATAGATGAAAAACATGTCAGCCAAGGACAAAACTTCCCAGAGTCACAGAGGGCTGGTGGAGGAGCTAGCATTGGTTCATTCATCCCAGCTGCTTCCTCCCACCAGCATGACCTGATATTCCCATTCCAGAGCACTTTTCCCTCAGTTTTGGATCCTTTTGACATTCTTTGGAGATAAAGAGAAGCTTTCTCTAAATTCCTTGCAGGTTTAGCTGTTACGATGTCACCCTTAAGGAACTACATCTAGTAAGGTATTATACTAAGCAATTATCTGGAAAATGTAAGGGGTAAAGGTAATTTCAAAAATGAGAAGGAATACAGGAGAGAGGTTAAAAGTCAGACTGTGGGGCCAGGCAGGGTAACTCATGCCTATAATCCCAGCACTTTGGGAGTCTGAGATGGGCGGATCACTTGAGGCCAGGAGTTTGAAACCATCCTGGCCAACATGGTGAAACCCCATCTCTACTAAAAATACAAAAATTAACTGGGCATGGTGGCACATGTCCCAGCTACTCAGGAGGCTGAGGTAAGAGAATCGCTTGAACCTGGGAGGTGGACCTCCAGCCTTGGAAAGAGAGCAAGACTCTGTCTCACACACACACAAAAAAAAAAAGGAAGGAAGGGAGGGAGGGAGGAAGGGAGGGAGAGAGGGAAGGAGGGAGGGAAAAGAACAAAAGAAAAGGAAGGAAGGAAGAAAGAAAGGAAGGAGGGAAGGAAAGAAAGGAAGAAAGAAAGGGCTATGGGATTGGAATGCTGGTTCTCCCACTCACCAGCCACATGATCTTGCACAGCAATTTGACCTTCCCCATTTCCTCACCTATAAAATGGAATGACTAATAATAGTACCTACTTCATAGGCTTGTTGAGAAGCTAAAGGAGCTAATTCACACAATGCTTTGTAGTGAGGTTCAGTAATTTTAGTTGTCATTATCATTATCTGAAGGTCCTCAAGTATCTTCTGTCCAGTGCCTTTTTTTTTTTTTTTTTTTCGAGACGGAGTCTTGCTCCGTCGCCCAGGCTGGAGTGCAGTGGCACGATCTCGGCTCACTGCAAGCTCCGCCTCCCGGGTTCACGCCATTCTCCTGCCTCAGCCTCCCATGTAGCTGGGACTACAGGCACCCACCACCACGCCCCGCTAATTCTTTGTATTTTTAGTAGAGACTGGGTTTCATTGTGTTAGCCAGGATGGTCTTGATCTCCTGACCTCATGATCCGCCTGTCTCGGCCTCCCAAAGTGCTGGGATTACAGGCATGAGCCACCGCGCCTGGCCAGTGCCTTTTATTTTAAAGTTCCCATGCTGCTGGGCACAGTAGCTTACACCTGTAATCCCAGGACTTTGGAAGGCCAAGGTGGGTGAACTGCTTGAGCCCAGGAGTTTGAGACCAGCCTGGGCAATTTGGCAAAACCCCATCTCTACTGAAAATACAAACATTAGCCAGGCCCGGTGGTGCACACCTGTAATCCCAGCTACTTGGGAGGCTGAGGTATGAGAATCGCTTGAACCCAGGAGGCAGAGGTTGCAGTGAGCCAAGCTCGCGCCACTGTGCTCCAACCTGGGTGACAAAGAGAGACTATCTCTCATAAATAAAAATAATAAAGTGTCCTCATGCTTTTGAGGGCAGGCTGGGTGTCGGTAGCCATCACCAGATCTCACCTATGTAATTATTTATTGCCATCAACAGGAAACTGCAAATAAACCCAAGAGCAGCGTTCCAGAGCAATCTCTCCCTGTCAACTGTGTTTCTGAGCTGAGGAAGAGGAGCCCATCCATCGTAGCCTCCAACCAAGGAAGGGTGCTACAGAAAGCCAAGGTAGAGCCATAGTTCAGCTTATCAAATCACAGACCTGGTAACCCCCTTTTTATGGAAGTTCACCCAAAACCAAAAAATCAGCTAGTGAGAAAGGTAGAGAATTGCCAATGCATTTATGCAATGAAATTCACGAACCTTCCTCAGAAGCAGTAATCTTCAGATATTATTCAGAACCTATTCACTCTTTGTTAACACATATTTCTAACAAGCTTAATCATCTGGTTTCTGAGCCTACAATGTGTTTTGAGACAGGACAGGTCCCATTTCATTGATGAGGTAACTGAAAATCAAGGACTATGGGACTTGCCCAGGGCTATGCAAGATATCACTGCAAAAGCAAGTAAGTAAACCCATGTCTTCCAATTCTAAGTCCATGGCTCCCTCCAGGATGCTGGTCCACAGTCCCTTCTGTGTGACTCTTGGGGGTCAGCTATGTTTCAGAACTTTTTGGATTTTATAAAGGTAATATGGTACCTACACTAATATATGATGAAAACCCCAATAAGTCCTCAGGTGGTACCATGTAAGCAAACATGTTAATAATTCTACAGCAAGACACAGGAATATTTATAGCACATGGAGTGAATGAAGATTATAAACAGCCTCATATCAGGTCAGGTCAAGTTTTGCCACCAAATGAGTCTATACCAAAACAGTGGAGAAATATTTCGGTTTCACAGCTTTCTGGATTTCTAGATGACACTAAGTGAGACCCTGTCTCAAAAAAAAAAGCACGGCTCTACGTCCCTCAGGTTGGAATTGCTTTTCAGAGCCTGAGAGGGAAGAGTCTTTATTCTTTCCTACAGTTAGTCATTAAACAAATATTTGTTGAAGACCTAACATAGTGAGTCTTGTTATAATTTCTGGTTACATAACAGGGAACCCAAAAAAGTCCCTGGTCTCATAGAGTTGGGAAGACAAATACTTTAAATACCACACATAAATAATGTGATGCCAGAGAAGATGAACCTCCCAAAGGGGCTTAAGCACAGTGACAGCAAAGACCCTTTCGAGAAAGTGACACATAAGCAGAGACCTGAATGGAGTGTGAGGGAGAGACCCATGCAGGGGGCTGAGGGAATGACGATCCAGGCAGAGAGAAGAGCAAGTGTCAAGTCCCTGAAGTGGGAAAAAGCTTGGAATGTTTGAGGAACATCAAGAAGATCCAGGTGGTTCCAGTGAAGGGAACAAAGGGTGAGCATTAGGAGATGAGATCAGAGAAGTAACCAGTGAGGGGCCAGATCATCTAGACCAGCAGTCAGCAAACTTTTTCTGTGAAGGGCCAGAGAGTAAATAGTTTAGGCTTTCTGAACCATATGATCTGTTCCACAACCTCTCAGCTCTGCCATTGTCACATGAAAATAGCCATGGACAATGTGTAAATGATGATGAAAACGGCTGTGTCCCAGTAAAACTTTTTATTTTTTTAAAATTTTATTTATTTATTTATTTATTTTTTTTTTTTGAGATGGAGTCTCGCTCTGTCGCCCAGGCTGGAGTGCAGTGGCACGATCTCAGCTCACTGCAACCTCCACCTCCTGGGTTCAAGCAATTCTCCTGCCTCAGCCTCCTGTGTAGCTGGGATTACAGGTGCACACTACCATGCTTGAATAATTTTTTTGTATTTTTAGTAGAGACGGGGTTTCACCATGTTGGTCAGGTTGGTCTCGAACTCCTGACCTCGTGATCTGCCCACCTCAGCCTCCCAAAGTGCTGGGATTACAGGCATGAGCCACTGCGCCTAGCCCAACAAAACTTATTTATAGGCACTGAAATTTGAATTTCTTATCATTTTCATGTATCATGAGATAGTCATCATCTTTTGATTTTTTTTTTCAAACATTTAGAAATAAGAAAATCATTCTTAGCTGATGGATTATATGAGAACGGGCAATAGGCCAGACTTGGCCCACAGACTATCATTTACCAGCCTTTTCTCTAAAGCTTTTCAGGCCACTGAGGAACCATGGATCTTGTTGTAACATAATGGATCTTGCTGTGACATGATGGAAGGTTTTGAGCAAAGGGTTTTGGATATAAATTACATTTTTTAAAGACCATTCAGGCAACTATGTTGAGAATGGATGAAGGGACAAGAGAGACCAGCATGGAGAAGTGACTTACTCAGGGCCACAGAAAGAGAGAGAGGGAGCTAGAACCCAATGCAACCTGGCCAGTGGAGATCATCTAACTAGGTGCCATGAAATGTTTTTATCCATGTCACACTAGACCATTCAACAAATTGATTTGTCTTGTCTTTCTGTACTTCAGGAATGGGAAATGAAGAAGACCTAGGAAGAGAATGAGGATTTCATTCCAAAGGAAATATCAGCTTGTCCACCTGAGGAAGAAATGCTTTTTTCACAAGGAGACACCAAGAGAAGACTAGGAAGTAGCCCTCGTTCTCCAGGGCACCCAAAAGACCAGCCTTTATTGTCTGCATGATTTTAGGGGATATGGGGAGGGAAGAAGTAGAAGGGAAGAGGGAAATGGAGAGCATTCTTACGACTTTACAAAGGGTGGAAATGAGGATGGAGGGATTCCCTTCTGAAGAAGAAATGAAAGCACATGTGAATAACCCCTTCCATCCCATTCACAGCATCGCACTCCCAGTCCTTAAGGCAAAGGGAGGCAGTGCTGAAGCATTGGTGGTGCAGTGTAGAGAGACAAGACCTGATAATCTGATCACACTTGTTCCAACTTGATTCATATTGGGCATTACTGACAACCACTGGGCAAGGCAAACAGGTTGAACAATCAATAACATTATCCCTGCCTGCATACATGTGAACAAAAGCTGTAGAGGACATGCAAATTCTACAGTCATTCCTCATTTGCTTTAGACAGAGTGCAGCTACTGGAATCTTCCAGATTTGAGTGTTTTAAAATCAGAGCTCTGAATACACAAAAGGAAAGAGAAATGGAGCAGCTGACATATTTTAAGCTCACGGTGATACTCAGTGACAGGAGCACAGAGCTCTAATGTCCACAAGATGTTGTAAGGTAGGGTCTTTCAGTAAATCAAGTCCCTTACCTATGTTCTATGACACTGAGGTTCTTGGAGCTATGGGTTAGAAATCCAGGAGGCAATATGTCATTAATCTAATGAAGTCCTCATCTTGCACTCAGAGGCCCACTAGTCTGCCCTTCTATATATTAAGTAAAACCAAGAGAAAATAAGAGGATGATGGCTTCTTTCTGTCACCTCGGTGCTAAACCTTTTACACACACTTGATACTTTCATAGAGGGACCAAGGACCTCAAGTCCTGGGCAGTCTCCCTACTGTGCTACTCACTACTGTCTCAACACTGTAGGTACTTTATGGGTCTGTATTTAACACATTTCCTTCCAATAAAGATAAAACCACTTAACTCTTAAGAGCCAGTGCTTAGCTCAAGAGGAAAGGAGGAAAATCTCAGAATAACCATGGCCACTTTGCTATAGGGTTTACATATTTTAACCCACCTAAGGTTTTACAGACTTTAGCCTCGCTCAAATTTTATCACCCTCTGAGGTAGCTGGAGACCACAGCAGGAAAAATAACCTGACCAGTAATCACCCACTGATTAGTGGCACAGCATAGGACTTAGAGGTTATAAGCCCAGATCCAGATAGGGCTAGGTTTGAGCCCTGCCTCTGATGACCAGCTGGGTGACCTTGGGAAAGTCACTTGACCACTCTGATTCTTGTTTTCTTATCTGTGAAATGGGGCTAACAATTGTTACTTTTCTCCCAAGATTGTTGGGAAGATTTAATAAGATAATACATAGTAGGCATCTTGCATAGTGTCTGAGAAATAGGAAATGCTCAGTCAATAGTGGCTTTCACTAGCCAGGCATGGTGGTACTCGCCTATAGTCCCAGCTACTCAGGAGGCTGAGGCAGGAGGACCACTTGAGCCCAGGAGTTTGAGACTAGTGCACTATGATCATGCCTGTGAATCACCACTGCGCTCCAGCCTAAGCAAATAGCAAGACCCCATCTATAAAAAAAAAAAAAAAAAAAGTGGCTCTTATTATTAGCTGTATAGGAAATGTCTGACTCACAAGCCTGCGTTCTTTCCACTGAGGAAGAAACCACTCTTACATGGTAATTACAGCCACCAAAAGCTAAAAGGTAACCAATACATAACTGAGAGTTTTCATCCAAATTCCACCTGTGTTTTCACAGCTAAAGGGGCTCACATACTCCAGATTTTCAGTGTTCTTTTTTAAAAATGTGGATCCTGGAATGTCACCTAACTCTCCAACTATGTATTCAGTGTCTGTCATATTCTTTCTTATGCAGTTATTTTGGGGTTGTCTTTTCTCACGAACAGATATTGAACTCTGAGAGGAGTGGCTGGGGGTGACTAATAATTAACATTTATCAAGCACTCACCATGTGTCAGGCACTGTGTCAGCCATGGCCAGCTTCACAGGCATGCAACCTGTGCAGTCACACAGGGCCCCATGCTCAGAAGGGCCCTGTTCTTGGTTTAATGCTCTACTGCTGCCTTCTTCATAATATTTGAACAAGGGGTTCTGCTTTTCCTCTTGCCTTCTAAATTAGGTAGCCAGTCCTAGTGCTAACTAACCACTTCTCCAGGTACTATCCCTTTAGTTTTCACTAAAACCCTGAGATAAGCTGTATTATCCTAGTTTTCACAGTTCAGGAAATGGAAGCTCAGAGAGGTCAAGTAACTTGCCCAGGCTCACATAGTTCTTATGCTGGCTCCACCAGCATGTAAATATAAGAAGTCTGACCCTAGAGCCTTATTCTTAATTTTAAACCTCTATGTCATCCATATATCTCCCTCCCCTTGTACTGCAACATTCAGAAGCACACTAGCACTTAATAAACAGATGAGTGAATGCATGGATGCAAGCAGCAACCTGATGAATGTTAGGCAGCTAGGAGAAATGTAAGCAAAATGGCTAAGGCACAGATGCCATTTGTTCTTGGTTATTAAAATGCCTTGTTTAGGCCAGGTATGGTGGCTTACTGTAATCCCAGCAATTTGGGAGGCCGAAGCAGGTGGATCACTTGAGGTCGGGAGTTTAAGCCCAGCCTGGTCAACATGGCAAAACCCCATCTCTACCAAAAATACAAAAATTAGCTGGGCACGATGGCACGTGCCTGTAGTCCCAGCTACTCAGGAGGCTGAGGGAGGAGAATCACTTGAACCCGGAAGGCGGAGGTTGCAGAGAGCTGAGATTACGCCATTGCACTCCAGCTTGGGCGATAGCAAGACTCCATCTTAAAAAAAAAAAAAAAAAAAAAAAAATGCCTTATTTGGTTGTGTTTTTTCAAAGTGTGAGCCACAGATCTAAAGTAGACTTGAAGCTCCATCCTTCCCAACACTGCCAAGTGTTCAGTCTGTCAGAATTCTACTGTCACTGTTTCCTTATTGGGGCATCTTGCACAGGTTTACCAACCTTTCTGAGCCTCAATTTGCTCACATGTAAAAGAGAATCATAATACCTTCCTAAACCATGTCACCCTTTTCATAAGGCCAAAAAGAAAATATAAGTTACTGGTCATGACACATTTGAGTTGGGCCTCGGATTAGATAAAAAGATGAAAATACTCCAGCTCTGTCCTCATGGAACTCACAGACAAGCAGGAAAGAAAATTTGACCCAAATAACTATAGTACAGATAACCCATGTTATGACAAGATTCAGAGTGCTCAAGGAACACTTCCCATTCCCTTAAAAAAAAACTTCTTAGGGGCTCTCCAGTAACTAAGCTGGCAACTCCAAGTGTCCTGGACCCCAGTCACCAATCCATCCTCGCAGTCTGTCAGCTTTCCATCCTAAATCTCTAAAGTTCATCTATATCTTCCTATCTTCACTGACACTATCCAACTTAAGTCATTCAGCAAATATTTATTGAGTACCTACTATACTAAATGTCAGAAATCAGTGGTGAACAAGCCAGACACCTCTTGAAGCTCATATTCTAGTTGGAGGAACAAACTTTAACAAGGAAGCAAAAGAAATAAAATACTAAGAAACAAAAAGGGTGCTGGACACAGTTACTTTAGAGTGGTTAGGAATGTCTCTGTTCTCCCAGGACAGAACATAGCCCCGACTTGCCTGGGCTACTGCAACATACTGCCTTCCATACCTCTTTTCTTACACCTTGCAATCTGCTCCACAGAGCAAAGTGACTCTTTAAACATGTAAAGCCTTTGTCACATGTTCCCTGTCAATGTAAAATAATGTAAAAGGTCAGAATCTAGTTTAAAGAGAGTTTATTCAAGCACAAAGGTTGAGGATGGCCTGCCCGGGAAGCACAGAATATAAGAACGTGTCTGTCTTATAAAGGATGGAAGTCAGTGTTCCAAAGCGTAGAAGTTTGTATTCAGTGAGGTTTAACAGAATTTCAACATCTTTCTATGCAAGGCTTAATGCATAGTTACAACGATCTGAGTAGTTAAGGTGGTCTTTTTCCTTCAAGAAAGGTATATTTAACATCACACCCTGCAGGTGTAACTGTCGTGGGGTCAGTTCAATTCAGGGCACCATCTGGTCTGAGTTAGGTACAGGACAATAAAGGAGGCCATCTATTACAAACATCAGTGATTGACAGGGGAGAAATCTGGTTTCTGCTCTGCTACATGGACCCAGACCACAGCCACATTTCTCTCAAAGCTTAAAGTATTTGGGAGGTTCCAATAGCTTTTACATTTTATTTATTTTCATATTCCATTGCAATCAGAATCAGTCTAAATTCAGCAAAAAAAAGTTTTTGAAGCCGGGGGCAGTGGCTCATGCCTGTCATCAGCACTTTGGAAGGCTGAGGAAGGCGGATCACCTGAGGTCATGAGTTCAAGCCCAGCCTGTCCAACATGGTGAAACCTCGTCTCTACTAAAAATACAAAAATTAGCTGTGCCTGGTGGTGGGCGCCTGTAATCCCAGCTACACAGGAGGCTGAGGCAGGAGAATTGCTTGAACCTGGGAGGCGGAAGTTGCAGTGAGCCAAGATTGTACCACTGCACGCCAGCCTGGGTGATAAGAGTGAGACTCCATCTCAAAAAAGAAATAATTTTGAACACCTAATTAGGGCACTGCTCAATGGGAATGAATAGACAATATCTCTGCCTTAAAAGAGCTTATATTTTAATGAGAGGAAATGAGAAAATACACACCATTTAAAAAACAAGTCCATAAGAAGGGCATTCGAGAAAAAGGCTGGGAGGAGTGATAGGCAATGGTTCAGGCTGCAATGTTTTAAACCGTTCACGTGATCTAGCCCTACCTAACAACTAGTCCTATTGCCCTCCCGCCTCTGTATATTTCAGTCCCTTACATGGAATACTCTTCTCTCTTTATTAGGCTTCTGCAGATGTTTCCCTCTGCCTGAACCCTTTCTTCAGCTCAGCTCAAATACCCGCTTCCTCTGGGAAAACATCCCACACGGCTAAATTTCTATTCCAGGCTTCCGCAACACCTGCCCCTCACCTTTAAACACCGCTCATATTCTGACTTTACATCCCGCTTGTATCTGTTTATCGCTCATAACATCAAGTAAGTTCCATGCGGACACAGCTATGATCTGCTTTGTTTGCCGCCGACCCTGCGCCCAGCACGGAGCCTCTGTAGTTACCACTAGGACCCGGCCTACTCGCGAAACACACTGAGAGCCGGAAGTGTTGCGATCGCTCCGAACGACCGGATGGGGAACTGCGCGGGCCACAGGGCAAACGGAAGTATAGCGTTCCTGTCCGGAAGCCCTGAGAGGGAAACGCCCGCAAAGGCTGGTTTTTAAGCGGGAGCATCTCTTCACTTGCAGCGAGTGCGCGTGCGCTGCCTCCCTCAGCCCAAGTCGGGAACATGGCCGTAAGGTCGCTGTGGGCGGGCCGGCTGCGGGTGCAGCGCCTACTGGCCTCGACTGCCGCGTGGGACAGCAAGTAAGCATTGCAGGCGGGGGGTCGGTAGCGTGAGGACTCTGCGGGGCTAGCGAGCCAGCCCGGGTGGTTGTGGGCTGGAGAGCGAGAGTTACCTGAACGTAGTCGAGGGGAGCAAGCCTCTCGGCCTCTACGACCATGCACTCACGGCCCCATTTTACAGACCGGGAAACTGAGGCCCCCAGCCGCACCTCTTTCTTATGCCGAGGAAGCGGGGGAGATCCGAGGTCATGTATGGCCTGGAAGGTGAGAAGTCTCTTAAGCCCCCAAGGGAGGGATGTACCTCTCTCCCGGCCTCTTCTCCCAGCCTGTGGTACCCGTGAGTAGATTTGGGTTCTCTCCCCTCACTCCGCGTGACCTTAGGCCAGTCCTTTCTCCGTTATCCGGGCACTGTTGTACCTGTCAGTAAAAGGAGGCCGCTGAACTTGGTTTCTCCAAACGGCCATTGCATCAGCCTTCGGGAGACAAGTTCCATTTGCTGCCTTTATTCATCGGCAGCTTATATTGGTCGCTTACGAGGCCGACTGCAGATCTATGGGTGGTTCTTTTTATTATTCCCTATTTAGTAATTGAGGAAACTGAGGTTTAGAAAAGTTGAGTAAGTTTTCCAAACTTAAATATTTGGGAAGTGGTAGAACCCGAGCTGGAAACCAGGGCATTAGAATGGGCGCTCTTATTTAATGAGCGATGTTAATTAATTTTCTCAGAGATTATTGCCTCTACACTGTTTCTTCCTGGGAAAGAGAATAAAAATGGTTGAGTACGAGGTAGGGTTGGACCTCTGAATAGTAAAGTAAGCTACGGGAGAATCTGGTAAATGTGCTTAACTATATATGTCACCGTTTTTATCTTAACACACCTGACCCAACATCCTACCCTAGCACCAGAGTAAGAGGTTGTATTCAGGGTTTGGGGACTTGGTTTTGTTTACCGTTCTCAAGTCTTTTTGGCAGCTTGTTGGTGATGTAAGGAAATGACCAGAAGAAAAATGGTTCCTTCTGATAAGCTGCCTCCCTGCTTCAATTCTGAAGCAGCAGGAATTGAGATTGGCCACAACTCCCCACCCCTATTTCTTGGTCTAAGCTTTGGCCATTTTCCCTTTGAACTGGCCCTGAGAATATTTTGACCTGCTTTTTCAAGTGGATAAATGTGGTTTTTTAGGGAGAAGGAGGTGTTTCCCTGTGTGTAATTATCCCCAGATCTACAGTGACCATATTTTCTGACCCCAGAATGTGGAACTGTCTATAAAATCACACATCAGATTATAATAATTGAATTTAAGAGCAGCTTGGAAAGTTGGGGAGATACAAGTCCTCTTGCCTACACCTTTAAATTTGCCCAGGATGCTCTTCCCTTTTTTAAAGCCGACTCTTTTACCCTCTTTAAGCATTTGCTCAGCCGTCTCCTCAAGGACCACTCTACAATATATGCCAGTCCATATAAATTGTTTTAAAGAACTCTTGTACTCACAGATTGATTTTCAGGATAATTTTACTTAAAGTCAAATTACGAAGATCCAGGAGGTGCAATGGAAACTTCCTTGAACTGGCGGTCAACACTTCCACAGTCCAAGATTTGCTGTAAACTAGCCTCTAGTCTGAATTTCTTCCTGTGTAAACTGAACTAAATGTCAAAACAGTTTAGTTGTACAAAATTCTAGATTACATAACTAGTTGAATGCAAAGATCTATTTTCACCTGTGTCTGTAGTTCACTGGCAGTAACATATAGTATTGTAAGTATTTCATTGACTTGATCTTATATATAGGTGGGAATTCCTTTCTCAGCACAGGTTCTCCTAAAAGCCTTACAGCTTGTGGTGAGGAAGGCTTAGAATTCTAAGCCTAACTCCAGTTTGATAAGGTCCCTTTACTGGACTAAATTTCCCCCATCTGTAAGATGGAAGGTTGAACCAGAACTATATGACTTTTTGAATGCCCACTTCTGATAATGCTCCTCTGGTTCTGGTTATTAGCATTTGGTTTCCTTATGCTGACTTTTGTATACCCAGTTCTGGCTATTTCTGCTGCCTGGTGCTTAGGGTCCTAACCCAGCAGAATACCAACTATGTGATCTTGAGCAGGCCATTATGCCTTAAGCCTCTCAGCATCACTTTTCTCATCTGTAAAATAGGGATAATGATAGGACTTATCCACATATTGTTGTGAGAGGAAAAGATGACTCAAAGTGTCTGGTACATGGTAAGGACTTCGTAAGTGTTCATTTGTTACTATAACTGAAAACACTTTCCCCAGAGATTCAATCTGGGAAGATCTCTGGTCTCTAAACTTGGTTGTAATTTTGGCTTATGATGGCATTTCTTCATTATGCACCACCTCCTTCCTGTTACAGGGGATGGCCACTTCCATTCAGCACTGCCACCCAAAGAACTGCTGGTGAGGACTGCCGTTCTGAGGACCCTCCTGATGAGCTTGGGCCCTCTCTTACTGAACGAGCCTTAAGGGTAAAAGCTGTTAAACTGGAGAAAGAAGTCCAGGATTTAACAGTGAGTCGATTTTATATTTGTTCGTCATATTGTCTCTCTAGTTTAAATGTCCACATAAAGTTTTTCATGTCAATTTTTAAAATGAAGTTTTCCCTAATTGACTCTTTATCTGCTACCCCTCATCCCTCCTCCACTCCTTGCTAGGTATACTGGGCAGAAAAAAACTGTAGTAGTTCAAAAACACCACTGGCTAAAGATAGTCATCTCTTTTCGGCTTCCTGTTATGTCACAGCGCTTAGATATCTGATGTTTTGGCAGATTAAAAGAGGTGTACAGTGCCTGGAATATAGTAGACAATAAGTATGTGTTGAATGAGTGAGGTCACTGACCATTGTTCTTTGCCCAGTCCTGGGTTGATAGACACACTTAGAGGGAGATAGATAAACCAGAGGAATTCCAAAGCAAAACCACCTAGATAGAATGGTAAGGAGGCTGGAAAGCATACCTTATGACAGGAGTTAAAAGAACCAAGAATTGCATTAAGAATGAGAGAGAAAAAGACTAGAGAGGGTAAAATAACTGCCTCCAAATAGATGACATATTTTTTTTAATGAGACGTAGTTTCGCTCTTCTTGCCCAGGCTGGAAGTACAATGGTGCAATCTTGGCTCACTGCATCCTCCACCTCCCAGGTTCAAATGCTGCTTCTGCCTCAGCCTCCCAAATATCTGGGATTACAGGCGCCTGCCATCATGCCAGTCTAATTTTTGTATTTTTAGTAGAGACAGGGTTTCACCATGTTGGCCAGGCTGGTCTCAAACTCTTGACTTCAGGTGATTTGCCCATCTCGGCCTCCCAAAGTGCTAGGATTATAGGCGTGAACCACCGTGCCCTGCCTAGATGACATACTTTTAAAACTTATTCTCAGTTATCCTTAAGTTCAAGTCAATGAAAGGAAGTTGGAGGTTGGTAGTGTTGGCTGAATGTGAAAAAGAAAGCTTTTTCTCAAGATAATGAACTTAAAACCATTAGGAGTTTGAACTACCAGGCTAAATGACTACCTAGCAGTGCTGCTAACGAGTGGGTTTCTGCTTTGACTGGGGATTTGGAGTAGCTGATCTAAAATTTCTATAACTCCTAGTTTGTTTTATAAAAGCCTATCAGAAGGGTGAAATTCGTAAAGTAAACAAAAACATTCTCTTCCACCAATAAGCATTTGTTTTCTCATCCTTTTGATTTTGCTTTTGATGTTCAGTTGAGATACCAGAGAGCTGTAGCTGATTGTGAAAACATAAGGAGGCGAACCCAGAGATGTGTGGAAGACGCCAAGATATTTGGTGAGAGATTTATTTACAATAAAAATGTCTTTGGCTGTGTGCAGTGGCTTATGCCTGTAATCCCAGCACTTTGAGAGTCCGAGGCTGTCAGATCACATGAGATCAGGATTCGAGACCAGTGCAGCCAACATGACAACACCTTGTCTCTACTGAAAATAGAAACATTAACTGGGCATGGTGGTGGGCGCCTGTAATCCCAGCTACTCTGGAGGCTGAGGCATGAGAATCACTTGAACCCAGGAGGCAGAGGTTGTAGTAAGCCAGGATCATGCCCCTACGCTCCAGCCTGGTCAACAGAGTGAGACTCAGTCTCAAAAAAAAAAAAAAAGTCCTTGATTTCAAGATAGCTACCTGTTTTGACACAGGACCTTAAGCCTGTCCCTGGATTGAAGTCAGATTAACAAAGTCCTTGCCTCTCACCAGCCCCCACTGGAGCTTTGGTATTGTGTCATAGACCTCTCTAATGATGACATTTCTTGTCCTCATTTCCATAAGAAAAATCAAGTTTAGAATTGAGAGTAATGGGATTTCTCAACAACTGAATTTACTTTTGTCTTATAACAGTTCATATGACTCTTTTTAAAAATCAGACAAGTTTTGTGGTCCATCTCCAGCAACTTCATAGCCAACTTGCCTCATCTATGGCTGTGTCTTACTTTCGCGTTCCTATTTAGCCAGTCCTCAAGAATAAACCATTCATGACAACCCTTAGCATAGTGTTGTTGACTTTCTTTTTTTATTGTTATTGCCCTTCTCATGAAATATTAATGTCTTGTTCCTGTTGAGAATGTATGCCTTAGCACAACCGGGACAGGCAGGAATTTTCAAAATGTACATAATACAAGCAAATAGCAACAAAATTTCATGATACATAAAAATATAGGCCGGGCGCGGTGGCTCAAGCCTGTAATCCCAGCACTTTGGGAGGCCAAGACGGGCGGATCACGAGGTCAGGAGATCAAGACCATCCTGGCGAACACGGTGAAACCCCGTCTCTACTAAAAAAATACAAAAAACTAGCCGGGCGTGGTGGCGGGCGCCTGTAGTCCCAGCTACTCGGGAGGCTGAGGCAGGAGAATGGCGTGAACCCGGGAGGCGGAGCTTGCAGTGAGCTGAGATCCAGCCACTGCACTCCAGCCTGGGCGACAGAGTGAGACTCCGTCTCTTTCTCTCTATATATATTATATATATTCATGATACATAAATATAAAAATAGTTGTTTTTAAAGGACAGGCTTAAGCCTGTTGTCTACAGTCTTACCTAGTTCTCGGGTTCTTTTTCATTTCCTAGTCAGGTTCCTGGTCATATATGCCTTCTGAGAGAGACACTGACTTGTCAGTTGGGTTGGGGTGGTAATCAGTGATGATCTCCGAGTCCTGTGTGGCAGCCTTTCCACTTGCTGGACTACTCAGCATACTAGCCATCTATTTAGGCCTTACCCAAAGTCTATGCCCAAGGGCAGAGTGATTTCCTCACAAACAATAAAAATATCTGTCTTCTCTGCAGGAATCCAGAGTTTCTGTAAGGACTTGGTGGAGGTGGCTGACATTTTGGAGAAGACTACAGAGTGCATTTCTGAAGAATCAGAGCCTGAGAACCAAAAGCTCACTCTGGAGAAGGTCTTCCGAGGGCTGTTGCTTTTAGAAGCAAAGCTGAAAAGTGTGTTTGCCAAGCATGGCCTGGAGAAGCTGACACCCATTGGTGACAAATATGATCCCCATGAGCATGAACTCATCTGTCATGTGCCAGCTGGTGTTGGGGTGCAGCCTGGCACCGTGGCATTAGTAAGACAAGATGGCTACAAACTTCATGGCCGCACCATTAGGCTTGCCCGAGTGGAAGTGGCAGTGGAGTCTCAGAGAAGACTGTGAAGAGGCCATCAGGAACTGGATGTTCTCCCAGAGCGCAGTCACCTATGTTTCTTTTATTTATTAAACTAGGTTTGTATTGTACATGAGGTACTTCATGTGATATATTTTGGATTTAGTCATATTGGCTTTATTTCTAAGATATTCTATTGATTTAACGTGACCTGTTTGGTCTCATCAGAAGTCTTACCATTGGGCATTTGAACAGTGTGACAAGTGTTCCGATGGCCTTTATCAAAACATGTTTAGGAAAATTGGTACTGTGATAAATTTGAATCCAAAATCCTTTTAACTAGGTGTTTTCAACTACGTGTTTCTTCCTAGCGGTCCCTATAATAGGAATTGTATAGTATTGTGTATTTTGTGGAAAAAGGAGATGGTGGGGATTGGTTCAACATTTGGGTACGTAGAGGATAAAGCTTCATGGCTGTATAAATTTAGATCATTTGGATTGATTTTTATACACATAGATTTTCAGGACTTTACCTTTTGTTTTGTTTTTTCCTTTTAGCCATCTTTTGTTCTTGTAATCCCAGCTAGATAGGCTTTATGCTCACATCATTGTCCCATACCCCACCCCTTTCTCATCCCCATTTGCAGGGGCTAAAGGTCTAGGTGAGACTTGGAAGGCAAGGAACATTGAAATTTGAGATACCCAGGACCCTTTCAAGCAAGAATGGCCAAAAAGCCTTGTGCTGTCTTTGCTCTGAGTTATCTTCAAATTATTTTCAGCTTCCCTGTCATATAATCATTTCAGGCAAATTGAGGCAGCACTAACAGCTAATGACCCAGATGGCTCTATTTGGGTAATTTACCTACAACTTAACTCCACCAGCCCTTATTCCTCTTCCCCTTTGTCAGTTTTGCCTTATAATCCTTTACTAAATGATGGGAGGTGGTGATCAGTACAAAAGTGTTAGGTTCCCATGATTTCTCATTTCATTTATTAATAGTTACGCTGAATTTTTTTTTTTTAAGTTTCCTCCGGCTCTGTTTATGTTATTTTTTGTGATAAGAACACTTAACATAAGTATTCTCTCCTCTTAGCAATTTTTTTTTTCCTGTGTTGCCCAGGCTGACCTCCAACTCCTGGGCCCAAGCAATGCTGCCTCAGCCTGCCAAGTAGCTAGGACTACAGGCATTCACCACTGCGCCCGCAAAGTTGTTTTTTTTTTTTTTTTTTTTAAGTTGGTACTCACAAATCACTACCTCCGTTATACTGACAAGCTTTATTTCCTATTCTTTGTATCTGTTAAGTCACATTTGTGTAAACATTGAGCTCACCTTTTATATATTAACCTCCTAGAATTAATGGGCCTATGTGGGTTTTTTTCAGTCTTACAGCTGGTGTTCTGTAAAAGAGTTGTCCAATAAATGACTTAATGAATGATACATCAGTCAGATTTTAGGAAGGCAGTCAATTATGGATATTTTAATGTTGGAAGAAGCCTTAATGATCAAATCTCACCCTTTCTGCTTCTGAAGTATGAAAATCTAGTCATTTTAGGACTGGACACAAGGAAAATAATCTCTGTTGACTAAATTGCAGTAAGAATATGAATAAAGAACAACTAGATATTAATGTCAATTATTGAAGATTAATGGGCATGCAATTAAGTCTCCAGCAGACAATCAGATGTTGTTGGATGTCTAGATTATATAGGTTTAGATTGAAGTTATTACTCATAAAATAAATCCATTTTCCGCTGGAACTCTATGGCATTCAGTGGAGTGGTGAAAAGTTATCCTCTTATACATTATAGATAATTCTAAGACAGCACACAAATGTATCAGTAAAGCCATCTCCTTGTGGGCCCTATCATCTTCATCGGATTTAGACCCTTAAAAAACAAATATGCACTTTTAAAATGCAATCAAAAGACTGGTGGATAAGCTTTTAAAACCAGAACATCTTTTGGCATTCCGCTAAGTGTATATTGTAAATTTAATGAACAATCAATGTTCACAATAGGAAGTTGTCTTTTTTTACCTTCCTTTCTGTGAGATAGACACATGGTGACAATAAGAAAATGAGCTGATTGTAATTACTCTGTGTTTTTTATTGCGAGCTATCATTACCATTAATTACAATTAACAATTTTAGGTATGGAATGTTATGATTACCTAAAGAGATGTCTGTACCTAACGAGCTCAAGTGATCCTCCCACCTCAGCCTACCAGGTAGCCAGGACTACAGGCAAGTGCACCACCACGCCTGGCCAGTTTTTTTTTTTTTTGGTTTTTTGTTTGTTTTTTACAGGTGGGATCTCACGATATTGCCCAGGCTAGAAGAATTTTCTAATACTCTAATACCTCCCATTTTGGCAAGTAAATTGAGAATAATTTTAGGTTATTTTATTATTCAGTAGTTTTGCAGACTTAAAAGTATAAATTTAGAATTAGAAGATGAAGCTATAATAGTAAGAATCTCAAGTTGAAGGGCTCTGGGGAGCCTAAGCAGCATATTAGGGCATAGGCTTGAACTTAAATCCCAGCTCAGTCACCTGCGTGACTTTAGGCACCAGTCATTTCACCCTTCTGAGCCTGTTTCTTTATTTGTAAAATGATTATAATAATTCTTTCACAGCATTGTGAGGATTAAGTGAAATGTGTTAAATGCCTACTACAGTAGGCTCTCAGATATTTATTTTTATTTTTTTATTATGTACATTGTTTTTCCTGCCTTTTTATGGCTGTCTAAACTTTAGGGAAAAGAGAAGACTGGTTAATGATGAGTAGAAAAAACTTGTAAGCTAATCATTCACTGACTTATTTTCCTTCCATTTTCTGGTTTTTTAAAAATTAGCCACACCACAAGAAACCCACATTTTTAGATGGAAAGAGCAAGAAAATTGTGTCAGTGCTCTTAGTTATTTTCATCTTAATGGTATAGTGAAAAGACATTGGCTTGCAGATGATGCTAAGGAAGCTTTGGCTCACTTTCACTTGAAGAGGGGATCTTGATGTTTTAGTACTTGTACTGTACAGATGTTTTACTGACTTTTCTTACTGCTATAAAGGAATCAGGCAGTTGGGTATTGATACATTATTTGGTGCTCTCATTCATAGCAAAGGATTTGATAAATAAGTTCTTAAAACACTAAAGCAAAATCAAATGAGCAAAACTAAGGATAAAATGTAATATTCATCAGAACAAGGATCACTGAGAAAAAATATTCAGAAACAACTTTAATAAAACCTGAATTGAAATAACTGCAGTTCAGGTGTTTAGAGTCTTTGTCTGCCTATTGGTGTTGTATACGGAACGTTATGGTCACTTCATGACTGCTGACCTGCCTCATTGATGCTCTGGAGAGGTACCTTGAGATCTCATAGCTGCACAGCCAAGTGGATGCAGTGTGGGCTTTCCCCACCCTGCCTTCGTGTTGAAGTCTTGTCTGTTTTATTCCTCCTTGACTTGCCTCTTTCTGATTCCTATGTATTTCTTAGATCTGGATTCCTATTTCTGCCTTTTTTTTTTTTTTTTTTTTTTAAGATGGAGTTTCGTTCTTGTTGCCCAGGCTGGAGTGCAATGGCGCAATCTCGGCTCAGTGCAACCTCCGCCTCCCAGGTTCAAGCGATTCTCCTGCCTCAACCTCCCCAGTAGCTGGGATTACAGGCACCTGCCACCACACCCAGCTAATGTTTTGTATTTTTAGTAGAGACAGGATTTCACCACACTGGCCAGGCTGGTCTCAAACTCCTGACCTCAGACGATCCACCTGCCTTGGCTTCTCAAAAGTGCTGGGATCAGAGGCGTGAGCCACCGTGCCCAGCCCTATTTCTGCCTTTTTTTCTGGCATTGACTTGTTTTCTTGGGTTCACCTTTTGGTTCTAGGTGTCTTATTTCCTTTGATTACTGCACTTGTACTGCTGGATTACTGACTATTCTCCTAACCAGATTATAGACACTTGGCCTTGTTCCGACCTTCAGCTTCCCCATGTCCTTCCCACCTTGTGACTGCCTGGCCTTGTCTTTACCTCTGCTTCTCAGCTAGCTTCCATATACCTAGACTCATGGCTGAATGGCCCTCTGTTGGGCCAGCCTTCCCTGGGATTTGGTCTTGCGTTTTCATTATCTTTCCAATCCTGTCTATACACTGTAGCTCCATAAACCATTTGTCCCATATTCCCAGTGCTAGTCAATGAGTATATGCTTATTCCTCTCCACTCAGATGTCCATGCTCTCAAGTTCACTGTGGTTTTAAAACATGGCTCCAGAATTTCTTGACACCTTTATTGAGGAGGGCCCATGTCCATTCTTGATTCTCCTTGGAGCTTTGTGATTGCTTGACCAATAGAATACAGTGGAAGTGACACTGCTATTTTCTGGACCCAAATCTTAAAAAACTGGTATCCCCACTTCCTATCTTGAGATGCTCACCCTTGGAACCTTACCATCATGCCAAGAGCAAGCTGAAGTAGCCTGTGGAATGGAACTGAGGGCCCTGGTTGAGCTTTCAGCTGAGCCAGCACTGTCTTGCCAGCCAGTGAGCTATCTTGAAGATGGATCCTCCCACACCCAGTGGAGCAGCCCCAAATGATACCACATGGAACAGATGAGCTGATCTCACTGAGTCCTGCCTAAGGTGCAGTGTGAGCAAAATAGATGACTGTTACTTTAAGCCGCTAAATTTTTTAATGGTTTGTTACACAACAGCAGATAAAATGATACAGTCACCCCACTGCATTCCCAGTCTGGCACCTCTGTGCCACAAGAATTATACCTACTTACTTTTCCCCTTATCAGCTCTTTCAAACCTCTCTTACAACGTTGATGAGCACACACACTGTCAATGGGCTGGTAGGGTTGGAGGGGCTTCCTAACAGAAGAAAACAGCTCTAGATTTAAGAATTACAAAGGACCCTAAAATTACAAGCAAAGTATAGACAAGAAGATGAATTTGAACACTAACATGATTTACCCTACAAAAAAATGACAAGAATCAGAGTAAGTTCATAAGAGAACTTGGCACACAGTGGTCAATGAGTGCTTGTTTTAAAAACTGTTTAAGGGAGTATCTTGAATCTTTGGAAATGAACTTAAAAGGTGTTGCATCCTGATACAAACATTGCCAACAAAAAAGTTTAAGATTATGACAAATGCATGTTTATTCATCTACCAGTTTACTAGTAGTAATCCAGTTTGGCCCAAGTAAGTTGCAGTGCTGACTTAGAACCCCAGCTATAAGCTCTTTCACCATTCTCTGAATCCCTTCAGTTTTGTTTGTTTTTGTTTTTGTTTGAGTCGGAGTCTCGCTCTGTCGCCTAAGCTGGAGTGCAGTGGTGCGATCTCGGCTCACTGCAACATCCACCTCCCAGGTTCAAGCGATTCTCCTGCCCTGGCCTCCTGAGTAGCTGGGATTACAGGCACACACCACCAAGCCCAGCTAATTTTTGCATTTTATTAGAGATAAGGTTTCACCATGATGGCCAGGCTGGTCTCAAACTCCTGAACTCAAGTGATCCGCCCACCTCGGCCTCCCAAAGTGCTGGGATTACAGGCATGACCCACTGTGCCCGGCCCAGTTTCTTCTTTTAGCCATAATCTCACTGAGTAAATACGGATTTCATTTATTTTTATATATGTATTTATTTTTAGAGATGGGGACTCTGTCATTCAGGCTGGAGTGCAGTGGCACAATCATCGCACACTAACCTCAAACTCCTGGTCTCAAGCCTCCCACCTCTGCCTCCTGAATAGCTAGGACTACAAGTGTGCACTACCACTCCTGGCTAATTTTTTTTTTTTTTTCTTTTTTAAGATACGGGGTCTCAGAGTCTCATTTTGTTGCCCAGGTCTCAAACTTCTGGCCTAAGCGATCCTCCTGCTTGACCTTCCAAAATGCTGGGATTACAGGCTTGAGCCACCCCTAGCCTCCGGATTTTCTTTATTCTGAAACTCATCCCTAACTTTATTTTCTGTCAGAGGAAATCTGTTTTTCACAGCGTGATAAACTAGCAAGTCTGAGCTGCTGCTCTTGTCTTCTTAGGGGATGAAAATGGGAGTTCATCCCTCCTTTTCTCCTTTCTGAAAAGAGAGTAGATGAAACCCTTCCCCGCCTTTTGGTTTTTAGGAAGCAGAAAGCAGAGATATTAACTATATATATAAACTGCAAACACATAAATAACAGCTGGGGAGGTCAGTATCGAAAGCATAGGGCTTGTGTCAGGGGCTTGTGTCAGCATATGAATAGGGTAGCGTCTTACCACCCTGGCCGCATGCTTGTTCAGCAATTTCCAGCACTTGGAAACACTGCAAACGGCTTCATATCCCCTATCTCCTAAGATGGTTACAACCAGCTAGAAAGGTGGAGCAGGACTCTTCGTCTGTGTTATAAAAGAGGAAACAATGAGACACGGAGAAGACATAGAGCTAATAATGTAGAGGTTGGACATAACCGAGGTCTTCAAAGCTTCAGTTTTATCTCTTTCATCCCTCTCCAGGAGCTGGGCCCTGGTCCTGATGCTGAGGACCCGAGGCGCGCACACCTGCGCGGGGCAAGAATGAACCAGCCAATAAGGAACCCGCATGCAGGGGGTTGAACGAGGAAGCTGCCAATGAGAGAGCCTATCCCCAGAGAGATGGAGCTAATGAGGGCTTCGTGCTGGAGAGGGACGGCGGCTCGGCCAATGCGGGGCTGGGTCTGGCGCGGCAGGAAGGCGGGACTGCCAGTGGGGCGTCGGGGCGGGGCGGAGAGGCGAGCGCCAACCCGCGAGCGCCCGAACCCAGCGTGCTGCCCGCTCGCCGCCCGCCATGGCCCGCGCAGCACCGCTGCTCGCCGCGCTGACCGCGCTCCTCGCCGCCGCCGCTGCTGGCGGAGATGCCCCGCCGGGCAAAATCGGTGCGGGAAGGACGCGGTGGGGTTCCCATTTGGGGAGGGCTGGCGGGTTCTCAGTTCTCAGCTAGGTGGAGGTAGAGGAGGGCAGCTGGGTGAGGGAGGGGTCCTCGGGAGAGGAGCTGGGTGGAGGAGAGGCGCCGAAGGGGACGCGGCAGGGAAGGTCCTGATGGGGCCGGGGCATGGCATGTGAAGAGGGCCACCTAGGACAGAAAAGAGGCCTAGGCAGGACTGGCCGCGGATCTCACAGAGAGGTCCAGGGTCGCTGAGCATCTGTCATGGACCTAGCTGTTTGCTAGGCCCCCGGGTGACAGAGGACAGAGAGGCTGGGCGATGGCCTTCACAGAGGTTGGTTGAGGGCTCTCTGTGTAGCAGACGTGGTGCTCTAGTTCCTGCTGGGGGAAGAGCCCTCACAGTACAGGGAAGTCCGTGCTGAGCTGAGGAAGTACAGTGCATGCAGAGGAGGGGCGCTTCACCCTGTCTTTGCGGCCCCAGGGGTGCTTCCTGGAAGTAACGTGTAAGCCAAACCCCGCCTCCGCCCCCCGCCTCCCCCCCACCCAGGTGGATAGGAGACAGTCCCGACAGAGACAGAACACAAGGTCTGCTGGAGATTTGCTGACAGAACGGGGAACTTTTAACAACAGTCTTTTTGTTTATTGTGCGTGTGGTTTCCCCAATACTTTATTTTGAAAATGTTCACAAGTACAGCAAGAATTTTATAGTGGTCATCTGTATACCCACCACCTACATTCTGCCATTAACTGCTACTATACTTGCTGTGTCACATAACTATCACGCACCGTTCTAGACACCCACGAATCCATCCTACATTTTGATGCATCTCCAAATAAATTGCAGACATCAGGACACCTCACTAAATACTTCATCGTGCATATCATTGACTAGAGTTTCATATGTGTTTACAGTTGCTTATTTTTCCTCCCTCAACGATTGTCATTTTAACTACATGACTCGTGAAGATTTTCAAGTCCCTCACACATAATATTCCCACAGACAGAAATACTGGGCCTCAGGGTGGGAGGACAAAGACCCTACTCCACTAGGCCACCCTCCATGCACCCCAGTTGGCAGGAGTGCCTGGAACATCTCATAGAAGCATCACAAACTTACAGGGTCCAGTGCGGTGCTAAAGCTTCTTGTGTAGCAGAACCACAGCCCAGGCATACAGGGTTAAGAAGACTGAAGCATGCCAGAAACCAGTTTGAGACTGAGAGATGAGGGCTTGCCAAGAAAAGGGAATCCTGAGGCTAGAGTAGCCAGAGAAGCCCTCATAGAGAAGGTGGAGTTTGAGCCAGGCTTTGAAGGATGTGGAAGAGTTAGGCGGGCAGTATCCATGGGTGACCATGTGTTCTCTCTCTGTCCTTAAATCATTTGAATACAGTGTGGCTAGGGGTAAGCAGAGTGTGCTGTGGGAATATGCAGGGCACTCCCCGTTTTCTTGGGAACAGGCAACAGGACAAGACATTTCTCATCATTGGGGAAGGGGCAGGACCTCCACCCAGCAGAATTGTGGCAACATGGAGCTTGGGACACTTGGCAATGCCACGCTGCCCTTTACCTTTCTAGATTTTCCTCAGCCCTCTGACGGGAGCCTCTGTTCACCTTGGTGGTTTGGACTCTACCCACAACAAGAATGCGGATTCCTGTTAGGATGGCTTAATCCTTGTGCTCCTGCAGGATCAAATCTGAGAACCCCCATGTGGCATCAGGACCCTCTAAACCCACCCATATAGTTCCACATGCTGCCCCTCTCATGCTGATCTCTTTGCAGAGTGTGCGTGTCCTCTCACTGATAAAGCTGATTGTCCTCCAGCATCTTGCATGAAATCTTGTTTACCCGAGAAGCCTGTGTCCCCACACCCTCTGGGGCAGAATTCACTCTTCCTCTTCAGGACTCCCTGGAACCCTGTTGCACTTCATCATGGGTTGTCCTAGCTAATTGTGTGCAGGAGTCTGTCTGCCCAATCCTTGCTGGGCTGCTGGGGGACAAAAGCCTATTGGATTTTTCTTTGTGCCCCAGGACATCTTACTGTAAATTAGAGAATGGGTGTCAGTTGTGTTAAATGAGCTGGTTCACAATGAAGTGGTGTCTTCTGCTTCCTGATCTTGGGCAGCTTCTAGGCCTTAATATCAATTTCTCTGAAAAAATGGGTAATTTGGGACTCTTTGCACATGGAGGGGATGGGAGCACAGTGGTTAAGATAAAAAGGTTATGTGCTGTCTTGGAAGTGGCTTTGTAAGTACTGAGAGAGGAAGTGGTTTATTCTTTCAACACAGAAAAAATACTTCATGAACTCTGCTGTCTGCCAGGATCTGGGGACATAGTGACCATGTGCGCTCTCTCTCTGTCCTTAAATAACTTGACTACAGTACGGCTAAGCAGAGTGTGCTGTGGGAATATGCAGGAGGAACACCTGACTCCCCTCAGGTGGGACAGTGAAGCCAAGTTATAGGTGACATCTGAGGGCTGTTGAAGCCAGTGAGACACAGGGTGATGGCACTTCTATCAAAGGGAACAGCTTGGGCAAAGGCCCAGGATGGGAGAACAAAGCTATGCACCCACAATAAGAGAAGCCTAGACAGACGAGAAGGTGGCATCTTGGGAGGGTAGGGCAGGAAGTGGAATAAGTAAGCAGAGGCCAGATCATAGAGAACCTGGTGCTGTCTGAGGATTGCCTGTGACTTCCTGGCAGGAGCTGGTACTCTGTGGGTCCGAATGGGTCCAGTAAAGGACAAATTACACCAGATTTATTTCATTTTCTTTTTGGGTAAGGCCTCTGGACTGTCTGATGAGAAGAAAGTGGTGTTTCAGATACATGGTTGGCAAAAATTATAGGTAGGGTGGTAGTCCAGTTCAGTAGCTTCATAGCTAGTTTACAGTTTTCTCACAGGACTGTTTAATGATTAGTGTCAGGCCAGGCACAGTGTTTAATGCCTGTAATTCCAGAACTTTGGGAGGCCAAGGCGGGAGGATCACTTGAGCTCAGGGGTTCAAGACCAGCCTGGACAACATGGTGAAACCTCATCTCTACGAAAAATATGTTGGGCATGGTGGCAGGTGCCTGTAGTCTCAGCTGCTTGGGAGCCTGGAAGGTTTGCAGTGAGCCAATATGCCACTGCACTGCAGCCTGGGCAACAGAGCCAGATCCTATTTCAAAAAAAACAACAAGATTGATGTCTGTCCAGGCAGTGGTTTCCTAGCAGCACCTCCAAGCACTGTCCCATGAAACATTTTTGTCAGTGATTTGGATGAGAATACTGATGGCATGTAAACCAAGTTTGCAAATAACAAGAAGGCAGGAGGTACAGTAAAGACAGTGCATGATAAGACCCAAAAAAACTGAAACTTTGTAACAAGAATTCAAACTGGAGTATAGTGTCCTATAGGGTAATGAGCAATCCATCATAGGGTACATTCCAGTCTTTTTTTTTTTTTTTAAGAGGGAGTTTTGCTCTTGTTGCCCAGGCTGGAGTGTAACGGCACAATCTCGGCTCACCGTAACCTCTGCCTCCCAGGTTCAAGCGAGTCTCCTGCCTCAGCCTCCCAAGTAGCTGGGATTGCAGGCATGCGCCACCACACCCAGCTAATTTTGTATTTTTAGTAGAGACAGGGTTGGTCAGGCTGGTCTCGAACTCTCGACTTCAGGTGATCTGCCCCCGCCTCAGCCTTCCAAAGTGTTGTGATTACAGGTGTGAACCACACGTCTGGCAGATGCATTCCACTCTTCACAAACACAGACACAGAGATGATTTAAGTGTCCAGTGGTAGGTTGGACTAGACCAGGAGTTGGTATGCTTTTTCTGTAAATGGCCAGAGAGTAAATATTTTAGGCTTTTGAGGTCATGAAGTCTCTGTTGCAGCTACTCAACTCTGCCTAAAATGAAAACAGTCATAGACAGTAATTGAAAGAGCAACATGACTGTGTTTCAATAAAACTTTAGTTTGCAAAAACAGACATCTGCCTGGATTTGGCCTGCAGGCTGTAGTTTGCCAATCCCTGGATTAAGGCATGGTTTCCAAACACTGATCACTGAACAGAACTGGTCAGTAACTTTTAACGATTCATAGTGAAATAAGAAAATTAGAAGCAAGATAGTAAGTTTTATATAAAACTAAATTTATTCTCTTTAATTGGTCATCCTGACTTTCAGTATTCTTTGCTGGTCTTTTGCTACTGAAATACCTTTTTCTTTATGAAGTGAAGGTATAGTAGGCGGCGGTTTTCAGGTTTGCCTTTGCTTATTAATAGCTCTACTGACAACTCAGTCTGCAGATTTCCTTTTGGAAATGTCATAAGCCTATGAAATTTAAGCACCTGGGAACCACCAGTGCAGGAGGATACAGTGTGAACTGCAGCCTCTCACTCTCATGTTCTGTCTCTCTCCTTCCCTACCTCCCGGGCCTGCTGACAGCGGTGGTTGGGGCCGGGATCGGGGGCTCTGCCGTGGCCCATTTCCTCCAGCAACACTTTGGACCTCGGGTGCAGATCGATGTGTACGAGAAGGGAACCGTGGGTGGCCGCCTGGCCACCATCTCAGTCAACAAGCAGCACTACGAGAGCGGGGCTGCCTCCTTCCACTCCCTGAGCCTGCACATGCAGGACTTTGTCAAGCTGCTGGGTGAGTGGTCAGTCCTGGGGCTCCGGTGCCCAGTGCCCTGGGGCTGGTGACAGCACTGGGCCCTTCTCAGACTTCCCAGACCATCAAGGCCGGAAGGTCATGTGGCCCAATCTCCTCATTTTACAGATGGAGCAACAGAGACAAGAGAGGGGAAGGAACTTGCCTGAGGTTACACAGTGAGTTAGTTGCAGAGCCGGGATTAGAACTCAGCTTTGACTCGTAGGCCGGTTTCTTTCCCTGTCAATTTGCTGCCTCTAAATAATTGTGATTATATCACCTTCCACATGCTGGTGCTTGCTGGGCACCTTCTGAGTGGTAGGTAGGCATTACCTCAGATCCCCCCTACCAACCTGCAAGATGAGCATTATGTCTCCTCTTAAGGCAACTGAGGCTCAGAAAATGTATAGATTTAAGCTAAAGCCATTACAGCAAGAAAGGTGGGATTCAGACCCAGCAGCATCTGTCAAATACACATTCTGTTTGATGCAGAAACTCCACTTCTCAGAAGTGATGCTACAGGTGGTCTTACAGATGTGCACAGTAGCATAGATACCAAGTTATTCATTACAGCATTGTTTGTGATAGCAGAAGGCTGAAAGTATCCTGCCTATCCACTAGGACCTGGGGTTAAACAAATTACTGTATAACTACACAATAGGCTGTTCAGCAGTCAGAATGGGGAAGTCTTTATGCCCAGATATAGGACAATCTCCAAGACATAGTGTATTGTTAAAGTGGAGAGCAGTGTGTGTGGTATGTGGGCGTGGGGAAGGGACAAGTCATAACAGCTCTATCTGTATTTAGGAGTCCACTGCTCTGTCAAGTTGCAGAGTACAGGATGGCTGTAAGGAGCTAGGATAACTTCAGTGTGATCTCAGGGCCCAAGGCCACCATCTCAGAGCAAGCCCAGTGGCTCTCAGCCCCTGGACATTCTGGGATAAAATCTGAATTTCCCTCACTTGTGGATCCTCTTGGGGGAAAAAAATGTAAAATGTCCCATTATTTTCATTTTCATTTTTTTTATTGACTAGGTAGTCCAGACATTTTCCCGTGCGTCTGTTTACTGTTTATAAACAAGCAGCACAAATGAGCAAACCATAGTGTTTACGTTTCCTTTAATGGAGCAGTCCATTTGCGTCAAGAAGGCCCCAAGTCTTGGGGGGAACCTGAGGGGCTCCTCTGTGTCTCTGCAGGGCTGAGGCACCGGCGCGAGGTGGTGGGCAGGAGCGCCATCTTCGGTGGGGAGCATTTCGTGCTAGAGGAGACCGACTGGTACCTGCTGAACCTCTTCCGCCTCTGGTGGCACTACGGCATCAGCTTCCTGAGGCTGCAGATGTGGGTGGAGGAGGTCATGGAGAAGTTCATGAGGTAGGGCTGGCAGAGCTGTGGGGATGGCGTTCCAGGGGGACCAAGAAGAGGTGGGGGAGGAACCAGCCTGACTGTACATTGTGAAAAAGGAAAAGGTCCTTGCAGAATTGAGCCAGCACAATTCAGTGCAGGCTCAGAGCAAGCCCCTGGCGTGAGGAATGGCCGTATTTCGTCCAGTAATGGTCTCCCTAATATTGTCACACTGACACTCATTTTCTTACCCTCTACTACACTGATGCTAATAAAAGCGTGGGTTGCAAACTCAGTCACTTAACAAGAGCTGAACTGGGATGTGAGTCATTGAATCAGCAGGTGGAAAAGAGCAGAACAAGGCCCCCTCTGAAGGAGGCAGCCAGCCCTCCACGGCAGCCATCTGCAGCCAGCCGTGTACAATGCCCACCTCCTGTGGCTAGATCTACTCACTTTTCAGAAGAAGCTAGAAATCCAGAGTTGTGTGTGAAAACTTTCAGTTTTTCAACGTTTGCAACCAATTCATCTTGTAAGCCAAATGAAACACATCTGTAGGGCAGATGCAGTCTGTGGACCACTCATTTGCAAATTTTGTTGTCCTCATTTTTCCATCTAGAATAAACACCTTTCTTCACCACTCCTCCTATCCTTGGGCTCCAGCCCCCTCCCCATCACCTTTGGTCCCAGATATGGAGGGCAAGTGGTCTGTTCTCTCCCTGTTCATTCACTCACCAAGCTGTCACTTCACCTTTCCCCAAAGTCCCTCCCGAAGGTGCTCACTGCTTCCAGCCTAAGCTGCAGGGGCTGCTCCCCGGACCCCATCACTGTCTGCCTCCCTTCAGTGTCAGACACTCAAGTGTGCCATGTGCCCTCCTTCCCTGGTTCCTGGCATTTGTCCACTCCCTTCCCATTCTGTAACTCTGCTGTTCATAGCACTTCTTCCTTATATTCTCCAGATGTCACCCGAAGCTTATTTCCGTACCTCTCTTTCTGATGTTTTTCTCCCTTGTCAATTATATCCAGACCAATAATGTTGACTTCTGCGTTTTATGGGAGATGACTTCTCCCTCTCAGCCCTAGTTTCCTCTTCACTTCCAGACCCACATTTCTACTTTCTGGACACTCCATCTGGTGTCCTGTTGATAACCAAACTCAACATATTTACAAAAGAAGCCCTAGAATGGGCAACAATTCAAAGGCCTGCCAGTCAGGAAATTCATCAGTGGTTCCAATCCATGCTAGTGAGATTGCATGACTGATAGAGCGACAGGACATGAGCCTGGGGGTGAGTGGGAGCCCTGTCAGATCAAGCCAGAAGAGAGGACAGGCTGGACTGGCAGAGAAGGTGACAGTGTCGGCATGAAGTTGCAATGTGCCATCGGGTCCTAGAAGCTGTGGCACAGCCGATGCTGTTGGAGAAGGAGATGTGTCAGCAGGGGTGGGCCGTAGCCCACAGCCTGGCAGTCCCAGCTGGGTGAAGAAAGGGTTATGAACTATGACCTCAGGCAGGGAGTGGCTCAGAGCAGTGATACAGTTGTTATGCAGCATAGCCGTGATGTAAAGCCAGGCCTAGAAGGATTCCATACCTCCACACTCCCTTTAGGTGGGGCAGGCCTGCCACAGTCAGAGAACAGGTGCCAGGGAACATAACCAGCCTTCTCTCCCACTGCTCCATGTAGAGGAAGTCATGGGTTCCTGGTGGGCCTCCCAGGCACTGTGACCCAGGGGCAGGTGGTCAGGCAGAAAGCCTTCCTGCACAAGGACTCCAGTTCTATGTGTCTTCTAGGATCTATAAGTACCAGGCCCATGGCTATGCCTTCTCGGGTGTGGAAGAGCTGCTCTACTCGCTGGGGGAGTCCACCTTTGTCAACATGACCCAGCACTCTGTGGCCGAGTCCCTGCTGCAGGTGGGCGTCACGCAGCGCTTTATTGATGATGTCGTTTCCGCTGTCCTGCGGGCCAGCTATGGCCAGTCAGCAGCGATGCCCGCCTTTGCAGGTGAGCGTCCAGCCCTTGACCTACCCACCTGCTCCTCCTCCACCCAAGGTGCTCAGAATGGACGGGGGATCCCCATGATAACCTCGCCTTTATCCAGCTCATTACAGTTACGTAGGCACTCTGCTACCCCATCCTATCTGATTCTGGCACTGGCCGTGAATTGGCAGGAGATAGTATCACCCCACTTCACAGACAGTGAAAGCAGGGCTCAGATCACAGGTCCAGTGTGGTTCTACCACTCCCAATTGCCTCAATCCTTTGCATGCGTGTAAATGTTAGAGCTGAGATAATGCTCTGCTCTCTACACTTTGGTTTCAAGAACTGCCGTGTTGAGGCCTTTGAGCCACTGTTAGAGCACCTCCTCTTCCCAGCTCTTCATGGGGTGGCTGGGCCTGTGTGTAGCTCACTGTCTGCTAGCACACACCACAAGAGTGGAGAACTCAGGCTTCACAAGAGCAGGAATCCTTGTCTGTTGTTCCCTGATATGTCGCAAACACAGAACAGTGCCTAAGTCATACTAGGCACTCAGGATATTTTTGTTAAATGGATGCAAAGGTTTACAATAACAAGCACCTCCCTTGTACCCTCGATACTGTTCATCTGGCTCTGTACATGCTGGCTCCTTCTCAGCCTTCAGGCCCTGCCTCAGTGTCCCCTCAATGTGGCTTCTCTGCTCACTCTTTCAGTATCTTGTGTGTCTCCTTCACAGCGTTTTTGTGTAGAGATATATAGAATTCACATACCACATAATTCACCCATTTAAATGGCACAATTCAGTGGTGTTTAGCACGTTCGGAGTTCTGAAACCATCACCACAGTCAATTTTAGGACATTTTTATCATCCCAAAAAGAAACCTCTTGCCCTTTAGCCCTCAATTCACCAACACCCCCCAGCCTCCCAGCCCTGGGCAGCTACGGATCTGCTTTCTGTTTCTGTGGATTTGCCTAGTCTGGGCATTCTGCATAGAATAGACCTCACAATATGTGGTCTGTGGGAGCTGGCTCTTTCATTGAGCACAGTGTCTTCCCCGCATAGCGCTATGCACTTCGTTGTACTTGCTCGTATGTTTGCCATCTCCCCACACCCATGGTTGGGAGAGTTTTGCTCTGGCAGGGAGGCACCGCCGAATAGTACTGGACTCCCCAGCCCTCCTGCCCCATGGCCCTGACAACCTATCAGCACCCCCTTCCCGCTTTGCCCAGGAGCCATGTCACTAGCCGGGGCCCAAGGCAGCCTGTGGTCTGTGGAAGGAGGCAATAAGCTGGTTTGTTCCGGTTTGCTGAAGCTCACCAAGGCCAATGTGATCCATGCCACAGTGACCTCCGTGACCCTGCACAGCACAGGTGAGTAGCCAGGGCAGGAGCGGGCAGGTGTGCCATTCCCAGCGAGTGGACAGACACTTCTGCCTCCTTTGTACCTCAGCTCTGGTCTGTGATCCCCCTGGGGAGTATGTCCGAAAAAGCATTGAGAAGCCCCAACCTGGCCAGGTGACGCTAGAGGGTGCTGTTTTCCCAATTCAAATGTCAGAGCCAGAAAACTGAGACTTCTATCAACCCAGCCTTTTTCTGTTGACCAATGAGGACTTTGAATGATAACCTTGCCCAAGCCTCCCAGCTGGCCAGCGGCAGAAGCAGAGCGGAAACTGAGTCTCCTGACTCCATGCCCCTTGCTTCCTCTGTAGCCGCATCAGCATGGAGAGGCCAGGACCCACCATCTAGACAGCCCTGCTGCACCCGGAGTAGAACCTCAATGCTGGGCCCCAGTAGGGAGTTCAGTGGGTAGAAGCCAAAGGAAAGTTGACTTTTGTGCTCTTTTGTTTCCAGAGGGGAAAGCCCTGTACCAGGTGGCGTATGAGAATGAGGTAGGCAACAGCTCTGACTTCTATGACATCGTGGTCATTGCCACCCCCCTGCACCTGGACAACAGCAGCAGCAACTTAACGTTTGCAGGCTTCCACCCGCCCATTGATGACCTGCAGGGCTCTTTCCAGCCCACCGTCGTCTCCTTGGTCCACGGCTACCTCAACTCTTCCTACTTCGGTTTCCCAGACCCTAAGCTTTTCCCATTTGCGAACATCCTTACCACAGATTTCCCCAGCTTCTTCTGCACTCTGGACAACATGTGCCCTGTCAACATCTCTGCCAGCTTCCGGCGAAAGCAGCCCCAGGAGGCAGCTGTTTGGCGAGTCCAGTCCCCTAAGCCACTCTTTCGGACCCAGCTAAAGACCCTCTTCCGTTCCTATTACTCAGTACAGACAGCTGAGTGGCAGGCCCATCCCCTCTATGGCTCCCGCCCCACGCTCCCGAGGTTCGCACTCCATGACCAGCTCTTCTACCTCAATGCCCTGGAGTGGGCGGCCAGCTCCGTGGAGGTGATGGCCGTGGCTGCCAAGAATGTGGCCTTGCTGGCTTACAACCGCTGGTACCAGGACCTAGACAAGATTGATCAAAAAGATTTGATGCACAAGGTCAAGACTGAACTGTGAGGGCTCTGGGGAGAGCCTGGGAACTTTCATCCCCCACTGAAAATGGATCACACCCCACCGCAGCCCAGGACTGAATAAGCCATGCTCGCCCACCAGGCCTCTTTCTGACCCCTCGTGTATCAAGTGTCTTTTCCCTCCAGTGTGGGTCCAGGTGGCCTACTGTCTGCCTATCTTAAGGGTCCACACGGTGGCTGCTGCTTTTTTTTAAGGGGGAAAGTAAGAAAAGGGAAGGAAATCCAAGCCAGTATATTTGTTTTATTTATTTCTTTTTAAGAAGAAAAAAGTTCGTCTTCACAAGGTGCTTCAGACTTGGTTTTTTAGCTAGAAACCAGAAGACTGCGGGAGGGAATGTAAGGCAGAGAACTGTGAGTCTAATTTTATTACTGTTTTTTTCACTACCTACTCCCACAATGGACAATCAGTTGAGGCAAACTACAATAAAACATTTACAACCAGATGGTTACAAATAAAGTAGAAGGGAAGATCAGAAAACCTAAGAAATGATCATAGCTCCTGTTTACTGTGGACTTGCTAGATTTGAGGTACCTAGTTCAGAATTCACTAGTCACCATCTCAAAGCCTGTCAACATCACTGCATATTGGAGGAGATGACTGTGGTAGGACCCAAGGAAGAGACATGCGCCTGAACAGTCGTCACTGTATTTCCAAGCTTCCTGGCAACCAGTGGGAAAAGAGAAACATGCGAGGCTGTAGGAAGAGGGAAGCTTTTCCTTTTCACCTACAGGAATTAACCATTCTCTTCCTTATGCAAAGATTGAGGAATGCAACAATATAAAGAAGACAAGTCCCCAGATGGGTAGGGAGCAGTCATATCTCACCCCTAGATGTTCATTCCAGCAGAAGAAAAAGAAAAGAAGGTGTTGGGGTAGGATTCTTCAGAGATTACCCTGGTACTTTCTCGTCAGACACTAGCTTGAAGTAAGAGGAGAATTATGCTTTGCTTTGCTTTTTCTACAAACCCTTAAAAATCACTTGTTTTAGAAAAGAAAGTAAAAGCCCTTTTCATTCCTTTTGGACCTCTTCTTTTCTGTAATGGAAGAGCTAAGTCTTAGGTGTCCAGGGACCAACCACTACATTAGTATCTCCTGGGGAAGGGGAGGGAGCCTTGAGAAAGATGCAGATGTCCTACCAGACTTGCTAAGTCAGGCTTTAGGGAAAGGGCCTGGGTGCCCAGAGTAACAACACTGCCAAATGCATGGGGAAAATACCCTTCCAGTTGGTGGAGGCCCAAACTGACTCTGAAGTGGTTTTTACTGTGCCAGGGTGATGGTAATGGCTGTGAAAGAAAGTACAAGTAGTATGCACTTATTGATAACTATAGAAATTATGAAACTGACACATCAGTAAGAAGGCTTTTTTTTTTTTTTTTTTGAGACAGAGTTTCATTCTTGTTCTCCAGGCCATAGCGCAATGGTGTGATCTTGGCTCACTGCAGTCTCCATCTCCTGGATTCAAGCAATTCTCATGCCTCAGCCTCCCGAGTAACTGGGATTATAGGCACCTGCCACCACACCTGGCTAGTTTTTTGTATTTTTAGTAGAGATGGGGTTTCATCATGTTGGCTGGGCTGGTCTTAAACTCCTAGCCTTGGTGATCCACCCACCCCTGGCCTCCCAAAGTGCTGGGATTATAGATGTGAGCCACCGCCCCCAGCCAACTAAGAAGGCTTTTGATGAAGTAGTAGAAAACATTGACTTAAGCAATAAAAAGTTTTTGTTATCATGGCTTTAAAGTCTAGGCATAGAGCACTGTGTAATCTCACAGTTCCGTGATTTGTCTCGTGGTCAAAGATGGCTGCCAACAGCTCCCAGGAAGAGAAGGTCTTCTCTCATAAGCAATGAACCAGATTTGGGGCTTGGCCAGTTGGACCACCCCTGAACCAATTCCTGTGGTCAAGGGAATGCTACATGCTGATTGGCTTGGGATTCAGATACAAGACCAGTAACTATGGTGCAGGCAGGGAGGGTGTGAGATTAAGCTGATTGGCTTAGAGCAGTCAGGTCCTATCCCTGGAGCAGAAGTGGTCTCACCCAAACTTCAAGCTCAAAGGGGGAAAGGGTATGGGAGAGAGAGAGGCACAATGTCAGCCACATGCAAATGGGGCTCTCAAGTCCAGTGAAATCAAAGTGTGTAATGGCATCTTTTCATGGTCTGTTTGAAATGAGGATGGCATGCACTGTCATGGTGTAATTAATAATTGATATTGACCCAGCACTGGACAATACAAAACGTATCCCTGATAACTACCCCCTCCCTTGCATCCCTACAGAGAATATGTGCACAGAAGACACAAATCAAGGCAGTTAACATTCGATCCTCAGTCCTTGGCTGGGCTTTGGCTCCACGCCCAAGCATGACTGCATTGGAACTGGCTATGTCCTTCAGAAACGTCCTTTACCTGAATAGGCCCAAACAGCTCAGAACCAAAGCCAGCCAAAATGCCCACACTCCCTGCCTCCCCAAGCCCAAACCTGATTCCTTGGAGGCAGGGAGGAAAGGACAGATTCCAGAAATGAGAACCAACAGGAAGCCTTTGCCCTGGGGCTCACCCCAGCCTTCTCAGGCCTGGACATAAGCCCCCAGCAGCTCACGGACCCCTGGAAGAAGAGAGCATTTGCAAAGACAGCCAAACAAAACAGGAAAAGGGCCATGCATCCTCAGTCTTGGATGCAGCGTAGTAGACGTTTAATACCCTTCATGGGAACTCTGCCTCCAGGAGCAAGTGACCCAAGCAAAATTTGGGGGATAAGGGGCAGCTGTAGAGGGTAGAATGGGGGTGGGTGATTGGCAGTGGCGGACCAGGGAAGTTGGTAAGGAATTCTTTGCTCTGACCCACCTATGAAGGCATAATAGAGGGAAGCAGGAGGCAGATCTTGGGCTCCCCCTAGAGGCGTCTGTGCACTCATTCACCAAACACCGCGCCCCTATGCGCACTGGACACTGCCAGGTGCTGGAGGTGCAGCGCTGAGCAAGGGATAAGGCCCCTGTCTTGTGGAGTGCGAGCTTCTCGCTAGAGGAAGCAAACATGAAACACACTGAGACTCAGACCAAAGGAAGTTCCAGGGTGCTGTGTAGAGCCAGCTATCCAACGGATCTGAGCTTCCTGCTGCTGCCTTTAAACTGGGAGCATGGGAAGAGCCAGCTGGGACTCAGAGCTCCGGCAGTGGCCATCCCAGCCACTAAGGCTAAGCTTTTAAGTCACAGAATGGTAAGCCTGGAAAAGACCCTGGAGATCCCCAAATCCCATTTGTTCATTTCACAGATGAGGAATCTAAAGCCCAGAAAGAGGAAAAGGCATCATCCGTATGAAGCTAGCTGGTGTTTATGGAGCATCTGGGGGCTCCTGATGCTTGGGTAGAAGTAAGACACCCCCCTCCTACCACAATGAGGGGTTTCCCCACCAGCCCCTAGGCCCCAGAGCACCTAGGGTCTCCCAGGACTACAAGCAACCCTCCTGCAGCTCAATTCTTCCCACACCCTCACCCCACAGAAAGGGCTTGGAAGCTGTGGGCCCTTCATGTGGGGCTGAAGTCTTAAGACCTGGAGAGCAGCCCCAAGGGTGGAGAAGCGGCTGCTGAAGGGATCAGCATGCGCTAGCACAGGAAGTCTGTTTTCCATGTGTCTGGAACCCAGCCGAAGCTTCCTGAGGTAATTTTAACCAGTATCCACTCTAGAACAATACCAAAAAAGGTAAGTTACTTACCACCCCAGGCAGGCACATACCTAATCATTGGCCTTTCATGAATTAGACCCTTAAGACGTTCAGAGCTAAAACTGCTTTAAGCACTAAAGTTAGAGCAGCCAAGCCAAGTATTTCTGTCCTGGGCCATTGGCCCTTTTATTAAAGCTAACTCTAAAGTGCTAGCTATTCTTACCCTCAGAATATAGTCTGAGCCCCTCAGCTGTCTTGTGGGAGAGAAGGTATTTTTAGGCCCTAGAACAGCTGATTTGGGATTTGCTGCAGGGGTTAGAGGGCCCAGGGGGAGGATTGAATTGCTAGGGGACAAAGGGGGAAGTGGGGAATTGCATCCAGGGGTCACGAGTCAGCACAGCACGGACTTTAGGATATATCAGTCCACACTGCTGTTTTTGGCTTTTTTTTTTTTTTTTTTTTTTTTAACAGTCTCACTCTATCACCTAGGGTGGAGTGCAGTGGCACTGTCATGGCTAACTGCAGCCTCAACCTCCCTAGGCTCAAGTGATCCTTCCACCTCAGCCTCTCTAACAGCTGGGACTACAGGCTCGTGCCACCATGCTGGCCTAATTTTTGTATTTTTTTGTAGAGACGAGGTTTTGCCATGTTTCCCAGGCTGGTCTCAAATTCCTGAGGCTCAAGAAATCCGCCTGCCTCAGCTTCCCGAAGTGCTGTTATGACAGGAGTAAGCCAGCACACTGCCATTTTTGATCAGCAGAGTATCTTAATATAAGCCAGTGTCCAGACCAGCAGCACCAGCATCACCTGGAAACAATCATTTATATATTAAAAATGCAAGAAAAACACTGCAAAAAAATGCAAAGTATCAGCCTCCACCTGAATCAGAACCTCTAGATGTGGGGCCCCACAAGCTGTTTTAACAGTCCCTCCAGGAGATTCTGATGCTCCCAGGAGATTTGGACAGGGCTGGAAGAAAGAATGATGACACTTCTCAACTTAAGAGTGTCTGTTCAAAACCAGGAATCCTCAGCTCCGAAAAAGTACATACATAAAAATTTCAAGGATGCACAGTCCCAGGTGAAAAGCACCTGCTCTTTGGCAACCTGGAAGCCTTTCTTTGGGTCTAAGTCTGATCTGCAGAGAAATCTCAGAGCTGAAAATACTTCAGATCATCTCCTCCAACCAGAGCAGGCATCTGCTCCATAATACCTTTGAGAAGCTTGGCTTTAACTTGACAATTTCAGAGATGGGGAGCTCCCCGCTTCAAAAGAGCTTGTTTCCAGCGACCCTTAAGTGAGTAGAGTTAGCTCTTGTTAACTCCTACATTGGTTATAGCAACCAAGTCACATTAACATGGTTGCAATATAGACTTACACCCCAAATAAAAGGAAACACATGGGCCGGGTGTGGTGGCTCACTCCTGTAATCCCAACACTTTGGGAGGCTGAGGCGGGCAGAAGTCTGATCTGCAAAGAGGCCCAGGAGTTGAAGGTCAGCCTAGGCAACTGGTGAAACCCCGTATCTACAAACAGGACAAAAATTAGCTTGGTGGAGTGGCACACACCTGTAGTCCCAGCTACTTGAGAGGCTGAGGTGGGAGTATCCCTTGAGCCTGGGGAGGCTGAGGCTGCAGTAAGCTGTGACTGGGCCACTTCCACCCTGGACGACAGAGTAAGACCCTGTCTCAAAATAAATAAATAAAGGAAACACATGATATCCCTAAGTAGTAGAGGTGACCACATTATTTTCTAATAGGCCACCTCAGAACTCAGAGTGATGAAACTCAGAACCTTGGAGAACTCAGAGTGACGAAAAATCCTCCTTTTTTTTTTTTTTTTTTTTTTTTTTTTTGAGACAGAGTCTCGCTCTGTCGCCCAGACTGGAGTGCAGTGGTGCGATCTCGGCTCACTGCAAGCTCCGCCTCCCGGGTTCACGCCATTCTCCTGCCTCAGCCTCCGGAGTAGCTGGGACTACAGGCGCCCGCCACCACGCCCAGCTAATTTCTTTTTGTATTTTTTAGTAGAGACGGGGTTTCACCGTGTTAGCCAGGATGGTCTCGATCTCCTGACCTCGTGATCCGCCCGCCTCGGCCTCCCAAAGTGCTAGGATTACAGGCTTGAGCCACCGTGCCCGGCAAAATCCTCCTTTATGTTAATCTGAAATCTACCTCCCAGGAACCTCCTACCCTGACCCTGGTTTTGACTTCGAAGCCACAAGAAGCAAACCCAAAGTCTTGCTTTCAAAAGTCAGTGTTTACTTTTCATAGGCCTCTCTTGGCACAAAGGTGCAGGGAGGATGGTCTCAGGCTGCTGGCCTGGCTTCTGGGCCAGGTGCTTCAGAAGATGCAGGTGCAGCCCACGGCGATGGTCTCCATGACCGCACGCTGGCGGCAAGGCCCTGTGCGGGGCGGTGGCGGGCAGAGGCGGCGGCGCACAGGCACCTGGCTGAACACCGGCACGCTTACCATGCTGCGGTCCTCCTGCATGGTGAAGGGGTTCACACAGCCCAGACACAGGCACCGTGCCTCCGGCAGGTCTGCGGGAATACGGCTGGGGTCGTGGTTGATGCTGTAGGGAGCAGGAGAAAGAGCAGAGCGGAAGGTGATCAAGAAAGGGCCAGTCATCACCCATACCCCACACACCTGCCTTTCCTAATCAAAGTTTTAATTTCCACAGCAAGACTGTGTTGGGCTGGAGGAAAGGCAGTAATCAACTCCGTGTTCCACATGAGGAAACTGAAGATCATGGAAGGCAAGTTGAGAGCCCCAAGGTTATCCAGCTTCAAGGTCACCAGTCACCCAGCTTCCTTCTTTCATGCAGCCAGATGCCCACCCCAGTACTAGGTTATGCTGTGGGGATCGTGAAGTAGCCTAAGGCCTCCCTCTGCTTGCCCCACCCCCACTGTGTTTATATTGTTGGGAAACTTAATCCACGGAAATAAAATGTGGATTATTTTTATTGATGCCTAATTTCCACTGGCAAGGAAGTCAGGAGGTCTGGGTTCTATTCTGACTTAATCTCCATTTATTCAACAGTTACATGCTCACCACATGAGCAGTTCTGTCCTAGATTTTAGGTGTTCACTGATGAACAAAGCAGGCAAGTTCCCTCCTGGTGCTCTCATGGAGCCTCGCATACAGGGACTTGCTTTGTGACTTCGTTTCTGCACCTCAGTTTCCCCATCTACTAAATACGGGACAAGGAAGTGGGTGAACTGGACCTGTGGACATACAGCATTAGCATCACCTTATGCTTGGGAGCTTGCTAGAAATGCAGAATCTCCTAAATCTGAAGCTGCATTGTTTTTGTCAGATCCCTGAGTGATGCATGAGCACAGTCAGATGTGAAAAGCTCCATTCTAGAGGATCTTTACCGACCCTTCCAATGGTCACATTCTGCAGCTGCGCTGTTCAATGCAGTAGCCACTAGTTTCATGTGTCAAATTAATTAGGCTGGGCATGGTGGCTCACGCCTGTAATCTCAGCACTTTGGGAGGCCAAGGCAGGTGGATTGCTTGAGCTTAGGAGTGTGAGACCAGCCTGGGCAACATAGTGAGATCCTGTCTCTGCAAAAAATAAAAAAATTAGCCAGGTATGCGGGTGTATGCCTGTGGTCCCAGCTACTTGGGAGGCTGAGGTGGAAAGATTGCTTGAGCCCAGGAGGCAGAGGCTGCAGTGAGCTGAGACCATGCCACTGTCCTCCAGCCTGGGTGACAGAGTGAGACCCTGTCTCAAACAAAAAATAAAAAAATCAAAGTTCATCCCTCAGTCACAGTAGCCACATGTCAAGTACTCAGTAGGCGCATGAGGCTAGTGGCTACCGTACTGGCTTCACATCATCACAGAAAGTTCTGATGAACAGTGCTATTCTAGAGTCTCAGGGTGTATGTCATGTGGCTGAAAAATCTCTGGCCTGGGTTTGTGAGTGAGGACCTCAGGGTCAACCCATTCCTTCATCTTTGGTCCTTTCTGTGGGTTAGGCACTGAGCAAGGAAGCGGAGCTACAACCAAGAGAGGACGCTGCTGCCATCGTTATCCAGGGCAGCGGGTCTTGATTCCCACATCACAGCCTGCTGTGCGCCCTGACCACGTGGAGCTATAAGAAATAGTACTTTCTGGGCCTCGCTGCTGGAGGTTTGGATTGGGCGTGGGAATCCCTAGGTGATTCTGATGCCGGCACTGGGAAGGCCCAGGTCCAGCATGAGACACTGCATGGAAGTGCCACACCTTAGAAGGGCGTCAGAGGCCCACCGAGCAGAGGAAGTGACATCTGGGGAAAGCCTTGCAGGCACTTCCACGGAGACTCGAAGAACAATAAGGGCAGTGCTCTGCATGGATATCTCATTTAATAAGACTCTGAAGTAGGTACTACTATTGCCTCCATTTACATTGAGGAAACTGAGGCCCAGAAAGGCTAATCCATTTGCCCAAAGCCTCACAGGCGAGTAAGAGGCAGAGCTAGGATCCGAACCCAAGCACCCAGACCTCTGAATCTGAGATCTTAACCATTACAATGACTGGGGCATGGGAAAGGCCCCCACCCCCAAAGACAGCTTGCCACCACTGCCCAGCCTACCTGTAACCCCAGGGAGACAGGCTCCTCTTGTTGGACATCCACAGCTGCAAGTTGACCTCACACTTCCTCTTGGCCAGCTCCGAGCTGTTCCTCAGCTGGGCCACCATCTCCTCAATGTTCCTCTCATACTCTTCCATGCGGGCGTACGGTTTCACCCGTGACACCAGGTCCAGTGGCACCTGGTGAGGGCCAGGGGCCAGTGGCCCAGACCGCCCTTGCCCCTTCCTCTTGCTTTTGGTGCTCCTGGGCTGGCCCAGCCCCAGGAAGATGGAAATGGTAAGAAGGAACAGCTGGGGAGGAAAGCCACAGGTCAAAGGTGGGAGAGCCAAGTCTCTTTCTGGGCCAAGACTTGGGATCCATGGTCCTTTCCCATTGCTCTTAGGGGTCTCCCAGGCTCAAGTCTGACTCTGCCCACCATCCCCCAGCTCTCCCTCCTCAGATTACCCCGTTTCCTCTCTCTTGTGTGCTCCAGCCTCTGGTCTTCTCTCAGTCTTACTCTCAGCATGCTCCCTCCTGCCACACGGACTTTGCACTGCCTCTGCCTGCAGCATTCTGCCTCTTCACCTCCTGGACACCTTCCCACCCCTCGTGTGTCAGCTTCAGCGCCGCTTTCTTAGGGATGTCTCTGGACTTTCTTGGGCTCTCATAACCCACACGCCTCTTGCATGACTTCAGTCTTATAGTTTGTATGTACGATTCTTTTATGTGTCTGCCCCCAACTCAGCATGGACTCCGTGGGGGCATGTGTCTGTTTCCACACACTGTCGTATCCCCCGTGTCTGCGTGGTACATTCAGTGAACACTCGCTGAGTAAATGAATGGCTGTCCCCATCACTGCCCTTCTGTCATTTATGTCTGAGAAGGAAGACAGTGAACAAGAAGACAAACACTCAGGTCTCACTAGCGACAAGTCCAGGATGGGCCCGTTCAGGGTGTGGCTGGAGAAGAGTGGGGCCTCCTGCTTAGCTGTGCTGGGACAATGGCCTGGGAAACTTTTCTGGGTAAGGGACTTGTCAGGTGAGGCATGGCAGGCATGGGCTGAGGGAGTTGAAGTATTACAGGGGTGGGAGGGGTGGGTTGGGGGAAGATGAGAGAGGAGGTTTGAACTGGTTAAGAACTTTGCTGAGGCTAGGCACAGTGGCTTACGCCTGTAATCCCAGCACTTTGGGAGGCCGAGGCAGGTGGATCACAAGGTCAGGAGATCAAGACCATCCTGGCTAACACGGTGAAACTCCGTCTCTACTAAAAATACAAAAACACTAGCCAGGCGTGGTGGCGGGTGCCTGTAGTCCCAGCTACTCGGGAGGCTGAGGCGTGAATGGCGTGAACCTGGGAGGCGGAGCTTGCAGTGAGCAGAGATTGCGCCACTGCACTCCAGCCTGGGCAACAGAGCGAGACTCCGTCTAGAGAGAAGGAAGGAAGGGAGGGAGGGAGGAAGGAAGGAAGGAAGGAGAAAGGAAAGAAAGAAAGAAAGAAAAGAAAGAAAGAAAGAAAAAAGAGAAAGGGAAAAGAGAAAGAAAGAAAAAAGAAAAGGAAAGAAAGAAAAAGAGAGAAAGAAAACCTTTGCTGAATGGAATGGAATGTTGATTAGGAGTGAGTGGGAGGAAGAGATGAGATGAAGTTGGGAAGATGGGCAAGTTGTGGGCTAAGGACGTCCTGTCCACCTGCACTGCCCTCCTCCCCTGAGCCTTCCCTCTTCCAGTCATCCCCCAAGCCCTCCTCACACATACACACCCCACCCATTGCCATCCACTTCTCCCTCCCAGCACCAGAGCATCAGGAAAGCCTTTGGCTCACAAGGAAGAGGACTCAGGCCCGGCAGAACCCAGACTCCCCAGGAATCCAGAGAGAGAAGGGACAGTGCCTGCGTGTGAGACAGAGGTCCCAGGATGGAGGCACCTCTGACTCCTCCTAAATTGAGATAGGCTCCATATGTTCCCTCTATGCCTCAGCTCACAGCCCCACAGCCCTATGGCCCATGCCTGCTTTATCCAGGCTACCCAGCAAGTCTTGACTCTAGGAAACAAGTTTCAGCAGAGCCCCTCTTAGCAGAGGTATTTGCTGGCACAAAATCTGCAACAGAGATTCCAGTTGCTAAATTCTTCCTTTTTGGTCCTAGATTCTAGTGCAGAAAAAATGTCTCCCTAACAATAGGCTCTCTCATCAGAGTTTCTCACAGGGCATTCTTAAACTCTGGCTCTCCACTCGGAGAAACATTCAATAGAATCAAAGTCCCCCTCCCTCACTCTCCAGATGGGACTCTGAGAAATAGAAGGACTTGCCCAAGGTCACACAGCCAGGACCTCAGAAGCCAGGTCTGTTTGGAAAAACCCCGCTGACTGAGTTTGCCGGGATCTCCCCAGACGCCTCTGGTCTGAAAAGGCTTCAGTGTGCCCCAGCTGAGCCCCGTTCAGGAGCCTGCACTGCTGGCCATGGCTACAGTGACCAGTCTCTGTTTCTTTCTAGTCCTGGGGGAGAAGACAGAGAAGTTGCCTCTGCAGATTCCAAACCAAACAGAGGCAGCCATTAATCAATAGGAAAGAAAAACTGACATATTCGGGCTCTAAAAAGGGGTGGGGGTGCGGCAGGGAAGCTCCACATACCAGGTTGTGAGGCCAGTCCATTCCGCCAAGCGGCAAGGTCAGCCTGCAGCTGCTGCCCGCCCGGAACCCCAGATGCCGCCGAGAAAATGGCAGCAGCAGGATGGAGCGAAGCAATTATAGCTCAACTGGGGGCTGCTGGGGGAGTGAGTGGGTGGGCTCGTCATCAGCTGGGAGCCTTGGGCCCCCAGCTGGCTGAGCCTAGCGCAGTGGCAGACAGTGAGGGGCGTGGGGGCAGGCCAGGAGCTGGGCTGAGGTGCCCAGGGGCTGTTGACCGAGGGACAATGCCCTGTGTGTCTGGTGGGGCTCTGGCTGGTGGCACCTCCGCCTGTGGCCTGCGGCTGGCCGCCCAGCCAGCACCCACAGGGCCAGCTAAGACAATCAGCTTCGTTTGCTTTGGGGATGGCAAGGGGTTGAGGGTGGAGGAGGGATGGGCCGTTGGTTGGTCAGGAGAGCAAATGTTCTCAAATTGTGCTGGCCAGAAGCGGGACACAGGCCCCATCTCCCAGGGAAACAGCCTCAGGCACTCCAGCCTCTGCCGGCCCCAGGTGAGTTCAGCAGCCCTAGGAGACCAAAGCCCAGCCCCTCTAGATCACAGTCAGGGAAACTGAGGCTGGAGCCAGAAAGGGACTTGTCACTATTAACAGTGAGTTAGAGGTGTCAGAGCTGTTATTCCCACCCTGTTCCCATCCAGGGTTCTATCCACCACCCCATGTTGTTTTTCTTGGGATATTTTCTGCACAATTTCAGCCTGCTGTGAACATATTTCTGAAGCTGTATGCCCTCACTCAGGCCAAGTTTCAGATCCATGAGGACTTATGGCTGACTATTCTGGCCTTCCTGACACAGCACTCTCCCTCCTGGGGTGGTCTCCACTCTCAGAGCCTGTGTGGCTACATGTGAGCTTCACTGTCAGCCACAGTTCCCTCCTCTGTAAAATGGTGGGTGTACCCAGAAATAGAAGGTGGCCTGGCCCATTCCCTCCTGAAATCTTTCTGAGCCTCAGTTCCCACCTCTCTAGAATGGGAAGAATCATGGCACCCTCTTAAAGCTGCTAGAAGGAATGAAGGAAATAACCTATGTTAAATAGCCGGCAACAGTACCTAGCGCATAGTAAGTGCTCAATAAACACTTAGCTGTTTATTATAGAGATTATTATAAAATAATTGTATAATGATTATTATAAACATTAGCTGTTCTAATTAGCATTAGAGGTAGCATGGTTCTCATTTCTCTACTGACTCTCCCTTCAACCCCCTCAGGTCCACCCTCCTGGCTGCTGAGAGAGGTCTAGGCCTCCAAGACTCAGGCCACAAGTTTGTGAGGTCAGATGACCCCAGGGTCAAAGGTCCTGGAATCACATGCTCAACTGACCAGCTCCTCTGGCCAGTGTCTCTCACCTCAAGTGAACAGCCCAGCCCGACGTGAGCGGGCACATCTACCCAGGGAGGTAGGAATGGCGGGAGGGAATGTGAGGAGGACAGAGGAGGGGCATTGTGAACAGAGACTGAGGATGGCCCTGTCGTGCTGAAGGCCGGTCTTGGCCATTTACAGGAATCGTCTGAGGGGAAGAACGCAGGGTGAGAGGCGCTCCTGAATGTCACAAGATTAATCTGTCCGGGGCAGGCTTCCACAGCATAACTGAGACGCTGGCTGGGGCTTCGAGCATGAGAGATGCCACCATATTTGGTCAAATACTAGATAGGGCTCTATTCTATCGTTGGAAACTCCAGAGGGAGGGGGACTCTGAAAATACCTCCTCAGGCAACAAGGGCCCCGCCCCCACCGCAGGCTGTCCCGGCCCCAGCCCCATCGGCGGGGCAGCCTGGCTGTGTTCTGCGCTGGCTCTCTGCACGCGTTCTGCTGTTGCTAGCAGTGGGGTCCCACAGACATGCAACTGGGGTGACCCTCCCATATCCACAGAACAGTGGCAAATTAAAAGATGGATCCTGGGGTATGGGAGACCCCTGAAACCAACACATTCTCCTTACCTGCTGGCAATACACACCCTTCACTTCTGCCTCCCCAAGCCAGGACTTACTTGTCAGCTTCCCCGCCTCCAGCTGCAGAGCTTGTACTTGAGATTTCAGGCTCCCGGCCCCAGAGATGCTGAAGTAGCGGCGCAAAAATCTGCATCTTAGCACGAGCCCAGTCTGAGCGACACGGGTCCTCACCCATCATCTGGCCCCCTCCTCCCACCCATTTCACTGCAAGGAGACTTGGGTAAGGGAGGGTCCTACCCCAGCTCGCACAGTGCGATTGTGCCAGAGCTGGGAGCAGAACTCCGTCTCCTAAGTCATTCATTGCTCTTCCTTCAGACTTTATACAAACAGCTCCGAGCCAGGCTGGGCCTCCTTGCTGGTCTGGCAGAGACCAAAGAGCCAGGCCAGTCCTTGTGGGGGCCCCAGATCCTTCACAGTGGGGAGGGGAGCTTTGGGGTCTCCTGGCAGATGCTGTGAGGAGTCAGGCATGGGCCCAGCAACAGTCATTGGTTTTCCCATTCCTGGCCATCTGAGACCAGGAGGGAGACCCTTTCTTCCAGCCTTGGTTTCTAGAAACCCCTGGAGGGTCATCTGCCCTTCTCGATGTCCTGAGTGTGCACCCAAGCAGGCTTGTGGTACCCAGCCCCAGGACTCAGTGCCAGGCCTGAGAGGGAGGCCCAGGAACTGGGCTTCCGGGGCTCCCACCCCACAAGCGAGGCTGGGGTCCTTGGGTCTTTACACGCAGAGGGTGGCCATCACACGTGAATGAAGGACTGGGCAGATGAGCTACAGGGGAAGGAGCAGTGGGTGGCCAATGTCTCACTCAGAGCCCTCTATGGCAGGCCCCGTCAGGAACAGTGCTGCACTCACCAGCAGGTGGCGCCACTAGAAAGCCAGCCAACCCTGAAAAATGTGCCAACCCTGAAAAATGTGCCGACCCTGAGGGAACTTGCACTCTGCCACCTCTTTCTCCAGGAGCGGCCCGGGACCGAGAATGAGGGGATGGGGCGAGTGGGTGGGGCCCTGCGCCTGTGCCTGGCTTCCAGAGTGACCCTTTTGTTGATGAGGACCAGAGCCTAGGAGACATCAGAGCCGGCCAGGAATGACACAGCCGGCCAGGAGTCGGGTGGGGGCTTCTGTCTGCTGAGTGAGTGATTGCCTTTACTTTGAGCAGCTGCTGTGTGCCAGGCCTCAGGCATTTGGCACCTGGACACCTTAATTTACAGAAAATAACAGTAACAATAATAGCTGCTGCTTAATATCCACTTACTGACTGCCAGGCCCTAAGCTAAATCCTTCATGAAATCCTCCAAATAACACTGGGTGAGGTTCTAGTTTTATTCTGAATTACAGATGGGGAAACTGAGGCTCAGAGTGGTTAGTCACTTGCCCACAGTCACAGAAGATTCACAGCAAGTTTGTCTGACTCCTGCACACACTGCTCCCTGCGGTGGGGTAAGGAGAGGGGCGGCAGCCAGTGGTGGAGTGGGAATGTCCAGTTGGTCAGCTGGTCATTGAACACGGTCTATGATGGCCTCAGCCTTGACCCACGGCCTCAAACAACCTGAACCCAGTAGGTTCGGGTGCTCACTAGACCCATGCCCAAGCCCAAGTCATCAAGGGGATCCAAGCGCTACCAGGGGGGTTGTGGGGCACCCAACAGCATTCCTGGTATGTGAACTAAAATATTGATACATTGAATCAAACTGACTATAATACAGGGAGGCCATGCTGGGACAGAGGAGGAGGCCAGAGCAAAGGGATGTGGAGAAGGAGTGCAGCCGGGAGGGCAGAGGTCAGGCTCCACAGATGGGCTGGCCTGAGTTTCAGCCCTGCCCCTTCACCGCTGTGTCATCTTGGGAATGTTAATTGACTTCTCTGAGCCTTCGTTTCTTCTGCAAAGTGAAGATAATAATAACCTGGCTCTCAGTGGATTGTTGTGAGGATCAAATGAGATAATGCATGTTAAAGCGCTTAGCACAGTGCCTGGCAAAAGTAAGTACCCCATTAATGGTAGCTGCAACCGTCATTCCTACAGTTAAAACGAGTTTTGAGTTGGGCCTTCAAGAATGCTTCTAGTATGTTCCTAGGGAGGAAGGGCATTACGAAGTGGGGACACGGCTAGAACCAGCAGAAGAATGCAAAGGTGCCTATTCCAGTGGGTCCACCCTAGAGCGTTGGCAAGGCCAGGGGGACCGGAAGGATTTGGTCTAAGAACTTGCCCAAGTGAACCCAGTAAGATCAGGGAAGACGGGAACAGGCTAGCCGGCACCTTTGCTGGCTGCGGCCAGGAGGGTGCAGCCCCCTGGGGAGGTCCTGGCTCTCTTGCCATGCTGCCCTCCTCTCCCTCCCTGGTAGGAGTCCTTCTCGCAGGCCCATATTTGCACAAATGCCTGCCTCACTGCTCACTCCCGAGCCCCAGCCAAGAGGGGCTATTTTAAGATCCCTGGACGGGAACACAGTTGGTGGGAACAGCCCCAGCCAGCAAGCTCCCAGTTCTCAAAAAAGGGAAAGGCCTGGGTGAATGGGCGGCCCCTGGGGTGTGCAGAGGGGCTGCCACGTCGACATGACCCTCTGCCCAGGCCAGGTGCCAGCGTCTCCTCCCCACAGGGGGATGTCAAAGAAATGTGAGTTGGGGTAGGACTCCAAGAGGTGGTCTTGTTCACTGGTGACTGGGTCGCCTAGGCCTCTCTTCTGCACAGCATCCAGACTTGAAAACACCAAGTCTGTGTTTCTGGGTTGCAGACTGACTCTACACTGTGCCAAGTCTCTTGTTAGCACTCACCACCCTTAGGCCATCAGGGGTTGGGGATACCTCATCCAGCCCCTACCAGAGCGGGAACACTAAGTGCCTTTGCTGGGAACCATCAATCTAGGAATATCATTTCTGAGGATGCACAGTCCAGTTTTTAAAACTCTGGTTGTTGAAAATAATTATAATTATAAAAGCTTTCTTTTTTATTTTGCAGAAGCCCTCCTCCTGTGGGGAAAAGACTGCAGACTTCAGGCAATCGTGGTTGGACATTTGCCCTGCCCCTTATTATATGGTCATGTCCACCCCCCTCACTTCAGTGGGCCTCCGTTTCCTCATGGGGTTGTTAAAATGCATTAATCATTAAAATTATTGTTTGCCTGGTACATAATGGTACTTAATATTTGGCAAGTTTGGGCTGATATTTTCTAGTTTGGTTTGGTTTTATACGTGCCTGAGTTTGTTGTATAGTGTTTTTGTGGGTGTATGTGCTATTTTTGCTTTTTGATTATGAAGAGCTAGTATAGATTAATATTTAAAGCACAGACTTTGAACCAGAGTGCCCTGAACCTCATCCCTGCCACATAGCAGCTAAGTCACCTTGGGCAAGTGACCTAACCTCCCTGAGCCTATGTCCTTGAAAGGGAGGTGGGGAGTTAACAAGATTACGTGTGGCAAGTGCCTGGCACAGGGAATGGCCCTGCTATTATTTTGTCATATACATTGTTCTTAGTTCTTCCCAATCAGGTGGCACAGAGCAATTCTAGTAAGCTCAATTCTAGCACTTTCTAACTGCCAGAGAGTCCCAGAAATAAAATGGACTGCCCTGGAAAAGAGTGATCTATCAGCAGAGACCAGAAGACCAGCCAGGAGGCTCTGGAAGAGGAAGGAGTGGCCCAGGTGTGTGTTGCAGGCTGGAGGGGTTGTTGAGCCTTTTTTTTTTTTTTTTTTTTTTGAGATGGAGTCTCGCTCTGTAGCCCAGGCTGGAGTGCAGTGGCGTGATCTCGGCTCACTGCAACTTCTGCCTCCCAGGTCCCTGTTAAGCAATTCTCCTGCCTTAGCCTCCCAAGTAGCTGGGATTATAAGCATGTGCCACCACGCCCAGCTAATTTTTGTATTTTTAGTAGAAATGGGATTTCACCATGTTGGCCAGGCTGGTCTTAAATTCCTGACCTTACGATCTGCCCGCCTCGGCCTCCCAAAGTGCTGGAATTACAGGCGTGAGCCACCGTACGTGGCCGGTTTTTGAGCTTTTAAAGTTCCCTTCCAGCCTTGAGAGGTCCAGAGCTGATGTCCAAGACCCCAGGCTCCCATGTGGGGCTGTCAGGCCTGCTGTAACTCACCCAGACCTGGGACAGGAAGGAGTGCAAGAGAGCCTGTGGGGGACATGGAATAAACAGCCTGTCTCCAGGGCAGACAGAGGCGCCAGGCCCCCTGCCCACTGGAGTGTCCTCCCCTCAGTCCCGCGGGATGTTTATCCTCTGCTCAGAGTTTACAGGACGTCTGGATTCACAAGATCCGGAATTCTGACTTTTCCCCCAAAGCTGTCAACCCCTCCTCTGGCTGGGTGGGTCTGAGTCTGTTTTGGGTGGAAGGCCCCAGCCCTGCCCTCAGCAGAAGCAGGAAACAGGTACAGAACAAGAAATGTCCTCTTCAGCCCCCGAGAGCCACTCCTGGCAGAGGAAAAGGCCACATCTGTGGGGGCGTGAGAAGAAAACAGTCAACGTCTCCCAGCGGCTGCGTAGGGAGAGGAGTGCTGGGGGCTCATGGGCTGCAGGGGCTCATGGATGGGGCAGAAAGGACTTCTTTTGCAGGTTGGGTTCAAAGGTCTGCACCCCAAACATTAAGCTACAAACCGATGGTACTTATCAAAGTCTGCCTTGCATATTGGCCTCTGTTACTGGGTCAGAGACCGCTGTTTTTATTGTGGTTGTTTTGGTGCATTGTGTGAGTGCGAATTTGTGGGTGGTATCTTGTATGGGTGTGTTTTGTTATTGTTTTAAGAGCCATCAGGTAAGAGCTGCTTATAGACAGGATGAATGTCGTCCTCTCAGATGCTGCTCTCTGCACCTGGCTCAGGGAGCTGGGGGCCAGCTTGCGATTAGGGCAGGATTAGCAGAAGAATGTCCTGAGAGCTACACACAACATAACACTTAGAGCACAGGCAGCAACTCTGAGACACATCACATCACCCTTGATGGCCATAGCCAAGGCCTCTATCCTCATCCTCCTGACTCCTAGAAAACTCACAGGCTTAAATCTCCCCCTGGCCTCCCTGCAGAAGCTTATCTCTGTGGCCTGAACTCTTAGGGGGCAATGTTGAGAAGCTGCTTCCGGTGGAGGTTTAAATATCTGGCCTAGGATGTTCTGTAAGTTTCTGTGAGCTGTGACCTTCAAGGAATTAGCCTATGGACAATGAAGAGCCTTTGAGAGTTATTGAGGAAGGTTCATTCCATTCATTGCACAAATATATATTGAATATCTACTATGTGCCAGGCACTGGGGACATAGTGGTGAACAACTAAAACAGTTCTTGTGTCACCAGGCTGGAGTGCATGGCGGTACAATCTTGGCTCACTGCAACCTCCGCCTCCCGGGTTCAAGTGATTCTCATGCCTCAGCCTTCCGAGTAGCTGAGGTTACAGGCGTGCACCACCATGCCTGGCTAATTTTTGAATTTTTAGTACAGATAGCATTTCACCATGTTGACCAGGCTGGTCTTGAACTCCTGACATCAAGTGATCTACCCGCCACAGCATCCCAAAGTGCTGGAATTAGACATGAGCCACTGTGCCTGGCCTATTCCCGAACTTATGTTCTAATGCAGGATGGGGCTCTAACAATATCAATATTTTAGGACAAGCCTACAGCTGAGGGGTTCTTGCTGGGCCCCTCTCCTCTCAGTCCTGTGCACCTCCTGCATGCATGGGGAACTGCTGGATCTTCTGGGAAGCCCATGACCTCAGCCCTCAGGGCATGTGGAGGAAGGTACAACGTCTCCAGAATGTGAAATCTTGCCAAATTTCCACTGGAAGGTCAGTTCTCATAAATATTGTGAGGAAAGAGGAAGAAATGGCTAGTGTGGAATCTGACCATTTCCAAAGTCTGGTTCCCAGGAAATAAGCCTCGGTAATTGCTCTAATGTGAGAAGGCAGCTTCAGGGTTTATGGCTGTGGGAGATGGAAGGCATCCAGCCAAGGACCCATGCAGATGCTGATGACAATTGCATGATGGTAACAGGGTTACCCCTGAAGCATTCTACAATTTGAAAAACACTTTTAGCCCAGGCGCCATGGCTTATGCTTGTCATTTCAACAGTTTGAGAGGCCGAGGCAGTAGAATTGCTTGAGGTCAGGAGTTCAAGACCAGTTCTGGCAACATAGCGAGATCCTTGTCTCTACAAAAAATAATTTAAAAATTAGCCAGACATGGTGGCATGCATCTGTAGTCCCAGCTATCCAGGAGGCTGAGAGGCAAGAGGATCACTTGATCCCCGTAGGTCAAGGCTGCAGTGAGCCGAGATCACACCACAGCACTCCAGCCTGGGTGACAAAGCATGATCCTGTCTCAAAAAAAAAAAAAGAACACTTGTATATCCATGACTTTATTTACTTCCTGGATCAACACATGAATGTAAATATTTCACAGAAGAAGCTGAGGCACAGGGAAAAGAAGTAACCTGTCTATAGCCATACAGTGAGGAGACAAGGGACAGAGCTTGGGATGAAAGTTGAGCCCCTGAGGTCCCTTTAACCTCAGCTACCCTAACCTTTGCCCCAGCTTAGGGAAAGTGAATGAGCACTGGAACCAGCAGTGGTTAGAGGTGGGTGCCTGTCATTAGGCAGCAGACGCAGAGCACCAAAGGCTATCCAAGTTATTTCTACCATGATCAGCTATGCTTTATGGAGAAATCTACATTGGAGAAAAATGTGTCTGGTGAGAGGGCTCCATGCCAGAGGGATAAGTTTTCTGAGTAAGCTCTGGAGAGAATTCAGGGGTCAGGCTGACCCTGATCTTTCTCTCCCCAGCAGTGTGCTCTTAGAAAAACCTAGGATTGTTCAGCCCTTCAGTCTGGCCAACACATGGCTATGTTCATAAATTCTTGTCTTCCATATTGGGATTCCCTTGTATTTTATCCCATTATCTCAACCACAGAGCTAGCTCTGACCCTGGCATTCCAGAATTACCTACAAATCTTCTCATTTTTTAGTCAGTTTCTTAGACTCTCAAGTTCAACAGGACCATCAGGCTTCTCAATGATACTATCGTATGTGCTCCCCAGCCTTTTATTAGTTGTTTTAAATGTCTGTCTCCCTGCTTCTGCCATCTGCTGACTGCAAACTGGCTTTTTGCAAATATACAGAGCAAAACTGTTCCCTCTGCCCTAAGGCAAGCAGTATCAGTCAGTATAGGCCAAGTTGCACTGCAGTAACAAGCAACCCCCAAATCTAAGAGGCTCAGCGCAGCAGAAGTGTCCTTATCACCTATGCTACATAGCCTGTGCAGGCTCGCAGGGCATGCTGTGCTTATCAGAATCATGCAGGGACATGGCGATGGATGCTTCATCACAACATGCTTCCACAAGTGCCAAAACAGAGTCAGAGGTCTGTAGACAACAGATCTGCAGAGGTCAAAAATCAGGCTCTGGAGTCTCTGTTCCAGCCACATATTTCCTTTGAGCAAATTCATCTCCTTAACTGTCAGTTTCTCATCTATTAAATGAGGACAATGAAAAAGTACTGACTTCACAGGTTTGCTATGAGGCTGAGAGGATGGGTGTAAGCCCATAACATAAAGTCTGGCTCACAGGAAGAACTCAATAAATGTCAGCTGATAGGAAGTTGGCAGAATATTCTGTTCACTTAATTGTGGCTACCATCTCTAGAGAGAACAACCCTGGTTCTTTCCACTGTTCCTTGCTTTAACCAGTTTAATTTCTTTGAAGAGTTAAGGAATCGTCTCTTCCTAATTGTCATTTTCGTATTATTTTTGACGCATTTTTATCCCATCAGAGAGATTCAAAGCTGAGGCAGAAAAAGGTAACCCCAAACTAGATTTATCCCGTTCAACTTTCATTACCAAGTCTTTCTGAGAAGTCCAAAGAAGGAAGATCAAATTTGGAAAAGAATCTTTGCTTGATATAAAACTCAATGGCAGATAGACAGAGAAATCAAACTGGAACGTCAGAATTGGAGGGGACTTTTAGAACGAGACCCATCCTCTCCTCTCTTTTACAGATGGGAAAACAGAAGTCCAGAGAGGAAAATAGACCGATACAGTGTCACGCCGCAATTCAGTGTCAGAGTTGGGACCAGAATCTACTTCCTTTAATCCCAGCCATGGGGCTTTCCATGTACTACATAAGAGGACAACATTCTTCAGCACTGGGATGGGGGAGGAGGGGATCTCCTGGAATTATGGCTTGTCCTCATTTCACAGAGTTGTACTCCAGCAGAGCTGTAAAGTTAAGAGTCCTATAAACATTACCTTATTAAGGCTTCTTGGAAACCCAAGGTCACAACTCCTCTGGATCATGGGACATGAGCTGAGCATCCAGTGAACAAACAGATGGTAATGTTACATTTTTCACTTCGTTAATGCAACCTGGCTTCTAATTATAGGATTTGTTTAACGGTCCTGGGTGGTTTATGAAGGCTTGGAGTCAGCCTGCAGTCCTGAGGGTGGCTGAGGAGTATCAGACCAGGAGACGCACGCAGGGGTTGGGGCCTCAAGGCAGGGAGGGGAGACGAGGACAAACAGAGTCAACTTCAGCCAAGGCCTGGAAGAGGATATTTAAGTAATTTTCCCTAATCTAACCGAGCTGCTCCCAGTTGGAAATCATTTCTAATAACGTCTGTGGTGCCGTAACCCTTTCATACATGGGTGGTGAATATGCATTTGTTCTATGGGAATTAGGTGAAATAATTATCATATTACTCTAGTCATCCATGTCAAATTGAATTCCCCTGCAATGGTGGTGACCAATGCAGTGACCCCCTCCCTGTCCCTGGGGAAAGATGGCTCAGGGGCCTGGCTCCATCTCTTTGTCTGTCACTATAGTTAAGCTCATGATCTAAGGAGGCAACAGGTGGAGACTGGTCGGGGGCAGAATGGGATCATTATGGAGATGAAAGGCTTCCAGCCTCATGCAGCCAATCTGGGATACAAGGGTCTTGTGAAGACTCTCCCACGCCCAGATGCTTAAGGTCCAGCCCAGCTACCACATAGTCACATCCCTCTCCTCATTCAGGGCTCTGTTGCAAGCTCAGCCTGGGCCCCCACTGCTTAAGGAAACCCCCCCAAAACCCTCGTCATGTCCCAAGTTTTCCAAATCTCACAGAACCTCCATTCCTGAGTTAGTACACACACACACACACACACACACACATACACACACACGCACAGAAATCCACAAGGCCCTCTAAGTCCCTTCACCAACCCAGCTCCGTAAACGCTTAAAGCTAGGTAAGTGATTTCCAATGTAGGGTGTCATTTGAGGCTTAGGAAGACTATCAGGTCTTCTATTTTTACCTCTGTCTTTTCTCATTTCTAATTTTTATTTGTGTTAAAGAAACATATTAGTATAATAGCACCTTGTAGAATTTATAAATAAAGATTCATTTTTAAAAATAACATTAAATTAAAAAAATTTTAATAAACTGTTATTTATTGTTAGGGGTTTATGATAAAAAAGGATTGGGACCCCTGGACCAGGATTTTGTTTTTTTATGGGGAGTTTTTTCTTTGTGTTTTTTTGTTTTGTTTTTTCTTTGAGAGAGTCTGATTCTGTTGCCCAGGTTGGAACACAATGACGCTATCTCAGCTCACTGCAACCTCCACCTCCCGGGTTCAAGTGATTCTCCCACCTCAGCCTCCTGAGTAGCTGGGATTACAGGCACCTGCTATCATCCCCGGCTAATTTTTGTATTTTTATAGAGATGGGATTTCACCATGTTGGCCAGACTGGTCTTGAACTCCTGACCTCAGGTAATCTGCCCATCTTGGCCTCCCAGACTGCTGGGATTACAGTACAGGAGTGAGCCACTGCTCCCAGCGTTGGACCAGGATTTTGAACTCAAAGCCTCTTAACCCTGGGTGGGATGGTCCCAGCCTGTCGGGACTGGGAAGAGCAGGGAGAAAGACACCCAGGCTTAGAGGCACAGAGAACCTCGGCCACGGGGGTGTCACCAAGTGACTGTCTGCCCCAGGCAAAGTTTCTATCCTTTAACACCAAGATAAAATGGCTTCAGCTCCCAACCCACACCATCAGAGAGTGCAGGGAATTCTTCCCAATTTTAGAGTTTTAGGGGGCTTAAGTTTCTGCTAAAGTAGTCCTTGGCACAGCCTGCTGTTTCACGGCACTGGCTCCCGATTGGGGCTCCTGTCTCCGAGGCTACTACCCATTCCCCCACCCACTGGGCCCCCTAAGCACCTCTCCTTCATCTCCCAAGTGTCATTCCTGGGAATGCAATGCTGAAAGCATGTCAGGCCCATCACTGAGCTGTCAGTGGAGGAGGGCGACCGACCGGCGTGCAGTGGAGGAGGGCGACTGGCCGGTGTGCAGTGTGCAGTGGAGGAGGGCGACTGGCCGGTGTGCAGTGTGCAGTGGAGGAGGGCGACTGGCCGGTGTGCAGTGTGCAGTGGAGGAGGGCGACTGGCCGGTGTGCAGTGTGCAGTGGAGGAGGGCGACTGGCTGGTGTGCAGTGTGCAGTGTGCAGTGGAGGAGGGCGACTGGCTGGTGTGCAGTGAAGGAGAGTGACTGACCGGTGTGCACGACTTCACCATTGACTATAAGCTCTGCAAGCCTAAAGGTCACTATCATGACCCCAGGAACTTCTCATCGGCCTTGTCTCACATTAGTCCCCAGCCTCCTACAGTTCCCAGGCCTCCTCCTTCAAAGGATGTCCTCCTTTCTCCCCATGCCCTGCCCTCTTTCCCAGCTTCTCATCCCCTTGCTGTCTCTCCAAGGCTGCCTGGAGAAACTCAAAATTTCTGTGACACAGGCCTCTTGTACATTGCAGGTGGGAGTACACAATGGTTACAACCCACATGAGGGAGGTGGGTAACGGGATAGAGCAATATCTATGAGAATCACAAATGCGCAAGGAATTTGACCCAACAGTCAGTCTTCTATGCCTTTGTCCAACAGAGGCAGCCCCATGTGGAAATGACATGAAGACCAGGACAGGCTTTGCGCGTTGTTTGTAATCGCAAAGGACTTTTACATCTATCTTTTCTAATTTCTATCTTTTATTTGTGTTAAAGGAATCTATTAGCACAATAGCATCCTCAAAGTGCTCATCCTTATAGGAAGCGTTGCATGACTTATGGCACATCCATGCCGTGGAACCCTATCCAACCACTCAGAGAATGAGGTAGCCCTCAGTAGAATGATACACTCCAATAGCCAATAGCTGTTAGTAAGCAAATGAATAAGGTGCATAAGAATGTGAATAGTACACCCCAATCTGTACCCCAAAAATGCAGGGACTGTACATACGTATACTTGTAAGTGTATGTGCTTGTATTTGCATAGACTCTCTGGAAGTCTATATAAAAAGTTCAGAGTGATTTTCTCTGGGGAGGGGAATTAGGTTGATAAGGGGGTGGGGTTAGGAGGGAAGTTACTCTTCACAGAACACCCTGTGTACCTCTGTGATGGTGACAATGTATAGATATTGTCTATTCAAACAATAAATACTATTTTTAAATGAAAACATAAATTGCTGCTACCGTATGCTGTGGATCACTTCATTTTCTCTCTTTCTCTCCCTCTGGAGGCTGGGCCCAAGAGGCCTTACCTTTGAGTCAATAAGGTCACCTAGAAGTGAGTCATGTCTTACCCCTCTAAGGCTCAAACAGCCACAGTCTCTGCATCTGTGTACGTGTGTGTGTGCGTGTGTGTCTGTGTGTATGAGGAAGGGATTGTTTTCCCCTTTCCTTCCTCAGCAGCAAGTTACCTAACCCCTTTATTGTACAAATAGAAAAACTGAGGTCCAATCGTCCATCCAATGTCACCCAGTAAGTCATCCTCTGAGTGGCTCTGAATCAGCCTCTGGGCTTTGACTTAGGCTGTTCCCTTTGCTTCAGTGTCCTTCTCTGCCATTTTTACTCTTCAGGTCTCAGTGCATGGCTTCCAAGAAGCTTCCCAGATCCCCCAGTAGAAAATGAGATTTCAGCGTGCCCTATGCATCCCTGTGGCTCTGTACAAGTTAGCAATTGGCTCTTTACCAACCTGCCTTGCCCAACAGAGGGTGGACGTTCCCTGAAAGCAAGGACTTGGTCTTTGTCTCTGGAGCCCCAGGCCTAGTTCAGTGTGAAGCCTAGAACTTCAGTGTTTAAGACCTGAATAAATAAATGAATAAATGCATGAGTGCATTAATTCCTCCATCTTCCGAAACCCTCTTGTTTCACTGAACCCTCTCATATCACTTAACATTGTCTTCCTTATAATGTAATTATTTCTGGGCATATCTGCAGTGGACACCTTCTTCCTACCTCCCTCCCTCTCTTCCTCTCTTCCTCCCTTCCTTCCTTCTTTCCTTCCTTCCTCCAGAATGTATTCTCAGACAGACAGAGATTCTGAGAACATTATTTGAGCCTCCAGCCATACCTAAAGCTGAACTACCCATGGACTTTTCAGTCACATGAGCCAATGAACTCCACTTTGTTTTGAAGCCACTAAGAGTTGAGTTTCCATTCTTCTCTGAAAAAGAGTGTTGAGGAATGTAGTGAATTGGGAACTGATCATAATCCTACAAGACACAATGCCAAACACAATAACTCTGAATGTTGAAATCCTGAAAAATCAAAATCCTGAAAATAGAATTCTGAAAAAATCATTTAAAAATGCGTTAAAAGATATTTATTTATAGATTTAAAGGGAATTTAATTGAGAAACATATCAAAACATGTCAGGACACTTTACAGACCACTTTACACAGTAAGATAGGCAATAAAGACATACACATTTTTGCAAGATAAACACTCAGGTACACTAAAAACAGTCGCGCGAGTCTCACAGTTTTGCGCAGATGAACTGTGTTCATGAAGAAATAGGTCAAAAAGAGAAATGTACAAATGCATATCACTATGGTTGTTAATTGTGTGTGCCCAGCTTTCTAACTGTGGCCATCTGAAATACCATGACAAACAATCTAAGTCTTTTGACAAGATCAATAAAAAACTGCAATGGGTCACCACTGCAAATACAGTCACCCAAAGAACCGAGATCTTGAGAAATTTTATCTTTCACAAATGCACATGTACAAAAAGGACTTCTCTTCATTTATTGAGGAAGTTTCAATGCCTCTACATACACGCATTACGCTTACAAAGTCCACGTTGTGATAATGCACTTTTGTGGAGTCAGATTTGCAAAAACACATGAAACTAATTAGGATTCTTTAAAAGTCTTTGCAGAATTCCAGTATTGGAAATGATGTGAAGATGATATGAAAACTGTATTACAGGGATAGATTGTGGACAATTACACAGAGATAGTCCATAAGAGCTGGCCAACTTTCACAATCATTCACTATATTTTGAAGTCTTGCATGAAGATGAAAAGCTGTTTTGTTCTTTTAGCGTATGGCTCTGCTTGGAGAATACGTCACACTCATTTTCTACGTGGCGCTGCTCTTTCTGAAACTCCTCTGTGATTCTATATGCATAGCCATGAGCCTTCCCTATTAAATGTTCCCATCTTTTTTTTAACTTTTGTTTTAGGTTCAGGGGTACAGGTGCAAGTTTGTTATATAGGTAAATTTAGCATCACAGGGACTTTGTGTACAGATTATTTCATCACCCAAGTAGCAAGCATAATATCTGATAGATACATTTTTTTATCCTCTCCCTCCTCCTACCCTTCACCCTCAGGCAAGCCCCAGTGTTTGTTGTTCCCTTCTTTGTTTCCATGTGTTCTCAGTGTTTAGCTCCCACTTATAAGTGAGAACATGTGGTATTTGATTTTCTATTCCTGCATTAGTTCTCTTAAGATAATGACCTCCAGCTCCATCCATGTCGCTGCAAAGGACATGATCTCTGTTTTTTAATGGCTGCATAGTATTCCATGGTGTATATGGGCTACATTTCCTTTATCCAGTCTGCCATTGATGGGCATTTAGGTTGACACCATGTCTTTGCTACTGTGAGTAATGCTGCAGTGACACTGCAATGATGCATGTGTCTTTATAGAACTATTTATATTCCAAATTTTCCCATCTTCTGCACCATGTTTTTATGGTGTTTTTGGCTCACAGAAATTCATTCCACATCCACTCATATACAGACCACAGATGTGGTGGAAATAATGCTGGTGATTGAACAACAACACCATTATGTAAGTGTCTTCTTATCCTACTGTGCACATAATTACTTCTGAACCAGTCAGTGATTTCACTGGCTTCTTCAGGCAAATGCGACTTTAATTCATTAAACGCTCCTTAAATGTTATCAACTGGAAGGAATGCCAATGCAGTCAAATGACGCATTTTTATTTTTTAATTACTTTTTATTTTTATTCTTTTGAGAAGGAGTCTTGCTCTGTTGCCCAGGCTGGAGTGCAATGGTGCAATCTCAGCTCACTGCAACCTCTACCTCCCAGGTTGAAGCAATTCTCATACCTCAGCCTCCTGCGTAGCTGGGACTACAGGTATGTGCTACCATGCCCAGCTAATTTTTGTATTTTTATTACAGATGGGGTTTCACCATGTTGGCCAGGCTGGTCTTGAACTCCTGGCCTCAAGTGATCCATCTGCCTTGGCTTCCCAAAGCGCTGGCATTACAAGTACTGGGATTACTGGGCCACCACACCCGGCCCGCAGTTTTAAACTGAAGTTGTTGTTGTTGCCGTATCTTGTGGCCAATCCACTCATCTGAATTTTCTGCCAAATGCAGTGGGCTGAATGAAAAAACTAAACTGTATTGCTAAGACCTTGAAATTCACTTTTAGAAGCTTGATCACACCTAATTCCAAATCTGTCAGTATGGTTTGAGGATTCAGTTGAAACCCATTTTCTTTTGCAAAGTTCACAAAATCTTCAAATCAGTGTTGATAAAGTGCTTCACTTTTTCCAGTCATTAATATACACAGAAGCAGATACATTCCAGAAATTTCAGATCTAACAGGGACATGAATTGTATATAGTTGATCTTTTAAGAAAAACAAAAACAAAAACAAAAAAACAGGACATTTTGAAAGTGCCATTCATTGGCCAAAGTGAAGCATGTGCTAGTTTTTCTGTTAGATTTATAGTTAATATAAAAAGTCTATCTTCTTTAACAGTCAAACCCCTTATCGAGAATAGTTTGGCTGGGTGCAGTGGCTCTGTTATTTCAGCACTTCAGGAGGCTGAGGCAGGTAGAACGCTTGAGTCCAGGAGTTTGAGACCAGCCTGGGCAACATGGAGAAATCCCATCTCTACAAAAAATACAAAAAATGTAGCCAGGCTCAGTGGTGTATGCTTGTAGTTCCAGAAGGCAGAGGTGGGAGGATCACCTGAGCCTGGGAAGTTGAGGCTGCAGTGAGCCATGATCGCACCATTACACTCCAGCCTGGGTGACAGAGCGAAACCCTGACTCAAAAAAAATAAAAATAAAAGAAAGAATAGTTCACCATGTAATGTGCTTTGTAACACTGGAGGAAAAACACCTCGATATCAGCAAATGCCTTTGGTTCAGAAGGTCGCTGAACTGGTCGAACTCTTCTCATTCTCTGACGAAGGGCGTTTTTTTAAGGCAAGCATGGTGCTATATGGGAAGGGGAGAAGTTGTACCCAATTGAATAATTTGGCAGGAGAGCGTTCTTGTATTTTTCACCTGTGTCTTCACTTCTTTGATATTTGAAATACTCACCGCACTTGTACTTGGAGAGTGGTTATGGTCTACACATTCTGCAAGTGTATGTTGTCCATTTGAGTGGTTATTGCTCAGCCATTGCAATTAAGTGATATTCTGGCTTTTGCAGCACCAATAATAACTCATTTTTAAACTTTTTTTTTTTTTTTTTTTTTGAGATGGAGTTTTGCTTTCACCCAGGCTGGAGTACAGTGGTGTAATCTCTGCTCACTGCAACCTCCACTCCTTGGGTTCAAGCAATTCTCCCACCTCAGCCACCTGAGTAGCTGGGATTATAGGTGCCCGCCACCAGGCCTGGCTAATTTTTGTATTTTTAGTAGAGACAGGGTTTCGCCATGTTGGTCAGGCTGGTGTCAAACTTCTGACCTCAGGTGGTCCACCCGCCTTGGCCTCCCAAAGTGCTAGGATTACAGGCATGAGCCACCGCAGCTGGCCCATTTTTAAACTTTTATTTTTTACCTTAAGTAGCCTTGTACACTTCACTATCACAGCCTTTTTGTGAGGGAACAATTTCACAGATCTCTTTCATTGTGTTGTAAGAAACATAATGAAAAGAAATGCTATTCTGTTTCCCTAGTACCAAATCTGTATTAGTCAGGGTTCTCTAGAGAGCTAGAACCCATTGGATGTGCATGTAGATGTATGAGAGATTTATTAGGGGGATCGACTCACATGATTACAGTGGCTGAGAAGTATCGCAACAGGCCGTCTACAAGCTGGAGATCCTGGGAGGCTGGTAGCATGACTCAGGCGGAAAGCCCCAGGACCCAGGGGCCACTGGTGTAAGTCCTAGAGTCCAAAGGCTGGCAAAGCTGGAGTTCTGATGCTCAAGGCAGCAGAAATGTCTGTCCCAGCTCTCAGAGAGAGACCAATTGCCTTCTGTATTTGTTTTCTCCTGGCCCCCTGCCTATTAGATGATGCCCACCAACACTGAGGGCAGATCTTCCCCACCTATTTCACTCAGACCCACACACAGATCTCCTCTAGAAACATCCTCACACACACCCAAAATAATGCCGTATTAGGTTTCTAGATAGCCCTTCATCCAGTCAAGTCGATACCTAAAATTAAGTCCATAAGTCCACCCCTTGTCAAGTCGGCCCCAAGACACACCTCCAGAAACCATACCCAGTTTCCAAATAAAGACAACAACAAGGTAATAGCTCTGCCTAACATGATGAAACCATCCCGTGATTGTGATTTTAGGGATTTTAGATATTAGAGATTTAGACTTTAGGGATTTTAATCTTTTGGGACTTTAACATTCAGGATTATCATGTTTGAGATTATATCTTTCAAGATGATGATCCAAACTCCAGTGAACTAACACTTCCCCTTAACTGTATCGGAAAGGGTCTGATTTCCCTTCCTAGCTACCTGGGTGCTGAGCACAGCACTCTGTACATAATAAACACTCATACGTTTTTGAGAAAAGAGAGCAGCAGACTCAGGCACAGCCCTTACAGAGCTAGTGATGGAGGAGGGCAGACCCAGGCAGAACAATTCTTTACTGTATTAGTCCGTTTTCTCGCTGCTGATAAAGACATACGCCAGACTGGGCAATTTACAAAACAAAGAGGTTATTGGGGCTGGGCCCAGTGGCTCACGCCTGTAATCCCAGTACTTTGGGAGGTTGAGGTGGGCAGATCATCTGAGGTCAGGAGTTCGAGACCAGCCTGGCCAACATGGAGAAACCCCATCTCTACTAAAAATACAAAAATTAGCCGGGCATGGTGGCAGGCACCTGTAATCCCAGCTACTCAGGAGGCTGAGGCAGGAGAATCACTTGAACCTGGGAGGAAGACTTTGCAGCCAAGATGTCGCCACTGTATTCCGGCCTGGGTGACAGAGCGAGACTCAATCTCAAAAAAAAAAAAAGAAGAAGTTATTGGACTCACAGTTCCACGTGGCTGGGGAGGCCTCACAATCATGGCAGAAGGTGGAAGGCACTTCTTACATGGCAGCAAGAGAGAAGAGAGCTTGTGCAGGGAAACTCCCCTTTTTAAAACTATCAGATCTCGTGAGACTCATTCGCTATCATGAGAACAGCATGGGAAAGACCTGGCCCCATGATTCAATTATCTCCTACCGGGTCCTTCCCATAACACATGGGAACTATGGGAGCTACAAGACAAGATTTGAGTGGGGACAGAGCCAAGTCATATCACTCCCTTAACATTCTCCAGGGCCCTGCCCGGGTGCTGTCAGGTGGGCAGAGAGTAGCAACCCTGTTCACAGCTGGGGCATCAGGGATCTCAGCCACACAGCAAGTTAGTGGCACAACTGGGCCAAAGGCTTGGCCTCCTGATTCAGTTCCCTTCTAAATCCTTTACCTATCATCCAAGAATAATGCTGGGTTTGGACTGCACATGCACACAATTGCACACAATACTCTGGACATAAACAAGAAAAATGGTAGTGGTGGGAAGTTGGTCATGGTTGGGAGAAGACAATTATCTTTTTTTTTTTTTTTTAATCTCAGTAAGAAATAACAAAGAAACAAATTTGAGTGGGTGGGACAGCCTTGTGGAACAAATTTGCGAAGTTAGTTCCCAGCATGTGGCACAAGGTTCCTAACTGTGTTGACTGTGAGCACTACCATGTTTGTTGAGTGAATTGTGGACGGTGGGGTTTTGTGTTAGGTGGATTTGATTAGCTGTGGCTGTCACCCTATAGTTAATAATAGGGTCGGGGCTCCTCCAGTCCTCACCTCCTGGTTTCTGAGGACAGTGCTGTTTCTAATACCCCAGAGGCATGTGCTCAGTGGCAGGAATTTTCGCCAGCTGCAAAATGACCAGGGCAGGGTGGCAGACAGAGGATGTTGGATTTAGGTCAGGGATTTGGTGGATTGATGCTGCATCCATTCCAACCTTCGTTACTGCAGAGCCTTGTAAGCTAAAAGCTACATTTCCCAGATTTCCTAGGGTTCTGGAGGGAGGTTACCTTCCTGTTTCTTCACAGTGGCTACTGGCAAGCACCCCATTTGAGTTTGTCCACATCAGTGGTCCCTTACCCATGTTAAGCATTGAACTATGTCCCCCATCCCCAAATTTCTATGTTTAAGTCCTAATCCCCAACACCTCAGAATTTGACCTTATTTGGAAACGGGGTTGCCGCAGATGTAATTAGTTAATATGAGCTCAGACTGGAGTAGGGTGGGCCCCTAATCCAATATGACTTATAAAAAGAGGACCTTTGGAAACAGCACATGCAGGGAAAACACCACGTGAAGATGAAGGCAGAGATCAGGGTGATACATCTACAAGCCAAGAAATACCAAAGATTGCCAGCAAGCCACTAGAATCCAGGAGGCTTGGAACAGATTCTCTCTCACAGCCTTAGAAGGAGCCAGTTCTGCTGACACTTATCTCGGACTTCTAGCCTCCAGAACTATGAGATAAATTCCCATTGTTTAAGCCACCCTGTCTGGAGTACTTGGTTATAGCAGCCCTGCCTGACTGACACAATCGGTCGCTGACTTTGTGGGTGTGGCAGAGGCAGAAGTGGCCTCCTAACCCTGGACATAGCTGCAGCGGTGTGTTCTTCACATGACAGTGGAGCTCCCCCTCCAGAGTCCACTGTAGTCAGAGTTATCCAGATAAACAGAGCCAACAGAATATACAGACACATAAAAGAGGAGAGTTATCTCGGAAACTGGCTCACATGATTACAAAGGCCGGCAAGTCCCATATTTTGCCATTTGCAAGCTGGAGGACCAGGAAAGCTGCTGGTATGACTCAGTCCAGGTTCAAAGGCCTGGAGCCAGGGGTGCCACTGGTATAAGTCCCAGCGTCCCACGGAGCAAGAACCAGGAGCTCTGATGTCTGGAGATAGGAGAAGATGAATGTCCCAGCTCAAGAAGAGAGAATTCACCCTTCCTCCACCCTTTTGTTCTAGTCAGGCTCTCAATGGACTAGATGTTGCCCCTCTGCATTGGCAAAAAGCGATCTGCATTGAAAAGCCAATCTCTTCCAGAAACACCCCAACAGACACATCCAGGAGCAATGCCTTACCAGCTATCTGGGCATCCCATAGCCCAATCAAACTGATACATAAAATTGACCATCACATCACTTCTGATGGCAGCAGAGGTAGCAACGGCCCCGACAGAATAATTATGTGTTTTTCAAAGTCATTTCCAAGGGTCCTTTCTAGGGCCTGCTTCTCTAATTTTCCTAATTGCGTAAGCTTTCAATTCCCTGTAGTAAATCCCTTTCTGCTCAAATGAGCAGGAATAGTCACTTTCCTACACATGGACCCTGACTGGTAAGACTTGATTAGACAATGGATACTGAATTAAATTTTCAATTTTGCACAGTTGCCATACATAAATTCTAAAACAAAGTAAGCTATCAAGGTCTTGTTGTATGCCTTTTTTAAAGTGATAATTGGACTGGGTGTGGTGGCTCACGCCTGTAATCCCAGCACTTTGGGAGGCTGAGGCGGGTGGATCACCTGAGGTCAGGAGTTCCAGACCAGCCTGGCCAACAGGGTGAAACCCCATCGCTACTAACAATACAAAATGAGCCGGGTATGGTGGCATGTCTCTACTAACAATATAAAATTAGCCAGGTGTGGTAGCATGTGCCTGTAATTCCAGCAACTTAGGGGGCTGAGGGAGGCTGAGGGAGGAGAATCGCTTGAACCCAGGAGGCAGAAGTTTCAGTGAGCCGAGATTGCACCACTGCACTCCAGCCTGGGTGACAGAAGAAGAAACCTTCTCAAATAAATAAATAAATGTGATAATTGTCTTTTCTTCTAATCGCTAAAAACAAGAAATGCTCAATGAAAATCAAGACAAAAATCAAATACAGAAAACTATACTGAAGTAAGCCCAAATCACCCCAGATTCCCACCACCCGGAGATAACTTCTGTTCTTATTTCACTGAACATTCTTTCACACATCACACAGTGCATTCTACATGCACAGTCACATGTGTTCCCCTGCACAGTTCAGGGTGCAATTAGTGTGGCCTGGTTTTCCTCGAAACTTCAAGTGTTCAAGCCCCATGTGCTGGTGATAGCAGGAAGTCCAACATGCAGCCCAGCTGCTCTCTACAGGGTTCTCACTGCCTCCCGCTTACACACAGAGGGTTCCCATACAGGCGTCTTGGAAGGAGGTGTCCAGTCCCACGTGGTCCTGTATCAATGCACTGACCATGGTGGAAGGACATGAATAACCGAGCAGAAGCTAATCCTGGTGAGTAATATTCGAGCTGTCAGTCAGGTTCACTACTCCCAAAGCAGACACAGTGGTGGAAGCCAGTGCTCCCCCTAGACCAGAGAAGGGCTCCAAGCCAACCACCCAGGGCCCTTCAATGCAAGCCTTTCCCACAAAGATTTGGGAGGACTGGGCTACACCATTGTTCCCCTTGCCATAACCATTCTTCCCTGGCGATCAACACAAAAGGTGTATTACATCCTTCTCCCAGGACAATGAGTCAATTCACCCTCCCCTGCCATTCCCAGAGATACTACCTTTGGGCACTCCACAGTGACTTCCTGTCCTGGCCTGGCTATGCAGTAGATAAGGGAAGAGACAACACACAAATTCAACCTCCAGCAGGGCGCCTTGCTACTCTCACACTTACCCTCTCCTGACACACACACATACGTACACATCATTTGACTTAAAAGGGATTATACAATTTATCTTCTTCAATACCATGCTTTTAAAAATAAAAAATAAAAAAAACTTGGGCCGGGCACAGTGGCTCACACCTGTAATCCCAACACTTTGGGAGGCCGAGGCAGGCAGATCATAAGGTCAGGAGATCAAGACCATCCTGGCTAACACGGTGAAACCCCGTCTCTACTAAAAATACAAAAAATTAGCTGGGCATGATGGCGGGCGCCTGTAGTCCCAGCTACTCGGGAGGCTGAGTCAGGAGAATCGCTTGAACCTGGGAGGCAAAGGTTGCAGTGAGCCAAGATCGCACCATTGCACTTCAGCCTGGGCTACTCAGTGAGACTCCATCTCAAAAAAACAAACAAAAAAAAAAAAAGAAAGAAAGAAAACTCAATAGCAAGTTGTAGACAGTTTTTTGTTTGTTTTGTTTTGTTTTGCTATGTTTTGTTTTGTTTTGTTTTGAGACAAGGTCTCGTTCTATAGCCCAGACTGGAGTGCAGTCATGCAATCTCGGCTTACTGTAGCCTCTGCCTCACAGGCTCAAGTGATCCTCCCCCTTCAGCCTCCCAGGGAGCTGGGATTACAGGCACACTCCACCAGGCCCAGCTAATTGTTTGTATTTTTTGTAGAGACGGGGTTTCACCATGTTGCCCAGGATGGTCTCAAATTCCTGGGCTCAAGAGATCCTCTTGCCTCAGCCTCCCGAAGTGCTGGGATTCCAGGTGCGAGCCACCGCGCCTAGCCATGTGGACAGCTTTCCATGGTATGATGTTCTGAGAGGCAAATAATTATAGGCATTTCATCACTAATTGTCCATGTTCCCATCTCGCATATAACAACTCTACCAACAACAACAAAAAAAAAGTTTTATGTTCATCGAAGAGAATATATGGAGCTTGATTTTTAACCCAGGGGTTATGGGCCTTTTCAATGTAAAATTATTTCCCAACCGGCCACCTCCGAACTGAGCCTTCTGGGTAGAATTAGTGTGAATTCAGGGTTGCAGATTAGGGACAGGTTGGGAGGTGAGAACAGAAAGGGTGAAGTAAAGTCCATAGGATCTCAGGGCTGGAAGGGACTTGCCAAGTTGTCCAGCCTCTGCTTGCATTCCCTTAGTAACAGGGAGCTCACCACGTTACCAAGACAGCTTGTTAGCCCACTTCATCCTTGGTTAGTTCCACTGGCTTAAAAAGTATTTCCCACGTGGATCTAGATTCCATCTTCCTAAAGGTTCCAACTAAAGGTACCAATTCAAGGTTTCCCTTGGTCACTCTGTAGAGAAGTAGAGCCGGCTCTCCCAGGGCCCATGAGTCCTCTGTTCTCCTGGACAGCATCCCCCTCCCCCTGACTAAACACACCCTCTGAAAACACAGGACTCACCGATGCAAACTCACTCTCATAGTCAGCTCCTAACAGGAACCTCCCTTCACCTCCCAAGAAGCCTTACTCACACATACCAAGCCGCAGTCTGTCGACCGGTTTTCTCAAGGAATGGAGGGATTTCAAGGCTGCCTCTCCCCGTCTGGAAAGAAAAGCCACTTCACACAGTGAGTGGTTCATAATGTAAAGTGTTCATAACTCCCAAGAGATAGTATGGGCAGGAAATAGAAACAGCTTCCAAATATTTGAGACAGATTTATGGACACTGAGTCACAAATGGCTGCCATATACTTCTCCTTTTGAGCTAGTTTGGTGCCAGACTACCTCTCTTCTGATGTTCAAGGACCTGTCTCCAGGTCGCTTCAGTTCCTTGTCTTGACCTCCCGCAATGGGCTTTCTGCTGACCAAGCCTGTTGACTCACAGACGTAGCCGACCAAAGCACTCAGCCAGGTGCAGATTTTGGGCATTGAAATGGTGGAGCTCTCTCCACAGCTTGCACTGCTAGTTTTTCTCTTTGTTCCTGATGACGAATTCTCTACTGTTTATACAGTAGCAGAACTCACAGAAGCATAACTTACATTTCACAGCCTCCAGAGTGGACTTTACATAAACACGATGTTTCTGTTAGGCCGGCTTTATCTTCCCCCTAGAATCTGTCGGTGGTGCTTTGGAGTATTCAACTGGGCCACTGTGCAGGGGTAGGGAGTGGTGTCACAAGCCTTCCCTAACCCACCATCTCTGACCTGCACCCCAGGGCATGCACATGAAAGGAATACATCTTCTTGGTTTGGAAAAGAAGGGGATGACATTAGTGGCGAAACCTCTGTGTCGGGGTCTTGCACCGCAACTCTGAGTCATAGCTTACATCCATCAAGCCCTCACTCTGAAGAGGCTCGGGGCTAAACCTTCACAACCATTGTCTCAGTCATGTTACTCACCCTGTGCTACAGAGGAGACAGTGATCTTCACAGAAGTTAGTTCGTGGAGGGCTTTTCCCAGCCCCACCGTTGGGAGAAGAGGGGCAGGGCTGAGCCAAGTCTGACTGGAGTCCTGCTCACCTTCCCCCAGGACTGCACGGGCCACCTCGCCCAGCCCTCATGGCAATGCTGAAGGCAGGTGTGATTCTCACCATTTTATTACCCAGGGGGAAAGGGAGGCACCAGCGGGAAAGGGAGGCTGGGAGCGGCAGTTTAATAACCTGTCCAGACCTCACAGCTAGGAAGTGGCCAAGGCAGGAAGAAGCCCACCAGCCTCTCAACACCAACAGAATTCTTTCCTCAGAAGGAATGAGGGAGGGTAGAGGGGTAAGCACATGGCATTTTTAATCCTCCTGTTGGACTGGGAGCCTCTTAAGGTCAGGGACAGTGTCTGATTCAGCACCCCACCCCTCAAGTGGCCCCACTCAGGATGTCACAAGGCCCTGTGTGCTACTGGAGGGGGTCCTGGGGTCGGTGACAGGCAGACCACAGCCTCTGGCCTGGAACGAGCAGAGAGGGGTTGGCAGGCCCATCCAGGCTGGGGGTCTGAGGAACTGTGAACGAGGCTGTGAACAGAGACCGCTGGGGTCCAGCAGACCTGGCCACAGAAGGGAAGCTCTGCACAGTGGAAGGCAGGACCGGGTGGCAGCCCCGGGAGCAGGCCCTGCTGGCCCCTGGGAGGAGCCCTCCATGGGCCTCAGCACGACACTCCTAGGCTGGCAGCTGAGGCCTGGTTCCCGTGATCCCTTGATTTGTCTTTTCTGACCTTTCTTCACAGAGACCCTAGGAAGCCTGGGGACCCAGAGCCTGCCAGGGGAAGTCATACTCTCATGAAAGAGCTAGCCAGCAAGAAACTAGAACCGTGGACATGTAAGATAGGCACACAAGTGGCGAGTCCTAAGACGGAAGCAAGCAGAGGGTGTGACAGAATACTGAGGGGACCAGGGAACGGCTCTTCCAGAGGGGACTTCTCAGTCGGAGACAGGAGCAGGGGAAGGAGCGGCCATGGGAAGCTCTGGCAAGAAGGCATTTTTGGTGGCGAGCAATGCAAGCGCAAAAGCCGTGAGGTGTGAAAAACATTAAAGAATCTGTAGGAGGCCAAGGCGGCCAAGCAAAAGGAGAAAGAGGGACTCCAGCAAGAGATGGGCATTTCTCAGGACTGCAATGGCAGGAGAAAGAGATCCCCCTGAAGGACGTTCTAGATTCAAGCCCCTGCCCTGTGGCGACCCTGCCAAGTGGCTGGGTCAGGATCTTCCCTGTCAGGCCCAGGCCTCGTTTGCATGATGATGGGGGTAGCTTCTCAGGGTCCGGGCTCTCCTTCCCCATGTTCTCCTGTTCCCCCCATTCCCATCACCCAGATTCCGGGAGCCAGGACTGGTGTCTCCCCCACTGGAGGTTCCCAGGAGGTCTCAGGACTCCCACTGCAGTCCCAGGACGCAGGGGCTGGGTGAGAGGAAGGAAATTCTCACACAGCTTTCTCCCAGGGAGTTTGCTCTTGTTCCCAGGCTGACAACTGGCAACCCTCAGAACTCTGTTCCCCACCCCCTTCCTCCTCCTCCTCCTCCTCCTCCTCCTCCTCCACCTCCTCCTCCTCCTCCTCTTTTCCCTGCCTCCCTCTCTCCCCTGCCCCCCTTCTCAGGCTTAATGACTTCCACATGGGCCTCTGGCGGCTGGAGCCAAGCCTCCCAGCATTGTCTGAAATCTCCAAATTTAGAAGAAATATGAAAATTGTCAACCACTCCTTCCTTAGGGGGTAAAAGCAACATTCTGCACCGGGGGCAGGTCAAGGCGAGGTAGTCACGTGGGGGGCGCCTGGGCCAATGGGGGGCCCTGGGAGGGCTCAGCACCCACCTCGCCCCAACGCGGGGCTCGCCTCTTCAGCTCATATAAGGTAAAAGGCAGAGTGGCCTCTGTGGCCAGGGAGCCGCAGGCAAGGGACTAAGGGGGGGGGGCTCAGTGCCAGCTGCTTAAAAATGCCCCTGTGGCAGCGAGGGGCACCAGAGGCTGGGTCTAATTAGTTGAGAAGCAGTGACAACCCCAACCACTCACCAAACAGGCTGGTTCCCATCTCCAGGCCCCAAGGAGCCACACCTGGACCAGATCCCAGGAAAGGTAAGCACCAGCAGGAGACCTGGGATTCGTGGATGGGGGCCTCTGGGACATTTCCCCAGCGGGATGCTGCATCTGGGGGTCTTGCTCTCTTGCAAGACTCTGTCCTTTTGGACACAGATTCTCTGGGTCTCAATTTCCCCATCTGCACAGGGGCTGGAGTCAATGATCTCTAAGCATCCATCCAGCTCATCGGCTCTAATTCTGTGGTCCTGTTGGCTTCTAGGATTCCTTGTTGTTGTAGTCAACTGGGGGAAGAAGGGGCAGAGGGAGCGAACAGAGTTAACATCCTATCAGCCCGAGCTTCACCACGGCGCCCGAGTCTGGGGCAGTCTCCCCGGCTTCTACATAGGCAGTGCTTCTTCCTCATTCTATGGGGCTTTGATTTTGCAATTCCGAGAGCCTGGGGGTCCCAGCAAGGAAAACGGTTTTCAAATAATGGTTTTGAGAAACAAAGCTGGGGAAAAGGCAATGTAAGCTCAGGGTCTGGCAGGCAGGCAGAGATCCTGGGAAGGCTGGGTGCTGACTGCACATGGAGCAGTGGGAAGGGATGCTGGCGAGAGAAGACGGGGGCACTTAGGCTCCGGCCCCAGCTCTGCTCTCAGTGCCTGGCTGTGTGGTATTGGGCTGGCCCCTTCCCCTCTCTGGGCCATAGTTTCCCCATCTGTATAGTAAGGCCATTGGACAAAATGATTCCTCTGCAGATGTGGCTTCTGAGTTGTTTGTGCCTGAGGGACAGCCAGTGTTGGGAAGTTCCCCCAGGAGATCCCTGAGCCGAGTCTGCCCTTTGACCACAAGCTTGGAGTCCAAGCAGATGAAGCCCTGTGGGAGCTTTTGGAATTTGAGCCTGAGTGAGGGAGAGTAGCTGAAGGTTCTGTGACTGAAGGCTTGGCCAGAGGGGTGCCCCGAGCCCTCCAGATGAACTTGACTGCAACCAGCCTCTGGTGGGGAAAGGACTGATCTCTGGATTCGACCACACAGGAGTGCAGGACGTGGAAGTAGGAAAGGATGGAGAAGACAGCAGAGGGCTTCAGAGGATGAAGTGGTGGGACCAGGAGATTCAGAGAAACGCAGGAGGCTTGTGATGGGAGGCAGAGCTGGATAGAGGCAGAGGCTTAGGTTTGGAACTTGAAGATGTACAGACGACGTGGAGTCGGGCTCCTCTGAACACACTCTGGCCACGTCCGGAGCCTAGAACAGAACACAGTCCTCTAGCACCGTCCTCTGTCAGGTACCCTCACCTTCCTGCTGCTTGTCACACAAGGCCCAAGGCCAACATGGTTCAGAAGGAGGCTCTGAATTCAACTGCCTGGGTCCAATTATGACTTGTTTACTTAGTGGACAGGTGACTCTGGGCAAGTTGCTTGCTGTGTGAGCCTCAGCTTCCTCCTCTGTAAAATGGGTACAGTTCTGAGATTGCATGGTCATCATGAGGAGTGAAGGATGAAGGCACATAGAGCAGGATGAATGGGGCTGATGTGACATCGCAGTCTGAGCCCACGCCGCCTGCGGGCAAGATACCCTGAGCTATGTTGAGGGACAAGTGGGAATGCAACCCAGCCAGGGAATGCCCAGAGTTGCTGAAGGGCTCTGGAACAGGCTCTGGAAAGAGGCAGGAGGAATTGAAAGTCAGAGGCTGTGGGACACAGGAAGGTGATCAGCTTGAGATGCCTGAAGGACTGGGGGGGTCTCCTCTCCTGCCTTTCTAGGGTATTGTGTGAGCAATGTATCTGAACCACTGTGCACTCACCTGCTGACAGGGGACCCCGGGCAGGGCCTAGGAATCTGCATTACGAGCTCCCTATGAATTCCCATGCACATGGAAGTTTGGGAAATGCCAGGCTATAGGGCAGCCTAGGACTTTCACAAACAGCCGAGGCCATGGAAGCCACAGAGAGAAAGCATTGCTTTAGGTTCTTTAGCGAGCTGATGGCAGAGCTGGAACAGAACCTGCCTCTCTGCCCAGCCAGGGATTCCATAAGGTGGTGCAAATCAGGAGAAATCGATTACACTATTTGTGGAGTTCTTGTGAGCTCCAGGCATTACCTAAGATCTTCACATGAACTAATTCATTTACTCCTCACAAGAACCACTGAGGAAGGAGCAATTATTATCCCCACTCCACAGATGAGGTACCTGAGGTAAAGAGAGGTTAGGTGGCTTACCTGAGGTCACACAGCTCATGAGTTGTTAAGTCGTGTGTGCCAGCCGCCCCTGGGGGTGCTAACTCCCCCAGGAGTCTCCTACCTCCTGCCCTGCCTCTTAGCTACCTCAAAACTTCCTGGGGACCCTCCAGCAGACCTCATGGAAGGGGGCAGAATATGTATGGGAGACTTCTGGGAGTCAGACACTGTGCTAAACAGCTTGCATTACCATTTAATCCGCCCAGGATTCCTGTGAGGCAGAAATCAGCATCGTTCCCTCGCCCTCACTTTCTAGAGAAGGAAGCCACTGCAGCTCACCCAATGTCACGCAACTAAAAAGCAGCCAACGGGATTTGAACCCAGTCTATGCATCTGTAGAGCACACACTCTTGGGCTGCCCACCTCAACACCTCTGAGGGCAGTAACGAGGAATCCCACCTCGCAGAGGAGACGGAGGCCAGGAGGGAGGAGGCTCTGCCGGACCTGAGCCCAAGCCTTGTAGCTCTGAGGCCACTGTTCTTCCCTTCAACCCTGCTGCTTCCCACAACAGAAAGTTTATCACTGGTCCCTCCCAGCCCTTTGGGCAAAATCAGCCCCTTCCCAGCCTGGCCATTTCTAGGGGAAAATGACACCCAACACCTATCCTTTTTTTTTTTTCCTTTTCTGAAATGAGGTCTCGCTCTGTAAACCAGGCTGGAGCGCAGTGACACTTCTCAGCTGACTGCAACCTCTGCCTTCCAGGCTCGAGCGATCCTTCCACCTCAGCCTCCCAAGTAGCTGGGATTACAGACGTGTGCCACCACATCTAGCTAATTTTTTGTATTTTTTATAGAGACAGGGTTTCGTCATTTATCCAGGCTGGCCTCAAACTCCTGGGCTCAAGCGATTTCCCCAACCTCAGCCTCCCAAAGTGCTAGGATTACAGGCGTGGGCCACCGCACCCAGCCAACACCTATCCTTGAGGAATAGAAAGATCCAGGCTCCACACCACACACCATCACTGACTCAAGTGGCTGTGTCTGATTCCTGGGTGAGCCTGAGGGTTTCGGAGAGGTGATCTCTGAGGTCCTCACTGCTGGGCTTTTCCTGCAATTTTCCAACTAAACTCTCCCAGGGGCTCAGCACCATGGGGTGGTTCAAAGAACCATGATGAAGGCTGGTTTGAATTGTCGTGATGACCATTTTTGTCCACATCTCTTGGTACCCATAAGCCAGACTTTCTCTGGAGCTTATACCTAGAAGGGGTTCTGGGTCCTGGGGTGCAGGCCTGTCAGCTTTACAGGAGAGCACAGGATTGCTTTCCAAAGTGGCTGAACCAGGTAATGCTCCCATCAGCAGTGTATGAGTGTCCCCATCTCCTTGACCACACTTGAAGTCATCAGATTCCTTGAAGCATATAGGTTGCACACTTCATTTTGCATGTATCAAATTTGTGTAATAAAAAATGTAAGGAAGCCATGGAAATAAAAACATAGGTATGCCTTCTGCAGGCTGCTATGCTCCTGTGCACAAAGGTGTCTAGAACTTTGCCCTCCACGCACAAGTTGCAGAGCACCCTCATCAGGACATTTACGAAGGCCCTGGGGTGGGATGGGAACTGCCTTTGTGGTCCTTCCCCAGCCCAGCAGTATGCAGTGGCCGGGGTCCAATCAAAGGTCACCTGGGAGGGTGAGTTGCAGGAATTTGGGGGAAAGAGCCCAAGGTGGCTGCCGCCTGCTAACAGCTTGTCTAGACAGGTCCCATGGGGCTTCACCGCACATTGCGAGAGCCCTGGCCAGCCCCCTGCCCACTTGCAAAAGAGGCTGTTGGCAACAACACTTCACCACCAGAAACCTTTACTCCAGTTCGAAACACGCCTTAATGCACAGCGTGAATGACCCACTCTCATGGCCCGCAGAGGTCCGCTCATTCAGGCCCCCGTTTGTTCAGATGAGGAAACTGAGGTGGACTCCGAAGCCTGAGGGCTTTCCGATGTGGAGTGAGTCCCTGTGCCCAGGTGATAAGGGGACCAGGCAGGTCTGGAGCAGGGCTGGGTGGGGCTCAGATATAACAGGCTGGCAGTTAGAGGTGCCAGATGTGAGCCAGGCTGCTGGGTTTGAATCCTGCATCTGCCTCACAGCAGCAGTAGGACCTCAGGCGACTTACATAGGTACGCTGTGCCTCAGGGACCTCATCTGTAGTATAGAGATGATTTAAGAGTACCTGTCTCATCGGTCTATTGAGTTGTCTGGATTAACTCACTAAATGAGCTAAAACTCATGAAGCCCTTGGAACAGTGACTGACACATAGTAAGTACTCAATAAAAAATAACTGCTAAGACCAGGCATGGTGGCTCACACCTGTAATCTGAGCATTCTGGGAGGCCAAGGTGGAAGGATCCCTTGAGCCCAGTATTTCGAGACCAGCCTGAAGGTCAACATAGGGAGACTCTGTCTCTACTATAAATGTTTAAATTAAATTTTTATAATAATAACTGCTAAAATATTATTACTAAAGACAGCTTCTTCACAGTACAAAGAGATGCTCTTCTGGGCACCAACTCTTTGGACTTTGGGGGATAAACTGCCCTTATTCCCTCAAAAATATCACCTGCCATCTATCAAGTCCTTTCAAGTACCTGGACCTTTACCCAGCACTCTGAGATAAATACCATTATCCCTCTGGGCACACAAAGGCTCAGAAAGGTTTAATCATTTGCCCAAAGTCACACAGCCTGTACGAGGCCAAGTTGGGACTCAAACTCAGTTCTGACTGATTCTAAAATCATGTGTTTAGCTGCTGCACTCTAGGACCACCCGCAATGGGTCTGTGAACCAGAACTAGCTCTGGTTCTGACCTGCCTAGTAGGGCCTTTGGCATTTGGGGGAGGAGGCCATTGGAAGTCCAAAGCCTCCTTCCAGATTAGGCATGATTGCAGTAAGAGAAGAGACAGACCCTTCGACCCCCCACCGCTGCTCAGGCTCAAAAATGTAGACCCTGGCAAAACAGTCCTTTCCACCCAGAAGCACCCCATAGGGTGAGCTGAGTAACCTTGGGGGCCTCGTCAGTCTTGGGCTGCCCCATGCCCTGCACAGCCCACTTGAGTTCTGAGGAAGGGGCAGTTGGCTAGGTCCAGACTGGAGAAAGCCATCCCACCATGGCTCCTCTGCAAGAACCCCCGGCCAGCCACAAGCCTAAGCCCCCTCCTTAAAGTCTCCTCCTCTGACCTTAGCTGTGCTTCAAGGGAGATAAGAAAGCTGCAGGCCAGGCGCGGTGGCTCACATCTGCAATCCCAGCACTTTGGGAGGCCAAGGCTGGCAGATCATGCGGTCAGGAGTTCAAGACCAGCCTGGCCAGCAAGGCGAAATTCCATCTCTACTAAAATTACAAAAATTAGCTGGGCATGGTGCCGCGTGCCTGTAGTCTCAGCTACTCTGGAGGCTGAGGCAGGAGAATTGTTTGAACCCAGGAGGCAGAGGTTGCAGTGAGCCGAGATCACGCCACTGCACTCCAGCCTGGGTGACAGAGCAAGACTGTCTCAAAAAGAAAAAAAAAAAAAAAAAGCTCCAAACTGCTCTGCTGCCATATACTCTACTCCTCCACTCCCTCCAGGGAGGCAGGATGGGGGTGGAGTGTCTGGAGGGAGGCTGCCTGCTAGCCTGGGGATGGCATCCACAGAGGCTATGACACCACCCCTGGCTGGGCTGCTGGGCTCAGAGGCCCCCGTTCAGCCTGCCCAGAGCCTGCCAGCCACCAGGCATGTGACTCAACAACCCCAATGAGTCTGACAGCATCTACCCGGATGAACTGAGCAAGGCGGGGTGAAGGAGAAAGAGGCTGGCTAGGACCAGGCCTTGGCTCTGCAGCCAGCACACCTGGGTAAGTGCCCTGCTCCTCTGGGGCCTCAGGCCGTGATGTTCCCTGGTTTGGGACAGAGGGGACAATTGAGGTCATTCCATGTGTGACAGTAGACACCTGGATTCTCAGAGAGGGAACATCTAAGGAGCTGGGGACACGCCCTGGATAGACAGAGAAGAAGACGGCATTCCAGGTGGAGAGCTCTGTGTACAAAGGTATGGAGGCAGGGCTGCAGGGGCATTTTCGGAGAACAGTAGAGAAGCCCGGTTGGCTGGAACCGAGAGTTGGTCTGAAGCTCAGAGAGGTTGGAGAAACAGGAAAGGCCTAGAGTGTGTGGTAGCTTTGGCAACAGAAACCAAAGCCTCAGAGCTTGGGGAAAGTTCTCCTTGGTATCTGTCTGTCCCTGGGAGGGAGTGCCTTTCTTTAGCCTATTTGTCCCTCTCCCCAAAATACCATCAGCCAAGAACCCCAGTGCAGGGCAGAGACCTAGGAATTTGGATAACAGGCAACTCTGAGATGTCAGGCAATGGGGAAAGGAGAGCTCAGGTGGGACTAGGAGGGGTAGGAAGCCCAAGGGCTGCAGTCACCATCTTCAAACCACTCCAGAGCTTCCTGGGGAGCAGGGACTTGTTCTGTGCAGCCCCAGAGGACATGGCAGATGGCAGCAGAATACTAGGAAGACACCTCCAATAGTCTGTCCAAAGAGGGTGAGGGGATTAGGAAGTACAGATATATCCTGAGTTACAATTTTATCTTTTAAAATGCTATGAAAGCTATATGCATTTGGTACCCTCCTCAACTTACAATGCAGTTGTGATGGGGTTATAAGGTTACTTCAGATAAACCAATTTTATATTGAAAATATCGCAAGTCAAAAATACACATTCGGGCCAAGTGCGGTGGCTCACACCTGTCCTCCTAGCACTTTGGGAGGCCAAGGCGAGCAGATCAGGAGTTGAGGAGTTCAGGAGTTCGAGACCAGCCTGGCCAACGTGGCAAAAACCCATCTCTACAAAAAAAAAAAAAAAAAAAAAAAATACAAAAATTGGCCGGGTGTGGTGACACGTGCCTGTAATCCCAGCTACTTGGGAGACTGAGACATGAAAATTGCTTGAACCTGGGAAGTGGAGGTTGCAGTAAACCGAGATTGCACCACTGCACCCCAGCCTGGGCAACAGGGCAAAACTCTGTCTCAAAAAATAAACAGAAAAAACACGTTCAACTTACAATACTTTCCATTGACGATGGATTTATCAGGAAGTAGTCCCATCATAAGTTAAGGAACATCTGTAGTGAGCTCCTCATCACCAGAGGTATGCAAGCTTAGTAGGGACACCATAGAGAGAAGTCAAACATCAGAAGAGGTTGGGCATCATAGCCTTTCCTACCACCAGCCTCGGATCTCACATGCCAGCTCTAGCTGCTTTGGGAAAATCATGAGCTGAGCCTTCCTGCAGCCTGGATGTCAGATTCCCAGCCAGACATGACATCAGTTCTGCCCTAACTTTGCACAAGGGCCTCTTGGACCTCCTACGTCCTACCTCCCACTTCCTTTCCACTGCTGCCTCCTGCCTTCCCAGGGGACACCAGGCCTGACCAAAGAGACTTGGAGCCTGGTTGTGAGATGGAGGTCCCCGAGGAACATTCAGCTGATGGCCTTCCGCCCGGCAGGAATGAGACAAAGGGGGCCAGGGTCCCTGGGATCCCTGTTCACACGCTCCAGAGAGTCTGCGTGGAAATTCCAGGAGGGTCACAGGAAAGCTTCAAATTTAGAACCACGATGCTTTCTTTTTTTCCCCCTTTCTCTTCTGTTCCATCCTTTCCCTCAGTGGTCGGAGGGGGTGTCATAGGAGGCTGGGAAAGGAAAGCAAGAATCCTCTTGGGCTGAGTCACAGAAAAAGCATGGAGAGACGGAGGGTGTGGAGTAGATTGGGAGGCCCACCAGACAGGGCTTGGGGAAGTGGACAGCAGCATGGGAGAGGATGGAGAGGACCTAGAAGTCAAGGGCATGGCCAAGCACCTGTGAGGGTCCTGGAGCAGTGGGCAACTACATCGCCCGGGCCAGCAGCCCTCCCTAGATACTCAAGACCAGAGCTGCCAGAACCTGGGATCAAGTTGGGTTCAAGTTGGGTTCAGAGAGTCAGCCCAGGGGTTTCTAGAATAGAGACAGAAGGATCTTGGGAATGCGGCTTCCAGGAATCTCAGGCAATGTGCCCCCACCTCACACTGACTGCAGAGCTCAGAGTCATACAACGTCCATCACGCTCGGAGCCATACAACATCCATCACATTCACTCTGGCACCCCTGGTAGATGCTTAAATATTCCTGGTGTTCAATCCCATACTCATTGCGTCATAGTTCTTTTAGAGCTGAGGGACCTTAAAGAGGATCAGGGCCTATCTCCTTGTGTTATAGATGCAGAAACTGAGGCCCAGTGACAAGGAAAGACATGCCCAAAATCATGCTGCCAGACTGACCACATCCTTTGCTTCTTCTCTGCCTTCTAGCCAAAGATGGAGACTATGGTACACTCTTCACAGTCAAGGGCAGGGGACAGAGGAGAGGCGGTGCCCAGGCAGGATGCAACTATCTCCAAGAGATAGTTAGAGGATGGCAGCCTATCTTGAGTTCTGGCTGCTCTGCCCAGGAGGTCCCTTTGAACGGCCAGAGATGGTCCCCAATGCTGTTGGCCTCCTGCAGAGGAAAGAGCCCAAGGCTAGGAATGGAAATTCTTGGTTCTATTCCTGGCTGTGCCCTAACTCTTCATATGACCTTCAATGTGACCTTGAGCATGCAGCTTCCTCTGGCCTCAGTGTGTCCAGTGAGAGGCTAGACCCAGCCAGGCATGGTGACTCACTCCTATAATCTGAGCACTTTAGGAGGCTGAGGCAGGCAGATCATGAGGTCAGGAGTTTGAGATCAGCCTGACCAACATGGTAAAACCCTGTCTCTACTAAAAATACAACAAATTAGCCAGGTGTGGTGGTGGGTGCCTGTAATCCCAGCTACTCAGGAGGCTATCGCAGGAGAATCACTTGAACCCGGGACGTGGAGGTTGCAGTGAGCCAATATCACGCCACTGTACTCCAGCCTGGGCGACAGAGCAAGACTGTCTCAAAAAAAAAAAAAAAAAAGAGGCTAGACCCAACTAGCTGGGCAGTGGGGTATTCCAGCCATGATCTGCCTCCTGTCTCCTGCAAGGACTCCTCTCCATCGGTCTCAGTCCATCCCAGATTTTACCTGCCCGGCTCAGCACAGGAAGTGAGTGAGGCACAGAAAGAAAATAGCAGCTCGTGGATTCCCTTTCACCTCATAACAGCATCTTCTACGCCCAGGCTCTGCTTTTTAGCTGTGAAATTCCCAGAGAGACAAAAAGCTAAGAAAACCCTTAAGATCACCCCAGTGAGGAAAGCTGAGACCAGAGAGAGTTCACAGATGGCTCAAGGTCACACAGCAAACTGGGAATGGGCTTTGGGTTTCCTGACTCCTAACGGTGCTCTTGCCACTGACCACACTGCTCTCCAGAATAACAGGCGCATAAGCTGTCCTTGTGTGGACCCCGGCAGCAATTTAGCTTGGTGGCTTAAACCCCCACACAGGGAGCTACGATCTCTTCCCCTGGCTGGGACTCAGTTTCTGCTTCTATAAAACAGAGACGGCCAGGTGCGGTGGCTCATGCTTGTAATCCCAGCACTTTGGGAGGCCAAGGCTGGCAGATCACCTGAGGTTAGGAGTTCAAGACCAGCCTGACCAACGTGGTGAAACCCTGCCTGTACTAAAAATACAAAAATTAGCCAGGCGTGGTGGCAGGCGCCTGTAATCCCAATTACTCAGGAGGCTGAGGCAAGAGAATTGCTTGAACCTGGGAAGCTGAGGTTGCAGTGAGCTGAGATGGCGCCACTGCACACTAGCCTGGGGGACAGAGTGAGACTCCGTCTCAAAAAAAAAACAAAAAACAAAACAAAACAAAAAAACAGAGACACAGGGTGGACCAGATGTCTCTAGAAGACTTTCTGCCATAACACTAAGGATCTACCAGGACCCCAGTGCTTTCCTGGGAGGCCCCTGCCAACACCTACCTCAGCCCTATCTTCCCCAAGGATAGGGCCATCCAGGCCAGGAAATCCCACCAAGTCTTCCCCCCAATTCAGCCCTGTCCCACCCCAGACCCTGGGGCTGGACTTCATCCAGAATTACAGGCCCCAGCCCAGCTCCCGCTCTGAGGATCTGGACTTTTTCTTACCATAAAAGGGCAAGCGTGCCTCTCTTGGTCCCTGCTGCCAACCCTGCTGGGGGAAAGACTGAGCTATTTTTAGAAAACTCAAGGGCTTGCTCCTGAACTCGAGATGGGGCGTCTCTGCGCCTGCACCCTGAGAGCCCCCTCCCCATCTTTCTTCCTCCTCCTTCTCCCATAGCTCTCTCCCTTCCCTTTCTCTTCCTCTCTGTCTTGCTCTCAGTCTCACTCCATCCATCTCTCTTCCCTTTTTGCTCCCTCTCCTCCCATCCCGCATCACTGTTCGGTCTTCCTTCCCCCTCGCTTCTTCCTTCTCCCAAAATCTTTTCATAGTCAGCTTCCCTCCCCCACTTCTCTCCCTCAGATCTCCTTTCTGGTGGTGGAAGAAAGTAACACATCTGCACTCCCACCCCTTCTTAAACACTATTTACAACTTAAATTCCAAACATCCGCCATCTGGTTCTAGGAAGGGCCAAAAGATATTTGGAGAAGGAAGTCATGATTATTCCATCTTCAAAGCAAAAGGAACTTAAAGGCTCTCTTCTCTCCACCTTCCTCCCGAGGCCCCTTTGTTTAATATCTGGCCGATCAGGATCCCCCAGTGAGCAGAAGAGGTCAGGACATTTGCTGGAGTCCCAGTTGAACCTGTGACTGGCTGAATCACTTTGAGTTCCTTGCTTCTCCTCTCCATGCCTCAGTTGCCTCATCTGAACAATGGGTGCAAGACTAGGGTGCTTCCAGCACTGATGTTCCAAGACTTCAAGTCCTGGTGCAGAAAATCCACCTGGTCCAGATCACTGGGGCCTACTTTGGGGCTGAGCAGTAAAGGGTAGGATGGGGGCAAGGGAGTGGGAGGCATTAAGGGAGTGCCATCCTCATCCCCAGATGCACCAGTTTCTCTCTCGCTCCATGGAGATCTATGCCGGCCGTTCACCTGCATTCACACCCACACTCACACCAGGGAATGGGGTGGGGTCAGACCATCCCTCCGTATCTGATCTAGGACTCGGGACACTCTAGAGTCCAGTCCTATCCCCACCACATCATGTAGATGCGGGCCCTTGAGGCTCAGAGAGGGGAATACCCTTGTCCACAATCACATAGCATAGCTACAGAAAACCTGTTACCTAGCCTGCAACTCCTCCCACCCAACACATTCCAGAAGAAACCAACATCTGTATTATCTAGAAAGCATTACCCAGTCCCAGCGAAGCCCCTGGAACCCTGGAGGTCCATGTTCTTTGCAAAGCTTATAGGGCAGAGGGAGAACCAATGCCTCTTTTTTTTTTTTTTTTTTTTTTTTGAGACAGAGTCTAATTCTATCACCCAGGCTGTAGTGCAGTGGTGTGATCTCGGCTTACTGCAACTTTTGCCTCCTGGGGAGTTCAAGCAATTCTCCTGCCTCAGCCTCCCGAGTAGCTGGGATTACAGGTATGTGCTACTGTGCCCAGCTAATTTTTGTATGTTTAGTAGAGATAGGGTTTCACCATGTTGCCCAGGCTGGTCTCGAACTTCTGACCTCAGGTGATCCACCCGCCTTGACCTCCCAAAGTGCTGGGATTACAGGCGAGAGCCACTGCGCCCTGCCGAGAACCAATGCCTTCAACATGATGTGAATTTCTTTTAACAAACAGCACAGAGGGGAGAAACGCCATGGGAAAGAGGCAGAACACCACCACCAAAAGGAGAAGCCCCCTTGCTTCTGGAGACGGATGGTTTTCAGGGCTCAGATGGTCTTACTTATACTGACAATGCTTTCTCTGTTCACAAAAGCCTCTCCAGAAAGACCAACGTACAATACATCGAAGTATTGCCAAGAGATATTGACTCTGGTTATCACTCTGTAAAAATGGTATGATGAGTAGTTGGTCTTACAAAGGAGCTGTGAGAATGTATGTAGGGCTGCCTGGAGCCAATCTTTACTAACTGTGTAACCAGGAGGGAGTGCTGTGACCTCTGGAGCCTCAGTAAAGCGGAGATAAGAATGGTACCTAATTCTTTAAAGCAAGGATCTCTGAGTAAAGAAACAAAAAATTAAAAGAATGGTACCTAATTCAGCCAGGCACAGTGGCTCATGCCTCTAATCCCAGTGCTTCAGGAGGGCAAGGCAGGAGGATCACTTGAAGCCAGGAGTTCGAGACCAGCCTGGGCAACATAGCAAGACCCCATCTCTACAAAAAATTAAAAAATAAAAACTTAGCCGGGCATGGTGGCATGTGACTGTGGTCCCAGCTACTCAGGAGGCTGAGGCGGGAGGATCGCTTGAGCCAGGAGTTCAAGGTTACAGTGAACTGGCTGTGCCACTGCACTCCAGCCTGGGCAGCAGGTGTTGCCCTGGAAAGCAAGATCCTGGAGAGCAAGACCCTGTCGCTTTAAAAAAAAAAAAAAAAAGAAAAGAAAAGAAAGAAAAGAAAATTATTGGTACTTAACTCATAAGTCACTTTGAGGATCAGATGAGAAAAGCTGTGTAAAATAAAGCACTTAGCAAGTGTGGGGTGCATCAGAAGCACCCAATGACATGTTAGCTGTCATTATGATTACAGCATGTCCCAACGTGCCTAGTGCACAGTCAGCCGGACAGGTGATGGCTCTTACCTTTGTCACTCTTTTCTCAGTTTCTGCCCTCACCGAAGGGCCAAGTGACAGGAACTCACAGGGATCCTGGTGTCTATGCCCCACCCGTCCCCAGGGCCTGAGCTGCTCGAGGCAAGGCTTGGGATTCTAGGCTGGGCAGGTCTTTTTTTTCCCCCTCTCTTCCCTTTTCCCTGCAATGCTCTTGTTTCAGCCTCAAACTGCGTTCCCAGGGCTTGCTCAAAACTCCCCGAAGCAACGCTCCCTGGGGAGGAAGTACGGAGCGTGTGAGGCTGGTGAACTCGGCTGGGGTGTCAAGGGGGTGGGAGGGCACTCTGGGAACAGAGGCCCAGGGAAGCTGTGCGACAAAGGGGACATGGAAAGGGACACGCAGGGGCTCCCACAGCTTCCCCAGATGCCTCTTCAGACCTTTGCTCTCTCCCTGCTTCTGCTCTTCCTCCCATGACTGGGCTTTGCTACGGCTCCAGCCCCATGCTAATAATAGAAATGGCAGCCATTTATCCTGGGCTTATGATGTGCCTGGAAATATGCTCGCACTTGACATCTGCCTCATTTGACTTTCACAAACAAGACCGTGAGGTCGGAAACAGGCTCAGAGAGGTGAAGACACCAGCTTTAGATCACACAGCTAGGAAGTGCTAGAGGCGAGATTCAAACGCGGGTCTGCATGACTCAAAGCCTGTGTCTTTTCTTTCCAGACATGTGGTGGAAACCTAGGGCCCTGGAGCCCAAGGAGAGCAAGGGCTGTACCAAGTGCACAGGCGTGAGTGAGCTGAGGAAGGGGAACTGTGAGCAAAGAGATCCCTCCAGAAAGAGCTGGGTGTAAGCATGAGTTCATGAGCTTGCCCGGAGCCCTGGCCTCAGCCCTCTCCTCACTGAGGTGCCATCTGGCTCACAGATGCGGCCCATTCCCAGCCCCTCATGTTTCTTGGAAATGAGCAAGGCAGGAAAGGGCACAGGGGCTTCTGCGATGACCATGGCGATGATAACTTTGACTTGTGGTCATCCAGCCAGCTACTGCCCACGTCCAAGAGAAAGCTGGATTGAGCATCAGGAGCCTGGGTTCAAGTCTGCCGCTCATGCTGTCCCACAGGTGACCCTGGGCAAATCGCACAGGCTCCTGGAACTTCAGAAAGGGGAAGAATTATTCCTACCTCTGGCGACATCCGTGAATGTGCCTTGAGTTATGGGAGTGTTTTGCAGGCTGAAAGCTTTGTGTACATGGGAAGCATCAAAGACAGCCACAAGCCTGTCCCTTTGGTCTTGGTCATCATGTTAACCCCAGGTTTTGATTAAACCCTACATGCTCCTTTCTTATGTGTGAGGCTGAGGTGGGGGCATTGGTCAGAGGAGCCTCTGGGAAATTTCCTTTCAGGACAGTTCTTTTGTTAAGGGGCCTGGGTGTGCTGAGAAGGGAAGGTGGCTCCTCCTGCTCTTGGAGCTTGGAGTTTCTCAGAAACTCTCCCTTAAAAGCCAGGCAGGCCAAGAAGGGATAATGGTTGCTCAGGGCCCAAGAGGCAGGATCTCTGAGGCCCGGAAGATCTCAGTAGGTTCAGCCCGAGAGTACCCAGAAGTGGCCCAGGCCCATCCTCCATCCCTCAGAGCCTGGCAACCTGGTCAGGACCCTCAAAGGCCACGACTGTACCCAAAGGGCACCCTGGTGTCCTTCTGACAGGTGAGATCTTTGTTTCTTTCAGGCAACGGCACTGACTGGTGGGAGCCACCCCTGCCATGCTAATGTTGGAGAAGCAAGAACTCTGCAGAAGCAGCCTCCTGGGACCAGAAGAGGGCCAGCAGCGGGCAGCTCAGAGACAGAACTGTGAGCCCACCGCCCCTCCACCCCTCCGGCACCCACATCCACTCCCCACCCCAGCCCACCTGCAGGCGGCTCCTGGAGTAACCTGGGTCCCTCAGGATAAACTCCCCACCCCAACTTCAGAATGACCAAGAAACCGGGCCTCAGGATGACGAGAAGCAGAATGGGCGTTGGTAAAGGAAGGCTCCCCACTGATTGGTGGCAGTGTGGGCAATTCAGGGCTGTCAGAGTCTGGGTTGTAGGTAAAAAGAAATAGAACCCAAGAAGGGAAATCCAACTAGGAGCCAAGAATCCAGTCTACCCCATTCTCCTTACAAAATAGCAATGCAAAGCCTGTGTGATTTGGACATAAAGCCTCTGTTATTCAACTTGATTTGGTGAATAACAGACTTGAGAGAAATGTGGGAAAATAATAGTAATCTTCCCCAGAAAGTGAGCTCCTAAAGCAGGAAGACCTGGGACTGTGTGATCTTGGATGAGTCACTCAACCTCTCTGAGGCTAGTGATAAAGAGCCAGCTCATAGGACTTTGAGAGGGTTTGTGAGGTTGGGCTGGTGTCCCCAGGCACGGCCCTTGGCACATGGTGAAACTCAAGAACACAGAGCAGTTTTTACCATTCATCACATTATTTCCCACACTTGCCAATTTTTAAATTTCATGTTCATGGTGGAACAGGTAGGGCGAGGTGCCGGCTCCATAAGACAAGTGGAGAAACTGAGGCCTGTGGAAGTGAAAGCATTCGCTCAGAGTTGCATGTAGGGTCGGTTGCAAAGGGGAACTCTGGCACCAGTTCTCATGTGGATGGAAAAAGTGCAGGAAGATTTGGAGGTGAGCAGAGGAGAAGGGAGGAGGAGGCAGGGTTCCAGGAAAGGAGCTGACGCTCAGGGATGTGGGACAAGTCGCAGGCCTGTCTTACATAACATGGTCCACCTGTTCACCTCTGCATGCCCCACAAATGTGTGCAAACGTGCACCCCAGCACAGCGCACACCCAGGCCTCCCTCACTAGCAAATAAGCCACAGAGACTGGGTTTAAACAAATTGGATTAGGAGGGCTGCAGGCGCCTCCTCCCGCCGACTGTCCGGCTCCGACACTAAACAGGCCTGCAGAACTGCCAGCTGTGGTCTCTCGGACACACTGACAGTCGGTCCTTTGCTCCCTCACCCCACCCGTGGGCCTCAGGAAGGGGGCTGGGGTCCGAGAAGATGCCACAATGATGGATGGGGTGAGGGATGTTCCAGGGCTAGCTCAACAGCACACAGGATGTTAGTGCTTTTGCGAGGCACATTTCCGAACAGTTCCCAGACGCACCCCCCCTTCCCCCCTCACCCTCCCCTCCGGCAGCCTCTCCCATGGCCACTGCTGCTGTCTGGGACTTGGGCCCAGCCTGAGGCTTCAACCAGAGCCCTGTCCTTGAGCAGACTCACCTCATCTTTCAGTCCTGCAGCTGGGCTGAGCGGGGAGTGGTCACCTCAGAAGACACTGGCCTGGGGATGAGATACGGGGAATGCTTTAGAGAGAAGAAAGAGCTTGTGAACAGGCAATGCTGGTCTTAAAGGTGGCATCTTGGTGCTTTCTCATGCCTTGTTTTCTTTCATCCTCATAATATGGCTGAGGGTGAGGGGACGGGTGTGACTGCCAAAACTTCCTTTCTTGGTGATTCCACAACACCCCTTTCTGATCCCTGAGCCTGTGCCATGCCCGGTGTGATGTGCCGGGGACACCAGGGTGAATACTTACAGTCCCTGTCCCCCTTCCTTCACGGAACAGCCTCCTTTAGGCTGGGTCACTGGGCACTGGGGCCTCCCTTGTCTTCCAGGATTGCAACTTCACAGAATCCCTTTTCCATAAGGCACATGGAAGGGACTGTCACCCGCAACGGGAGCCTTGACAACCAGCCAAATCAGAACACAGACCTTGATGTCGGACGGCCCGGAGTTCAAATCCTGCCTTGCTCTCTTTCAGCTGGAAAGCTGTGGTCAAATTACTTAGCCTCTCCAAGCTGGTTTTCCCTTCTGCAAAATGAGGATGTACAAGCTGCCACCTCACAGAATGACTGTGAGAATTAATTCTTATTTTCCACACCCTCATTTGCGAGGGGGAGAAACAGAAGCCCAGAGAGGGAAAGGGCTTGGTTAGGATCACACCACGAGTTGGGGGTTAAGTCAGTATGGGGTAGGTCCCCTCCTTCTCTGGGTGTTCCTCTCTCCCATCCCTTATCTCAACATAAATCCTCCCCAATTGCCCAGGTTGTCCAGGCAATTCCTGGCACATGTCCTGGGGCCTGCCCTCCACCTTCAGCCCTGCTCTGGCCTCTGCAACAGCAGAGTCCTGGGTGACCAGCAATGACCCCCGGCCCTCTGAGTGCTGGTAGAGGGTGGGGGAGCTCTGCGGCAAGCTCCCAGCCCAGAGCAGCCTGGCCATATAAGGGAAGGAGCCCAGGGAGGCCTCCTGGCTCAGGCCTGGCGAGAAAACCCAGACAGCCACTGTTTATTTTCTCCTCCCCAGCTCACCCACGCCTCCCCAAGCCTCCCGACAGAAGACAGAGGTCCCCCACAGCCCAGAGACATTTCCTGAAGACATGGGGAGCACAGAGGTGGAAACAGCCCATCCACCCAGGAGCGGCCCCCAACGCTGCCGGCAGCCAGCACCCAGAGCCATCAGGTAAAACTGAGGCCACCTGGCTCAACATTGCTTTTCACAGAAGGGGAAACAGCCACAGAGAGAAGGGCCTGGTAAGAAGTGCAACATGGGACCCCCAAGTGGTGGCTCTCATCCTGACCGGGGATCCAGAGTAGGAGGGAGCCTTTGGTGGGGTAAGTGGAATGGGGGAGGGGTAGCCATAGACCCCTCTTCTCAGTGAGGCCCTCAGGAGAAGGAGGCAGGGGTTGGGACGAGTGCTAAGTGTGCAAGACTCCAGGGAAGAGCTGCTGGAGCCAGGAGAAGCCCCTCCCTCCCGGCCCCTCTGCCCCTCCTCTCAGCCCAGCTGCACTGACTCCTCCTCTGGGAAGCCTTCTCAGCTTCCCCAGGGGTGGGAACCTTTTTTGTCCTCTGAGTGTGCTTGGCTGTCCTTTCTAGGGCACGCTCTCTCTCTTTCTCTCTTTCTGTCTCTCTCTCTCTCATCCCACTTGAGTCTGTCCCCTGTTCACCTTGTGAGGGGCAGTTTCCTTCTACTCAATCTGACTGAGATCCTCCAAGTCGAGGACGGTGTGTCTCTCAGTCCCACTTCCCCTTGGCCCATAGAAGAGGCAGTGTGCTGAATGGAGAGGTGAAATGATTAGACCCTGCCCCCGAACCTAAGGTCTGGCCAATTGGTCAGGGCATGAGACATTCAGTGTAGAGGTTAAAATGAGGGCCCTGGGTTAGGAACCCCAGTTCAGTTCCCAGCTCTGTACCCTTGGAAAAATCCATTCCCAGGGAGCTTTGTGGATGCACAGGGACTTGCGTAATGAAAACATTCAATATCCAGGACTATAAAATTCCACAAATGACCATGCTTATTACATTCATAATCATGATGATTATTCCAGACACAAAGGAACAGAATGAGGCACCAACAGCCAGGGGTGGGCAGATTCAAGGCCCACAGAGGAAATGGAGGCAAACACCTTCCCCTGGTCAGAGTCTGTGCCTCAGCCCTTCTCCCTGCATCAGTTTCTCCTTCAGAAGCGTGGGACTACCTCCCATCTAGTTCCTGTTTCTAAACCCAGGGGAGATGCTATCTTTGCTGCAATAATCTTAGCCTACATCTTGGAATGGAAATGGCCTTGGTGGAAATGGTCTTCAACTCCCCTGGTCCAAGCTCAGGCCCTGGGACCCTGGAACAATCCCCTTCCCTTCCTGGTCCTCCATGTAGAAGCAATAACATTCCGTTGCCAGCGGCACCAGCCGTTCTGATGATTAAATGGGATCGGACACTGTTTCCCAAACTCAGTCATTCAGATGCCCCCTATTTTATTTCTTCCATGTCTGCAAACGATTATAATATTTTTAAATGTAAGATGAGTCCTTTTTAATACAAATAGAAATAGCTACTGTAAATAGAAAACTCTGATACCGTACATAATTAGCAAATAAAGGTAACCATAAATACAGTAAAAATGAAACAATGTTATTACACTTTAACCTAATAGTTTGGCTTGCAAGGCCCTGGGCCTGAAGCCTGGGCAATTAGTGAGAGTTAGAAAGGTGTCAAAGACATGATAGCAGCAAACTGAGGCTTTCTACCCCACGGAAAATAGGACTGAAAGCAAATTGACAGGGAGCAACTGATCCATTCCACAACAGAATGGATCAGTTTCTCCCTGACAATTTGCTTTCCATTCTGTTGTGTCCTGTCTCCCAGCAGAGGCTACAAACTCCCCCACATCACTTACCCACCTGCTGCACGTGCGAAGCCAAAGGTAGTTTATCTGAAAGGGCTTTGGAAATAATCACGCACCAAGTGAAGGCGGAGGACACACCTTGTCAGCTTAGTTCTCGGCAGCAAATCATCTCTTTTTCAGGGTAACCCTGCCTGGTTCTTACTGAAATCTCCTTGCTGAACATGCTAAGCTCTTCTCTCTCAGGCGCAGTGGGAGCCGTGGAGAGTGGAGTAGACCAGCTGTCCGTGATCCCCAAAGGAGTCCAATGTTGGAATCACTCCCCAGCCAAATGTAGGATTTTTAAAAATCTATTTATTTATTTGTGTAGAGACCAGGCGATGAGACTGGCTAATTTTTTGTATTTTTTGATAGAGACAGGATTTCATCGTGTTGCCCAGGCTGGTCTTGAACTCCTGGGCTCAAGCGATCCACTGGCCTCAGCTTCCCAAAGTGCTCGGGATTACAGGCGTGAGTCACAGTGCCCAGCCACCAAATGCAGTTGAAAAGAGTTCCTGCAAGAGAATTCCACAGAAGGGGAAAGCAGTTCTCTGGCTGGCAATACCTTAGACAGAGGTTGTCCTCTCCACAGGCTGTCAGAACTGACCTACTGACCTAACCGGCATGATAGACCAGAGGGAAACACTCTTTCCACTCTTCCCAGAGTGAGGCCTGACTTCAGATTTCTGCTAGAGGTGTAAGAGACAGACTTTTTTTTTTTTTTTTTTTTTTTGAGACAGAGTCTCACTCTGTCGCCCAGGCTGGAGTGCAATGGCAAGATCTTGGCTCACTGCAACCTCCACCTCCCCAGGTTCAAACAATTCTCCTGCCTCAGCCTCCCAAGTGGCTGGGATTACAGGCCCCTGCCACCACACCTGGCTAATTTTTGTATTTTTGGTAGAGGCGGGGTTTCACCATGTTGGCCAGGCTGGTCTCGATCTTCTGACCTCAGGTAATCCGCCCGCCTTGGCCTCCCAAAGTGTTGGGATTATAGGCATGAGCCACTGCACCTATCGTGTTTTTGTTTGTTTGTTTGTTTTTTGTTTTGTTTTATTTTTTTAAGAGACAAGGGCTCCCTATGTTGCCCAGGCTAGTCTTGAACTCTAGGCTCAAGCAATCCTCCTGCCTGAGCCTCCCAAAGTGCTAGGACACAGGTGTGAGCCACTGCTCCCAGCTCCGTTTTTGTTTTTTTAAGGAGATACATTTTTTTCTGTTCTCTCTCAGCTCTGAAGAAAGGCTACCCACCCCCTTGAGACATTCCTGAAAATGCAAGTCATCCAACATCAAGGCCACCACAGTGACCACTAAGCAATGCAAGAAGGTCCTCTGGGGTGCCCTGAGATCTTGGCAGGGCAGGAAGAGTGAGAAGGGGCTTTGCCTGCTCACCTGAAAGTTCCCACCCAAGCCAGGCCCAGAAAACAAAATGAATTATCTACATGGTCATCCAATCAGCCACCAAATGGCATTACCTGGGTCCATCATCATGTACCAAGCCACGGGTCAGAGCCAGGGCCCCCCAAATTAACAAGACACAGGCACTGTCCTCAGGAAGTGGAGATCTAGCCAGGTGAGACACACAGAAATAACACTGATACTAGAGATAATGAGATTGGGAATTATGATTCAGCCATTCAACCTGGGCTTAGGTGGCATCTACACCACCTGTCCCTGATTTCAGTAGTGAGCACAGTTGACAGGGTCCCTTCCCCTCACAGGTGAGTCATATGGTCCACAAGTGGAGGTGGTTGTAAGTGAAAACCACATTACCAGCATGGTAAAGGGTTAGAAAGAGGGCACAGGGTGGGTGAGAACATGGAGCAGGGGGTGCTGATGGCTAAAGAAATCAAGGAGGGGCTGGGCACTGTGGCTCACGCCTATAATCCCAGCACTTTGGGAGACTGAGGTGGGTGGATCACCTGAGGTCAAGAGTTCTAGACCAGCCTGGGCAGCATGGTGAAACCCTGTCTCTATTAAAAATACAAAAATTAGCCAGACATGGTGGTGCACGCCTATAGTCCCATTTACTTGGGAGGCTGAGGCATGAGAATCGCTTGAACCGGGGAGGCAGAGGTTGCAGTGAGCTGAGATCGCGTCACTGTACTCCAGCCTGGGCGACAGATGGAGACTGTCTCAAAAAAACAAAAAAGTCAAGGAGGATTTCCCAGAGTGGACACTTGATTAGAGACCTAGCACAGGAGGAGGAGATGGGCAGGGAAAGTGAGGGGGAGCAGCACAGTCCTGGGGAGCCCGAAGTGGATAGGCACAGGGCTCCCTGCGAGAATGTAAGGACATCCATGAACTGTAGCCCAAGAGGAAGAGGTCACTGGAGCCAGATACGGCAGGCCCTTGCAGGCTTTGGGGAGGGCTCCAGAATTCAGCCTGAGGGCAATGGGGAGCCCTTGTAGGATATTAAACTTGAGAAAGATGTGACCATATTTGCATCTTGAAAAATCATTATGGGAAGATGGCTGGGAAGAGAGGAGGAGTGGCAGAAGAAAGATAGGTTGAAGACAATTGATTGTTTGATGATATAAAATGTTAAGTACCATGAATGAGGTTGTTTGGCTGGGATGCACCAAGCATAAACATGGGGCATGGCGTCAAAAGGTAGGTCAACATATTAAATAATTCCATTTATTGAAATATCCAGAATAGACAGATCTATAGAGACAGAAACCGGTCTGTCCAGGACTAGGTGTTGTCTAAGGATAAGAAGCTTCTTTTCTGGGTGGTGAAATAAGCTAAAATTTATTGTGCCATTGTTTGCACAACTTCTTTGTGAATGTATTAAAAACCACTTAATTGGCCGGGCGCGGTGGCTCAAGCCTGTAATCCCAGCACTTTGGGAGGCCGAGGCGGGCGGATCACAAGGTCAGGAGATCGAGACCACAGTGAAACCCCGTCTCTACTAAAAATACAAAAAATTAGCCGGGCGCGGTGGCGGGCGCCTGTAGTCCCAGCTACTCAGGAGGCTGAGGCAGGAGAATGGCGTGAACCCGGGAGGCGGAGCTTGCAGTGAGCCGAGATCGCGCCACTGCACTCCAGCCTGGGCAACAGCATGAGACTCCGTCTCAAAAAAAAAAAAAAAAAAAAAAAAAAAAAAAAAAAAAAAACCACTTAATTATACTCATTAAATGTTCTCCTTCTAAATTAAGCTGTTTGGGACAAGAAAAGAAAAGGAAAAAGAAGAAAAGGACAGAACAGAAAAGAAAAGGAAAAAAAGGTCAAGGTTTGGTCCTGGGTGCTCAAATGGCAGGCCACAGACAGGAGACACAGCTGTGGGGGATTACAACAGCCTCCTGACCAGGGCTGGAGGGGTGGGGCCCAGGTCCCCTCTAACGCCCCTTCTCCTGGCCAGGTTGGAGTCCCGCCACAGGTCGCCAGAGCGGAGCAGCGCAGCGCCGTGTCTCCCAGCCTGAGGTGCAGTGCTGCATCTCTGGTCAGTTGGGAGTCTGAGATGAAGCACTGTAGCTCAGGAAGAGAGAAGTTGTTCTGCAGCCATCAGCCTGGAAGTGTAAGTGTTGGGGGTTGTGGGGGCCATACCAGGAAGGACAGTGTTTCCAGACTCCATACTGTCAGCCACTTGCGATGCTGGGGAAGTTCCTCGACACAAGTTCCCCTGGTGCCACGATCTGTGTCACGAGTCTGGGCCTGTCCTGACTCCTCTGCGTACCCCAGTGTGTCCATCTTAGCATGAGGTGTTAGCATTTCCCCAGCACCCTGACTCCGCTTTCTCTTTCTGAGCCCATGGCAGACACAGCTAATCAGTAAAGGCATACATTCTTTCTTTTGAGACACAGTCTCACTCTATCACCCAGGCTGGAGTGCAGTGGCATGATCTCAGCTCACTGCAACCTCCTCCTCCCAGGGTCAAGCAATTCTCCTGCCTCAGCCTCCTGAGTAGCTGAGATTACAGGTCTGTGCCACCATGCCTGGATAATTTTTGTATTTTTAGTAGAGATGGGGTTTCACTATGTTGGTCAGGCTGGTCTCGAACTCCTGACTTCAGGTGATCTGCCTGCCTCGGCCTCCCAAAGTGCTGGGATTACAGGCATGAGCCTGTATGCCCCCACCAGGCATCCATTCTTGAAGTGCTCAGATGCAGCTTCAGAATCCTCAACAATGAGCCCTGGAAAGCCACTATTATTGATTCACAGCTGAAACTCATTCATCATTTGCGGATCAGACAATTCCTAAACACCTTTTCAGCCCTGAAGATAACAATTCTGGCCTTTGAGTCAGGGTCTTCACTCTTTGTTTCTAGGTGTTGCCAAAACCAGTCCAGGCACCTCACAAATGTCTGACTTCTCCCAGAGGCTTCAGACATGCAGTGAGCAGCAGAGGAGAGCCATGGAGTCAAGCACAGTTTCATTTAACCTCCCCAAAAGTTTGGAAAGTGGGTGGTGTTATAGCCCCATTTTACAGATAAGAAAAACTGAGGCTCATTTAAGCAGCTCACCTAAGGTCACATACTGATTGTGCTGAGCTGAGATTGTACCCTAATCTTCCTTCAAATTCATATTTTTACCCATTGCATATGATTATGGAACCTGGGACCGGGGAGCAGGAGGAGAACAGTCTAAATCCTGTTCCCATCTTGTCTTTACATCTCAGGTCACTTTTAGCAAAGACAGACCCGGACTCTTGCCATTAATACTACAGGCTTCCTTCCTCCTCCCCACTTCCCCCTAATCTTATTCATCTCACCTCTCCAGCAGGTCCTAGACTCATGCATTTTATAATTAAAGAAGGCCAAGGCTCAAGGGTTAAGTGACTTACTGGAGGTCATCAGAGAGGAAATTGCCAAACCCAACCTAGGAACTGAATTGTTGGTTTAAATTCACCCCTCTAGCAGGAGACTGGGGAATACACATGAGCCAGGCAGAGAGCAGAGGGCAGTCCTGGGGGCGGGGGCGCCAGAGGGTTTCTGGTACTTTCCAGGGCAATTGAAGTTCCAGTCACTACTCCCCCCAGAGCAATGAGCCACATCCGGCAACATGTGGCACCCCACACTGGCTGCTACAGATGGGGCTGGATGCAGAAGAGAACTACAGCTGGTCCTTAGGGACACGGCGGCCTTGGTGCTGAAGGTCACGCACTCCCACCTTGTCCTCACGGTCCAGTTTTCCCAGGAATCCCTTAAATGCTAAGATGGGGATTCCTGGAAATACTGTTCTTGAGGTCATGGTTTCACAGCTGGATTCGCCTCCTTCCCATCCCAGAGTTGCCCCCCTCCCGTTCCCATGGGGGCCTCGGCTGGAGCACAGGATGAGGGTTCAAGAAGAAGGCTGTCCCTGGAGGTAAGAGGGCTTATGAACCACGTTCTAAACCTTTGCATTGCTTTTCTTTCCATCGTGTCTATTTCGTAACACCCATGTGAGGCTGGATGTGGGAACTTCAGCACTGCCGTACTCTTGGGAAATTTGTCCAAGGCCACCCAGTTGAGCAGCGGTTGAACCAGGACACCATCAGGCATGCATTTCTTGTCTCCACCACACCCTAAACCCACTTCCCAATGCGCCTTGAGACAGGGGCCGCAGTATTGCATCCACATGACTGATAAACTAGTAAACACACATGAACTCATTTTAAAAGCGTATTCCATCAGTTAGGTAAACTAAAAACCATAAGTCTTCGTTCAATTTGGAATGCAGCCAGAAGACAAATGGAAAATTTTTCAAGGTAGAGTCAAGATAAAAACTTAGAACGCCCTCTTGTGGCGCCTCTAGCCACCCCTAGGAACACTATGGCTCTTCCCCTACAAACAGTGATCTGTAACCTTGCTACAAGACGTTGGACACACACACACACACACACACACACACACACACACACACACACACACACACACACACACACTGAGGTTCATTTTGCCCCCTCACTTTTGAGTCAGTGACTAATGAAACCCTCTCCATTGCTGCACCACCCACTCCCCATCACTTTCGTTTGCTTCCACAGGCTGGTTCATCCTCAAAGCCTTCCTTATGGTAGATCCATGGGATCAGTGAGGCTCAGAGAGGTAAAGTGGCCAGCCCAAGGTTGCCCAGACAGCAAAAGGCAGCGCCAGCTCTGATTTCAAGTCCAATGGCCTATGGCAATTTCTTAGCCAAAAGCAAAAGCTACAAAAATAAAAAGCCGGGCACGGTGGTGAGTGCCTGCAGTCCCAGCTACTGAGGAGGCTGACAGGGGAGGACCACTTGAGCTTGGGAGTTCTTAGCTGCAGAGAGCTATTATTGTGCCTGTGAATAGCCAATGCACTCCAGCCTGGGCAACATAGGGAGACCCTGTCTCTAAAAAATACATAAATTTTTTTTTTTTTTTTTTTTTTTTTTGAGACGGAGTCTCGCTCTGTCGCCCAGGCTGGGGTGCAGTGGCCAGATCTCAGCTCACTGCAAGCTCCGCCTCCCAGGTTCCCGCCATTCTCCTGCCTCAGCCTCCCGAGTAGCTGGGACCACAGGCGCCGCCACCTCGCCCGGCTAATTTTTTTTGTGTGTTTTTAGTAGAGACGGGGTTTCGCCGTGTTAGCCAGGATGGTCTCGATCTCCTGACCTTGTGATCCGCCCGTCTCGGCCTCCCAAAGTGCTGGGATTACAGGCTTGAGCCACCGCGCCCGGCCAAAAATACATAAATAATTTTAAAACTCAGCCTCTCTGACTGCCTGTAGAGAATGCTAACTGACTGAATGACAAAAGACCTAATGTAATCCAGGTACAAAATCAGAACTTTCCGGCCAGGCACAGTGGCTCACGCCTGTAATCCCAACACTTTGGGAGGCCGAGGTGGGTGGATCATGAGGTCAGGAGTTCAAGACGAGCCTGCCCAACATGGCAAAACCCAGTCTCTACTAAAAATACAAAAAATTAGCCAGGCATGGTGGGGGGTGCCTGTAATCTCAGCTACTTAGGAGGCTAAGACGGGAGAATTGCTTGGACCCAGGAGGCAGAGGTTGAGGTGAGCTGAGATCACACCACTCAGACGTTGCAGTGAGCTGAGATCACACCACTGCACTCCAGCCTGGGTGACAAGAGCGAAACTCCATCTCAAAAAAAAATAAAATTAGAACTTTCCCTGAACTCTTGCTAGGGCTTTTCATGGGGTTGTAGAAATGGTAGTAAATGCCAAAGCCCCAGAACCCTCATGTTTGGGTCTGACTCCCACATTGCCAGGGACCAGGCAGCTCCCACAGGTGTCCCAAGGCATCTTTCTCACAGGCCGCATGGAAGACATTTATGAAATGAGACCCCCTCTTCCTCATCCACAGCGACGGGGCTGGCCTGCCCGTGGAGAAATCAGATTTGGTCATGATAGCTTCCACTCAGTGACTGGTCACGATCTGCCAGGCGCTGTGCTAAACACTTTCATAGGCTTTGTCCCCCTCCATCCTGATAACACCTCAGTGAAGCAGGCCCTGCTATTCACTCCACTCCACAAAGCCAAGACTGAAAGAGGTTAACAGACTTACCTAAGGTCACACGGCTAAGAAGTTGTGAAGCTGGGATCGAATCAAGGCTGTGTTGATGGGTTTAACTATCATGTTGTGGCCCCAACCCCGTTTGACCTAGCCTGGCTGGTGGCCCTTCTCACAGTAGCTTCCCCTGAAGAAGAAGAAAAGCAAACCTTCACTGAGACCCAAGTGGTCTCTCCTGTGCTCTGTGACAATAATAAAGTCCTGGCCCTTGGCTCCTGTCCTGTTTCTTTCTGGGAATTTGGGGAAGAGGGGAGGAGGAGAAGGCAGGGAAAGAACCTGACAGGCCCAGCTGAAGCATCCCCAAGTGCCTCCACACTGCCAGACACTTTCAGAGGCCGCACAGATAGCAGTCAGGACCCACATCCTGGCAGCTGGAGGCCCCAGGAGGCAGCCATGTCTGGGGATGCTTCCCTGGTGTGGAGGGTTAGGGGATGGAGAGTATCCCTTGAAGCTCGGTGAGGGTTAAGGGGCACTTGAGGTCTAGCCATGTGGCAACCCCTCTCTGTCAGTCACAATGGTGTGATTGACCAGGTCAAAAAGGAAAGACAGAGTGTGAAATGTGAGGCCAGTTCACACCTCACACAGGTGTTTGGATTCACAGTGGCCTCTGGACGTTAGCCAGGCCTTGCAGTAACACTGGACATTAGCTGTGCCATAGGCAGCGGGGCCAGCACATGAGGACACTTTTCACATGGTTATCCGCCTTGGCGTGATCCTCCAAACTCTGCCATATTTTGAGGCGTAAAAAAAAAGCACCACCTGAAAAACCATTGTGTTAGTCCGTTTTCACACTGCTATAACGAATACCACCTGAGACTGGCTAATTTATAAAGAAAGGAGCTTTAATTGACTCACAGTTCTGCATGGCTGGGGAGGCCTCAGGAAACTTACAGTCATGGCAGTAGGGGAAGGGAAAGCAAGGCACGTCTTACATGGCAGCAGAAGGGAGAGAGAGCAAGGAAGTGCCACACTTTAAAACCATCAGCTCTCATGAGAACTCACTCACAACCATGAGAACAGCATGGAGGGAACTGCCGCCATGATCCAATCACCTACCACCAGGCCCCTCCCTTGACACCTGGGGATCACAATTCAAGATGAGATTTGGGTGGGGACACAGAGGCAAACCATATCAACTGCCTCTCACCTGATGCAAAGGGCGTCCCCACGTCTCTCTTGTGCATCCCAGAAGTTGCTGAGAGGAGGCCTGGGTAGCAACACTTCCCTACTGAGGGGCCTGAGATTCCACAAGGCCACAGGCCACGAAGGAGCCCAGGCAGGGAGTACAGGGACAGACCAGGGCGCTCCAGGCCCCATCCACCAGCGGCTGCACCTCTTCCTTTTTCAGTTTTCAAACAGGACCCAACCAGACACTGGGGCTTTCTCAAAGCTCACAGTCCTTGTCCTTGCCATGGTTCCTTCTAGAACTCCCTTTCCACACGCCTGCGGAATGGATCATCAGGTCAGATGGGGCTTCTCGACTCCCACAGACAGGTAGCACACTGTGGTTTGAGATTCCTGGGGGTCTCGGGGTTGGGAGTGGACGGGAATAATGGCAAATATCCAGGTAAAGGAGCAGCCTCTTTACTTACCCAGTGCCACTCAAGCACTTACTGTGTGCCTACCTGTGCTTGAGGCTGGAGAGACAGCTGTGAAAAAGACAGCCAGAGAACTCCTGTGTTGGAGAAGAAACTCCGTCATCACATGTACATATAAGATCCTGCACCCCACTTGGAGAAATGCAGGGTTGAGACCATTTCTGAGCACAGCTCTATAAGTAGTAACACTTTCAACCACATCCCTCAATGCCACCCCAGGGCCTCCATTATACAGAGAAGGAATGGGCACCCCATGTGACGAGTCCAGCGAAAATTTCCCAGGACAGAGCCTCAGGCCCAGGCTCTTCCCAGATGGAGGGGCTGTACCTCCTTTTACTTATAGGGAGGTGTGGACCAGGCCCTCCTGGAGGAGTGGGTGAGGAGGCATGGCACTGGCAGGGGGAGGGGTGCCCTCTTGTGGCCTCCCCTGAAGACACATTTCCTTGCTTACAAGGACTTTCCATGATTAATGTTATCAGGGACTATTATCTAACACATTTCTGTAGGATTTTGCATTTCGAAATGAACTTTCCATTCATTTTTTGTCTAAGTCAGGGTCTCACTCTGTCACCCAGGCTGGAGTGCAGTGACACAATCACGGCTCCCTGCGGCCTCCACACCCTGGGCTTAAGCAATCCTTCCACCTCAGCCTCCCAAGTAGCTGGGACTACATGCACCACTGCACCCAGCTACTTTTTTAAGTATTTTGTAGAGATGGGGTTTCACTATGTTGCACAGGCTGGTCTCAAACTCCTGCGCAATCAACAAATCCTCCCACCTCGACCTCCCAAAGTGCTGGGATTGCAGGTGTGAGCCACCAAACCCAGCACAAAATACATTTTCCATCCCGTGACCTCATTTGATCCTTGCTATGAGATGCATATTGTCATTATACCTTTACAAGAACCAAAGAGGTTAGACAATACTTGTTAATAAGATGATAATGGCTGGGCACAGTGGCTCGTGCCTGCAATCCCAGCACTTTGGGAGGCTGAGGCGGGCGGATCACAAGGTCAGGAGATCGAGACCATCCTGGCTAACACGGTGAAACCTCATCTCTACTAAAAATACAAAAAATTAGCCGGGCATGGTGGCGGGTGTCTGTAGTCCCAGCTACTCAGGAGGCTGAGGCAGGAGAATGGTGTGGACCGGGGAGGCGGAGCTTGCAGTGAGCTGAGATCGCGCCACTGCACTCCAGCCTGGGCGACAGAGCGAGACTCCGTCTCAAAAAAAAAAAAAAAAATTAAAAAAAAAAAGATAATAATGGCCAGGTGAGGCAGCTCACACCTGTAATTCCAACACTTTGAGAGGCCAAGACGGTGGATCACTTGAGCCCAGGAGTTCATGACCAGCTTGGGCAACATGGCAAAACCCTGTCTGTACAAAAAAAATGCAAAAATTAGCAGAGTGTGGTGGTGTGTGCCTGCGGTCCCAGCTACTCTAGAGGCTGAGGCAGGAAGACTGCTTGAGCCTGGGAGATGGAGGCTGCAGCGAGCTGTGATCACACCATTGCACTCCAGCCTGGCCAACAGGATGAGACCCTGTCTCAAAAAATAATAATAATAATAACAAAAGTACCTATAATTTGTTGGGCTCTTTACTCTGTGCCCAGCTCTGTTAATTTATTTTACACATATTATCTCATTTGTGATATCAACCTGGGAGGTATCTATTCCGGTCCTTATAGAACAACGAACAGGTATATATTCTGGTACTTATAGATGGAGGACAAGTTCAGAGTGTCAGAAACATGCCCAGGGCCCCCTAACTGATAAGTAGCTACATCAGGAAGCAAACCCAGGGTACCACCTTCCATACCAGCTTGGTAAGAGCGGTATTCAATCTGGTCCTATGGGACCTCCAGCCTATGGGAGATCCCCCAGCTGCCTCTGGCCAGGAAGAAGGCCCTGGGAGATTTCACCCACCAGAATTGACTCGGGGTTCCCAACAAGTGTCCCAAGATGCCATTGGCCTTGGAACCAGCAGCCCCTCTGGAGGCACCACCTTCCACCTCCTTCTGTGCCCTGAAGAACTTGGCGCAGGAGAGAGAGTTTTTTCTGCTTCAGGAAGAAAGGTTCCCAAGGCTCCCTGAGAGCTGCCTCTCTGAGAAGGGGACAGCAGGAAGGGCACCCTGAAATGACTGCAGGGTATGGCTCAATGACCCACACAAAGGAGGTGAAATAGGATGCTGTGGTCCTGAATAATGCATGGACACGCAAAATGCTGCCTGCTATTTTAGAGCTATTTTAGAGAAACCCTAAGAACTCTTTCTTTAGTGTATGTCACGGTTTCTAGAAAGTACTTGGCCTTCAGTATTCGTTTATGTATTTGACAAATGTTTATGGAGGGCCTGCTATGTTCCAGGCACTGTTTCCAGCACCCAGGATGGACAGGTGAACAAAACAGATTCCAGTTCAAGGAATTTACAGTCTAGAGCAGGGTAGGGGGAACAGGAACAAACAAAGAGACAGATATATTTATAGTATTAGGTAGAAGGAAAAAAAAAAAGATAATATGTCATCAAGACAATTTTATATTGGCATACATTCAGTGAAATGCAAGAATTCCCACTTTGTAAACAGGGTGGTATGATAAGAAGAGCCAAAAACAAAGGAGCTATTTTAAATTGGGAGTTCAGGGAGGGCTTCTCGGGGGAGATGAAATTTCAGGAGAAATTACAGGAAGACAGTGGGGACTGAAGGGTCTGGGGGGTCCAGGCAGGAGCAAGGATGGCACCAAGACCTGGCAGAAGGAGGGTGGGATTGGCCCGGTGCAGTGGCTCACACCTGTAATTCCAGCACTTTGGGAGGCTGAGGCAAGTAGATCACCTGAGGTCAGGAGTTTGAGACCAGCCTGACCAACATGGTGAAACCCCATCTCTACTAAAAATACAAAAATTAGCAGGGTGTGGTGGCGGGCACCTGTAATCCCGAGACCAGCCTGACCAACATGGTGAAATCCCATCTCTACTAAAAATACAAAAATTAGCAGGGCATGGTGGCAGGCGCCTGTAATCCCAGCTACTTGGGAGGCTAAGGCAGGAGAATTGCTTGAACCTGGGAGGTGGAGGTTGCAGTGAGCCGAGATTATGCCACTGCACTCCAGCCTGGGTGACAAAGTGAGCCTCTATCTCAAAAAAAAAAAAAAAAAAAGAAAAGAAAAAGAAAAGAAGAAGGGTGAGATCTTCATGCAGGAGAACAGTGGGGCTGGAGCCTAGAGGACAAGAGGAGACCGTGGGATGGGGTCAGAGGGGCGCAGAGGCCAGGTTGAGTGGAGCCCTGTAGCCCACTTGAGGAGTTTGGATCTCATCTAAGTGTGTGACTGACAGCGTCAGATATACATTTTAAAAGATCACTCCTGGCCAGGCACGGTGGCTCACACCCATAATCCCAACATTCTGGGAGGCTGAAGCAGGTGGATGAGGTCAGGAGTTTAAGACCAACATAGCAAAACCCCATCTCTACTAAAAATGCAAAAAATTAGCCAGGCAGGGTGGCACACGCCTGTAATCTCAGCTACTCGGGAGGTTGCAGTGAGCCAAGATTGTTCCATTGCACTCCAGCCTGGGCAACAAAGCAAGACTCTGTCTCAAAAAAAAAAAAAAAAAAAGTAAAATTAAAAGATCACTTCTAAATGGGGCTGGGAAAGCAACTGTATTCCTCTTGTATACTTTTTTATATCTATATAAAGAAACCCAGGAAAAATACAAAAGTACCTAATAAAAGTGGTTACCTATAAAAACAAACTTCTCAATACCCACTCTTGCATCATTTTGACACCTTAACCATATGTAGATATCATCTGTATTCCTTTCTTGTGGCTGCCATAACAAACTGTCACAAACTGGGTGGCTTAAGACAATAGCGATTTATTCTCTCACATTTCCAGAGGCCAGAAGTTCAAATCCAGGCGTGGGCAGGGCCACATTTCCTCCCAAGGCTGTGGGGAGCTTCCGTTCCCTGGCTCTTCCATCTTCTGGGGCTCCATACATTCCTTGGTACATCGAGGACATTGCTCCAATCTCTGTCTGCGTGGTCACAGGGCCTCCTCCCCTTCTCTCTTTTTTTTTTTTTTTTTTTTTTTTTGAGACAGGGTCTGGCTCTATCACCCAGGCTGGAGTGCAGTGGTACGATCTCAGATCACTCCAACCTTCGCCTCCTGGGTTCAAGCAATTCTCATGCTTTAGCCACCTAAGTAGCTGGGACTACAGGCACACCACTACGCCCAACTAACTTTTATAATTTTTGTAGAGACAAAGTCCTCCCATGTTGCCTCAGCTGTTCTCAAACTCATGGGCTCAAGCAAAGCCCCCCAGAGTGTGGGGATTACAGGCATGAGCCACCACACCCGGCCCCTTCTCTCTGTCAAATCTTCCCCATGTGACTCTGATTAGGACACTTGTCAGTGAATTTAGGGCCCAGTCAAATAATCCAGGATGATCCCTTCATCTCAAGATCCTTAACTTAATTACATCTGCAAAGATCCAAGGTCACAGTCCCACAGATGCTGGGAATCCAGCTTTGGACATATCTTTTGGGATGCCACCATTCAACCCGTCATGCTACCTACTCAAAAAGACCGAAGTAAACTGAAACATTTGTTCTAGCTGTGGGGTGGGGAATGAACTGTAGGGTGGTGGGATGGAGGCGGAGTGGGCACGTGTGGGAGGAAAGGCCAAGAGAAAGTGATCTGTGGGAGGGAAAAGTCAGAATACAGCATTCCTCACCCCTCCCCTGTCTGACTTAAGCAAATGGCATATTTTGGTGCCTTTGCTGTGACTGGGGAGATTGGAGGACAAAGCGGGTTTGCAGGAGGTGGGGATTGGGAAGGGAGGAAAGTTTTAGATGTTTCAAAACGTTTCAAAGCACCATGTGGGTAGTTGGAAGTCCGCATGGCAAGGGAAGGGGAATGGAAGCCTCAAATGACTGAGCAGCCCAGGCTACAGAAGCTCCATCACCTCCCTCCTTGGAGAGCTCAGCATCTGGTGATGCAGTCGCCTGGCAGAGGTGGCCATGATTCAGCTTGTGAAATCCAGGTTTTTCCCAGCCTACATTTGCACAACCAATTCTGTGAATCTAAAAGCAAGACTTCTCATCTCCAATGTAAATTTCAGGATCCCTATGACTAATCTTTCCCCGTAATTCTGCCTCTAAACCAAGCAGGAGCGTATGCATAGTATGATCCCATTTTTGCAGGAGGAAAAGCCTCTTTGTGTGGGCCTGTAACAACAGCTAATCCTGGCTGAGCCAGACATTATGCTGAGCTCAGCATACTTTATCTCATTTCATTTTCTCAGCCATGCTCTAAAGAAGGTGGAATTCTCATCTTCCGAGGAAGAGAATGAGACTCAGAGAGGTCACTAACCCAAGTTAGTGACCTACTGGGATTTGTACCCTGGCATCTTGGCCTTTGTGTCTGCAATCATTAATGCCTCCCCCTATCTTTACGCCCACTTGTAGATACAAATGCGTATAAAATGTTCAAGCATATACCTGCAAAGCTGTTAACAGTGGTTAGTTCTGAGATGGTGGTGGGAGGCTATCCATTACACAGTTCTGCCTCGCTTTAAATTATCTTCAAAGGACTGGGCACAGTGGTTCAGGGCTGTAATCCTAGCACTTTGGGAGGTCGAGGTGGGCAGATCACCTGAGGTCAGGAGTTCGAGACCAGCCTGGTCAACATGGCAAAACCCCTTCTCTACTAAAAATACAAAAATCAGCTGGGTGTGGCAACGCACGCCTCTAATCCCAGCTACTTAGGAGGCTGAGGCAGAAGAATCACCAGAACCTAGGAGACGGAGGTTACAGTAAGCTGAGATCACGCCACTGCACTCCAGTCTCGGCAACAGAGTGAGACGCCATCTCAAAAAATAAATAAATAAATAAATAGATTAGATTATCTTCAAGGAATCTGCTTCTCTAATTAGAAAAATCTGCAAGAACATACACCAAAATGTCAACTGCGGTTCCATCTGGGGAGCATAAGCATGGGAAATGAGCTACCTTCCACAGTGTATATTTTGATGTTGTTTGAACTTTATACAATGAGCATGTGCCGCTTTTGTAAGCAGAAAAAAGTAATTAAGACCTTTTTTTTTTTTAACGTAAAAGGAAGAATGAAGAGGAGGGTGACTCAGCAGCTGGCAACAGAGGCCCACCTTCCTTCCTGTGCTGCTTTCCTCCTCTCCCCACCCACTTGCACGCACCCTAACTGGAAAAACCTGGGCTCCTGCCGGCTGCATCTGTCCTTCCCCTCTCTCTTCCTAGTGGTTGAACTGGGCCGCTGCTAATCCCAGGGCAACAATATCCCCTCCCTCACCTTTATTAGTGGCTTGTGGTTTACAGGATGCCTCCAGTGCCAGCTCATGCTTAATCCTCTCCATGATGCTGCGAGGTGGCTATTCTCATGCCCATTGTACAGACATGGAAACTGAGGCTCAGCAAAGCTAAGCTCCCTGCCAAAGGTCACATAGCATGTCTGCGATTGCGCCTGGGCCCAAATTCCCAGGCCAGGCTTCTTGAATGCTGCATCATTTCAAGCTCATTTCAGGAACCTGAGGTTTGCTGCCTAAAATCAGCCTGTTGGATCTTGTTTAGCCACATGAAACAGCAAATGTGCTCCTGTTCTCTGAAGAGCCCATCCCTGCAGCCTCAGGCACTCAGCCCCTCCCTGCACTGCCTTGGCTCTGGGGCCGAGCCTGAGAGAGAGGAATGGAAGGGCCCTTTGGGCCCTGACAGAGAAGGGTGGGTAAAAGAGAGACAAAAAGTGTGCAGACCCCTAGCATGCACACAAGCGGGCACAGGCAGGCAAACCCTACAGTCTAGGAAAGTGGGTAGGCGCCGGGCAAGGTGGCTCATGCCTGTAATCCCAGCACTTTGGGAGGCCGAGGTGGGAGGATCACCTGAGGTCAGGAGTTCGAGACCAGCCTAGCTAACATGGTGAAACCCTGTCTCTACTAAAAATACGAAAATTAGCCAGCCGTGGTGGCGATCACCTGTATTCCCAGCTACTTGGGAGGCTGAGGCAAGAGAATCACTTGAACCCAGGAGGCAGAGGTTGCAGTGAGCCGAGACCGTGCCACTGCACTCCAGCCTGGGCAACAAGAGTGAAACTCCATCTCAAAAAAAAAAAAAAAAAAGGCGGGTAAAGTATGGGCTGGATCAGAATCCTGGATATGGCTTTGATCAAATCACTTAGTATCTGTGGGCCTCAGTTCCCTCATCTGGAAAATGGGCATTACAGTAGCACCACCTTATAGAGCAGTTCTGAGGACTCAGTGAGGAATCCTTACAGCGCATTTAGCACAATACCTGGACATAATGCCTGCTGAATAAGTGCTGCTTCTTGTTATTAACAGGACTGAATTGATCTGACCAAAGCAGCTCCCTTTGGTTTCAGTGAACATTTACTAAGCACCTACTATGTGCTGGCCTGGGGTAAGCCCTGGGAATATTGTGATAAAGTAGATGGAGCTTTGCTCTTACACAGCTCCCAAGCGATCAAGGGAGGTCAACCCAGAAAGAAGCTGACCATTCCTGGAGGCCACCAGTGTGGAGGGGGCCATGTGAGGCGAGGCCTTGAATGCCAGACTAAGCTATCTGAACCTTCTTCTGTTGGCCTGGGAGCCATGGAAGGTCTTAGAGCAGGGGTCGCTGACCAAGTCATCTCACGCAGAAGTGGGATCTCGGTCCCTGTGGCCCACTGGCTTCCTGAGTCATCATTGAGGACGGCATGGTGGGAGAAGGGGAAGCTTAAGAGGGTCAGGCACTGGGCCTGTGAGGCTGGGGTGGGGGTGTCTTGGCTCAGACAGGGTTGAAGATGGACTCGGGGAGGCCACACAGAGAGGTTAGGGAGGGGATTCGGTCCTGGAGGCAGTAGCAGGGGAAGAATCCATTTAAACTCAACCAAGGGCAGGGCTAAGGAGCTTATCTGGGGGTGTGGCTGATCACTGTCGGGGCCTCTCAGGTGATTTTGTTTTCTTTCTGCGTGTCTGTGTCTTCCGTTTTTCTACATGGAGTGACCAGAATAGATGAGACCAGCTATTGTTTGGGAGCCCCGGGATGAGACTCAAGGGGTCCCATCTCAGCACAGGGCACGGAAGAGCTCCAGTGCAGCTGAAGGAAGGAAGCAGGACTCACTGGCGAGTTCCGGGATCCAGGGAGAGAGGCTTGGACATGCCGGGGCTGCGGCTTTGGGCAACGCCAGCCTCTCTGAACCTTGGCATCCTCCTCTGTTGGGGGTAATGATGGCGTGGCAAAGGAGGTAGACCCAGAGGAGGATGTGGGGCACCCCCACACCCTCCGGCTCCCGGGCGTGTCTGCGTCCGTGTCATCTTCCACCCAGGCGTGGGCCAACTCAGCACAATCTGGCAGGGCAAGCCTGGGCACCGGCCGAGGGAGGCGGGGTTCCAGCCCCTCGCTGCCCAGCCTGACCCAGTTGCCCCAGCAGGAGGGCCTCCTATTTCTCCTGGGGCAGCCCAGTCACCTGGGAAAGTCTGCTCATAGCAAGCAGGAAAACGCCAGGACGCACGCCCCAATGACGCCACGGCAGAGCAAGCCCTGGGGACCCAGTGGGCCTGGTTCCAGTCCTGCCTGTGGAACAAACTCAAAGTTCCCTTCTCTCGGGCTCAGTTTCCCCTCTGATTACGACCTCACCAATCCATGCGTTCATTTTCCCTTTGTGGGGGCATCCACCAAGTGTCAGACCTGCAATGAGCGTCAAGCATCAGTGAACCCCTATCCTGAGCCTTGGGAAGCACCCAGACTGGCTCGTCTGCAGTCTTGTGCCCACGCACAAAACTAGAAGCTGCTGGGCAGGACCAGTGGGCTTGGCTTCCCTCTGCATCCGCAAGGCGGCAGGTGCCCAGAAGAGGGCAGCAGAGAGCGCGTCTCCAGCCTCCCAGGCTGAATCCCCCTGAAAGGGAGCCTGTGACCTTGGCAGTCCCGGAATGCCAAGGCCTGGGGATTTTTCAGCGTCACTGTTGTCAGGACAAAGTTTCAGGAGTACCTCTGGCACATTAGCATTCTCTTTGTCCTGGGCCCATGGGCGGCCGACATCCCCACACTCTCCCGTTCGAGAGCATCCAGCCCTGACGCCCTGGCCTGTGCACTGCCCCCCAGGAAGACCTGTCCTGGAGCTGCCTTCAACCAGCTGTGGCCGGTCTGGGGAATGGAAGGAGGGGACTGAGGCTGAGGAGGAGAAGCCCCATTAGCCAGGGCAAGTCCCCCACCAGGGACATGGGCTGGTCCTAGGAGCAGTGGGCCCCCTGCAGCGCCTTCCACTAGGTAGTGAACGATACCAGTATGTTTTCTAAAGATCACCGGGGTGCCATGGGGAGGACAGAGTAGCACTCACACTCAGACACACGTTCATGTTCTCATTCTCACACATGCACACTCTCACGCACACTCACGCTAACACGTTTCACACAAATCACCCCAAACTCACACACTCAGATACGCTAACTCACACGCTAACACACACATATACACATTCAGGCTCACAGTCATACCCTTTCACACCAACACACTCATACAAACCAGAGCTCACCCATTTCCACACAGCTTGCACACTCGCAAACACTCTCGTGCACACTTACGTATACACAACACTCACACACTCATACTCTCATACACTAACACACATTCATTTTTCACACAGCTCTTACAAGTGCTCGCATACACACGCTTACAATGTTCACACAGTCACATACACACCCCTCCATATACTTACACACACACTCATGCGCTCACACTCGAGGCCCTCCTGGGGTGGGTCAGGTGCAGCCTGAGGGGGCACTGCAGGCTCCACTCCCTCCTGCTGGGGTTCCAGGGATAATCCCAGCTCTCAGGCATTTGATGTGCCTCCCACGTGCTTCTGAAAAGGATTTCAGATGGTTTAGAAAGGCAAATCCCAAATGAAGCAGGATGATGAAACAGAAAAACAGAGGAGGGTAGAGACGTTTAAATCTTAACTCTGGTTTCTCCTGGCCCAGGGTCTTCTAAGCCCATAAGGACTCGGTGGTCTGTGATTCCAGAGCCCCTGTCCCAGGCCACCTTTTCCTGGACTTCTGTCCACCGCACTTCAGCCCTCGTGGGCCTATTTGTCCCAAGGCGGGCTGTGAGAGGTCTTCTCCCCTGCCGCCATGCCCACCACTGCCTGGGGGATTAGGGCAGCCAGTCTCTGCTCTCCCTCCCTTCAGCTCCCCAAAAGGAGGCTGGGCTGAAGGCAGTTCAAATGACTGCCTCGCAAATGGTGTTCCCTGACATCGGTCAGGCTGCCAAGCAAATATCTTGGCTCTACCTCTCTCTTTCCTCGAGGTGAACTCTCAGCAACCCAGGACCCTCCAGTGCCAAAGCAGAGTTCCTTCTCTCATTGTTCCAGAATCCTAGTCTTGATTCTCTACCAATCTGACCCTCAGTCCCAACACAGCCCACCACGGTTTCTCAGTGAGGGCCTCATTCAGATAAGACACCCAGTGAGTGATGATATGGTTAGGATCTGTGTCCTCACCCAAATCTAACCCCCCAGTGTCAGAGGTGGGGCCTGGTGGGAGGTGATTGGATCATGTGGGGGCGAGGAGGGGGCAAGGAGATTTCTCATGCATGGTTTAGCACCATCCCCCTTGGTGCCATTCTCATGACAGTAAGTGAGTTCTCATGAGATCTGGTTGGTTTAAGAGTGTGCAGCACCTGCCCTCTCTCTCTTGCTCCTGTTCCTGCCATGTAAGATGTGCTGGCTTCCCCTCCCCCTTCTGCCATGATTGTAAGTTTCCTGAGGCCTCCCCAGAATCTGAGCAGATGCCAGCACCATGCTTCCTGTACAGCCTGCAGAACTGTGAGCCAATTAAACCTCTTTTCTTTATAAATTACCCAGTCTCAGGTATTTTATTTACAGCTATGCAAGAAACGACTAATACAGTGACACATCCTGATATTCCAAAATTGCTCAAGTGGGTGTTTCAGTTAGCTTAAACGGTAACATTTGGTTTGCTGCAACACAGACCAACCCAAAAACTCATGGCTTAAAATAGCTTTTTTTTTTGAGACAGGGTCTTGCTCTGTCACCCACGCTGGAGTGCAGTGGCACAGTCACAGTTCACTGCAGCCTCAACCTCCTGGGCTCAAGCAATCCTCCCACCTCAGCCTCCCAAGTAGCTGTAATCACAGGCATGCACCACCCCTGGCTAATTTATTTTTTGTAGAGATAAGGTCTCACTATGTTGCCTGGTCTGGCTTCAAACTCCTGGGCTTAAGCGATCCTCCCACCTTGGCCTCCCTAAGTGCTGGAATGACTTGGCTTAAAATATCAATTTATTATTTCTCATGATTTCCACGTGTTACGAATAATGCTCAAAATCCTAAGGAAATTGAACACTCGAACAAAGGATTCTTAGCAAAGCAATTTTACTTCTGTGGAGCGGGATGCCTTCTTGGCTAGTTGCCATGAGAGCACACTTAAACAAAGGGCACGAGAGCTTTTATTCTTGGCGCAAGTCCTGCGTTTGTACCCTTTCCCCATTGGCCGGGATCGGGTCGTACAATCTAAACTAATCCTGGTTGACTAAACGTTGATTTTTTTTTTTTTTTAGATAGGGTGGGCACGTAAAAGAAAGTAAAGAGGAAGGGGAAGGGGTGTCTGTAATGAGCTAGAAAGTTAGTCCTCTTTCCAAATAAGGAAAGGAACGTGAGCTGGTACTGATAACGCCTGGTACTGAGGTGTGCCTGGGCATCTAACAAAGGCAAAAAGGAAAAAGGAGTAAAAGGAAAAAAGGGGGGGTGGGTACTATGAATTAAAGAATAAAAGATTGATCAGATTATTTGAAGAGAAACCTCATCATATCCCACACATGGGTTGGCTGAGCTCACCTGGGTGGTTCTTCTGCTATGCATGGTGTTGGCTGGGGCTACAGTGTTCGATATAACTTCCCTCACATGTCTTATGCCTCCACTGTGGGAGTTGAAACATCGGGTGCCTGCCCAGGCCTCATCTCTCCCATGGCCTCATAATCTTTCCCACAGGGTAACTGGACTTCTTTACATGGCAGCTCAGAACTCTAAGGGAGTCAAAGCAGAAGCCTCCAGGTCTCGTAAGGCCTCAGCCTGGAACTAGCACGCCATCACATAAGCCACACTCTATTAGTCAAAGCAAGTCACAAAACAAGCTATGAGTCATGATTTAAGGGGAGGGAGAACGGATTTCACCTCCCACTGGGAGGCAGCACACACGCACAGGGTTGAATCACTGGCAACCATTTCACAGACACTCTGCCACAGTGTCCAAGCTCGTTAGGCTCCTAACATGTTGTCTATAGAACAGCAGATACATCATCGGGCTGAGATGACTCAGCCCTTTTTTTTTTTTTTTTTTTTTTGGAGACAGAGTCTTGCTGTGTTGCCCAGGCTGGAGTGCAGTGGTGGGATCTCGGCTCACTGCAGCCTCTGCCTAATAGGTTCAAACAATTCTCATGCCTCAGCCTCCTGAGTAGCTGGGATTAAAGGCAAGCAACACCATGCCCAGCTAATTTTTATATTTTTAGCTAGAGAAGGAGTTTCGCCATGGTGGCCAGACTGGTCTTGAATTCCTGGCCTCAAGCAATCTACTGGCCTTGGCCTCCAAAAGTGCTAGCATTACAGGAGTGAGCCACTGCACCCGGCCAGACTTTGCATTCTTAATCACAAAATTCTTATCTCCATTTCCTGGCAGAATTATGTTTTAGTTAATGTATTATTGGGGATAATTTCACTCGCATGTAATGGAAAATCAGTTCAAACCGGCTTACACAAAAAACAACATTGACCCATATACTATGAAATTTAGAGGTAGGCTGGGCGCGGTGGCTCATGCCTGTAATCCCAGCACTTTGGGAGGCTGAGGTGGGTGGATCACCTGAGGTTGGGAGTTTGAGACCAGCCTGACCAACACGGAGAAACCCTGTCTCTATTAAAAATACAAAATTAGCCAGGCATAGTGGCATGCACCTGTAATCCCAGCTACTCTGGAGGCTGAGGCAGGAGAATCACTTGAACCCGGGAGGCGGATGTTGCGGTGAGCCGAGATGATGCCATTGCACTCCAGCCTGGGCAATAACAGCAAAACTCCATCTCAAAAAAAAAAAGAAAGAAAGAAAGAGAAAGAAAGAAAGAAAGAAAGAAAGAAAGAAAGAAAGAAAGAAAGAAAGAAAGAAAGAAAAAGAAAGAAAGACATTCAGCGGTATAACAGCTTCAGGCATGGCTGGTTCCAGGGGCCCGTTAATGTCATTGGTAATGTGTCACACTGTCCTTTCTCTGCTCTGCTGTCCTCTGTATTGATTCTATTCCCTCATTCCCAAGAAAACTCTTTCTATAAGGTGCAAAGATAGCCACCAGCACCTCCAGATTTACATCTTCTCAGCTTAGCACCCACACTGGAAAAGATGTGTTTCCCCTCACCCCTCCCCGCCACCCCACCAATTATGTTAGCAGAAGTCCCAGGACTGTCTTTTAATGGCCCAAACTGGACCATGAACAAATCCAGGTTCATCACCATGACTCCAATTAGACAGGCCTGAGTATTGTGCTAACGCCCTGGAGGAGAAGAAAGGATGGACTCAGCCCCATCAGAAGCACATGGACTGAAAGCTGGGGTGGGGAGGGGGTGGGTTGCACAGAAGAAAAGCAGCCGACGTTACCAAAAGGAGGAGAAAGGCATAATGCTAAGAAACAAACACAACAGAGGGCCACTGCGTTATCTGATGTGTTGGCAGACTAAGAAAGTCATATGAGCTCAGCTGGAGATAAGCATTTTCCTGATTCTGAATTCCAGAATGAATCCCTTCACACAAGCAGTTAAATCCAGGGCACTTCCTGACACAGTGAACAATAGCTTCACCTCCATTTTTGTACAAATATGGAAACATCCTTCAAGTACCCATTTGACAACTTGCTCAGCTTTGAAAGCCAAGGACAGAACACTTGATTGCCCCAAGGGAAGGCAATTTTTCAGGTTGCTCAGTTCACATGTTCCCAGGAACAGACTTCCAAACATTGGGAAGGTGCTTAGTCAGCAAGAAGAATGGAGAGGCTGCCCTTCTCTAACGTCTGGCATCTCTCTGAGCTCTCCTGCCTTCCCTCGCCTGTCTCACTGTTCCATGTCACTCAGATCCCTGCTTTGGGCCAACGGCAAGTGTTCAGACCTTGGCTATAGTGATAGAGAATTGAGAACAGGCCGGGCGCGGTGGCTCAAGCCTGTAATCCCAGCACTTTGGGAGGCCGAGACGGGTGGATCACGAGGTCAGGAGATCGAGACCATCCTGGCTAACATGGTGAAACCCCGTCTCTACTAAAAAAATACAAAAAAACTAGCCGGGCGAGATGGCGGGCGCCTATAGTCCCAGCTACTCGGGAGGCTGAGGCAGGAGAATGGCGTAAACCCGGGAGGTGGAGCTTGCAGTGAGCTGAGATCCGGCCACTGTACTCCAGCCTGGGCGACAGAGCGAGACTCCGTCTCAAAAAAAAAAGAGAGAATTGAGAACAACAAATGCATGGACTCGACTTTTAGAATGGAAAGAGATCAGGAATATCATCTAGGGAAGAGACTGCTGATTGTCCCTCAACATCCTTTCTCCTCTTCCACAAAGATGGACTTGGTAGCTGCAACCATGGCCACCCAGAATGAAGACAACTTTTCCCATCCTCCTTTGCCACTGGCCATGGCCATGTGACTAAGTCTAGCCAATGAGGTGAGAGCATCAACACCCCTGGCAGCTTCTGAGAATCTTCCTTTGCCCTTTCCACCTTTGCCCCTTCATCCTTCTGACACTGTCCCTTCTTTCATCTTGCTCCCGGTTATGTGGATATGCTGGCCACCATTTTGGACCATGAGGATGAAGGCCACATGATAGGGAATGTGATTTGAAAGAGAGGAGGCATGACCCCCCTCTCACCCTCTTATTCCTGCAATTAGGCAGAGAAGAGCTACCACACCAGCCCAGATCACCCATCCTCAGACTTTCATGGGAGAAAGAGGTAAGTAAGAAAGAAAAGTATCCATGTTGTATAAGACATTACTGTTTTGGGCTTCTGTTTCCTGCAGTCAAATCTAATCCTAATTGATGACACATTATCTCTTATTTTCCCATAGTCTTTACCCTCCCATCCCCCCCAATACACACATCTTCCACCCAAAGCTTGAATCCTCTCCAAACCACTGTATTAATAGGAAGAGTAACTGTACAGTTCACACAGCTAGAGTGACAGGGTGCTTACTACCTCTCAGGTCACTTTGTCTTTGGAATAGATTTGCTAGAAAAGTGTTAGAAAATTCTGCCTCATATTCATTCATTCACTCTGCATACGAACCCAGTTCTCTCCCTCAGGAGGGACACCCAGTCTTGCAGACAGTGCTCTGGGCTCCCAGAGCTTCTCTTCCCGGTTTCCTCAGCCTTTCCCACAGGCCCTGTCTCCTTTTGGGACATTCTTCACTCAAGTCCCTAAAGCCACATGGGGAAAAATGCCTCATGTTTGCCTCTCCCTGGCACAGGGATGAGGCTGCAGGTTTACATGGAGTTTTTTATTCTGTGATACAATATGTTATATATCAATGCAGCTCCAAGACAGTTTGGGTATGTGATAAGAATTCCTCACATTTGCACAGCAGCTTACACACTTGGAAGCATTTTCCCACAATTCCGTTTTCTGCTTGTAAGACAGACTCATGGAAAATAATAATAATAGCAGTAATCATAACATTAATAATATCACCTTAACAGAAGTGTAAAGGAAGGCATAAAAAGTAACATGAAAGTACACATTAAAAAATAGGAGCAAAAGAATAAAAAAACAGAGATCTTAAATCAAGTTCCAGAGACCAGAAAAAATGAACAAGCAAAGGGAAGTGGGTTATAAAATATAAGCAGATTAATAGAAATCACACCTGCACAGAACATAACTAGATACTTCACTGCCATTTTAGTGCTTCTTCTTCCTGAGGCCCTGAAGCAAGCAGGGGGCGCTACATGATTAAATCCTTAGGATACTATCACTGATTTGCAGATGGTGAAAATGACACTGGGGAGGTTAAGGGCCCTTTCTCAGGTCCCCCAGGCTGTAAATGTTGGAACCATTTCCTTGACCCCCATGCTCTCCACTCAGTCTTTGCCCCTCATTCCACTGGACAAACTGGCCTTCGGCCTGAAGCGCTCTCCCCCACCCCTTTCTTGACACTGGTACCATCTCTCCTCCACATCTCAACCTAAATGTCACCTCCCCGGTCAGCCCTTCCCTGACCCCCATCTAGAGCAGGCTCTTCCCTCTCTCATAACTGGTTCATCACGAGTCTTCTCTGGAACATGCACCCAGTTTACAATGAAGTATTTGTTCAACATGGCCCCTCTCGCTGAGGACGGGACTGCACCTGTCTCTTTGCTGCTGTGTCAGCAGCATCTGGAATGGAGCCTGGCACCTCCAAGTGCTGGAGCCTCCTGGCAAATGGCAGCCCGTGCTTACAACCGTCGGATGACCCTGCCTTCCCAGGAGGCGTCGCTGAGGTGCTGACTCCTGGGACTGAAGGAGCCTTCAGAGCCCACTTCCTCCTATCCCCTCATAATAGAAAGGGGAAACTGAGGCTGGAGCAGGCAAGCGACTTGTCAGGGCCTCACAGTGGTTAGATACAGAGTTGGCGGGGAGGGCTCCAGGTGCTGGGTCCAGGCCAAAAGCCTGACACCAATGGGTTACCCCAACTGTGTCAGGGTTTATATCCATGGAGGGATATAAAATGAGGCAAGAGGGTCCCAGAAATGTAGCTTGTAAGAGGGGTTGCCTAGAACAATAGGGCCAGCTTGGGGAGGAGGTGCAGAGGCCCGTAGGCCTGACTGGGAAGGAATTCAGCAGGGGCCTTGCTCAGTTTCCTTCCAGCACATGGGGGAAGTAAACACATTCCTTGGCTATGCAGGCGTCCCCGCCTCCAGCCACCCTCCCAGCTGTCAGAGCCTTGGGTCCCAGCCAGTGGCTAGCTGTACCATGGAGGAAAGGACCCAGAGACAGTGTACATGATTCTCCCAGGGTCACAGAGCACTGTGTGTCTCGTACCCTTTGCCAGGGCACAGAGAGGAGAGAAGGACACCAGTGTCTCTCTTCCCTGCAATCCCGGAATGGGCCAGGCAGAGGCCCAGGAAATGTGGAGTTCCAGGCCAGGCTGGGCCTCTCCAAAGATGACTATCTGGGTCCCCTGCACTGGCCAGGAAAGAGACGAGAAGGGTACTAGGGAACCCTGACAAAGCATCCATCCCTGCCTCCCTACTGTACCAATGGGGAAACTGAGGCCCAGAAGGGCAGGGACTTGTTCCGAGCATCCCAGCAAGCTCGTAGCTAAACCAAGACTAGAGCCCAGGTCTTGTGAGCAATGGCTTCGTGTGTCTCTGCTGCTCCCAGCCCCTTCAGCCCCCTCCCACCCCTCTTCCTTCTGCTTGGTCTGGTCCTCACCGATGCTGATTCTTCTGCCCAGAACTTTTTCACCCAGGCAAACTCCTACTTGTACTTCAAAACAATTTTGAGTTTCCCAACTAAAGAGGCCACACTGCCCGGGGACGGGGCGGGTCCCGCAGCAGGAGCAGCTGTCCTCGAACCCCAGTGCCAGGGCTGCAATTGCAGCAGCTGCGAAACCTCGCCGTTGGTAGCAGCCAGGAGTGGTTCACAGCGAGGGGGAAGGCAGGAAGGTTTGGGTGTCGCCCCTGTGTAAAAAGTCCCAGTGTTGCTGGGTGCAATGGCTCACGCCTGTAATCCCAGCACTTTAAGAGGCCGAGGCAGGTGGATCATGAGGTCAGGAGTTCAAGACCAGCCTGGCCAAGATGGTAAAACCCCATCTCTACTAAAAATACAAAAATTAGCCAGGCGTGGTGGCAGGCACCTGTAATCCCCGCTACCCGGGAGGCTGAGGCAGAGAATTGTAACCCGGGAGGCAGAGGTTGCAGTGAGCCGAGGTCGTGTCACTGCACTCTAGCCTGGGTAACAGAGAGACTCCATTTCAAAAAAAAAAAAAAAAGAAGTCCCAGTGTCATGAAATGGTGCCTGGACTCTGGATGGGGAGACCTGGGCCCAACCTGCCTCTCGGCCGGCCGCGGGACCTCTCTGGACTTCGGTATACTGCGAGATGCCACCAAGGCTCAGACTTCTGGGTCTGGAATTGGAATTAGAACCACAGGGTCATTTTTAACTCTTATGCCAGCTCCAACTGACTGATAGTAGCTGTCTGGAGAGCTGTGTTGAGGAGGATTCTCTTATTGATTGATTGATTGCTTTGGAGACAGGGTCTCACTCTGTCGTCTCCGGGCTGGAGTGCAATGGTGCAATCATAGCTCACTGTAATCTTGAACTCCGGGCCTCAAGTGATCCTCCCGCCTTGACCTCCTAAAGTGCTGGGATGACAGGCATGCACCCCTGCACCTGGTCCTGAGGATTCTGAGGTAGGGAGTCTGATGTTCAATTATTTGTACAATGTCTCTAAGGGCCCTCCCTGACGAATACACCCCTCCGATTCCAATCAGCAGCCTCTGGCCAGGCCACAGGGCTGGGCCTCACCACTCTGAGCTTCCGTGTCCCTGATACGTGAAAGAGCTCAGCCTCTGAGAGGAGATAAAGGCCCTTCCCTGGCAATGGGCCTCTGGCTGCAGGCTGTCGCCCTCTCCCCTCTGCTTGACCCCAGATACACATTCTTTCCAGCTTGTTCCAGCCAGTTCTTTTCCTCCTGAGTTGCTGCTGCCTCTGCGGGCTAATATGGGCCAGGTCAGCAGAAAACAGGCCTCAGCAGAGCACTAGGCTGAGCCACTTCCTGCCTGCCTCAGGGAAGCACTGGGGTCTGTAGAGAAAAGAGGGTAAAAAGGACGAGAGGCTGAAGGTCAGTCCCTGCACTGATAAGCAGCCTTGGACGCTGCCCTGTGAAGGAATTTCCTGTTGCTGCCTCCTTCTTCCTCCCAAGTGAGGCTTGTGTACTCCTCCAGCGCCACAGTGTCTGGTTAGGGACAAGGCGGCCCTTTGTAGGTCAGAGAGCTGGGTTTACGTCAGCTTGCTGTGTGACGTTGGGCTGGCCTGTGCCTCCGTTTTCTCATCTGTAAAGCGGGATAAATGAACAGCACTGAATTCATTCTGATCAAGTGATGACTAAGGGATTTGCAGGGAATAGTGTCGCCTAAAAACTCCACGTCCATCAGAACCTATGAATGTGACCTCGTTTGGAAACGGAGTTTTGCAGATGTAATCCAATTAAGATTCGTTCATATTGGATTGGGGTGGGCCCTAAATCCAATGTGACTGGTGTCCTTACAAAAAGAGGGAAATTTGGTCAGATGTGCTGGCTCATGCCCGTAATCCCAACACTTTCGGAAGCTGAGGCCAGGAGATGGCTTGAGCCCAGGAGTTCAAGACTAGCCTGAGCAACATAGAGAGATTCCATCTTAATAAAAAATAATAATAAAGACAAGACATAAAAGCAGAGGGAAATTTGGACACAGACACAAAACATAAATATGCACAAAGAGAATTCCATGTAAAGATAGACTGAGATTGAGATAGGCAGAGATTGGAGCTCGCTGCCACAAACCAAGGAATGCTGGAAGCCACCAGCAGTTGGAAGAGGCCAGGAAGGACTCTCCCCAGAGCGTCTCGGGGGAGTGTGTCCCAGCTGACACCTTGATTTGGGACTTCTGGCCTCTGGAATTGTGAAAGATACAAGTTTCTGTCTTGAGCCACCCAGTAGGAGGTGAATTGCTACAGCAACGCTAGCACACAAAAACAGGGGTGTCCATAAAGCACAGGACTTGGCCCCAGGCACAGTGGGACCTCAACAGAGGGAGCTGTCGCTGCTGCTCCTGGGGTTGCTATTGTTTCCCTCCGTCCTCCATCCCTGGCTCCCCCGGGACACATTGGTCTTCCTGACTCACAGCCCTAACGCCTCCCTCCCCTCAGTCACTGGCCAGCATACACCAGCTGTGGAATCAGACAGCAGGATTAGACATGTGGGGCGGATGGCGGTCTCACAAAGGCTGGCTGAGACCAAGCCCAGAAAAGAGCAGTTTCCCCACAGTGTGAAAGACAAGGTGCGGCAGGACCCATAGCCACTGCTGAATGCTAGACTAGAAGCTCTGTGAGGGCAAGGGCCAGATCCACTTTGCACCCTCAGCAGCTGGCACAGGGCACAAGGCCTCACACTTAGCAGAACAAACTAAGTACCTCACACTGTTGTAAGTGTTCACATGTATCCCTCCCAGTGACCCCCTGAGGGGCCATTACTACCCCCTTTTTATGACTGAGGAAACTGAGGCACAGAGAGCTCATATAATTTATCCAAGGCCACACCACCGCTAGGATTCAAATCCAGGTTGCCTGGCTCCCAAGCCCAGGCTTTTATCTATCCACTGTCAATATTTATTGAAGTAATGAAAAGGCAAACCAGACTGCAGCTGTGAGGAATGTACGTGTTTTCTTAAGGTCAAATTACCACCCCAAGACTAAGACCTGTTCCTAGACCTGGCACCTGAAGACAGGTGTCATGGTGAAGATGCCATGCTCTACCCACAGTGGCTGGTCCCCAGTCCTCCATGGCTCTGGAAATGCTCCCAGCATGAGTTCTAACTGAAGTCAGCTGTCACGGGAGGAACCCCACTCCATGATCTCACAGGGAGCCCGTGTGGACTTGCCGTCCGCACCTGGAAGCTGAGGCCCAGTCGGTCTAGAGAGCAGGCCCCAGCCCTCAGCACAGGAAAAACCCCTTTGGCCAGAAATAGATTCAAGTGGCTAGGTGCTGTGACTCAAACCTGTATTCCCAGCTATTTGGGAGGCTGAGTCAGGAGGATCCCTTGAGCCCAGGAGTTTGAGACCAGCCTAGGCAAAATAGCAAAACCCCTGTCTCTACAATAAGTGAATTTAGCTGGGTGTGGCACAAGACCGTAGTCCTGGCTACTTGGGAGGCTGAGGCAGGAGGATCACTTAAGCCCAGGAGTTCAAGGCTGTAATCAGCTGTGATTTCACCACTGTACTCCAGCCTGGGCGACATAGTGAGACCCTGTCTTTAAAAAAGTAAATAAGGCCGGGTACAGTGGTTCACGCCTATAATCCCAGCTCTTTGAGAGGCTGAGGCAGGCAGATTGTGAGGTCCAAAGATCGAGACCATCCTGGCTAATATGGTGAAACCCTGTCTCTACTAAAAATACAAAAAAATTAGTCAGGCAAGATGGCATGAGCCTGTAGTCACAGCTACTCGGGAGGCTGAGGCAGGAGAATCACTTGAACCCAGGAGGCAGAGGTTGCAGTGAGCCGAGACGGCGCCATTGCACTCCAGCCTCGGCGACAGAGCAAGACTCCGTCTCAAAAATAAATAAACAACTAAATAAATAAATAAAGTTGGGCGCGGTGGTTCATGCCTGTAATCCCAGCATTTTGGGAGGCCGAGGCAGGTGGATCACTTGAGGCCAGGGGCTCAAGACCAGCCTGGCCAACATGGTGAAAGCCCATCTCTACTAAAAATGCAAAAATTAGCCAAGCATGGTGGTGGGCGCCTGTAATCCCAGCTACTTGGGAGGCTGAGGCAAGAGAATTGCTTGAACCTGGGAGGTGGAGGTTGCAGTGAGCCAAGATCATGCCATTGCACTCCAGCCTGGACGACAGAGTGAAAAATATAATTTAAAAAAATAAAAAAGTAAATAAATAAATAAATGAGGATTTTTTTTTTTTTTTACAAAAAGAGATCGATTCAATGGGTAATCGGGACCCAATTATTGGTAAACAAGCCTATATTTCTTGCCTCCCACACCCTCACCCAAGGTGACTCCAGGGAGCTGGTCATGTCAGCTTCAGGAACTGGGGTGGGAGCCTCATCACTCTAGGGTGTATCATTACCCCCACTCAGCCTCTCTCCTCACTCTCTCCATTTTCATCTTAAGGCTTCAGTTCTTGCTGCCAACTCTTCCACTCTTTGCCTTGAATTCACATTCCCTAAAAGAGGATCTATTTGTCCAGTTAATTTCCCACCTGGCTGCCTCAAAGCCTGGTGAATCAGCCTATAGATGGGGTTCCCACCCACGTCCAATCAGCTGTAGCTGGAGGTGGGGGGGTGGGCTCTGTGGCACCAGCCTGGCAGCCTCTGAGAAGGGGGCTGTGGGAGTGGCAGGCACGCTGAGGATGGCTTGGCCTGTGTGTAGCCTGAGGGTCATGCCTTCAACTGTCTCCTTCGTGCTTCAGCTCCCTTTATAAAAACTGTAGAGCCCAGTTCTCTCTCATGAGCTCCCCTCAACCCCATGAGGGGCCTCTGACCCACAGGCTAGATCCAGGATGTCAGTTCGAGACACAGGCCCCCACTGCTTGTTTCCCAGCCCACAGCCAGTATCACCAGTCAACAGTAGTACTCCATCCCCTTCACTGAGCACAGATGCAGAATCGCCCTCAATGGTGAACTCCAGAAGCTGCTGCCAAGCTACTCCAGCTGACATGAAAGACCTAGACGGAGGGAATGATCTCTAGGTTGTTCTGGCCACTGGCATGGCCTGGGTGTGAGTCAACGTTCCCCACCTGAGCAGAACACGCAGCCAGGGAGGACCTGTAACCAGTGGTCAGTGTCCTCAGGGAGAGGTTCTAATTACCTATAACTCTCAGGATATAGTGAGGGGACGCCTGAGCCAAGGGCAAGGCTTGAGGGTTAAACGCTGACTCATTGGCTTAGGGTTTGAAGTTGGTCACTTGATCTCCTTTTATCTCTGTCTCTTCTGTGAGTCAAACAGGCAGCTTCCCCCACATCACAGAGGGACTCCACACTCACCTGAGAGCTGATCAGTGCTTTGAGAGGGGACCAAAGCATCAGCCCTGGGGAGGCACCCACTGTATCGAATGGGGACCACCATGCTTTAAGAAACAGCAGCGAGCTGGGCATGGTGGCATGTGCCAGTAGTCCCAGCGATTCAGGAGAAGGAGGTGAGAGGCCAACTCAGGAGGATCACCCAGGAGTTCAAGGCTCCAGTAAGCTGTGATCACACCACTGTACTCCAGCCTGGATGACAGAATAAGACCCCATCTAAGAAAGAAAGAGAGAGTTGGGGGGTGAGAGGCGAAAGGAAGGAAGGAGAAAGAGAGAGAGAGAGAAAAAGAATGAAGGAAGAAAGAAAGAGAGAAAGAAAAGAAGAAGGAAAGAGAGAAAGAAAGAAAAAGAGAGAAAGAAAGAAAGGAAGGAAGGAAGAGAGAAAGAAAGAAAGGAAGGAAGGAAGAGAGAAAGAAAGGAAGGAAGGAAGAGAGAAAGAAAGAAAGAAAAGAAAGAAAAAGAAAGAAAGAAAGAAAAAGAAAGAAAGAAAAGAAAGAAAGAAAGAAAGAAAGAAAGAAAGAAAGAAAGAAAGAAAGAAAGAAAGAAGGAAGGAAGGAAGGAAGGAAGGAAGGAAGGAAGGAAGGAAGGAAGGAAGGAAGGAAGGAAGGAAGGAAAGAAAGAAAGAAAGAAAGAAAGAAAGAAAAAGAAAGAAAGAAGAAGGAAGGAAGGAAGGAAGGAAAGAAAGAAAGAAAGAAAGAAAGAAAGAAAGAAAGAAAGAAAGAAAGAAAGAAAGAAAGAAAGAAAGAGAAAGAAAGAAGGGAGGGAGGGAGGAAGGAAGGAGCCTCGATGTGTTCAAGTGGTCTGTCAATCAACAAGAGCAGGACATAGCGAGCAGAGCTTCCCTTCAATTGTTTGACTTATTTTGACATACAGACTACATAAGAGTAAAAAAATTCACCCACCTCTGGAAGGGGGCAGATAACAGAAACGAGGACAAAGATGAGGGAAGGGGACTAGAGATAAGAGGCACTCTGAGAAGGAGCACAGGGCAAAGTCAGGCCAAGGGCCCCAGTTCCCGCTGAATTTTTCCATGAGCAAACACAGGCCTGGTACTGCCAGATTTTTCTATTTTTCTTTTTCTTCTTCTTCTTCTTTTTTTTTTTTTTTTTTCCGAAACAGAGTCTTGCTCTGTCACCCTGTCACCCAGGCTGGAGTGCAGTGGTGTGATCACAGCTGACTGCGGCCTCAACTTCCCAGGGCTCAAGTGATCCTCCCACCTCAGCCTCCTGGGTAGCTGTGACCACAGGCACATGCCATCACGTCTCGCTAATTTTTGTGTATTTTTAACAGAAATGGGTTCTTGCTATGCTGTCCAAGCTGGTCTGGGACTCCTGGGCTCAAGCAATCAACCCGCCTCAGCCTCCCGAGTGCTGGGATTACAGGGGTGAGCCTCCACGCCCAGCCTAGCATTTTCAATAAATCAGAATGTAAGCCAAGCAGCCATGAGAGGCTGACAAGCATGTCTGTGGACTGGGAAACCTGTGTTAGAGACTGACCAGTGCAGGGCGTGGCGAGCTAGGGTCCCGACACCAGACACACATCCCCCAGGCTGGGCAGGCCTTCAGTAAAGCCCACAGCTGAGCACATCAGAGGGTCTCAGGAGGGCCTGGTGGCAGGTGGAAGACACTGGCCAGATAAGCACACGGCATCAGACAGTGGAGTGGAAGAGGTGCCAACTGCCAGGGACCCATGACCTGGGGGGCCTCACAGGGCTGGGGCAATGCATTCTCTTTTTTCTTTTTTTTTTTCTTCTGAGACGAAATCTCACTCTGTCACCCAGGCTGGAGTGCAGTGGTGTGATCTCAGCTCACTGCAAGCTCCGCCTCCCAGATTCAAGCAATTCTCCTGCCTCAGCCTGCTAAGTAGCTAGGATTACAGGCATGTGCCACCACGCCTGGCTAATTTTTGTATTTATAGTAGAGACAGGGTTTTACCATGTTGGCCAGGCTGGTCTCGAACCCCTCACTTTGTGATCCACCTGCCTCGGCCTCCCAAAGTGCTGGGATTACAAACGTGAGCCACTGCACCCGGCTAACGCATTCTTAAGACTACAAAAGCATAAATTCCATCTTTGTCACTTGCCAATAGTAGCTACCTCTTAGAGGTGTAAGGATTAAATTGATAAAAGTGTATAGTGGTTGTTCAGCGTGGTGGCAGGCGCCTGTAGTCCCAGCTATTTAGGAGGCGGAGGCAAAAGGATCACTTGAGCCCGGGAGTTCAAATCCAGCCTGAGCAACATAGCCAGACCCTCATCTCAGAAAACAAACAAAGTATATGGAGGCTTCCCCCCACCAAACCCAGAAATCATTCAATAAATACCTCTTGTAATTTGAGGTGGGAAAGAGAATTCAGAATTTTACTACAGGACAGAAATAATATCTTAGTTTATACATCGGGGACTGAGGCCTAGAGAGGCAAAGGGTCCCGGTTTGAGTCCTCGATGAGCGAGGAGCAGGGCCCAGGTCTTCGGTCAAGTCCAGCCTCTCCCACCACACCCCATCTAAAGAACAAGCCAAAACACAGGAACAATGACTCCTGGAAACCCCCATCTTTCTGGCACCCAGAAGGGCTTTGCCCCACATCCAGTGGGCAGCTCAGGAGCTCTTCAGAGCCCTGGGCATTCTCATAGCCCTCGTATTGGGTTACACCTTTGAGAAGAGACAGAGGCCCTGCCCTCCCACACATAAGGTATCACCTCCCAAGGTGGTCACTGGGGGCAGGGATGGAGCTGAGAGGAGGGCAGGGCTCCCAGGCTGCCTCTGCCCTCTGGGTGCTGCCTCTGTTTCCCAGGAGCCTGCTTGGCCTCATCAGCATCTGCCCACAGCCTCCTCGCACCTCTTCTGATTTACAGAGCAGTTTCATTCACATCCATGATCTCTCTGCTTCCTGTGGCTGTTTCTCAGAGCTACAAATTGAGGCCGGGACTTAGAGAGCTGCTGGTCAGCAGATTCCAGACACAAGCCCAAAGCCACCAGGCCACAGGAAGACACTCTGCCTATTAGAAACGTGACTGTTGGCCGGGGACGGTGGGACGCCTAAAATCCCAGCAGTTTGGGAGGCCAAGGCAGGTGGATCACCTGAGGTCAGGAGATCAATACCAGACTGGCCGACATGGTGAAACCCTGTCTCTACTAAAAATACAAAGATTAGCCAGGCATGGCGGCATGCGCCTATAATCCCAGCTACTCAGGAGGCTGAGGCAGGAGAATCACTTGAACCCAAGAGGTGGAAATTGCAGTGACCCAAGAGAGCGCCATTGCACTCCAGCCTGGGCAAAACAGCAAGACTCCATCTCAAGAAAAAAAAAAAAAAATCTGAGTAGGAAGGCAAAGTTGCAAAGTTAGAAGAGTAAAATGGAGATTATCTTTGTGACTCCGGGGCAGAAAATAACTCCTTAAACAACTCAAGATAGACCATCAACTGGACCACCCTTTTCCAGCTGCCTTCTGAGAGTTGATGGATGTTAGCTACCTTATTGCTTTCTGAGGTTGCTTCCAGCAAGGTGCCCAGGACAGGGAAGAATCACAGGAATAAAGGAAAAGTAAAACTCTTTGAAAGGTCACTTTCTCTTGGTGTCCTGCAATTCCTATGAGATTGCGAGAGGAAAAAAAAAAAAAAATCAAAGCACAACCTTGCCACAGAGATGAGGCAAGTCTGACGGTCCTGGTTTCCAGTGGGCCTCAGAATAGAAGCCACTGCCCAAGAGCCCTCTCATACGAAGTGTTCTGCTGCTGTTAACACGAAAAGGAAAAGAAAAGACCAAAGGAAGAAAGACGGCCACTGGGCCGGGCGCGGTGGTTCACGTCTATTATTCCAGCCCTTTGAGTGGCCGAGGGGGGTGGATAACCTGAGGTCAGGAGTTCGAGACCAGCCTGGCCAACACGATGAAACCCTATCTCTACTAAAAATACAAAAATTAGCCAGGCCAGTAGCTGGCACGCTTGTAGTCCCAGCTACTCAGGAGGCTGAGGCAGGAGAATTGCTTGAACCCGGGAGGTGGAGGTGGCAGTGAGTCAAGATTGCACCATTGCACTCCGGCCTGGGGGACAGAGTGAGACTCCATCTCAAAAAAAAAAAAAAAAAAGCCTATAATCATACATAATTTTTTTTTTGAGGTGGAGTTTCACTCTTGTTGCCCAGGCTGGAGTGCAGTGGCACAATCTTGGCTCACTGCAACCTCTGCCTCCCAGGTTCAAGTGATTCTCCTGCCTCAGCCTCCCAAGTAGCTGGCATTACAGGTGCCTGTCACCACACCCATCTAATTTTTTGTATTTTTAGTAGAGAGAGGGTTTCGCCACGTTGGCCAGGCTGGTCTCAAACTCCTGACCTCAGGTGATCCACCCACCTCAGCCTCCCAAAGTACTGGGATTACAGGAATGAGCCACCATGCCCAGCTAATTTTTGTATTTTTAGTAGAGACAGGTTTCATCATGTTGGCCAGACTGGTCTCAAACTCCTGACCTCAGGTGATCTGCCCACCTCGGCCTCCCAAAGTGCTGGCGTGATTGCAGGCGTGAGCCACTGCACCTGGCCAAACTCTTGTTAACTATAGTGGCTCTACTGTGCTGTCGAACACTAGAGCTTACTCCTTCTATCTAATTATATTTTTGTGCCCATTAACTAACGTCTATTTATCTCCCTCTTCCTCCAACTCTTCCTTCCCCGTGTCTCTAGTAGTCACCATTCCACTCTCTACCTTCATGAGATCAATTTTTTTAGCTCCCACTTATGGGTGAGAACATGCAATATTTGTCTTTCTATGCCTGACATTACGTTCCCTTAACATAATGTCCTCCAGTTCCATCCATGTTGCTGCACATGACAGGATTTTCTTATTTTTTATGGCTGAATAATATTCCAACATATGTATACACCGTATTTTCTTTATCTGTTCATCCATTGATTGGCACTAAAGTTGATTCCATATTTTGGCTATTGTGAATAGTACTGAATAAATGCCAGAGTGCAGGTATCTCTTCAATATACTGATTTCTTTTCTTTTGGTTGTATACCCAGTAGTAGAACTGCTGGATCATGTGGTAGTTCTACTTTTAGTTTTTTGAGGACTGTCCATATTGTTTTCCATAGTCTCTGTATTAACTTACATTCCTGTAATTAGCCAAGCGCGGTGGCTCACGCCTACAATTCCAGCACTTTGGGAGGTCGAGGTGGGCGGATCACCTGAGGTCAGGAGTTCGAGACCAGCCTGGCCAATATGGCGAAATCCCCTCTACTAAAAATACAAAAATTAGCCAGGTGTTGTGGTGCACACCTGTAATCCCAGCTAGTTTGGAGGCTGAGGCAGGAGAATCTCTGGAACCCAGGAGGTGGAGGTTGCAGTGAGCCAAGATCGCACCACTGTACTCCAGCCTGAGCAACAGAGCAAGATTCTGTCTCAAAATAATAACAATTTACCACCAACAGTGTAAAAGCACTTCCCCTTTCTCCACATCCTCGCTAGCTTCTGTTATTTTCTTTCTTTTCTTTTCTTTTTTTTTAGACAGAGTCTCGCTTTGTCTCCCAGGCTAGAGTGCAGTGGCACAATCTCGGCTCACTGCAACATCCAACTCCCAGGTTCAAGCGATTCTTCTGCCTCAGACTCCTGAGTCGCTGGGATTACAGGCACCCACCACCACACCTGGCTAATTTTTTTGTATCTTAGTAGAGACAGAGTTTCACCATGTTGGCCAGGCAGGTCTCAAACTCTTGAGCTCAAGCGATCCACCCGCCTTAGCCTCCCAAAATGCTGGGATTACAGGTGTGATCTGTTATTTTCTTTCTTTCTTTCTTTCTTTTTTTTGAGACAGAGTTTTGCTCTTGTTGCCCAAGCTGGAGTGCAATGGCACAATCTTGGCTCACCGCAACCTCTGCCTCCTGGGTTTAAGCGATTATCTTGCCTCAGCCTCCCGAGTAGCTGGGATTACAAGCATGAGCTAATTTTTTGTATTTTTGATAGAGATGAGGTTTCACCATGTTGCCCAGGTTGGTCTCAAACTCCTGAGCTCAAGTGAACCACCTGCTTTGGCCTCCCAAAGTGCTGGGATTACAGGCGTTAGCCTCTGTGCCCGGCCTGCTATTATCTTTTTAATAAAAGCCATTTGAACTGTGGTGAGAAAATATTTCATTGTGGTTTTGATTTGCATTTCCCTAGTGTTATTGAGCATTTTCTCATATACCTGCTTGTCATTTGTATGTCTTCTTTTGAGAAATGTCTATTCAGATGTTTTGTCCATTTTTTCATCAGATTGTATGTTTTCGTGCTATTAAGTTGTTTGAGCTCCTTATACATTCTGCTTATCAACCCCTTGTTGGATGCACAGTTTGCAGGTATTGTCTCCTATTCCATAGGTGTCACTTCCCTTTGTTGATTGTTTCCTTGCTGTGAGAAAATGTTTAGCTTGATATAATCCCATTTGTCTATCTTTACTTTTGTTGTCCATGCATTTGAGGTCTTACTCAAAACATCTTTGCTCAGATCAATCTCCTGAAGAATTTCCCCAATGCTTTCTTCGAGTAGCTTCATAGTTTCAGATCTTACATTTAAGTCTTTAAACCATTTCGATTTGATTTTTTGTGTATGGTGAGTGAGAGGGGTCTAGTTTAGTCTTCTACATGTGGATATTTAGTTTTCCCAGCATCATTTATTGAATAGGCTGCCCCTTCCCCAATGTACGTTCTTGGCACCTTTGTGGGAAATGAATTGGCTGTAAATGTGTGAATTTATTTCTGGATTCTATTCCACTGCTCTATGTGTCTGTTTTTTTGTTGTTGTTTTGGGGTTTTTTTCTTTCCCTTTTTTTTTTTTTTTTTTTTTTGGAGATGGGAGTCTCACTCTGTCACCCAAGCTGGAGTGCAGTGGTGCAATCTTGGCTCACTGCAAGCTCTGCCTCCCGCATCCACGCCATTCTCCTGCCTCAGCCTCCCGAGTAGCTGGGACTACAGGCACCCACCACCACGCCCAGCTAATTTTTTGTATTTTTAGTAGAGACGGCGTTTCACCATGTTAGCCAGGATGGTCTTGATCTCCTGACCTCATGATCCGCCCGTCTCAGCCTCCCAAATTGCGGGGATTACAGGAGTGAGCCACTGTGCCCGGCCTTTTGTTTTTGAGATGGGGTCTCAACTCCTGTCACCCAGGCTGAAATGCTGTGGTGTGATCTCAGCTCACTGCAACCTCCACCTCCTGGGCTCAAGTGAGCCTCCCACCTCAGCCTCCCGAGTAGCTGGGGTCACAGGTGCAGGCCACCACACCTGGCTAATTTTTTATTTTTTATTTTTTATATTTTTCGTAGAGACGGGGTTTTGCCATGTTGCCCAGCCTGGTCTTGAACTCCTGAGTTCAAGTGATCCACCCTCCTCAACCTCCCAAGTAGCTGGGACCATTGGTGTACACCAGCATACCTGGCTAATTATTTTTTGTACAGACAAGCTGTCACTATGTTGCCTAGGCTGATCTCAAACTTCTGGGCTCAAGAGATCCTCCCACTTCAGCCTCCCAAAGTGCTGGGATTATAGGTGTGAGCCATGGTGCCAGGCTGCATGTCTGTTTTTACGTCAGTACCACACATTGCACATATGGGGAGACTGAGGCCAAGGGAGGTCAAACCAAATTCAGCAAGTTGGTGAGTAAAGAAAACAGGGTTTGAACCCAGGTGTACCCGAGTCCAGAGCCCTTGCTCTCTGTCCACCCATCTTCGCACCCTCCACCGATGGCTAGGCTTTCCTGCCCTGGCTGTGCCCATGCCGTTCTCTGTGCCCCTGACAGGGTCCCCACCTCCATCCAAGGCCCATTCAGGACTCTGAGGTTGAGAGAGCCCAAGAGGGAAGGAAGGCGCCACTTGCAGGCCCTTCCAGCACAGGCCGATCTGGTGCTGCCACCATCTTCCAGCCAGACCCTCACCCCTGGGAGTCAGCCCCCGTCCTTCATCCCAGCAGCCTGCTCGGCAGCCTTTGGCCTGTGTCTGTTTATGGCTCCTTTCCCCAACCACTGACTCAGCCCTTCCTTTTTTGGGCCTTCAAGGACTGGAAGGGGGCAGGGAGAAGCCACCAGGCTGAGCTTCAGACTGCGAAACTCCCTATTGCTGCAGTAGGAGTAAAAGCCCACAGCCAGGCCAACCCAGGAGGATCACTTGAGCCCAGGAGTTTAGGAGCAGCCTGGGCAACGTGGCGAGACCCCGTCTGTATAAAAAGAAACGTAAATGTCCACAGCCAAGCAAGAGCTGGTGGAACAAACAGCCCATCCTGAACTTCCTGAACTTCAGTACCTCCATCATCGGACTCTCTCTACAGCCAGGACAGAGTCAAGCTTCAGCTTCCTTGCCTCTAAACTGTGGGTCATAGTAACACCTGCCTGTAGTAGCTCGCTAGGGCTATCATAGATAGCAAAGTAACACAAATTGGGTGACTTAAATGACAGAAGTATATTGCCTCTCATTTCTGGAGGCTGGCAGGCCCAGATCAAGGTATTAGTAGGGCTGAGTCTTTCTAAGGCTGTGAGGGAAGTCTCTGTTCGAGACCTCTCCTAGCTTCTGCTGCTTTTCTCGCAGTCTTTGACATTCATTGACTTATACATGTGTTACCCAGACCTCTGCTTTCATGTTCACATGGTTCTCACCTGTCTGTGTGCCTCTGTGTCCAAATTTCTCTTTTTGTAAGGACAGCAGTCATACTGGATCAGGGCCCTAATGACCTCAACTTAATTTGATTACCTGCAAAGACCCTATTTCCAAAATAAGGTTACAATCACTAGTACTGGGGGTTAGGACTTCTGCATCTCTTCTTTTTTTTTTTTTTTTTTTTTTTTTTTGAGACGGAGTCTCGCTCTGTCGCCCAGGCTGGAGTGCAGTGGCACAATCTCGGCTCACTGCAACCTCCGCTCCCAGGTTCAAGCAATTCTCTGCCTCAGCCTCCTGAGTAGCTGGGGTTACAGGTGCCCACCACCACGCCCACTAATTTTTTGTATTTTTAGTAGAGTCAGGGTTTCACCATCTTGGCCAGGCTGGTCTTAGACTCCTGACCTCGTGATCCACCTGCCTCGGCCTCCCAAAGTGCTGGGGTTACAGACGTGAGCCATCACTCCCAGCCAACTTCTACATCTTTTAGGCAGGGAGATGTTCAAGCCATAACACCGCCTCACAGAATTGTCGAATGGATGAAATGAGCTAATGCATGCTGTGCCAGACACAGAGTCATCACTCAGCGAATGTTCTTTACTATCATTTTGTTATTATTTCTCGGCACAGTGGCTGCCAGTGTGCTGCACTGGGTCCTATGGGGTGGTCATCCCAGGGTAGTGCAAGAGCCCCACAAATCCCTGAAATGTGACCAGCAGTGACTCCAGAATTTCACAGTAAGGAGGAACTTGGGGGCATGGGAGGGAGATCAGGTTGGAAGGGGCTCAGCACGCTCACTGATGGATCTAAGCTCTCATGTCACATGACAAAGACAGCAGTGCTTCCTGGAGATGCTCTGAGTCCCACTCGATGCGTGACTGTGAAACTGCGCAGCTGTCCACCTGTGTCAGATCCTATCGCTGCTGTTGTAAATCCTTAGTGAAGCTTGTAGGGGAAGTGACAGTCATTGCTGGTGGTGAGTCGGCTGACTGATGTGCTCCCAAGGCTCTCCTTGATACAGGCACTTCATGCACCACGTCACCATGCTAGGCTGGTAGTCCCAGGAGGCTGAGTCACGGGGTGATGTTGGGATGCTCCCCTCGGCGGGGCTGTGTCTTGTGAGTGGTCACGTTGGTAGGGACGGCAGCTCTGTAGCTGGGAGGCAACAGACCTCCATGCGTGAGCGTGAGATGACGCAGGCTTCTCATCTGGGAGACCAGATTGAATCTCAAAGTGCTGCCTGCCTTCCGCACTTAAACTGCTTCCTCACTCAGCACTTTGTGAAGTTGAAGTTCAAAGTCCTGAATGAAAGCCTTGATAATGAATCTGACCCGACGATGATACAAAGCTTCAATTATGGAGCTTGTAAAACAATCCTGATATATGTGTGCTTCCTTGCATCTCTTCTGGGTTTCAGTTGTTCCCTGTGCCCTTTTATAAAAGTGTTTTGAGGCCGGGTGCGGTGGTTCATGCCTGTAATCCCAGCACTTTGGGAGGCTGAGATGGGTAGATCACCTGAGGTCGGGGGTTCAAGACCAGCCTGACCAACATGGAGAAACCCCGTGTGTACTAAAAATGCAAAATTAGCCAGGTGTGGTGATGCATGCCTGTAATCCCAGCTACTCGGGGGGCTGAGACAGGAGAATTGCTTGAACCCGGGAGGCAGAGGTTGCTGTGAGCAGAGATTGCACCATTGCACTCCAGCCTGGGCAACAAGAGAGAAATTCTGTCTCCAAAAAATAAATAAATAAAAATAAAAAATAAATGAGTTTTGAAAGTTGCAAAAATGGAGGCTTGAGCAGGGAGCCTGGTAGAGGCATGGGGGGAGGTGGCCAAGAAATAGCTGTGGATCAGCCTGTTGGGCAAAGATCCTGGAACTTCAGTTTTGGAGGAGTGTCTGGTGGTCTAAGCCATAACAATAATTAACTTCTCAAAGCATCGTCTATGCCTGAGTACCAGACTTATGGCTCTCTTTTTTTTTTTTTTTTTTTTGAGACGGAGTCTCGCTCTGCCGCCCAGGCTGGAGTGCAGTGGCCGGATCTCAGCTCACTGCAAGCTCTGCCTCCCGGGTTCACGCCATTCTCCTGCCTCAGCCTCCCAAGTAGCTGGGACTACAGGTGCCTGCCACCTTGCCCGGCTAGTTTTTTGTATTTTTAAAGTAGAGACGGGGTTTCACCGTGTCAGCCAGGATGGTCTCGATCTCCTGACCTCGTGATCCGCCCGTCTTGGCCTCCCAAAGTGCTGGGATTACAGGCTTGAGCCACTGCGCCCGGCCCGCTCTTTTTTTTTTTAAGACAGGGTCTTGCTCTGTCACCCAGGCTGGAAGGCAGTGGTGTGATCATAGCTCACTACAGTGTCAAATTATTCCTGGGCTCAAGCTATCCTCACTTCAGCCTCCTGAGCAGCTGGGACTACAGGTGTGTACTAACCTGTCTTGCTAATTTTTGTATTTTTAGACACAGGATCTCACTATGCTGCCCAGGCTGGACATGGCTCATTTTATTAAATCTTTGCATCAATGCCATGTGGTCAGTAGTATAATTACATCTGCATTTTATAGATGAAGAAAAGAAATGAAGGCTTAGTGACTTGCTGAAGGTCACCAAGCAAATAAGTGGCAGGTGAACAATTTGAACACAGGCCTGATTCTAGGGCCAAAGCACTTGTCCCTGATGCCGGTCTGCTGTGGGCTGTTATGAGGACCCCAAGGCTGAAGCACAGCAACCAAGTGTCTCTAGCTTGTGTGTCTATGTAAATAAAGCAAGAGACTTAAGAGCAAGTAGAGAGGCAGGGTTCACCATGTCCTCTGTTAGGCCGGACGAAAGAACTGGTCCAGATCATACAACTGTACACTCAAGATGTGAAGAGGAGGCCAAGGCAGATAGGTCACTTGAGCTCAGGAGTTCGAGACCAGCCTAGCCAACATGGTGAAACCCCATCTCTAACAAAAATACAAAAAAATTAGCTGGGTGTGGTGATGCATGCCTGTAATTCCAGCTACTCGGTCGCAGGAGAATCACTTGAACCCAGTAGGTGGAGGTTGCAGAACTGAGATTGCGCCACTGCACTCCCACCTGGGGGACAGAGCAAGACTCTGTCTCAAAAAAAAAAAAAAAAAAGTGAAGAGGAATACTACACAGCAATAAAAAAGAGCAAACTATTGTGATACACAACAATGTGGGTAAACCTCACAGACACAATGTTAGGCAAAAGAAAACCAGACTCGACACTGGGAGGTTTACATGCCTGTAATCCCAGCACTTTGGGATGCTAAGGCAGGAGAATCGCTTGAGCTGAGGAGTTTGAGACCAGACTGGGCAAGATGGTAAAAACCCATCTCTACAAAAAGTAAAAAAATTAGCCAGGTGTGGGCCAGGTGTGGTGGCATAGCCAGGCAAAGTGGCTCACACCTGTAATCCCAGTGTTTGGGAGGCCAAGGCAGGAGAATGGCTTGGGCTGAGAAGTTTGAGACTAGACTGGGCAAGATGGTAAAATCCTGTCTCTACAAAAAGTATAAAAAATTAGCCAGGTGTGGGCCGGGTTGTGGCATGGCCGGGCACGGTAGCTCACGCCTGTCCCAGCACTTTGGGAGGCCAAGGGGTGCAGATCACCTGAGGTCAGGAGTTTGAGACCAGCCTGACCAACATGGTGAAACCCTAAACTAAACCCTCAATTAAACCCTCTACTAAAAATACAAAAATTAGCCAAACATGGTAGCAGGCGCCTGTAATCCCAGCTACTCAGAAGTCTGAGGCAGGAGAATTGCTTGAACCCGGGAGGCGGATGTTGCAGTGAGCCAAGATCGGGCCATTGCACTCCAGTCTAAGCAACAGAGTGAGACTCTGTCTCAAACAAACAAACAAACAAAAACTTAGCCAGGTGTAGTGGTGTGTGCCTGTAGTCCCAACTACTTGGGGGGGCTGAGGCAGGAGAATTGCTTGAGGCCAGGAGGTTTAGGCTACGGTGAGCCACATTTGTGCTACTGCACTCCAGGCTGGATGACAAAGTGGAACCCAGCTTCAAAAAAAAAAAAAAAAAAAAAAAGCTGGACACAAAAGAGCACACACTGTTTGGGTCTGTTCAGGTGAAGTTCTAAAACAGGCAAAGCCAATCCTACGATGATAAAGCCAAGATGACAGTTGCCTTTTGGGGAGCCTCCTTGGGTGATAAAAATGGCTCATATCTTGAACTGGGTGGTGGGTAGCCAAGTGGACAAACATGTAAGAATTCATCAAGGTGTTTACTTCAGATGTGTGCCCTTTATCATATATAACTTATATCTTACATTAAAAAGGTGTGAAGAGGGGGCGAGGCACAGTGGCTCATGCCTGTAATCCCAGCACTTTGGGAGGCCAAAGCGGGTGGATCACTTGAGGTCAGGAGTTTGAGACCAGCCTGCCCAGTATGGTGAAACCCCGTCTCTACTGAAAATACAAAAAAAATGGCCTGGCGTGGTGGCTCACAGCTATAATCCCAGCACTTTGGGAGGCCGAGGTGGATGGATCACCTAAGGTTAGGAGTTCGAGACCAGCCTGACCAACATGGTGAAACCCCATCTCTACTAAAAATACAAAAATTAGCCGGTGTGGTGTGGTGGTGCACACCTGTAATCCCAGCTACTCAGGAGGCTGAGGCAGGTGAATTGTTTGAACCCGGGAGCGGGAGACTGCAGTGAGCCAAGATCCCGCCACTGCACTCCAGCCTGGGCAACAGAGCAAGACTACATCTCAAAAACAAAACAAAAAAAAAGAAAGAATTAGGCTGAGGTCTGTTTAAAAAATAAAAATTTAGCTGGGTGTGGTGGCACATAGTCCTAGCTACTTGAGAGGCTGGGGTGGGAGGATCAAGTGAGCCCAAGACGTTGAGGCTTCAGTGAGCCATGATGGCACCATTGCACTCCAGCCTGGGTGACAGGGTGAGAACCTGCCTCAAAATAATAATAATGCCGAGCGCGGTGGCTCACACCTGTAATCCTAGCACTTTGGGAGGCCGAGGCGGGCAGATCACCTGAGGTCAGGAGTTCGAGACCACCCTGGCCAATATGGTGAAATCCCATCTCTACTAAAAATACAAAAATTAGCCGGGCGTGGTGGCAGGTGCCTGTAATCCCAGCTACTCAGGAGGCTGAGGCAGGAGAATCACTTGAACCTGGGAGGTGGAGGTTGCAGTGAGCTGAGATCGCACCATTGTACACCAGCCTGGGAGAAAAGAGCAAGACTTTGTCTCAAAAATAATAATAATAAATATTAAAAAATAAAGTATGCTTGGGGAAAGGAGTGGAGGTGGTGCTCATCCCTGGTAGCTTTTTTTTGTTGTTTTATTTTGTTTTTGGGTTTTTTTGATACAGAGTCTTCTGCTCTGTCACACAGGCTGGAGTGCAGTGGCATGATCTCAGCTCATTGCAACTTCTGCCTCCTGGGTTCAAACAATTCTCCTGCCTCAGCCTTCCGAGTACCTGGGATTACATGCATGTGCCACCACACCCAGCTAATTTTGTGTTTTTAGTAGAGACAGGGTTCCACCATGTTGGTCATGCTGGTCTCGAACTCCTGGCCTCAAACAATCCACCCACCTTGGCCTCCCAAAGTGCTGGGATTACAGGCATGAGCCACTGTGCCTGGCCATCCCTGATAGTTTTAATATCCAAGATCCTGACCCATGGTTTGGCCCATTCTCTCCTATAAGAGTCCATCTGTTGCACTTTTCAGGATTTCCATAGCTGGGAGGGAACTTCCCTTGCTCGGGAGGGCAAAATAGCTTCCGTCACTCTCTTATTTATGCATTCACTCATCTATTCTTTCAATATTCAAAGACGTTTGTAGAGAGCCTGCTGTGTGCCAGGCATTGTGTTGAGCAAACAGACCAACAAAACATCTGTTCTCGTGTTGCTGTCATCCTAGTGGGGGCTGAGATTATTGCTACTCTAAAATAAGCAGTAAAGTATACAATATGTGAGTTGGAGAAAAATAAAACACGGAAAGGAATGAGGCGTGAAGGATAGGTTGCATCTTCACATTTGAGGTGGCCTAGGAAGGGCTCACGGAGAAGGTGGCATTTCAGAAAAGCTGGAAAGGAGAGTCTAGGCTGACTGCAAGTGCAAATGCTCTGGGGCCAGCCTCAGTCTCCATGAGGGAGGCAGGCAGAAGGTCAGGGTGACTGGAGAGGGTGGTGGAGGGAGAGCCACAGGAATGGGGTGTGGGGAGTGACGGAGGACTAGAGGCTACAGGGCCTTGTTCCAATCGGGGCCTTACTCAACTGAGATGGGGTTTTCACAGTCAGCTACCATGATGTGGGAAATATTGCAAACGATCACCTGCCACCGCTGCGCGCTAGGCAGAGACCACCAGAGGGCTATGATGGAAGGGAGAGGAGAGTTTCCAGGCTCACTGGCTCTACTGTGGCTGACTCTCCACCTTTGCTTTTCCCATCCAGTGAGTAGCATGAACCTCGACCCGCCAGGGCACTGGAGAGAAGAGGAGGGAGGGCCTATGTCCTGCACTGTGGAGGCACCAGCAGGGGCTGGAAGCAGACAAACAGCAGCCCAAGCCTCTCTTACACAGAGTAAGAAATCTTTGCTGAGTGCAGCATGTGGAATGGACCCTGTGTCCCTGTATTTCTTCTGGAGGTTTTCCAAGGAAGCAAAAGTTGCCCAGCAAGGTTCACAAGAAGCTCCTGACTGTAGGCAGAGTGGGAAAGATGAGGTGGAGACAGTGAAGTCATCTCAGGCAGGGCGGCACCCTCCTCTCCTGGCTGCTGGAACTGCTGACCTCACCTCCTTCCCACACCCCGGAACCCAGGAGGGAGCCGATCACTGTGGGGGAAGGGTTACTGGGACCGCGGCAAGTTCCGGGAACCATGCTCTGGCAGGACAAAGCAGTCTTTACCTGCAGCATGGCACTTTCTCGGGGGTGCCGGCCCGGGTCATGTCCATTCACAGGGGGAAGGCTGGAGGGGAGGGAGTCCCTGTGTCTGTGGCCTCGCTTTCTCAGCACCTGCTGTGTGGCTCCTGCACATCAAAATCCTGCTCAGGGCTGTTCTCCCTCCTGTAAAGCAGGGAGCTGAGCTAGAGGCTTCTTTTTTATTTTTATTTATTCATTTATTTTTGAGACAGAGTCTCACTCACTTTGTCACCCAGGCTGGAGTGTGCATTGGCGCAATCTTGGCTCACTGCAACCTCTGCCTCCCAGGTTCAAGCAATTCTCCTGCCTCAGCCTCCCGAGTAGCTGGGGTTACAGGTGTGCCCCACCACGCCGCCTGGCTAATTTTTTTGTATATTTAGTAGAGATGGGTTTTCGCCATGTTGGCCAGGCTGGTCTCAAATTCCTGACCTCAAGTGATCCACCCACCTCAGCCTCCCAAAGTGCTGAATTACAGACAGGCATGAGCCACCCACGCCAGGTCCTTGCCTTTTCTTTCATTCTACAGCTGTATCCAGAGAGCCCACTGTGTGCCTGGTCTCCACACTGGGGGCCTTGGCCTCAAGGAGCTCAGTCCAGGGGGGCTCCTAGGGCCAAGCCTATGGGTACTCTACTGGCTTCTTATCTCTAAAAGGGGTGAAGCACAAGGCTGTTACCCGCTTATGGGCGCATCCCAGGTGAGCTGACATTTCCTCCCTTGTCCTTATTGTCGATGTCACCTCCCCATGGAAACATGCCAGGCCTTACATTTGAAAATACAGTCAAGCTGGGCACAGTGGCTCACACCTGTAATCCCAACACTTTGGGAGGCTGAGGCGGGTGGATCGCCTGAGGTCAGGAGTTCGAGGCCAGCCTGTCTAACATGGTGAAATCCCATCTCTACTAAAAATTCATTGCACTTCAGCCTGGGCAACAAGAGCAAAACTCTGTCTCAAAAAGAAAAAAAGAAAATACAGTCTACAGGCCGGGTGCTGTGGCTCATGCCTGTAATCCCAGCACTTTGGGAGGCAGAGGCAGGTGGATCACGAGGTCAAGAGTTCAAGACCAGCTTGGTCAACATGGTGAAACCCCATCTCTACTAAAAATACAAAAATTAGCTGGGTGTGGTGGTAGGCGCCTGTAGTCCCAACTACTTGGGAGGCTGAGGCAGGAGAATCACTTGAACCCAGGAGGTAGAGGTTGCAGTGAGCCAAGATTGTGCCACTGCACTCCAGGCTGGGCGACAGAGCAAGACTCTGTCTCGAAAGAAAGAAAGAAAGAAAGAAAGAAAGAAAGAAAGAAAGAAAGAGAGAGAGAGAGAGAGAGAGAGAGAGAGAGAGAGAAGGAAGGAAGGAAGGAAGGAAGGGAAGGAAGGAAGGAAGGAAGGAAGGAAGGAAGGAAGGAAGGAAGGAAGGAAGGAAGGAAGGAAGGAAGGAAGGAAGGAAGAAAATACATTCTATGGCCATACCACCCTGAATGTGCCCGATCTTGTCTGAAAATACAGAGCCCTGAAGTCATCTCCTACCCCCTCACAGGCACATTCATAGGCTCCTAATGGCATACAGAATCGAAGCCTGTCTCTGTGCCTGGCACTCATGAGGTCCACAGTCTAGGAATTCTACTTCCCTTCTGCTCCCTTTTCACACCCCACGCTCCAGCCCTTTGGACTCTGTAACCTCCTCAGTCCTCATAAGGACTTCACTTCAGCCTCAGGCCTTTGACGTGCTTTGCCTACAAGCCCTCTTCCTACAACTCCACCAGCTAGATGTTTACATAGTCCTTTATATTTACCCGTATTTTATAAAACATTGCTGAATGCTCATAAAAACCTTGTGGGACAGATGTCCTCCTTTACAGCTAAGTTGAGAGATTTGTCTAAGGTCACACAGCTGGTAAACAGAGGGGCCAGAATTCACTCCTTAGGCTTCAGTACTGAGCTCTCCACCCCTCACAGTGCCTCTCCCAGCTCCTGAGTAGATGTGGGGCCTCTTCTCTGGATGGACCACAGTTGTCTGAGGGCAGGACCTGAGCCTCCCCGGCCTCCTCAGTGTGGGCCATTGATGTCCGGCACATGCTGTTTCTCCTGCTCCCCTGGACTTTGGCCATCATCCCTCTCAGGCTTGGGGAGAACAGGCTCTTCTGGCAGCCACCCTGGGACAAGTCTGGCTTTCCCAGGTGGCTCCAGCATTCCCTCCACGAGGCAGGTAGGGCAAGCTGCTGTGCAGATATGCAGCTACCATGACTCATCCACAGACTGGGCATGGCCCGCCTGTCCCCTGAGCAGAGCTGTGGAAACCAGATAGGTGGGTCCAAACTGACAAATCAGCCCATCCACCCACTTTTTCTAGGAGCGCAGCCCCCAGCAATGTGGCCCTTGCTTTTTCCACTTGGACAATGAACTCAAGGAGATAATGCTTTAACCCTCTAGGTCTGCCCACCAGTCAGAGCTGTGTCTTCCTACATCAAAACCCACCTAATCCAACCATGTTCCCTGAGATCGTGAGAAAGAGTTCTTTGTGAACTCGGCCTCAAATTCTGGGAATAACTTCCACTTGGATATGAATACTGGCTGTTCACATTCATCAACAGCTATGTGCTTGGCACTATTCTTTTTTTTTTTTTTTTTTTTTTTTTTTGAGACAGAATCTCACTCTGTCACCTGGGCTGGAGTGCAGTGGTGTGATCTCCACTCACTGCAACCTCCACCTCCTGGGTTCAAGAGATTCTCCTGCCTTAGCCTCCCAAGTACCTGGGATTACAGGATCGTGTCAGCACACTCAGCTAATTTTTTGTGTGCTTTTAGTAGAGACAGGGTTTCATCATGTTGGACAGGCTGGTGTTGTACTCCTGGCCTCAAGTGATCCGCCTACCTTGGTGTCCCAAAGTGCTGGGATTACAGGCGAGAGCCACTGTACCTGGCCGTGCTTGGCACTATTCTAAACTCAACAGGCCAGGCGCGGTGGCTCACACCTGTAATCCCAACACTTTGGGAGGCCAAGGCAGGTGGATCACCTGAGGTCTGGAGTTCGAGACCAGCCTGGGCAACATGGCGAAACCCCGTCTCTACTAAAAATGCAAACATTAGCTGGATGTCGTGACAGACGCCTGTAATCTCAGCTACTAAGGAGGTTGAGATAGAAGAATCCTTTGAATCCAGGAGGTGGAGATTGCAGTGAGCCCTAGATCAGGCCACTGCACTCCAGCCTGGGAAACAGAGTGAGACTCTGTCTCAAAAAAGTGTTACACTCAACAGAGCTTTAGCCTTGATACCTGATGGTGGGAGGATAAGACAGGAGGAAAATTTTTATCCAATTGTCTAGATCAAGACCTGAATCTCAGGGTAGAGAAGAAAGTTAACCTGGGTCATTGTCAGTGTCAGAGTGAAATCTAGTAACTTGGTCTTCTACCTCCCCTAGCTTCAGTGTTATTTCCAAGGCATCAAGTTGCTTTCCAGGAGGAAGGAGGATGCTGCTTCTGTTTTAGAGCAAGAGTTAATGGAAAAGAAAGTTAGCAATGTATGCAGCTTTGATGTTGTGACTTCACCTTTAATAGAAATGGGAACAAGCCAAGGAAAAGGTCCCAGTGAAACCTGAGATAATTAATGTGGTCAGAAAGAGGCAAGAATCCATTAGATCCAGATACAAAAGCAAAGTTAATGGCCTGAACTAAAATGCTAACAGAGGCGAGTTAGGGGCCAGCACCCCCACACAATTTTCCAGAGTGCTTTAGCGAATTGAGTAGAGGCTGCTAGTTCTCTGTATTGTGTAAGAGCTGACTGTAAATGGCTCAAACAGCTGACACTGAAAGCTTTCAGCAAACTTGTCTTTTTGAAGCTGGAGGTAAATGTGGTAGGCCAGCTTTCCCAGGCCACCTCTGTTGATTACGTTGTTTTTTGTTTGTTTTTTTCTTTATTACGTTGTTTTTTAAAGCGGCATTTTAGATCATGGATTGATTTGCTAATTATACAGGGTAAGTCTTTGAAAGAGATACTCAACTCACGGGGAGGGATTATAACAGTGGGAGCTAACTTTCAGCTCAAAGGAGTTTCAGGAATCAGATCCAGAGATTGAAACCTGGAGAAGAAAAGGAATAAGAATGAGAGCTGGAAGAAAACTATTGAGACGCCTTGCTTAGGGTCCTGGGCCTGTGGGCAGCCTGGTTCGAGAAGCTCCTACTCTTGGGTCGGACGTGGTGGTTCATACTTGTAACCCCAACACTTTGGGAGGCCAAGACGGGTGGATCGCTTGAGCCCAGGAGCTTCAGACCAGCCTGGGAAACATGACAAAACCTCATCTCTACAAAAAATACAAAAATTATTAGGGCATGGTGGCATGCGCCTGTAGTTCCAGCTTCTCCAGAGGCTGAGGTGGGAGTATCACTTGAGCGTGGGAGGTCAAGGCTGCAGTGAGCTGTGATTGTGCCATTGCACTCCAGCCTGGGTGACAAAGTGAGACCCTGTCTAAAAAAAAAAGAAGGTCCTGTTCTCATGGTCCCCCAACCAGTGGGCATATTGTAAAACCGATGTACCTTATTCTAGAAGCTTGTCCTGGCTGGGCACAGTGGCTCATGCCTATAACCCCAGCACTTTGAGAGGCTAAGGTGAGAGGATCGCTTGAGTGCAGGAATTCTAAACCAGCCTGGGCAACATAGTGAGGACCCCACCTCTACGACATTTAAAAATAAAAAATTGGCCTGGCACGCTGCCTCAAGCCTGTAATCCCAGCACTTTGGGAGGCAGAGGTGGGTGGATCACAAGGTCAGGAGATCGAGACCATCCTGACTAACACGGTGAAACCCCGTCTCTACTAAACATATTTTTAAAAATTAGCTGGGCGTGGTAGCAGGCGCCTATAGTCCCAGCTACTCGGGAGGCTGAGGCAGGAGAATGGCGTGAACCTGGGAGGCAGAGGTTGCAGTGAGCTGAGATCGCGCCACTGCACTCCAGCCTGGGTGACAGAGCGAGACTCCCTCTCAAAAAAAAAAAAAGATCCTGGCCGACATGGTGAAACCTCATCTGTATTAAAAATACCCAAATTAGCTGGGTGTAGTGGCATGCACCTGTCAAATCCCAGCTACTAGGGAGGCTGAGGCAGGATAATTGCTTGAACCCAGGAGGTGGAGGTTGCAGTGAGCTGAGATTGCACCACTGCACTCCAGCCTGGCGACACAGCAAGACTCCATCTCAATAAAATAAAATAAATAAAATAAAATAAAATAAAATATAAAAAATAAAATAAAACATATAAAATAAAATAAAATAAGGCCAGGCACAGTGGCTCATGCCTGTAATCCCACCACTTTGGGAGGCCAAGGCAGGCAGATTGCCTGAGGTCAAGAGTTTGAGACCAGCCTGGCCAACATGGTGAAATCCCATCTCTACTAGGAACACAAAAAAGTTAGCTGGGGTTGGTGGTGGGTGCCTGTAATCTCAGCTACTCTGGAGGCTGAGGCAGGGGAATTGCTTGAACTTGGGAGGCAGAGGTTGCAATGAGCTGAGATTGTACCACTGCATTCCAGCCTGAGTGACAGAGTGAGACTCCATCTCAAAAAAATAAAATAAAATAAAAAATAAAAAATTAGCCAGGTGTGGTGGCTCATACCTGTAATCCCAGCTACTTGTGGGGCTGAGGTAGGAGGATCATTTGAGCCCAGGAGGCAGAGGTTACAGTGAGCCATGATCATGCCACTGCACTCCAGCCTGAGTGACAGAGTGAAGCTCTGTCTCAAAAAAAAAAAAAAAAGAAAGAAGAAGAAGAAGAACCTTGTCTTGATCCATTTTAGTGCTGCTAAAACACAATACCTGACACAATGGGTAATTTATAAAGAACAGAAATTTATTAGCTCATGGTTCTGGTGACTGGCAAGTCCAAGATCGAGGGACTACTTCCTGTTGCATTGTAACATGGTAGAAGGCATCACATGGCAAGGGGCTGTGCACAGGAGAGCAAGAGGGAGCCAAACTCACTTTTTTTTTTTTAAGAGACAAGGTCTAGGCTGGGTGCAGTGGCTCATGCCTGTAATTCCAGCACTTTGGGAGGCTGAGGCGAGTGGATCACGAGATCAGTTCAAGACAAGCCTGGCCAAGATAATGAAAGCCCATTACTACTAAAAATATAAAAATTAGCCGGGCGTGGTGGCGGGCACCTGTAGTCCCAGCTACTTGAGAAACTGAGGCAGAGAATTGCTTGAACCCGGGAGGCGGAGGTTGCAGTAAGCCAAGATCGAGCCACTGCAGTCCAGCCTGGGTGACACAGCGAGACTCCGTCTCAGAAAAAAAAACCAGACAAGCTCTAGCTCTGTCACCCAGCCCAGGCTGGTGTGGAGTGATAGGATTACAGCTCACTGCAGCCTTGACCTCCCAGGCTCAAGCAATCCTCCTGCCTCCAAATTCACTTTTATAACAAACCCACTCCCATGATAAGGGAATTCATCCATTTGTGAGGGAAGAGTCCTCATGACTTAACTACCCCTTAAAGGTCCTAACTCTCTCTTTTATTTTTTTAAGACAGGGTCTCACTCTGTCACCCAGGTTGGTGTGTAGTGGGACAATCACAGCTCACTATGGCCTCACCCACACCAGCTGAAGCAACCCTCCCACGTCAGCCTAAAGAAAAGCTGGGACTACAGGCATGTGCTACCATGCTCAGTTAATTTAGTTTTTTGTTTTTGTTTGTAGAGACAGGGTCTCAGTATGTTGTTACCCAGTCTGGTCTTGAACTCCTGGGCTCAAGTGACCCTCCCAACTCAACTTCCCAAAGTTCTGGGATTACAGATGTGAGCCACTATGCCTGCCTAGGCCCTATCTCTCAAAAACAGTTGCATTGGATATTAAGTTTCCAACATATGAGCTTTGGGGCACACATTCAAATCACAGCAAAGCTCCTTCAGGGGAACGGCCTTAGAGAAAAGGCGTTGCCATGATACAATGCTGAAGGAGGAACTGTTGGAGTCGTTTGCTGATTTTCAATAAAACAGCTCCAAGTGATTTTTGCCAAGTATCTTGGAAAGAATCCAAAGAATTGAGTGACACTGTAATAACAAAACTCTTTCCAGTTCCACATAATTTTGTGAAAAAGGCTTCTAAACTCATATGGATTAAAATTAAAAAATAAGGATAGTGTTGATAGTGACTCCTGTTCCAATCTAGGAATCAATAATATTTATCAATGTATACATGAACATACCTTTTAAAAATCCATCTCAATAAATAAAATGTAACTCTCCATATGCAAACTGTTATCAAATTTGTATTGTACTTATGTGGTTTCGATCAGTTAGGTCTAATAACTCTAATGGCAATTCTAGCCAGAAGAAGTAACACTTCAAGGTTTATGGTCACAAGAAATTAAAAATTAAAATTGGAATTCAAGTGCCTACGTCTGTTACAAAGAAATGCTATATGGCAATCATTAAAAGAGAGTATAGCATGGAAATGAATGGCATGTATGACTTAATACTGTGGGAAAAGTGAAATGGAAATAGGAGTTCAAGAAGAAAAAAGAGCAATGTGAAGTTTCTGACTGAAATTTGTCCATGTATTTTCCAAGGATGATAGTAAGTAGAGCTGCCCCAGAAGGGTGTGACTCCAGTTCCTCAATAAGTGTCACCAGCCCAAGATAATCACACTTGAAAGGAGGCCATGGGCTGCACGTGGTGGCTCACACCTGTAAACCCAGCACTTTGAGAGGCTCAGGCAGGAGGATCACTTGAAGTCAGGAGTTCGAAAACAGCCTGGCCAACATGGTAAAACCCCGTCTCTACTAAAAATACAAAAATTTAGCTGGGTATGGTGACGGGCACCTGTAGTCTCTGCTACTCAAGAGGCTGAGGCAGGACAATTGCTTGAACCCAGGAGGTGAAGGTTGCAGTGACCTGAGATCCCACCACTGCACTTCAGGCGACAGAGCGAGACTCTGTATCAAAAAAAGAAAAGAAAAAAGGAAAAACATAAAAGACAAAAGGAAAACAAGAAAGGAGGCCATGGCTGTGCGCAGTGGCTCATGCCTGTAATCTCAGCACTTTGGGAGCCTGAGATAGGGAGATTGCCTGAGCCCAGGGGTTCAAGGCTAGCCTAGGCAATATGGTGAAACCCTCTCTCTTTAAAAAAAAAAAAAAAAAAGAAAAAAAAATTAGCCAGGCATGGTTGCATGTGCCTGTGATCCCAGCTCCTCGGGAGACTGAGGCAGGAGGATTGTTTGAGCCTGGGAGGTTAAGATGGCAGTGAGCTGTGACTGCACCACTGCACACCAGCCTCGGCAACAGAGTTGAGATTCTGTCTCTAACAAATAAATAAGAAAGAAAGAGAGAGAGAGAGAGAGAGAGAGAGAGAGAGAGAGAGAGAAAGAAAGAAAGAAAGAAAGAAAGAAAGAAAGAAAGAAAGAAAGAAAGAAAGAAAGAAAGAAAGAAAGAAAAAAAGAAAGAAAGAAAAGAAAAGAAAAGAAAGAAAGAAAGGAGTTAACACTATGGATATCTTTCATTGACCTTGGGATATAATTAAAAACAGAAATTTCAAATCTGAGTTCTAATGGTGCTCAAAAAAGTACAACCCCCTATAGAAACCCTCCAACCACAAGTTTTGCAACTACTTAAAGTTACAATTTAAAAAACTAGATGTCGGGCGCAGGGGCTCATGCCTGTAATCCCAGCACTTTGGGAGGCTGAGGCAGGCAGATCATGAGGTCAGGAGATCAAGACCATCCTGGCTAATACGGTGAAATCCCGTCTCTACTAAAAAATACAAAAACAAAATTAGTCGGGCATGGTGGCAGGTGCCTGTAGTCCCAGCTACTTGGGAGGCTGAGGCAGGAGAATGGCATGAACCTGGGAGGTGGAGCTTGAACCCGGGAGGTGCAGTGAGCCGAGGTGGCGCCACTGCACTCCAGCCTGGGCGACAGAGCGAGACTCCGTCTCAAAAAAAAAAAAAAAAAAAAAAAAAAAAAATCACTAGATGTCAAAAATTAGCCAGGCATGGTGGCACATGCCTGTAATCCCAGCTACTAGAGAGGCTGAGACAGGAGAATTGCTTGAACCTGGGAGGCAGAGGTTGTAGTGAGCCAAGATCATGCCACTGCACTCTGGCCTGGCTGACAGAGTGAGACTCCATCTCAAAAACTAAAAATATTTAAAATGAATAATAAAAAACTAGATGTTAACTTAAAAGTGTGCAAAGAGATACACTATTTTCAGATTTATTTTAGGGACATGTGAAGAAAAGTGTTTGAAAAGTCTAAACCAGCAGTGACAGCCAACAAGATGACCATCCACATTTCATTTTTCTCAAAAGACTCTTAATTTCCAACCCTTTATCTTGGGAGAACTGAAAACCATTTTCTCTCTGCTTTCTGATCTGAATCCCAATTAACATGAGAAATATGACGACAATAGTGTTAAGAGTGAAGAAATCCAGAGGGCACAGCAGCTGACACCTGAAATCCCAGCATATTGGGAGGCCAAGGCAGGGAAGGATGGCTGAGCCCAGGTGTTTGAGATCAGCCGGGGCAATATAGGGAGACCTCCATCTCTACATTAAAAAAAAAATAATAAAAATTTTAAAAACCAGCCAGGCATGGGGGTGCACGCCTGTAGTCCCAGCTACTTGGGAGGCTGAGGTGGGAAGATTAACTTGAGCCTAGGACGTCAAGGCTGCAGTGAGCTGTGATAGTGCTACTGCACTCCAGCCTGGGCAACAAAGTGAGACCCTGTCTCTTAGGGGGAAAAAAAGAGTGAAGAAACCGCTAAATTGTTTTATGGCCTTAATGCAGTCAGTCCTGCCTTTCTGGGCCAATTTCCTCAACTGCAGAGTGTTGAAGCATATTTTAAAATGTATATTTAAAAGGTGCAGTCTTGTCCTAAAGGTTTATGATCTTGAATGTCCCTTCCAGCAATAACATTTTTAGACTCTTTGCTATTTTTCAATACCAGAATCTTGTGTTCTCCATGCTTCTCTCACCCCCAGCTATGTCCCCCTGGAGAGAAATGAACACATCTTTGGGTGAAACACATGCTCAGTTTATGACCCATGTCTATAGATTTACAAGTTCTTTTCTGGTTGGAAGTCACCTCACCGCCCCCACCTCCACACCCCAAGGCTGTCTTAGCTATAGCTGAGCTGCCTTCCCCCATGAGTCTATCACTAAAAAAATAGTCACTAAGCCTGTGCAACTCATGTGCCCTTCCTCAAGCATTAGGAGTAAAGATGAATGAAGTCCAGCCTTGGGGAGCTTTGTCTGGTCAGAAGGAAATGCATGTTTGAGTAATTGCAGAAACACAATTGCAGAATCTGGCGAGGAAAGCACAGCAGTGAAGGCACAGAGGAGGCACGGGCCAGCTTTTCTCGTGGTGTGGGAAACTTCCCAGAGACATTTGAATTGGCTTCTGAACAAAGAGGCAGATTGGAGAAAGTGGAAGACATTTCTAGCACAGAGAAACATATGAAGGCAAGATGGCACAATGAATCCTGGGAATTGCGAGTGTATCTGGAGTGTACAGTGTGGGATGGAAATTGGGGCTGGGAATAGAAGCCAAGAGATAAATTTGGATAGCTTGGTAAGCAGGGAACAGATCACGGAATTTGGTCATTATCCTGAAAGCAGTGGGGGTGGGAAGGGGCACATTCAAGAAGAATCATATGGAGAATGAAGTTTAGATAAGAGCTACTTCAAGTGTTCAGGCAGCCAGGCACAGTGGCTCACGCCTGTAATCCCAGCACTTTGGGAGGCCAAGATGACCAGATCACCTGAGGTCAGGAGTTCAAGACCAGCCTTCGCAACATGGCAAAACCCCATCTCTACTAAAAATATAAAAATTAGCCAGGCACGGTGGTGGACACCTGTAATCCCAGCTACTCGGGAGGCTGAGGCAGGAGAATCGCTTGAATCCGGGAGGCAGAGGTTGCAGTGAGCCAAGATGATGCCACTGCACTCCAGCCTGGGTGATGAATGAGACTCTGTTTCAAACAAACAAACAAAAAGAGTTCAGGCAAGTGATAGTAAAGGGCACATTCAAGGAAATAGTGAGATGGACTTGATAGAGGAGTCAAGGGTGGCTCCCAGGTGTCCTGCTTGTCCATGCATAGAAGGAAGGGCAGGTTTAGAGAGGCAAGATAGTAGATTCATTTGTAGACATAGTGAGTCAACTGGGATAATTAGCTAGCCCTTTCAAAGCATGGATTTGGAATTCAAGTTGCACAAGAGCCTGAGGTACAAGTTTATGTGGCAAATAACTAGAGCACACAGTGTAACCAAAGTGACAAGCCACCCGAAGGGTGGGCTTTATTCTACAGCCAGCTGTTAAACACACCCAAATAAGTTCTTGAGTCATCTTCCATGTTCTTTTGGGAAGCAGAAGAGATGGCAAGTCCTTGAGCAACAGACAAGCCTGAGAAAGCACTTCAGTTCTAAAGTCTGCACGAGTAGGGAGCAGTGGCTCACGCCTGAAATCCCAGCATTTTGGGAAGCCGAGGTGGGCGGATCACCTGAGGCCAGGAGTTTGAGACCAGCCCCACCAACATGGCGAAACCCCGTCTCTACTAAAAATACACAAAAAAATTAGCTGGGTGTGGTGGCAGACGCCTGTAATCCCAGCTACTTGGGAGGCTGAGGCAGGAGAATCGCTTGAACTGGGAAGGCAGAGACTACAGTGAGCCTAGATAGCACCATTGCACTCCTGCCTGGGCAACAAGAGTGAAACTCTGCCTCAAATAATAATAATAATAATAATAATAATAATAATAATAATAATAATAATAAAGTCTGCATGAAGGTCAGCAAGAATTAGAGAAAAAAAGAAAGTTGGGCTGGGCGTGGTGGCTCAAGCCTGGAACCCCAGTGCTTTGGGAGGCCAGCAGTTCAAGACCAGCCTGGGTAACATGGCAAGACCATCTTTAAAAAAATAAAAAAGAAGAAGAAAAAATTACCCAGGCATGGTGTTGCGTGGGGCAGGATTGGTTCAGGCCAGGGGTTAGAGACTGCAGGGAGCTCTAATGGTGCTACTGCACTCCAGCATGGGTGATAGAGCAAGACCCCATCTCCAAAAAGAATTAAAGTTGTTAGATTTAGGCCTATAACACTGGGTTTTTGAAAACATACTTTTAAAACAAAATAAGAACTGCATTCGGTGGTGTGTGCCTGCAGTCACAGCTAGTTGGGATGCTGAGGCAGGAGGATCACTTGAGGCCAGGAGCTGCAGGCTTCAGTGTGTTGTTATGATCACACCTGTGAACACCCACTGCACTCCAGTCTGGGCAATATAGTGAGACCCTATCTCTTAAAAAAAAAAAAAAAAGGCCGGGAACGGTGGCTCATGCTTGTAATCCCAGCACTCTGGGAGGCTGAGGCAGGTGGATCACCTGAGGTCGGGAGTTCAAGACCAGCCTGACCAACATGGTGAAACCCCATCTCTACTAAAAATACAAAATTAGCTGAGCGTCGTGGTGCATGTCTGTAATCCCAGCTACTTGGGAGGCTGAGGCAGGAGAATCGCTTGAACCCGGGAGGCGGAGGTTGTGAGCCGAGATCACGCCATTGCACTCCAGCCTGGGCAAGAAAAGCAAAACTCCGTCTCAAAAAAAGAAAAAAAAAAAAAAAAAAAAAAGCCCTGGACCAAGTATTAATAAAATTCCTTTTACAGTTAAGATGAGGATTGCGGCCGGGCGCGGTGGCTCAAGCCTGTAATCCCAGCACTTTGGGAGGCCGAGGCGGGCGGATCACAAGGTCAGGAGATCGAGACCACAGTGAAACCCCGTCTCTACTAAAAATACAAAAAATTAGCCGGGCGCTGTGGCGGGCGCCTGTAGTCCCAGCTACTCAGGAGGCTGAGGCAGGAGAATGGCGGGAACCCGGGAGGCGGAGCTTGCAGTGAGCCGAGATCGCGCCACTGCACTCCAGCCTGGGCAACAGCGTGAGACTCCGTCTCAAAAAAAAAAAAAAAATAAGATGAGGATTGCAGTTCTATTTTCAAGAAAGTGAATCTGGGGGTCTTTTGCTGATTCCTTTTGGGGTTATACTGGTTAATAGTGAGGCCACTTTAAAGCTCTGAATCTATAGCCAGGCACGGTGGCTTACGCCTATAATCCCAGCACTTTGGGAGGCCAAGGCGGGTGGATCATGAGGTCAGGAGATAGAGACCACCCTGGCTAACACAGTGAAACTCTGTCTCTACTAAAAATACAAAAAAAAAAATTAGCTAGGTATGGTGGCACGTGACTGTAATCCCAACTACTGAGGCTGAGGCAGGAGAATCGCTTGAACCCTGGAGGCGGAGGTTGCAGTGAACTGAGATCGCGCCACTGCACTCCAGCCTGGGCGACAGAGCAAGACTCCATTTCAAAAATAAAATAAAATAAAAAGCTCTGAATCTACAATTGGCATGTGGGTAAAACAAAGCAATTTTTTTTTTTTTTTTTTTTTTTTGCATAGGTTCAAGATAGATGTGACCTGACAACAGATCTTGAATAAGAGATAGCAGGGGTTTTTTTGTTTGTTTTTTGAGATGGAGTCTTGCCACTCCGTTGCCCAGGCTGGAGTGCAGTGGCACCGTCTTGGTTCACTGCAACCTCTGCCTCCTGGGTTCAAATGATTCTTCTGCCTCCCTCCACCTTCTGAGTAGCTGGGATTACAGACGGCCACCACCATACCTGGCTAATTTTTGCATTTTTAGTAGATATGGGTTTCACCATGTTGGCCAGGCTGGTCTCAAACTCCTGGCCTCAAGCAATCCACCTGCCTTGGCCTCCCAAAGTGCTGAGATTACAGGCGTGAGCCACCGTGCCTGGCCGATAGTAGGGTTTTAACTGACCACAAATCTGGGTCAAAACTGCTGAAAGAAAGCGAATACTATCCTGATGTACATTAATATTCAACAGCAGCTTTACTGGTCACTTTTTTATGCTAGACTCTATGAGTACAAGGGGAAAAGGAGATACGGCCTTTGCCTTAAAAAAAAAAAAACAAAAACCAAAAAAACTTACTCTTTGCTCCTTATTTTTCGAGACAGGGTCTCACTCTGTTGCCCAGGCTGGGGTGCAGTGGCACAATCATGGGTCACTGCAGCCTCAACCTCCCGGGCTCAAGTGATCCTACCATCTCAGCCTCCCGAGTAGCTGGGACTACAGGCACACACCACCATGCCAGGCTTATTTCTGTATTTTTTGTAGAGATTGGGTTTTGCCACGTTGCCCAGGCTAGTTTTGAACTTCTAAGCTCAAGCAATCTGCCCACCTCAGTCTCCCACAGGGCTGGGGTTACAGGCGTGAGTTATCACGCCTGGTCCTCTCTTCTCTTACTTATTCCTACGCCACCGACACAGAGATATTGCCCCCTAAAAGTCAAACAGCTGTTGGTCATTTATGGGAAAGTTGCAATGCTAAACCCTCAGCAGATGGGCAGGTTATTTCTTGCTATGTTTATGCATTTCCTAGCAACGGGGGACTGCATGGCTTGTTTTCCTATGTGACAAGCCCTGAAAACCAGGCAAGGAGCCAATGGAGAGTCATCTGAGTTTACAGCCTGAGGTTCTGCCTTCCTGGAAGATCTAGCCTGGATACCTGAGGGTACAAACAGCCAGAGACTGCTTCTGTGACACACCCAACTTTCTCTAAAATAGTACATACAATTTGTGAGCAAGAACATTAGAAGGAACTACACACCTATCCTCTTCCCCACATCTTTAAGCTTCCTTTGCAAATAGATGGGGGCTGAGTAGTTCTGGCCAATAAACTATGTAAAAGTGGTATGTGTGTGTGTCAGTTCCCACCTCAGCCAGTTCATTGCTGGTGTGCCTCTCTGCTACATCAATCTGGAAGGCCTCAAGTTCCAGATGGTGTTGTCAGAAGATCGAAGGCAGGTTACTTGGCTCACATTAGGGAGAGAGACATTTTACATAAAGCCATTATTCAAGCGTTTGTCATTAAGTACCATGACTAATAAACAGTACAGCTTTCTCTTCGTAAGACATGACTTTCTGGATGTCCTCCTTTGTGACTACTCCCATTCTTCTCCAGTATTTAATCATTCTTTAGCTTCATATCCCTCAGAGTTCTGTGTTCAGCCCTCACTTCCACATCAATACCCTCAGGCTGAAAGAATTCACATAGCTCTGCAACTTCACCTATCACCCCTGGAATAAGAACTCTCAAACCTGCATGTCTGGCTTTAGGTACTTCTCTTCTGACCCCACGCCTGGGAAATGTGTGGCTTCACAGATTCACGATATGTGATTCTGATAGAAAATGAAGTCCTACTAAGACACATAAAACAGATTTCTCTCCTAATTTTACATTTTCTCTTAATCCAGCTGGGGTTGAGAGGCAGGTCCTGATGGTAGGGTTTTCCAATTTCTCACCACAGCTGATTTCAAGCTACCATGTCACCAAATGTTCAATTGGGAAGAAATGAGCAGTTTTTATAAGCTAAGACATGCCTTCAGCTCTCCACTGTCTGGAGCAAGTCCTACGGTATTTGACTTCATTCCATACTCATGACTAGCTGCAGATTGATAGCCTGGTGATTACTCCCCCTTTATAGATGAGGATACTGAGACAAATAATAGGTCTTGCACCAGATCCCTTCCCAGTTCATTCTGCCACCCATTCGGTCTCATTTTTGTTTGCCAGTGGCTCTTCAAACTTTATTGTGCACCAGAATCACCTGGGGATGGCCAGGATAGAGGGTTTCTTCTTAAAACACAGATTACTAGACTCCATCCCAAGTTCCATTCAGTGGGTCTGTGGCAGGGCATAAGAATGTGCATTTCTAACAAATACCCAGACCATGCTGGTGCTGCATGATCATACTTAAAATCACTGCCCCGTGGCTAGAGTAGCAATTCAGTGGCCAAAAGGGCATCAGTTGGGTTCTTTCCTAGCCCTGCCACTAAAAAGCTCTGTGACCTTGAATGGGGTATTTTTCCAAAAGAAGCCCAGAGCTTCGAGAATTGACCATCTCACTGTTTACTTTCCATGCATCACTGCTTTCTTCTCATTTCTCTCTCTGAGCTTGTCACCACTCCAAACATAGTATCCAGGGACAAAAAAGCAGAGTAAGGGATCTCCAGATTTTGCAAGCAGCAAAGTCCTCCTATTAGGCTTGACATTCTCCTGGGTGACAATGCACATTTGAATGTGACCTAAAAGGCACAGGCAATCATTCAGAGTAAAATTAATGTACAGTGTTTTCCTTCCTGATGTCCAGTTATAAATATAGAACATTTTCTTCTAAGGACAGAAATTGCAGATAGGGTCATTTAAAAATACATTAAGACTGGGTGCAGTGGCTCACACCTGTAATCCCAACACGGTGGGAGGCTGAGGCAGGAGGATGGCTTGAGCCCAGGACTTTGAGATCAGCCCAGGCAACAGAGAGATCCTGTCTCTAAAAAAATAAATAGCTGGGTATGGTGGTGCGCACTTTTAGTCCCAGCTACTTGGAAGGCTGAGGCAGAGGAATGCTTGAGCCCAGGAGGTCGAGGCTGCTATGAGCCATGATCGTGCCACTGCACTCCAAACTGGGCAACAAAGTAAGACCGTTTCCAAAAAAAAAAAAAAAAAGACAAGATAGATTTATCCCATAGAAGCAGATTATTAGCCTTAAAATCCGAACTTTCAATATGTAATGGAAACCAGGGAGTCCTTACCACCAATTTCTGAGGTTGTCATTGAAGCAACTGTTAGCATTAGGAACAAGACTTTTTAGAAGGTTAGACTTGGTGCGACGACGGCATGAAGAACTTGTTTTCTGACTTCCTACCACTGATCAGAAAATTGAGGCTGGGTGCAGTGGCTCACACTTGTAATCCCAGCACTTTGGGAGGCCAAGGTGGGCACATTGCCTGAGCACAGGAGTTTGAGACCAGCCTGGGCAACCCTGTGAAATCCTATCTTCACTAAAAATACAAAAAATTAGCCGACTGTGGTGGTGCGTGCCTGGAATCCCAGCTACTTGGGAGGCTGAGGCACAAGAATCGCTTGAACCCGAAGGTGGAGATTACAGTGAGCCAAGATTGTGCCACCACACTCCAGCCGGGTGACAGAGTGAGACTTTGTCTCAAAAAAAAAAAAAAAAAAAAAAAAATTCTACTCTCAGGACTGCTACCTGCCCTAAAAACCATCCTATTTCCCTAAAGTTGGGTTTATGCTTGCTGCTTAAATGCTTTTACTTATCATCTTCTGCCTCTAACATTTAGTATCATTTATGATCTCACTTTTGTTCAATCTCCTCCTTGGTGGCACTGCAAGGATTTGCAGACCAATAAAATTGTCATTGGATAGGGTCACGGCTGGATTGAACATTTCTTACTCTAAATACTTCATTATTTCAAATTTTGGTAAAAATGTTTGTGACTGAGGGCACTCTCATTATCAAGCCCACGTGAACCTTCAACACTTTCTATGCCACTCATTTGGCTCTGTGCTAAGGAATGGGTACTCTCTGTTGGCTGAACACGTTTTGCTACCATTCCTCCAAGATTAATTTCCTCAAGGTGAGGAGTCTTCACCATCTGGCAAAACCTTACTCATCTTTTTTTTTTTTTTTTTTTTTTTTTTTTTTTTTAAGACGGAGTTTCACTCTTGTTGCCCAGGCTGGAGTGCAATGGCGCGATCTTGGCTCACCGCAACCTCCACCTCCTGAGTTCAAGCGATTCTCCTGCCTCAGCCTTCTGAGTAGCTGGAATTAGTCATGCGCCACCATGCCCAGCTAATTTTGTAATTTTAGTAGAGACGGAGTTTCTCCATGTTTGTCAGGCTGGTTTCAAACTCCCAACCTCAGGTGATCAGCCCACCTCGGCCTCCCAAAGTGCTGGGATTACAGGCGTGAGGCACCACACCTGGCCTACTCATCCTTTCAGATGCAATTCATAGAGCATTTTCTCTGGTCTCCATCTGCCCCATGAGTACTGTATCTGTAACACTCTATATTGCATATAGGTCCGTTTGAATTGTCACCCCTGAATTCCCAGGGACTAGCACAGTGCCTGGCATTTAAAAACTCAATTCCTATTATCGTTTGTATAGGAATTGCACTTTGTCATAGGCTAAAAAAAATTATGCATGCCATTATAGAAAACTCAATAATGTATGCTTCATAATTTTGCAGGGTACAGGATGGTCAATGATTTTAAAAACTATCTCAAATACTTTCACTTTTTTTGGTGGCACAAGAAACACTAGAAGCTATTTTATCGGTTTTACTGTCTAAATGTAGACTAAACATTATGCTGTTAATGGAATTACATACGTTAGCACAGTGCAAACCAGTTTTGCAATTAATAAAAAATATTTACTTAGCAACTGTTAAAAGCAGTTTCTAAAAATATCCACCTCCACCCTTTCTTCTGATCCTAAATATCTAATGTAGCACTTTCTCACCAAGATTTGTGCCGCTGTTCATTGGCATACAGAACCAATAGCAGGCTGCCTGAAATCCACAGGAATTGTTTCCAACAGTTATTCAAACTATTTTGCTTCTCTGAATTAGCAGCATTGAAGACTTAATATGGTAATGACGAGAAAAGGCTACATTTTTTTTTACCTAAGACATTCTGTTCCATAAATGACAGGCTATAAAAGTACTACAGAACTATGAGAAAGAACACCCTGTCAGTGAATACACTGGTATATTAAAACAATCTATATAAACTTAGGTGCATGGAAGTGCTCTAAAAGTGTAAAAGTATTCACAACTTCAAGCAAAAATAACTTGGTCAAGTTTGGTTTTATGTAGTAGACTGCAAATCTAATTAATGTATCCCACTCTTGTAGATATAATGTATCTTAAGTCCAGATACAGTTTTAGTCAAGTTTTAAGGTGATTTTTAGAAAAAAAAAAATCAACTTTTAATAAGACTATGAAGCAACAAGACTGTTTTTTTTTTTTTTTTTTTTTTTTTTGCTATCAACACATAGATGAAGTATTGATGATAACTAGGTAAGGGTTGGCTAATAAATGCATTATATTAAAAAACTGCTCTGGCTTAAATGTGCCCCTAGAAAACATATATTACCTCTAAATGTGAGTAGTACTATTTGGCCTGGGTTCTGGTCTTGCTTGGGGAGCCTGACCACATCTGCACATCTTTTGGGGCTTCATATTCGTTAATTGGTCTCTAAGAGACAAAAGAAAATGAGCTCTAGCATTTGGCTCTACATATTGATTCTACTAATGAGCCACAAAATGACCAAACATGTCAGTGGATAAATTAGTAAAAAGACTGATGATCTGCCCCTTTCTCTTCTGGACCTGCATATTTTGTGGAGTGCTCCTATTTTAGTGGATAGATGAGGGGTGAAGGAGTTTAACGACTCCTAAGGAATGGCAAACCTTTGCTATTTGAAGCCCAAAGGATCAAGACACCAGCGCAGCCTTGTAGGACACACAATTTTTTTTTTTGAGACGGAGCCTCGCTCTGTCGCCCAGGCTGGAGTGCAGTGGCTCACTGCAACCTCCGACTCCTGGGTTCGAGATTCTCCTGCCTCAACCTCCTGAGTAGCTGAGATTACAGGTGCGCACCACCACGCCCAGCTAATTTTTGAATATATGTATGTATTTTTTAGTACAGACGGGGTTTCACCATGTTGGTCAGGCTGGTCTCAAGCTCCTGACCTTGTGATCATGATCCACCTGCCTCGGCCTCCCAAAGTGCTGGGACTTAAAGGCCTGAGCTACCACACCAGGCCCACAATTACTTTCAAAACACACACAAAGTACTGTCCTGCCTCTTAAAGTCATTCCCTCATACTTTCACTAAAGATCCTTACTCCATTCTGCCTGTTCACATCCCCCCACCACCCCAATCCCCAGCACTATCACATAGCAGCCTTTTGCTTATGGCAGAATCAGTTCCCATCTGGTGGATGTAATGAAAAATTCATGACTAGACTGGAAAATTACTATTAAAATTTCCCAGATTTTCATGTAAATTTAAAAATACTAAAAAAAAAAAAAAAAAAAAAAAAAAAAAAACAACCAAACTCTGCAATCTACTGAGATTTACATATGCCTAAGCACTTCAAAGATATCCTTATCCCACTGTTATACCAGTGGACACATCTTGTTTTGTCACTCCTACTTTCTCTAACACCCTAAGCAATTAAGTACATCTGTATTCTCTAATCAGATATATGTCAACTAGTATGTTAGAAAATGCTACAAAGAAAGAACCAAGTTACTCCAAACATTTTACTTAAGGCTCTATAAGACTGCTTTTTAACTTACTGGGTGTGGATACAGGGAAGCTACTCATTGCCTTTGTCTTTTAAAGTGCCTGGATCTTAGTTCAAAAATGCTCCAAGAATAAAAATACTTCACTGTTTGTGTAAAGTTAAGGACCAACGCAGAAACTATCCATTTCCTTATTATAGATGGGCTCTGCCCTGCCCAAGTTTGAGGGGGCTGAGGGAGGCAATATAAGCACACAATATTTTTTCTTTTTTGAGACAGAGTCTCACTCTGTCACCTAGGCTGGAGTGCAGTGGCTGGGTCTCGGCTCACTGTAGCCTCTGCTTCCTGGGTTCAAGCAATTCTGCCTCAGTCTCCCAAGTAGCTGGGACCACAGGGGTGCAATACCACGCCCAGCTAAATTTTTGCATTTTTAGTAGAGATGGGGTTTCACCATGTTGACCAGGCTGGTCTCGAACTCCTGATCTCAAGTGATTCGCCCACCTCGGCTTACCAAAGTGCTGGAATTACAGGTGTGGTGAGCCACAGCACTCAGCCAAGCACACAATTTTCTAATTTCAAAATTTTTAGATCTGAATTAAGCACACTCCATTTATAGTCAATTTAATTTTGAAACCGAAAAGACTATACATCTAAGGTGAAAACAGCTGCAATTTAAAAAATCTTCATTGCCCAACCTTCCAGTCATTCTGGATTTTAAATCTTTCCAGGCTGCCATCCTATTTGATGTATACTTTGATGTAAGATATTTAGACACTATTAAACTACTTTGAAAGGGGAAAGTTAAGGTCTTATAGCACTCAAGCCTGGGCGACAGTGCGAGACCCTGTGTCAAAAAACAAATCAACAAAATAAGGGAATATAACTATCTTCCCTCCAACTTTGTGCTTTGGTATCCTCATATGCAAAATGGAGATAGATGTACTTAACAGGATGATGAGGATTAGGCAAATACATGTAAAACACTTAGAATAGTGCATGACACTCAGTAAATGATGGCTCATATTATCAATCTCTGGGTTTAAAAGGGTGATATAACAAGAGAAGCACCATGGCTTAACTGCATGAAAGCAAAGAAAACCAGGTTTAAGTCTTGGCTCTATAAAGCTTACCAATTACCAAGATGCCTTGCCTTGGGCAGCCCCACTCTTTTCTGAAACAGTTCTTTAACTGTTCCTTATTACTGTCATGAGGAATAAAACAGATGACATACATTACGGATTCTGAAAACTATAGTTTGCAAAATGGTGATTTTTCTAACACATAAATCCTTTCACCTTAAATGAGCTGACATTCTACTTCAAGTTAGAGTTTTCTCTTCTCTCCTTTTTAATGTCAACATGGAATCATGGTATCTTATTCAGTGAGTTGTAATCTTGCTACCAGTTTGATAATTGACACAGATTTAGCAAGTATAAATCCTTCAAGTGGCTCCTGTGCCCTTTTGACATGTATCAACCTTTTTGTTGTTGTTGAGACGGAGTCTCACTGCGACACCCAGGCTGGAGTGCAGTGGCACGATCTCAGCTCACTGCAACCTTTGTCTCCCTGGTTCAAGCGATTCTTCTCCCTCAGCCTCCTGATAAGCTGGGATTACAGGCGCCTGCGATCATGCCCGGCTAATTTTTGTATTTTTAGTAGAGACGGGGATTCACCATGCTGGCCAGGCTGGTCTTGAACTCCTGCCCATTTCAGTCTCCCAAAGTGCTGGAATTACAGGCGTGAGCCACTGTGCCTGGCCATTTTTTTTTTTTTTTTGAGATTTCCTTTGTGGCACCATAATAGAATGTTCCAGGTTCATCTCATATTTCTCCATCCCAGGAGTCATTATTACTCTACTTTTGAGTATGTCCTCAAAACTGGTCTAACAAGTCATTTCAGAAAACAAACAATTTCACTTCAACAATATACTGTTTGATGACTCAACACAAACTGCATGGGCTGCTTAGATCAATTTACACTTGGTTCATTGCAATCTTTGGCTGTTTCAAACATACACTGCTTAAAAAAAAAAATTGTCATTAAGAATATTACAGTAGACGTGAAAGTTTTGAGGAGAAAGAACCCCCCCCCCCCAAATGTAAGCAATGGTAATGCATTTAAAGTATAGTATCACAAAGTCTCACTTAAGAGAGCACACACCTGGGACAACCCTTCTTTACTATACTTCGTAGATGTCCTCACATCTTGATTAAATGGTTGTAACTGCTTAAAAACTGGCAAAGAGAAAACCTAAAATAATGCTTTATACCAGTTTGAGTCAGAACCAAACTGTTCCAGACTAGCTGGAAAACGACCCAGGAATTCACCTGCATTAAATGCTGCTGAATTTAACTGAGCTAAAATTGTCTAGGCCATCCCTTCTTAGAATTCCCATGACTCATTCTAGTCAAGAGTTATTAAGAACATATTCCTAGGCCGGGCGCAGTGGCTCAAGCCTGTAATCCCAGCACTTTGGGAGGCCGAGGCGGGTGGATCACGAGGTCAGGAGATCGAGACTATCCTGGCTAACATGGTGAAACACCGTCTCTACTAAAAATACAAAAAACTAGCCGGGCGTGGTGGCGGGCGCCTGTAGTCTCAGCTACTTGGGAGACTGAGGCGGGAGGATGGCGTGAACCCGGGAGGCGGAGCTTGCAGTGAGCCGAGATCACGCCACTGCACTCCAGCCTGGGAGACACAGCGAGACTCCGTCTCAAAAAAAAAAAAAAAAAAAAAAAAAAAAAAAGGAACATATTCCTTAATAGTTCAGCAAACTTCAGGGAAAACTAGCTCATTGTCTTGGGTTCTAAAGTCCTTTTGTTTGATATTTTTATTATAATGAAATTAAACTTATGACTAGTACAGTATGCTCAGCTTAAAACATTTATGAGTACTGCAAGGACTAACAGAAACAAGAAAAGTCTTAATAAAAATATTTGTTGATGGGAAATCGTGAAAGCAAACCTCCAAATATCCATTTGTAAGCCATAAGAGGATAAGCACAACCATATGGGAGGAGATAACCAGTCTCTCCCTTCATATATATTCTTTTTTATTTCTTGTTATACCTTCCCAAAACAGAGACATTCAACAGTAGTTAGAATGGCCATCTCCCAACATTTTAAAAAAACTGCACCCCCCAATGGGTGAACAAAGTAAAGAGTAGTAGCCTAGAGTTCAGCTGAGTAAGCCACTGTGGAGCCTTAAGTGGTGAGGTCTTCCCATTTCAGAGTGATGTGTCTTCAACTTGTATCATCATTTTAGCGGAAAAACATAATTTAATTTTGGTGAAATGAGATTCATCTCGCGACAGGATTAGTAACAGCATTCACTGAATTTCACATTCTTCTTTTGTGAACAGTGAAGAAAATGAATGGTAGCTAGAAGATCAATGGGATTCCAGCTCCAGCTGCAGATGGAATGACGATATACCAGACAAAAAACACCTATATTTTGATTTACAAAGCTAATAGCAGTTTTAAATCTGCAACTTAATCACAGACCAACTACACCACAACCTTTTCAAATGGCAAAAATACAAAAAAGTGTTACAAAAATATTTCAGAAAAAGTGCATAGTCTAAGTGCATAGTAAATAAAAGCACTGAAAAATATCTTGCTAGAGGGAGTTCAGCTTGGAAAAGTTATTACCAAAGCTAAACATTTTTATTTTACACAAACTATACTCAAAAATAGCTTTATGAGACCGATTTCTGGCTAAAAGTATCAAAGGGTTTATTAGTCAAGAAACAAATACCTCAACCGACAAGGGTGGATAGAAAAGAAACAAAGAAGCTGCCTACCCCAAAAGTTCAGACTTAGTAAGATTTCTTCAGTATTACGGTACTAATATCCCTTAATGGCAGAATGTGATAATCATGGAATTAATTATTGCTAAAGTAGTTTTCAAATAAAAAAAGAAAAAAGAAAACAAAACAAATTAAACTTGACACAATCTGACCAAACACGTGTCAATTTACAATTTCAAGGTTATTTTACAAAATACCTAACATTTACATAATAGGCTCCTGGCAGCATTTCCAGACAAATGTTCTTTTAATTTATCCTGACATGCTATAAATGAATAAATTACATTATTTAAAAATTATCATCAGTAAGTTTTCCTTTCTCATGGGTCAGAGAAAAAGAAATGAGCGTGCAAAGAAGATTGAGAGGAAGCGCACGCACACAGATAACTTAAAGAAGCAGGAGGGGCTGGGGAGGGCCAACAATCACTGAATCTCACACAGTGTGATGCTCTCCAAGGGTGAAAGTCAACTGCTTATAGCCACTTCACAAGTATTTTAAAGAAAAATGTTTTGTAGGGAAACCCTTTAATGCTTTCATTTTTATTCAAAATCAGTCCAGCTGCTAGTCAGCGGGCAGCAGCTACAATACCAAGTTCTGGCAGTTGCAGTACTAGATATTGTGCCTGCAAGTCATAAAAAAAAAAAAAAAAAAAGAAAAGAAAAAAAAATGAAAGAATGCCTTTCCCCTTCAGACAAAAGAATTACTTTTTTTGTTTTTTTAAAAAAAAGAGGAAAAGTTATAACACAAAACCTAAATTGACTTGCAAAGGAATACCATGTAACAAATGGCTTGAAGTAGTCTATCAAAAAATTGGGGAGATTTTTATTTAATAGTGAGTCAGCAAGGCATTTTTTGTTGTTTAAAAAAAATCTCATTTCCTTACAGAAACAGTTTTTAGTTTTTAATGAACTTGTAAACAAAAAAGCTCCCATTTCAAAATAAAAACAAAATCCCAGATCATATAGATGTTTACAGTGATTACATTTATCTAAGCAACATACATACATGTTCAGTTGTAAGATGTTAACTAAATTTCTGTGACAAATATGCTTTTTCTTTTTAATACCAAGAACATTATAGAGTTAATGCAGAGTCCTAAAGATAATCTAGTAGTCACTAAGTTTTTCTTAAGTCTTCACTTTAGATGCTGTTATTTCTAGCACAATTAAGCAGGCAGAGTCTTTCATATGCTCAAACACTGGAATCTTTGGTTGCTACCATATCAGCTGGCTTGCAGACAAGAAGCCAACCATTTTAAGAATGTTTTAAGTGAACAACTTGCAAACCCCAGGGATGGAAAAACCCTAAGAATGCACAATTGTGAGCATTTACAACCATCACAACTGTGGCTGAAGACTGTTCATGCCGTTCTTCTGAAATGAGATCTCAAAGCAGTATAGTTCAAAACAAAAGGTTTTAACAAAAAATTGGCATATGCACAATTTCTCCACCAATTTGTGTGTGTCAACCATTTAGTTAACTTTTCCACTTGAAAAAATGCAATAGAAAACCGGACACCATGTTTCACTATCTCAGTTAATATTCACAATTACAGCGGCTACAACTCAGGACACAGCATCACCAATGCTGCCCAGAGTCAGTTTATACTGAAATTAAGTTCTTTACACCAAGTAAATGGTTGTCCACAACCACTGGCTAGTGTACATATGAACTAAAATTTCTAGATTTGGGGAGAAACAAATGCTGCTCCGATCATCTGCTCTGCTTCTTCTGTTCCTCAATTCATGCTTAGAAACCTGGTAAAAAATCAAAACAAAAAAAAAGTTAAAATTCCAAGTTAAAAATTTTAAATTACACCCAAAATATGGAAATTGGGTGGAACTGAGCCAATAAGTATAGTGGCTCATGTTATTTCATCTCTTGTGAAAAGTATTAACTCAACTTTTTAAAACAGAAAATCATGAATCTATACTTAAAACTAATTTTTTCTGTTTTGAATGACTCTAGGAAGGAGTGGTACAGTGAATTCAAAGCCTCTCAGAATTAAATTATTAGTAATTCAAACGATCATGTTTCTGCATTTTTAGCACCCAGAACGTATTAGGCATTCAAATATTTATCAAACCAATGAAAAACAGATTGCTTTGCTTTAAGTAAAGAATACAATTTTAATCCTACCATGAGCACAAACTTGTGCACATTATTTCTGACACAAATTAAAACGGTTAGCTTTAATAATAAATGCATTCAAGGCATAATTATCTGTATTATTTTACTAAACAAAGACCTGAGAAGCATGTAATTTCTGTAGACAGACCTTTAAAACTTCTTTACCAGCCGCATTAGATTGTTTTGTGACTCATTAAAAAATTTAAGCAAGTGATGCTTTTTTGGCTTTATTTACTACTCAAGCCTACACATGTTATACATACTTTCCTCCTCCATCACAAGCAGACCCTAGGGCTTCTACATAGGCCCCGGGCCAAGTTTGAATACAAGAAGCCTCAGGTCATAACCACACTTTATCTACAGCTAAAGGCAAAGGGAGAAAATATGCCTATCCCACATAGCCTGAAAATCTCGCAAGCACCGTTTTTCCTCTCACCAGACACCCACTCTGAGGCATCAATGCCCCTCTGTCCACCTCCTTACAAATGAGCTAGAAACTACATACAGCTCGTTCTAGCCCACTCCAATCAATCCTCACTTCTTCAGCCCAGGCCACATTTTCTTCAATCATAAACTGCTCCTTTTCTTTTAGTTCTTTTTTCTTTTTTTTGGAGACACAGTCTTGCTCTGTCACCCAGGCTGGAGGGCAGTGGCAAGATCTTGGCTCATTGTAACCTCTGCCTCCTGGGTTCAAGCGATTCTCCTGCCTCAGCCCCCAGAGTAGCTGGGACTACAGGCACCTGCCACCATGCCTGGCTAATTTTTGTATTTATAGTAGAGACACGGTTTCACTGTGTTTGTCGGGCTGGTCTCAAAACTCCTGACATCGTGATCCGCCCAGCATGGCCTCCTAAAGTGCGGGGGTTACAGGTGTGAGCCAACCTGCCTGGCCTCTTTTACTTTTTAAACATTTGTTGGGCCATCTCCCATGATCTTTGTGGGAGAAACAAAATAATTCTACTATTTATTTCTTACGCATATATGCCTGTTTTTTTTTGGAAATAATAGCAAACATACAACAGAGTAGGTGCATAATAGATCTTTGTTGCCTGGGTACTAAGTCCATAAGCAGCAAATGCCAAAAATGAAAGATAACAAAACTTTGAGAATATACATCACCACAGGGAATATTATTTGATGCATGTTATTAAGAAGTATTAGCGAGGTAAACCTTTCTTTTAAAGACTGTCAAGCCAAACCTTAATTTAAAAAAATCTGACTAAACCCTGTGACCTACTTGCAATTTTAAAATACAGGAAAAGTTTCAAGCTTCTTGTTTGGGAGTTTAAAAAAGAAAAACATTACAATACAGGATAAACGATGCAGGTTAAGAAACTAAGGATTAAACAGAAATGGCCCTTCCCCCACCAGGATTTGGTTTCAAGTCCTGCAATTCTTCTTAAACATGAATTAAAAACATATTTTCACAACTACTAAAATTGTTGGGTTTTATCAGTTTTCTTATGCAATCATATTAAACTAATTGTTACGAATATACCAAATGGCTTTCAAAGGGAGAACCACCATCACTAACAAACTAAAATGGAAACATGTTACACTGTCAGTCAAAATACAAGGAAACTCTTGTGCCTTTAATAATAGGAAAACTTTAGAATATATCTGTACATCTTTTGACCTGGTATCTGAGGAATTGCTGAGTCAATAAATGATTACAATTGTTTAGAAACTGGTGAAAGGACAGCCTAACAATATTCCTGGTAGAATAGAGCAGTCAAATCCCGCTTTAACTCTTCAGATGGGTCAATGGTATGAAATTCCAGCCAGGGATCAACATTTCTCCAGTGAATTGTCCTAAGATGTTACTGAAGTATGTTTAGGAAAAAACCTCAATAGGAATATTCAACAGGTATTCAACATTCAGTCTTCAAGCACTAAGCATTCTTTTCCCCAATATGCGTTAGTCTTTGGTTTTTATCTTGCAGATTAGGTGGCTTATCCAGGCTTCCAAGAGTTCAAGAACCCATCTTCACTGTAACATCAGTTAAAATGAGGAATGATTTCCTTTATTCCTAGAAAAAAAAAAAAAAGGAGGGGGGGAGTTAAAACAGAGTTGGAGGATTAATGTGATGATTAAGAAGTTAACAGCTTAATTAAATTTAAAATCTGCGAAAAGGAAAAAAAAAAACGTTTATTTTTATATAAATAACAAGGAGATTCTATCCCTGCCCGCCACCCAATCTGAAATCTAAAATATATGTTCTGGTGCAGACGAGGCAGCCCACATCTGTAATGCTAACACTTTGGGAGGCTGAGGCAGGAAGATCACTTAAAGCCAGGAGTTCCAAATAAACCTGGGCAACATAGTGAGACTTTGTCTGTAAAAAAAAATAAATAAAAGGTATGCTTTTTTTTTTTTTTGAGATGGGGTCTTGCTGTTATGTTGCCCAGGCTGGACTTAAACTCCTGGGCTCAGGAGATACTACCACTTCAGCCTCCCCACACAGTGTGTATCTGTTCTTATTTGTAGATTAATTTCAAATGTTTGTGAGTTTTTAAATAGAACCAGAAACTAGTTCAAAGGGCTATTTACGTAGTAGGAAGGCTTGTAAGTTTGTGACGGGGTTCTGAATTTTAGAATCCCTTCACGCTACAACTTTTTAAAAGTTATTTTGAATATACTTTTCCTATAACATGGTTGCGGGTTATTTTTCTTTCTTTCTTTCTTTCTTTCTTTTTTTTTTTTTTTTGAGATGGAGTCTCGCTCTGTCGCCCAGGCTGGGGTGCAGTGGCTGGATCTCAGTTCACTGCAAGCTCTGCCTACCGGGTTCAGGCCATTCTCCTGCCTCAGCCTCGCAAGTAGCTGGGACTACAGGCGCCCGCCACCATGCCAGGCTATTTTTTTTTTATTTTTAGTAGAGACGGGGTTTCACAGGGTTAGCCAGGATGGTCTCCATCTCCTGACCTCACCGCCCGCCTCGGCCTCCCAAAGTGCTGGGATTACAGGATTGAGCCACCGCAACGGCCTTTTTCTTTTTAAAAAAATTATTTAAAATAGAGATGAGTTCTCCCTATGTTGTCCGGATGGTTCTCAAAATCCTGAGCTCAAGTGATCTTCCCATCTAGCCTCAAAAATGCTGGGATTATAGGAGTGAACCACAGTGCCTGGCTGCTTATGTGGTTCTGTTGGTTGCACAGAATTAAGCTTGGAGAATTTTATATCAGACTGGCAGTATCTAAAGTTAAAGAATAATAATTAAAAAAAAAAAAAACAACCCTCTAATAACTCTTCCTTCCTTACAGAAACTAAGAGTATTTAAAGTTAGGAAAGATAAATGACAATTTTAAGTATAGGAGGTATACATTATTCCTAAACTGCATTAAAAAACAGACTAAATTCTTTTGTCTTCCTTATAACAGAATTCATTCTGCTACACATTTCTGATGTTCTGGAGTTTTAAAATACCTGTTGTAATTGATTCTTTCCCCAGCTGGTAGATGGTCTGCATTCAGCACCACTGAGTCACAGCAACGCTGTATTCTTCTAGGTCTTCTAACAGTTGTGCTATCATCCAGATGATCTAACAAGTTGCAGAATTTGAAGGTCCAGCAGTCTTGGAGACGTGGACTCTAGATGACCACAAATCAACTCTTGCACTTTCATCAGCATTTCCTGTTGGGTTATTTAGATCTTTCCAGCTTTACTGTCCATAGTTAAAAAAAAAAAGCTGACAAAAATTCAAGATTTCAGCAAGAAGATGCAGTTCCCTGGTACTTCTTAGAATATTCAGAGCCGTGTGTTCAGACTGTCCAGGTATTTCAAGATCTTCCCTGTGATTTGGGTGTGCTGCTAAGTGACCAGCACATTCCTAGCAGCAATTGGTGAAGTCAGAAAAAGTCAAACTAGACATCAATGGTAGATGCAGCCCAGTAAAACTGGAAGGTAATTCAAGGAAGACTGTGGACTTCCTTGTCCACATGGTAGGACAATGTGATAGAAAATAATATTTGTAATCTCCTCTGTATGTCAACACTTTGATAGCTATCTATATTATTATGATAAAACTCCGCTTAGTAACTATGGTTAGGGTAGTAAACAAATGGGTTAAGATGATGAGAGTACAGAATAGTAGAATTATGCAAGAATCCACCTTTGGGTTCACTACCTTCTGAAATTCTCCCCCACCTCTGCCCTCAATTAAAGAAACACTGAACTTCATTAGATTTTGAATGTCCTAAAAATATTTCATTTTCCTTTACTTATTTTTAATATCTTGAAAAATACTTTATTGATAATCACATATAGTCAAAGGGAGTTAAATTTCGAAGTGTGTTGGGTGTGAATCTTATGTATTTTTCTTCTGAACATGAATAAAAACAATAATTATAATCTTGTAGTAATTGAACATTAAAAACTAGTACAGATAATAATTGGCATAAAGAGAAACTTTTTTTTTTTGAGACACAGTCTCGCTCTGTCACCAGGCTGGAGTGCAGTGGCGCGATCTCAGCTCACTGCAACCTCTGCCTCCCAGGTTCAAGTGATTCTCTTGCCTCAGCCTCCTGAGTAGCTGGGACTATGGGCGCACGCCACCACGCCCAGCTAATTTTTGTATTTTTAGTAGAGGCGGGGTTTCACCATGTTGGCCAGGATGGTCTCGATCTCTTGACCTTGTGATCCGCCCGCCTTGGCCTCCCAAAGTGCTGGGATTACAGGCGTGAGCCACTGCGCCCAGCCGAGAAAAGTCTTTGGATGGGTATTGGAATGGAGTATTTGAAAAGATCTAAAGAATATAAGGAAGACAGAAGTCTGCCTATTATTTAATAGGCCCACATTAACTAGATAAGCCAGACTTAAAGAATCTTTAAACATTCTTAGTAAGTTATTAAAACAACACCTTTTGCTGAAGAAATAGACATATTTTTCAAAGATAACCATATAAAACATTAGTAAATGCTACCATTTTGGGGATTTTCCTACATTAGAGATTTACTTGCTTAAAATACACTTATGAAACTTAGTTCAGTAATACTAAATCCTCTGAAAGTGAAGAGTAATAAAATGCATTTAAAAAGCACCTTCTAAAAATTCCTTGTTGTGACACAGGGTCTCATCTGTTGCCCAGGCTGGAGTGCAGTGGCATGATCATAGCTCACTGCAGCCTCAACCTCCAGGGCTCAGGTGATACTCCCAACTCAGTCTCTCAACACAGGTGGGATCACAGGCACTCACCACTGTGCCTGGCTTTTTTTTTGGCGGGGGGGGGGTTAGAGGGAGGGTTGTGGGTGGGATATTGGAGGGAGCTGGGACAGGGTCTTACTATGTGGCCCAGGCAAGTCTAGAACTCCTAGGGTCAAGCAATCCTCCCACCTCAGCCTCCCAAATGTGTTGGAATTATAGGCATGAGCCACTGAGCCTGTCCTAAAGTTTTTAACTAGAAAAACCTAGTAGGATGTCTTCCTCATTATTAAAAGGATTTATTGGGATCAATGAATCATTGAGTTGTATGAGTTCCTTTTTTTTTTTGAGACACAGTCTCACTCTATCACCCAGGCTGGAGTGCAGTGGTGCAATCTTAGCTCACTGCAACCTCCACCTCCCAGGTTCAAGTGATTCTCCTGCCTCAGCCTCTCAAGTAGCTGGGACCACAGGTGCACGTCACCACATCTGGCTAATTTTTGTATTTTTTGTAGACATGGGTTTTCACCATGTTGGCCAGACTCTCAAACTCCTGGTCTCAAGCGATCTGCTTGCCTCAGCCTCCCAAAGTGCTGGGATAACAGGCGTGAGCCACTGCGCCCAGCTGAGTTACTTCTTAAATAAAAAACCACTATAGTGGACCTTAAGAGCCTATGCTTTTAAATGCCCTTGTTACTCAGAGACTGGAAGCAGGAGTAACATAGAGCAATTGTTTTCAAACTCCAGAATTCCTAGGAGATTTCTTAAAGGATAACCTGCTGGGCTGGGGGTTAGAAGTCAGGGGAATACGTTCCTCATGCTTATTTCATGCCTAAGGCCCTAAGGCCAGCTACATTTTCATGGTTTATGCGGGTTTCATGTAAGATTTGTCTTGAGCACAAGATTTTGTATTAAAAAAGAAAGATGTTTTCAAGATGTCCAAGAGCAAAAAGAAGTCTGTGTTCTGTGAAGTGGCACTTTTCAGTAGCAATACAGATTTACTGCCTTAGAAGTGTATTTCTGAAAAGCAGTCAATGACATGTGATGTGTTTTATGAAAAGCCTAATTTTTAAAGTCGATGTTTATGTGATAATTTGTATGACCATTGTCTCTAATGATGCTATAAAATTTTTATAAGATTTTAAGTTGCTTTAAAAAAAAATTGCTACAATACAAAATAAGGATTAAACAAGTTTAATTACAGTTCCCCCCTGTCCCCCTGCAAGGAAATATACTAACTCAGTGGATCCAACTTCTCATCTTTAAGACCTGGACAGGGCAGGACAAAAATTCTGCTTGTTTACTGAATAAGAGACACACAGTAAACTAACAAATAAACTAATTCAAAATAAGGTAATTCTTTCTGAAGTCTGCTGAATGCCTGAAGTAAAATGTTCTAGGTCAGATGAGACCTCAATCTAATTTTAGTTATAGAAACTGCAACTTGCGATGATCCTATTATCCCAGCTAGCTTTAGGCAAAATTGGTTTCATTTTGTGAGGAAAAGCAAATACACTATAGGTTGTCAGGTGTAACAAGTCCTTGGGTTAGAGACTCTACTTGGTCTTACCTAAATGGTAGGACTGTTTTTCAGTGACACTAGCTACATAACACATTATGAACTTCTTGGCACTATGATTAGTTACACAATGATTAAAACACTCAAAAGGGGCAATTATCCCAACTGAGATGCAGAGGCAGAGCACTGTGTGAACATTAGTGTTTGTTACCCTGAGTTTAAATGTCACCATCTGAAAAACCCGACGACAATAAACCTTCAACTTTGAAACCTTCCCAAATACAGAAACATGGAATAGAAGTATCTCAACTTCATTCCTAACAGATGAGCTGCTGGGATGAGGATGACATGAGTTAATATTTCTTGAAAAGTATCTTCAGGTTAGAATCTATTTTTAAATTATAAAATAGTTTAAATACAACACTAAAAATGTGAAGCAAAGATTAATCTATAAAGGCCAAGTTCAGACTAGAGCAGTCATTCAGAAATTTAAAAATTAGAAACCAAGAGCCAAATCTTACTTGCCCACTACTTCCAGAAAGTAAGCAGGTATCAGGAGGTAAGCCCCAGAAATGGGAAAAAAAACACAAAACATGAAAATGGGAGTCAAACTGTATAGCAACAGTGTGCCCTAACAGTTCTACTCCTTACAGGCAGTAAGAGTGCCAGAGAAAGGAAGAAAGGAAATAGACTAGCGGTTTCAATGGCATTTGCCCCAGTTATCTTCAATTTGCAAGGCCTGACTGCAGACTTCAATTCCACATTAAACCCTGGGAGCCTGATATTTGCAACACTGTAAAAAATCAAGCCAAAAACAAAGGAATCGTTTTGAAATTAAGATCATATGTAGTTAAACTGCAAATGAAAGAATTATTTTGTGACTAGAAAAGATGTGCTGAGCTTTGCGTTTATTTGAGCATTGAAGAGAGAAAATGAGATGCTCTGCAACTGAGAAGATAGACACTTCGGGGGTCATGCCAGACTCACCTCTTGAAATTACGTCATGTTCACAATTTTCCATTTTAAATGCTAAAGCATTAACATGCAAAATAAAAAAATCTTAACATTGTTAGTCTGAAATAAAGTCAAAATATGGCTAACCAAATTCATTATTAGGAATCAACAAGTGTTAGGTCTAGGATTTTGGATTGATTGATTATATTATATTCCCAACACCAAATTTTTGGAAAGGGGGTTAATGAATGAGTAAAAAGGATGCAGTTGTTAAAAAATGACCCAAAATCCCAAGAGAAATGATATAAATATACACACATATATGTATATAGAAATACATATACATATATATGAACAAGGACATTTGGGTTTAAAGTTAGTAGTCAAATTTTCCAAGGACGTCTTTTTTTTTTTTTTAACACAGAGCCAAATTTTATGTATTTTAAAACCACCTCCTTGATCTAACACTGTTAGAAATGAATGAATTACCCAATTTTGTATTCAATTTTTTCCCTGTAACGTCACTTGGTTCTTGGCTACTAACCTTTCATGTTACTCTTGGTTTTGTCAGTTTGCTTGCCTGTGGGGGTTTGGGCCTGCTGACCCTGCCCACTGGAAGAGGCTGCCTGCTGTGCTGCTTTCTGCTTTAACATTGTCCAATCAAACGTGTAGTCATATTGATGGTTCAGGGTCCTGGAAAACATAAAATATTTTATGTTAATCCTTTAATAACAGAGTCCAGTTATATAACCTACTAACTTTTTTTTTTTTTGAGACGGAGTCTCGCTCTGTCCCCCAGGCTGGAGTGCAGTGGCGCGATCTCGGCTCACCGCAAGCTCTGCCTCCCGGGATCACGCCATTCTCCTGCCTTAGCCTCCCGAGTAGCTGGGACCACAGGCAACCGCCACCATGCCTGGCTAATTTTTTTTTGTATTTTTAGTAGGGACAGGGTTTCACCATGTTAGCCAGGATGGTCTCGATCTCCTAAACTTATGATCCGTCTATCTCAGCCTCCCAAAGTGTTGGGATTACAGGCATGAGCCACAGCACCCGGCTTTATAATCTACTAACTTTTTAAGACAGTGAGAGCATTTCTTCACACAATGAATATTTCCTCAAGTGTGGCAGCTTCTAAAATATTTCTCTTATGTATAAAAAAGGCAACATGAAAACTGAAACATCAAGTCAAGCTGTCAGTTATCTACGGGAATACTCGTAAGAGGAGGTACTTCCTAAAAACAAGTAAGAGTAAATATTCAACTGGAAGTTTGGTTATAAGATGTCTGACTGGTGCCTTGGGAAGACACTTTTCTGGGGTTAAAGGATTACCTCAATTCTCTCTCTCTTTTTCTTTTTTTTTTTTTTGAGACAAAGTTTTGCTCTTATTGCCCAGGCTGGAGTGCAGTGGTGCAATCTTGGCTCACTGCAACCTCCGTCTCCCAGGTTCAAGCAATTCTACTGCCTCAGCCTCCTGAGTAGGTGGGATTACAGGCGCCTGCCACCATACCCGGCTAAGTTTTGTATTTGTAGCAGAGACGGGGTTTCACCATGTTGGTCAGGCTGTTCTCGAGCTCCTGGCCTCAGGTGATCCACCCCCATCAGCCTCCCAAAGTGCTGGGATTATAGGTGTGAGCCATTGTGTCTGGCAGATTACTTTTTGTTTTTCTCTCTTTTTTTTTTGAGACAGAGCCTCACTGTCACCCAGGTTGGAGTGCACTGGCGGGATCTCGGCTGAATGTAACCTCCACTTCCCAGGTTCAAGAGATTCTCCTGCCTCAGCCTCCCAAGTCGCTGGGATTAAAGGCGAGCACCACCTCACCTGGCTAATTTTTGTATTTTGATGGGGCTTCACCATGTTGGGCAGGGTGGTCTCGAACTCCGGACCTCAAGTGATCTGCCTGCCTTGGCCTCCCAAAGTGTTGGGATTACAGGCGTGAGCCACCGTACCTGGCTGGATTACCTCAATTCTTATTCTCTTCCAACTAAGAGTTTGAGCCACATGTAATCTATTTCCCCCCCGCTTTTTCAAGACCAGTTCTGGGTTGTGCCTAAGGAACCCTACCCGAGTTTAGGACTGCTACCACTTGATTAGACTCCATGACTATGTGATATTTTAATTGCTTTTCTATTTGGTACTGTAACAAAGTTGGAGAGTTCCAGAAGGCACTGACAGCCACTTATATCTAATATGAATTATAACTATTCTGGAAAAGTTACATTCTACTTTGAGTATGATTCAACTCTCTATCCACTCCAAACTAAAATCACCTATTTACACTGCAAATAGAAAAATGCCAAATTAGTCCCAAATAAATCAGTTTCTTAAATCTTTTATTCATGTTAGTCAGATCTGCTTTACTTTAGTATTTATCAGAATGAATTTGTTAGGTAAATTTAACCAATTTCCCTCACAGAGTTTATAATCTTAAAATACCTTAAAAACTGACCTGAAAAGAATGCGGAATAGCTGCCTCAGATACATGTAATCTGGGGCTTCCTCAAAGCGTAGCCCACGACAATAGTTTAAGTACATGGCAAATTCTGCAGGAAACCCCTATAAGTTCAAGGGTTAAAACAAAGTTAAAAACAAACATTTCAAGATAGAAAAATAAATGCATTTAAGTACAAGCAAAAAGATATTTTTGGGTGAGATATTTTACCATTTCACAGGAAGATATGAGAGCTAAAATGATGGCTTGGTCTCCTCATAAATTTAAATAAAATTTCATGACTCTACCTACCCTATTATGTACAATATTAGTAGAAGAAATACATATGCTTTTCCCATATGTGCTTGTCCTATACAGTACTATGTTCTTAAATAACTTACATAGCCCACTTGTTAAAATTTGTCATTTCATCAAAGCCCCGCCTCTTCATAAACTTTTTTTTTTTTTTTTTTAAAGACAGGGTCTCAATCTGTCTCCCAGGCTGGAGTGCAGTGGTGTAATCTCAGCTTACTGCAACCTCCACTTCCCAGGCTTCAAGCGATCCTCCAACCTCAGCTTCCTGAGTAGCTACCACCACAGGCACGAGTCACCATGCCCACTAAATTCTTTGTATTTTTTAGTAGAGACAGGGTTTCGTCATATTGCCAAGGATGGTCCCAAATTCCCAAGCTCAAGAGATCTGCCACTCTTGGCCTCCTCGGTCTCCCACAGTGCTGGAATTACAGGTGTGAGCCACCGTGCCCAGTCTTCAGAAGCTTTGAAATGGTTGCATGATATTCTACCTAGTATACACATCATTAACTTGTTCTTTATAACTGAACATTTAGATGTATTCTAATTTTTCTCTATTATTAATAATACTGCTAAGTACATCTATGGGTATAGAATTTTTCCACTTAGCTCCTTAGGAAAGATTCTCAACAATGTATAAACATTTTCAAGCCTCTAGGTATTTATTAGTCACCAAAAGGATTCCCCAATCAGCAATGTGGAAATACAAAATATTAAAAGAGCACAAACCTCTATATCTCTCTCCTAGAGTAAATGCCAATGTGGAGAGTGGTAAAGTTAAAGGAGGCAGTCTCTTTCTACGTTATGATTTTGAGAAATTTCTCATGTCCTGGAGTTAGGAAGGATAGAATGGAAATGCTTGCAACATTTTTTATTGATTGCACTGATATAAATTGGGTGACCACTTGAAACATATACATGTTAAAAGATGTAAAATAATACATATTATACATCTTTCTAAAACTCAACATTTATATACATTTATGGCCTGTGTTAATGGGAAACAGCATGACAATGAGACTGAAAACAATCTCACCACTTTATAATCACTATTTTAACTCTCACTGATTTCTTCCCTCAACTATTTATTTGTATACTGCTTTGTACTTAATTTCAGGTATATAATTCTTTCTTGTCTGAAAGACCATATGGCCTTCTTTTTATGGAAGAGATCATGGTTATTCATCATGACACAAATACCTCTCTATTCTAAACTCAATTGCCTTTCTATGAAGTTGAAAATTTCAGAAAAAATGAGTGTGATTCAAACTGTCTTCTGTATTCCTGTATTGTTGGAGAGTTGCTATTTTGGATTGCTCCAATCTGTCTGCATGTTTCCCTGTTCCTTAATGTACTAATTGTTGATAAACTTTCTCTTCCAGCACTAGTTTAGGGTAAGGAGAATATTTCTTACTTTTTCTTATAGATTAATGAGGTTCTATTGAAAATGCTTACCTGCCCTGCTTATTTTCCCCCAATTTTCAACAGATTAGAGAGCCCTAACAAACCAGAAACTTATAAAACACTTATTTTACTTACTTAAAATGTTTATTTAACTTATTTTTTATTATTTTACTTATTTTTGTTGTTGTTGAGACTCTGTCACCCAAACTGGACTGCAGTGGTATAATCTTGGCTCACTGCAGCCTCGACCTCCTGGACTCAAGCATCCTGCCCCAGCATCCCCAAGAAGCTGGGATTACAGGCATGCGTCACCATGCCAGGCTAATTTTTGTTATTTTTTGTAGTGATGGGGTTTCACCATGTTGCCTAGACTGGTCTTGAACTCCTGGGCTCAAGCGATCCACCCACCTCGGCCTACCAAAGTGACTACAGCTGTGAGCCACTGTGTCTAGCAAAAACACTTATTTAAAAAGACCCCATGTTAAAAGCCCTTGTTAAAGATATTTAGAATAAAAAAAATGTACATTTAAAATGGTGAATAGCTACCTAACTCAATGTTACAAGTTCCAGAGCCGGCAAATAAAATGTTCCTTTTTCTTCTTGGATCATTCATTCATTTATTCACTCATTTGAGACAGAGTCTTACTCTGTCACCCAGGCTGGAGTGCAGGGGCGCAATCTCAGATCCTTGCAAGACAGCCAAGATTGCACCACTGCAACTGGCGCCTCCCGGGCTCAAGTGATCCTCCTGCCTCAGGCTGAGTGGCTGGGACCACAGACATGCATCACCGCACCCAGCTAATTTTTGTATTTTTGGTAGATAAGGGATTTGACCATGTTGCCCAGGCTGGTCTTGTGGAAATTCTCGGCTCAAGTGATCCACCCACCTTGGCCTTCTAAAGTGCTGGGACTGCAGGCGTGAGCCACTGTGCCCAGCTGGATCATTTATCTATTAACGTAGAAATGGGGTTTCCCTATGTTGCCCAGGCTGGTCTTGAACTCCTGGGCTCAAGTGACCTACTGCCTTGGCCTCCCAAAGTGCTGGGATTACAGGCGTGAGCCATTGTGCTTGGCTTCATTTATGTTTTTTTAATATTCATCATGCATACTTACCTTACATAAAACTTCAACAGGCGTGGACATCTTCTTTTCACTAATCTTTTCATATTTTTGTTTCTTTGTTGCAGCCTGTGGAAAATAATAAAATCAAAAAGATATACTCAGTGTGCTACTGAGAAGAACCTTAGTAGTTTAATGCACTAGACATATAAACATATACCTGTGAGATTCAAGAGAAATTTTAACCCAGAATTTAAAAAATCAAAGTATAATACATCTAAAAAATTTTTTTCCCAAACTGTTAACTTCTGATGTAAGTTTCTTCTCTAAGAACATAATTTTAGCTATAGGGAAAGGGTGAGTCTAATAGGAATATATGGATATTAGATTTAAATAAAAATGGCTGGGGCCAAAATTGAGAAGCATTTTCTTTCTTTCTATATATTTTTAAGAAGATGGGGTCTCACTATGTTGCCCAGGCTGGAGTGCAGTAGCCATTCACAGGCTCAGCAGTAATTCCCTGTGGCCTCCAACTTCTGGCCTCAAGCAATCCTCCTGACTCAGCCTCTCAAGTAGCTGGGACTACAGGTATGCATCATCATACCCAGCTGAAAAGCATTTTCTTTCCTTTTTCCTTTTCTTTCTTTTTTTTTGAGACAAGGTCTCCCTCGGTTGCCCAGGCTGGAGTGCAGCTTAGTGTAGCCTTGAACTCCTGGGCTCAAAGCAATCCTCCCAAGTCAGCCTCCTGAGTAATTGGGGCTATGGGCATGTGACACTACACCCTGCTATTTTTTTTTTTTTTGAAGTAGAGGTGAGGTCTTGTCATATTGACCAGGCTGGTCTTGAACTCCAGGGCTCAAGTGATCCACCTGGCTGGGCCTCCCAAAGTGCTGAAGATTACAGGCATGAGCCACTATGCTTAGCCTGAAAAGCATTTTCTTAACCCATGTTCAACACAAGGGCAAAGGCATCAGATTAATACAAAAAAAAGTTTGTTCATCAATTAGTGACATTAATAAATGGAGTTAACTGTATAAGTCACAATATTTTTCTAAAGTGAAAATACTCATATTGGATAAAGCCACCTACCCAAGGACTGAGCACTAGCTCACAGTCACTCAATCAATACAGGTATTTCTTTAAAGAACAGGTAAGGTACAAAAATAGCCATTAAAATTTAGGACACACCAACAGTGGTGACTCACACCTATAATCCTAGTACTTTAGGATGCTGAAGTGGGAGAATTGTTTGAGCCCAAGAGTTTGAGACCAGTCTGGGCAACACAGTGAGGCACTGTTTCTACAAAAAAAATTTAAAAATTAGCTGGGCATGGTGGCATGTTCCTGTAGTCCCAGCTACAGGTAGGAGGCTGAGAGGCAGGAGGATTGCTTGAGCCCAGGAGGTTGAGGCTGCAGTGAGCCACGACTGTGTCACTGCACTCCGGCCTGGGCAACAGAGCATGACCATTCCCTGTGCCCCCACCCCCACCCAAAATTAGGACACGGTGATTTATCATTAACACACACTCACAAAAGTAATGGTAAACTCCTAGCTAATAGAAACAAAATGTTAGGACATGTGTTGCTGGATAAACAGGTTTTGCTGTACATAAAAACATACATTTTCAACATAATGGCAACATATTAACGTGAGAAAGTCTCCACCTTTCTTAGTCCATGTCCACTTCCATCTGGATAGAGCTAGTGGCTACCAGTGGGTACCAGCTTACTGTCTCTCAGAGGACACTGTTCTTCAGCTGAACTAAGTTCTTACTAAAATGATCTGGTTTCATTTTCCCAAATAAAAGGTAAAAAGTAAATTAAGGTTAATTCTTTATTATCTCAGAAAAATCTCAGACTTAGAAAGGACCTTAAATCTTATCTTCTCCAATATATATTTTTATTCTAAAAAAGAGACAGAAAAATCTGATAACGTGAGTCTGGTTTACCTTTAGCCCTTGCCATGGCAGGCTGGTTCTATTAAAATACATCAAAACATATCCTAATGATTCCATGTCATCTCGGCGACTAGAAAAGAGAACGTAACTTTATAAACTGGAAATATTATTACGAAAAACATATGAAAGAAAGCCAAGTACCCAGGAGAAATGTTCCCAAATGAGGAGGGAACACTATTTGGTGTCTTACGCAAGAAGCTACTTATTTAAGGTGATTTTAAAAAGTTTGTGTGCTACCTACCTCTAAACAAAACTTTTCCCACAGAATCCAAAATAAGACAAACAACTATCTTACAATTTAATTTTAAAAGAAGAAAAAGGATTTGGCTAAACAACCCTCTAAATGAGCTTAATGAACCAAGCAGGATGACATTCCTATGTTTTGCAGAAACTCATTTTAAAAACTTCAGGAGCACTGAAAAGGAGTTACGACTTAAACTAATTGAACATCTATATGAATGTATTCATGCATACATATCTATATATACATACATACAAATATATATTTAGAGATATATATATTTAAGGGTAGGTGTAGGTAATGCCTTGGCGTACGGAAAAAGTGACATTACAGTTTAACCTAGAGTATTAAGATATTCATGGATATTTCTTAAGCCTGAAATTCTTGGTATGAGGTTGTTTAACCTGGAGTCATATCATTGCTTTTTCCCACTAATTACTTCTATGCTTGTTTTAAGGAGCGAAAAGTGACTGTAAAAGACGAAAGGAACTTGAAACTCTAGAACTCATGTGAAGAAACAGGAAGAGAGCAGAGACTGTGACACTTTTTTACTTTAAACTAGATCATACTAATTTACATATTTGAGTGAAGTATAACAGGAGATGGTCCATCAACCCACTTTTGGTTTATTAGGATACTGATAACATTTTCCTTTCAAAAATAAATAATGCATTCTTCCCAAACTCAACGTGAATTACTAAAGTATAAAAAGTCCCGAATAGCTTCAAAAATATACGTACTATCTTCAGCTGCAAAAAGAAACGTCAACATTGCACTTATGCTTCTAACTTTATATCACACAGTATTTTCCCCCCAAGAGACAACCTTCAACAACAACAACAAATTCAAAAGATCTCATTTAACGGTCTTCTCTACACTGTCTAAAACAGCAGGTAAAATGATTAATAAGCATCCTTCAAAGTCTCAGCCAAGAAACATCCTCAGACATTGTAAGAAACTGAAATATTTCAAAAACCCATTGATGGCTTCTGCTGTGGCTACGATAAGCACATTCCATTTTCAAACTTACCTCTGCTCAATACCAAGATGTGCATTGATGCTAGCATATCGGGCAGTGCCAGTGAGGTTTTTATCTTCTCTGTATGGTATGTGTTGCCTTGTCCTGTTGTCTCTGTACTTTTTGGCCAAACCAAAATCAATAAGGAATAACTTTAAAAGAGAAATACAGAAACATTAGGTTTCCAACCTTGTTCAATTAAACTGCTTCTTATTCATTAAACGGTATCTACTCTACGCATTCGAATATATCAAAATAAAGTATCCTAAGTATTAATAGAGCAGATAATGAACAGACTTAACACCCCACCCCCATAAGTTTTTACTAGTCTTCATCAATAAATCAAGTTAAAAAAAAAAAGTCTAGTAGTTTATCCTTGTCATCTGCAGATTTTGCAGGCCCATTTCATTACATACTCAGGAGCCTGTCTTTATAAAGAAAGAAACATATACATGCCTGACAGCAGAAGCAACAAGTGTGCTATCTGTCATAACACCTGATCGTCTATACACCTGTTACTACTGGTAAACAAACATGAGATTTCAAAATCTAGATATAATGGCCGAGTGCGGTAGCTCACGCCTATAATCCCAGCACATTGGGTGGCTGAGGCAGGCGGATAACTTGAGGTCAGGAGTTTGAGACCAGCCTGGCCAAACATGGCAAAGTCCCATCTCTACAAAAAATACAAAAATAGCCAGGCGTGGTGGCACATGCCTGTAGTCCCAGCTACGCAAGACGCTGAGGCAGGAGAATTGCTTGAACCCGGGAGGCAGAGGTTGCAGTGAGCCAAGACCACGTCACTGCACTCCAGCCTGATCACAGAGCAAAACTGTCTTAAAAAAAAAAAAAAAAAAAAATCCAGATATAAGCTATCTGAACTCTTCCCTCCTACAAAGGCCACTCTTAAATGTGCCAACAGAATGCTTGTTATCTACTCTAAAAGTCTGACATTGCCAATGAAAACAAGACTTTTCATTAATAAAAACTACTACTTAGCACTGACACTATACACGTGGGTCAGGTTAAACTTCTAGAAAATTTGACAAGTTGATATAAAAATCCCCCCAAAAAGCACTTAGCATTTAAATCAAGGTGGCTTACAATTAGCAGTTTAAGTGAGTTAACTAAAAACAAAACTAGTGTTTAGAACAAAATAACGTTTAATGTTATCATGTCTATATGGTACTCAGGGAATAAGGTATTCATTTATAACGTAGCTAATTGTATGTAATTCAAGTTTACGCTCCAGAACTTAGGCCTTTTAAAAGCAAATAACTATTTTTATGAAAAAGAAACCCAAAACATATTCATATTTACCTACCATATGAAAAGAAATAATCTTTACTTAAAATTTTGGCTTTTGTCATAAAATTACCTATTTGCTGTATTTTAATAAAAGTTAATCTACAGATATTAAGCTAGGCAGGTCTATGTGCCCTCACACTATATAGCCCTAGTCTATTGTGCTCCTAGTTAGTCCTAAATTTTGTAGTTCTTCTCTCCATTAGGCTATTGGGTCCCTTTTGACAGTTTATAATTTGTGATGTGCTGGGAAACTCGATCACCTAACCTGCAGATTTCATGTCAATAAATAAAGCAAGTTACTGATTTACGTTATAAAGATCTGACCAAGTACCTCTCTTAGGAAGATGAGTAACATCTATTTCAGCCAAGCATTATAACCTATTCTCAATTATACTTTGGACAGTAAAGACACTGACAGTTGAGCTTCAGTCACCAGGTCAACAACGAGATACTGATTTTTACTTAGTCTACTATAAAAGAATGAAGATTAAATTATTAGTAAATGTTAAGTGGATGAAGACTCTCTTAAGTAAAAAGATTAAACTCCCTTCCTAAGCAATCAAGTCATTACAGGAAAATGTGTGTTGTAAAACAGTAAGAAATAAAGCTCATACTTTACGTTTCTCTTGATATGAAAACCAGATCAGTACACAAATATTAAAATGAGCAAAATACATTTGTTAAGCAAACAAAAATGATGATTAAGTTCTGCAGATTCATAGTGAAAAGAAAACATGGGGAAAATAAACACAAAAGGACATTCAGCTTCATGGCATTTTAAAATATCTCTAAGAAATATGTAGACATTGAATGAAGAGTGATTAGTACACAGAATTTCCTCCAGTTCACATTTTCTAGGACTGTTTCCTTTGGTACTTTAAAATGAAGGACAAAAGGGAAGAGCTCTGACATGAGTATGTCTAACAATTTATTCATGTCTAAATCTATATTCAATAGCTCCATTTGTGACTCAATAACCAGATACTTTCTCACAACCAAAAGACTGCTTTATAAAAAGTCAGTGTTCACTGGAGAGTGCTTTCCTCCCACAATGCTAAAGGAGGAAATCTTATTTATCAAGAAAACTACAAATATGTAAACACGATCTTAAACATCTCAATCTAAAAACAAAAATCTAAAGAGCAAATAATTTTAAATGTTCTCCTCTTATAAATACTGAAAATACGTCAGGAAAAAAATGTTACTACTGAACAAAGATAGCCTATTCTCAGTAAACAACTGAAAGGAAAACTACTTGAAATTAAAAAAGGAAATAAAACTCTTGGTGGTTCATTACCTTCAGGTACCTATCAAGCTTCTTTAGTAGCTCTCTGTATGCTTTGCTGTTTAAAACTAATAAATATAAACATATAATGGAAGTGTTTACATGAAACCACATGATGCCAAAGATACAACCAAAAAGCTGTAAATATGTAAAGGCAGAACCAAATGAGGAAAAGTCAGTACCAAATAAGCATAAGATAATGCATTTTTATTATACGCTTTTATGTGCAAAGACACACGTACTTCCTTCAATGGGTCAAGCAACTTTTCTGTGGGTTTCTACTGACTACATGTTATAAGTAAAATGTGCGTCCATTTTAAACAATGCAGCCTATTCTTCAAAGGCACAGGGAACTGAGTTGATAAATAGGGGATAAATTGACAGGGCGCAGTGGCTCACGCCTACAATCCCAGCACTTTGGGAGACCAAGGCAGGTGGATCACTTGAGGTCAGGAGTTCAAGACAAGCCTGGCCAACATGGTAAAACCCCATCTCCACTAAAAATACAAAAATTAGCTGGGCATGGTGGTGTGCACCTGTAATCCCAGCTATTCAGGAGGCTGTGGCAGAACTGCTTGAACCTGGGAGGTGGAAGTTGCAGTGGGCCGAGATCACGCCATTGCACTCTACGCTCTAGCCTGGGCAACAGAGTGAAACTCTGTCTCAAAACAAAACAAAGAAAACAAAACAAAACACCAAAAACAAAAAAAAAAAAACAAAACCAAAAACCAAAAAAAGCAGGGAGATAATTCCATAATTCCATTCACTAGAGGCACATTTTCTTCAAAATCACTGTTGCTAATTTTAGTGTTTAGTACTTGCAGCAATTTTTTTTCCTAACCAGGGGTCATAATTTCCCCTGCCCTTCTAAAATATTCACAAGGTCATTTTACTAAAAACCTAGCTAACCTGTATGTACAAAATCTAAACAATTTAATACAACTTTCTATGTAAATTATTAAATGATGCTACGAAATGTAAGCAAAATATGTGAATGGGTAAGTAAAAATGAGGCACTATAAAACTAGAGTTTTATTCTTATAATATGCCTAATGATCCACCATCTACTGTCTTCCCCCCACCCCTTATCTAACTAGTCACAATACTTGGTACTTCTTTGCCTGAATAAAAATAACTGAATTTCTGAAACCTTTTTTAATAGCTGGAGGTGGTTCCTGGAATAAAGTTGGGCAGTGTGGAAAAGGATTAAATGATTATCCAGATGATACATGTGGATAATTAAGGTATTACAAAGTATGTTTTTTGTTTTTTGATCACTCATGCCAATACTTCCTCTTCACTGTATACTAAACTGAATGATTAAGATTCATTTGCTCAGAAGCATGAACATTTATGAACTTAAATTTTGTGGAAAAAAAGCTATTTAACTTCAACAAAAGTATAAGAAAATATGAAGAGTTCTACTTACAAATTAAGAAAATCAGTAGGGTGTTTTATCCAGCCTGTCAAAAACTAAATTTAATATATTTCGAAGTATTACTAATGGTAATTTACCATATAGCTTGATAAGTGCTTAAGCTATGTTATTGTTATATTGTTAAGAATGCAGTATCTTCTAGTTCCAGAGCATATAATGCTCTGTAAATATCCATTTGCTAGAGTTGAGAATACAGACTGAGGAAATAAGTTCTAGAAACACTAGATCTGAAATCTGATCTACACTTACCTGAAGTTCCTTAGGGAAGGGGAAGAGAGGTGAGGTAGAATATATTCATTATACAGCACTGAAGAACTGAATTTAAATATATTTCGTGCATTAAGTTGTGTAACTCCAAATAAATTTTTAAAAACTAACGATCTATCTCAAGTTTACTATTAGGTAAACAATTTCAATACTAGACCAACATCATTTCCTCATATGTATGTTAGAGATCTAAACATAATATCCTATTTTCATTTAGCTTTTTTCTAAACTTTATAAGTTTAAAGCAAAAGCCACAAAGAAATATCTTAGTAATGTTATGTTTGCCAAGTATGTCTGAATAATGCCAACGTAAGAGGTGCTTGAGCAAGATCTACATTCTCCAGAATTAAAACAAAACAAAAATCATCAAAATAAAACAATAAAAAAGAAAAGCACATGAATTTGGGATTGAGGTTGGAATAGGAGACAGTTTCAGACCTGGTTTAATCCTGAGAAAGATGGGTCCTGAGAAGTACTAACAGTCATGCTTCTTTTCCTCTTCCCCACTGGAGATTCTAAACACTAAACAGACAATAGAGGGTGGCAGTGCATCAAACAGTATTGCTTACATTGCAACAATGGCCGGCGCAGACAGGCAACACCGAGGCATTAGAGAAAGAACAGGGTAGCCAAATGCCATCCTTCTTCCACCAAGCACTGTAGCTTCTCAGTTTTCCAAATAAGAATCACATGCTCAAGAACATTTGAATTCTGGAAATTACTCAGGTTTTTAATGCCACTATTTTGTGTCACTGCCTGAAACAGGGATAGCAATGGTGACATTTGGCTCTTTAATTTTTTTAATCAAAAATGGGGAATTTAGATCTGCAATCTTTGGTACCACAATCTGCCCTTCCCCCCCAAAAAAAGGTTGTACGGGGGAAAAAAATCTTCAGTAAGGAAGAGGTAGAAGGCATTTAGTCACCTTAAAATTTATTTTCGTAAGCATGCAGGGCTGATTACTGGAAGAGATGAGCAAATTCACTAAGATTGGAGTGGCCACTCCTAAATATCAAATTCAGAACAATTTTCCAAATAAGAAAATTTAACTTTAAAAATTGTCCTCAAAAGTCCCCCAAAACCTTTTTTTCCCCATGAATAGAAAACTACTGGAACAAGCTGACCAAAGAATCCAGTCTCATACAACTGGCATTCTTCAAACTACAACACAGAAAACACTAAAAAGCAACTACATAAACAAAACACTAATCTAAAATGTTCAAAAGCAGCATTTAGCATTTGAATCTTAGTTGAGTAAAACACTTTATGCTTCTACCCCAGGGCCTCTCTAAAACAGTGTTAAACAGCAAGCAGCTCCACAAAATTATTTTTAATATCTGCAAGGAGAAAAGGAGACCTAAACCTCCTAAAAAGGTTTTCACCACTAGGTAACTTACACTTCCTTAAGACAACTATGTGATTAACAAGCTATTCTTAAGGGGGTTGTGGGGGGAAGGCAAAGTGATATCTAGGTCATCATTTAAATTTAAGGCAAAAACCATGTACTGCAATGTCAACGATGCAGAATAGGAATCACATGGTGATAATGGGTTTTTAGGGGATAAGAAAACGGGAAAGAGAGGGCTGGGAAATGGCCAAGAAGATTGGAGTCAAATGGACAAAACTGCCCCAAAATTTAAGAACAGTAATTTTTTTTCAACTGTATTACCAGGCTTTACAGTAATAAAAACCTGGATACTTCAGAGAAAAGCTACAAAATATTTTTTAATGCAACTTGGGAATGACAAGATATGTGTATATTTAAACACCTTTCATTATTTAAAGCTGAACAAAAATATTTAATTTCCTAAAACCTGATCAGACCAACATCAGTATCTCACATTAACAAATAACACCAATTCTAATGGTAATGGCTCCCAGTTGGCATTCATACAGGCAAACAAAGGTAAACATTTATAGCTAGACCTAAAAACACCAAACATTTCCTAATAGTTTAGTAAAACAAATGGGCATCTTCCTTCCAAAAACAAAACAAAAAAGCCACAAAAAACAAAAAAGCCCCCAAGTTGTCCTGAAGTTGAGAATTTCTATCAGATAGATCATCAGATCACAACATGCTTAGTGCATTGCCAATGCTGCCTGTCTGCCCGAGCTCAACATAGTATCGATAAAGAAAGCAATTCACTCAGTAAGACTAATCATTACAGAAAAAAATGTCAGCACAATTAGTTTCTAACTGCAATCATGCGCCACTAGCTAAAACCCAATCACCCCATAAATTGAACCACTCTCAGAGACCCCAAATGAACACTAGTTTTGTTGTATGAATGTTCATTTCACTTGTCTACATTTTCCTTTAAAGGGAGAGGAAGGGGTGGAGAACTCACCCAATTTGGCACCCAAGTAAAAAACTGTCAACTACTTTTGAAGCAGGCCCAAAAGTTATCCTTTTAAATACACAAATTCAAGGACTGAAGAATTCTCATTATCAACCATGCTCAGTCAGCAAATGTTAACACCATGGTGACACATAAGTCAGTGTTCCCATACTGGCACAAGCACATATATTATAAAAACCCACACTTCAGAGCCAAAGGTTAAAATCTGGTTTTAAGCATTCAGGAAGAAAAGAATATGGGGGTTTTTGCTATTTTTGTGAATGAAAAATAGATACAACTGTTCAACAGTTAAATAACTTAGACAACTACAGTTCATTATACAGCCCTTAGAATTTTATATTTCCATATAGGTAACTAACCTCCGTTGGGTAAGTTGACGAGAATTTATTTCAAGTTACTAAGTTAATGGAGTTAGCTGATTATCCTTATAGCACAATCTTTTAAAGCAACTGTCAACAGCAAATTCAACTTACTATGGCTTTTTAAAAGATTGAGAAGTTTACCAAAGCAATTCTTGTTGAAACTTTACTCTTTGTTCTTTCATGCAAAGAGCATTTGACTAACCTTATTACAGTGACGCCCAATACCCATTAGGAAGTTATCTGGTTTAATGTCTCTGTGTATAAAATTCTTTGTATGCACATATTCAATTCTACTGATCATCTGGAAAAAAAGGAAGGGAGAGATAATTGAGTTAAGCAGTAAATGAAAAACAACACATTATTTCTTAAGTATTTCAGTGTCTCAATTATTTAGAGTTCACAAAGACAGTGTTAGAAAAAATGAAATGGAAAGGACAACTAAGTTCTCCATTTATTTCTAGTAAGCACACACCTGCTGTGTCCTTTGGCTTCACCTTCTAGTATTAATGATTAAAACCATGGCAGGGTCTAATCCCATAGGAAGACTTGGTGTTTGTGATTTTCAAATAATAAAAAGAATACCTTTAGAATTGTTTCAGTTGCTACGATAAAGGAAATAAAATAAAAACTTTCCACACTCAATCCTAGGCCTTCTAAAGTAACCTGTTAAAATGGCCTGGTATTACCCAGACCTAATTCCATGCTGTTAGATATACATACGCACACAGACACACATATATTTGGGAGTGGGGAATGTTGACAGACTGGCAGATAAAGCTATAAGTAGTTGTTATAATTCTTATGTAATCTCATTTCAAAAGTTAAATATTAAACATGCCATTCTTAACAGCTTTCCTTAATCAATTTATTGGAAATTATGCAAAGTCAAACATTATAGCTCAAATATCCTTTTTAATGGCTACAGATATTTTGTGGTAGAGATGTTATGTCTTCCCCAACTCACAGTATTCTCAGATTGTTTTCCACTTTCTCCTCCTATAAATAATGCCATTAATAGACATGTATCTTTACTCACTAGTGCTTTTATTTCTATGGGCTTCAAACCCCATAAAATTATGGGGAGTTGCTGGGTTGTATTTTCCATTTTGATAGATAATATCACACTGCCTTTCACAATAGGCTGTAACAATTTGGATTTACTCTTCTGGTTTTTTTTTGCGACAGGGCCTCGCTCTGTCACCTAGGCTAAAGTGCAATGAAGTGACCATAACCCACTGCTGCCTCAACCTTCCAGGCTCCAGTGATCCTCACGCTTCACCCTCTGGAGTAGCTGAAACTGTAAGGTGCATGCCACCACATCTGGCTAATTTTTTTGCATCAGCTAATTTTTAATTTTTGGTAGAGACGGTATATCGTTATGCTGCCCAACTGCTCTCGAACTCCTGGGTTCAGGAGATCCTCCTGCCTCAACCTCCCAATGTGGTAGTATTACAGGCGTGAACTACCATGCCCGGCCTCGATTTAGGAGTAAATCCTTGCATGAGGATTTTTTTTTTTTTTTTTTTTTTTGAGACAGAGTCTCACTCACTCTGCTGCCCAGGCTGGAATGCAGTGGTGCAATCTCAGCTCACTGCAACCTCTGCCTCCTGGGTTTAAGTGATTCTCCCGCCTCAGCCTCCCGAGTAGTTGGGATTACAGGCACTCGCCACACGCCTGGGTACTTTTTTGTATTTTTAGTAGAGATGGAGTTTCACCATGTTGGTTTCGAGCTCCTGGCCTAAAATGATCCACCTGTCTCGGCCTCCCAAAGAGCTGGGATTACAGGCGTGAGCCACTGCGCCTGGCCCTTTTATGAGGATTTACTCTTCCATGTACTGTCAAGCTCCACTCTTTGCCTATTTTTCTTTCAGCCTATTGTCTTCTTGTTAGCTTTTGGGAGTTCTCATCATACAACAAACAATCTTTTATCTGTCATTATGTAAACAGATTTATATTAAGTATTTTTTATTTTGACTGTTTATGGAATTTCTTGTATACAATAGAAGTTTTTTTTTTTTTTTTTTTTTGAGACAGAGTCTCACTTTGTCACCCAAGCTGGGGTACAGTGGCAAGATCATGGCTCACAGCAGCCTCAACCTCCAGGGCTCAAGTGATCATTTCAGCTCAGCCCCCTGAGAAGCTGGGACTACAAACGTGCACGTTACCATGCCCAGATACTTTTTGTACTTTTTGTGGAAAGTAGGGTATCGTTATGTTGCCCAGGCTGGTCTCGAACTCCTGAGCTCAAGTGATCCTCCCACTTCAGCCTCCCAAAGTGCTGGGATTGCTGGCATGAGCCACCACACCCAACCTCTATCTTTTCTGTAAGACACTTACTTAGAAGTTGTATTTTTAAATAGATTCCGTATCCAAAGACTGCCAACATTATCTTTCTGTCCATATGTTCTTGCTCTTCCCAGTAGTATGTGTTAGGATTCTATTTTTTATTTGTCCCCATTTTCCCCAGAGCTTTTATTATCATGAATACACAGATTCTAAATTGTACTCTTCTACCTTGACGAATGTCTTCTGAAGCCAAACCAGTAATCTCTGGCTTAAACAACTTACACCTGTTACCTATCATCTGCAGAGCAAGACTTAGGTGTTAACTACCTTAAATGAAAGCTTTCTTGTATCTCCCTTCCTCAGAATTACATTTCTTCACATTTGTCACCCATGTACCCAACAGAGACTTCTACAACTCTACAACAAGGATGGAACATCTTATTTTTCTTTTTTTTTTTTTTTGAGACGGAGTCTCGCTCTGCCGCCCAGGCTGGAGTGCAGTAGCCAGATCTCGGCTCACTGCAAGCTCCACATCCCAGGTTCACGCCATTCTCCTGCCTCAGCCTCCCGAGTATCTGGGACTACAGGCGCCCGCCACCTCGCCCGGCTAGTTTTTTTTTTTTTGTATTTTTTAGTAGAGACGGGGTTTCACCGTGTCAGCCAGGATGGTCTCGATCTCCTGACCTCATGATCCGCCCGTCTCGGCCTCCCAAAGTGCTGGGATTACAGGCTTGAGCCACCGCGCCCAGCCGGAACATCTTATTTTTCTATCTTTCTTTGTTAGACTCTAAGTTTCTTTCTAGAGGGAAGAGACTAATTCTTATTTTTGCCACCCCAACCCCCAGCACTAAGTACAGTGGTAGGATCTCAATACATGTTCAATGTATGGATGCTTATGTGTTACTGAACAAACAAAATATAAGCCATAACTCTTTTATTAGGATTCACTCATATATGTTAGTTAAAATGTATTAGGCCAGGCACGGTGGCTCACGCCTGTAATCCCAGCACTTTGGGAGGCCAAGGCGGGCGGATCATGAGGTCAGGAGATCGAGACCATCCTGGCGAACACGGTAAAACCCCGTCTCTACTAAAAATACAAAAAAATTAGCCGGGCGTGGTGGCGGGCGCCTGTAGTCCCGGCTTCTAGGGAGGCTGAGGCAGGAGAATGGCGTGAACCTGGTAGGCGGCGGAGCTTGCAGTGAGCAGAGATCGCGCCACTGCACTCCAGCCTGGACAACAGAGCAAGACTCCATTTCAAAAAAAAAAAAAATTAAAGGCTTTTTTTTTTTTTTTCCTTGGAGACAGAGTCTCGTTCTATGCCCCAGGCTGGAGTGTAGTGGCACAATCTTGGCTCACTGCAATCTCCACCTCCTGGGTTCATGAGATTCTCATGCCTCAGCCTCCTGGGTAGCTGGGATTACAGGCGTGAGCCACCATGCCCAGCTAATTTTTGTACTTTTAGTAGAGATGGGTTTCACCATGTTGGCCAGGCTGGTCTCGAACTCCTGACCTCAGGTGATCTACCGGCCTTGGCTTCTCAAAGTGCTGGGACAACAGGCGTGAGCCACCAAGCCCGGCTGGTATTAAAGGCTGTTAACTTAAAAGAGATGGGGTCTTGGCTCTATCGCTTAGGCTGGAGTGCAGTGGCATTACTATAGATCACTGTAGCCTGGAACTCCTGGGCTCAAGAGATCCTCCTGGCTCAATCTGCCAAAGTGCCGGATTACAGGCGAGAGCCAGTATGCCAGGCCACTTTTAACCTTTTAATGCTTGAGTTTGTTTTGTGCCACAAATATCACAATTTGCTCACATTTGCTTGAGCCACTCAGTACTTTTAAGGTTAAGAAGCTTGGGGAGTATCAGGTGCTGATTACAGAAAATGGGTACTGCTTTCTAATCCTTTGAATTATTTGTCATTGATCTATACTAGTTGTATACATTTATGGGGTGTGTGTGATATTTTGATACATGTATACAATGTATAATGATCAAATCAGGGTAGTTGGAATACTCATTACTTCAAACATTTATATTTTGTGTTGGGAACATTACAATTCTACTCTTCTAGCTATTTTGAAATAAACGATAAGCTATTGTTAACTATAATTTCCCTACTATACAATGTAATACTAGAACTTATTCCTCCTAACTGTATTTTTGTGCCCATTAACCTACTTCTCTTCATCCTTCTGAATTTACAAACTTACTAAAATTCCACTTCAAATACCAATTCTGTTTATCTCATTATACTTTATGACATCCAATCAACATTTTTAAATGTCATTCTCTTCATAGTATTTTTATAAGCACACCGAGTTTAACTTGAAGCATTTCCAACATTTTCCTGCCCTTAAAGGCAACAAATATTGATCAAAATAAAAAATTATACATTTCTTGATATTTACCAATTATTATCTTAATGTATTATCTTTTCCCTTAAGGTTTGTTCCTTACTCTATCTTTCTCATTTCTTAAGATCGAAATATCCAAACTTTGGCTGTAAAAACCATTTAATCTAACCTACAGCCAATGCATCAATCTAATTCATGACATCTTCGAAATTTCCTAGGTCTTAAGTAATACAAATGGTTGAGAATCCATTACAACAAGCAGCATCTACTTGGTTAAAAAATTCTTCCTTAAATTACTTCAGGACCTTTTTATCCTCAAAAATATAGCTTTTCTAAGAGTCCCACACGTAATACATAATATTCAATTTTGCTGAATTTAAACAAAATGTCAATATACATTTATCTACAATTATATGCATATATACACTCTAAACTCTTTCTCCAAACAAAATCTTACAATAACCTGCTATATTTGACACTAAAACTTCATCTGAAGGAGCAGATTGAAAACTACTAGACTACAGATGAGTAAGAAACCAAGATAATTCCAGTTTTTGTCTTATTCCCATAGGAAAATATCTACAAGTTACATTATTATTTTTTTTCTGCCTATGCTAAGGTTAAATAGTGATGCACAGGATTTTAATACTCTGATTTATATATAATGAAATTCCAGTCAACAGTACTATTCTCAGTTTATATTCTAATCAAAATTTCACATACCTGGTCAGCTAACATAAGTACAGTTTTCATTGTGAACCTTCTTGAACAGAAATTGAAGAGGTCTTCGAGGCTAGGTCCCAGAAGATCCATGACTAGTACATTGTAGTCTTTTTCCTGACCATACCACCTAACGAAACAAAAGGAGAAGAGAGGGTATTACATAAAGCTATCACTTAATATCATCAACCCTAAGAATAAGATAGTTTTCTTTCTCTGAGTAGGTATTATTTAAGGCAAATGTTCCCCTACCTGGGAGACGAACACGCTAATTAACTACAAGGCCCAAGACAAAACAAGGGTAATGAGACATTTTTTCCCCTGTCATGCAACTCCATTCTCCTATATAGATAGGACATGCATAGTAGCCTTAAAATCTCCTGTTACCAGGGCAGCTGGATTTTACACCCACTGGCCACTGATTCCTGTGGCCTTTAGCAAATTCCTTAATCTCACCTGAATTTACTTTGTAACAGAAGAAATGAAGATGACTCTATCAGTCATTCCAAAATGTTTCAGAAAGCAAAGATTTCTTTTATCTGAATTCCCATCCCAGTTCTACCAAACTGCATTTAATCAATAACTACTTGTCCTTATTCAAAAGGGAGTCATATTTTTGCTTAGTTTCAGATCACAGAAAATAACCCGTATAACAAACTAATGACATTTATTTGCTTTTAACTGGAATCATGTTTTAATTATCCTGGGCTGTATTACTGTACACAATGTGTCCCTAATAACTCAAGAAGTATCAATTGCCAGTTTCATTTATCCCAAGGACTGAAAATCACTGCAATAAATTATTTCAAATTTTGATGCCTATGATTCTGGTAAGAGTACTTTCCTTAAAAGAAGCACTACCATTTTTCTTTCAAACTTTTCTAGATATCAAATTCTGCTAAGAAAATTGGGTGATACTTAAAATTTTGTTTAAAAAGTTATTTTAAAGCTTAAACTGGAGTCATTTTTTTGTCAATTCTGAAAAGAACCAACACCAAAATTTACCGTATCTGGAAAGCTTTATGTTTTAAAAATATTCAAAAGGGGAGAACAGGCTTTTCTTTCTTTTCCTTCCTTCCTCCTTATTTATCTATTTATTTATTTATTCATTTATTTTTAGACAGGGTCTCGCTCTGTTGCCAGGCTGGGGTGCAGTGGTGCAATCGCAACTCACTGCAGCCTTTGACCTGATCTCAAGCAATCCTCCTATTTCAGTTTCCCAAGTAGCTGGGATGATAGACGTGCCATCATGACCAGCTAAATTTTTAAAACGTTTTTGGTAGAGACAGGGTCTTTTAAATTTCTTGTAAAGGCAGAGTCTCCCTATGTTGCCCAGGCTAGTCTCTAACTTCTGGGCTCAAAAGATCCTCCTGCCTCAGCCTCCCAAAGCACTGGTATTACAGGTTGAACCACTGAACCTCACCAGCTTTTTCAAAAAACTAAAATCTGTGTCAAAATTATAACAAGTATCAGTCAAGTAGGAAACTGTTTAGTGCCATTTCTTGCTTTGCTGATAAATGCCAAAGATTCAAGAAAATCAATATTAAAACTAGAGTATGAGGATTTAATCTTTTAATAATATTTTTCTAGAAAATGCAAAGATAACTATACAGATGTGCTACTCTTGTGTTTCTTCTTTAAGAAAATAGTCTATTCTAACTAGTGGTCCTGGGCACCCATTAACCCTTGATGGCATCTACCAAAACTACAGAAATTTCAGGCTTAGCACTTGAGAAAGGGCAGAGGGGAAGCCTCAAATCAGAGAGCTTTAATTTCAGACCTATTCAGATAGGTCTCATAGTCAGGTATAATAAATATGCTCCCTAGAATCTAATGTTGGGAGTAAGAGATCCTAAGAGGATTATAAGCCAAAAAGTTCAGTTCCTTCCTACGACTTTTGTTTCAGTTGTTCTTGAGAACTACTTCCCAAACCTGACACATGGATAACTGTCAAGCATACAAAATCAAATCCATTTCCACATCCTCTTTGCAGAAAAAGATACTCCAGTAAGGGAAGAGTGTCTGCTTAACCTTCTAGAGGTCTTGCCCACTTCCTAGGAAACAAATGTGTCAACGTGATAGCAAAAGAGCCAGTTTTTTTTTTTTTTTTTGAGAGTCTCTCGCTCTATCCTCTAGGCTGGAGTGCAGTGGTGCGATCTTGGCTCACTGCAACCTCTGCCTCCCAAGTAGCTGGGATTATAGGCACCTGCCACCACACCCAGCTATTTTTTGTATTTTTAGTAGAGACGGGGTTTCACCTTGTTGGCCAGGCTGGTCTCGAACTCCTGACCTCAGGTGATCCACCTCTCGGCCTCCCAAAGTGCTGGGATTACAGGTGTGAGCCACTGCACCCAGCCAGAAGAGACAGTTTTGTCCATATTGCTTAAAACAGTGTACTAAAGCTGCCGTTATTTTCCCTCTTCCACTCTTTATTCTCCCTATGGGAATTCAACACCTTTCACATTCGCTGAAAACATTTACTTGAAAGAAGCCCACAGTGATGCTTTGGGTAATACATAATAACAGTATTAAAAGGTAAGTGATAAAGCAAATAAGCTGTGTTCTCCTTTCTCTTTTCCTCATTTTATTTTCTTCGGTTATTTCCCCTCTTCCTTTTTATATGATAGGCAAATCTGGACTAGAGAGCTGTCACAAACCTACCATTATAAACATTCAACACTTGTTTAATATAAATCTAATTTATCTAGGCTTTTAAGAAAAAGAGAACACCAAATCCAGAAAGAGCTAAGGAAGTAAGAAGGCACAAAAAGTCAAATAGGCAAAAGGGAAGGCATAAATCAACTCTTATTTATAAGACCACATCTCAGCTCTAGACAGGTTTCCACTGATGGCTCAGACGTAAAACTACAAAAAATAAGCAAATGTTATAACCATCCATCTAAGCCCAAACACAAACCTGTAATGTAAAAGGTACAAATTCAGATTTCATATTTTCATGCAATTAACATGATTTCATAAAGAAATCATCTGCAAAGTAAGCCTCTAACAAAATCACCTGCATGTAAACCTCTAACTCCCTTAATAATTAGAAACTGGGAAGAATTAGATGAATTGAGAAGCACACTTAAAACACACACACTGTGCACTCTTAACCCTTGCTTAAATTTATGAACACAAGACATATTCACTATTCTCAAAGTCAGGAGGATTAAATACTTCATTGAAAAACAGCTTAAAAAAATAAGCATTTCAAAGGCATTTTTCCCTGTGGAGCAACCATGCAGTTCTAAAACAACTAGGACTTTCTTTTCTATGGACCGGTACTATAACTCCTTAAAGCTAAGAGACAGGTGTTTGCATCTTTCACACTTCCTTTGGTCTCAAGGAATATATAACTTAATTCTCTAAAGCTAGCACGTCACACCCTCCATCTGTGCTTTTCCATCTGGACTAACTCATTCAGACATTATCACACACAGATTCAGAATAAGAAGTGGTGTTCTGCTTATTCCAATCTTATTCTTAGTTTCTACCTTCACCTCCATGCCTCCCACGTCTATTCTGAGAGCTTTTCTCTACCTTCAATCCCAACCTTAAAACCCAGATGCCAAAGAAACCTTCCGTATGTCACGATCCCACATTGGTCTCCTATTTCCTAGAATTCCCAAAGCCATTAACTATTGCTTGTATCCACAGTCTTAACCCCTTGACAATATTCATCTACTGTTACTTTTGTGTTTGTCTCTATACCTGGTAGGATAGAGCTTACAGCTTTATTTTTATTTGAATAGTCTTTTCACAGAACCTGAGTAATGAAAAAGCACTAACCCGATTCTCTGAGGCCATTTAAGTTTATAGTCTCAAACACCAACACAAAAATCTCACTCTTATTCTCTACTTTCTAGGCCTTCAAACTAGAAACCACAGGTCTTACCTTTAGACATTTTTAAGTACAAGATGTGTTGCTACTAAGTGTACAGTGGTAAAGTTATGTGCACATTGCAGGTACTCAGGTATTTATGAGACTAAAAAAAGTACTCCAATTGATTTGGCCTTTATTCTTCCTAATAGTCACAAAACATTTTTAAAAAATCAAGTAATTTAGTGGGTGAAAGTAAAAATAATAATTTTAAAAAGACAAAATGTTCAGGGTTCTCATTTTCCATTTGTTTCAAATCTATACCTTTAGACTTCAGTGTTACCTAAAAGTAGGCTGAAGAATGAGTTCATAATTTATACAACCATCATTACTTACTTACAGCATAATAAAAGTATCTAAGGTCTGAAGATGATGCCAAGAGAAGGCAAGGTCTGTCTCTCTGCTCTTATGTCCTTTCCTCTAAATGCATATCCAAATTAAATCTAATTTAAAAATTAAGACATACAAAAAGCACAAATGTAAGACAATACATGCAAAAGTCAATGAGGCTGACAAAAAATGCTAACACAATTCACACAAAAGATCAATGAGAACTAAATCTGTCTGAAGACATATTAGGAAAATAGTCTGCTACCAGTCAGATCCTGAAGGATGAACAGTGTTTTGATAAACAAGGCAGAAGAGGGCTTACCAGGCAGGGGCAAACCATTTTGGAGCATGGGCTGTCATAAAGGCAAGAGTCGAGGTGGCAGATACATAAAGCTGTAGTATAGGTTCTTCAGTGCAAGGCTTACGAGCTTTACATGCTGTAAATAACTGGGTGAACTATTACTACAGTTTGTGGCTGAGACATAATTAAAATCAGTACTTATTAGCCTTGGCATCAGTATACAATATGGAAATGGAGGAGTAGGGGAAGGAATGACAATGACATGGTTACCAGTTAGGAAGTGTTATACTATAGCTGGAGATTTCAAGCTAGGGGTTTACTTTTTCTGAAAAATCTCTTCATGAAAATGGGAGTATTTGAGAAAAAAGAAATACATATTTTTCATATAAAAATATTTAAGTATTACTATGAAACCTAGAATATTCCAGAATAAATCAGTGTAATTATTGTAATATGCACTTTAAAGTACCCAAATACATGTTAGTTCCATCACCATGACTAGGACAAAAATAACAGTAAAAAAAATTTAATCTTACCCTTCAGACTATCAACTTAATTAGGGGTAGTCATTATATCTGTCTTGTTCACAATCCTGTATTCCCAGCATACACAAGAAATGCTCAAAACATTTGCTGAGTAAAATAATGAAAACTCATATTAGAAGCTGTAACAGTCTAGGGAATGCTTGATTTGGCAGATAAGGAAAACAAAACAAGAAATGCAGAAACACTCCCTGCACTCAAAGTGAAGTCATCAGGAAGCATCTATTTATCCCTAATTCAAATAAGCCAAATAATTATAGAAGTAAAAAGTCATTTTCCAATCTTTCGGTTATTAATGTCAGAGTCTTCAGTGAACAACTAAAAAGTATCAACACTGAATCAGAGCTAGAATACATCCAATTTTAATAGCACCTACAAGATATCCTGAAGATACCATCTCTCAAACTTAGTCCCTTGCCAACCCATCATCATCCAACCTTTATGCTCCTTTTTATGGGAGCAGAAAAGGAATTCGGCCTAGCAAGATCTTGCTGAACTGTAAGAACTAGCTCAAATTGTCTCTTTAGGATACTATTGCTAACAGTTCCAGCTACTCAGGCCGAGGGCGGTGGCTCACGCCTGTAATCCTAGCACTTTGGGAAGCTGAGGCTGGCGGATCATGAGGTCAGGAGTTCGTGACCAGTCTGACCAATATGGTGAAACCCGGTTTCTACTAAAAATACAAAAATTAACCGGGCGTGGTGGTGGGCACCTATAGTTCTAGCTACTCAGGAGACTGAGACAGGAAAATTGCTTGAACCCAGGCAGCAGAGGTTGCCATGAGCTGAGATCTCACCATTGCACTCCAGCCTGGATGACAAAGCGAGACTCCGTTTCAAAAAAAGAAAAAAATAAAAAACAAACAAACCAAAAAAAGAAAAAAAACACTTCCAGCTACTCTGTTCCCTTTTCTCTAAAATCCTTTTAATTTTCCTATACACTCATATTTGTGTATGCCATTCTTAACAGCTATTTGCCATTCATTATACACAGATATATTCTCAAAGCCACAGATACTTCTCATACATCTCTTCTCAGAATGATGTTTTAAATACATAAAATACAAGGCATTATAAAGAAAATAAATTATAACGAAATTGAACTAGCATAAAATTACTTCTAAAAAATCAATTTTGGGGCCAGGCACGGTGGCTTATGCCTGTAATCCCAGCACTTTGGGAGGCCAAGGCGGGTGGATCACCTGAGGTCGGGAATTCGAGACCAGCCTGACAAACATGGAGAAATCCCATCTCTAATAAAAATACAAAATTAGCATTCCTGTAATCCAGCAACTTGGAAGGCTGAGGCAGGAGAATCGCTTGAACCCGGGAGGCGGAGGCTGCAGTGAGCCAAGATCACACCATTGCACTCCAGCCTGGGCAACAAGAACAAAACTCTGTCTCAAAAAAAAAAAAAACAAAACCAAAGAAAAAACAAAGAAAAGAAAATCAATTTTGAGCCAGGCTCAGTGGCTCAAGCCTGTAATCCCAACACTCTGGGAGGCCAAGGTGGGCGGATCACTTGAGGTCAGGAGCTCAAGACCAGCCTAGCCAACATGGCGAAACCCAGTCTCTACTAAAAAAAAAAAAAAAAAAAAAATTTGCCGCACATGCTGGCAGGGGCCTGTAATCCCAGCTACTCAGGAGGCAGAGACTGCAGATTGCAGTGAGCCGAACTTGCGCCACTGCACTCCAGTTTGGGCGACATAGCAAGACTCTGTCTCAAAAAAACAAAAAAAAAACCAATTTGGGATATAGTAATATACACGCTCTCATTATTATTATTTTTCGAGACAGGATCTCGCTGTGTCACCCAGGCTGGAGTGCAATGGTGTGATCTTGGTTCACTACGACCTCTGCCTCCCGGGTTCAAGAGATTCTCATGCCGCATCCATCTGCTGGGATTACAGGCATATGCCACCACTCCTGGCTGATTTTTGTATTTTTAGTAGAGACAGGGTTTCACCATGTTGGCCAGGCTAATCCTGAACTACTGGTCTCATGTGATCTGCCCACCTTGGCCTCCTAAAATGCTGGAATTACTGGTGTCAGCCACGGTGCCCAGCCCCATACTCTCCTTATTAATGCATTAAATATAGGAGCAGGTCTAACAAATGCTATAATTTTGACATACTAATGAATGTAAACCATATTTTAAGATACCTGCAACAATAACGTGATATAAAAATATCTGTGATTTCAGCCGGGCGCAGTGGCTCAGTGCAGTGGCTCACACCTGTAATTGCAGCACTTTCGGAGGCTGAGGCAGACGGATCATCTGAGGTCAGGAGTTTGAGACCAGTCTGGCTGACATGGTGAAACCCCATCTCTATTAAAAATGTAAATATTAGCCAGGCATGGCAGTGGGCGCCTACGATCCCAGCTACTTGGGAGGCTAAGGAGAATCACTTGAACCTGGGAGGTGGGAGTTGCAGTGAGCCAAGATCATGCCATTGCACTCCAGCCTGGGCGATAAGAGCAAAACTCCATCCACCCCCACCCCAAAATCAGTGATTTATATTGGTGACAAAGTCAAAGGTTCTGCTAAAACTCACGAGGTTTCCTACTTACACTTAAAATCAAAAAGAAATACTAGATTTGAGTGAGAGGCTCATGAAAATAAAAATGTAATTTTCCTTACCTGTCTAAATACACAGATCTCATGGGGGGTGGATATAGTTATGAACCAGGTTAAGAGCCCCTGTTCCAAAGCAACTTTTGAGATAAATAGCCTGTAGAATAAGATCTAATATTTGAAAATCACGTATGTTTTGCTCAGCAGTAACGTAGGCAACTAAGATTTGTTTTCTCTCTTCTTGCCGCCTTGTTACTACTAATCCTTTGCTTACAACATTACCCCTAAGATGCTTGAATTATGGTACATTTTCATATTCTCCACCTTTGTTCCTTGCCCTTTGCCTTCAAAGATATGTAGATGTTCCTTAACTCCAAAAATTATAAAAACACAAGACAAAAAACTTTATCACTGTTCACTATCAAAGCTACTATTCATTTATCCATTCAATATTTAGAGTAGCTAACTAGACAAAACTAAATAATTGCTGCTTTCGTGGCTTATAGTGGGGAAAGGGGATAAATACCATGATGAAGGAGAGAAGAGTGCTATTGTGGGGGCACAAATTATGGGGATCCAATCTATTTTTTTAAGGGAGGCATCAGGGAAAGTTTCTCTGAAGAAGTAAGGTTGATTCTTAAAGGATAGATGGAAGAGTGCCGGGTAAAGGGGAGGATTGGCATCAGGCTGAAGTCTGGTGCTCACAAAAAACTAAGTGACATCTTAGGTTGGTACAGTGTGTAAGATGACCTTATTTTCTTCTTCAGGTAATTTTTTGAAAACCTGGTTTATATTTGCAACTTACTCTCATTTTTTCTTGGTTCCCATTAACATAGTTATTTTCCCCATAATACCCAAAGTGTTATTTCAAAGATCACAAATAACTGAGCTAGGATGTAGTTGCAAAAAAAAAAAAAAAAAAAAATCACAAATGACCTAACTTTTTTTTTTTTTGAGATGGAGTCTCGCGCTGTCACCCAGGCTGGAGTGCAGTGGCCGGATCTCAGCTCACTGCAAGCTCCGCCTCCCCGGTTCACGCCATTCTCCTGCCTCAGCCTCCCGGGTAGCTGGGACTACAGGCGTCCGCCACCTCGCCCGGCTAGCTTTTTGTATTTTTTTTTTTAGTAGAGACGGGGTTTCACCATGTTAATCAGGATGGTCTCGATCTCCTGACCTCGTGATCCGCCCGTCTCGGCCTCCCAAAGTGCTGGGATTACAGGCTTGAGCCACCGCGCCCGGCCATGACCTAACTTTTGTCAGTTATTGTCATCACTGCTCCAACATTGATAGCAATGGTATTGAGGGCCAGCATATGGAGAACTGGAAGGTCCAGGGAGGTACCAATGTTAAAATACACTTTTTCACCGGGAAGTGGAAAATGTACTTATAGTCTTCATAATACAAATTACAAAAGCTTGATCAAAAGTTTTCTAATAGGCAAATATATAAAAGTAGATTAGTAGTTGCCTAGGGCTGACGGGAAATGGAGTGACCGACAATGGATTCAAGATTTCTTTTTGGGATGAGGAAAATATTCTAAATTTGAATTATGGTAATGGTTGTACAACTTTGTACATATACTAAGAAACAAACTATACACCCTAAATACGTTAACCTTTATGTGGGTAAATTATAATCAATAAAGCTGTTGAAGAACTGGTAAATGACAAGTGCAATATAAAGGTGACCATAAATACGAAATACAGGAAGAAGCAATTTATTTACAAGATAAAAAAGAAGGCTTCTGGTCAGGCATGGTGGCTCAGGCCTGTAATCCCAGCACTTTGGGAGGCCAAGGCAGGCAGATCACAAGGTCAAGAGATTGAGACCATCCTGGTCAACATGGTGAAATCCTGTCTCTACTAAAAATACAAAAATTAGCTGGGCATGGTGGCATGAGCCTGTAGTCCCAGCTACTCTCTGGAGGCTGAGGCAGGAGAATTACTTGAACCCGGGAGGTGGGGGTTGCAGTGAGCTGAGATGGTGCCACTGCACTCCAGCCTGGCCACAGAGCGAGACTCTTGACTCAAAAAAAAAAAAAAAAAGAAAGTGGCTTCCTAGAAATGTTAGCACCGGGGCTAAATTTTGAAAGATGCCTGTATTATTGTATTAGCTTATTAAATATTCTCCTAGTTCCAGTTACCCCTCTACGGTTTTACTGTGTCATTTCTCTGTTATAAAAACTAAAGGAGCCATGCGATAGCTCACACATATAATCCCAACACTTTGGGAGGTCAAAGTGGGAGGATCACTGGAGCTCAGGTGCCTGGAGATTAGCCTAGGCCAACAAAGACAGACCCCGGTCTCTCTATAAAAAACAAAAAATTAGCCAGGGGTGGTGGCATGTGCCTGTAGTCCCCAGGAGGCTGAGGCAGGACGATCACTTGAGCCTAGGAGGTTGAGGCTAGCCACTGCACTCCAGCCTGGGTGACAGTGAGACCATGCCTCCCCCCACCCCCCCAAAAAAAAAAGCCCTTTACCTACAAAAAAAGCAAGAGTTTCATACATTAAAAAATTCCTAAATATGGCCTCTGCTTATCCTTTCAATTCTATATACTTACTCCCTCTTCAGATTATCCTCAGACCCTACCATTGAGACAAGTAACTTTACTGATCACCTGTTGTGTACGGAGCTCTAACACAGCCAAATCCCAAACGCTTTAAGTCTTTCTTTCCTACTTCTTGGATACAAATTATCTCCTCCTAAAAACTTACTTTCTTTAACTTCAACAGCGCATTATCCTGACTCTCCTCCTGCTTTATTAATTCCAAATTTCTTCTCCTGAGTCCTCACCTCTCAATTTACTTTCTCCACTATCACTTATATGCTGATCTTGCTTAGATCTAACCCAGTCCCAATTCCCTGGCCTAGGCTCAGTTCTGTATTTGCTGCTAACGTAACTACACAAGAGTAAAATACAGGATATGCCATTCACCTTAATTTCAACATGTCCAAAGCCATTACCATCCACCATACTTGTAAAATATTAAAATTGGCACCCCTTCCTAACTCCCTAATTCAAACCTCAAATTCTTTTTTTTTTTTTTTTTTTTTTTTTTTTTGAGACGGAGTCTCGCTCTGTCGCCCAGGCTGGAGTGCAGTGGCCAGACCTCAGCTCACTGCAAGCTCCGCCTCCCGGGTTCCCGCCATTCTCCTGCCTCAGCCTCCCGAGTAGCTGGGACCACAGGCGCCGCCACCTCGCCCGGCTAATTTTTTGTGTTTTTAGTAGAGACGGGGTTTCGCCGTGTTAGCCAGGATGGTCTCGATCTCCTGACCTTGTGATCCGCCCGTCTCGGCCTCCCAAAGTGCTGGGATTACAGGTTTGAGCCACCGCGCCCGGCCTCAAACCTCAAACTCTTAAGGCTCAAGTGACTTACCTCCACTCCTCAAAAAGGGGTAACATGTACATTAAAAAGTTTCAGAAAAAAAAAGAAATCAAACATACTCCTACAAAATATTCCCTAATACACCATTAAGAGACCAAATGGCTTTCTTTTTCTTTCTTTGTTTTTGTTTTGAAATGGAGTGTAACTCTGTTGCCCAGACTGGAGTGTACTGGCATAATCTCGGCTCACTGCAACCTCTGCCTCCGAGGTTCAGGTGATTCTCCCGCCTCAGCCTCCTGAGTAGCTGGGATTACAGCATATGCTGCCACACTCAGAATTTTTCTGTGTATTTTGAGTAGAGACAGGGTTTTGCCATGTTGGGCGGGCTGGTCTCAAACTCCTGACCTCAAGTGATCCACCTGCCTCAGCCTCCCAAAGTGCTGAGATTACAGGGATAAGCCACCAAATGGTTTTTTTTTTTTTGAGACGGAGTTTTGCTCTCATTGCCCAGGCTGGAATACAACGGCATGATCTCGGCTCACCACAACCTCTGCCTCCTGGGTTCAAGTGATTCTCCTGCCAAGTAGCTGGTATTACAGGCATGCGCCACCACACCCGATTGATTTTGTATTTTTCGTAGATATGGGGTTTCTCCATGTTGGTCAGACTGGTCTCCAACAACCAACCTCAGGTGATCCGCCTGCCTCAGCCTCCCAAAGTGCTGGGATTACAGTAGTGAGCCACCGTGCCCAGCCTCAAATGGTTTTCTTTAGGGTAATTTTTGCACTGTAAGTTAGCACTTGTATTACAGATAGTGTTTTCTGTATGAAGATACTAAGAGAACAAATAACTGGATGAAGGGAACACTTCCCCCTACTTTTCATTAATTTGCTTAGCAAATCCTCTTTAAACGGATAGAGCTAAGTATTCTAGATAAGAAACTGTAGATGAAAACTATACAAAAAGGCAAAAGTAAATTATCTACATTAGTGGAGAAAATGAATACAAAAAGAAAACAATAAAATTCCGAAGTTTGATATAATGTTTGTTTTAAGTAGCAAATACAAAAGAAACAACACAAGGTCTGGGCTGGAAACATAACACACAGCAAAGGGGAAAATGAAAATGGAGAAGAAGGGATTATTATTCTTACTACAAAAAGCAGTTGCCTGGCCAGGCACAGTGGCTCACGCCTGTAATCTCAGCACTTTGGGAGGCTGAGTCAGGTGGATCACTTGAGGTCAGGAGTTTGAGACCAGCCTGGCCAACATGGTGAAACCCCATCTCTATTCAAAGTACAAAAACTAGCCGGGTGCAGTGGTGGGCACCTGTAATTCCAGCTACTCAGGGAGCTGAGGCAGGAGAATCACTTGAACCCAGGAGGCAGAGGCTGCAGTGAGACGAAATTGCGCCACTGCACTCCAAGCCTGAGGAACAGAGCGAGACTCCGTCTCTAGGGAAAAACAAACAAAAAACAGTTGGCCAACAATGATAAAATGCCAACAACCAAGACAATACCATTTCCTACAACAGCCACAGCACTCAGCAAAATTCACTAACTACCCTCAACAGCTTGATACAATGAAGTGCCACAAATCTCAGCACAGAATTTCTCAGTGTGGTTCTCTGGTCTTTAGTAGAAATTCCTCGTGGTAATTATATAAAAACAAAAATAAAAACAAACAAAAAACAAAGAAAACAAAAAAACAACTCTTGGTCTCCACTCCAGAATTGGTCAAACAAAAATCTGTTGGTAGTGCAGTGTAACCTGCATTTTTTACAAACTCTGTAGGTGGTAATTATTTATACACAGCTGAGGTTTGAAAAATGCAGACTTATCAGGATTCACACGAATAGAGTCTTAAGGGTCCTACTGTTGCAACTAACCAAGGCAATCTCTAAATGTTTCAGAGTACTGTTTGAGGCTCATCTCAATATGCTATCCTTTTAAGTAAACATTCATGTCCTCACATAGTTTGAGATTTAGACATCTTTCCTCCTACTTTTCAGGAGGAGACAAATTCATAATTATATGCCAGGCTCAGAGCAGATGCTCAAAAAGAATGCAAGCCTCACAAAATCATTGTCTGTTCAATGAATTATGCTCAGTATTTTTTTTGTTTGTTTGTTTTTGTTTTTTTGAGATGGAGTTTCACTCTTAATGCCCAGGCTGGAGTGCAATGGCGTAATCCCGGCTCACCGCAACCTCTGCCTCCCAGGTTCGGGCAATTCTCCTGCCTCAGCCTCCCTAGTAGCTGGGATTACACAGGCACATGCCACCACACTCGGCTAATTTTGTATTTTTAGTAGAGATGGAGTTTCTCCACGTTGGTCAGGCTGGTCTTGAACTCCCCACCTCAGGTGATCCGCCCACCTTGGCCTCCCAAAGTGCTGGGGTTACAGGCGTGAGCCACCGCACCCGGCTGCCCAGTTTCTTACACTGTGTCTGGCACAGGGTAGGTACGCTCATGTGAATGTCAACTGAATGAAAGAAATGCTTGTTCTCTACAAGGTACCGTACAAGGTGTTGTATGTTAAATTCACCAAGATAGTCTCAAACTATCAGAGCTCTCATATGAAGAGTAGAAGCTAACAACACTCCCTTCTCTAACAGAAATAAAAAATAATATTATGGAGGTTCAAAAATGGGAACACTAGGATTTCTGTAAGTAGAGATTGGTGGTAATAATTCAATCAAAGGCAAACAGCCAAACACAAAACCAAACTCAACCTAAATAAACAGTGAATGGCTGGGCACAGTGGCTCACACCTGTACTCCTAGCACTTTGGGAGGCCAAAGCAGCTGGATCACTTGAGACCAAGAGTTGGAGACCAGCCTGGCCAACATGGAGAAACCCCATCTCAACTAAAAATACAAAATTAGCCGGGTGTGGTGGCGCATGCCCGTAATCCCAGCTACTCAGGAGGCTGAGGCAGGAGAATCACTTGAACCCACGAGGCAGATGTTGCAATGAGCCGAGACTGCGCCATTGCACTCCAGCCTGGACAAGAGCAAAACTCCGTCTCAAAAAAAAAAAAAAAAAAAAAATTAAATGTATATAGCTATATAATAAAAATAGAATTTCATTATTGTACCCAGCACAATAAGAAACACAAGATACCTCTACGAGTAAGACAGTTCTCTCCCTCAAGGAGTTTCTAGAATGTATTCTTGTAGGAATGCATCTGAAACATGTGAAGAGGTAAATGGTTTCACACATCGATTTTAGATACTTTCCAGAAATCAAAGCATTTGATTACATGGAATTATAGTGTACTTTCCAGTATCATGATGCCTATTACAGGATTTCCTGAATTAACCTCCTAATTACAGGAGGAAGTATATAAATTAAGAACACAGCCTTACAGCCTGGGCAACACAAGGAGACTCTATTTCTAAAAAATAAAAATAAAAATTAGCCAAGTATGGTGGTGTATGCCTGTAGTCTCAGTTACTTAGAAGGCTGAGATAGGATGATCACTGGAGAAGGCTGAGATAGGGTGATCACTGGAGCCCAGGAGTTCAAGGCTGCAGTAAGCTATGATTGAGCCACTGTACTCCAGGCGTAGGTGGCCTAGCAAGAACCCAACTCTTTAAAAAAAAAAGAGAGAGAGAGAAAAGAGTATAGCCTTATTAGGTTGTAGTTCTAGGAAAAGATGGGGGTTGATGGAGGTGAGTAGCAAAGTAAAAATTATTGTTATTATTATATTTTGGGGATTAATAACTATTGTTACATATCAGAATCACCTGGGGAGTTTTTAAAAATCATGACACCTACATCATATCCCAATTTAATTAAATCAAAATACTTGTGGTTAGGGATTAGGTGTCTTTTGGTGTCTTTTTTTTTTTTTTTAAGTTTGCCATTTGATTCCATTTGTAGCAAAATTTGAGAACCACTGGTAGAGTGGAAAGATGCAGCAGGACCTGTACAAATCACACATTAGCTGCGTGACTTCAGGCAAATTAACCACTTTGACTCACATACTTTATATGAAACACCAACTTACAACATTGGTGTAATGATTAAATGAGACCATATGCAATGCCTGGATAATATTGGGACTCTTTTTGTTGCATGCAGAGGGAAAAAAGAATGTTTAGCCACACTGAATTCAACCAATTATTCCCTTATTTCAAAAGTACTTATCAACATTACGAATAACTAAAAGGCAATTATACCTTAAAGTTAGAACAAATCATTATATCAGAGAACAAGAGGCATCTTCTGTCCTACTGATTCCATCAATTTATGTTATGCATTAAAAAACTCTTAAGGCCTTGTTGGGCTTTCGAAAACCCTTTTATAAGTAAAACCTGACTTTACAAATTATATAATTCATTCTATTAATAGGTTCAAAGCTAGACGGCATCACAGGCAGAACCCTGACTCATAATACAATGCTCTTTCCATTTCCCTTTATGTTGAGGATCGAAATGTACTCTCTTCAGCTAAACCTTTTTGTACAGCACTTCCAAAATCCCCATTAAAAGGCTGTAACATGCCCCACTGCTCACACTGACAAGAAAAAGGCAGTATTCTAGTTCTTCGAAGGAGAGCAAGGTAAAGATATCAATGATCACTGAATACCATACTCACTACCATCACCTGCAACACAACCACCATCTGATAATTTTGTCAGATAAATCCTATAATGTACCTGATGGTGATAAACAGACTATTAATCTATAGTAAAACCAACATCAAAATAATGCTTAACTGGGGACTGGAGAGAAAAATAATGCTTGGCTATAATCCAAAAGACAGACTTAAAAAAATAAGTAAATAAAATAAAACTAACACTGTCACAGAATAGAACTTACCAAGGACGGGCAGTGTGTGCATACAAAGAAAAAATCAAATAGTCCTTATCTCAATAAGGATGTAGTTTATACCAACATATGCATTTGTCAAAACTGATCCGGCAGGGTATGGTGGCTCACGTCTGCCAATCCCAGCACTTTGATAGGTCAAGGTGGGCGGATCACAAAGTCAGGAGTTCAAGACCAGCCTGGCCAATATGGTGAAACCCCGTTTCTACAAAAATACGAAAAAATTAGCCGGCTATGGCGGGCACCTACATGTAGTCCCAGCTACTCCAGAGGCTGAGCCAGGAGAATCACTGGAACCCGGGAGGCAGAGTTTGCAGTGAGCCGAGATTGCGCCACTGCACTCCAGCCTGGGCAACAGAGCAAGACTCCACCTCAAAAAATAAAAATCCCACTAAAACATACATTAGTTTATGCTATGTTAGTACTGGTCAACCGATTTTCTTTCTTCTTCTTCTTTTTTTTTTTTTTGAGATGGAGTCTCCATCTGTCACCCAGGCCAGAGTGCGGTGGCATGATCTTGGCTCACTGCAACCTCCATCTCCTGGGATCAAGCGGTTCTTCTGCCTCAGCCTCCCAAGTAGCTGGGATTACAGGCACCCGCCACCATGGCCAGCTAATTTTTGTATTTTTAGTAGAGACGGGATTTCACCATGTTGGCCAGACTGGTGTCGAACTCCTGACTTAAAGTGATCCGCCCGCCTTGGCCTCCCAAAGTGCTGGGATTACAGGTGTGGCATGAGCTACCACACCTGGCCAGTCAACCAAAATTTTAAGGCCACCTGAGATTGAAAATGGAAGCAAAAACAGTAACAAAATAAAGCATCATTTTACTTGTGTTCATACACTGAACACCAAGTTAAATGATGAAAGTTATGAAGACACTCAGATAAGCTCAGAAAAACTTATGTTAAACTCAAGGACTAACTTTGTAACATTTGTTCCAAATTCTAACTTTTCACTTTACAGAATTCTTGACAGCAAAAATTCCTGGTAAACAGTGACAGATCATGAGAAAACCAAGATTTAATGATATTTTAGGTACAGCTTAAATATACTTTAAAACAAAATGATCCAGTCAGGTGCGGTGGCTCACACCTGTAATCCCAGCACTTTGGGAGGCTGAGGCAGGTGGATCACTTGAGGTCAGGAGTTCGAGACCAGCCTGGCCAATACAGTGAAACCTCATCTCTACTAAAAATACAAAAAAATTAGCCAGGCATGGTGGTATATGCCTGTAGTCCTAGCTACTCAGGAGGCTGAGGCAGAAGAATCACCTGAACCCGGGAAGTGGAGGTTGCAGTAAGCCAAGATTACACCATTGCACTCCAGTCTGGGCAACGGAGTGAGCCTCCGTCTCAAAAAAAAAAAAGATCTAGCTCCAGAAACGACTAAAGCCAAGGGTCCTTGATCCCTGGGCCACTGACCGGTATCCAGTATAGAAGCAAAGTGAAGCTTCATCTGTATTTACAGCCACTCCCCAGTGCTGGCATTACCGCCTGAGCTCAGCCTCCTGTCAGATCAACAGCAGAATTCGATTCTCATAGGAGCGCAAACCCTGCTGTGAACTGCAGGGATCTAGGTTGTGCATTCCTTATGAGAATCTAATGCCTGATGATCTGTTACTGTCTCCCATGACTCCCAGACGGAACCATTTAGTTGCAGGAAAGCAAGCCCAGGGCTTCCATTGATTCTACATTAAGGTGAGTTGTATAATTATTTCATTATATGTTACAATATAATAATAACAGAAATCAAGTGCACAATAAATGTAATGCACTTGAATCATCTCAAAATCATTCCCACCCCCACCCCACCCCCCACTAGCTCTGGTCTGTGGAAAAACTGTCTTCCACAAAACCTGTCCCTGGTGCCAAAAAGGCTGGGGACCACTGACTAAAGCCAAGGACAACCCACATACTTTACATGGGTTCCAGTATTTATTCCAAAATGAGATACAAATATATATATATATACACACACACATTTTTTTTTTTTTTTTGAGACAGAGTCTTGCTCTGTCACCCAGGCTGGAGTGCAGTGGCGTGATCTCAGCTCACTGCAACCTCTGCCTCCCGGGCTCAAGCAATTCTCCTGACTCAGCCTCCCGAGTAGCCGGGACTACAGGAGCACACCACCATGCTTGGCTAATTTTTATATTTCAGTAGAGATAGGGTTTCACCATGTGGGCCAGCCTGGTTTCGAACTCCTGACCTCAGGTGATCCGCCTGTCTCAGCCTCCCAAAGTGCTGGGATTACAGGTGGGAACAACCGCGCCTGGCCACAAATTAGTAATTTCTAACAAGTTTTTATCCTGCAATCCACAGATTCAAAAGGGAGAATAAGAACACCCTGAATCATAAGCATCTAATTAAATACAAATAGGTTACTTATATTTACATAAGAGCTCTTCAGCTTCTCTATGAGGCAAAATGCCAACAAGTGAAGAAGTACAGGATGGCTCTCCAGCATCAAATGGAACGATATGGAGGGTGTGAACAGGCATGATTTGGGCTTGACATAAAGGCGATAATGATTCTCAGGAGAACTGGAAGTCAGGACACTCTAGTAACTCCCCTGAGATTCAACAGTCTAATTTGTATTAGTAGGAATAGGGCTATATACATCTCTAACATTTTGTCTAGCTTAAAATGCTACCTAGCATTATTACATTATCTCATAAGCCAGTATAAAGCAGCTCCATGAATTCAGTTTTCCTTCGAGTTAAAAAGCACATTTCTCATGATCTGTGATGTATGTTTTCCTGGTTTTTTTTTAAAGTCCAAGCTAAGCATGAATACTGTAATATATCTTAATGAAGACATACGCAAAGCAGCATCATCTGTTCTCTGGTAACAGCCATTATGTTATTCACAGGATATATGCTCAGTGCCAAAGATAAGATTAAGCTGCTTTTAAAAGTGAAGAGTAAGGATTAACTAGTGCTTTATAAATACGTTCTAAAACATTTGACCTTCAGACACAGAGGGCAAAAATAGTGATTAAAAAACACCAGGCAGCTGGGAGAGGTGGCATTCATCTGCAGTCCCAGCTACTCAGGAGGCTGAGGGGCAGGAGGATCATTTGAGTCCAGGAGTTTGAGGCTGTAGTGTGCTATTATCATGCTTCTGAATAGCCACTGCACTCTGCCTGGGTGACAGCGCAAGAACCTGCCGCTAAAAATAAAAATAATAAAAGATGAAAGAAAAATAGGAAAAACAAGAAAGGAAGGCAGTAGTAGACACAATATCAAACTGCTGGAATGCTTTCTTTCTAGCTACTATCCTTTGAAAATAGGTCTTAAAATTCCAGGACTAAAAGGCCTTAGGATCAATGAGGCCAGTGACACTTTTAAGTAGGGAACCCTTGTTCAAACAAAACCCCACCCAAAAGCTCAGTATGCAAAGGCAAATGGAAATGAGTATTTAGCTGGCAAAAGAAGCCCTAAATCTTTCTGTTCAGCACTCTCCTTTTCATTTAGAACAATCCTTTTTTTATTTTCTAAATGAGGAAACAGATGGGCTCACACAGATTAAGGAACTGACTGACTGTAGATCACCCAGTCAATACTACATGGCAGATCTACAGCTCAAACCTCCAAAACCTATCTAGATAAGAATTTTTCGGTATGTCATAATTGTTTCTTGGGTTGCTGCACAGTTGCTGATGCCTATAATCCCAGCGCTTTGGGGGGCCGAGGCAGGAGGAGCACTTGAGCTCAGGAGTACAAGATCAGCCTGGGCAATATAGCAAGAGCCCATCTATATAAAAATAATAATAAATTTTTAAAATTGTTCATTTGGAGAACTTATTAATTCATTTGAGAATGGAACACACAAAAAAAGGTTTTAACAGAAACTCAATACAGCTGACCCTTGAACAAAAGGGACTTGAAATGCACAGGTCCACTTATACACAGGTTTTTTTCTGCCTCTGCTACCCAAACAAGATCAACCCCTCTTCTTCCTCCTCAGCCCAAAGTGAGGATGATGAGGGTGAAGAGCTTTATACATATATATATAGTTATTGACCATTCATGTTATTGGTAAAGCTACCAGTGAACAGTAGTCTACTAGTAGTTAAGTTTTTGGGGAGTCAAAAGTGGTCCACGCCTGTAATCCCAGCACTTTGGCAGGCCAAGGTGGTTGGATCATCTGAGGTCAGGAGTTTGAGACTAGCCTGGCCATCACAGTGAAACCCCGTCTTCACTAAGAATACAAAACTTAGCTGAGTGTGGCGGCGCGCCTGTAATCCCATGAACCTGGAAGGCAGAGGTTGCAGTGAGCCAAGATCACACCATTGCACTCCAGCCTGGGGACAGAGCAAGATTCCATCTCAAAAAAAAAAAAAAAAGTTATACTTGGATTCCTGACTGCGGGGCATAGTAGGAGTGGGTTGGGGTTCAGTGCCCCTAACCCTAGCATTGTTCAAGAGTCAACTGTAATTTTAAGTGAGCTCTCACATATTAACTCACAAGGTCCAAGGATTTTCTTTTTTTTTTTTTTCCTGCCTCAGGTTTATTTGTACAAATAGCACAGGAGGCCCCCACTCCCATGAAGACGGCAGCCCAGGGCTCGCACCAGTCCTTCTGTCCTCACATTGGCAGACAGAGATACCTACTCTGAAGCCTTTGTAGAGGCCTGGGTGCCTTTGGGAGCCTGAGCTGGAACTGAAGCTGGAGCTGCAGCCTGGGCCTTGGTTGATTCTTGGCCTTGGCTGGCACAGCCTGAGCCCCTTGGCAATGAGGACACAAGCATGCTTCCCAAGCTTGGGTGGGCAATGTAGGCAAGTCAATTGAGTTTGCAGCTGACACCCTTTGGGATCTTGGGCTTAACCTCCTTGGGCTTTACGAGGGTCTTGCTAGCCTCAGCACATGCACTCATGGCCTTGGCATTGTTGGCCTGCATCTTATTCAGGCCCTTCTTGTGCTTCTTGGCAAAGTGCATGCTCCTCAGGAACCTGGGGTCCACCATTTCTGTGCCATTTTTCGGACTGCTTGTGTGTGGTGTGGTTCTTCGACTTGGCCATGTCTGTACCTTAAGCTGTGGCTCCCAAAGCGCCTAGAACCGGAAGCTTCTTTTCTTAAAATATCAAGAAAATGGATACCATTCTCTCACCCTTGCTTTTTTTTTCTTTTTTCTTTTTTTTTTTTTTGATACGGAGTCTCATTCTGTAGCCCAGGCTGGAGTGCAGTGGTACGATCTTGGCTCACTGCAACCTCCACCTCCCATGTTCAAGCAATTCTCCTGCCTCAGCCTCCTGAGTAGCTGGCACTACAGGCGCACGCCGCCACACCAGGCTAACTTTTTTTTTTTTTTTGTATTTTAGTAGAGGCAGGGTTTCACCTGTCTCTACTGCCCAGGCTGGTCTCGAACTCCTGAGCTCAGGCAATCTGCCCACCTCGGCCTCCCAAAGTGCTAGGATTACAGGCGTGAGCCACAGCGCCCAGTTTATCCTTGCTCTTCACTCTGGATGCTATGCTTCTTAACAACAGGTCTCTCAAATTACACAGGAAGGACCTGATTAAGCAGGTCATCTATGCAGGCCAGGTAATTTTCAGTCTCTGTTGCAAGATATACCAAAGTATCTTTAAAGCAAATTCTGGCTGGGTGCGGTGGCTCATGCCTGTAATCCCAGGACTTTGGGAGGCCGAGGCGAGCAGATCACGAGGTCAAGAGATAGAGACCATCCTGGCCAACATGGTAAAGCCCCGTCTCTATTAAAAATACAAAAATTAGCTGGGCGTGGTGGCATGTGCCTGTAGTCCCAGCTACTCAGGAGGCTGAGGCAGGAGAATCACTTGAACCCAGGAGGTGGAGGTTGCAGTGAGCCAAGATTGTACCACTGCACTCCAGCGTGGTGACAGAGTGAGACTCCACGTCAAAAAAAAAAAGCAAATCCTACACGGAGTTTTGTAACACAAAACATAGGGAAGTGATTGAACAAATTTGTATATGAAGGATAAAGGCAGCAAAATCTAACTTTTTAAAATTAGTGACAACACTTCTAAAACAATAGATAACACATAACTTTTATCTAGCTAACACTAAATAGTCAACTTAATTCAATACTTACCAAGTAAATATTTATTAAATATGTACCATGCATAGGTGATACAGAAATAGTGGGGAACAAACTGAAGGGGATGGAAAGATGTTGCTATCCAAATAAAGAACGTTTACGTAAATCTTTATCCTTTTCGCTTCAATGGAAACAGTTTTTCTTTTTTTTTTCTTTTTTTTTTTTTTACATTTCACTTTAAAACCAATAAACCACTTTTGTTTCCATATACCTGACCCTACCACTCCTAAAGCAAATTTACCCTTTCCACACTTTCATCCAATTACTGTGTTCTGCCTTAGAGACTACACCCAGAAGCCACACTCTCTATTCTTGGATGCCTTACCAAACCAGTTCACCAAGCTTTCTTCCTTAGAGCCAGATCCTGAAATCCCATCTCCTCTCTCAGGAAGCCTTAACTTGAAAGCGAGGTTAATCTGTTTAGCCCCACCCACAGACAGCTTAAAACTACCATAACTCTCTCTGCACTCACCACCTTATAATAGGCACCTATTACTATAATTCTGCTCAGAAGTTAATTTATTCATGTGCTTATTCAGTACATTACTCATTGCCCTTATGGGTCTGTATCAGGTCTTAAATAAAAGCTACCAGATAAAAGGACATGTACTGTACTTCGGTTTAGCACTGAAAATGACAATGCTTAATGCTTTTTAATGATTTCAAATACATTAAATTTAACCTGATTTGTGAAATTTATAAAATCTCCCAACATAGATGAATCTCAAAAACATTATGTTAAGTGAAAAGTGCCAGACACAAATGACCTCATTTTGTATGATTCCATTTATATGAAATTCTAGGAAAAACTATAGTGATGGAAAGCAAATCAGGAGTGAGGGGCCTTATTTTCCCACATAGTAGGTTTTTTTTTAAAGGCAAGAATGATTTTAAAACCTCAAATCTATATCATCTCAGATTTCATATTAATATTCACCTCATAAAAGAAATTTGAAATTTTCTTCCAAAAGATTTACTTGCTCATTTACAACCAATAGCACATTTTATCATTCAATTCTCCATTAAAACTATAAATCAGCATTGGAACTTTGTTTCTTTTTTTGTGTATGTGTGTTTTTTTGATGGAGTCTCGCTTTGTCGCCAGGCTGGAGTGCGGTGGCGCCATCTCGACTCACGGCAACCTCCAACTCCCAGGTTCAAGCTATTCTCCTGCTTCAGCCTCCCGAGTAGCTGGGATTACAGGCACGCGCCACCATGCCCAGCTAATTTTTGTATTTTTAGTAGAGACAGGGTTTCACCATGTTGGCCAGGCTGGTGTCGAACTCCTGACTTCAAGTGACCCGCCTGCTGCCTTGGCCTCCTAAAATGCTTGGATTACAGGCATGAGCCACCACGCCCGGTTGAAAATTTTTTTTTTTTTTTTTGAGACGGAGTCTCGCTCTGTCGCCCGGGCTGGAGTGCAGTGGCCGGATCTCAGCTCACTGCAAGCTCCGCCTCCCGGGTTTACACCATTCTCCCGCCTCAGCCTCCCGAGTAGCTGGGACTACAGGCGCCCGCCAACTCACCCGGCTAGTTTTTTGTATTTTTTAGTAGAGACGGGGTTTCACCGTGTTAGCCAGGATGGTCTCGATCTCCTGACCTCGTGATCCGCCCGTCTCGGCCTCCCAAAGTGCTGGGATTACAGGCTTGAGCCACCGCGCCGGCTGGAACTTTTTTTAAGGACAGTTTTATTTGGGTTGTTTCCATGTAAAGACTATGCAACCCAGTCCTTAATTCAAGATACGAAAAATACAAACTGGAATAGAAAAAGGGGCTACAGGCCGGGCCTGGTGGCTCACGCCTATAATCCCAGCACTTTGGGAGGCCGAGGGAGGTGGATCAACTGAAGTCTGGAGCTGGAGACCAGCATGGCCAACATGGCAAAACCTTGTCTCTACTAAAAATCAAAAATTAACCTGGCATAGTAGTGCAAGCCTGTAATTCCAGCTACTTGGGAGGCTGAAGCAGGAGGATCACTTGAACCTGGGAGGCAGAGGCTGCAGTTAGCCAAGGTTGCACCACTGCACTCCAGCCTGGGCAACAGAGTAAGACTTCGTTTCAAAAGAAAAAAACCTGGGCACGGTTGCTCATGCCTGTAATCCCAGCACTTTGGGAGGCCGAGGCAGGTGGATCACCTGAGGTCAGGGGTTCGAGTACAGCCTGGCCAACATGGTGAAACTAAAATACAAAAATTAGCTGGGTGTGGTGGCGGGCGCCTGTAATCCCAGCTACTCAGGAGGCTGAGGCACTAGAATCGCTTGAACCCAGGAGGCAGAGGTTGCAGTGAGCCAAGATCGTGCCATTCACTGCACTCCAGCCTGATCGACAAGAGCGAAAACTCAGTCTCAAAAAAAAAAAAAAGAGTCTCCAGCAAACAGTAAACACCATTCTCACCTATTCTGAATATTTTTGCAAAAGGTATTTTAGATTGTTGCTGAAAAATAGCTTGGTTTTAAACTATATTTTAGTCTCCATTCCATGAAGAGGCTCTTTAATCCCAAAAGTTAAAACATTACTCTAAAACCCTCCAAAGTAAAGTTAACCATTTGACAGAACAATGTCTTTCTATCTCGTCATCTTTTATCCTCGTTACTGCAATTTGCACTCACCAATATTCCACACCAACAAAGGCCGCAATTTCTCTGATATTAAGATTTACTGCCAAACTCAACAGGTTAAAATTACTTATCAAAGTGTGGCTAAGTGATTAAGATTTCTTTTAATACAATTGATTTGAGTAAATTTTAACATAGTTGGTGCTGCTCAAACTGCCTTTGCCATTACCTATACAAATTTAGTCCCGACTGAAATGTGCCAAATATGACCATTCACGAAAGGAAAGCGTAATTAACACTTTTAAAAGAACCACAAAGGATTTTACATAGTATAATTCAACAATTTCATGTCACATCTGCTGCAGAGATCACAAACATTGTCACTATGCCATCTCCTTCCTCGAACCCCCACACCGCCTCCTGCAGCTTTATTCTTGGCTTTTCAAAGGTTTAATCCACTCGGGGCTGCTAAAGGAGGAATCAAGGAAGCATAATTTGTGAACCCAAGCTGAGAAAAGGGCAGGAATATGGGGTTGAGTCACGTCGTTCCGCCATTTTCTAAGCGGAGGAGGAAGACATGTTGGAACAAAAACACAACAAAAGAGCAGCCATTTCCCAAGCCAGCTCCAATAGCAACTCGAACTGACACTGCCGGGTCGCTTCAGCACCTTCAAATCCACTTCACTGGACAAACCTAAGAACATCAGACGTGCCGCCGTAAAAAAGGCAGCAGCCAACCCTTCCGCGTAGGGATCAAAGATGACCCGCACGCCTAACTGCAAACGAAAGCCTCGGGAAGAGAATGACGGAAGCGAAATGGAGCAGTGTAATACAATGAAATAAGTTGGCAAATTGAAATTTACTCAGTGATTGCGATGACTTACAGGAAGGCACCAGCTACAAGGAACCCAGGTAACTAAAACAAGACCCGGATTCAGCTGGTCTCATTACCTGCCTCTACCCACTTCCCCATTCCGTGCTTCCCTCAGCGGATCGCCTACATGCACGGGGTTCTTACCGTATGTGGGGGATGCCAACCCCACCTTGAAGAATCTTATAGAGCTTGCTCTCGTACAGCAACTGGGGATGCCTGGCCTTCTGAGATTCTAGCTTCACTGCCACTTCCTGCAGGGGAAAGAGGGGATGATGGCATCAACATCCCTACGGATTCAGTGTCATTTAGGAAAGGAGAGAGACATTAGCAAAACTCCAAGTCGCGACTACAAGGAAGAAGTGAAAAGCTGGAAAGAGAAAGCTCTCTGTAATTATAAAACGAGGCAACCAGCCTCAAAGGCCTCTTCAGGGGGTAGTGACGAAATCGTACGTCCTCTAAAGTGCAGGAAAATGATTCATCCAGAAAAAAGAAGCAACCTCTGAACGTAGTGAGAGGTTTTTAAGGAACTAGGCAATCGGAAACTGTTCTAATTGGAACAAGAGGCCCAGTAGGATTAAAAATTAAATAAAAGAAAAGCAAAGCAAAGCATGGGAATCACAGAAAGAGGATTTTGCCGTTTCCACCTTAAAAGTCGGTTAAAAAAAAAACAGCTCGACGAAGGGACATTTATGGGACGTGTTTAACAAGCTGGGAAACTAGTTCCCCCAACCTTTCTATCGGGTTCTTGACCCTTTTAGGGAGAGAGCGGGCGAGGATCGCAAGCCAGGAAAACTAGCTCCCTGGACTCCCTGGCGAGTGCGTGCGGTGAGGAAAGGCCCGAGCACTTTGGGGGTGCGCGGTGGTGGTGGGGGGAATGAGGAAAAGCGCAGCGTTATCGTGAACCCCACCCCAGGTGATTACCTCGCCGTTGGTGATGTTGATCGCCAGATAGATGTCCCCGAAGGAGCCAGACCCGATCTTCCGTACCAGTTTATATTTCCCTCCGACAATGAATTCGGCCTTAGAGCCGCTGCTACTCGCCATCCTGAGAGACGAAGATGGAGTCTGGGGCCAAGCCCCGACACCTCTGGGAAGACGACGGAGGCCTCTGGGGCTCCTACACTGGGCAAGGCTACGGAGGAAGGCGGCAGGAAACAGAACACGGAGGCCTTTACCGGCGTTCGGGGCCCAGAATCAGCCGAGCGGAACCTGATCACCGCCGCTCGGTCAGGTTTCTTTTTGCCAGGCCGCAGTTTGTGAAGGGCTTCTCGCGGTTACCAGGCTGGGCCACTTGTTTCTCGGCGGCCGCCGCTGCCTCGCTTGCGCGGCGACGTCGCGGGCTGGAAAAGGGGCGCGGTGAGCTAGGGCGGCGATACAGCTACCACCACTGCCGCCGGCTCCGGCCCTGAGGGACCCCTGTCACTCCGCCGACGCCGCCATCTTGTTACTCCAGCTCCAGCCAACACAAAATGCCCCCAGTCCCCGGGAGCCGCTTCTTCACGGCGCAGAGCACTCTGGGAAAGGGATCTGGGGCGCTCGCTCCGAAGGATCGGCAGCGAGAGGGCGGAACCGGATCCGTGAGAGTCGCGGCCCACGCTCCGAGCGTCACCCTGTCACCGCCCAGTAGCGCATGAGCGCTGCAACTCCTGCTGACTGCGCAGGCGTGCCGCGGCCTGCCTCACCCCGCCCCGGGCTTTCTTCCACTTCCGGTCGGCGGCGGCTCAGCTGGTGTTACCTGTTACTCGCCTCGGACCCGCAGGGTCTCTGGAAGGCTGAGTGGCCCCAGGCCTCGATGTTGGGAGGAGTCACCTTCATGTTTCGTGTCAGGCCTCCTTAGGAGTTGGGTATTGACCTTTGCTCTTTGAGGCGGTTTTTAACCTTTGATCTTTCTTCTGGCCGCTCCCCAGGACCGGCCTATTCCAACCCAGTTTCTGTTTGGAAAGAGGCTATCGCCTCTGGTGGAGAGGAAGAGAAAAGCAGCCCGCGTTGAGGAATCGTTCAGGGCTCTCGGTTATAGCAAAACCTAGCTAATTACCCTTCATAATTAGAATTTTCTTCTCTACTACGGAGTGTTATAGACCCTCTTTCCACAGGAGGGGAAAAAAGAAAGAAGCCGGAATCCCCCTGCCGTCCTACGTCTTTGCATTATTGCCTCACTACCACTTTTGATCTTCAGAAGAAAACCCAGTATCTTGTTCATAGTGAAGATTAGGGATAGATGGAATCAACAGAAAATTAATTTAACAAGAGTGAAAAAACTGTTATGCCCCCCAACCCCACCAAAACAACAACAAAGAATCGTATGTTGGTCATGTTGAAAACCGCAGTATTAACCTGAACAGAGTAGAGGTAACTATTACAAAATTTAATTGACAACATTTAAAGCTACACGGAAATTTTTTTCTTTTTTACTAAAAATCGATCAGAGAATCAAATCTTGACCACATTTTGTATTACAAAATTTGACCTGGGAAAATTGGGTTGAGTAATAGTAATGTTCACAAAAGAAAGCTCCATGGTTTATGCTATCATCTTAAGTCAGACCTCAGTCGTAAACATTTAAGCTAAGCCTATCCTAAATAAAATTTAATTAAAATAGAAATGAGGGCCGGGCGCAGTGGCTCACGCCTGTAATCCCACCACTTTGGGAGGCCGGGGCGGGCAGATGACTTGAGGTCAGTTGTTCGAGACCAGCCTGGCCAACATGGCGAAACCCCGTATCTACTAAAAATACAAAAATTAGCTGGGTGTGATGACGTACACTTGTAACCCCAGCTACTCGGAAGCGGAGGTTGCGGTGAGACTAGATCACGCTACTGCACTCCAGCCTGGGCAACAGAGAGACCCTCTCTCAAAAAAATAATTAATTAAATAGAAATGAGAGAAAAATGTGAAGAATTTTAACTGCACCTTTGAAAGGTGATCAAGTAATTAAGGTTAGTAATAGGGTTCATCTCGGAAGATAACTGAAGAGAGAGGGGAAGAGACTTCCCCTAAAGTTTAGCATGAAGTTTTAAGGCACAACCAACACCCAGGGTGCCCAACTCCCAAATCACCACTATTAGACATCGTTCGCCTTTGGTGACTCTAAAGCATGTTTTGACTAAGTTAAAATCTGCTGTTAAATTCTGGTCTAAAACGCAGCCGGGTGCAGTGGCTCACACCTGTAATCCCAGCACTTTGGGAGGCCAGAGGCGAGTGGATCACCTGAGGTCAGGAGTTCGAGACCATTCTGGCCAACATGGTGAAACCCCGTCTCTACTAAAAAATACAAAAACTAGCTGCGCATGGTAGCGTCTGCCTGTAGTCCCAGCTACTCAGGAGGCTGAGGCAGGAGAATCGCTTGAACCCGGGAGGCGGAGGTTGCAGTGAGCCGAGATGGTGCCCCTGCACCCCAGCCTGGAGACAGAGCAAAACTCCGTCTAAAAATTAATTAATTAATTCTGGTCTTAAAAAAAAAAAAAAAAAAGCCAAGTTTAAGCATCTTGAATTTTCCAGAGATCACTCCTCTTCTGCTAATTTTCTCACACACATCCAAAGTTTAATGGATTCCTCAGCTTGGGGAGTTCTCCATAAGGGGATGAGGTATACATTTAGAATGATATTTTGGTGTTGTGATAAAAATGCTCAATGAAGCCAGGGGCGGGGTAAGGGTGGGCATGGAGTGATCTAAATTAGTGATTTCCAAAGGTCTGTGTATGGACAGGTGCAAGTCGCTAACAAAGTTTTCCATGAGGATGTGAGAAAAGTAAGCAATACATTTTTCATATATTTATCTGATTTCACATTATATTTCATTCTGAGATTTAGTCTTTTCACATATGTGTCATTAAAATGCTCTTTTATGAAATGGTGCCGATGGTAGGTGGTTTTGGTTTTTTAAATATTCTTGCTTGATTAAAAGTTGAGCCTGGGTGCGGTGGCTCACGCCTGTAATCCAAGCACTTTGGAGGCCGAGGCAGGCGGATCACAAGGTCAGGAGTTCAAGAACAGCTTGGCCAATATGGTGAAACCCCATCTCTACTAAAAAATACAAAAATTAGCCGGGCGTGGTGGCGGGCGCCTGTAGTCCCAGCTACTCGGGAGGCTGAGGCAGGAGAATCGCTTGAACCCGAGAGGTGGAAGTTGCAGTGACTGAGATCGTGCCACTGCACTCCAGCCTGGGCTACAGAGTGAGACTCTGTCTCAAAAAAAAAAAAAAGAAAGGAGTCTTCTAAATGTACCAAAGAGCAATTTCTGGCTCCTAGATCAGATGCATTCACTAAAAATATCAAAAGTGTAGAATAAAAATTGTAGACCTTGAGGGAAATATAGAGATCACCTAGTTCAATAATAATAATTGTATTTTTTTAATGCTTTGCAATTTACTTATGAGTCAAAGTCTTACTCTGTCACCCAGGCTGGAGTACAATGGCACCACCATAGCTCACTGTAGTCTGGACCTCGTGGGCTCAAGCAATCCCCCTGCCTCAAGCTTCCCCAGTAGCTAGGACTATAGGCAGGCACCACCATGCCTGGCTAATGTCTTTTTTTTTTTTTTTTTAACTTTTTGTAGAAATAGTGTCTTGCCTTGTTGCCCAGGCTGGTCTTGAACTGCTGGACTCAAGTGATCCTCATGCATCATCCTCCCAAACTGCTAGGATTACAGGCATGAACCACTGTACCCAGCCTGCAATTTAGAGTACTTTCACACATGTCATTTGTGCCCCAGTAAGACAAAGTGACTTGCCCAAAATCATAGATATCTTAGTGGCAATGACAGGACTAGAGCCACAACTACTACCAAAAGAAAGAGAAAAGGGAAAGAGTAGAACACAAATTTGGACAATCATGTCCCAGGGATTACTTCTGTGTTCGTAGGGAATTCGAGATGAATTTTATTAACTTTTTTTTTTCTTGGCTGGGTGTGGTGACTCACGCCTATAATCCCTGCACTTTGGGAGGCTGAGATAGGAGGATCTTGTGAGGCCAGGAGTTCAAAATCAGCCTGAGCAACGTAGACCCCATCTCTACAAAAGTGTTTTTAAATAATAAAAACAAAAACTGGTTTTTTTAAGCCACAGTGTTTACTCAAGGAACGGTCACTGGTAGCCAGAACATACTTCGAGTGAAATGATAGAGACAAGCACAAGAAGTCTAGATGGATGCTAAAAACAGAAGGGTAGCCTGCCAATCTCTAGAATTGTTTAGTGTAAGTAAGTAGAAAAATGGAATGCCTTAGAAACGTCCGTGTCCCAGGTGTTGTTTATTTTATTTATTTATTTATTTTTTTGAGATGGAGTCTCACTCTGTCGCCCAGGCTGGAGTGCAGTGGCACAATCTCAGCTCACTGCAACCTCCGCCTCCTGGGCAAGTGATTCTCCTGCCTCAACCTCTTGAGTAGCTGGGATTATAGGCACGTTCCACCATGCCCAGCTAATTTTTGTATTTCTTTCTTTCTTTTTTTTCTTTTTTTTTTTTTTTGAGATGGAGTCTTGCTCTTGTTGTCCAGCCCGGAGTGTAATGGCGCGATTTTGCCTCACTGCAACCCCTGCCTCCCAGGTTCAAGCAATTCTCCTGCCTCAGCCTCCCAAGTAGCTGGGATTACAGGCGTGTACCACCACACCCAGCTGATTTTGTATTTTTAGTAGAGATGGAGTTTCACCATGTTGACCAGGCTGGTTTCAAACCTCTGACCTCAGGTGATCCACCCCCCTCAGCCTCCCAAAGTGCTGGGATTACAGTCACGAGCCACTGTGCCTGGCCGTAATTTTGTATTTTTAGTAGAGATAGGGTTTCTCCATGTTGGCCAGGCTGGTCTCAAATTCTTGACCTCAGATTATCCGCCTGCCTCAGCCTCCCAAAATGCTGGGATTACAGGTGTGAGCCACCAGTGTCAGGTGTTAAGTCTTACATAGTCCTGTGCATAATCAGCATAAGGGAAGTCATGGAGTGACTGAAAACATGAAGACATTAGAAATATGCAGTTGGGTCAGAGCGATAATGCATTCAGCCTGTTTTTCAGTCTTGGATAGTGATGCCATTTCTGTCCCTTTCTTTAATCAGTCCCTGTTCTCCCCCTCTGCATTGTCCATGGGGTTTTGTGAAAGTGGATTGCTGTATCTATGACAGTGTTTTGCGGTAGGCACGTCTGTGCAAAAGTACCCCAAAGTCTGAGGAAGTTGGGATGCTGAAGAAAGAAGCTGACAAATACAATATTTTAGAAAGAAACATTTAATAGGGAATTATGAACAGAAGCAATTGAGTTCAAGGAACAGAAGCCAAGATGGTAGATCCCCATGCCATTACTCACTAGACCCGGGGCTTATATACCACAGGGAAAGGAGTGGTTCAGATATGAGCTGTAGGACCATTGAAGTGGATAACATCAAAGTTGTTTGACCTAAGAGTAGGATTTACAGTAAATATCTGCTGTTACACAAGGAACAATAGATAAACTGGGAATTTTCAAGGACTTCCTGGAACTGCAGTTAAACCAAAATGGTGGTTTAGTTTCCAAGATGGAGTTGCTTTGTTTGTTTGTTTATTTATTTATTCTTTTAATTACATTTATTTTAATGCTGAATTTACTCCCATGCCATAAGTTTTTGTTTCTTCTGGGATATCTTTTTCTTCTGGAAACAAAAACCTCCTCTTCTCGTTTCAGAACAATCTGTTCCTTTTCAGTAAGGATCATCTCAATGTGGCAGGGAGAGCTCATGTATAGGTTAATCTGACCATGAGCTCTGTAGGTCCGGCGGCACATCTTAGGTGCTTTGTTCACTTGGATATGCTCAGTGACCAGAGAATCTGCATCTAAACCCTTATGTTCAGCATTACTCTCTGTGTTTTTAAGCATGTGCAGCAAAATTCAGCACTCTTTTTGGGCCACCGACCTCGTGTCCAGCCCCACTGCTTGACCTGGGCACACCTGCCAACTCCACCATTGTATCGTCGGAATGGTACGCACTGTTTCTGTAAAGTGACATCTTTCAGATACTTCGTGGCTTTTCGTATATACATACCCTTGATGGCCTGGGCAGTTTCACGAGTGTTCTTAAAGTGAACATGAAGATTGGAACCTCTTGATTTGCATGATTTCGTGGGGTTCTCCGGGTCAAGTGAATAGCGAACCATTTTCACAGATTACCTCAGGTCACTTAGGGAAAGAGCTGCTTTATTTATTTATTTATTTATTTATTTATTTATTTGGGACAGGGTCTCGCTCTGTTGCTCTTGCTGGAGTGCAGTGGTATAATCATGGCTCACTGCAACCTTAATCTCCCAGGCTCAGGCAAGCCTCTGCCTTAACCTCCCGAGTAGATGGGACCACAGGCATGTGCCACTGCACCTGGCCTAACATGGAGTTGCTTTAGCCTCTCATCCAGGAGGAGTTGCTTTAGCTTCCACAGTTAGCAACTTCAAACACATTTGAGACATTCTGCATATATTTCTTACTTTTTATGGCCTCATTAACCGTAAATGTATTTCAATTAATGTCATTTTTTGAATATATGTATTCTTTTGATTCATATAGCTTCTAGATTCTAAGGATTGGTAAGTTCCATATGTTTATTACCCAATGATTTTTTTTTTTTTTTTTTTGAGACAGTCTCACTCTGTCTCCCAGGCTGGAGTGCAATGGCATGATCTTGGCTCACTGCAACCTCCGTCTCCTGGGTTCAAGCAATTCTCCTGCCTCTGCCTCCCAAGTAGCTGGGATTACAGGCACCTGTAATTACAGCCACTGTGCCTGGCTGTTTTTTTGTTTTTTTGTTGTTGTTTTTTTTAGAAACAGAGACGGGGACTGGCCGGGCACCGTGGCTCACTCCTGTAATCCCAGCACCTTGGGAGGCTGAGTTGGGCAGATCACAAGGTCAGGAGTTTGAGACCAGCCTGACCAACATGGTGAAATCCTGTCTCTACTAAAAATACAAAAATTCGCTGGGCATGGTGGCTTGCACCTGTAATCCCAGCTACTCAGGAGGCTGAGACAGGCAAATGGCTTGAACCCAGGAGGCAAAGGTTGTAGTGTTGTAGTGAGCTGAGATCACGCCACTGCACTCCAGCCTGGGTGACAGAGCAAGACTTGCTCTCAAAAAAGAAAAAAAGAAAGAAAGAAACAGAGACGGGGGTCTCACTATATTGTTCAGACTGGTCTTGAATACCTGGGTTCAAGTGATCCTCCCGCCTCGGCCTCCTAAAGTGCTGGGATTACAGGTGTGAGCCACTGCACCCAACCAGACAACCTAATGATCTTTAAAAAAAGTATATCTGTGTGTATATATATATTTATATATGTATAAAATATTTACTGTTCTTTTCCTTATAAATGTGACATTTGAAAAATCTAGAAAATTTAGATAAATTGGAAAAAAAACTCTTAGAGATAATCACCAAATGTTAACATTTTGCTGTATAAAATTCCAGCATTTTTCTATGCATATGTTTATATGTGTATGTATATCACTATATCTGCATATCACACTACTGCATTGTAGCCTGGGCAACAGAGCAAGACCATGTCCCAAAAAATGTAAGTACGTATTTTATTTTTCATTTCTTAAAATTTGCAAAAACTGGCTGGGCGCGGTGGCATGTACCTGTAGTCCCAGCTACTCAGGAGGCTGAGGCAGGAGAATAGCTTGAACCCAGGAGGCAGAGGTTGCAGTGAGCCAAGATCGCACCACTGCACTCCAGCCTGGGCAACAGAACAAGACTCCGTCCCAGCGAGGGGGCAAAAAAAATTTGCAAAAACTGGTTATGGTGTACATTTTGTTTTGAGATCTGTGTTTTTCGTGTAATGATTTGTCGGAGACCTGTTTCCATACAACTAATTTTCTGAAATATCATTTTTAATGTCCGTATGTTAGATATGAATCATATTGATGGAACAACATCTAACCAATCCTAGTTGAGTATTCTGGTTGTTTCCAAACTTTTGCTAATATAAACAAAGTAATGCTGTAATGAATATTCCTGTAGCTAAATCTTTGCTGGCATCTAAAATTAATTGGTTAGGATATATTTCTGGAAATGCTACTCTTCTTAAAGTTCCTTGTATCATAAACAACAATTTCCAATTGTGTTTTGATATAGTTTGTGGTGATTAAACCCGTATTCCTGGACTATTTAATCTTTTCATTTATCTTTACAGACTTAAAAGAGATTGTTAGGTTTTCTTTTCTGACCAGCATATTGCTCTAAAACTCAATAAATTTAATTGTGCAATTCCCCTATTCTCTCTCCCCCCCCAATTTCAAAATCTCAAGAATTTTGCAAGTCTGTTGTTTGCAAGGATGTGCTTGTGCTATTAAAAATGTCTGTTTCATGACATAGCTAACAAGACACATTTGTTGCCCGTTAGCGAAGCAATTGAGTTCTACAGATACTTAGATTTGGTGAAAGCAAGTGGCAGGGGGCAGGGGTGAGGAGAATGAGTTTCCTGGAAAAGGGAACAGATGTCTTCAAAATCAAAACTACAGTGAACCGAGTATAAGAAAAAGTAGTCTCATGTCTTTTGTTTCACTCTTGTTGCCCAGGCTGGAGTGCAATGGCATGATCTTGGCTTACTGCAACTTCTGCCTCCCGGGTTCAAATGATTCTCCTGCCTCAGCCTCCCAAGTAGTTGGGATTATAGGCATGCGCCACCATGCCCAGCTAGGCTAATTTTGTATTTTCAGTAGAGGGGGTTCTCCATGATGGTCAACCTGGTCTTGAACTCCCGACCTCAGGTGATCCGCCTGCCTTGGCCTCCCAAAGTGCTGGGATTATAGGTGTAAGCCACCACTCCTGGCCTATTTTATTCTTAAAAATTATTTTGGGGTGGGAGAAGAGAAACCAAATTATCCCTTTAGTTGGGTATTTAAGGACAGATTAAATTATGTCAGAAAATGTTACCCTGACCTTGGTCAGGAAATCTAAATTTAATTGTGACCCTCCCTTAAATATTTTCCTGGGCTTCAATGTTGTAATCTTTTAAAAGATAAGTCAGATTTTAAGATTGCTTTAAAAATATTGTGATATTGGCTGGGTGCAGTGGCTCATGCCTGTAATCCCAACACTTTGGGAGGGCGAGGGAGGCAGATGATTTGAGCTCAGGAGTTTGAGACCAGCCTGGGCAACATGGTAAAACCCTGTTTGTACTTTCAAAGAAAAAAAAAATTGTGCTATTACTGATGATGACTCCTATATTTTGAAGTAGAAGGAAGAAACTAACATACTCTTTGTCTTTTTTTTTTTTTTTTTTTTTTTTTGAGACGGAGTCTCGCTCTGTCGCCCAGGCTGGAGTGCAGTGGCCAGATCTCAGCTCACTGCAAGCTCTGCCTCCCGGGTTCCCGCCATTCTCCTGCCTCAGCCTCCCGAGTAGCTGGGACCACAGGTGCCGCCACCTCGCCCGGCTAATTTTTTGTGTTTTTAGTAGAGACGGGGTTTCGCCGTGTTAGCCAGGATGGTCTCGATCTCCTGACCTTGTGATCCACCCGTCTCGGCCTCCCAAAGTGCTGGGATTACAGGCTTGAGCCACCGCGCCCGGCCTACTCTTTGTCTTTTACAGCTTCTTAAAATTCAGATAAAATGTAAAACTCTGACAGGCAGATCTTGACTTGTGCTCCTTAACACTTAAATGTTAGGAAAATCAGATTCTCTAACCACGAATCATAGCAATAAATAGGTAGTTAGAAATTAGAAGATACTGGCCAGGCGCAGTGGCTCACGCCTGTAATCCCAGCACTTTGGGAGGCCGAGGCAGATGGATCACCTGAGGTCAGGAGTTCGAGACCAGCCTAACCAACAAAGTGAAACCCCATGTCTACTAAAAATACAAAAATAGCCAGGTGTGGTGCCAGGCACCTGTAATCCCAGCTACTTGGGAGCCTGAGACAGGAGAATTGCTTGAACCTGGGAGGCGGAGGTTGCAGTGAGCCAAGATCTTGCCGCTGCACTCTAGCCTAGGTGACAGAGCGAGACTCTGTCTCAAAAAAAAAAAAAAACAAAAGAAATTAGAAGATATTCCCAAATTAGAAGAGATTAGGGGGTGGGCGCAGTGGCTCATGCCTGTAATCCTTAACACTTTCAGAGGTCAAGGTAGGAGGATTGCTAGAGCTCAGGAGTTCGAGACGGGCCTGGAAAACTTCATGAGACCCCGTATCTATTTAAAAAAAGAGAGAGAGACAGAAGTAGCTTTCTTTCTAAAGTATTTTAAAAAGGCAATAATTTGGCTGGGCATGGTGGCTCACGCCTGTAATCCCAGCACTTTGGGAGGCTGAGGCAGGTGGATCACAAGGTCAGGAGTTTGAGACCAGACTGGCCAACATGGTGAAACCCCTTCTCTACTAAAAATACAAAAATTAGCTGGGCGTGGTAGCAAGCACCTGTAGTCCCAGCTACTCGGGAGGCTGAGGCAGGAGAATCACTTGAACCCGGGAGGCGGAGGTTGCAGTGAGCCGAGATCACACCACTACACTCCAGCCTGGGCGACAGAGCAAGACTCCATATCAAAAAAAAAAAAAAAAAAAAAGCCTGGTGCAGTGGCTCATGCCTCTAATCCCAGCACTTTGGGAGGCCGAGGCGGGCGGATCACAAGGTCAGGAGATCAAGACCATCCTGGCTAACACGGTGAAATCTCATCTCTACTAAAAATACAAAAAATTAGCTGGGCGTGGTGGCGGGCGCCTGTAGTCCCAGTTCCTCAGGAGGCTGAAGCCAGAGAATGGCATGAACCCGAGAGGCAGAGCTTGCAGTGAGCCGAGATCGCGCCACTGCGCTCCAGCCTGGGTGACAGAGCAAGACTCCATATCAAAAAAAAAAAAAAAAAAAAAGAAAAGACGCAGTAATTATACCTTAGTTTTCAGTATCGCTTTCCCTGGAGGTAGGGGAGAGGCATTACTTAAGTGACCTCTGTAAATCTCTTTTAGTCTGAAAAGTCCTTCCATAGATTTTCATAAAGGGAAAACACAAAATGACTTTTGCTCTTCTTTTTTTTTTTTTTTTTGAGACGGAGTCTCGCTCTGTCGCCCAGGCTGGAGTGCAGTGGCCGGATCTCAGCTCACTGCAAGCTCCGCCTCCCGGGTTCACGCCATTCTCCTGCCTCAGCCTCCCGAGTAGCTGGGACTACAGGCGCCCACAACCGCGCCCGGCTAATTTTTTGTATTTTTAGTAGAGACGGGGTTTCACCGTGGTCTCGATCTCCTGACCTTGTGATCCGCCCGCCTCGGCCTCCCAAAGTGCTGGGATTACAGGCGTGAGCCACCGCGCCCGGCTGCTCTTCAACATAGTCTTATTCTTGGCAAAGAGTTACTGTGAAATAATGCCTGAGGCTTTAACTCATTTGTCTGCAATGAACACTCTGCAGTGTAATATTATACAATGCTAGAGATATGTCCTGACAGGGAGGAAATTCAAGTCATCAATGTTCTGTCTACTCATTGAAAACATTACTGATGAGGCCAGGACTTGAGAAGCACAAAAAAAGACTAAATGCTGCATTTCGCCTGCGTTTCCTATCCCACTCCCATTACCTTATTCTGATCAGTCTGTCCCAGCAATATTTAGATAATCAAATTGTATTTTAAATTTTCTATTTTAATCACAACAACCATTAATTCCTGGAAATGTGCTGTCATATGTGACATTTTGGAATATTTGTGTTAGCTATTTTTATTTGGAAGAATTTTATAGTGTTTTGGAGTTTCTGCAATTTCTATGTCCCTTTCTTTTCTCAGCCGCTGTTCTCTTCCTCTGCATTGTTCATTAGCAAGGGCATGAAACTGCTCCTCGTGACTCATTATTACTCACTATAGTAATCTAACTCTTCTTTGTGAGACTAAATTTGGAAGATGCTTGAGTTGCCATTCCTGAGGAGAGCTGGTCCTAAGAACACATCCTGTTAACTCTTAACTCTCCATGCTAATGCCAGGAAGCACTGATGCTTATCACAGAAAATGAACTAACTGCTCCCATTTCATCCTGCTAAGCCCAACACCACTGCAAAAAGACTTTCTGCAGTGAACAGAGCCAGGACCCTGAGTAGGGAAAAAAAGAACTTTGGGCAAAAAAAGAACTTTGGGTTTTAGGGCCCTAATCTACAAAGCATACAGTCAGTTTGTATTTATATGGCACTGTATAGCTCATATTTTGTGATTCACTAACTTGTGCTTTTCCTGGCCAGTATACGAGCTAGGTAACCGCAGCTATTGTATCCATTGTATGTGTGAGGAAGCCAGAGCTTACCCAAGAACACCAGCTTTTGAGAAGGATTCCTTACATTCCACACCTCTGTTCTATGATGTATGTCTGTTTACTTTTACAGGGAATATATCCTGTCCAGAGCTTACTGCCTGTTCTAGATCTGAATGGGGAGTAAAGTAGCAGAGACTACATAAGTAGGCCTACATTTGACTTAAATCATCCCCCTCCCGGCGTGGCTCGTTTACACAATTCATCTGCAACTCAATGAATCTCAGTTCTGCCGCTTGGTGTTCTGTCAGGGTCTGACTTCCAGCTGTGCCCGAACTCCCACAGTTTTGAGAGTCAGCACCCATCTTCATCGTGTCTGAATCTCAAACCCAGTAGTTCCTGGTGTGCTCTCCGGTTCCTTGATCCAGCTATCTGATCCCGGTTACTCACCTCTGTCTTTCTGTACCCACTAGCCATCCTTCCTAGACAATGCTGCTTATTCCTACCTCATCAGCGTTCATTTCTTCTGCCTCTCCCTGTCAGATTCTAAAGCCAATTGACCTATTTAAACCTTAGCTACCCACCAGCCTTTCTACACCCTTCTTGCTTCCTGTCAGACTCGGAACCTGATCTGAACTCCTAAATCTTGCTTCCCTGTGTGTGTTCTGTAGGCCAGGCAAATGATAGACTTAAGACTCTTTCTACTTACCTTCTAGCCCCCTCTAACCTATATGGAAGCCATGTTTTGATGATTTGTTGCTTAGAATTTCAAGTTCTGTCATTCTTCTTAGCCTGTATTTTTTTTTTTTTTTTTTTGAGACAGAGTCTCGCTCTGTCGCCAGGGCTGGAGTGCAGTGGCCGGATCTCAGCTCACTGCAAGCTCCGCCTCCCGGGTTCACGCCATTCTCCTGCCTCAGCCTCCCGAGTAGCTGGGACTACAGGCGCCCGCCACCTCGCCTGGCTAGTTTTTTGTATTTTTTAGTAGAGATGGGGTTTCACCGTGTTAGCCAGGATGGTCTCGATCTCCTGACCTCATGATCCACCCGTCTCAGCCTCCCAAAGTGCTGGGATTACAGGCTTGAGCCACCGCGCCCGGCCGGGCCTGTATTTTTTTTGTCCTACACTGTATCATTGATTGCCATAGCTTCTGCCCTAGTTGATATGGGATATGTGAGAACACTTTGTTTGGGCCATAAACCTCTTAGAAATAAACCCTCCTGCTGTTATTATTAGGCAATTCAAGCCAAAGGTGACTTTCTCTAACCTTCCTGGGGGAGGGAGACAAGCTTTCAGCTGAAATAGAAACTTAACAATTATTGTCCAAAGCCAAAAATAAGAAAGTGTAACAACTATGACATTACCACTTCTGATATCTTCGTGTAGAAGATTCCTTTTGACAAGGTCATCACTGTAGACTTTCAGATGTGTCATAGGAAACAGAGATAAAAATTTCTAGATTATTCTAAAGATTTTAGAACCTTTCTTCTAATCAATGTGAAGATACTGAGTTTGAGTTTTCATCTACCCTGATTGATTTTCCCATGCATAGGTAATAATTAGTTTAATTTTTTTTTTTTTTTTGAAACAGAGTCTCACTCTGTTGGCCAGTCTGGAGTGCAGTGGCACGATCTCGGCTCACTGCAGGCTCCACCTCCTGGATTCAAGCAATTCTTATGCCTCAGCCTCCTGAGTTGCTGAAATTGTAAACATGCACCAACACGCCTGGCTAATTTTTGTATTTTTAATAGAGATGGACAGGGTTTCGCTGTGTTGACAAGGCTGGTCTCGAACTCCTGTCCTCAAGCAATCCATCCACTCAGCCTCCCAAAGTGCTTTAATATTTATACAATGCTTTATACAATATTAGTCTTACCTATGGTATTTTATGTCATTAAAAAATTTCACTGGGAAAATAATTTCATTATTTTAAATTTCAGATAGGGCAACTTAAGCCCAGATATCTTACTTAACTTGCCCAGGTGCACAAAAAGAGTCAAGGATGCATCTTGTACTTGAACTCAAATTTTTCTTACTCCAAAGAACCTGCTTTTTCATTTCTCCAGTTTATGCATCTCAGGACTACAAAACACCCTGGAAAGGAAACTGCTCATCTCTTTCAAGATTAAGGGAAGATATAAAAACAGACGTCCTCTGCTGGGCACGGTGGCTTCCGCCTGTAATCCCAGCACTTTGGGAGGCCAAGGCGGGTGGATCACCTGAGGCCAGGAGTTCGAGACCAGCCTGACCAACATGGAGAAACCCCGTCTCTACTGAAAATACAAGGTTTGCTAGGCGTGGTGGTGCATGCCTGTAATCCCAGCTACTCAAGAGGCTGAGGCAGGATAATTGCCTGAACCCAGGAGGCGGAGGTTGCCGTGAACCGAGGTCGCACCATTGCACTCCAGCCTGGGCAACAAGAGTGAAACTGTCTCAGAAAACAAAACAAAACCCCAGACATCCTCTTAATAGATCCCATGGTATGGCACAGCAAGGTATGTTAATGAACCCATGCCACATCATGATCTTAATGGTTATACAATACTGCCATCTTGAGGATATGATCAGTAGTTGTTATTCTAGCCAGCCTACTGTGGCCTAGCACCACGAACAGCCAGAAAGCTGAATCTGGACAGTCAGATATTAAATACCCAGGAAGGAGCTACAGTCAAGGAGGCCAAAATAACATTGGAGGAGCTAGGTAAGTATTAGGGGATTCAGCAAACCTATGGTGCTTTCAGAACAAGGTAAATGAAAAGGACCAAATTAGGGCACATCAATTCATGTATGCAGGATAAGAAGAACGGGGCCTTTTATTTATTCCCAAAGCACCCTGTTCTTCCTTCTAGTATTGTGCCATCTAACTGTATTATAATTGCTATGTGGAACGATGAGCCATGACAGCAGAGAATAAGTCCTGTTACAGTTATATCTGCACTGTGTCCCCAGCATTAGCACACTGGGTAATAAGTATTTAGTAAATATTTTGTGGCTTAATGAGTGACAGGCATAGGCAGCAGGGGACAAAGTCAAAATAATGGCAGAGTCAGTTTTCCAGATTCCCGGGTCAGTGCTAATGTCTACTATACAACATATATTTATGAATGGCAAAAGCATACTGGCTACCAAGAGACACTGAAATATACCTAGCCTTATAGGTGGCCACCAGCAATGATAGCCATCAGTCATGTCTCTAAGGCTGTAAGCACTGGGCTTATTTATTGAATATCACTTTGGACCAGTCACTGTACTAAGTGCTGGGACTGCAATGAAGAACAAAAAAGATAGCCCCAGCCCTTATGAGGTTTACAGCCTAGATCTAGACTATACTACTGATCAGACAGGGCCTTTCACGGTCATCGTGACTTGGTGAGGACATGTGATTCCATGATCTGGTCTTAGCTTTGTAATGTCAGAAACTCTAATTTTTTTTTTTTTTTTTTTTTTTTTTTTTTTTGAGACAGAGTTTCCCTCTTGTTGCCCAGGCTAGAGTGCAATGGTGCAATCTCTGCTCACTGCAACTTCCACCTCCCAGGTGCAAGCAATTTACCTGTCTCAGCCTCCCAAGTAGCTTGGATTACAGGCATGTGCCACCACGCCTGGCTAGTTTTTTTATATTTAGTAGAGACAGGGTTTTACCATGTTAGTTGGGCTCATCAGGAACTCCTAACCTCAGGTGATCCACCCGCCTTGGTCTCCCAAAGTGCTGGGATTACAGGCCTGCACCACCACACCCGACCCAGAAACTCTATTTTATCTGTAGCTTCAAAAATCCTATGTGGGCTAGGCACGATGGCTCACACCTGTAATCCCAGCACTTTGGAAGGCTGAGGTGGGTGGATCACCTGAGGTCAAGAGTTCGAGACCAGCCTGGCCAACATGGTGAAACCCTGTCTCTAAAAATACAAAAATTAGTTGGTCATGGTGGCAGTCACCTGTAATCCCAGCTACTCGGGAGGCTGAGGCAGGAGAATTCACTTGAACCTGGGAGGCAGAAGTTGCAGTGAGCTAAGATTGTGCCACTGCACTTCAGCCTGGGTGACAGAGCAAGACTTTGTCTCAACACCACCCCCCGCCCCACAAAAACCAACCAAACAACAACAGCAACAAAAAAACCCCTATGTTGTGGGGATTATTATCACCCCAGATTTTTATACCTAGCTCACATAAATGAGGAAATTAAGTATAAGACAGGCTAGTTAACTTGCCCAAAATTACAAAAGATAGTAAGTGGAGGAGCCAAGACATGAAATTTCAAGTTCACTGTCCTTCCAGTGTGTGACAAGGACCAGTTTATTCACTTGTTAATGGTTATAGCTTTCTCTGTCAATCCAACAGAACCGTTATCTCACTGAGAACTACATGTCATTCTACTCCCCACTTTCAATTTTATATGTATATATGTGTGTATATATATCTCTTCTAATTATATATATAATCATGTCACTTACTCATTAAATACTTCAGTGTATATTTCCTAATAACAAGACTACATTTTCTTTATAACTGTAGTAATTTATCAAATTCAAGGAATTTAATATTGATACAATACTATTCAGATTTCATTGATTGTCTGAATAATGATTTATATTTTTTACCAGTCCAGGATTCAATTCAGGATCAAACATTGTATTATTTCTTGTTGTCTTAATTTCCTTCCATCTGGAATTTTCAGCTTTTATGTTTCTTCACCTTGACATTTTTGAAAACTACAAACCAGTTTCTCTGTAAAACGTCCTTTAATTTGCATTTAGTTTGTTTGTACATGATAAGATTCAGGTTATGCTTTTTGGCAGGAATACCTCTGAAATAACATTGTGTCCTTTCCTTTGCATCACATCAAAAATTACATTATGCCAGCCCAGCATATCTCAGTATTGATAACATTAGCTTTTATCTTTTGGTTAAGGTGGTGTCCACAAAGTTATTCCACTACCATTTCCCTTTTGTTTGTTAATAAGTAATGTGTGGCAAGGTATTTTGAGACTACATAAATATGCTGTTCCACACTAAACTTTCACTGTGGCATCCGTTAAGTTTTTTCTAAATATACCACTCCTTCTATATTTATTAGTTGAATTTTATATTCTTCTTCATTTCTTTCTTTATACATCCAGTTATTTATATCAGTATGAACTTATGGATTATTATTTTACTTAATGGATTATAACCTGTTAATGTTTATTCTGATGGTTAAATTATGTCAGATTTGGTCAGTGAAAGCCCCTTCAAGCTGACTCCTGATCCTTTGGCTCCTATGTTATTTTAACATGTCCCCTTGATTCTTTGACACTTTCTTTTTGGCATAAATTGTTTCAGACCCTTCTTGCACTTTCTCTCCCTTAGCCATGGAATCAGCCATTTCTTTGAGGATCCCTGGTTCCTCTTAGTGGAGAATGGTAGTATTTTAGAAACTAAGATCTGGATGCCAAATGTGTTTATCTCTATTGGTTTGTCATTACTTCTAGGACCTCTTAGCAAACACATATCTCTTCCTCTCTTTCTCTCTCTCATCAGTTTATATGCATCTAATTCCAGTCCAACTTCACAAGGTACATTCTAGTGTTCTTCTTTTGCACACACTTTTTCCCTCAACAGTCAGAAACCTGATTCTCATTATCTATCTATCTATCTATCTATCTATCTATCTATCTAATCTCTGGTTCAAGTTATCCTCCCACCTCAGGCTCCTGTGTAGCTGGGACTACAGGTGTGCACCACCACACCTGGGTAATTTTTTTATTTGTTTATTTTGTAGAGACAGGGTTTCACCATATCGCCTAGGCTGGTCTTGAATTCCCGTGCTCAAAGAGTACTCCTGCCTTGGCCTCCCAAAGTGCTGTGATCATAGGCATGAGCCGCCGAGCCTGGCCAATACACTTATGTAAGCCTAAAATGTACAGAAGATAGATTCAGAATTGCTAACCTGTACCTCTGAGAAAGCAAACCTAATTAAAATTCAGTATTTATTTATACAATGTTTTGAAGTAAAATTTACATACTGAGAAATATACAATGTTAGGTGTGCAATTCTCTGAGCTTTAACAAATGCATATACCTTGTATCCCACACTCCTATCAAGATACAGTACATTGGCCAGGCACGGTGACTTATGCCTGTAATCCCAGCATTTTGGTAGGCCGAGGTGGGCGGATCGCCTGAGGTCAGGAGTTTGAGACCAGCTTGGCCAACGTGGCGAAACCCCCGTCTCTACTAAAAATACAAAAATTAGCTGGGCATGGTGGCATGCGCCTGTAATCCCAGTTACTTGGGAGGCTGAGGCAGGGAGAATCGCTGGAACCCGGGAGGCAGAGGTTGCAGTGAGCTGAGATTGTGCCATTACACTCCACTCTAGGCAACAGAGCGAGACTCCATCTCAAAAAAAAAAAAAAAAAAAAAAAAGATACAATACATTACCATCACTCTAGAAAGTTCCTATAAGTCTTTTCCTAGTCAGTCACTTCCCCATTCAGAGATAACAACTGTTCTGATTTTTTTTATCATAGATTTGTTTTCCCTGTTCTAAAAAATATGTGTGTGTATATTTATGTATATGAAGTCATATAGTATGTGCTCTTTGTGTCCAGCTTCTTTTGTTCAGCCTAATATATGTGAGATACATTCATGTTGTTGTATACATTAGTAGTTTGTTTCTTTTTGTTGTAAAGTAGTACTTTGTTTTTTGGATGTGACACAGTTTATCCTTTATACTATAAGTGGATACATGGGTTTTAAAATTTTGGCTATTATAAATAAAGAAGGTATATACATTTTTGTACATGACTTTCTGTGGGCACATGTTTTCATTTATTTTGGTCAAATACCTACTAGTTGAATTGCTGGGTCCTAATAAGAGAAACTTCTGTTTATTTTTGTTTATTTATTTTTATTTTTATTTATTTATTTTTGAGATGGAGTCTTACTCTGTCGCCCCAGGCTGGAATGCAGCGGTGCGATCTCTGCTCACTGCAACCTCTGCCTCCCAAGTTCAAGTGATTCTCCTGCCTTAGCCTCCCGAGTAGCTGGGACTACAGGCACCTGCCACCATGCCTGGCTAATTTTTGTATTTTTAGTAGAGGCGGGGTTTCACTATGTTGGCCAAACTGGTCTTGAACTCCTGACCTCAGGTGATCTGCCCACCTCGGCCTCCCAAAGTGCTGGGATTACAGGCGTGAGCTACCGCGCCCAGCCTTATTTATTTATTTTGAGACGGAGTCTTGCTCTGTCACCCCGGCTGGAGTGCAGTGGCTCGGTCTCAGCTTACTACAACCTCTGCCTCCCAAGTTCAAGCGATTCTCCAGCTTCAGCCTCCCTCCCAAGTAGCTGGGATTACAGGTGCGCACCACCACGCCCAGCTAATTTTTGTGTTTTTCATGGAGCAGGGGTTTCACCATGTTTGCTAGGCTGGCTCCAACTCCTGACCTCAGATGATCTTCCCACCTTGACCTCCCAAAGTGCTGGGATTACAAGTATGAGCCACCGCGCCTGACCATATGTTTAACTTTATTAGAACTGCTAAACTTTTTTTCCCAAGTAGGAGTACTGTATTATATTGGATGCTTTTAGTGTTTTTAATGTTTATTCATTCTAATGTGTATGCAGTAGTAATTCCCAGCCAGTACAATAATGCAAGAAAAGATATACAAAGCATAAAAATTAGACAGAATGAAGTAGAATTTTCTCTAATCACAGATGATATGATTTTGTACATAGGAAATCATGAATTTTTAAAACACCTACTAAAACTAATAAATGAATTTAGCAAGGTTTCCAGGTACAAGGTCAATATATCTAACTTAGTTATATATCTCTATGCTAGCAACAAACAATTGGAAAATTAAAATTAAAGTTTAACTTATATTACCGGGCGCAGTGGCTCACACCTGTAATCCCAGCACTTTGGGAGGCCGAGGCGGGTGGATCATCTGAGGTCAGGAGTTTGAGACCAGGCTGACCAACATGGCGAAACTCCATCTCTACTAAAAAAAAAAAAAAAAATACAAAATTAGCTGGGCGTTGTGGTGGGCACCTGTAATCCCAATTACTTGGGAGGCTGAGGCAGGAAAACCGCTTGAACCTGGGAGGCGGAGGTTGCAGTGAGCTGAGATCCTGCCATTGCACTCAAGCCTGGACAACAAGTGCGAAACTCCGTCTCAAAAAAAAAGACAAAAACAGTTTGGCCAGGCCTGGTGGCTCATACCTCTAATCCCAGTACTTTGGGAGGCAGAGGCGAGTGGATCATGAGGTCAGGAGTTCAAGACCACCCTGGCCAATATGGTGAAACTCCATTTCTACTAAAATTACAAAACTTAGCCAGGCGCAGTGGTGCACACCTGCAGTCCCAGCTACTCAGGAGGCTGAGGCAGAAGAACTGCTTGAACCCAGGAGGCGGAGGTTGCAGTGAGCCGAGATCATGCCAGTGCACTCCAGTCTAGGCGACAGAGCGAGACTCTGTCTCAAAAAAAAAAAGTTTAACTTACATTGTACACAAAAATAAAGATGTTTAATTGGCTAGATTTTGTTTTGTTTTTGTTTTTGTTTTTGTTTTTGTTTTGAGATGGAGTTTCACTCTTGCTGCCTAGGCTGGAGTGCAATGACATAATCTTGGCTCACTGCAACCTCTGCCTCTCAGGTTCAAGTGATTCTCCTGCCTCAGCCTCCCAAGTAGCTGGGATTACAGGCATGCGCCACCATGCCCAGCTAATTTTTTGTAATTAGTAGAGATGGGGTTTCACCATGTTGTTCAGGCTGGTCTGGAACTCCTGATCTCAGGTGATCCACCCACCTTAGCATCCCAAAGTGCTGGAATTACAGGCATGAGCCACCACGACTGGCCAAGTTTTGTTTTGTTTTGTTTTGAGACAGAGTCTCTTTCTGTCACCCAGGCTGGCATGCAGTGGCACAACCTCGGCTCACTGCAACCTCTGCCTCCTAGGTTCAAGCAATTCTTGTGCCTCAGCCTCCTGAGTAGCTGGATTACAGACAAAAATAAAATTTTATGGAATCAACAAAAGTTGAATATGACCTCTACACTGAAAACTACAAAACTTTGCTGAGAGAAATTAAAGAAGACCTACATAAATGGGGATACAGTACATGTTTATTGATTGGAAGACTCAAAAAGTGTTAAGGTGCCACTTATCACCAAATTGATCCACAGATTAAATTCAATCCTAATCAAAATCACAGTAGGCTATTTAAAAATAGAAATTGACAACCTGGGTCAGGCACGGTGGTGCATGCCTGTAATCCTAACACTTTGGGAGACCGAAGCAGGAGCACTACTTGAGCCCAGGAGTTTGAAACCAGCTTGGGCAACATAGCAAGACCCTGTCTTTATAAAAAATAAAAAGTTAGCTGGGTATGGTGGTGCGTGCTACTTAGGAGGCTGAGGTGGGAGGACTGCTTGAGCCCAAAAGGTCGAGGCTGCAGTGAGCTATAATCTCTCCACTGCACTCAGCCTGGGTGACAGAGTGAGACCCTGTCTCAAAAATAAAATAAAAAAAAGTTGACAAGCTGATTTTTAAAATTATATGAAAGTGAAAATAAAAAAAAGTTGACAAGCTGATTTTTAAAATTATATGAAAGTGCAAAAGACCTAGCATAGCCAAAACAACCCCGAAAAAATAAGAACAAACTTGGAGGTCTTACAATACCTGGCTTCAAGACTTCCCATTATATAAAGCTACTGTAATCAAGATAGTGTAATACTGGAATAGGAATAGATAAATTGATACATTGAACTGAATAGAGAGTCCAGAAATAGAACCACCCTTATATGGGCAATTGATTTGCAACCAAAGTATCAAAGCAATTCAATGGAGGAAAAGAAAGTCTTTTCAACCAGTGATGGTAGAAAAACTGGTTATCTATATGGAGTGAATATATAGTTTGTTTCTTCTTTCTTTTATCCTCTTATGTAACATAGGGTATATTGACTTAATATCATAGTATGTAAATATCATTAACTTTACATGGTAGTATTTAAGTTACAGGCTATCAAGGAGACAGGTAAACATTACCCAAGGACTTTGCATTCTCTTCTGGGGAAAGGGTTGGTGCATTTTCAGTTGTATGCAGAACAGTGTGTAGTATCAGGTGGAAGTATGAACTTGTTATTGTTATTTGGAAGTATGGTTTACGGAGATGCATATGGGTACCAAGCTGACAAGTGATGGACTTATGAGGGTTAACATATCAACTTGGCTGGGCCTCAGTGTCCAGATATTTGGTCAAACATTATTCTGGATATTTCTGTGAAAGTGTTTTTGGATGAGATTAACCTTTACATCAGTGGACTTTGAGTAAAAAGTCCTCCATAATGTGGGTAAGCCTTATCCAATCAGTTAAAGGCCTTAAGAGAACAAAGACTGACCTCTTCCAAACAAAAAGGAATTCTGCCAAACTGATTGTGTTTGGGCTGAAACTACAACTCTTCCCTGAATCTCCAGCCTGCCAGCCTACACTGCAGATTTTGGACTTACCAAGTATCTTAGTCCATTTTGTGTTGCTATGAAAGAACACCTAAGACTAGGTAATTTATTTAAAACAAAACAAAACAAAACAATTTATTTAGCTCACAATTCTGTAGGCTCGGAAGTTCAAAGGCATGGCCCTGGCTTCTGGCAAGGACTTCTGTGCTGTGTCATAATCTGGCAGAAAAGGTCAAAGCGGAAGTAGACACATGCAAAGAGAGAAAACCCAAAGGGCATCCTGGCTTTATAACAACTTACTCTCACAGGAACTAATCCATTCCTGCAAGAACTAATCCAGTCCCACCAGAGTAAGAATTTACTCACTACCTTGAGGATGGTACCAAGACACCCATGAGGGTAAAGCCTCCATATTCCACACACCTCTCATTAGGCCCCACCTCCCAACACCACCACATGGGGAACACATTTCAACATGAGTTTTGGTAGGGACAAACAAACTGTATCCAAACCATAGCATTCCAAGTCTCATAATCACATTAGCCAATTCCCCAAAATAAACCTCTCTGTGTGTGTATGTATACACACCCTGTTAGTTCTTTTTCTCTGGAGAACCCTAATACATTCCCTTACTTCATTCCAGTCACTGCTAAAATGTTCTCGCCATAGGAGCACTTTTCTTGACCAAATTATTTAAAATATCCCCTTACCCATACCCACTCAATACCCAGTTACTCTTCAACTTCTTACCTTGCTTTATTTTCCTTCATGGCATGTATTAGTATCTAAAATTGTGTGTGTGTGTGTTTGTGTGTGTGTGTTTACTGTTTTATTGACTTTACCTCCTTCACTAGAACATTAGCTCAATGAGACAGGAAGTTTTTCTGGCCTGTTTACTAATGTATCCCCAAAACAGTGCCTGCTTCAATAATATCTGCTGAATGATTCAGTAGATTATACATGCACCATATATATTTACACATATATATAAATATATGGCCTACAACCTGTTTTGTAAAGTTCACAGTGTATCATATCTATAGCATAGATATCCTTACATGTCAATACTCATAGATTAACCTTGTTCTTACTGGCTGCATAGTATTCCACTGTGTGAATGAACATACTGGGATTTATTAACCAGTATCCTGTTGATAGTTATATGGACTATTTTTAACTTTCCACTTGGATGTTTTTTAAGTCATAATAAACATCCTTATAAAAATATCTTTACACGCTTTGTGTGATAGATAAATTAATAGAAATGAAATATCTGAGTGAAAATGGCTGTATCAACTTGCATCCTTATAAATTATTTCTATCCTTGCCCACACAATGGCAGATCATTAAATCTGTAGCGACAAGACCTTGAGACTGTATTCCAAGGAACTGAATGCATGTTTCAGGAGAGGGAGTTTCCTTTTCACTAGACTTTTTTCTCATGCAGTTTCTAGCAGAGGTGCACTAACAGAGGGGACTTTCATCTAGAAACCAATAAATAAAAATTAAATATTACAATCATTCAGACAATACTTGGAAGGGTATTGATCCAGAATTTCAACTGTAATTTTATCTGATGGTATGGGACCAGACTGAAACACAGAAGTTGGAGGATATTGTCTATCCGGAAGTTCACTAAAAGGTGGGGTCTCCTCACAGGTCTATGTGACTGCTCCATCTCATTATTTGCTGGCTCCCCTTTCTTTGCCTGCCCCTTGGTTGTGTTCACCAGTTCTTTGGCCTTAGCCCTCTTCTTTTCATGCATTTACTGCTTTCCTAAGTGATCTCACTCATCTTATGGCTTCATGTACAATGGATATACCAGTGACCTCCTAGTCTATATTGCCAATCCAAACTTCCCTCTCTCAGTACCTTACGTCCATCTTCCCGTTGACACCTTCACTTGCATAGCACAGGTATCAGCTAGCCCAAAATTTATCTCATCCATCATCCATCTGACTATCCAAGACAGAAATCCCAGAGTCAGCCCAGGTACTCATCTCCTTACATCCCATAGGTCACCAAATTCTACAGATACTCCATCAACGTTTTACTGTTACTTTCTCCCCTTCTACCTCACTATCTCTGCAGCCTTAATCCTAGGCTTTGTCTCTCCCTTGGCTGAATACTACAACTTCCTAAATGATTTATCATGTCAGCCTTATGTCTTCTGGGATCCATTTTCCACTCTCTGGACAGATGATCTTTCTAGAATTAAATAATATTATGCTGTCCTCATTCTTCAATGGCTCCCCCATTACCTACAGATTGCATTTAAATTCTTGAGTATGGCACCCATGCCCTCCATGATCTGGTGCCTGCTTATGCCTCCAGTCTTGTCTATCACTGAACAATCCATGCAGATCATTCAATCCACTTATAATGAAGTGCCTGCAGTTTCTGGAAAACACAAGCTAGTTTCATATTGTTATGCCTTGTCTGTACTTTCTGTCTGATACAACTTTTCATTTTCCTGGTAAGAAATGTTTCTTTACAGACTCGGTAGGAAAGGTCACCTTACCTTTGGCTCCCTAATTTCACTGTAGAATTGCCAACTCCCTGTTGTAGCAGACACTGTTGGCTGCCTCCCTAAAAGCATTCCCCTTTTTCTTTCCTCTTACCCAACAAGATCCCAATTTTGTTAAGGCTACATGACTCCATGCTCAGGGGACTGACCCAATCTTGGGTCTTCATCCATCTAGGCCAGTGATTGGTTTAGGTATGCACACGGGATACTATCCTAAGCAATGAGACATGAGGAAGGGTCTGCTGGAGAGCTTCTTCAAGGGGCGTCCTCTCTTGAAGAGACATAAAGTAGAGATGGTCCTTTCCTCTATTGGACATTGCAGTTTTGGGATAAGTTGGATTTCCATCACTGCAACTGAAGGAGTATTTTTTTTTTTTTTTTTTTTTTTTTGAGACAGGCTCTTGCCCTGTCGCCCAGGCTGGAGTGCAGTGATGCAATCTCAGCTCACTGCAACCTCTGCCTCCTGGGTTCAAGCAATTCTCATGCCTCAGCATCCTAAGTAGCTGGGCAGATTGCTTGAGCTGAGAGAATTCGAGACTAGCCTGGGCAACAAGGTGAACCCCTGCTCCCCATCCCCCAACAAAAAAATACAAAAAATTAGCTGGGCGTGTTGGCACCTGGCCAAGTGGTGGTTTTCTTTTTTTTTTTTTTTTTTTTTTTTTTTTTTTTTGAGACGGAGTCTCGCGCTGTCACCCAGGCTGGAGTGCAGTGGCCAGATCTCAGCTCACTGCAAGCTCCGCCTCCCGGGTTCACGCCATTCTCCTGCCTCCGCCTCCTGAGTAGCTGGGACTACAGGCGTCCGCCACCTCGGCCGGCTAGTTTTTTGTATTTTGTTTTTTAGTAGAGACGGGGTTTCACCATGTTAACCAGGATGGTCTCGATCTCCTGACCTCGTGATCCGCCCGTCTCGGCCTCCCAAAGTGCTGGGATTACAGGCTTGAGCCACCGCGCCCGGCCCAAGTGGTGGTTTTCAATAGAAAATGTGAAACAGGGCCAGACGAGGAGGCTCATGCCTTTAATCCCAGCACTTTGGGAGGCCGAGGTGGGCAGATCACCTGAAGTCAGGAGTTTGAGACCAGCCTGGCCAACATGGTGAAACCCCATCTTTACTGAAAATACAAAATTAGCTGGGCATGGTGGCACATGCTTGCAATCCCAGCTGCTCTGGAGGCCTAGGCATGAGAATCTCCTGAGCCCAGGAGGCAGAAGTTGCAGTGAGTCAACATCATGCCATTGCACTCCACCCTGAGTGACAAAGCGAGACTCTGTCTCAAAAGCAAACAAATAAACAAACAAACAAATTGTAAAATAGGGCCAGAGAGGGTATGAGACGCTGGAAGAAATGCAGCCTTTGAAGTCATACTACTGAGGTTTCAGCCCCAGTTCTGCCATTTCCTAGTAGCGAGGCCTGTGTGAGCTTCTGAATCTCTCAAATTTTCAGGTTTCTCATTTGTAAAAAGAAGATGGTAATACTTACCTTTTAGAATCATCTAGCACAATGCCTGGCTTATAGGCTCAATAAAGCAGACACTCTTGTTATAAAAATTATTGTACATTAGTAATGAGGCTGCTAAATTTGTTATGTGATAAATGTTTAATTCTGCTAAAGACACGGCAACCAATAATTTCTTTTCTTTTTATTATTAATTTTTTTAGACGGAGTCTCACTCTGTCACCAGGCTGGAGTGCACTGGCGCAATCTCGGCTCACTGCAACCTCCACCTCCCGGGTTCAAGAAATTCTCCTACCTCAGCCTCCTGAGTAGCTGGGACTACAAGTGTGCACCACCATGGCCAGCTAATTTTTGTATTTTTAGTAGAGACAGGGTTTCACCATGTTGGCCAGGATTGTCTCGATCTCTTGACCTTGTGATCCACCCACCTCTGCCTCCCAAAGTGCTGGGATTACAGGCGTGAGCCATCATGCCCGGCCAACCAATAATTTCTTGACTTGTCTTTCTTACAGATTGATATCGCAGAGCTGGGCATGGTGGCTCACACCTGTTATCCCAGCACTTCGGGAGGTGAGGCAGGTGGATCACCTGAGGTCAGGAGTTCAAGACCAGCCTGGATGACATGGTGAAAACCCATCTCTACTAAAAATACAAAAATTAGCCGGGCATGGTGGTGCATGCCTATAATCCCAGCTACTAGGGAGGCCAAGGCAGGAGAATCGCTTGAACCTGGGAGGCAGAGGTTGCAGTGAGCCGAGATCGTGCCACTGCACTTCAGACTGGGCAACAGAGTGAGAGACTCTGTCTCAAAAAAAAAAAAAAAAAAATTGGTATCTCAGGAGACAGAAGAAATAATTCTCGAAACTTATGTTCTAGACTTAGTAGAATACATTTTTCACATGGTTATAGAGATCTTTGCAGAAAGCAACCACATGAGAGACACTGTGGTACAGTAGTAGACTTGGCTTCAAATCCCAGTCACCTATGAGCTATATAATCTTGGACAAGTTACTTAATCTTTCTGAGCCTCAATTTCATCATCTGTAAGATGTGAATAATATCTGTCATATAGGATGATTGTCAGGATTAGAACTAATCTATGAAACATTACTGACATGTATTAGGCACTCAATAAGTAGCACCTATTTTCATTATTACTATGGAAAGAATGGTAGATTTTACAAAGTAGAATAAAAAATTAGATATGATCCCAAGACTGAGACTCTAAAAGAGGTAGACAGCTTTTTAAAAATTTATCAGAAAAATATATTTACGGCCGGGCGCGGTGGCTCACGCCTGTAATCCCAGCACTTTGGAAGGCCGAGGCGGGTGGATCACAAGGTCAGGAGATCGAGACCATGGTGAAACCCCGTCTCTACTAAAAATAGAAAAAATTAGCCGGGCGCAGTGGCGGGCGCCTGTAGTCCCAGCTACTCGGGAGGCTGAGGCAGGAGAATGGCGTGAACCCGGGAGGCGGAGCTTGCAGTGAGCCGAGATTGCGCCACTGCACTCCAGCTTGGGCGACAGAGCAAGACTCCGTCTCAAAAAAAAAAAAAAAAAAAAGAAAAATATATTTACTTGACTCATAGCATTGCCCGTATTGTGGTGCTAAGTACACATTTGGCACAACTTACCTCTTTCTTCTCAACCTTCCTTTGCTTACCTCTGGGACTGCAAGTGATTCTAATGATTAAAAAAATGGTATGGGAAGAAAGTATTAGTGCTATAAAGAAGTTCTCTGATTAGCTAAAATTGTAAAAGGTTGAGAAACAAACATAGCACCAACTTGTCCAGGTTTTGAGAGTTCAGCTCAGTTGCTGTATTAAGCACATTATACAGATTATATTCTTCAATCCTTTTAGTTTGGGGCCTACAAATTATTAGAAGATGATTGCTATGTGGACATTTGTCATTTTCCTGGTTGCCCAGCCTCCATGTTACCATTATGCATTTGGGAAGCAGGACATTGTGTAAAGCAGGGCCCTGGATCTCATTCATGGAAGCCAAAAGAACTTGGTATCAGTTTTCTCTGATTATGATTCTGGAAAGAAGAGTGAAGAGAAGCAGGCAATGTGTAAAGTTCATTCAGTAAATTTTAGTGAATTTCAGTGGTGGTGACATTCAATATTCAGTACCAGTAACAGCAGCTAGGTCATCTATGGCATCCAGTCCCCAGGACCAGAGCCTGAATGGCAGGGCCAGTGGCATTGCCAGTGTCCAGCAGAAGCATCCTTCCTCTGGCATGGTCTCCTCTGTGGGTCTGGCCACCTGGCCTCCTATGGTGCCTGTCTATATTACTAACCCAGTTCTCTAACCTTTCTACTGATTCTTTCAGCTCCTTAATACTCTTTCAAGAAATTCCTTTTCTGCTTTGGTTAACCAGAATCAGCTTTTGTTGCTTGCAACCATGGACTCTGGCTAGTAGCTAGTCTTTAGGTAATGTGCAACCCTAAAGACTCCAGTGCTGCTTATTTTAGTAAAAATCCCTTAATAAAGTCATGGTCAAATTTGCAACTGGTCTAGGAGTTCTGTGAGGGCTCGCTTTAAGGCCCATACACCTCAGGCAAAAGAAGAAATACCAAGGAAAGGGGCTGTTGTCTCTTGACTCTCAAATATCTGCTGCCCCACCCTTATCCACCTCTTTCTTTGCCTCCTACAACGTCTTCACACTCACTCATCCACCCATTCAACAAACACTTATTCAGCACCTACTATGCACAAGGCATTATGCCAGGCAATAAGAGGAATCTAAAGATCAATAAGCTAACCCTGACAGTATACTTTTGAATTTTGAACTGGCAAATGTATTTTCTTTTCAAAATACATAAAATTTAAAAATGGATCACTCTGTCGAAGGTAGAAGTGAAAGGGAACCCTTTTGATTTGTGTCACTGAGGGCAAGGTGATGTTCATTTCTTTGTAAATGTTCTAGAAATCACATAGATTCCTTTGTTAGAGGTTTCCAGTCAAAAGCAAACCAACAGCTCTCCAGAGGATTGAGAAAATAATGCCCCTTCTAAAGTCAACAAGTAGATTGCTGCTCATCAAGATCCGTGTGACTCAGGTGAAAGATGGTGGAGTTAGTGGCAGTGCGTTAGAAATGCCACTCAAAATAACTGAGTCCTAAAATAGAATCAAATAAACATCAGTTTCAAATGAAAAATATTATCCAGCTTATTTCGGTCTCCTTAAATTGCCAAATAAATACTTGGGATCCTATAATACAGCGGTTGCCCCGGGGAGTGTTGACACTTACATCTAAAACCACAGAATACTCAACACAAGCAAGGAAGATGGGCACACATTAGAAGTGCAAAGTATTCCATCACATACTTCTGAAAAAAAAAATGCAAAGTAAAACATGTAAAGCAGATTATTTCATACATTCAGGAAAAACTGGTCAGGCACATACTTTACAGGAGTGTGAACTGAAGCATTGAGCACTCACAAGACCCTCACCTGGAAACAATCAGGAAGTCTGATCTAGGAATCAGACTCAGCTTTGGGGTCAGCTCTTCACTTCCCAGCTGACTTTGGACAAGCCACTTAGCCACTCTAGGACTCGGTTAGTTTCTTTATCAGTAGGTTAGAGTAGACAAAATATCAGCATTGAAGGGAACCTTAGCGATCACCTTAATCAATTTTTAACTTGCACCTGACTTTTCTTTGAAGCATCCCTAACAAGCTTCTCTACTTGAAATGTTTACTTTTAGTGACAGGATATGCTCTCCAGGCAACTGACGTTATTATTATTATGATTTTTGGGACAGTCTCGCTCTGTCGCCCAGGCTGGAGTGCAGTGGTGCAATCTTGGCTCACTGCAAGTGAAGCTTGCACTCCGTCTCCAGTGTTCAAGCAATTCTTATGTCTCAGCCTTCCGAGTAGCTGGGATTACAGGTGCCCACCACCATGCCCAGCTAATTTTTGTATTTTTAGTAGAGATGGAGCTTCAACATGTTGGCCAGGTTGGCCTCGAACGCCTGACCTCAAGTGATCTACCTTCTTTGGCCTCCCAAAGTGCTGGGATTACAGGGGTGAACCACCGTCCCCCGCCAACTGATGTGATTTTTGAAATACTCTAATTGTTAGAAAAGTTCTTCCTTACATATTAAATTGCAATGCATCTCCTTATAGTTTTCTGCATCCTGGAGGCCTCTAAGGTCATGTAGGTTAGGTCTAATCCATAGGACTACTTTTTTGAAAAGTCCTCAACTTCCCCTTCTCTTACTTTTCTTTTTTTTTCTTTTCTTTTCTTTTCTTTTCTTTTTTTTTTTTGATGGAGTCTTGCTCTGTGGCCAAGCTGGAGTCCAGTGGCGCGATCTTGGCTCACTGTAACCTTTGCCTCCAGGGTTCAAGTGAGTCTCCTGCCTCAGCCTCCCAAGCTGCTGGGATTACAGGTGTGCACCACCACGCCCAGCTAATTTTTGTATTTTTAGTAGAGATGTGATTTCACTATGTTGGCCAGGATGGTCTCCATCTCTTGACCTCGTGATCTGCCCACCTCGGCTTCTCAAAGTCCTGGGATTACAGCCGTGAGTCACCGTGCCCGGCACCTTTGCTTTTTCTCTTCTGCAAGCTAAACCACCCCTCTCCCCTTCAGTTGCCCTCATCTGTCACATTCAAGAGAAGACACTATTCTTGTTTTCATGTTTTATGGGTGTAGAGTGGTGGTTAAGCACCCTGAACCCTCAGGTAGTCTGAATTCGAATACTGACCCTGTCACTTAGTAGTTGTGTGTCATGGGCAAGTTATTTTCACCTCTGTAGCTCAAGTTTCTCTCTCTTGAAAATGAGGATAATAATGATACCCATCTCTTGGAGAAGTTGTGAATGAGATAATTGAGACAGTACAAGTAAAACATTTAGTATAGTGCCTGGCCCTTAGCAAGCAATACGACTACTACCAGCAGTAATAATAAATAATAAGCCCTAAATTAAGCCCTAAAAATGAAAATAAGAATAAAAGAACTGGCAGAATGAGAAAAGCTAATCTAGTCCATTCCTGACGCTACAAACAAGGTTTGGTTGCCCCGATATGAAAGTTTACATGCGTTTCATAGCAACTATCACTTTCAATGGTGGATTTAGTGTCTAGGACAAGAGCCCAAGAAGGCCAGGACTTTGTCTATCGTGTTAACTGTTGAGTTCTCTGTGCCCAGAACAGTGTCTTGCTCCCAGTAGAGTGAAAGAATGGACCAACACCGTCATGTCATGTAAGAGACTGGCCGACCTGGCTAAGGTTGTGCAGGGCTCCCAGGAGAGCTGGGGCACGAACCAAGGGCTCCTCGGCAGCCAACACTCAGAATTAAATCGAGGCCCAGCCCTAAAGTTCGGTGATTCCGGCAGGAGCACAGGTATCCAATAATATCGGCGTCAGCATTCCCACCGGGTGGCCTAAATGCCGGCTCCTGTTTTCGGGATGAGGGGCCAGCGGAGAAGGTGGCTTAACGAGAGGCCGCGGGAGGTTGGGTGCCGGCACGTAGCTAAACTCCGCCTGCAATGCTTCGGGTTGGCTGCCAGCCAGGGCACGGTTCCGATCCGGCCGGGACTGACTCCGGGAGCAGCGAACGGAAAACAACCTGGCTCCAGAAAGACAATTAACAAAGGCTGGGGACCAGCCACCCCCTCGCGGCGCACGCACGCAGGCAGCAGCGTGGGCATAGCTGCGCCCGCCAGCGCCCTCGGTGGGCAGAGCCGCGCGAAGCGGCGCGGTTGCGGGTAGCTGGGCGACGCACCCCTCCCGCCCCAGCTGCTCTGTCTCCCGGGCGGCCAAGCTCCGTGTGTGAGCGCCGGCAGGCACCTTGCGCGCGCGGGTGAGTCCGCCGGGCGACTGGGGCCTGGTCAAGCAGGATGGGGCTGGGGAGGGGTGCAGGAAACAGCTGCTGGTAGGATCAGAAAAGGGAGATGGGTCAGAGAAAGGCAGGATGCGACGACCTCCTGGGTCCCAACTTGCTTGGTAACTAGCTTTGTGTCTTGAGCCTTATGGGAATGTAAGCCACCTGGTCCATGTGGCCTACCTTAGTCGTTTTACAGGTGGGAAACTGAGGCCCAGGGAGGTAAGCTGGCCAGGAAAAACATTATTATTCTTTGTTCCTGTTTCTCTCTGCCTTCTTCCGTGCGGGATTTGAGACAGCTTTCAGTAAGAATGCATACATTGTAACAGTGGAAAACTACAAACAATGGTAAAGAATCCTTGCCAAGCAAAATATAATTTTGAATAGACAGTCAAGGCCAGGAAAAAAGAGAACAGAAATCCGTGATCCATAGGTGAGGTGACTTGGCTAAGGTCCCTCAGAAAAGTGGTGACAAAGCTGGGACTAGAAGTCAGAACATCCGGCTTCTGAACGCCAGAAACTTACAGTGGGGAAGCGGACAGCCTGCCCAGGCACTGGTTCTTAACCTTCTGGGGGTCCCTGACCCCTTAGAGATCTGTGTCCACTCCCCGTAGAAGGGTTCACAGAAGGCCTTGTACGCAGTTTGAGATTTGACATGAATTCCTGCAGGCTGGCACCCAGGCACGGTGGTTTCAGAGCACTTTCTTTGCTCCTTTGAAGGGAGGCAGCTGGTGGAGGAGTACTTGCCGTGCGTCCAGACAGCTAGCTGTGTGATCCAGGAAGCAAAGTTTAACCTCTTCAAGGCACAGTTTTACGTGTAGACTGGGGATAAGAGTATCTGCTTCATCCTCCAGGTTATTGTCAGACTTAAGAATGAAAGTAAAGGCCAGTGCCTGACATAATATATGCTCAATAAAAGTGCTGAAGATTATGGGGTGACTATAGTTTACAATAATCTGTTGTATATTTCAAAATAGCTAGAAGAGAATAATTTGAATGGTTCTAGCATAAAGAAAAGACAAATATTTAAAGTGATAGCTATCCCAAGTACACTGATTTGATCTTTATAAATATATTAAAGTATCACAGGTACCCTGAAACTATGTACATCTGTTATTAATTATTATTTATGCATTAATTTTTAAAAAAGTGATGACACACAAAACCCAGTGAATCAAAACTGTGCTAGTTAGGAAAGGGTGATGACCTGGAAGAAATTGGGTTGTATCTGAAATAAAATACAATTAAAAAAATTATAAACATGAAAAAGTAAAGTCAGCCCTATTATGACTTGTAGACCACACCACATACCTTCGTGATGGTATCCTAAATAAGGGTGCGGCAAGACACTACCCTCAATATTTGACTCCAAGTCAAAAGCTGAAAGTAGAAACTACCAGATACTGTAACAAGGAGTGTTTATTGGGCTTCACTGGCCTCTTTCAAATGGGGTCAACACCTATAGAGTTTTGTTTTGTTTTGTTTTGTTTTTAGACGGAGTCTCGCTCTGTCTCCCAGGCTGGAGTGCAATGGCATGATCTTGGCTCACTGCAAACTCCACCTCCCAGGTTCAAGCAGTTCTCCTGCCTCAGCCTCCCAAGTAGCTGGGACTACAGGCACACGCCACTACGCCTGGTTAATTTTTTGTATTTTAGTAGAGACGAGATTTCACCGTGTTGCCCTGGCTGGTTGCAAACTCCTGAGCTCAGGCAATCCACCCACCTTGGCCTCCCAAAGTGCTGGGATTACAGGCGTGAGCCACAGTGCCTGGCCTATAGAGTTTGTTTTTAAATGAGAAGAAAGAGGACGTAAACTGGGACCTGAGCAGCACCCACCCTTGCCCAGCAATAGAGCCTCAGCTGAATTTCTGCCAGGGAATAGGAATTGCTGGCAGTTGGCTCACATCCCTCTTGGATCAGCAGATCACTGTGGTAAACAGTGCCTTGGTTGATTCTGCCCTAGATCAAATAAATGGCTTTTTATTTAACTAATGAGGTAGGGAATGTGTTTTCGTGTGCTGTAACAGAAGCAAAATGGCCTTTGTAGAGCTTGACGGTCCAAAGCCTATTGCTTGTTTATTGATAGGCTAAATAATTTGTTTATTTATTTGTTTATTTCGAGACAGGGCCTCCTTGCTCTGTCACCCAGGCTGAGTGCAGTGGTGCAGTCACAGCTCACTGCAGCCTCAACCGCCCAGGTTCAAGCAATCCTCCTGCCTCAGCCTTCTGAGTAGCTGGGACTACAGGCATATGCCACCATACCTGGCTAATTTTTTACATTTTGTAGACACAGGGTCTTGCTATATTGCCCACGCTGGTCATGAACTCCTGGATGCCAGTGATCCACCTCAGCCTCCCAAAGTGCTGGGATTACAGGTGCAAGCCACTGCACCCAGAGAATTTTATAATTCAAATAATTGTTATTATTTTCTTAATTCCCTAATACTGGAAGGCTCGAGAACTTTAAATCTATGGATCCAAACTTGTGATGACAGAGCCTGGGCAGGCCCACTTATCTATAAAAATGACTGCTTTAAAAAAGATACTGTGTTGTCTCCCTCCTCTTTTGAAAGAACTTTTTAGACCTTCCAAACAGAGCTGGGGAAATAAGGCTAAGGACAAATAGTTGCTATTTGATTTGAGTTAAGACACATGTCCTCTCCATGTATTTATAAAGGGGAGGTTTTCCTCCAAGAAGGAAAGAGAGAGAATGTGTATGGGCCAAGGGGATGTCTGTTGCTCTCTTTCCGCCTCAATTGCAATCATTTATTTCTCAACACAGAGAATTCCTTTTCTGTAAGCACAGTGACTTGGAAAATTCCTTCCCTTCTTGGCTCTGTGGCTCTATTTTGTTTCACAGTAGTTTCTAAAATATTAGAATGTTTTTTCTAATTTGACTATGAACTCTTCTTTATATGTTTCTTTTTCTTTCTTTTTTTTTTGAGATGGAGTCTTGCTCTGTTGCGCAGACTGGAGTGCAATGGCATGATCTCTGCTCGTAATAACCTCCACCTCCTGGGTTCAAATGATTCTCCTGCCTCAGCCTCCTGAGTAGCTGGGATTGTAGCTGGGATTACAGGCATGTGCCACCACATCTGGCTAATTTTTGTATTTTTAGTAGAGACAGGGTTTCACCATGTTGGCCAGGCTGGTCTTGAACTCCTGATCTCAGGTGATCTGCCTGCCTTGGCCTCCCAAAGTGCTGGGATTACAGGCATGAGCCACCATGCCTGGTCTTCTTTACATGTTTCTATATTGTTTACCTAGATATATAATGAGCAAGAGCCTCTTTCATTGTTTAAACAATTTTTTTAAAATGTTGTCCAAAGAATATATATGGGTGGCAAATAACCACTTGAAAAGATATTCAAGATCATTACTCATTAGGGAAATGCACATTAAAACCACAGTGAAATATCACTTCATAACTATTAGGATGGATACAATGAAAAGATTGGCTCTACCAAATGTTGACCAGAAGGTAGAGGAACTGGAACTCTTATGTACCACTGGTTGCAATGTAAAATGGTATAACCACTTTAAAAAAGACCTTAAATACAGGCTTAACTTATAAAGTTAAATATACACTTATCATGTTATCCAGAAACTTCACTCGTAGGTCCAGCTTTATTGTAGTAGTGAAACAGGAAACAAACAGGTGTTTATTCAGTGTATGAAGAGACAAATTGTGGTATATCCGTATAACAGAATTTTGCTAAGCAATGGAAAGTAATGATATATTGATACATGCTTCCATGTGAATGGTTCTCAAAATAATTTTTCTGAGAGAAAGAAGCCCCAGGCAAAAAACACCACAGTGTGTACTACTACATAGTACATACTGTATTATTTATTTAGAGATGGAGTCTTGCTCTGTTGCCCAGGCTGGAGTACAGTGGCGTGATCTCGGCTCACTACAACCTCCACCCCATGGGTTCTAGCGAGTCTCCTGCCTCAGCCTCCCAAGTAGCTGGGGTTACAGGCGTGTGCCACTATGCCCAGCTAATTTTTGTATTTTTAGTAGAGACAGGGTTTCACCATGTTGACCTGGCTGGTCTCGAACTCCTGACCTCAAGTGATCCCCTTGCCTTGGCCTTCCAAAGTGCTGGAATTACAAGTGTGAGCCACTGTGCCTGGCCTGTATTTTTCATTTTATATAAAATTCAAAGGGAGTTGATATTCCATACCTGACCTCAAACTTTTTGATGGCTTGCAAGAAGAACCAAGAGTCATGTACAATCATATCAGTCTAACTCCAGTTGCAACAATGTCATTGACAATATGATCTTTATTCTGCCAGTGTTTGCCCATGTCATTCATTCATTAATTCAATTAATTGAGCACCAACTATATGCTAGATCTACAGTGAACACTAGGTAATGCACATGATCCCTGCCCTCATGGAGTTTACATTATATTGAATGAAACTCTGAGTAATAAAACGAATAGAATAAACAAAACAATTATCACGGGAAAGGAGTGGTTCTTTGAAGGATGATGAAAGTCAGGGGTAGACTTGTCTGGGTTTCAAGCAGAGAAGTAAAGTGACCAATTTCATGTTTTTTTGTTTTTTGTTTTTGTTTTTGAAATGGAGTCTTGCTCTGTTGCTCAGGCTGTGCAGTGGCACTATCTCAGCTCACTACAACTTCCGCCTCCCAGGTTCAAGTGATTCTCCTGCCTCAGCCTCCCGAACTGGGACTATAGGCATGCACCACCATGCCTGGCTAATTTTTTTCTTTAATCTTCAGTAGAGATGGGTTTTTGCCGGTGTTGGCCAGGTTGGTCTCAAACTCCGGACCTCAGGTGATCTGCCCACCTCGGCCTCCCAAAGTGCCGGGATTACAGGTGTGATCCACCATGCCCGGCCCAATTTTATGTTTTTGAAAGACCACACCACTCTGATGCTGTGTATCCAGTCAGGAAGCTGTTGTACCAGTCCAGGAGAAAGGTGGTGGAGGTTTAGACCCAGATGGTCTCAGAGATGGAAAGAACAAATTAGTAGACACCTTTAATAAAACAAAACAGAGCCCAGAGGTGGACACTGATCAACACTCTTTAAATTTAGTAGTTTTATCAGATTTTAGTCCTTATTACTGTCCTGTCTCTGCCCTCTATGCCAGCCTCCACCACTCCCTCTTATTCCATATGTATAAGTATGTCACAAGAGACTGACAACACCTTCCTGGATCAGATACACTGGACTACAGCATTCCTTTGATCTACTGATCTAGTTGACTGTCAGTAAGAGAATGAGGAAACTCTGGCATGACCAGTGTTTATTAAATTAACCTATGCTGACTCCAAGTGATCTCTGTTTCCCTTTCTAAGGGCTAATGAACTGTTTGTTTTAATCAAGTGGCAGAAATCCAGCTCCGAGTGGCTTAGGCAAAAGGAGGATGAGGAATAAAAATGTATTGGCTCATATGAAAGAGGGAATCTGTCTCTATCATGGCTGAAATGAATCATGCCATCATTTCAGTCTCTCTCTCAGTCTCTCAGTTCTATTTTTGTGGTATTAGCGTTATTCTCAGTAAGGCTCTGATATATAGTTCTTATTATGACGATTAGCTGTTCATGGCACCTGCTTAAATATTATGCATCTAGATCAGCCACGTTCTTTAGACAACTTCATACATCTGATCAATGGTAATGCTACCCTTTCCAGTAATAGAAGCACAAAACCATGGCTGCTATAATTGAGAGTTTACCATGTATCAAGCACTCTATTAAATATTTTACTTGAATTATCTTAAGAAATCTTATAACAACCCAGTAAGAAAGGTTATGTAAAAATCCTAGGAAAGCCAGCTAATGAATTGCAGAATCAGCATTTGAAATGAGGTTTTTCTGGCTCCAGGGCCTGGGCTCCTAACCTTCACCGTACCTCTCACACTCAATCTTTAGGACTAAGAAGAGGAAAACACTGCCACCAAATAGTGTGCGTCTCTCTTACTTTTTCTGAACATCAGTCTTAAAATATGCTTGGCAGTGATAGTAGGGATGGGACTTCAGAAGTTATCCTTCTAATTTTGTTGATTCCAGCTCTTTCGGGGGTTTTAGAGTTCTGGAAGCTCTTTGTACAGGATCCTCCCTTCTGACTATGATTTCTATCTTTATAAACCACACTCAGTAGCCAGGGTCCCTATGTGCACATTCTTGTTTCTGTAGGTATTCCCTCCCTTTATTTATTTATTTTTTTGGAGACAAAGTCTCACTCTGTCGCCCAGGCTGGAATGCAGTGACATGATCTCGCTCACTGCAACCTCTGCCTCCTGGGTTCAAGCGATTCTCCTGCCTCAGCCTCCTGAGTAGCTGGGATTACAGGCGTGTGCCACCATGCCCGGCTAATTTTTATATTGTTAGTAGAGACAGGGTTTCACCATGTTGGTCAGGCTGGTCTTGAACTCCTGACCCTGTGATCCACCCGCCTTGGCCTCCCAAAGTGCTGGGATTACAGGCGTGAGCCACCACGCCCGGCCTGTTTTGTTTTGTTGTTGTTGTTGTTGTTTGCAGTTGTCGTTTGTTTTTTGAGACAGAGTCTTGCTCTGTCACCCAGACCGGAGTGCAATGGCGTGATCTCAGCTCACAGCAACCTCTGCGTCCAAACTTCAAGCAATTCTTGTGTCTCAGCCACCCAAGTAGCTGAGATTACAGGTGTGTACTACCATGCCTGGCTAAGTTTTTGTATTTTTTAGTAGAGATGGGGTTTTGCCATGTTGGCCAAGCTGGTCTTGAACTCCTGGCCTCATGTGATCTGCCCGCCTGACCTTCCAAAGTGCTGGGATTATGGGCATGAGCCACCATGCCTGGCCCCTTTATTCTTCAACAAGGTCCTTTGCTCTCATGATGTCTGAACTTCACCTTTGACAGCTTTCTATGAATCATTTCTGGAGTCTGAGACCAGATGGTTTTCCTTTTTTTCCCCTTCCTTAAATGTTTAAATTGGCTCCTCCCGGGAGTAAGAAAGGGAAAGAAAAAAAAATTTTTTTTTTAAATATAAAATGGCTCCCCTTTAAAGCCTTGGGTAGGCAGCTGATGGATCCTCAACTTTCCCTGCCCTGACATTTTATCTTCTGAAAGAACTTTTAAATGATAGTTTCACTTTCTCCAGCGATCTGCTTAGTTCCATTTTTCCATTCAGTTCCTCCAATTGGTCAAAACTAGGCCAGGCTCAGTGGCTCATGCCTGTTATCCCAGTGCATTGGGAGGCCAAGAGGAGAGGATCACTTGAGTCTAGGAAGAGACCAGCCTCAGAAACAAGTGAGACCCTGTCTCTACAAAAAATTAGAAAATTAGCTGGGCATGGTGGCACATGTCTGTAGTCCCCGCTATGTGGGAGGATTGCTTGAGCCCAGGATTGCATCACTGTACTCCAGCCCTGGGTGACAGAGTGAGATCCTGTCTCTTAAAAAAAAAGGTTTGGAGTATCGTTTCCTCTTGTTACTTCTTCTCTCTTGAAAGGAATTAAATAATCAGGATGTCCATATCATTTTTTAAAAGTTTTATTATGTTTTTAATTGACATATAATGTTTTATTAATTAATTAATTTATAAGACAGGGTCTCACTCTGTTGTCCAGGCTGGAGCGCAATGGTATGATCACTGCCCACCATAGCCTCAACTTCTGGAGTTCAAGCGATCTTCCCACCTCAGCATCCCAAGTAGCTGGGACTACAGGCATGCACCACCATGCCTGGCTGATTTTCTTTTTCTTTTTTTTTTTTTTTTTGAGACAGAGTTTCCCTCTTGCTGCCCAGGCTGGAGTGCAGTGGCAAGATCTCAGCTTGCTGCAACCTCTACCTCCCAGGTTCAAGTGATTCTCCTACTTCAGCCTCCCAAGTAGCTGGGATTACAGGAACTCACCATCACGCCCGACTAATTTTTGTATTTTTAGTAGAGACAGAGTTTCACCATGTTGGCCAGGCTAGTCTCGAACTCCTGAGCTTGGGTGATCCTCCCGTCTTGGCCTCCCAAAGTGCTGGGATTACAGGTGTGAGCCACCACGCCCGGCCGCCTGGCTAATTTAATTTTTTTTTTTTTAGTGGAGGTGGGGTGTCACTGTGTTTCCCAGGCTGGTCTCCACCTCCTGAGCTCAAGCAGTCCTCCCACCTTAGCCTCACAAACTGTTGGGATTACAGGTGTGATCCACTGTGCCCAACCTACGTCATGTTTTAATTTAAATAGTTTCTCTGCTTTTAGTGGAGTGAAACCTGGAACAAATAACCAGATATTTTAAATACCGTATCCTAATTGTAGACCCACTTTTTCCTGATCTTTGTATTTCTGGAATCCTGCAAAATGCTTGTCATGTAGTAGCTGCTCCAAATACTTGTTGAATGAATGTGTGAATGCCCAAATCCCTCTGTGCCAGTGTGAACAGAAGAGAGAGAAGAGAATTAACTCAGTTTTATTCTATTCTAGAGTCAGAAGCAGCAGCTTGCTGCAGAAGTATTAACTGCAGATCATTCAACTTTTTTTTTTTTTTTTTTTTTGAGCCTGTAGCCCAGGCTGGAGTGCAGTGACACAATCTTCGCTCACAGCAATCTCCACCTCCCAGGTTCAAGTAATTCTCCTACCTCAGCCCCCTGAGTGGCTGGGATTACACCACCATGCCTGGCTAATTGTTGTATTTTTAGTAGAGATGGGGTTTCACCATGTTGGTCAGGCTGGTCTCAAACTCCTGACCTCAAGATCCACCCACCTTGGCCTCCCAAAGTGTTGGGATTACAGGTGTGAGGCACCACGTCTGGCCTGGCTATTTTATTCTTGTTGCCCAGGCTGGAGTGCAGTGGTGTTATCTTGGCTCTTGGCTTACTGCAACCTCTGCCTCCCAGGTGGAGAATGGCTCCCACCTCAGACTCCAGAGTAGCTGGGACTGCAGATGTGTACCACCATACCCGGCTAATTTTTTTTTGTATTTTTTATAGAGGTGGGGTTTCTCCATGTTGCCCAGTATGATCTCAAACTTCTGAGCTAAAGTGATCCTCCTGCTTCGTCCTCCCAAAGTTTTGGGGTTATGGTTGTGTTCTGTAATTTAATTGAGGTGGTGGCTACACAAATCTACACGTAATAAAATGGAATAGAACAATCAAACACAAACATGTGTTATACCAATGCCCATTTCCTGGTTTTGATGTTGTGCTATATTTAAATAAGATGTAACCACTGGGGAAACATGGGTGAATGGTACAGAAGACCTCTTTTAGTTCTTTTTTTCTTTTTTGAGACAGTGTCTCTCTCTGATGCCCAGGCTGCAGTAGCACAATCATGGCCATGCCGTGCATGGCTCTCTGTGGCCTCAACCTCCTGGGCTCAAAACAATCCTCTTGCCTTAGCCTCCTGAGGAGCTAGGACCTTTGTATTCCATGTCAAAAAAAAAAAAAAAAAAAAAAAAGTTGAATGTTCTAGAGTTAATACTTCTTCAGCAAGCTACTGCATCTGCCCAGGCTGGTCTCAAACTCCTGAGCTCAGTCAGTCCCCCCACCTTGGCCTCCCAAAGTGTGAGGATTACAGGCGTGAGCCGCCGTGCTCGGCCAGCCTTTGTCTTTTTTTAAGAGATGGGGTCTCTCTCTGTTGCCCAGGCTGGAGTGCAGTAGTGGCTTCATAGCTCATTGCAGCCTTGAACTCCTGGACTCAAGTGATCCTCCCTCCTCAGCTTCCTGAGTAGCTGGAATGATAGTTGTGAGACCATTTGCCTGGCTTCTCCCAGGCTTTTAAGTTGCATTTGTCCTGAGACTATTTCTAAGATATTGGATAACTTAAGCTATACAGACAGTCCCCGACTTATGATGATTCAACTTTATGAATTTTTGACTGTAAAATGGTGCAAAAGTGATACACATTCAATAGAAACCGTACTTTGAGTACCCATGCAACTATTCTATGTTTCACTTTCAATACTGTATTCAATTAATTACTCTAGATATTGAACACTTTGTTATAAAACAGATTTTTGTATTAGATGATTTTGGGCAACTGTAGGCTAACGTAAGTGTTCTAAGTACGTTTGAAGTAATCTAGGCTAAGCTATGATGTTCACGAGGCGTCAGGTATATTCTATGCATTTTTTACTTATATAATTTTCAACTTATAATGGGTTTATCAGGACATAACCTCATTGTAAGTTGAAGAGCATCTGTATAATATTTTGCTTTTAAATTTTTATTTTGAAATAATTCTAGATCAAGGTGAGGTTGCAGCAATAGCACAGGGAGGTCCTCTGTACTGTTCATACTGTTCACCCATGTTTCCCCAATGGTTACATCTTATTTAAATATAGCACAACATCAAAACCAGGAAATGGGCATTGGTATAATATGTGTGTTTGTGTTTGATTGTTCTATTCCATTTTATCATGTGTAGATTTGTGTAATCACCACCTCAATTAAATTACAGAATATTCTGTTGTAGGCAATAGCACTGTCACCACAAAGTTCTCTCTGTTGCTGTTCTTTTATACTCACACCCACCTGCTGTCCATCAGCATCTCTAACCAGACAGCCACGCATCTGTTCTCTATCTATACAATATTCTTTGTTACTAAATGGAATCACACAGTATGTGACCTTTAAAGATTGGCTTTTTTTCACATAGCATCATGCCCTCTAGAGCCATCCAAGTTGTTGTTGTATCAGCAGTTCGTTCCTTTTCATTTCTGAGTATTCAGTGGCATGCATGTACCACTGTTTGTTTAACCATCATCTATTAAATGAAATTTTGGTTGTTTCCAGTTTTTGAAAATTACAAATAAAGTTTCTATGAACACTTACATACAGGTTTTTGTACATAAGTTCTCTTGCTGTGGGTTAGATGTCCAGACGTGCAATTGCTGAGTTGTACAGAAAATGTATGTTTTATTTTTGAAGAAACTGACAAACTGTTTTCCAGAGTGGCTGTACCATTTTACATTTTCTTGGTTTTTTTGTTTGTTTGTTTTTGTTTTTGTTTTTTTGAGGTGGAGTCTCGCTCTGTCATCCAGGCTGGAGTGTAGTAGCACAATCTCAGCTTACCACAACCCCTGCCTCCCGGGTTCAAGCAATTTTTCTGCCTCAGCCTCCCAAATAGCTGGGATTACAGGCGCCCACCACCAAGCCTGGCTAATTTTTATATTTTTGGTAGAGATGGAGTTTTGCCATGTTGGTCAGGCTGGTCTCGAACTGCTGACCTCAGGGGATCCACCCGCCTCAGCCTTCCAAAGTGCTGGGATTACAGGCGTGAGCCACTGTACCCAGGCATTTTATATTTTCACCAGCAGTGTTTGAGAGATCCAATTTCTCCATATTCTTGCCAGCATTTGATATTCTATAAAATTGTTTTAGTAACAGCTTTATTGAGCTATAATTCATATCATGTAATTTGCCCATTTAAATCAAATGTACAAATCAATGGTTTCTAGTATATTCACAGACTTGTGCAACCATCTCCACAATCAGTTTAGAACATTTTCATCATTTCCCCAGAAAACCTTGCACCCTTCAGCTCCAAACTCCCAATTCTCCATCCCCTCAGCCTTAGGCAACTGCCAATCTTTCTATCTGTTTCTATAGATTTGCTTATTCTGGTCATTTCGTATAAATGCAATAATAAAATACTTGGCCCTTTGTGATTGCCTTTTTTCACTAAGCATAATGTTTTTAAGATTCATTTATGTTGTAGGACATGTCGATACAATTGATCCTTGAGCAACATGGGGGTTGGGGCACCAACCTGTGCAGTGGAAAATCCACCTATAACTTCCGACTCACCAAAAACTTAACTACTGATGGCCCACTGTTCACTGGAAGCCTTACTGATAATATAAACAGTTGATTCACACATATTTTATATGTTATCTGTATTATATACTATATTCTTAAAGTAAGCTAGAGAAAAGAAAATGTTATTTAAAAAATCATGGAGAAGAGAAAATATGTTTACTATTGACTAAGTGGAAGTGCATCATCATAAAGGTTTTCATCCTTGTGGGCTTTGTGTTGAGTAGGTTGAGGAGGAGGAGGGGTCGGCCTTGCTGTCTCAGGGTTGGCAGAGGCAGGAGAAATTCTGTGTGTAAGTGGATCCATGCGGTCAAACCCATGCTGTTCAAGGGTCGATTGTACTTCATTTCTTTTATTGCTGAATAATATAGATATTTTTCCTTTAAACAATTATTAGTTTATTTTTCATGCTATTTTAAATGGATATATAATAGTTGGGGAGTATACGTGGTATTTTGATACCTGTATACAATGTGTAATGATCAAATAAGGGTATGATGTTTTTAAAGAAATAACAATGTGGTTTTTTCCATTACACAGGCTATAATCTAAGGGATAACACATGCTGCTACAGAGAGGTTTGGCCAGGCCTGCTAGGAGGTCTAGACTACAATTAACCTAAGTGCAAATTAATGCTATTTTAAGTCTTTAGTAGTTCTCTGTAAAGTATTTCTCATAATTTTATTTATTTAGCAACAGTTTTGAGTTGTGGCACCTGAATAGCTTTCCTGAAATTCTATGGGGATCTTTCTAGAGAAGCTGCACAGGTAGTGAATGTTGCAGTTCAAGCCAGGGACAAATCAGCAGATTACGGGGTGTGTTCAGGAGCTAGAATAGAGCTGTGCATCAGACAGATTTGTTCCAGGATCTTTCTGGGCCTTTGCCCTCTGTACATCCCTACCCTCCCCAAACACCCATTTATGTACTCTCCAATCCATGGGACAATGCTTTCGGCCTGAGACAGAAACTTCAACAACTACTAATACAGCCACAGGAACCTTTTATGTAGCAAATAGTGTTAATCACTGGCATAGTGAGGCACAGAGGAGAATACAAGATGAATAGGTGCTCATCTTGCCTCCAAGAGCTTAGTGTCTAGCCGGGAAAATGAGCACCCTGAATATAAGGTTACACAGGATCTGTGCCATTTTAAATATTATGAAGTATTTTAACCATCCAGAAAATAACAAAGCACAAAACAACAAATACCCATGTACTTACCTCCTAGCTTTAACATTTTTGCCATGTTTCCTTTGTACTTTTTTTTAAACAAATAAAGCATCTCAGCTACTCAGCAATAAAAAGGAACTACAACTATTGATACCCACAATATACATGAATCTCCAGGGAATTATGCTGATTGAATAAAGCCAATCCTAAAAGATTACATACTGTGTGATTCCATTTACATGCATTTCGGGAAAGGACACAATTATAGAAATGGAGAACAGATTTGTGGTTGCCAAGGGTGAGGATGGGATGGGGACTGGAGCGAATTAGGTGAAAAGGCAACATGAGGGACGTTGTGTAACAATTGTGTATCTTACTGTATTCACAGTTTTTTGTTTTTTGTTTTTTTGAGACAGGGTCTCGCTCTGTCACCCAAGGTAGAGGGCAGTGGGGCAATCTTGGCTTACTGCAACTTCCACCTCCTGGGCTCAAGCAATCCTCCTACCTCGGCCTCCTGAGTAGCTGGGACCACAGGCATGTACCACCATGCCTGCCTAATGAAAAAAAATTTTTTTTTTTGTTAGACGAAGTCTCACTATGTTGCCCAGGCTGGTCTTGAACTCCTGGGCTCAAATAAGCCTCTCGCCTTGGCCTCCCAAAGTTCTGGGATTACAGACATGAGCCACTGTGCCCAGGCATATTTGGTACTTGTAAAACATTATACAGGTCTCTATTTTTTGTCCTAGTGCTTTCGTCTTTCCCCATTTCTGTTTTGGCCTGTGTCTGACTGGTTGGTTATCTGATACTCTTGGGGTCTACTCCTGCTCTTGTTGTTTCTGCTGGTTCTCAGTCACAGGGGCATTCTTACAATTTTGTATTGTAAACTCATCTTCAGGACATGGTTATCTGTGGCCTAGGTTCAAGACGGGTCCTTCTGGAAACATTTTATTTTGTTATGGCCACTCAGAATCCAGGATTTCTTTTTGTATAAATTTCTTAGCTTTGGACCACCTGGACCACATGTATACCATTGATTTGGACTTAAACCCAGTGAAGGCAGATGTGTTGTTATGAATTTATGTTATGGAGACCTTTTCTCCTCACCCAGAATCCAATTCCTCACCCAGAACTGGGATGAACTGTCTTTGTCATCTTCTGTGTGGATGGCTGCATGTTGTTGGTTTTTTTTTTTCCTGATCCACCATTTCACAGAAGTCCTTGTGGTAGGGGGTCTCAGTTCTGTGACGGAGCTTGTCTCCTGTTCCTACCTGGCCCTAATGCCCAAGTCTCTGGTTCACTGAGTTTCAAATGATGTCTTCCCTACCCACCCCTCTACTTTGGGCCACAGCTGCATCAGGTCAGCTGCTCCCCATCCTGGTTTTCAACTCCCTGTTTGAGGGCCCTAGTGATTTCTTTTCGTCTCTTACATGATCTGTCATGCAGTTAAAAAGTTTATTTAAAAGTTTATTATAGCTGATCTAGCATTCCTAAGTGTTTTGTGGTAGGAAAGTTTTTCAGATCATCTTGTCCATGGTATTGCCCTTAACACATTATTATTATTATTATTATTATTTTGAGATGGAGTCTTGCTCTGTCACCCAGGCTAGAGTGCAGTGGTGCAATCTCGGCTCACTGCAACCTCCACCTCCTGGGTTCAAGCGATTCTCTTGCCTCAGCCTCCCGAGTAGCTGGGATTACAGGTGTGCATCACCACACCCGGCTAATTTTTGTATTTTGAGTAGAGATGCATTTTTACCATGTTGGCCAGGCTGGTCTCTAACTCCCGACCTCAGGTGATTCGCCCACGTTGGCCTCCCAAAGTGCTGGGATTACAGGCATGAGCCACTGCACCTTGGCCCTTGATACTTTAAAAGTGAGAGATAAAGGACTGTAGGAGTTTCAGAGAAGAAAAGTGCAGCTGGTGGGAGTGAGAAATGAGGGGAGGATCAAGAGTGGCTTTAGAGAAATGAATATTGGGGGATAGGAACACAGGAGGGAGCATGGCAGGTACAAAAGCAGGAAATGCCAATGCAAGTATGGAGAAGAGCGCTCAACTCTCTTTCCACTGCAGTACCACCTGTGAAGAGGAAATATAGTTAGAGCCTGGAGTGCAGTCTGTGAAGGGGAAATGAGGTTGGAATCAGACCACTGAGCAGCAGGAAGCTACTAAAGTCTTACAGCAGGGCACACCATGTTCACACGCGTTGTTTCAGGGAGTTTAACCTGGAAGCGAGTCCAGAAAGAATGGGTGTGGTGGTGGCAGGAGAGGAGTGTGGATTAGGAAGGATGACTCTGGGGGCTGTAGAAATAGCCCAGGCGATGGGTAGTAAGGCCTGAATGGGGTAGCTGGTAGGATGGGGTGTAGGGGGACCACTGGGAGAGGGTGAAAGAGATTCAACTGCACTAGATAAAGAAATCTAGGTCAAGAGCTGAATTGGAAATAGAAGAAAAGCCAGGCAAGCACATTGTCTGAGTCCTGGGAAATGAATTTAAAATGTCAAGAATTATCTATTTTGAAACTTTTTTTTTGGAAACAGAGTCTTGCCCTGTTGCCCAGGCTGGAGTGCAGTGGTGTGATCTTGGCTCACTGCAACCTCTGCCTCCCGGGTTCAAGTGATTCTTCTGCCTCAGCATATCTGAGTAGCTGCGACTACAGGTGCGCCTGCCACCACACCTGGCTAATTTTTATATTTTTAATAGGGACGGGGTTTCACCATGTTGGCCAGGCTGGTCTTGAACTCCTGACCTCAGGTGATCTGCCCACCTTGGCCTCCCAAAGTGCTGGGATGACAGGCGTGAGCCACTGCCTAAAATGTCAAGAATTATCAAAGCTGTTATATACCTTTCAATATTGTGCAAGTACTGCCTACAAATGCTAATAAACAGTTCATCTGGACTCTGTTTGCAGCTTAAGATGTTTTTAGGCCTCTTGATGAGAAATTGTCATTGAATTAGAGACAGCATGTCCCAATAGTTCTTCCCGGAAGTGAGTGGGGATGGTTTTGCTTTTCCCAGAACCTGCTGACATGGCCAAGCATGGAGCCGACGAGCTGTCCTGCAGGTCAGGGAGTCTGGATGGGGAAGGTAGGGCCTCCGAGGACAGATCGCTGCTTCGTCAGAGGTTGGCTGTCCAGGAGCTCATCGACACTGAGGTCTCCTACTTGCACATGCTCCACCTCTGTGCCTCTGACATCAGGAGCCGCCTCCAGCAGGTACTTGGGTGGGGTCACATACAACCTGTCTCTATGGGGGCAAATGTGGGTCCCAGCTTCTGAGATTTCCCATCCATTCCTGGGGCAAGCTTGATAGAAGGGGAGCATTGTGGATGTGAAGTACAGACCTGGATGTAAGCCCCAGTGCTTCCATTTATTGGCTGTGCAACCTTCAGCAAGGTCTTGCATGGCTTAGAATCTTAGCGTATTCCTCGGCTAACTGGGGAGCGGAATAATCACTGGGAGAACTATGTGAGCTAATGAACAAGCCCTTTTGAAGTTTGGAACAGATTGCTTAAACTGACTCTTCTTTTCTTCTTCTTCTTCTTCCTCTTCCTCTTCCTCTTCCTCTTCCTCTTCTTCTCCTTCTCCTTCTTCTCCTTCTCCTTCTTCTCCTTCTTCTCCTTCTCCTTCTCCTTCTCCTCCTTCTCCTCCTTCTCCTCCTCCCCCTCCTCCTCCCCCTCCTCCTCCCCCTCCTCCTCCCCCTCCTCCCCCTCCCCCTCCTCCTCCTCCTCCCCCTCCTCCCCCTCCCCCTCCTCCTCCTCCTCCTCCCCCTCCTCCTCCCCCTCCTCCCCCTCCTCCTCCCCCTCCTCCTCCCCCTCCTCCCCCTCCTCCTCCTCCCCCTCCTCCTCCTCTCCCTCCTCCTCCCCCTCCTCCTCCCCCTCCTCCCCCTCCTCCTCCTCCCCCTCCTCCTCCTCTCCCTCCTCCTCCTCTCCCTCCTCCTCCCCCTCCCCCTCCTCCTCCTCCTCCCCCTCCTCCTCCTCCCCCTCCTCCTCCCCCTCCTCCTCCTTCTTCTTCTTCTTCTTCCTCTTCTTCCTCCTCTTCCTCCTCTTCCTCCTCTTCCTCCCCTTCTTCTTCCTCTTCTTCCTCTTCTTCTCCTTCTTCCTCTTCTTCTCCTCCTCCTCCTCCTTCTTCTTCTTTCTTCTTTCTTCTTCTTCCTTTTCCTGCTTTCCCTTCAAGGGTCTCTTTATTCGATCTGCAAAGTCACTGTCAGCAACTTGGCCTGCCCCTCTATGGCTTCCAACAAGGAAATGCTTAAAAGTCAGGAAATGCATTTGGTGCCTTTCCTAGTACCAAAAATTGACTACAGCCTCTTTGGGCACCCTGAGATAAATCAATAGCATTTGCTTTTTCTTTACTTTTCTAACAGAATTCCGGAAGAAAATAGATCATATATATATTTATATTTATATTTATATTTATATTTATATATACACATTCATATATAGAGAGACCCTTCAACCAAGAAGAGGCAAAGAACCCAGCATACCTCTGAGGTACCTCTTGGCCTGGTGCAGGAAGGCCAGGAGGCACCAACAATCTTGGGAATCACCTCTAGATGTGCAGTGCTGAGCTGGTGTGGCATGGATGGGGGGTCTGCAACAGCCCTCTCCCTCTAAGGAAGGTGGAGCTATGACAAACCAGGGGAGCCCTCACTCAAGCTTTACACCCATCCTGAGATGCGAACTGTACCTGATGGAGCTTTGAAGCTAAAACCCAAAGTGTAGATACAAAAGGATTCCCTAATAGACCTCTAGGGGACTGACTCCTACCCACAGCCCCCAGGTCCCCCAAAGGCAGGTGTCATGGACACAGAGGCCTGCTCAGCCACAGGAGAGGGGCTGGGCTCTGTCCCCTCCTCAGGTCTCCAACCACAGCTCCTGCAGGCCCTCAGGCAGGGGAACCCAAAAGGCCAGAGCAAGACTCGGGCTCGGATCACCCAGGAAAGTCCAAGGTAAACTTTTTTTTTTTTTTTTTTTAAGAGACAGGGTCTCACTACATTGCCCAGACTGGTCTCAAACTCCCAGGCTCAAGTGATCCTCCCATCTCACCCTCCCAAGTCAGCCTTCTGATTAGCTAGGATTACAAGCTCGTGCCACCACACCCAGTCATGACCTACATTCTAACTGTCTCATTTGCAGGGTGGTGACATGGAGAAATTATCACTGTGAGAGTTACTATTATAGTGCTTATTTTTTACATTTTCTTTTTCTGGTTTCAGAAATAATGCAGGCTCTTGCTTGCTACATTTCAAGCATCCCCTCGCATTTGAGGTCCATAAGGGCAAAGATTTTGTTTAGTTGAGTATATCCCAGTCTTGACAGATAAATACTGGACTTAAAAATAGTTTTTCTTCATTGAATGAAATACCAAAGTAGATAATGTAGAAAGTGAAGTGCTTCTTTTATTTTACCCTCCAGAAATTAGGATTTTTCTCTGTAGACATTAAACAAGCAAATACAGTCATGTGTCACTTAACACCAGGGATATGTGTTGAGAAATGCATAGTTAGGCAATTTCATCATGTGCAAACACCATAGAGTGCACTTATACAAACCTAGATAGGATAGCCTACTACACACATAGACTGGACGGTATGGCCTATTGTTCCTAGGCTATAAATCTGTTCAGCATGTCACTGTCCTGAATACTACAGGCAACTGCAAGACAATAGTATTTATGTATCTAAACACAGAAAAGGCACAGTAAAAATACAATATTATAATTCTATGAGATCACCCTGGTATATACAATCCATCATTGATTAAAATGTTATTATGCAGTGCATGACTCTGTATGTTGTTATTTATTTTAACAACAACAAGAGCAGACTCTAGATATTGTTCTGCAGTTAGCTTTCCCACTTGAGTGTGTGTCCAGCACATCCTTCACTGCTTGTGCATTTATATAGATGTCCTGCATCTTTTTAAACAGCGGTATAGCTTGGTTAATAGGGTCCAGAGAATGCATCTTGAGGTCATGGTGGTAGGTGCCAAGTATGTCAGAGCTGGAAAGAAGTCTAACTTCTCACCCTTAAATGACAGATGGGGAAACTGAGAGAAGACAGCTGGCAGCAGACCTAGGCTAAAACCCTGATTCAGCTTTCCTTCCACACTGAGTACTCCATCTGTTCCTCTCTTCTCGTAGAGTAATGAAAATACTCAATTTTTAACGTTTCAAAATCCTTGCAGAATGTCACTGGGGCAGCCAGTCTTCTCAAGAGTGATGGGAATGGTGTGAGTGTTCTGTCCTAATCTCGAAAGTCTGCAAATACACTCTGTGGAACTCTTAACCACCTCCCATGGCTTCTTTGTTCCTTCCAGTTGCCACAGGGAGATCTGGATGTCCTGTTCTCAAACATTGATGATATCATCAAGGTGAACAGCAGATTCCTTCATGATCTGCAGGAGACAGCCTCCAAGAAAGAGGAACAAGTGCGGCTAGTTGGTAAGCAAAAAACCTAAGGAGCTGTCAGCCTTAGATTCTTGTGCAATTGTTCTCAGTGAGTGGTCACTGCTTAACTGTCTCCAGAGTTCCAGGGAAATGTAGCTCAATGGCAGTCTGTTTTGGGGATCTCCAAAACACAACCTATCAGAGCCAGCAGGGCCCTCAAATAACAACTAGTCCAGTCCCATTGCTTTACAGAGACTGAGCCCCAGAGACAGAGAGGAACATCCTCACAGTCACAGAATTGTTAGTGATGCAGCTAAATGTTTAGTCTATGTCTCTTTCACATTCTTTCATCCAACAGTTATTTACTGAGCATCTGCAGTGTGCAGGCAAAGCATCAGCGAGAGAGTCTGAGCTTCTGTTCTCATGGAATTGACAAGTTAGTGACAGAGACAAGTTAGTGACAGAGACAGACAAACAACAGAATTGTAGGTAATAATTTATAATTTTTTTTTTTTTTTTTTTTAGACGGAGTCTCGCTCTGTCGCCCAGGCTGAAGTGCAGTGGCCGGATCTCGGCTCACTACAAGCTCCGCCTCCTGGGTTTACGCCATTCTCCTGCCTCAGCCTCCCGAGTAGCTGGGACTACAGGCGCCCGCCACCTCGCCCAGCTAGTTTTTTGTACTTTTTAGTAGAGACAGGGTTTCACCGTGTTAGCCAGGATGGTCTCGATCTCCTGACCTCGTGATCCGCCCGTCTCGGCCTCCCAAAGTGCTGGGATTACAGGCTTGAGCCACCGCGCCCGGCCCAATAATTTGTAATTTGAATGCGATAAATAGTTGTGGTAACTTCTGGGTGTGAGGGAAGGCCTCTGGAGGAGTGAATATATGACCTGAGATCTGAGTATCAGGAAGGAACTAGCCTTGAGAATATCTGAAGGGAGAGTAGAGAGCATAGTTGTGCAAAGGCCCCGAGGCAAGGATGAGTCCATAACGTTTAAAGGACAGACGGAAGGTTGATGTGGCTCCAGGGAAATTAATGAGGGGAGACTGTCAGGGGATAAGGTAGAAGAGGCGCACAAGGACCAGATCATGCACAATTTTATAGGTCATGGCAAGGAGTTTGAAGTTTATTCTAACTGTGATGGGGAGCCATTGGACAGTTTTGAGTGGGGAAGTGACATGGTTTGATTTATGTTTTTCTTTTCCTTTTTTTTTTGAAACGGAGTCTTGCTCTGTCGCCCAGGCTAGAGTGCAGTGGTGCAATCTTGGCTCACTGCAATCTCTGCCTCCTGGGTTCAAGTGATTCTCCTGCCTCAGCCTCCCAAGTAGCTGGGACTACAGGTGCCCGCCACCATGCCTGGCTACTTTTTGTATTGTTAGTAGAGATAGGGTTTCACCATGTTGGTCAGGCTGGCCTTGAACTCCTGACCTCTTGATCTGCCTGCCTCGGCCTTCCAAAGTGCTGGGATTACGGGCGTGAGCCACCACACCTGGCTGATTTATGTTTTTCAAAGATCTCTTTGGCTGTTGTGGACAATGGATTATGAGGGGGTGGTGAGAGTGGAAGCAGCGAGATCAGTTGTGGCCCAGATGAGAAATGAGGATAGTCTCCTTTGGTTTAATTTTTTTTTTTTTTTGAGATGGGATCTCACTCTATTGCCCAGGCTAGAGTGCAATGGAGCAATCATGACTCACTTGCAGCCTCCACCTTCCAGCCTCAAGGATCCTCCTGCCTCAGCCTCCTAAGGAGGATAGTCTTCTTATTCTGAAATGGTTAGGATAACCACAGCAGAAAGAAAGGAGGAGTGGGTGCAAACCTCATACCTGTCTCCTTCTGTCTCATCCCATCTGCTGCCAGGATTCCCATGGTGAGGGGTTTCCTAGTGGAGTCAGGAGATATAGGGGAATGGGTGGGTGCCAGATTCACTACAGTGGCAGAAAGGAGGAGGAGATGAAGGTACCCAGTGCTGTGGCCACCCAAATGCCCCTGGCTTTTATACCACCAATCTTCTAACCTTTCCCGAACATGAATGATGAGGATGGGGATTAAAAACAACAAACATGCAAAAAAAGCTTTGTGGGTTTTTTTTGGTTTTTTTGAGATGGAGTCTTGCTCTGTCACCCAGGTTGGAGTGCAATGACATGATCTCGGCTTACTGCAACCTCTGCCTCCCAGGTTCAAGCGATTCTCCTGCCTCAGCCTCCTGAGTAGCTGGGATTACAGGTGCCCGCCACCACACCCGGTTAATTTTTGTATTTTTAGTAGAGATGGGGTTTCACCATGTTGGCCGGGCTAGTCTCGAGCTCCTGACCTCCGGTGATCTGCCCGCCTTGGCCTCCCAAAGTGCTGGGATTACAGGCGTGAGCCACCGTGCCTGACCTAAATACACAAACAAATCTTAAAAACCTACTTTCTGAGTGTTTACAAAATGCTAAGCACTGTTCTTATATACATATATTAATTCACTTCATCTCAAAATAACCCTGAAATGTAGATACCATTATCTCATTTTACAGTTGAGGAATCTTTGGCACAGAGAGAGGCAATAACCTGCTTAGTCATGCAGCTAGGGGCAGAGCCAGAATTTGAATGCAGGTAGTTGGCCCTGAGAGTCAGAGCTCTCAACTGCTACACTGAATTGCTTCTGCATGGTAGAAGGTGAGACTAAAGCCTGTGTATTGTGTGTTTATCATTCCTTTGAAAATATAGTTCTTTACTAAAATAGCAATGTGAGTGAGTTACTATTCCCTATAAATGATAAGGGAATGCAAAATTAAAGAACGAGATTTTTAAAAGTATCTGTAGGCCGGGCATGGTAACTCATACCTATAATCCCAGCACTTTGGGAAGCTAAGGCGGGTGAATCACCTGAGGTCAAGAGTTCAAGACCACCCTGGCCAACATGGTGAAACCCCATCTCTACTAAAAATACAAAAATTAGCCAGGTGTGGTGGCACACACTGGTAATCCCAGCTACGTGAGAGGCTGAGACACGAGAATTGCTTGAACCCGGGAGGCAGAGGTTGCAGGGAGCTGAGATCCTGCCAGTGCACTCCAGCCTGGGTGACAGAGTGAGACTCTGTCTCAAAAATAAAAAAATTTAAAAAGTACCTATAGATGTTCTCACAGGTACTTTCTCTTTTATCATTTGATCATTATTTCTGTTAATAATTAACACTTATTTGAATGGAAATTGATATAGCCCCAGGCTGAAAACAGTCTAAGGTCTAAGGACTTTGAGCTCGGGCTCTTCTATAGCTACATGTTTGAGATCTGATGAGGTTCCTTGTAAAGGTCTTCATTTCTCAATCTGCCTTCCTGCTGGACCCACAGAGCCAAAAGGCTACTTGTCTCCTGATCACACCTGGTGACATGTCCATGAGCTGCCCTCACTGCTTCACTGTAGGGTTTCCAGTTAAGATATGGGACATGCTTATGCTAAAAAATTATTCATTGTTTATCTAAAATTCAGATTTAACAGAATTAATCTGCAAATTTGGCAGTCCTGTTCCCTGGCCTTTACAGAGTCTGCAGAAAATACCCCTCTCATCCCTTGTCTCTTGTGGTTGCCAAAAAGAGGCCCAAATAACCCACATGGCTTTTCTTCTCCTCAGTGCAACTATGTGCTAGGTCAGGCTGCTCTGGCTCCTGCCCACTGTCTCTCTATTCCCCTTCTAGCTCCTAGGCCTTCCTATGCAAGGAGAGCCCTTTTCCCAGTAGGGCAGCAACAGCATTTTTTTTTTTTTTTTTTGAGACAGAGTCTCTCTCTGTCGCCCAGGCTGGAGTACAGTGGCGTGATCTTGGCTCGCTGCAACCTCTGCCTCCTGGGTTCGAGCGATTCTCATGTCTCAGCCTACCAGGTAGCTGGGATTACAGGCGTGTGCCACCATGCCCAGCTAATTTTTGTATTTTCAGTAGAGACTGGGTTTCACCATGTTGGTCAGCCTGGTTGCAAACTCTTGGCCTAGCAACAGCATTTTGAAAGATTTTGGGGAGGCTGGGCATGGTGGCTCACGCCTACAATCCCAGCACTTTGGGAGACTGAGGCAGATAAATCACCTGAGGTCAGGAGTTCGAGATCAGCCTGGCCAACACAGTGAAACTCCATCTCTACTAAAAATACAAAAATTAGTTGGGCATGTTGGTGGGCACCTGTAATCCCAGCTACTTGGGAGGCTGTGGCAGGAGAATTGCTTGAATCCAGGAGGTGGAGGTTGCAGTGAGCCGAGATTGTGTCACTGCACTCCAGCCTGGGCAACAGAGCAAGACTGCATCTCAAAAAAAAAAAAAAAAAAAAAGAGAGAGAGAAATATAATGTTAGCTACAAATATTTAAAATTTTCAAGTAGCTACATTAAGAAAATTAAAGAAGCAACTGAAATTAATTTTAATGATATATTTTATTTAACTTAATAGATCCAAAATAATATTTCAACATGTAATCAGTATAAGCATTCATCATTCATTACTTTTGTTTTGTATGAAGTCTTTGAAATCCAGTATCTTTTACACTGACAGCACATCGCATTTGGGGTTCACCATATTTCAAATGCCTAATAGCCACGTGTGGCTGGTGACTACTGTATTTGAGCACTGCAGGTCTAGTGGTTATAGCAGAAGCTTTGGAATCTGACTAACAAGGTCCTGCCACCCACAAGCTCTTTCCTTTCTGAGTCCCAGTTACTGCCACCTTAAAATGAGCTTGAAAACAGTATCCATCTCTGTTCTAACAATGATGCCAAGTACTTAACCTGATGCTCTTTGAATTCTCATGGCACCATTACTTGTTGATTATTATTAATAACCTCCATTTTACCAAAAACATCTCTGAGGCTCAGAGAGGCTAAGTAACTTTCCCAAGGTCACACAGCTTGACCAGGCAGTTAGTATTTGAACCCAGCTCTTCTAGAGCCCTAGGTCTTGACCATGCTGCTTCCCTTTCTCTCCTTTCCAACTAATCCCAGCTAGAGATAAAGTGCCCCCTTTGACGCTAGGAATAAATTGTTTGCTAATCTGTGACTGGAGAAGGACAAGCAGGGAGGAAATAAGCCTTTCCTTTGGTGTAATTGGCATTCTTGCCTCTTTGGACCACTCTGTTCTCTGGGAGTTCACTTTCCTCCATCCTTTAGTTACTGAAACACCCTTGCCCCCGGCCACACTGGTATGACAGTTTCCTTGGCATGTCTGTCTCATTCCTGAGGACACACCCATGTTGAGGAGAGTGTGGGAACTGGCCTAGCTTTCAAGGCCACACCCAACCTATCTCCTAGCAGGGCGGTCTCTGCAGTTGGCTGATCTCTCTCTCACACAGCTTCTTCCTGGCTGCAGTTTCGGGTGGTCATGTTCTGTCCGGCTCTAGGTGCTTCTCCTGGGAGTTCTTGCTAGGCATCAGCTGAACCGACACTGGGAAAGGGTAGGTCCAGGGATGGCGATCTCCCCATGGGGATCTTTGCTGAGAACTTGCACCTCTGGCCACCAACTGATGTGTCCCAACACAGACCTTGTCTAGGTCAAAGGTCTAGCCCGTGGCTTTGGCAGGCAGTAGGGTCAGCTGCGCTTCCTGTGGTCCCTGGTTCCCCACCTGCCTTCTTGTGGTTAATATATTTTTCTTCACCCTCACTACTTCCTCTCAAGTGCGTCCACCTTCTCTAGGTCACTAATCTCATCAGTTTCTGTTTTGAAAATATGGAATGCTTAGCAAATTTGCATGTCATTTTTGCAGAGGCGCCATGCTAATCTCTATATTGTTCCAACTTTAGTGTATATGATGCTGAAACTGAGCACCAGCGTCATCCTTTTAAGCAGAAATCAGATCCTGTCACCGCTGCTCAAAGCCCGCCAGTTGCTTCCTGCCACCATTAGAATAAAACCTGAATCCCTTACTGCACTTCACTGACTTTGAGACCCTACATGATCTGGCTTCTGTTGCCTGCTTATTTCCTCTACTTTATTTTTATTTTTAAAAATTAATTAATTTATTTTTTGAGACAGTCTTGCTCTGTCACCCAGGCTGGAGTGCAGTGGCACAATCTCAGCTCACTGCAACCTCCACCTCCAGAGTTCAAGCAGTTCTCCTGCCTCAGCCTCCTGAGTAGCTGGGATTACAGGCACCCGCCACCACGCCTGGCTAACTTTTGTATTTTTTTAGTAGAGATGGGGTTTTGCTATGTTGGCCAGGCTGGTCTCAAACTCCTGGCCTCAAGTGATCCACCCGCCTTGGCCTCCCAGAATGCTGGGATTTCAGGTGTGAGCCACAGCACCCAACCTATTTTATTTTTTGACACTATCCACCTGGAGATTAATTTCCTCTACTTTATGCCCTTGTTCACCCGCTCCAGCCACACTTGCCTTCTTGCTATTGCGCTTGTGGCCAGCACTTTCCTGCCTCAGGGCCTCTGCAGGTGTCCTTCCCTAATGCTGCTCTTCCCTTGCTTGTTCCCAGGGCTGGTTACCTCTGCCTCTGTGGCAGACATTTACATCTTGTGAGAGACCTTCCTCAGGTACATCCCCCACCCTTTTCTAACTCTTTATTTGGCTTCGTTTTAATTCATGGCACTTATCATATGTATATAATAAATATATTACATATGTAATATGGCATATGAGGATGGGGATTAAAAATAACAAGTATGCAAACAATTTTTTTTTGTTTTGTTTTGAGATGGAATCTTGCTCTGTTGTGCAGGCTGGAGTGCAGTGGTGCGATCTTGGCTTACTGCAACCTCCGCTTCCCAGGTTCAAGTAATTCTCCCTCAGCCTCCCAAGAGTAGCTGGGACTACAGGAACACACCATCATACCTGGCTAATTTTTGTATTTTCAGTAGAGACAGGGTTTTACCATGTGGGCCGGGCTGGTCTGGAACTCCCGACCTTGTGATCCACCCTTCTCGACCTCCCAAAGTGCTGGGATTATAGGCGTGACCCACCACACCCGGCCATAAGTACTGTTTCTATTTGCATTCCATAGATGAGAAAACAGAGAGCCAGAGGAGTGAAACGCTTGCCTCAGGTTACAACTGGGAAAGGGTTGCTGGAGATCTGGCCCTAGTTCCCTCGAATCCAAGCCCATACCATAACCAGTTGTGTTATGCTGCAGCATGTCTTTGTAAATTGGGGATTTATTGTTGTGCTTGTCACACGTTTTGTCTTTAATTGTAAAGATAAAATGAGCGGCTGGGCGTGGTGGCTCATACCTGTAATCCCAGCACTTTGGCAGGCCGAGGGAAGTGGATCACCTGAGGTCAGGAATTCAAGACCAGCCTGGCCAACATGGTAAAACCCCATCTCCACTAAAAATACAAAACTTAGCCGGGCATGGTAACATGTGCCTGTAACCCCAGCTACTCAGGAGGCTGAGACAGGAGAATCGCTTGAACCCAGGAGGCGGAGGTTGCTGTGAGTCAAGATTGCGCCACTGCACTCCAACCTGGGCGACAAGAGCAAGACTCCGTCTCAAAAAAAAAAAGAGCTGGCCGGGCGCGGTGGCTCAAGCCTGTAATCCCAGCACTTTGGGAGGCCGAGACGGGCGGATCACAAGGTCAGGAGATCGAGACCATCCTGGCTAACCCGGTGAAACCCCGTCTCTACTAAAAAATACAAAAAACTAGCCGGGCGAGGTGGCGGGCGCCTGTAGTCCCAGCTACTACGGAGGCTGAGGCAGGAGAATGGTGTGAACCCGGGAGGCGGAGCTTGCAGTGAGCTGAAATCCGGCCACTGCACTCCAGCCTGGGTGACAGAGCGAGACTCCGTCTCAAAAAAAAAAAAAAAAGATGAAAAAACCCAGAAAGTCAGGAAGATGAGGTCATTTACCCATGGTAACATGCTAGTAAACCCAGCAATCTCACTGGAGAGCTGAAGGGGTTTACTTACTGCCTCTATGTTCCAAGCTAGGGGACACACAGACATGCCCTTGACGATTCTTTGTTGCGTCTTCACCCTCAGGTAACTTATTTCTGGAATTCCAAGAGGAGTTGGAGCAAGTCTATAAGGTCTACTGTGCCAGCTACGACCAGGCCTTGCTACTGGTGGACACGTACAGGAAGGAGCCGGAGCTGCAGCGGCACATCCAGGGCATCATTGAGGCGGTGGTGTGAGTAGAACGGCCAGTGAGCGCTCATTCCTGCCCCACTGACCCAGGTCAGGGGCAGCTATGGTCTCACCCCTTTTTCATGCCATTCATGCTGCTTCAGGAGTGTTGCTCTGTCAGCGCCTGTGTTAGTCAGGATAGGGCAGGCTGTGCTGCAGAGACAAACAGCTCCCACATCTCAGTGGTTTCAAACAACAAAGGTTTATGTCTTCCTTTTGCTCCATTGAAAGCTGACTTGGGGTTCTGCTCTTTGTCATCCTCACTCCAGGACCCACACAGCAGCCACTGTCTGGAATGTTGCCAGTAACTGTGGCTTAAGAAAAAAGAGCTCTGGAGAGTCTAATGCTGGCAATTGAATGCTCTGGCCCAGAAATAATATTAATCACTTCTTGTAATTCATTGGCCAGGACTCATCATAGCTTCATTCAACAACCAGGAGGCAGGGTGTGCCGTCCTACCACATGTCCAGAGTTGGAGAAGTAGAAACATTTGGGAACAGTGCTCATGACTAGCACAGGAAAGGGCAGTGAGATGAGGGTCCCATGTGTTCCCATAGTGATGAGAAGCAGGTGGGTGTCACCTGAGGATCCCTCTCTACCGGTGGCTGACGTCCTACCACATGGAAAAGGGACAGAATCACCAGTCCCTGGTGGACTCATAGCCTAGAATTAACACCAATGGGTAGAAGCCCCAGGTAGAAAAACGTAGAGAGTATGTCTTCAAATTTAAATTTTCGAATGGGTAACATGATTACATGATTCAAAAACTTTAAAACATCAAAATTTTTACAGTAAAAAATATCTGGCTGGGCTCGGTGGCTCACGCCTAAAGTCTCCTTTTCAAGAACCCATGTCCTAGTCCCTCTCTGCTTCCAAAAAAACTGTACTTATTTTCCCCTTTTATTCATCCTTCATGGGTCTTACAAACAGGCTTCTGCAAGGGTCACTAAATATATTTCTATAGTTTACAGATATAAAGGGAAGCAAGGTGCCAGAGATGAGACAAAAGGGAGAAGTGGAGGCTACGCAAACTAGAGACAACAGACCCCGTGTAGCATGCAGCTGCAGCACAGCTTAGCTGATTGTTGCTCTATCAAGTGGCTTTTGCTAGATAACAACCCCCAAAATGTAGTGGCTTAAAACAAACATTTATTTAGCTCACACTTCTGCATGTTAGCAATTTAGGTGTACTCAGTAAATGATTCTCCTGGAGTCATTAGCAGCCTCAAATATCTGCAGTCACCTGCAGGTCAGCTTTGCTGATCCTGGCTGGGTTTTTTCATGTATCTGGGACACAAGAGCTGCCTCACCTGTGGTTCCATGGTCTCTCCTCTTCCCGCAGCTAGCTTATTCACATCGTGGTCTAAGGTTCTAAGGGCAGTGGGGGAGGGCTTGGCATCTAGAGGTCTGAGCTGGGACCTGGCACATCGTCATTCAAATGAAGTCCTAAGGCCAGCCCATACTTAAGGGGTGGGGAAATAAACTCCATTTCTTGGTAGTAGGAGCTTCAAAGTGACAAAGGCTTGTAGGGATTAGGAGAGGAATAATTGCAGTGATTTTTTTGCAAACCATCTGCCGCAGCTGCCAGGTAGAAATGAGGGTCTGTTGTGGCCAGAGCCTCCGATTTTTTGAGAGACGCCAGAGACTGAGATGTAACATCTCTCAAGAGTTCAGTGCTGGCATCTAGCTCAGACATTTAATAAACATGGTGTGCGGGAGCCCCGGTTGCCCAGAAGCTGCTGTTTACTACATCCTATGCGCTTTGGTCTTTTCTAGCCAGGTCATCTGCGTTTTGCTCATGGGCTCTGGAGCTGGGCTACATGGTGGTGGATGTGGCTTGGCCTCTGGACATGAGAGAGCCATTTTATGTCTCAAGACCTAGTTTCCTTATGTGTAGGGCGGGAGGAATAACAGCCCTGCATGGGGCATTGATTCATTGCACATGAGTGACACTCAATGAATCCCACGTATTATAGTTATCTCGGCTAGGCAGGGATTCTATTTTCTCTGAGACCACACTGTAGTTCTCAATTTTATCAGTGCCATGCTCCCTTGTTATAACAAATATTACATAAATTTACTATCCTGAGACATATCCTGAAATATATGTATAAATAAGTATATCTCTCCTACCTATATGTGTAACTGAAAAAAATCAATATAATGACTTCACTATAAAGAAGAAATAAAAGGAAAATCATTCCAATACAATGCTATGTAGTTCAGTGTGCATATGCTTGGACACCACTACTAAAAGATATAAGAAAGCCATCAGATGCTTGCAGTGACTTATAATAAATAAGTCTGGATTTAAAGAAAGAGATATCTGAAGCTGTTCTGTACAAAAAGTACAAAAAAATGAAAGAGCACAGAATGACAGTGACAATAAACCTGACTTCCTTGTTTATGATAAGAGAAAGAACGAAATAACATCGTTGAAATGGGGATTTATAAAAGGTAGTGTCCTAGTAATTCCCAGTATTATGATATATGACTGGATGGAATCCAAGAGTGATAAACATATTTAGGGTTTTAGAAGCGTAGCACATTTCAGGGCCTTTGTTCAGTCTCTGAATGTTCAGGGGGACACGTGAGACATGGAACAATTCTCTGTAGTTCAGGACTGTCCTTGCAAGACATGCAGTGTACCTGGTCCCTGCCTGTTAAATGCCAGGCATTACTTTCCAGAGCCTGGCCAATAAGAATCACCACGCCAGCCATAACTAGTTCTTTCTCAGTCTGCTAGGATAGATGGCACCAGGTTATTAGATTCCTTGGGATTCCAAAATGCACGCTGACCCCACCCTTTATTTGGGTGGGATATTCATTCTGTCTTTTAAGGCAACCCTTCCCATCTAAGAGCCAAGGGAATAAAAAACTCGCCTTGGCAGTGGGCAGGAAGCTCTGCCTCAGGTAGGACTGTCCTAGTGGTAGAGCCCTCAGGGTGGAAAAGGCAGCCTTGCAGAGATGGGCCTGTCCAGCACAGAGCACTGCGGGCTGTCCAGCACAGAGCACTGCAGTTCCGGAATGATGGCGGAGGCAGCAGAGTTTGCAGAAGGCAAATAATCTTCTTTGCTTTCCTTTATCAGCTAGGTGTTTTTTTTGTTTGTTTGTTTGTTTGTTTTTGAGACAGAGTCTCGCTCTGCCGCCCAGGCTGGAGTGCAGTGGCGTGATCTTGGCTCACTGCAAGCTCCGCCTCCCGGGTTCACGCCATTCTCCTGCCTCAGCCTCCCGAGTAGCTGGGACTACAGGCGCCCGCCACCTCGCCCGGCTAGTTTTTTTGTATTTTTTAGTAGAGACGGGGTTTCACTGTGTCAGCCAGGATGGTCTCGATCTCCTGACCTCGTGATCCGCCCGTCTCGGCCTCCCAAAGTGCTGGGATTACAGGCTTGAGCCACCGCGCCCGGCCAGTTTGTTTTAAATATATAAGCAACATACGCTTATTGAACAAAAGGAACGTTCCAACAACACACAAGTATATAAAGTAAAAACGTAAAAGTCCATTCCCCTAGTAATGTTTTCCATCCAAATTTTCTACTGTATATTTATAGATAGAGAGAGAGATAGATGAACAGACAGATAGATGGTTAGATAGATAGATGTAATTTTTTTTTTTTTTTTTTTTGAGACAGAGTTTTGCTCTGTCTCCCAGGCTGGAGTGCAGTGGTGCAATCTAAGCTCACTGCAACCTCTGTCTCCCGGGTTCAAGCGGTTCTCCTGCCTCAGCCTCCCAAGTAGCTGGGACTATAGGAGTGCGCCACCACGCCCAGCTAATTTTTGTATTTTTAGCAGAGACAGGGTTTCACCATGTCAGCCAAGATTGTCTCGATTTCTTGACTTCATGATCTGCCATTCTTGACCTCCCAAAGTGCTGGGATTACAGGCGTGAGCCACAGCTCCCGTCTGACAGATAGAATTTTTATGAGGCTTCTTCTGTACATGCTGTTCTAGAACTTACATGTATGCTTAACCATAGTAATGAATATCTTTTCAGGATAGCATGGATATTTCTACAGTGTTCTTTTCTATCTTTCTTTTTTTCTTTTTTTTTTTTTTTGAGACAGTCTCACTCTGTCACCCAGGCTGGAGTACTGTGGTGTGATCTCAGCTCACTGCAGCCTTGACCTCCCAGGCTCAGGTGATCCTCCTACCTCAGCCTCCTGAATAGTTTGGACTACAGGTGTGTGCCACCACACCTGACTCGTTTTTGTAGAGATGGGGTTTCACTATGTTGCCCAGGCTGGTCTCAAACTCCTGGACTCAAGCAATCTGCCCACCTTAGCTTCCCAAAGTGCTAGGATTATAAGCATGAGCCACTGTGCCCAGCACAGTGTTTTTTTAATGGCTGCAGAGTTTCTTTCCTGGACTGCTCTTAGACTATGGCTTATTTGGCCATTCCTCTACTGAAGGATATTTGGGTTGTTTCCAATTATTTACTAACTCAAATAGAGTCGCTGAACAACTTGTACCTTTATCCTTGCTCACTTGAGTTTGGATTTCTGTGGGTATATTTCTAGGATGGGATTGATGGAAGAAAGAGTTTGTACCCTTTACAAATTGCCGAACTCCTCTGCCTCTCCAAGGTCTTGCCAGTTGATACTCCCACCGAGAGAATACACGAAGGCCTGTTTTTCCACCCTCACCCAGCTCTGTGTATCAGCTTTCAATTTCTGTTGCCTATCTGAAAAGCTGCATAAAAAAGTATTGTCCAAATTACCTTAGAAAGTCTGTAAATGTGAGCGGATGCTCTCATTCTTTGGTAATCCCCTCATGGTTGTGAGGAAAATACGCAATCATCTCTTTCAGGACCGCTTGCACTCTAATTTGTGAGTTGACAGTTGTCCCTGGGAGACAGTTGGCTCTTTCCCATGGAAAGGAAGCCCAGAGGATGGAGTTTTGCAAATACCTGGCAGTGGTTTCCACCTCCCCTGCCCACAGTCAGCCAAGCCCCTGGACACCCTTGGTGAGAGCAGATGGCCAGCGTAGGCGTCTCCTGATGGGTAATCCCGCCCCCTGCAGCTTCTGAGGGGCTCCCACCTGCTGTGCCTGTTCTTAGCTTCATGGCTGATCTTTCCTGGACATTTGGTCTGGAGATTTTCCTAAGGAAGGAGAGCCAGAGGCACAAGTATCATCAGGGAGGGCCCAGAGAAAGGTCCTGAGCAGTACTGGTTGAGTCTTCAAGGAGAAGGCACACTTAGATGGCTGAGATTTGAAACCTTCGTGGCCTTCTGCATGCTGGGCCTAGGGGCTACTGGTCATAATCTTTTAAAAAAAGACTGTGGAGCCCCTTCCCAGATGCCATTCACTTGGGGACTCTTGATGAAGTTCCAGACACCCTTAAGAAGGAGACTATAACTAGTCATCCATGCATCAATGGTGTATCTGGAAGGGACCTTGGCACCATTAGTTCCAGAGTTTTGTTTTGTTTTCACTTTTTTTTTTAAGATGAGGTCTTGCTTTGTTGCCCAGGCTGGAGTACAGTGGCATGATCACAGGTCAGTGTATCCTCGTACTCCTGGGCTTAAGCAATCCTCCTGTGTCAGCCTCCTGAGTAGCCACTATGCCTGGTGAATTTCTTTTTCTTTTTTTTTTTTGAGACAGAGGTCATGCTATGTTGCCCAGGCTGGTCTTGAACTCCTGGCCTCAAGCAATCTTTTTTTTTTTTTTTTTTTAACTTTTTTTCATAAAAAGTTTCAAACTATAGAAAATAGTATAATGTAATAGATACATACCCACCACCTAAAATTAACAAGTGTTAACATTTTGCTGTTTGCTTTATCTACTTTTATGCTAATTTTAAGGAAATTTTAGATATTATGACTTTTTACCCCTAAATACTTTAAATACATCTCTAAAAATTAAGTTCCTGTGATTTTTAAGAACTTTTTTTGGCCGGGTACGGTGGCTCATGCCTGTAATCCCACCACTTTGGGAGGCCAAGGCGGGCAAATCATGAGGTCAAGAGATCGAGACCATCCTGGCCAACATGGTGAAACCCTGTCTCTACTAAAAATACAAAAAAATTAGCTTGGTGTGGTAGTGGGCACCTGTAATCCCAGCTACTCGGGAGGCTGATGCAGGAGAACCACTTGAACCCGGGAGGCGGAGGTCGCAGTGAACTGAGATCGCACCACTGCACTCCAGCCTGGTGACAGAGTGAGACTCCATCTCAAAAAACAAAACAAAAACAAACAAACAAACAAAAACAAGAACATTTCTTTAAGGCAGCAGACGATTCTATTAAATAAGATATCATGTGGATACCCAACACAGTTGAGTTGCGCTCGGGACATATCTGAGCAGAGATGTCAAGGATCCAGTTGTATGTATCAGTCTGGAGCTCTGGAACAGAAGTTGGAGGTGGAGATCTGGGCCTGGGATGTGTTTAAAGCCATAGGACCAAATGAGGTCACTAAGAAAAAGTGGAGAGAGAGGGAGGAGAAGACACCCAGGACACTCCGGCATTGGAGAGAGACCAGCAAAGGAGGCTGAGAGAGCTGCCTGCAGAGTATGAGGAGAAGCAGGACAGTGGGTGTCTCTGGGGCCAGAAGAAGAAAGTGTTTCAGGAGCAAGGGTGTCAGTCGTGTCTGCTGCGGAGAGGCCGAGCACGCTGAGGGCAGAGAGCTTGAACGTTGGATTTGGGACAGATGGGAAACCAAGGCCCAGAACTGTCACTGCCTGCCTAACATCTAGAATTCACAAGTTACAGGTGAGGAACTGGAGGACCACAGAGGGAGGGTGACTTGCCTGAGATCACACAGTGAGCTAAGTGGTAGAGTGAGGACTAGAGCCCAGGTCCCCTGGTCCTCCAAAGGGTGGGCTTTACCTGCCTAATACCAGCCTTCTCCTTCAGGCCACAAGCTGGATCTTCAGGCCTCAGTTTCTTGCTGGTAATTCCTCTGCAGAGGATCACCAGGTACCCATTGCTGCTGCAGAAAATCCTGGAGAACACAGTCCCTGATGCCAGTGCCTACCCTGTCCTTCAGAGGGCTGTCTCTGCCCTCCAGGACGTGAACACCAATATCAATGAGTACAAGATGCGCAAGGAAGTGGGTAAGGACTTGGGCATTTAAGAGGGCACATTAGTGGGAATGCTTCCAGTTACAGAAAATTTATCTAAAATCGGCTTCACCAGTAAAGAGAGTGTAGTGGCTTATGTAACTATAAATCCAGAGGTAATGCAAGCTTTAGGTAGGGTTCGATCAGGGTGCTGGCTCCATTTCCCTGTAACTCCCTTGTCTCTGCTCTTTACTCTGTATCAGCTTCATCTTCAGGCTGGCTTGCCTCATAATAGTAAGTTGTGGCTGTTCCAAGACTCACAGCTGCACACCATACTTACCAGAGTGAGGCAGGAATGTTTCCCCCTTAGCCACAAAAATTAAATCAAAGTTTCTCTTTGATAGGACCCACCTGGGTCATGTGCTTACCCTGAACTAATCATCATAGTTAGGGTGTTGTGAACTGATTGACTTAGGCCTAGGATATGTGCCCTTCTTTGAATCGATCACTGTTGCCAGGGGGTTGGAATTATATAAATTGGCTCGTGTCAGTCAGCAACCCACCCCTTGAGCTAAAGTGAGATCAATCTCATCCAAACCACATGACGGCCACACTGTGGAGGAGAAACCAACACTGGGGAGGTAAAGAGCTGTGCATCTATCTGGGGAGAGGGGAACCCCTGCCCCTCAGGTTATTAAAACAGAAAGGTTTGGAAAATGAAGCAGTGTCCCAAGTGAAGAGAAAACTCAATTACATGACTGAGACAATATACAAATGGCAATTCAGCTAATGTTTACTAAGGGCTGTCTGTGTCGTGCTTTTTCCTTCATCATCACATTTGGTCTTTGAGAGCATACATCACTTGCTTCCTATCACAGAACTGGTAAGGGACAGACCAGGTTTCACACTCAGGTCTGGAGTCTTCACCACCATGCTGTACTATATTTAGCAGCTTTGGATTTCCTCCCCACCTGCTTCTCCATCCTACGACAGGTCAGTAGGAAGCACTGAGTCAGGACCAGGAAGCATGGCTCCCAGCTGGCCTGGCTCAAAGTGGCTGAGGGACCCCAGGCAAATCTCTTCTCCCTGGGTTCTTCTTTAGAAAGTTCATTCAGACCCTCTGTCTTAGGTGACTCTCCCAGCAATCCTGCAAGGTGGCTGGTCCCATTTTACAGATGAGGAAACTGAGGCCCCAAGGAGTGGTGACTTTCCAAAGTCAAGCAGGCAGGAAGCTCTACAGCTAGGGCTCACACCTCGGATACAGGACCCTGTGCTTTTCCTGCATGACTCATCAACCTGATGAATGTGACCCTGATGGAGCAGAGGGCCCAAGCAGGTGCCCAGCCAGGCATGTCCATGACACTTGCTTTCCTGAGTCAGCTTGATCACCGTGCTTCCCCTCTTCTGTGTCATTGCAGCCTCCAAGTACACCAAGGTAGAGCAGCTGACCCTCCGGGAGCGGCTGGCCCGCATCAACACGCACACCCTCTCCAAGAAGACCACCCGGCTGAGCCAGCTGCTGAAGCAGGAGGCGGGGCTGATCCCCAGGGTGAGCGTGGGCCTGGGAGGAAGAGTCACACCCAGCCACCCCCAAGGCTAGGCCCTGCACAGTGGGTAGACAGGGGGCTTAGGCTCCTTTCAGAAATGAGGCAACGGAGGTTGAGAGAGTGAGGTGCTGGGAAGAGGCAGAGGTGGCACCCCATTTGATTCTGAAGAGCCAGTGGAGGGGTTTCTCCAGGGTCTTGGGCCACTCTCTTTGGGGCCTGTTTACACAGATAGGAGAGCCGGTCTCTGGGTTTGGGCAAAGAACCAGCCCTAAATAGCTGCTTCTAGCGGCTCAGCAGGTTGGTGGAGTGCCTGCTCTGAACCAAGCATGCTCACACGATGAAATAGGTGTTCCCACTATCCCCATGGGAAAACAGAAGCTCAGAGAGGGTAAAACACCTGTCCAGGGTCACACGGCTAGGAAGCCAGTGAACTGGGGTTCATGCTTGTGTATCCGATTCCATGCTCTGAATGCAAAGCCACCGAGCTACACTGCCCACTCAGCTTCGGGGTTGCCAGAACCGGCTCTGGTGGGCGAGTCTGTGGAAAGGTTGTCCCAGGGAGGACTTGGGACACTGGAGCCGGTGTACACTGCCCCCATGTGGATATTCTCAACCCTCACACACATTGCTTTCAGACAGAAGACAAGGAATTTGATGATTTAGAAGAGAGGTTCCAGTGGGTGTCTCTGTGTGTGACTGAGCTGAAGAACAACGTGGCTGCTTACCTGGACAATCTGCAGGTGAGGACCTTGCAGGGTTCATAAGGGGCGAGTCTGGGCTGGGTTCCCCTGGCAGGAGGCTTGCGGGGCGCAGCCTACAAGCTGGGAAAGGCACCAGCCTCAGAAACCAACCAGATGAGGTCATCCTGTCTCTGGCTGCCTCCAGAAGAATGCTGGCCAGCACTCCTCAGCCCCAGGTCATTATACTGGGGGCAGCTCTGAGCCCATTGGAGTTCCTGCCACATAGGGCCAAAATTCACTGGAACCAGAGCCCTCCAGAGCAACCCTGCCAGACCAGCACCTACAGCAGGGGAGACAAACGCAGGCGCCTAAAGGGGCCAGGCAGGTAATGCTACTGAGTGAAGTGTGCAGGTAATAGGCAATCCAATGCAATAGGAGCCTAGTGTCTAACAGGCTGTTTATGAGGCTTTTCAGTGGACTTAAATATAAAATAATATTTGGAATTTGAAGGGCTGAATGAATGAATACATGAATCAAATCTAAAGGAGCAGCTATTTCTCAGCTCTGGGGGATTGTTGCTGGGTGAGAATATGGGCCCAGCTCTGCTCTTCTGACTTTAAGAGAAACATACCTGGACATTCAGGTATTTTTCAGATTTTTAATGACATCTCCTGATGCGTCAATGTGAGCAACTAATTAAATGAAGATTTAAATGCTATGAAGGCATGTTTATTTTTACGGCATTGATGTAAATAGGAAAAGTTAGCTGATTTAGAGAAAAGTATTAATAGAACATGTGGAATATGGACATGGGAAAGAAAAAAAAAAAACCACTGCCGGGTGCAGTGGCTTACGCCTGTAATCCCAGTACTTTGGGAGGCTGAGGTGGGCAGATCACTTGAGGTCAGGAGTTCAAGACCAGCCTGGCCAACAGGGTGAAACCTCATCTCTACTAAAAATATGGAAAAATTTAGCCGGGCATGGTGTCACGCGCCTGTAGTCCCAGCTACTCAGGAGACTGAGGCGGGAGAATCGCTTGAACCTGGGAGGTGGAGATTGCAGTGAGCCAAGATCATGCCACTGCATACCAGCCTGGGTGACAGAGTAAGACTCTGTCTCAAAGAAAAGAAAAGAAAAGAAAAGACCCCACAAAGGTGGCTTGTAAATATGTGAAGTTCAAGAAGCACTGGAATGAGGAGGAAGATATTGGCTCAGTCTAAGGCAGAACTGTCTGATCACTTAAGCTGTGTGAGGGCAGGATCAGCTCTGTCTGTCCCTCTCAATGGGGGTGTGTAGAGGGCCTGGAAAACCTCTTCAAGGAGGTGTGGTGGGAGGGGATTCCAGCCTAAGATGGCCACGACCGGCCATGATTCAATGTTTCTCCTTGGTACTGGGTCCAGACTTTCCTCTGCTTCAGGCCGCACGAATACAGTCTGGACATCCCCGAGGGGCCTGCAGTGCAGTATTGCAATTTGGCAAGAGACCTTCAGCTCGAGGCCTTCCTGACGTTTGTGAGTTTCCTTTCTCCTTTCTTTGTTAGGCAGGTGGTAGAGCTTACAAGAATACTATTTAGAAATCAGGCACTTTGGCCAGGCGCGGTGGCTCACGCCTGTAATCCCAGCACTTTGGGAGGCCGAGGCAGGTGGATCACCTGAGGTCAGGAGTTTAAGACCAGCCTGGGCAACACGGTGAAACCCCCTCTCTACTAAAAATACAAAAAATTAGCCGGGCGTGGCAGCGTGCGCCTGTAGTCCCAGCTACTCAGGAGGCTGAGGCAGGAGAATTGCTTGAACTCGGGAGGCGGAGGTTGCAGTGAGCCAGGATCATGCCACTGTACTCCAGCCTGGAGACAGAATGAGACTCCATCTCAAAAAAAGGAAAAAAAAAAAAAAAAAGAAAAAGAAATCAGGCACTTCACACAATTGCCACATCTATAATCTTCCTGAGTGGTCAGCAGCATAGCGATTATTATTAGTGCCCTTTACTGATAAAAATAGCCCCCACTAGCATTTACTGAGCCTCACTATCTGCCAGGCTCTATGCTAAGCCCTTTATATTCCTTACATCGTTTAATCCTCACCATATGGTTTTCGGGGTGGCTACTATGAATAGCCCCATTCTGCAAATGAGACCTTGAGGCTCAGAGGGGGTGACCTCCTGGGTCATTTATACAGATGGTCAGTGGTAAGCTGGGATCTGAGCCCCAAAGACTCTCGACCACCACTCTATACAAAATCTTTCCTAAGGCTGGGCAAGGTGGCTTATGCCTGTAATCCCAGCACTTTGGGAGGCCAAGGCAGGAGGATTGCTTGAGCCCAGTTGTTTGAGACCAGCATGGGCAACATAGACCCTGTCTCTACAAATAATAATAATAGTAAAATTAGCTGGGTGTGGTGGCATGTGCTAAGGTGGGAGGATTGCTTGAGCCTGACAGGTAGGCTGCAGTGAGCTGTGATTGCGTCACTGCACTGCAGCCTGGGAGACAGAGTGAGACCCTGTCTCAAAAAAAAAAAAAAAAAAAAAAAAAAATTTCAAGATCTTTGCATAATAATGATTCAAAGTGCTATATAAGATTGAATGCCTACTCTGTGCTAGGCACTCTGTTAAGCTCATTACATGCATCGTCCCCATTTTTCAGATGGGCAGATTGAGGCCCAGAGAAGTTAGATAACATGCTAAAGGCCCCAGCTAATCAGTGGAGATTAGACTGGAGCCCGGGCCTGCATGCTTCCAAAGTCCCTTCTCACAGCCCCTGCCCTTTGCCACTTCCTTTCCTGACTCCCACGCTCACCTCTCCCCACAGAAGCAACGGCTAGAAGGCCTGGTGTGGCAGCCACTATGCAGCCTGGCCAAAGCCCTGCTTGGCCCTCAGAACCTGATCAAGAAGCGTCTGGACAAGCTACTGGACTTTGAGCGGCTGGAAGAGAAACTGCTGGAGGTGGGCAGCGTGACCTACCAGGAGGAGGCCGCCCGGCACACGTACCAGGCACTCAACTCCCTCCTAGTGGCTGAGCTCCCGCAGTTTAACCAGCTGGTCGTGCAGTGGCTGGGCCAGATCCTGCGCACATTCGTGACCCTCCAGAGGGACCTTGCAAAGCAAGTGCTGCAGAGGGCAGAGGGCAGCATGGCCCAGGTGAGGCCTCTGGGACTGGGACACCTGTGGGGAGTAGCCAGGCAAGGCCCTGCAGCCCCATCAGCCAGCTGTGTGTAGGGGCTAGGATGGAGGGAGGATGGGCCTGAAAACAGGTCATCAGGCACGTAGGAGGAGGTGGTGGGAACCTTCTAGATCTCTCTCATGCTCAGTCTCCCTCTATTAGTGAAGTCAGACCATGAAAGCAAGGATAGGACTGAGATTCCAGACCATTCCCAAGTCCTACAACTCAGAAGCAGAAGAAGCTTTGCTGGTACAATAGCAGATCTTGGGATTGATCTCTGGAGTGTACTAGAAGTTGATGACAGAGGCCGAAGGTCATTTCTACACAGTAAGGAGTAAATGTGAAGCCAGTGTTATTATTATGACTTCTAGCAGCCATCTTCTCATGAGTACTTAGGATGTACCTGTTTGGAGCACTCTCCATGTGTGATCTCATTCAATCCTCACAACAACCCTACAGAGGAGGAATAATGATCCTCATTTTAAAAATAAAGAAGCCAAGGCTTCTTTAAGTAGAGGTTAAGTAGCTTGTCTAGGTCCACAAGGCTAATAGCAAGCTTTGAACTCTTGACAGTTCAGCTCTAGGGCCTGGGCTCTCAACCACAACACTTAAGAGCCTGTAAAAGGAGTTACCGGCTGAAAGCATAAATAGTTTCCACAGAGGTTTGGATAAACCTCCAAATGCAAACTTTGATTTTAGAATTTGGAAGACTGGAGTTGATATAGGAAGGAATACCCAACTGTTTCCAGATCTTGCTCTCAGATGTCAACATCAGAGCTGAATTGCTGTTGGGTCCAACCTTGGGAGCAATTTCTTTTTTTTTTTTTTTTTTGAGACAGAGTCTTGCTCTGTCACCCAGACTGGAGTGCAGTGGCACAATCTCAGCTCACTGCAAGCTCTGCCTCCTGGGTTCACACCATTCTCCTGCCTCAGCCTCCCAAGTAGCTGGGACTACAGGCGCCCGCCACTACGCCCGGCAAATTTTTTGTATTTTTAGTAGAGATGGGGTTTCACTGCGTTAGCCAGGATGGTCTCAATCTCCTGACCTCATGATTCGCCCGCCTTGGCCTCCCAAAGTGCTGGGATTACAGGCATGAGCCACCACGCCCGGCCAGGGAGCAATTTCAATATTCCTCATATCACACGCTGTTTCCTGTGTGTCACAGTTTCCAGCTCAGCTTTTCCCCATTCAATTCTTTGCATGAAAATTCTACTAAGATTTGCCTTCCCCACCCCATCTCCTTTCCAGCCGACAGCCCTGCCCTCCAGCACACAGCTGCTGAATGTGGCCACTCTGCACAGATGCCTACCTCAGCTTAGAATGCCGCTCTCCATTGTCCCTCAGCACTTTCACTGTCTGGCATAGAGTAGGAGCTCCCCAAACAGGTAGCAGATGAATGAGTCTCTCCATGAAGCTCTCAGAGCTCCCCATCTCCCTGGGGGAGAGAAGTCATCTCCCTATTCTCTGTACTCCAGCAGCCCTGTGGATGGAACTGTGCCCAGTACTTTCCAGAGCCTGCCTTTTGCTGCAGGGATCCATGAATGTGTTTCCTCTCAAGCAGGGGGACTGGGACTGCAAGCTTTTCCTCTTTTTGGCCCTCACAGAATTCTGTCCCAGACACTCTGCGAATTGAATTAGGCCTGAACCATCAGTAAAAGAAGTGTTTCTCTTCCTTGAGGGCAGAAGAGCAAATCGGATGAAGTGATCTTTTCCCTCTCCTGTAGCCTAGAGATTTTCTCTCCTGAGCTGCCCCAACCCCTTGCATTAAAGCTGGGATGTGCCGAGCTGGGGAGTGTTTGGGGATGCCAGCAGAGAGGTGGTCATGTTTATAAAAGCAGAAAGTAAGGGTGCTTCCTGATCGGCCTGTCAGAGTCTACTGGTGACAGCTGCCAGCCTGCCTTATCTATGTCCTGTGGTCCATGCACCTGGCCTGTCTGTGTGGAGCCTGGGAAAGGCTGCAGCCAGAAACCTCAATTTCTCTGCATCCTGGTGGGAGGAAGGCTCTAGGTCAGCACTGAGAGCAGTGAGTTTGGTGACAAGCTGTGAGTCTGGTGACAAGCTGTGAGTTTGGTGACAAGCTGTGGGGTCTCACTCACTCCTAGTTTGTCTGATGAAAGTGCAAGTGATCCTGCACAGGGTCAAGGTCTCAGGACAGAGTGTCACTCAGAACTCCGTGGGTTGAAAGTAACGTAAACCCAAACCAAGCCAGGGATCTCCTTGTCACCTCTTGTCCAGCTCTGTTGACAGTGTCTGTCCCCACTTAGCTGCCCCACCACCATGTCCCAGAGCCTGCCTTCAGGAAGCTGGTGGAGGACGCATTGGGCCGGACTAGTAACCAGCTTCGTTCCTTTCAAGAGACCTTTGAGAAAGTGCTGCCACCTCCCACCACACAGGTAAGCATCCTTCCTCCACCCCAAAGACTGTCCAGTTCTTCACTGGCCAGTAGGGTGAGGCTCCATCCATCCCCTCTTTCCTTTCCTTTTTTGTCCCCCAACGTTTCCTGTTATCCATGGAAATATGTTCTCTTCTCTCTCCTTTCTCTTTGAGCTGGGGGTCAGGGGCATATCCAGATACATACATACTCTTTACATCCAAGAAGTAGAAGAACAGCACAGAACTTCTGAGTCAAGAAAAAGAAAACCCAAACATTAAGTGAAGTTAGACATAATGATGGGCAACTGGCATTGACATCCAAAAAGCTAGAACTTCTTCAGATTGTCATCAAAAGGTATCCTTGTCCGGGCATGGTAGCTCACACCTGTAATCCCAGCACTTTGGGAGGCCGAGGTGGGTGGATCACTTGAGGCCAAGAGTTCAAGACCAGCCTGGCCAACATGGCAAAACCCTGTGTCTACTAAAAATACAAAAATTAGCTGAGCGTGGTGGTGTGCACCTGTAATTCCAGCTACTTGGGAGGCTGAGGCAAAAGAATTGCTTGAGCCTGGGAGGCGGAGGTTGCAGTGAGCCAAGCAAAGGTATCCTTTTCCTTCCCTGCCTTCTAACGCCAGCTTCAACATGAGCATTCAACATATATAAAAATTTTGGATATGGCCGGGCGCGGTGGCTCAAGCCTGTAATCCCAGCACTTTGGGAGGCCGAGACGGGCGAATCACAAGGTCAGGAGATCGAGACCATCCTGGCTAACCCGGTGAAACCCCGTCTCTACTAAAAAGTACAAAAAAAAAACTAGCCGGGCGAGGTGGCGGGCGCCTGTAGTCCCAGATCCTCGGGAGGCTGAGGCAGGAGAATGGCGTAAACCCGGGAGGCGGAGCTTGTAGTGAGCTGAGATGTGGCCACTGCACTCCAGCCTGGGCGACAGAGCGAGACTCCGTCTCAAAAAAAAAAAAAAAAAAAATTTTGGATATGTCATTTAAATTTCCTATTGCTATGGTATTTTTTATTGTAAAGAACAGTATTTCAGCTGCACGATGGTTTACAAAGCTTTGGCTGACCAAATGCTTTTGTTTTTGTTTTTGTTTTTTTGAGATGGAGTTTCACATTGTCGCCCAGGGTAGAGTGCAGTGATGTGATCTTAGCTTATTGCAACCTCCACCTCTCAGGTTCAAGCAGTTCTCCTGCCTCAGCCTCCCGAGTAGCTGGGATTACAGGCTCCCACCACTACGCCTGGCTAATTTTTGTATTTTTAGTAGAGACAGGATTTCACCATGTTGGCCAGGCTGGTCTCGAACTCCTGCCCTCTGACCTCAAGTGATCCGCCCACCTCGGCCTCCCAAAGTACTGGGATTACAGGTGTGAACCACCATGCCTGGCCCCAAATGCTTTTTTTTTTTTTTTTGAGATGGAGTCTTGCTCTGTCGCCCAGGCTGGAGTGCAGTGGCCGGATCTCAGCTCACTGCAAGCTCCGCCTCCCGGGTTCACGCCATTCTCCTGCCTCAGCCTCCCGAGTAGCTGGGACTACAGGCGCCCGCCACCTCGCCCGGCTATTTTTTTGTATTTTTTAGTAGAGACGGGGTTTCACCGTGTTAGCCGGGATCGTCTCTCGATCTCCTGACCTCGTGATCCGCCCGTCTCGGCCTCCCAAAGTGCTGGGATTACAGGCTTGAGCCACCGCGCCCGGCCCCAAATGCTTTTTTAACAAATGTATTTTCCTTTAAAATATAAGGAGAGGTTATCTGTTCTAGTCACTTGAAAAGTGTACCCAGGGGCTCTGTGTTTTAAAAGTAACTGAAGCAGCTGTAGGGAGAAGGGTCTCCTCAGACTGTGGCAAGACCTGGATCTGAGAAATTGAAACTGTCCCTTCGCATGCATCATGTGAACTGAAGAGTCAGGAGACAGCCCTGAGATTTCCCAGAGGGAGAATGGGGCCCCAGGGACACAGAGAAACAAGAATGGGAGACCAGCAGAAGAGGACAGATAAAAGTGGCCCACACCTGACCCACACCTGGCCGCAAGCATAGAGACCATCACAGCCTGATGTCCGCCACGATGCTGCAGGCTGACTCCTCGTTGGCCCCACCTGTCCCTCCGCCTACCCTACATGAAGAGCTTTGCCCAGCAGAGGCCTCACTGACTAGGGGTGTGCCATGGGCCCCGAGACTTGGAGAGAGAGCATGGGTGCAGAGGATAAACAGCAAAGCAGCCACTTGAACGTGTCATGGGAACCTTTTCTCTCTTTTTACTCAAAACAAATTACAATGACATGTTTCTTATTGGGAAAGCAATCCGTACTTATTGTGGAAAAGTTAAAAGACACAGAAAAACAAACAAGAAACAAATGGAAACATCCAGAATCCCAGTATGTGTTGCACATTGGTAGGAAGAGTCACCCCTTCCCACCCTCCCACCTCTACACACACACACACACACACACACACACACACACACACACACACACACCTCCTGCACATTCCTGATGTATTTGGCTGAAGGTATAGAATCCAGCGCAAGTGACGTGGTCTCCCCGGACAGGAGCAGCCCTCATGGGATCTTTGCAAGCCCTCCTTGGGTGCCCTCCCACCCTTGGGGGTGACGCTGTTCTCTGCGTAGGGAGGGCCGGTCAGTGTTGAGAAAGAAGCCCAGCGTTTGTGACACCACTGTGAGTGGTGTGCATGCACTCACATGCATACCACTGTTCTAAAAGAATTGACCCACAACACCACTGTTCTCAAAGAAAACTAACTCGTCTCTACACTCCTGTTTAAGGACCTGTTATAGAAACATTGGGACCTCCTGGTTCTAAATCCTGAGACAGCGTCCCCTTTGGGGCGAGGATGTGGCAGAGTCTGTGGCCAAATGTTCCTGAAGGGCATCTCTGCCTGCCTCCCCACGCCCAACACCTCCCAAGAAGTAACCACATAGAGCATGGTGAACACACACACACACACACACACACACACCCCTCTTAAGACAGAAAGTAAATATGTATTTAGCATATTTAGTTTCTTATTGATTTTACAAAAAGGGGACAAGCATCCCTGAGTCTCTCCTTGTTGATACTCTTCTGGAAGCAGTATCATGGAATGGAAAAACAGAAAATGCCAGGAGATTTTTGGATAAACTGGAAGTGCCAACGAATCATGCTTTCCAGCTAGATGGCGATTTTCATCTAGCTAAAACTCTCTCCCATGTTTCTGCTACACCATTCACCAAGTTCTCCACCGTGCCCTGTAAATGGCAGGTGCTCCATAAATGCCTGTGGACTGAAAACCCATGGAATCAAAGGTAAATCCGCCATGTGCGGCCCTGGCTGGCTATTTAAGAAACCAGATGAATCAGGTCTGGTGCCCACACGAAAGCTCACATTCTGATGGAATTGAAAGACCTGTCCGAGGCATTCTGCTGTGGGATAACTTAGCCTGATGCTATGGGCAGAATTTAGGGCCCAATCCTAGGAGTTCAGTAACTGAGAGATTTCAGAACTTGAATTGGGCCGGGCGCGGTGGCTCAAGCCTGTAATCCCAGCACTTTGGGAGGCCGAGACGGGCGGATCACGAGGTCAGGAGATCGAGACCATCCTGGCTAACACGGTGAAACCCCGTCTCTATTAAGAAATACAAAAAACTAGCCGGGCGAGGTGGCGGGCGCCTGTAGTCCCAGCTACTCGGGAGGCTGAGGCCGGAGAATGGCGTAAACCCGGGAGGCGGAGCTTGCAGTGAGCTGAGATCCGGCCACTGCACTCCAGCCTGGGCGACAGAGCGAGACTCCGTCTCAAAAAAAAAAAAAAAAAAAAAAAAAAGAACTTGAATTGGAATTTTAGAGAATCCCAGAAATTAGAATTTTCTTCCAAAATGCCGTTGGCTGCTAAGAGCCAGCCATCTGCTAGTGAGGGCCCTGTTGCCCTGATCAGGGTGGGCCCTTCAGTGGCAGAGTTAGGATCAGGCCCAGTACTCCTGGCTCTCAAAATGTGAGCAAATGTTGGTGCCAGCTTTGACAGGTTTATTCAAGAACTTGTGTCTGTCTCTGCTCCTCCTCTCCCAGCCACTCCTTCCAGGGTCTGAACGCCAGGCGCAGGCTCTCCTGAGCAGGTATGGCCCTGGGAAGCTGTACCAGGCGACAAGCAACATCAGTGGGACTGGGACTCTGGACCTGACTCTGCCTCGGGGCCAAATTGTGGCCCTCCTTCAAAACAAGGACACCAAAGGCAACAGCAGCCGCTGGCTGGTGGACACCGGGGGTACGTGGGCCTTTGTGAGCCCTTCTTCTCCTTCTGGAAAAACCACCCCACAGAAGCCAGTGCAGAGACCCGGGCACTCTTGTGGGCCAAAGTCGGGCTGTGCATTCCAGGATGGGAGTAGGCACAAGTGATACACACAGGACTCAGGGCACAGTCAGCTTAGAGTGACTCCGTGGGGCATGAAAAGCCAACAGGAGAAATTCAGGCATTCATTGCAGGGTCTATCATGAGGCACCTATGGTGTGCTGGGCGCTGAGCTTATGAGACAAGGCCCTGCCTGGAGGGCCTTGCAGACCACTGGGGTCAACAGGGCTATATGGAGAGAACTCCAGACCACCCTGAAAGATGGAGATGGGCACAGAGATAGAATGCTCGGACCCTGGCTACACTGCGAGAAGTCTGATGTGCAGAATGAGGGGAGCAGTCATCCTGTGCACTCAGTACTGGTCATGGCCTCGGGGAGTGCTGCTGAGGTCTGGGTGCCCCACTGTAACTGGGAACTGGGCTGGAGGGAAGTGGCACCATGAATCCAGGTGAGAGGGCCCAGGAGAGCATCTTCCAAAGAGGGGTGTGTGACCCACAAGATGAGGGGTGCATGAGATTATTGTCAGGGGATCCACAGACAGTGTTTCCTATAATACACTTCAGACAGTGTATTATAATTGTTACTGAAGCATTTTAATGTGTATTAGAAAAAATATAAGTAGTCCATAATTCCATGATTCTAATCATATTATTGTATAGTACAAGATGAAGTTTTAAAAAGTGAATCAATTAAAAAATTAAGAAAGCGGTACAAATCAGACAGAAATCATGAAACAGCACTTCCATGACTTAAGGTGGGAACAACAGAACGGGTATTAAGCAAGGCCCCCGGGGCCAAGAGGACTGGATTTGGATTCCAGCTCCACCACTTTGCTGACTGTGTGATCTCAGGGAAGTCGTGGAACCTGTCTGAGCTTGCCTGGTTCAACGTAAAATGGAGATGATATTACTGGCTGCTCTCAAAAGAGTTGATGTGAAGACTATGTAATCAAATGCTGGCTCTGTAGTTTGGCACGCCCTCAGGAAGTGATAGCCATTCATAACGACATCGATCAGAACAGCACTGGACTAGTTGCTACACACGAAGGAACTGGGGTCACGTGGAGAGGAGAAAGGCAGTCTCTGCCTCCTGGGAAAGGCAGTCCTGGGGAGAGGAAGCAGCTCTTGCTCTGGGCAGACACCAGAGGCGCATGGGAGCTGGCAGCTCATCAGGAGAGCAGTTTTCATGCCAGTCCAGGGACAAAATTTTAATCTCTCTCATAGTTGATCAAATGGAGTGGGCTGTCCAGTAGGGAATGAGCCCCCCATCACTGGCGTGTGTAAGCAGAAACCAGAAACAGTGAGTGTGGGGCAGGGGGGTTCAGGGTTCCTAGATGACCTTTTCAGGTTCTCTTGGGTGTTGAGAAGCTGTGTTGGAGACATTTACATCCATTGATTTTCTTCCCCATTAAAAGGGACGGGAAGGTGGCCCGCAGTCCACTAACCTTCTGCATGCTCCCTAGGACATCGTGGGTATGTGCCAGCTGGGAAACTGCAGCTGTACCATGTGGTCCCCAGTGCAGAGGAGCTCAGAAGGCAGGTGGGGCTGAACAAAGATCCCCGATGTCTAACACCGGAGCCCAGCCCAGCTCCAGCGCCCTCTATTCCCACCGTGAACCAGGTGAGTATGGGAGAGGGCTAGGGGCTTGCCTCCCCTTGGCCGTCTGGACTGTGGCTTGGATTTTCCTTCTCTCTCAAAGTCTATGCCCCTCCTATCTGGTGGAGCTGCCATTCTGTGAGACCAAGGCCTTGATCAGTGGCCATGCCAGTGTCCCAGCCAGGATTGGGACCTGAGGAAAGGGGCCTCCCGCCCCTACCACAGCAACCACAGAGAACTAACTCCTCGTTCCCGATCAGCAGGGCAAGTGAGATTCATTCATTCATTCATTCATTCATTCATTCATTCATTCAATATTTGCCAGGCACTGTACTAGATGAGAGATACAATGATGAGCAAGACTAAATCATGGTCTGTGCTTCCCTCAAACTTCTAATCTGAGAGTAGGGAAAACAGTGATTAATAAAATAATTGTGTGACTAACTGAAGTTAAAGTGAATAGTAGAGAGAACTACCAGAGCCCTAGGTGTAGAGAGGTCCAGGAAAGGTTTTGCTGAGAAGAACGGTGCTTTTTCTCAAACAGGAAGGGAGAAAGAGAATTAATTGGATAAAGAGGGTGTACTGGGGTGCGGACGAAAAGAGCTCTGCAGAAAAGGCCTGGTGACACGAGAGGGTAGGAGGTGCATGAGGAACCAAATGCAGCCCGTGGGGCCGGAGAAGAAAGGGGACAGACTGGGTGTCATCCTGCTGGAGAGGTGGGCAGGGACAGGCCAGCAGGGCCTTGTGGCCTTGGCGAGGGTGTCAGTCTCAGTCTTTCTCTGAAGAGCAATGGGCAGCATGTGTATGCATGTTCATGGTAGCATTATTCATTGCAGCCAAATAGTAGAAACAACCCACAGGCCCATCAACATGAATGGATAAACACAACGCGAGCTCTTCGTACACTGGAATATTATTCAGCCATAGAGAGGAATGAAGGACCAGTACATGCTGCAGCATGGACAAGCCTCGAACACATGCTGCTAAGCGAACAAAGTCAGATGCAAAAGGCCACATAGGATTCCATTATGTGGTTGTCCAGAATGGGCAAATCCGTAGAGATAGAAGCTGAATGAGTGTTTGGCAGGAGCTGGGGGTGGGAGGTGGGGAACGGGGACTGCCAACTAGTATGAGATTTCTTTTTGGGAGTGATGAAAATGTTCTGGAATTAGATAGTGGGGATAGTTGCATGTATCTGTAAATATACTAAAAACCTCTGAATTGTATACTTTAAAAGGGTATTATAGAATGAGAATTATATCTGAAAGATAAAGTGTTTGGAAGCCATTAAGTGATTTGGCTTTGCAGGGATGGAGTCCATGAGCGGGGAAGAAGTTCAGTGGGATGTTGGAAGGATGGGATGAGACAGTAAAGCTGGGCTGCATGTATTGTGAACCTCCCTCAATGGTGGCTGCTCTCACAGTGATTGGCAGTTGAGGGTGGTGGGGGGTGCACCGCAGAGGAAGCAGGAGCGACAGAAAGGATCTGGATGAACTCAGATGCCTCGGGCCAGGGTGGCTGGAGGAGCCTGCAGCAGGCTGTGAGTGCTGCACAGGTGTCTGGGGACCCTCTGCTCTAGAGCTTGTGCCACACCCACCAGGAAGGCTGTCAGACCAGCATCCTCCAGCAGTAGCCAGAAGTAAAGCACTGGGGGCTACAAAGGACCCACGAGAGCCCCACTGGAGGGCCTGACCGCCCAGCTCAGCTTCTTCCCCAGTGCCTCTGGGGAAAGGAATGAGGTTGCCCCTGCCGCCCAGCTCCAGTCAGTGTGGGTGGTGTCTCAGGGAATCCCCATCCAGGGGCTCATTTGGGTGAGCTCAGCTGTCTATCTACACAAGCACACCAACTGCTTCCTCTGGGATTTTATGGGACTTGCCCGAGATCATCCCAGCCCTTCCATGGTGCTTAATGTTCCTGAGGCCTGACCATCAGTACTAACAGTAATTGTAAAAACAAAAAACAAACAAACAAAAAAAACCGAAGCAGCCTGCGTAAAGCCCTATACATATATTCCTTCATGAAATTCTCTCAATTACCTGAAGGGGATGGGACCATTCCCTCCATTTTGCAGATGGTAAAACAGGCTTAGAGAGGTTAAATATTAGCCTAATAAATGCCATCCTCGCCAGTTGTTTTCTCTAGTTCAATTTCTCTCTTTCTCTCTCTTTCTTTCTCTCTTTTTTCTTTCTTCCTTCCTTTTTTTCCTTTCTTTCTTCCTTTTTCTCTTTCTTCTTCTTCTTTTTTTTTTTTTTGAGACAGGGTCTGGCTCTATGGCCCAGGCTGGAGTACAGTGGTATGATCTGGGCTTACTGCAGCCTCAACTTCCAGGGCTCAAGCAATCCTCCCACCTCAGCCTCCTGAGTAGCTGGGATTACAGGTGTGTGCCACCATGCCCGGCTGATTTTTGTATTTGTAGTAGAGACAGGGTTTCACCATGTTGGCCAGGCTGGTCCCAAACTCCTGATCTCAGGTCATCTGCCCCCCTCTGCCTCCCAAAGTGCTGGGATTACAGACATGAGCCACCATGCTTGGCCCAGTTCTATACTTTTCTGTAAAAAGTAAACAAGTTACCCAAATCCTTGTCTCCACTTTCAGCTGGCAAACTGGCCTGGGCAGCTCAAACCGTTAGATCTGGAGAGGGATAGGGTGCTGAGTCTGCTCAGTGATGTGGCAACAGTAGATCAAAAATCTCTGTTTGGAGGTCAGACAGGCCTAGATTCACTGCTGTGCAATTTTGAGTAAGTTCCTTGATCCTCATTTTTCTTATCTGAAAAATGCAGCAAATAGAATGATAGAATTATTGTGAAAACCCAAACCCAATAGAGTGCCAGGACAGTGCCAGTCACATAGTGTGGGCTGTGGTACTAGCAGATGCAGTCATTGCCTTTAGCACAAAAGATGTACTTGGGAGGTGATGAGCATCCAGCAACGGGGATGAGAGCCAGTTGGTTGGGAACAGGATAAACAGCCTCTCTGGATTGAGTCTGTCTACCTTCTCACCCTAACCATTTCTGTGTCACTCCCCATGTGTTTCAGGTCATAGCCGTATACCCTTTTGTGGCCAGAAGCAGCCATGAAGTGAGTCTGCAGGCAGGCCAGCCCGTGACCATCCTGGAGGCCCAGGACAAGAAGGGGAACCCAGAGTGGAGCCTGGTGGAAGTGAATGGACAGAGGGGTTATGTGCCTTCTGGCTTCCTGGCCAGGGCCCAGAGCCCAGTTTTGTGGGGCTGGAGTCTGCCCTCTTAGGGTACCCTCCGTGGAGCCCACATTGCCAAGTGGTGGGGGAGGCTTAGAGGCTCTGACTCTGGAGGGAAAAGAAGCAAAGGAAAGGTGGAGGAGGAAGGGAAGACCAGGCCAGGGTGGGGGAAGCGCACTCAGGAGGCAGCCAGAAGACGTGGGCGGGCCCCGCAGAGTGCTTGGTGTGGCGGGGGCACAGGAGGCTCCGGCCAGGACTGCGCATTATGTCTGCATAAAGAACTCATTCCGACCTGGGGTCACAATGCACTTGGACAGCAGGTCACAGCTGATTGGCCAGGACTCTCCATCGCTTATGGCCTGTCTTAGCTCTGCCTCCATCCGGGCCTGCCTGTGGGCATGGGTCACACAGGAGAATGTTACCTGCGTGCTGTGTGGTTGCAGGAAGCAGGTTCTGGAGGAGTCCAGAACTGCCTGGTCAGACAGTTCATTTCCTACACATGGTATCAGGAGACATCATAACCAACGAGTCAGCTTTTATTCTCTATGCTGGAAGCTGAGTTTATCTTGGGCAGCGACCCACCGGGAGCCCTCTCAAGTGGGGAAGCCGTGGATTCATCAGTGTGGCAGAGAGGTTCCCAAGACCCTTGACTGGTCCTGGGAGTGGGTGTGACCAAGTCATAGTTCTGGAATGTGTGTAGGCAAATTCAGAGGCCGTTCCAGGGAAGAGGGGATTTTGATGCTGTGTTAGGTGGGGTGTGTGAGGCTGTTGGCAGCAGGTGAACAGCTGCTGCTGTGTTCTCTGGACTAGGGAACAAAGGGGTATGCAAATCATAGGGGAAATTCTGGGAAGGTGGTGAAAAGGCCTGGTGCGTGGGGAGGTTGGGGAATGGCTTGCTTTCCTGTTTCTGGATAGAAGGGGAGCCAGGGGGAACCCGTGGTGGTTTTGGGTGGCCCCGGAAGTCCTGGAGGCAGCCGTGGATGTGATGCAATTGCCTGTGGGACCTTAGATGTAGGACACAACTTCAGTGTTCCATCCAGAAAGACCCAACTCACAGGGTTGTGCTGAGAATGACGTGAGGCTAAGCATGCAGAGCTCCCTGTAAACTGTGAAGTGTGATACAAATGTAAATGGCAGCAGTGATCTCAGGGTGGCCCCCACCTTGCAGCCCTCCCTCATGCCCATGCCCGTGGCAGCAAACCTTGTTCATCAGTATGGCTTTCTTTCCTATAACCCGAGATCTAGCTTGGGGGCCTTCTCAGTACTGCATTCTACGTAGCCAGCCTCTTCAGCTTGGTAAGTGAGCCAGTCCATTCTGGAACCTGGAAATTGGAGCCTCTCAAAAACAGTTCCTGTTCAAGGAAGACTGACCCGCTGGGGCAATGTTGGGCGCAGTGCAGTCACTGCTTGGGGTTGTCATATCTAGGCTATTGCTCTGGGCAAAGATAAACTGCAAGATTCACAGAAATGGGAAAAGGTGACCAAGTGTGATCTTATACAACTGACAAAGTTTGTAACCCACCCAAGATAGAATGTGTGTCGAACAGGAGGTAGTTTAGATATATTTCCAAGAACGTGTCTATGTTATAACCATAGTGCCTAAGCAGTGAGCTCTAGGTTTTGAAGGGCTTTTAAGAAATATATACATGTCTGTGTCAGACAGTCTATAACTTGCCTCCTCTGGACCTGTTAAAGCACGAAGACTGCGTGATACAAGAGAAATGCAGCCCCTACAGTTCCTTTCTCAGCAGCGAATTCACTTTAGAGGATGCTCTTGACTCATTCTCCCTGCTCTTTCCTGCTCAGATTTCTGATAAAAATAAAAAGCATAGGGGAACATATAATGAAATAGGAAACCCACTCGTGGGTTCCACAGCTACCTACCAAGGGCCTACTGTGTGCTAGAATTGTAGCTCAGGGGTTCTCAATGTAGCTGCTCACTGAAGTTACCATGGCAGGTTTCAACTGGCAGAATCCATGCTCCCTCCCACCCAGAGATTCTGATGAAATTGGTTTAGGGTGTGGTTGGGCCTCAGGAATTCAGAAAACTTCCCAGGTGCTTCTAATGTGCAGCCAGGGTTAAGGACCTCTGCCCTAGACACAAAGTATTGGACAGATAGACCTGGGGCCAGAGATGGCCATGAGCTGTAAGCTAGGATGTGCCCCAACTGAGCTCTGAATTAGCTAGTTCAAACAGGCGCTTTAGAGGCAGTGTGAAAGGGGACAGCCTGTTCTGTCAGGTCTCAGAATGTATATCTATTAAGTGCCATTAAAAGGGACCTGAACAAAATTGGATGTCTTGTAGGCAAAAGGGAGGAAAATAAAATATACTTGGAACCAAGTCTATGTCATGAAGGGAAAATAAAAATGTATTCAGTAGCATGTGGGTTATGGTTTCTCATAGACCAGGGGATAAGATTAAAAGTCACTGAAGGTGGGAAAATGCATATTGAGAAGATGAGAATGGCCTGTATTGTCTCCAGGGGAATCTGTGTAATACGCCTTTTCCCTCTCCAAATGCCTAGAACCACGGCACTGTGTCTTATTTATTTCACTGTTGGGCTGTCACATACTAAACTTGCAAAGATGTTTGCCTGTGAACTGAACAAGACTTCCAGGAGTTGAAGTCTGATTCACAAGGGTACCCCTTGCCTCCCATGATGGAGTGAGAACTCTTAAACCCCTCAGGCCCCAATTCAGTTGTGGACATGAGGACAAGATTACAATATCAAAATAAAGATGAATGAATGCTTGGTTAATATGATGAGCACCAGCTCAACGAGTAACTGATGTGAACTGCCGGGAATAAAGGACTTCAAAGATGGAAAGTCTCTGGAATTTGTGTGACTCTAACCACTGGGTAGCCAGATACCCTGCTGTGCCATTTGTTTGCTAGACACTTGCTGTATATAAAAATGACATCTTGTTTGCTCAAGTATCCATTTAATGGACACCCTTCATACCTCAGGGAGCTGGCGAGCTGCTGGGGGATACAGAAATAAATTAGACAGATGAGGCCCTGTCTTCCAGATCCCAGTCTCTAAGGGAGGCAGATGGGGCAACCATCAATTAAACGCTGTGTAAGTGTCAGGATGAAGTAATGGCAGGTGCCACACAAGCCAGGGAAGAGGCCTGCCTCTGACTCAGACTTGGCGGCCAAGGAAGGCTTCCTGGAAGAGGTGAAATCCAAGCTGAGGCCCAGTGGGTGGTTAGGTGAAGATGGCAGACAGAGCACATCTGGAGGCCCAGAGGTGCAGCAAACATGGCAAGGAGCCTTGGATTTTATTCTGAGGGCAGTGGGGGAGACATGAAAGGGTTTGAAGCAGAGGAGTGACGTGCTTAGGGTTGTACTTTGGGAAGATCACTAAGCTCTGGCTGTGTGCCTTTGTGCCCAGAGGCAACTGCATGCTCCTTGAGGCTGTAATCCCAGCACTTTGGGAGGCCGAGGTGGGTGGATCATGAGGTCAAGAGATCGAGACCATCCTGGCTAACACGGTGAAACCCTGTCTCTACTAAAAATACAAAAAATTAGCCGGGCGTGGTGGCAGGCGCCTGTAGTCCCAGCTACTCAGAAGGCTGAGCTTGCAGTGAGCCAAGATCGTGCCACTGCACTCCAGCCTGGGGGACAGAGCGAGACTCTGTCTCAAAAAAAAAAAAAAAAAAAAAAAAAAAAAGGAAGAAAAAGAAAAAAATCTGAGTCCAAGACCTACTTGGCCATAGGCAAGCAGCAAATGCCTTGACTATGGATGGACAGTGGTTTCTATGTATGAAGACATCTGCTAATGGCTCCCAGGCTGCTCTGTCCTCTCCACTCAGACTCAAAAGTACTCACTGCAGAGTTCTGGCCCGTCTCAAGGGATCCCTGGCCCCCTCCACCAGGACTTAACTTCTAACATGAAAGAGTCATTTTAAGGCCTCTTGTGGCAGGAAAGAGCCTAAAATACCCTGGGCTGGGGCAAAGGAAAGAGCCGGATTCCTCTCCTGGCAATATCATGGAAGCTGGGATCCTGAACGATTTATTCACTTAACCTTGCTCATTTGTTTTTTTCTTATCTATAATTTCCCAACTTACCTTTTCTGTTTTCTCATCTGTAAAATGGATACAATAATTCCTGTTCTCTCAGGGTTGGTAAAAGGATTAAATGAGAGACAATCAGTGTGCCTGGTGGTAGATGTATGAGGAATATCACTGACATGCATCGATGGCACAGGAGAAAACTAGGACCACCAGGTGGCAGCAGGGCTTTTCTGATCGGCTAAGGGACGGCTGGGAAGCGCCTTTGGGACCAATCTGAAATGCCCATGGTGCCAGGCAGTTAGTGGAGATGAGAGGAAGGGCCAAGTAAAAGGTATTAGGGGATGATAGGGGCTGTGTTGACCAGAGCATCCACACTCAGTCTAAAGAGCTGTAGCTTCTTGGCTCCAACCAACTGTTCCCACATCAGAAGGAGGGCACCATGGTACCATTCTGATATTTCTTTTTTTTTTTTTTTTTTTTTGAGACGGAGTCTTGCTCTGTGCCCCAGGCTGGAGTGCAGTGGCGCGATCTCGGCTCACTGCAAGCTCCGCCCCCCCGGGTTCACGCCATTCTCCTGCCTCAGCCTCCCGAGTAGCTGGGACTACAGGCGCCTGCCACCTCGCCCGGCTAATTTTCTTGTATTTTTAGTAGAGACGGGGTTTCACCGTGTTAGCCAGGATGGTCTCGATCTCCTGACCTCGTGATCCGCCCGTCTCGGCCTCCCAAAGTGCTAGGATTACAGGCTTGAGCCACCGCGCCCGGCCCATTCTGATATTTCAAGAGAAGCTGCCAGGAACCAGAGTTTTTGTTTGTTTGTTTGTTTGTTTGTTTATTATTATTATTTGAGACAGAGTCTCACTCTGTCTTATCCAGGCTGCAGTGCAGTGGCACGATCTTGGCTCACTGCAGCCTCCGCCTCCCGGTTCAAGCAATTCTCCTGTCTCAGCCTCCCGAGTAGCTGGGATTGCAGACGTGTGCCACCACACCTGGCTAATTTTGTATTTTTAGCAGAGATGGGGTTTCACCATGTTAGCCAGGCTGGTCTCAAACTCCTGACCTCAGGTGATCCACTCGCTTCGGCCTCACAAAGTGCTGGGAATACAGGCGTGAGCCACTGCGTTCGGCCTGTTTTTATTTTTTCATGTGATATCTTCCATGTGGAGATCGCGGGGTCCACAACAGTTTGCCTCCTTGCATATTCTGCCTGAATGTGGGTTGAGTGTTCTTGGTGATCTTCTCTGAAGAATGACTCACATCTTTGTATTTCCTGTGAAATCCCTTTCTGTGTCCTCACTTTAATCACCCCTTCATCAGACATTAATTTCCCTTCCTTAGATCTCCGGGAAACATCGTTTCCTTTGTTAATGTTATTATTGTTGTTATTGTCTTCAAAGTTTTGTTGTTGGTCATAGTTTCTGACCCACTAGACAGGCTCCCCATAATACTTAGCATACAAGGTTCTTTGGAGAATTAAATGAGATGCTGACATAAACCCCTTAGCCAAGCACCCAGCTCATTAGTGCTCAATAAACTTACTTGTCGTTATTATAGGGACTTCCGAGGAGATGCATGACGTTTAGAGGAAGATTTGTAGGGCTTGTCTGCCTCCCTCTATGTGGGATGCTGATGAGCCCACTCTCCTATGTAGAAGAAGGCCCCTTGTCCTGGGTCCTGAGGGCTTAGCTGGGATTGGGCACAGCTCTTCACTCAGAGGCTGCCGTCACACCCCACAGGCATTCCTGGGGCTTTCCTTCCTCTGCCGTCCCTGGTGCTGCCAGGCTGGGGCAGTGCTCATGGGCACAAGCACCCCAGGGTCTCCCTGCCTCTCTCCAGCCATAGGGTGTTCTGGCATCCACTGCGTCTGCACAGGGATAAGCTGGGCAGGTAATCAGGCATTAAGCAGGCACACGGGATACTGATGGAGCACTTCCTCTGGTCATAGGCTCAGGGCGCTTTGCAGCCAGGAGCATCCTTTCAGGTGTTTCCAGGGGATGCGGCAGCTTTGAGGCAGACTCCAGCAAGAGTCTGCTGGAGGCTTCAGTAGAAGCTGAGGGAGTGAAATGAGGTGGGGACCAGGTTTGTCCCTGGTTTGTCCTCATAGACTGTCACGGCTGGGCTTAGGAGCACTAGCTGCCGGTGTTCCGCTAATCCTGGAGGTCTCAGGCAGGACATCTCAGGGTCTAGGACATCTCAGGGTGCTTCTGGGTTCCCCATCTTGGGCCTGTCTGCCTGTCATTGGTCCTCCAGGGTCTGGATATCCTTAGGGCCTGTGAGTGGAAACTGAGTTGTAAGCAGTGGCTGCCAGTTTGGGACAGCGCTGACCCTCAGGCAGGCTGGGCCGGGGGAAACCCAGGAGTGGTTCCCTCCCATCCTGAGCAGCTCCTGTCTCCAGAGGCGGGTTGTTCGCTTGCTTACCATCATGTTTGTTCCCTGCCTTGCTCTGCTCTGTGCTGCGGGGAACTCCATTTCCCCGGCTCCCCTGCCCTCTGGCTGCCTGATAGGTTTGGCCCATGGGAGGCACTGGCAGGTGGGAGAAATGCCGCAGTTTCCCCCCTCTGCTTCAGGTAGCATCTCTGCCAGTGGCTGGTCTCCTCCGTGGTCCCAGCTCCCACTGGAAAGCCCCTCCCTCGTAGTCCCAGGTCCCATCACACAGGCCTGGCTGTGCTTCCAGTTTCTGTCTGGTGACGCCAGATCCTAGACACTAGGATCTTTCCTGCATCCCTCCAGTGGAGGCGTTGTAATGTCTTTTTGCTACTGTTCATCTCTGGAGTGCTTCTCAGATCTTTCACCAGTGTAACCTACTCCCTATAATGAATTCCTTCTGTTCTTTTTTTAAATTTTTTTTAGATGGAGTCTCGCTCTGTCACCCAGGCTGGAGTGCAGTGGCTTGATCTTGGCTTACTGCAACCTCCAGCTCCTAGGTTTGAGCAATTCTCCTGCCTCGGCCTCCTGAGTAGCTGGGATGACAGGCGCCCACTGCCACGCCCGGCTAATTTTTGTATTTTCAGTAGAGACACAGTTTCGCCATGTTGGCCAGGTTGGTCTCGAATTCCTGACGCCAGATGATCCAACCACCTAGGCCTCCCAAAGTGCTGGGATTACAGGTGTTAGCCACCGCACTCAGCCCAAATTCCTTCTGTTCCAATGCATAGAGTGGTTTCTGCTTTCTGACTGCACAGCAAAACACCACTCAGGAGCCAGGGCTGCAGGGAAGGGCTGCGTCTTGGGGCTATGGGATCCCTGGCACCTCCCTGGTACCTGGTCCCTCAGGCAGCCCAGCCCTTGGGGAACAATGGCAGCCATCTCTAGGTCTGTCTGCACCTTCCCTGGTTCAGGGGGCTGTCAGACCTTCCTACACGGAGCTCTTGGAATGTCTTCGGTCCCAGAAGAGCTGAGCTGGTCATGCTCCAGGATCAGTGGCTGTGGTAGTCTGCTGAGCTTCCCCAGTCTTGGCCGGCTGAGACCATTACTGCCAAGCCCAGAGCAGACAAACACAGAGGAAATCCAAGGCCACTGTGTCAGTGCAGAGCCAGGCTTTGGGGAAGGGCCAGGCCCTACAGCCCTGGGGGAGGGGAGGAGGAAACACAGTTTTCCAGTCATGATGCCTCAGCAGCATGTGTCTGGCCTCAACTCAGAAGGGGCAGTGAGCCCCAGGTTTGGGAGATGGGAAGTGGGAGGGGCTTCTGGCCAGGGCAGACACCGCTGGTCTTGGGGTCTCAGGGCTCCTGGGCACATCAGTAGAGCCTCTGGCGTGGGAATAGAGCAGCACATTAATAGCAATAACTGCCGCCTCTATTCACTACTCACAGTGTTGTTTGAGGTTAAACGAGGGAATCCACTTGACAGGACTAATTCAATGCCTGGCACATGGGAAGCTCTCAAGAGCTGCAAGCTAAAAGACCAAACACCAATCTCAACAGCAGCCAGCTGCCATGGGCCTCACGCTGTTGGGCTGTCATGAGACTCGTGGTCCGGATGGAGTCCCAGGCCTCTCCCCTGGGGCAGGGCTGGAGCTGGGGACACAGATCCAGCTAGAAGAGGGTCGCGTCAGGTGAGGGATCCCAGGAGTTGGGAGGGCATAGTGATCCTGGGACACACTCCCCAGGGATGCGGGGGAGGCAGCAGGTGTCCAGCAGGCAGTTGGAGCCGTTGTGGGACACTTGGGAATGGGCATCTCCTAGTGTCCAGGCAGGTCAGAGGTCAGAGCCAGGTCAGACTGCGGGCAGTAGGGTTTCAATCTTTGGTTGGGGTTCAAGCACTAAGCTCTGGGGAAGGAGAGATCAGGCCGATGAAAGATACAGAGATCACAGCAGGAGGCAGCATTGAGAACTGGGCACAGGGTTAGAGGATGACTGTCAGTGCAGGGGACTTCGTACTGGGCTCTGGTGGCTGCCCTAGAGCTGCTTAAAACCCTCTCATTTAAAGACAGGATGGTCTTAGGGAGCCATGTGGGGCCAGACTTGGGTCTCGGGATGAAGAGGTGGTGGTGGTAGACAGAGGGCCAGACTTCCCATGCAAAATGCTCTCCTTCAAATCCTGTCCGCACATTACCAGCTGTGTGGCCTCCTTCAAACAAGTTGCTTAATCTCTCTGAAACCTCACTTTCCTCCGTGTGGGCAAATCAGGACAGAGTCCTGCTACAGAGTTGTAGGGATGTCGACACAGGATACATCATGGGAGACTTTGGCACTCTATCTGCACATAAAAGTGCTTAATAACAAATTGATCCTTGGTCACACAAGCCAGTTTTGATCCCTCCCACCCCCTTCCCGGTATTTCTTCCAAGTGTTGCAGGCAGCGGCCCCACGCTCACACCCGCTGTGCCTTCAGCTTTCTCCCTAATGCCCGTGGCTCTGACCCTTCACCGTCGGGAATTCTGAAAAATACCCCATGGCTGCGTGAGTTCTTCCAAAACTGAAAGCAAGTAGATGTCTTAAGAGGCCAAAGGTTGTTCCCCTGGGAACGTAACTGTGACCATGTCCTCAGATACTCTCTGGTGATCGGTCGGCCATCTTGAGTTACTGCAGTCTCCTGGCGCCTCCCTGGTCTGCCATGGTGCGGTTGCAGCCGACCTAGTTGATTGGCCCGCGTGTGAGAGTGTGACTTCCCCCTACTTTTTTGTTTTGTAATTTTTAAATCAACTTTCTAAATGCTTTTATTTCCATTTTTTGTCCTCCCTGCTCCCAAAAAATGTCATGAGAAGAGCAACCATAAAATAAAAATACAAACACAGACCAGGTGCGGTGGTTCAGATCTAAAGTCTCAGCACTTTGAGAGGCCGAGGGGGGAGGATCGCTTGAGTCCAGGAGTTCGAGACCAGCCTGGGCAACATGGTGAAACCCCGTCTCCACAAAAAAATACAAAAATTAGCTGGGCATGGTGGTGCATGCCTGTGGTAGCAGTTACTTGGGAGGCTGAGGCGGGAGGATCACTTGAGCCTGCTGAGGCTGCAGTGAGCTCAGATCTCATCACTGCACTCTAGTGTGGACAACAGAGTGAGAAAAAAAATACAAACATATTCATGCACACACACACACACACACACACACAATTGGAAAAATCTCAACATCCATCCCTTCTTTTTACACCCCCCCATCCCACCTCCCACACCAGAGATTCCAGGGTGTGGCATTCCCCTTAGGAGCAATGTGCCCCCATCTCCACTTTGAAAATCACAGCTACCAGCCAAAAGCACTTTGTCCAGACTTACTTTCTGTCGTTTATGCTGTGGGTATAATTTTGTTTTTCTTAATGGATAACAATATGCATGTAATACATTATTTTTAATAAAATTGGATATGAAATTTAAATTATATAATCCTACCCCAGCCGGGCACAGTGGCTCACGCCTGTAATCCCAGCACTTTGGGAGGCCGAGACAGGCGGATCACGAGGTCAGGAGATCGAGACCATCCTGGCTAACACGGTGAAACCCCGTCTCTACTAAAAATACAAAAAATAGCCGGGCGAGGTGGCGGGCGCCTGTAGTCCCAGCTACTCCGGAGGCTAAGGCAAGAGAATGGCGTGAACCCGGGAGGCGGAGCTTGCAGTGAGCTGAGATCCAGCCACTGCATTCCAGCCTGGGCGACAGAGCGAGACTCCGTCTCAAAAAACAAAAACAAAAACAAAAATTCCTCCCCCAGAATTCGGTAACATTTCTTTAGCCCCCTGTAAGGTACGACCTCAACAACAAACAGCTACCCTGCAACTTGCAGCTTGCAAACACCTAACCTGCAATTTACTAAGAGGGAAAGACTATGGGAAGAGAGGCTTTGGGGTCACATACAATTGTTTCCGCCAGAAACATGGGCCTCATCCCTGATTCCTCTCTTCCTCTCAGCCCTTCACATTCAATCCTTTCATTTTCCCTCCTAACCCTATCTGAAATTGGTCCACTTCTGCTCCACCTCCACCCTCTCCACCACTTCACCCATCATCTCTTGTCTGGACTCCTGACGGTCTCTGCTCCCACCTCGGCCTTTACCCACAACGCACTCTCCATAGAGTAGCAAAGTGATTCTTCAAAACAGGAAATTGGAGAATGTCAGTCCTCTGCTGAAAACTGTAACAAAACCCTAACTCCTTACTCTGAACTAAGAGGCCCTAACTGTCCCAGTCACCTTGCACAACCCTCCCCTTGGTCACCATATGAGGGCCACACTTGCTCTCTCTCTATTTCTCAGTGATTCTTAACTAAGCTTATCCCTGACTTAGGGCCTTTGCACTGCACTGCCTGTTCCCTTCCCTGGAATGCTCTTCCCCCAGATCTGCCCGTGGCCAGTTTTCCTTGCCATGAAGGTCTCAGCGTAAATGTCAGCTCCTGAGTGACGCCTTTGCTGACCACTCAATCTAGTGGCCTCCAGCCCTCCCCATTTCACTCCTCACCGCTGACTATTGCATCACACTGTCTTACTTTCTTTTTTCATTAAAATAAAATCTTTTTTTTTTTTTTTTGAGACAGGGTTTTGCTCTCTCACCCAGGCTGGGGTGCAGTGGTGCAATTTCAGTTCACTGCAACCTCTGCCTTCTGGGCTTAAGTGATTCTCCCACCTCAGCCTCCCGAAGAGCTGTACCACCATGCCCAGCTAATTTTTGTATTTTTTGTAGAGATGGGGTTTCATCATATCGGCCAAGCTGGTCTCAAGCTCCCGGGCTCAAGCAATCTGCCCACCTTGGCCTCCCAAAGTGCTGGGATTATAGGTGTGAGCCACCGTGCATGGTCCTTATTTTCGTTACAGAACAGATCACTCCTTGTTTTCTTGTTTGTGTATTTGTTTATTGTCTGACTCACTCACCAGAAAATAAGCTTCTCAAAGGCAGGGTCTGTATCCTTCTTATTCAATGCAACATTTTGGGACCATACTTATACTAAAAAATTATTCACTGTTTGTCTGGAATTCACATTTTACTAGTTGCCCAGCATTTTATCTGGCAACCCTACTTGAGGCCCGCGGTCTCACATCTTGGGGACATGGGCCCAAGAGAATGAAGCTGGCATGTGAAGAGGAGAGAAGAGAAGAGAAAAAATACCTTAGTGGAGAGAGACAGAGAGGACACAAGGAAGACAGTGTCAGAGAGAGAGAGAAGGAGACACCATAGAGAATGAGCAGGATTGAGTAAAAGCGACGCTGAGAGAGAATGAGGGACAGAAACAGAGAAACAAGAAAGAGTAATAGAATAAGACAGGGTCAGAGAGACAAATTGTGAGAGGCAGAGAAAGACCAAGAGAGAGAGGCACAGAGACACCAACAGACCCTTCTGATAGCGTGCAAGTCCCATAGTTCAGTGACCCAAGCTCAACTCCCCGCTGCTTTTTCTGTAGTTTGTTTACAGGCACCGATATACTCCCCTTTTGCTTAAGAATAATAGCTAACATCTCTTGAACTTTTGTGCATGCCAGGCTGGGGCCAGGTGCTTCGGATGACTGCCTCCTTTATGCCGTCCCCTCACAACGATCCCGTGTGATTCCCTCTGCAGGGAAAGAACTGAGGAACAGTTCTTTAAATAACATGCCCAAGGTTACAGAGATGCTAGGCAGCAGAGCTTGGATTCAAACCCACGCAGTTAGTTGCCAGAGCATTTGACCGCCACATGGGGTCATTGTCAGTTGCAACTAAGGAGGTCCTGAGTGGCAGTTGGGTAGAGCCGATTCAGCAGAGAGGCTGGCTCCCTTTGGGATGCTGACCCCAGACCCTCGAGAGGCAGATTGGCATGATGTTGGGAAAGTTCTTTACCTTCTCGGAGCCTCAACTTCCTATTCTGTAAAATGGAGCTGATACTAACAGTAGCTATGCCCTAGGGTTGATTGATATGTAGGCTAAGACTGACTGAGACACACACACACACACACCACAGCAGTTACATCAAGTAAACATTTAAAAATACTCACAGACATTTTCATGATCTTCTGTTCATCTCTGACACCCAGCACAGGATCTGGCATAAAGCCAGTGCTTAGGTTACCTTGATGGGTGATGATGAGACTGGAGAATATTAATGAGAATCCTAATGATCATTTATTCAACAGCTACTACATACCAGGCATTGTGCTAAGCACCTTACAGGCATCTTTCAGTCAATCTCTGCAACAGCCCTGTCAATGTAAGTATTGTTATCCCCATTCTACATATGAGAAAACTGAGGTCCTGTGAAATCAATTGACCAGAAAGGGCACAGAGAGAAATCCAGAGCTAATATCTCAACCCCAGTGCATAAGGAAAGGACACCAGCTCAGTGACTATGTTTGCTTAATGCAGCGGAGAAGTGGATGGATTGCACTGAGATGTTTTCCCATGGGCCGAGGTTTTCTTTTTCTTTCTTCGTGTGTGTGTGTGTGTGTGTGTGTGATAGAGTTTTACTCTGTTGCCCAGGCTGGAGTACAGTGGCATGATCTTAGCACACTGCAACCTGGAACTCCTGGGCTCAGGGATCCTCCTGCTTCAGCCTCCCAAGTAGCTAGGACAACGGGTGCGCCACCACACCCAGCTAATTTTTTATTTTTTGTAGAGAAGGGGCCTCACTTTGCTGACCAGGCTGGTCTCAAACTTCTGGCCTCAAAAGATGCCCCCGCCCCTGCTGGGATTATAGGCATGAGCCACTACTGCCGGTCTGGGCTGAGTTTTGACTGCTTATCATTCTCTTCATGTCCCTTCCAGATGCCTTGTGTGCACACTTTTTAATGCACTGTCATCTCACTAGATGGCTATAACGAGTCCCATCCTATGACGGAGGCCCAAAGGCCCAGGGACTTGCCGAGAGCTACACGGGAATTAAGAACAGAGGAGGTTCTGAACTCAGCTTCATCTGACTGGAAGTCTAGTCTCTGTCCACTGTACCCAACTGTCTGAACTACAGGGAGCCACAGCAGAGCATGACGTCCCTCAGACCTCCCCAAAGCACCCACTTTTCATCATCCCCACTGCCAACGAATGCCCCACATTGGGGTCCATGAGTGTGCATCTCCTATCCTACAATAGCCTCTCAATGCATCTCCAGCCCAGTTCCTCCTGCCTTCCCTCTTCGAAAGGTCACCACCAGGGCCAGCTTTCAGAAGCACAGATTTCACTCTGTCACTCCTTCCAAGGCTTTATGGTCCAACCTCTATTAGTCCCCTCCAACCCCCACTTGAACTCTCTGCCCTGGCTGAGCTGAAGTTTCTCTATTGCTCTCTCTGGCCCGTGCTCTTTCATCTTCCCCACTCTCCTTCACCCCTGCTAAACTATCCTTCAAATCTCAGTGACATGTCACTTCCTCCAGGAAGTCCTCCTTGCTTGGTTTAGGTGCTCTTTCTGTATAGCCTTCTACTCAGGTCCTTCTCCCTCTCTGTTGAGGTTGCTGTTTTACTGTTTCACTTGAGGGTCTCTCCCACTGAGTCAGCTTCATGAGGGTAGGGTCCATGTCTGTCTTGTTCACACTTCATCCCCAGAGCCTGGCACCATGTCTACTGCGTGGCTGGCACTCAGTGAAAAGCTGTTGAATAAATGAACAAGTATAGAAATGAGGACTCCATTATTATTATTATTATTATTAATTATTCACATTCAGCATCAAGCTCAGTTTGCTGGCATGTAGTAGGCTCCCAGACACATATGCTGAATGGATGATGGAGGAATGAAGAAATGAATTAAAAACATGGTTCAACCTCCACACCCCACCACCATTTGCCCACTTCTTAGCTTGCAGGCCTCTCTCAACTGCAGCATCTCCTGCAGAATAAAAAGAATTGCAACTCCTTGTTTGAATGCTGTGGGGTTTTGAGTAGAAAGAAATACTACTCCTTTGACAAGAAGAATTTCAGGCGAAAGAGGCTTTTCTTGCTGGTGAAGGGAGGAGGGAGAGTTGGGGCCTCAGCCCAGTTTCTGGATGGCCTCAATTGGCCCTGAACTGACTAATAAAGTGTGAAATTGACTTTATCCTCCGCCACATCTCCCCAGCCAGCGTATCCCTGTAGCATCTCCCTCTGCTACAACCGATGCAGCACTGTCGCCATCTCCTCCGTCACTGGCAGCCAGACGGGTCATTACCACCCACGCAGCCCCAGGGCCTAGTGACTCTGCAGAGCCCAGGAAGTCATTTGGCCTCAGGCCAATATAGGCTTTCAAAGCTAGAAGCATCCAATGTGGCATGTCTGACGCACCTTCTAAGCCAGCCACTGGCTCTTTTTGTCCCTATTTACTCCTCTGGCACTGGCTCACTGACTTCTAAGATGTGGGTGGGGGCTGCAGTGGGTGACAGCATTGGGTGAGCTCTTTGAGCCTCACCCTGGCCTGTTGTACCAAAAGCAGGGTTGAAGAATCAGAGCCAAAGGGGTTTGAGAAAGCAATGCAATCAGAGAGTTGGAGCTTTGCAAAGGTAGCTCAGGGAGACCCTGAGGTGTCTTAAGGGCTACTTGGGAGATGATAGGAGGCCCCCAAGGCCCTGTTTCTACCAGGACAGGGCCTTTTTAAATCTATTTTGTTTATTCCCTAGTTTAAGATTTCCTAGGAGGAAGGAGAGTCTACAGCCCCAGTGAGGCCTAAAACTAGCGCTCTATCCAGCGGTCATTCCCAACCTTGCCTGGGAATCAGGATTAACTGCATGACTTGGTGAGAAATGCCGATGCTGAGCCCCGTAGCATTTTTGTCTGCTCAGAACCTATTTCCTCTTCCCCCAAGGATAGCTTCCATGTTCTCTTGAGAGCCATACCTACCCCACACATCAACCATGTGGTGTGAGTGAAGACCCTGCTTGGTCCCTTGAAACTCCAGGCACAAGCGTTTCCCTAGGCCTGACCAGTCACAGACAGAGTGATCAGTCCAGAGGCTGGAGTGGCAGCCCCCAGAATTTTGTCAACGCTATAAACGTTCTCTTTTCTCAGAGACTTTAGGCTTTTGGCTGGTGGCTGTCATCTTGGAACTGGTGGCTAAGAATGAAGCCAACAAAGAGGCAAACCATGACAAAAGATGAGAGGGGGAGGGGGAGAGAGAGAGAGAGAGAGAGGCTGGAAAAAACAGAGGCAGGCAGACACATCTGGTGTCATGTTATGAGCACCTGGATTCAGCCATGCCTGAAGTTTATACCCCTAGTTTATTCAGGTACATGAGCCAATAAATTTATTTTTGTTTTGTTTTTTGCTTCACCCAGTTTTACCTGACGTGTTTCTGCTACTTGCCACTGTAAGAGTCCTGGCTAATACACAGAACCTTTCTCGGATCTATTTAATTGTGATCTCCATGGATGGATCTGAGAATCTGTATTTCTCAAAAAGTTTCTCAGGAAATGCTGTGAAGTTTCACCCCTTCATCAGCATTGTTTGGGCATCGCTGAGATCCTGGTCTAACGAAGCACAGTTTGAAGTGATCCTTCTGTAAATGGTCATTATGATAAAAGTGATCCTTCTGTAAATGGCCATTATGATACTGTAATTGCAGGTCAGATACCCTACACACAGTGATATGGTTTGAATCTGCGTCTCTGCCCAAATCTCATGTTGAATTGTAATCCCCAGTGCTGGAGGTGGGACTTGCTGGGAGGCGACTGGCTCATTGGGGTGGTTTCTCATGAATGGCTTAGCACCATCCCCTGATGCTGTCTTTATGACAGTGAGTGAGTTCTTTTGAGATCTGTTTGTTAAAAGTGCATAGTACCGGCCGGGCGCGGTGGCTCAAGCCTGTAATCCCAGCACTTTGGAAGGCCGAGACGGGCGGATCATGAGGTCAGGAGATCCTGGCTAACACGGTGAAACCCCGTGTCTACTAAAAAATACAAAAAACTAGCCGGGCGAGGTGGCGGGCGCCTGTAGTCCCAGCTACTCAGGAGGCTGAGGCAGGAGAATGGCAGGAACCCGGGAGGCGGAGCTTGCAGTGAGCCGAGATCCGGCCACTGCACTCCAGCCCGGGCGACAGAGCGAGACTCCGTTTCAAAAAAAAAAAAAAAAAAGTGCATAGTACCTCCCTCCTTGCTCTCTTCCTCCGGCTCCAACCCTGTAAAATGTGCCTGCTTCTCCTTTGCCTTCTGCCATAATTGCAAGTTTCCTGAGGCCTCCCCAGAAGCAGAAGTCGCTATGCTTCTTGTACAGTCTGCAGAACCATGAGCCAATTAAACCTCATTTCTTTATAAATTACCCAGTCTCAGCCGGCGCGGTGGCTCACATCTGTAATTCCAGCACCTTTGGAGGCTGAGGTGGGCGGATCACGAGGTCAGGAGATCCAGACCATTCTGGCTAACATGGTGAAATCCCGTCTCCACTAAAAATACAAAAATCAGCTGGGCGTGGTGGCGGGTGCCTGTAGTCCCAGCTACTCGGGAGGCTGAGGCGGGAGAACGGTGTGAACCCGGGAGGCGGAGGTTGCAGTGAGCCGAGATCATGCCACTGGACTCCAGCCGCGACAGAGTGAGACTCCGTCTCAAAAACTAAATAAAATAAATAAATAAATAAATAACCCAGACTCAAGTATTTCTTTATGGCAATACCAGAACAGACTAATACACATAGACTCAATCCTCACAGCAGCCTGATGAAGTGCAGGTTATTCTTTCCATTTTACAGATGGAGAAACTGAGGCTTAGCAAGAAGAATGAATGTGTTCAAGGGCACTGTATTAGTCCATTTTCACGCTGCTGATAAAGATATACCTGAGACTGGGCAATTTACAAAAGAAAGAGGTTTAATTGGACTTACAGTTCCACATGGCTGGGGAGGCCTCACAATCATGGCGGAAGGCAAGGAGGAGCAAGCCACATCTTACGTGGATGGCGGCAGGCAAAAGAGAGCAGAAAAACTCCCGTTTTTAAAAGTCAGATCTCGTGAGACTTACTCACTATCACAAGAACAGCATGGGAAAGAACCTCCCCTCCCTTCCACTCTCCTCCCCCTGCCCCCTGCAACCCGGAGAACTGAGTGCAGTAACCCAGGGCCTCTCTGCTCTGTTCCGCCACCGTGGTCCCATTTTCACATCCTCCTGGGATTTGTAAGCTGAAACGCTCTGCTTTCCAAGCAAGGAACCAGAGCCCCAGAAAAACCCAGAGGCCATCTTGACTTGGTCCATTCTTGCCAGCCACAGTCATTAAGGAAGGGAAGACCTGGTTTAAAAGGGCTCTGAGCTGCCACCGGTGAAAACACTTCAACTCTGGTTAGGCCAAGACTGGGAAAAGGTTGGGAAAAGTGAGGGCGGGGAAGACACAGAGAAACAGAAGGGGAGAGAGAAAAGAGAGAGAACAAGCAGAAGAGACAGTGACAGAGAGACAGAAGGAAGCATGGAGGGAGAGAGATGTAGACACACTTGAGCGCACACACACACACCACACACCATACACACACACCACACACCACACACACACCACACCACACACACAAACCACACACACACCACACACAGACTACACACACACACCGCACCACACACCACACACACACCACACACATCACACACACACCACACACCACACACACACCCCACACACCCCACACACACACCACACACCACCCACCACACAAACACACCACACATACCACCCACCACACACACACCACACACACACCACACACCACACACACACCACACACACACCACACACACACCACACACACCACACCCACCACTCACACCACACACTACACACACACCACACCACACACCACACACCACACACACACCACACCATACACCACACACCACACACATCACACACACACACCACACACACACATCACACACCACACACCACCCACCACACACACATCACACACATACCACACACCACACATACCACACACACCCCACACACACACCCCACACACCACACACACCACACACACACGCCACACACGCCACACAAACCACACACCACCCACCACACACACACCACACACAACACACACACACCACACACACACGCCACACACACCACACACCACCCACCACACAAACACACCACACACACCACCCACCACACACAACACACACACCATACACATCACACACACAACACACACCACACACACACCACCCACCACACAAACACACCACACAACCACCCACCACACACACACCACACACACACCACACACCACACCACACCACACACACCGCACACCACACACACACCCCACACACCACACCCACCACTCACACCACACACTACACACACACCACACACACCACACCACACCACACACACCACACACCACACACACACCACACCATACACCACACACACACCACACACACCACACACACCCCACACACACCACACACACACCCCCCACACACACCACACACACACACACCACACACCACCCACCACACAAACACACCACACACACCACCCACCACACACACACCACACACACACCACACACCACACACACAACACACAACACACACAACACACCACACACCACCCACCACACAAACACACCACACACACCACCCACCACACACACACCACACACCACCCACTACACAAACACACCACACAAACACACCACACACACCACCCACCACACACACACCACACACACACCACACACACACCACACACCACACACACACCACACACACCACACACCACACACACACCACACCACACACCACACACACTACACCACACACCACACATACCACACACACACCACACACCATGGACACACACACACTGCACCACACACACCACACCACACACCACACACACCACACACACACACCACAGACACACCACACGCCATGGACACACACACAAACCACACACACACAAACCACACACACTACACACACCACACACACATGCCACACACACCACACCACACACCGCACACACACCACACACACCCCACACACACACAAACCACACACACTGCACACACCACACACACATGCCACACACACACACCACACTACACACCGCACACACCCCACACACACACCACACACACACCACACACATAATACACACACAACACACACACACACCACACACACACACCACACACACCACACACACACTACACCACACACACACACCACACACACCACACACACACTACACCACACACACACACCACACACATACCACACACCACACACACACCATGCACACCACACACACAGAAAGAGATCCTTTAAGAGCTGTTTTATTCCTGACCCGGAACTGTATTTCATTCTCCAACTCTGCAGACACAGAAAAGCCATTATTGCAGTAAAAAAATCTCCCCACATTATTTATTGTTAATACTTATCTATTTTGTCTTTTCTAGGTTTTTACAGCTTAACTTCATTCAAAGCAGGCCCCTGGTGCAGGCAATGCAGAGGTTTTTTGCATGAGGAGGGACGAGAAGCTCAGAGAGCTGCAGCAACTTGCTCAAGATTGCACAGCAGGTTAATGGCCAAGTTGGGACCAAGGATCGAGACTCCGGACTTCCAGTGCAGTGGGAGTCTCCTACAAACCATGTCCAGGATCAAAGCGGACGCTGAAGGGCAGGGGTTTTGTTCACCCTCTTCCTTTCAGTTACTGAGTCCCTAAACTCCCTCTTTAACAAGCAAGTAACAGTGACCTAGTATATTTGAACTTGAGCAAGGCAGTGGACAAGCAGGTGCATGATATACCCATGGTCAAGCGTGATGGAAAACTGTGAGATGGATTCAAGGGCTGTCAGTAGAAGATTGGCACCCAAATGATTTTGGTGAATCGGTTTTCACATGGAAGGTTGCTTTGCCCCATGATTTTTTATTACTAAAATTTAATGACTTGAGCTTCTCTCCCACCTCTTCTTTACTTTAATTATTATTATTTATTTATTAGAGATGAGAGACTTACTATGTTGCCCAGGCTGGTCTTGAACTCCTGGTCTCAAGTGGTCCTCCCGCCTCAGCCTCCCAGCACAGCCTCCTGAGTTGGTGGGATTACAGGCCTGACCCGCCACATCCGGCCCACCTTTTCTGAAAACGACTCTCTTCCCTAGTTGGCACACTCCCTCTTAGGATAAGTCTAGGATACTTACTTAGTCCAAAGGGGTACTGCTAGTTCCCTCATCCTGAAGGACAAAAACCTAGGAAGCCTCATCATTAGGCGCCCTGCAGTTTCTGGCACTGCCACATGAGGGCACTGTTGAAAAGAAGCCACTCTGTTGCCTAGAGGCAGTCCTCTGCGACCACATCTGCAGGAGCCTGGAAGCTAACATCTGCAGGCCCAGGCCCAGGTGCAGCCTGTACCTGCTATAGAAACCACTTTATTGATCCAGGCATGTTCCATTTGGCTGGCTCTGCATTTGTTACTCCGGGGGCTTTGAGAAAGGGAAAAGACATGTCCCACATAGCTATGGTCACTCCGTTACACACTGAACATCTAGTTTTACAGCTCTTTATTTATGTATATATACACTCAAATACAATTGTTTGTGCATTTACCAACAGTGTGCTAGGGTAGCTAGGTTGGGACCAGTTTCCAGGCTCAGGTACAAACTCTTCCTAGAAGCAGCGGCCTCCCAAGCTCTTGTTCTTTCTAGGCTGCACTAGTGGGCAGTTCTTGGTTTGGGGCTGTACAGCACCCGTTCCTTCTCCAGTAAACACCCCCGTTCCATTAAGGGGAAGTGTCTCCTCTCTCCACTGCCTTGGGAAAGCAGTCATTCTTGGCTCCTGCCTCCCACCGCTAGCCTCCTCCAATTGAAGGCAAAGGAGTCAGATCCTTCCTCTCCTCACCTCCTGGGCAAATCAGTGGGAAATGCATTATTTAAAATCCTATTTCCCAGGACTCTGACTCTGCAAGGAGAAGGGAATGGTTTCTGGCCATTGTCTTTGTAGCAATAGCAGTCGTGGAGGGGCCATTTACAGCATCCTGACCTATGTCCCTGTTCAAGGCAGTGACTGCTTTTCCTGCTTCCTGCTTCTTGGCCCTTCAGAGTTTCCTTAATTTCTGCTAACCTACATCTGCTCTTCTAGTCTTTCATCAATTTTGTAAATTTCCATTGGTCTTCAAACAAAAACAACACCCCTTCTCTTTAGTTTCTGGTGCTTGCAGAACCTGTCTGACAAACCCCAGAGAATCAAAGAGGGCTCTCCCTTTCTCACCTTCAAGATGTACCTTTTGGGCTGGCTTTGGTGGCTCATGCCTGTAATCCCAGCACTTTGAGAGGCTGAGGCAGGTGAATTACTTGAGGTCAGGAGTTCAAGAGCAGCCTGGCCAACATGGTGAAACCCATCTCTACTAAAAATATAAAAATTAGCTAGGCGTGGTGGTGCATGCCTGTAATCCTAGCTACTCAGGAGGCTGAGACAGGAGAATGGCTTGAACCCAGGAGGGGGAGGTTGCAGTGAGTGGAGATTGTGCCACTGCACTCCAGCCTGGGTGACAGAGAGACTCTGTCTCAGAAAACAAAAAATGATGTGCCCCAATTCATTCTTCAGGAGGATAATTTGGGTCCCTTCCCCAGGGCAAATCTACACACACACACAGACACATACAGAGAGAGAGAGAGAATATGCAAAATTCCAAAATGTTAGCAGTGTTAGCTAGGATACTGAGATTATTGGAGGTTTTATTTTCCCTTTTTGCTCATCTGTGTCCCCTGAACATTTTTTTTTGCCATGTCTATACACTCCGTTTATGATTAAGAGTAACAACATTTATGAGCGTGTTTCTTTAATTGTAATTAGAGAAACTGAGATATTGAGAAAAGGTCAATAAGACCCTTTTTCATGCTAAAGAAGTGAGGCCCTGTCCCTGCAGGGACTGTCCTTGAGAAGGAGACTTGACTGGCATTCTGGCACGGCCTCTGCTGTTATCACCGCTCTGGTATGGGTGTATTTATTGACAGAGCCAGGGCTGATATCACAGTTGGCTTTGTTGCATGTATGACTCCAGGCAAGTCCTTGCCTCTCTTGGGCCCTGGGTCTTCCCATATAAACAAGGAGGGGATGGGATTAAGTGACCTTTGAGTTCTGCTGCTCAGTTCTGGGGCCTTGTTGAAGGTCACTGCCCGATGGAAGCAGCATCCAGGGGAGAAGCTGGAATCATACTCTCTGGGTGAAAAGGCGCTGGAGATGTCCACATTGTTAGAGCTTTCTGAGCTGCATATGACAAAAACTCACCTCAAACTGGCTTAAGTAAAAAAGGAATCTGTTGGCTCATGTACCTGAAAAATTTAGATCTAGACTCAGGCTTGGCTGGATCCTGGGAATAAAAGGCTGTCATCCAGACTCGGTCTCTCTTAGTCTCTTCTCTTTTCCTTTGACTGTTTCCTCTTCAGGCAGGCTCTTCCTGGACAAAGGCAATGTGGCCACCAGCAGTGGCAGGTTCACACCTTGCCAAATTAACACCTCTTCCCCAGGGCTCCAGCGGAAGTCCCAGCATTGACTCTCACTGGACTGTATTAAGTGACATGCGCATCGCTGACTTGATCACTCGGTGGAGCTGGGGTGTAGATTCTATTGATTGGCCAGACCTAGCCCCTGTGCCTGCCTCTGAAGTTGGGAGGTGGGTGAGTGTCACTTACATGTTTTGGTCTAAGGGTTAAGGAGGGGCAGTTCTCCAAAGGCATGTCAGGAGCTGCTAGCAGCTGGGGACAGGATGTTGGGAAGGAAAGAGCCCATAGAAGTCCACTCAGGTTCATGTCCATCTGTGTCAGCGAAGTGTGCTCCTCAGATTGGCAGCAGCCTCATCACTATCATCATGTGGGAGCTTGTTAGAAATGCAAATTCACAGGTCCAGCCCAACAGGCAATTCTGATCATGCTAAAGTTTGAAAAACACTGGGGGAAACCAGTGCATCTTGCCCCTGCTTCCATCAGAATCACCTGCGTTGAGAGTGGGACCCACTCAACGAATTTTATCAGGAAAAGGGAGGGGACCAGGTCCAGTCATTCGTATTTTTTTGTTTTGTTTTGTTTTGTTTTGAGACAAAGTCTCAGTCTATCGCCTAGGCTGGAGTGCAGTGGTGCAATGATAACTCAACCTCCTAGGCTCAAGTGATCCTCCCACCTCAGCCTCCTGAGTAGCTGGGACCACAGGTACATGCCACCAAGCCAGGCTAATTTTTTTTTTATTTTTTATTTTTGTAGACCACCTGGGCTAGTCTCAAACTCCTGCTTCAAGCAATCCTCCTGCCCTGGCCTCCTAAGGCACCGGGATAACAGGTGTGAGCCATTACGCTGACCTGATGCTTTTATTTATTTCTTTCTTTTTTATTTTATTTTTTTAAATTTTTTTGAGATGGAGTCTCGCTCTGTTGCCCAGGCTGGAGTTCAGTGGCCGGATCTCGGCTCACTGCAAGCTCCGCCTCCTGGGTTCACACCATTCTCCTGCCTCAGCCTCCCAAGTAGCTGGGACTACAGGCGCCCGACACCTTGCCCGGCAGGTTTTTTGTATTTTTTAGTAGAGACGGAGTTTCACCGTGTTAGCCAGGATGGTCTCGATCTCCTGACCTCGTGATCCGCCCGTCTCGGCCTCCCAAAGTGCTGGGATTACAGGCTTGAGCCACCGCGCCCAGCCCTGATGCTTTTAAAAATGTTGCCCCAAGTGATTCTGATGGAAGCCCAGCTTGAAAGAACAACTGAGCTCAACCAAAGTCTTGTTCTCAACTATTTCTAACTTATGAAGTGGCGATAAACAAGGAAGTGGATGGTCCTTCTGCTGAGAATGACGGTTTACTAAAGGAACAACTTGGAAGATAGCAACTTAAGCCAAGTCAAATGAAGAGACAAAGCCAGGGACATGTAATCCACTGAACTTTGTGGAATTTGAACCTGGAATTTCCTACCCTATGACAAATTAATCTTCATACCCACACAGCTGATTCAGCCAAGAAGAGAACTAGAGGAAAAAAATAATAGCCACAACTGAGTGCTTACTACAAGTGTGTGTGAGACAATGTATTTATCTTATTTACACCAACATGACCCTGGAAGGTAGGTAATCCTAAATAGGAATATAATCCTGTGAAGTAGGTAATATTAAATATGAAAGAGGAAGACACCGAGGATCAGAGGGTACAGGAACTAGAGCCCGGTGGCTGAGCTAGGATTTGAATCCTGGGCTGTTTTGAAAACCTTTATTCCTGCTCTGCGTTGCCTTCTGGGAAAAGTCACACTCTCTAGTAAGGAGTCGAGGGGCTTGAGGAGGAGTTTAGAGGTGACTCCTCCGATTCCACACATTTTAAAGAAAGAGCACCAGCCTGAGATCAGAACCTGGGCTGCACTCCCAGCCCTACTCCTGCTTAGCTACATGACCTGGAGCAAGTCATTTCTCTAGCTGGGGCCTCAGTCTTCCTTTCTGTACAATGGGATGGCTTTAATTGACCCCTAAGGTCTTTTTCATTTCGGGATCATCCGTCTGAATAATGTTATCAGAAAGTTTCCAGCAGTTCTGCTTTCTGGGATCCTAGGACCTATTTTGAAATGCTCCCGGCCGGGCGCGGTGGCTCAAGCCTGTAATCCCAGCACTTTGGGAGGCCGAGACGGGCGGATCACGAGGTCAGGAGATCGAGACCATCCTGGCTAATATGGTGAAACCCTGTCTCTACTAAAAATACAAAAAACTAGCCGGGCGAGGTGGTGGGCGCCTGTAGTCCCAGCTACTTGGGAGGCTGAGGCAGGAGAATGGCGTAAACCCGGGAGGCGGAGCTTGCAGTGAGCTGAGATCCGGCCACTGCACTCCAGCCTGGGCGACAAAGCGAGACTCCGTCTCCAAAAAAAAAAAAAAAAAGAAATGCTCCCATGGTCCGTCCTGACCAGGTGTCATAGTCAGTCTGCTGATTACTAAAGAATTACTCCCTAGACCAGTCAAGGGTTCCTAATTTTTTTTTCAAGGCTTAGAAGACAATACAGCTCAGACAGAAGGTCTAACAGTTGCAATTAAATCTTGGAGGACTAACAAGACACTGCAGAATTTTGTAGAGTCTCAGACCGTATTTTCATCAGATAGGATGCAAAAATCACAGTGCCCCGACTCCATCAATATTGATCAGTGCCTACTACATTCAGCTTTGTGCTGGGGACCATGGAAGACACAGAAGTGAAGGGGAAGGTGAAGGGGCAGCACCCTAGCGCCAAGGAGGAGTGCCATGGGTCGGGGCATGGCCCTGTACTCAGCCTCACATTAATCAGGGAAATGCAAATTAAGACAAAATGCTTTTTGCCACCAATGAAAGGGTTAATATCCAGGGCTGGCGAAGATGTAGTGAAGTGAGCATTTTCATATACGACTGGTAGAGTGTAAACTGGCACAGCTTTTTCAGAGGATAGATTATAATATCTCCAAAAATTTTAAGTACATAACCCTTTAATCCAGCAATTCCACTTCCAAGACTATCTTCAAGAAATGCTTGCTCTATGCACAAGAAGGCAAAATAAGAATGTCCATTGCTGTGTTGTGTGTTGTATGTATTTTTTTGGAGATAGCCAAGATAGCATTCATTAGGGAATGGCTAAACTGGGCTATATTCATGCTCTGGCACTTTGCAGCATTTAACAAGCACAAAGAAGATCCCCAGATAACGACACAAACATATTTCCAAGATATATACATTTTAAAAAGCTACTCTCGGCCGGGCGCGGTGGCTCAAGCCTGTAATCCCAGCACTTTGGGAGGCCGAGGCGGGCGGATCACAAGGTCAGGAGATCGAGACCACAGTGAAACCCCGTCTCTACTAAAAATACAAAAAATTAGCCGGGCGCGGTGGCGGGCGCCTGTAGTCCCAGCTACTCAGGAGGCTGAGGCAGGAGAATGGCGGGAACCCGGGAGGCGGAGCTTGCAGTGAGCCGAGATCGCGCCACTGCACTCCAGCCTGGGCAACAGCGTGAGACTCCGTCTCAAAAAAAAAAAAAAAAAAAAAAAAAAGCTACTCTCAGAATATATTTGGTTAGGTCAGGCACGGTGACTCACACTTGTAATCCTAGCACTTTGGGAGGCCAAGGTAGGCAGATTGTTTGAGCTCAGGAGTTTGAGACCAGCCTGGGCAACATGGTGAAACCCCGTCTCTACTAAAAAAAATACAAAAAAATTAGCCGGGCGTGGTGGTGTGTGCCTGTAATCCCAGCTACTCAGGAGGCTGAGGCATGAGAATCACTTGAACCTGGGAAGCGGAGGTTGCAGTGAGCCGAGGATCACACCACTGCACTCCAAACTGGGTGACAGAGTGAGACTCTGTCAAAAAAAAAAAAAAGACCTGGCATGGTGACTCATGCCTGTAATCCCAGAATTTTGGGAGGCCGAGGCAGGCAGATCCCCTGAGGTCAGGAGTTCAAGACCAGCCTGACCAACATGGAGAAACTCTGTGTCTACTAAAAATACAAAATTACCTGGGCGTGTGGTGCATGCCTGTGATCCCAGCTACTTGCGAGGCTGAGGCAGGAGAATTGCTTGAACCCGGGAGGTAGAGGTTGCAGTGAGCCAAGATCATGCCATTGCACTCCAGCCGGGGCAACAAGAATGAAACTCCACCTCAAAAAAAGAAAACAAAAAAGAATATATTTGGTTAAACACACACACACACCCCTACCCACCCACCCCCGCCACATCCTCCCCCATACCACTATGAAATACTGCTTCATACCCATTGGAATACGTATAATAATAATTTTTTTTTAAAAAGAGGCCAGGCTCAGTGGCTCACACCTGTAATCCCAACACTTTGGGAGGCCAAGGTGGGAGGATCCCTTGAGCTCAGGAGGTTGAGACCAGCCTGGGCAACATAAGGAAGCCCTGTCTCAACAAATAAGTTTTAAAAATTAGCCAGGTATGGTGGCACACACCTGTAGTCCCAGCTACTAGGGAGGCTGAAGCAGGAGGATCTCTTGAGCCTGGGCGATCAAAGCTGTAGTGAGCCGTGATCGCATCTCTGCATTCCAGCCTGCGCGACAGAGCAAGACTCTGTCTAAAAAAACCAAAACCAAATGTAAAGACAAATGTTGGTGAGGATGTGGAGAAATTGGAACCCTCATATACTGCAAACGGGAATGTAAGATGGTGCAACCACTTGGAAAATAATCTGACAGTTCCTCACATAGAATGGTCATGTGATCCAGCAATTCCACTCCTAGGTATGTAACCAACAGAAATAAAAACACGTTTTCACACAAAAATTCATACATGAATGTTCATAGCAGCATTACTATAATGACAACCCAAGAACTGGTGAACGGATAAATAAAATACTGTATAGCCATCCAATGGAACATTATTCTGCAATCAAAAGGAATGAAGTACTGACACATGCTACAACATGGATAAGTCTGAACGAGTTTATGCAAAAGCAACAAAGCCATTCACAAAATACCATGTATTGTATGATTCCATTTATATGAATGTCCAAAATAAGCAAATCCATAGAGACAGAAAATAGTGGTTGTCTTGAGCTGGAAGTGTAGATGAGACCGAAAGATGAGAGCTAAGGGGTGTGGAATTTCTTTCTGAAGTAATTAAAACGTTTTAAAATTTATTGTAAAATTGGTTGTACAACTCTCTAAATATACTAAAATCCATTGACATGTACACTCAAAAGGCGTGAATTATGTGGTATATTAACTATGTCTCAATAAAACAAGTACAAATATGTACAATGTTTTCAATGAAACATTGTTTTTAAGTAGCAGAAGGAAATAGCCTAACACCCATAAATAAGTGATTGGCTAAGGAAATTATGGTAAAATACACTACTGTGGAATATAATGTAATGTTATGCCAAAGGCAAAAACGACGACCTTTTGTATGAACTCATGTGGCATGATCTCTGAGATATATTGCAAACTGAGATATATTGTACTTTAGCATAGCATGTTCCCCTCATGTCAAAAAGAGGGGGAAGAACATCCATAGTTTTCATCCACACAGACCCGGGGTGGGCAAGCTCCAGTTCACATGTCAAATCCAGTCTGCCACCTGTCTTTTACAGCAGGGAGGTAAGAATGGTGCTTAGATTTTTTTTTTTTTTTTTTTGAGACGGAGTCTCGCTCTGTTGCCCAGGCTGGAGTGCAGTGGCCGGATCTCGGCTCACTGCAAGCTCCGCCTCCCAGGTTCACGCCATTCTCCTGCCTCAGCCTCCCGAGTAGCTGGGACTGCAGGTGCCCGCCACCTCGCCCAGCCTAGTTTTTTGTATTTTTTTTTTTTTTTAGTAGAGACGGGGTTTCACCGTGTTAGCCAGGATGGTCTCGATCTCCTGACCTCGTGATCCACCCGTCTCGGCCTCCCAAAGTGCTGGGATTACAGGCTTGAGCCACCGCGCCCGGCAGGTGCTTAGATTTTTAAGTAGTTGAAAAACTAAAGAAGAAGATTTCCTGACACTTGAAAATGATATGATGTTCAAATTTCTGTGTCTATGAATAAAGTTTTATTGGCACACAGCCTCGTTCATTCATTTATATATTGTCTATGGCTGCCTTTGCAATGCAATGGCAGAGTTAAGCAGTTGGGGCAGAGACCATAAGCCTACAAAGCCTAAAGTATTTACGATCTGGCCCTTTACAGACAAAGTTTGCTGACTCCTGGCCTAGCGTAGTTGGAAGGAAACACTGGAAACTGGTGACCTGGCCAGCTGCTCTGGGAGAGGAAGGGACAGCTGAGGGATGAGGTAAGAGGGAGACTTTTCACTGGGTACCCTTTCAGACCTATTCAAAAGATGTCAACAAAACTAAAGCTATATATTCCTGCATGTGAACATATTACGATGTAAATATGTAGAAAAATATTTCAACAGCTATCCATCAAATGCATAACAGGTTACTTACTTTGAGGGAGGGGCCTGGCTGGGGAGAGAGGAGTTAAGTAGCTTCAGTAGTAAACGTATGATTGGAATAGTTTACAAGGAGAATCACTTAATGTATGACTTAATGCAATAAAAATGCAATAAAAATAAAGAGTACATTCATAAAACATGGCCCTCGTGGCACTTTCTTGAGTTGTGTGTTCTATGAGGTTCCATGAGGTAGGATCTTCCTGGGGACCCACGGTAGCTCCTGGCATGGAGCATGGCCCTCTGTAGACCCTAAGCTGGTTGAATGAGTGTGAGGGCCAGGAGATGTGTGTGTCAAGAGTGAGGGAGTGAGGGAGTGCCCTCACAGGAGTGCACAGTTCAGAGTGGGCTGGAGTGCAATGGGATGGCCTGGGGTAAAGGGAGGGCCAGAGTGGCAAAGCAGGGACATAGTCCCCAATGCCTCCTAGCCCAGGGCCATCAGCTCCCCTGGGTCGGCAGCCACCGTGGTTGAGGAGTGCTAGTCTTTTAGCCTGTCCTCATTCCCCTACCCTCATAAAGTCTCTGATTTTTTTCTCCTTTTACAGCCTCTCTTGAAGGGCATTAGGGGAATCTAGCTAGGGGCTTATGCAGCACCACCCGTGCCTGCTACTCCCTAGAACTGCCTTTTCAGCAAAAGCACCATCTGTGGTGTCACTGCTGTCTGTGGAGGAGACGACTCCTGCCTGCTACCCAGTGCTGGAAGAATCCCCTTCCCAAGGACCAAGCCTGTGGGGGCTGCAGCAAAACTGAACGTGGATGTTCAGGCGCCCAAGAACAGCTTGACTCCAGGGACCAATGGCAAGAGGGTGTCTCACACATGAGAAAATTGAGGACGCCTCAGTTTTGTTTGGTTTGTCCTCCATCTCTTCTCCCAGAAACAGGGCCCTTATTTTTATTTGGGGAACTCTTTATGCTCACTCCATGTAATTTGGGTGGGGCTGAACCAACCCTGGATACAAGATTAAACACAAGAAACAGACCTGGTCAATCGGAAAATTCTATTTTTCTGGTCACAGTGATTGGTTCAGAGATGAGTATGTGGTCCAAAGTTAAGCCAATGAACGTCAGCCTCAAGATTTTTGCTGATGCTATCAGGAGAGAGGTGCTGTCTCTGGGCTGGGCTTGTTACCTGCAGAACTACACTTAGAGCTGATGGTTGACTTTTGTCAATACATAGAGCAAGGCCAGCCTGAGAACAAAGCTAAGATGGGCAGAAGTAGAGCTGAGAATTGGAGACTGGTTCCCGATGGCAATGTTTACACCAGATTCATATCTACCCTTGGCCTTTTCAGTTAAACAAACTCAAAATTCCCTCTTTTGCTTTGGCTGGTTTGTGTCGATAAGAGTCACTGAAAAGCAATGTTAGCAGAGGGAAGCTTCCTGTCAGATTCTCTGAGCATTTCATGAAGATTTCATTTCCACCCACTCTGCTGTGCACTTACAACCCTCTGCTCCCAGCTGTCCAGGGGCAGTCTGCCTCTCTGGCTTGCTGGCTCTCAACTCCTCTCTGAGTGAGATGTCCGATCCCCTAGGTCTTCTCTCCTCCCCTTGGCAACCTACTCCTCTGAATTCCAGCCCCTGAGGATCCAGGCCCATGGCCTGGTGTTAACCCCCATTCTCTTTATGACTGAAATGTGTCCCAGACACAACTGTTGATGTTCTTTGAGCTTTGATGAGTACGTCCAATTTGCCAGACTCTGTGCCAGCCTCATTACATGCACAATCTCATCGAATCTTCTCAATAATACTGTTGGGTAGGTTTTATGATTATTACTTCCATTTTCAAGAATAGAAACCAGTGGCTTAGGGAGATTAAGTAACTGGCCTGAGACCAAACAGCTGAGTCACACACAGCGGGAGGCAGGGCTAGACAGAGTTGTAGGAGGGAACTGACCCCAGGGCCTGTGCTCCAACCACCGCACCAGCGCTTCTAACCCGAGCGAGCCCCAGGATCACCGGGGTACAGGAGCCCATTCCAGGGACCCACCTCCTCTGAGTGAGGACAGGAAAGTCTGGGAAGCTGCTTCATTAAATGCCCCAGGGGATACTGAAGCATGGGTCCCCAGGACCTTACACGGACAGCAGCCACTATCTCCCCCATTAAGGACCTTGGCCTTAGAAAGGAGCTTGGCATTTCCAGATCTATTATTGCAGAAGCTGAAGCTCTGCCCTAGGTTAGAAATGATGACAACGCTAGACAAACTTCTTTGCTGACACAGGGAAAGGAGAGATCAAGGGCATGTGGATAAGCAACTCATGCCTGGGAAGAAAACAAAAAAATTAAAGAATAACATCATTCCACTCTTCAGGGGGTGGGTTGTGAGGGTCTGGACTCTAAGAGGTAAGAGGTGTAAGCCAGGGCCCAGGAGAAATTCAAATTCTACAGGCTTTCTTCATTTGTCCCTGAAAAGAAATGGCTCTCACGGCCCCAAGAATGAAGTTCAAAGTTATTATTATTATTTTTTTAGACAGAGTCTCACTCTGTCGCTCAGGCTGGAGTGCAATGGTGCAATCTCAGCTCACTGCAACCTCTGCCTCCCAGGTTCAAGCAATTCTCCTGCCTCATCCTCCCAAGTAGCTGGGACTACAGGCACCTGCCACCACATCTAGCTTTTTTTTTTTTTTTTTTGTATTTTTAGTAGAGACAGGGTTTCACCATGTTGGCCAGGCTGGTCTAAAACTCCTGACCTCGGGTGATCCACCTGCCTCAGGCTCCCAACGTGCTGGGATTACAGGCATAAGCCACCGCACCCTGCCAAGTTCAAAGTTCTTAACAAAGCTTTCCACCCAACATGAGCTGGTTGTGCTCTCTTGACACCTGGTTTTTAGGCATACCTCACGTCTCTGCCTGAAATGCTGTCTCTTTCCTTTCCCTCCTTTGCTTAACAAACTTCCGCTTATCCTTAAGGTCCCAGCATTGATGGCACTCCCTCTGGGAAGCCTCCTCCAATCACCAAATCTAGATTAGACATCCTTCCTCAGGGCTCCCTTACCTCCCTTAATATGTCTTGATTGTACCTCTTATATTGTATTTTATGTGTTTAATTCACCCTGCTATACAGTGAGGTTCCTGAAGGAAGGACCATGTCTATCGTGTTCTCTATTATATTCTCAGCACCAGATACATTACAACAATGAGTGAATGAAAGCTTAGTGAAACCAAAACAGAAAGCCCCAGGCTGTTACATGCAGTAATCACATTGACCACTAGATGGCACACGACTATGACGTCCCAATTGAGATGGGCTGGGAGAGGGGCGTGAAATTGATTAGCAGGTTGATGGAAGGAGGCCGGTGGGCCTCTGATCTTCTCCAGACTGACAGCTGGAGACCTTTGTGATCCTTAAATTTGTATGTGTGGAAATCTTTGTTCAGGTACTTGCCTTACTCCAGAACCCCATTTCCATTAAGGGTTACGTCTTCATGCTACACATTAAACGCTTTTTGATGTCTCAGAAGTTTCTTCTCTTGCCTACCAAAGAGGTGCTTTCTGTGATGGGCGTTGCTGTTGACTGCTTGAAATGGTTTTATAGACTGCTTTTTCTTATTACCCTTTAGGAATTAGGTGGAGTCTGTCACTTTTAGGATCTGAGCCACCAGTGAGTCCAATCTTCCACTCTTCAGTTGATCTGAAACTTCTGTTTTTTGGCTTAAGAACTAACACACACTTAGACTTGTCTTCCTCTTCCCTTTTATCACCAACACAAGTTGGCTTATTTTTCAACGAGCTCATCTTATACAAAGCCATTTTTTTTTTTTTTAGTTATCCCTGGAGAATGTCAGGATAGGTGACAAGTGTTGACCTGTACCTGCTGGGCAGCAGGCTAGACTTACAGACCGGTGTTATTCTTCCCAGCATACCAGCTTCCCAGTGCCATGATTTAAATCTGGACCCAGTGAAATGACTAATATATGCCATGAACATTCTGGTTTGCTCACAAATAATTAAAACCAAACACTTCAATTGAACAATGCCAAGAATCTAAGGTAGCAAGCTGATGGCTAGCTAGTTTCCTAGAAGCCGCAATAGTCCCACACTTTTATTATAATAATGATATCATTTGGAGAATTATTTTTCTGTGGAAAGTAATAAAAACCTCAATTTGGCAGAAATTCAGTAACTTGCAGCCTGTAAGAAGTTAGGAATTAGGTGTTGCCCTAATGGGGTTAATTCTTAATTACCCTATAGATGCTCACGTGGCTACATTAACCTCTCTGTGCCTTTGCCTTCTATCTCTCCAGTGGAGGCAGCAAGCCTGCCAGGGCTGGCCTGAGAAGGGGAATTTGAGCCTCCTCTTTGTACATATATTTGACTTGGCACTGGTTCCAGGCCCGTGTAGCCACCATAAGCAGTTACAAAGGCCTCTGGCAATCTTGCTTTGTCCGGCTCCCCAGCCGATGCCAGTCTCTGCCCATTACACCCTTCATATCTGAACAGTTTGGGAATTATTTAGAAACGGCCTTATTTGTAGTCCTACAATCCAGCCAATATGACAGCCATAAAGATTGCTTTGCCGTTCCTTGAGCTGTTGATTGAAGGGTGTGGAGGGAAACAGAAACTAGATTAGTCAAGGGCTTTGCCCGAAGGTTGCCCAAAGTGGTACACTGGTCGTGGGGGACAGGCTAGCACCCAGGGCTCTTGGCAACCCAGATAGTACACTCTCCCTCCTGTGGGCTATTTCCAAGAGCTCTGTGTGTGTGTATGTGTGTTGGATAGAGGGAGTAGTTACTAGTCATTCAGCCAAAGTCCTTCTCTCAACAAGGATGTTGTGGATGGCCACCAAAATGGGTTCAGTACTAAGCTTCATGACATTAGATTTGGCAGTGATTTCTTGGATATGACACTAAAGGCTCTGTAACAAAAAATATATATATACAAATTGGACTACATGAAAATCTTTAAATTTTGTACACCAAAAGACACTATCAGCAGATAAGAAGGCAGCCCACAGATTAGGAGAAAATATTTGTAAGTCACATATTTGATAAGGGATTAATATCTAGGGTATATAGAGAACTCCTAAAACTCAACAAGGAAGAAAAAAAACAGCCCAATTTAAAAATGAGCAAAGGAGCCAGGCGCAGTGACTCACACCTGTAATCCTAGAACGTTGGGAGACCGAGGCGGGTGGATCACTTGAGGCCAGGAGTTTGAGACCAGTCTGGCCAACATGAAGAAATCCCATCTCTACTAAAAATACACAAAATTAGCTGGGCATGGTGGTGTGTACCTGTAGTCCCAGCTGCTTGGGAGACTGAGGCAGGAGAATCACTTGAACCTGGGAGACGGAGGCTGTAGTGAGCGGAGATCATGCAAGTGCACTCCAGCCTGGGCAAGAGAGTGAGACTCAGTCTCAAAAAAAAAAAAAAAAAAAAAAAAAAAAAAAAAAAAAAAGCGTGCAAGGGGTCTAAATAGACATTTCTCCAAAAAAGATACACCTATTGCCAATAAACACATGAGAAGAAGCTCAACATCACTAATCATTAGGGAAATGCAAATCAAAACCACAGTAAGATACACCTCACACCCATTAGTATGGCTACTATAAAACAGAGAAACAAAACCTCCATAAAATAGCGTTGTCAAGGATATGGAGAAATTGGGACCCCTTGTACACTGTTGATAGGAAAACATAATGGTGTAGCTCCTGTGGAACAATGTGGAAGTTCCTCAAAAAGTTAAAAATAAAATTGCCATAGGATCCAGCAGTTCCACTTCTGGGTGTATACTCAAAAGAGTAAAAAGCAGTCTCAAAGAGACACTTGTACACCCAGGTTTCTAGTAGCAGTATTCACAATAGCGAAAATGTGGAAAGAACCCAAGTACCCACTGATGGATGAATGGATAAGCAAAATGTGGCATGTACATACAATGGAATATTTTTCAGCCTTAAAAAGGAAGGATGTTCTAACACATGCTGTAATATAGATGAACCTTGAGGACATCATGCTGAGCCAGTCACAAAAAGACAAACACTGGGCCGGGCACGGTGGCTTATGCCTGTAATCCCAGCACTTTGGGAGGCCAAGGAGGGCAGTTTACGAGGTCAGGAGTTCAAGACCAGCCTGGCCAACATGGTGAAACCCCGTCTCTACTTTTTTAGTAGCTAATACAAAAATTAACTGGGCGTGGTGGTGCACTTGTAGTCCCAGCTACTCGGTAGGTTGAGGCAGGAGAATCGCTTGAACCAAGGAGGCAGAATTTGCAGTAAGCCTGGATCGCACCACTGCACTCCAGCCTGGGTGACAAAGCAAGATTCCATCTCAGGGGAAAAAAATTAAAAAAAAAAAAAGACAAACACTGTATGATTCCACTTATGTGAGGTACTCAGAGTAGCCAAAATCTTTGAGTCAGAAAGTAGAATGGGCTAGGCGAGGTGGCTCACGTCTGTAACCCCAGCACTTTGGGAGGCCGAGGAGAATGGGTCACTTGAGTCCAGGAGTTGGAGACCAGCCAGGGCAACATAGTGAGACCCCAGCTCTACAAAAAATTTAAAACATTAGCCGGGCATGGTGGCACATGCTTGTAATCCCAGCTTCTCGGGGTTGAGATGGGAGGCTTGCTTGAGCCCAGGAGGTTGATGCTGCAGTGAGCAGTGATTACGCCACTGCACTCCAGCCTGGGTGACAGAGCAAGACCCTGTCACAAAAAAAAAAAAAAAAAAAAAAAAAAAAAAAAAAAAAAAAGGTAGAAAGGCGGTTGCCAAGGGCTAGGAGTAAGGGAGAATTAGGGAGGATATTGTTCATTGGGCCCCGACTTTCGGTTTTATAGGATGGAAAGAGTCCATGGAGATGGTGGTGATGATTGTATAATATTATGAACGTGTTTATCACCATTGGACTGTACAGTTAAAAATGGTTATGACTATAATTTTTATGTTACGTATATTTTACAAAATAAAAAATGTTCTAACAAACGGATTCAGTGTTGAGCCCACTGTTATTGGGTGGGTGGGTGGGTAGGTGGTGTTGACAGGATGGAACAAGAAGAAATGAGACCCAGTCCCTGGCCTTAGCCTCTGGTCTTGTTAGGAACGCAGAGTGAAAATCAACCAAGAGGACACTGGTAGGAAGCAAGGCTCCTTGTAACTCCAGTGTTAGCTCAGGTCACATGTCCTCAGAGATTAAAAGAAATTGGCTAGTGCCCTATCCCTCCTCATGTGGGTGGTCTAATGCCCTCCAAAGGCTTCTGCATGTTCCCAGGGGCCTCTCTCTTTCCCATGTCCCCAGACCTTGCGTTCCTTCCTTCCATGAGGCTGTTTCAATTCCAGGGTAATAGGAACTGTCTTTCCTTGTTTTCCTCTAAAACTCTCCCTCCAGAGGTTTTGTGTGTAGCCAGCTCTGCCAGTAGTCTGGTGTGGTCAATAACGCAAGCACTGATAACCTGAATCCTGCGCAGCCCTGGGCCTGGAGGCCCTTATGCCACCAAGTCCTCTGGCCACCTCTCTTTACAGACCTCAGCTCTCCGTTTGTTTTTGTTTGGTTTTGGTTTCGTTTATAGAGACAGGATTTCACTCAGTCGCCCGTGAAGGAGTGCAGTGGAGTGATCATACGATCATAGCTCACTGAAGCCTTGACCTCCTGGGCTCAAAAGATCCTCCCGCCTCAACCTCCCAAAGTGCCGGGATTACAGGTGTGGGCCACCATACCTGGCCCCTACCTCTCCATTTGGATCCAGCCTGGTCTCCTGGCCCTTAGAGTCCATGTTCGAGGTCCACCCCCAGGAATGCAGTTTCCCTCAAGGTATCATTTGGAGCAATGGATTTTCCATTCCCATTTCCAAAGAACTCCTTGCACATTCCAAGACTCGTTAACGTGATGTGCTAAGGAAGGGCCATCTGCCTTTTGAATTTTGTACCATGTGCAACTATTATTTATTCTCAAAGAGCCAAATACTTTTTTGAAAGAGACTTTCTTCTTAGGATCTCACCTTTTACTGGAAAGAAAAAACAAAAATCCTTTGTAATTTTAATCCGTTTTTATCTCCTTCTCCTATCAGCCTCTTCAAGGAAGGAGATAGTAGGGAGATTTGTTTTGCCACCTATTGGAATTATGCCTTCCCTCTTAGAAAGCAGAAGCTGTTGCAGTGATTTTGAGTTTGAAATGACATTATTTTCTGACTTTGCCCCATTTGTTATGTGCACCATCCCATTCATTCATTCAATAAACAAACAGATGCTATAGAAGTCAGTGGAAGGTAGAGTCTATGGGCGGGAGTGATCCGAGGTGGCTTCATGGGAGGGGTGGGAATTGACTTGGAAAATCATGGGAGGGAAGGGGTAGAATTTAGTTCAGTCAAGAAAAAGAGCAGGCAGGTAGAAAGTAGGAGTATAGACTGGTAGGTGCAGGGAATGAATAGCCTTCCATTCAATCAACAAGCATTGCTGCGGCTCCACGCAGTCTTGGCCACGGGCTAGGCACTGTGCTAGAGACTGGCAAATGGACACAGGCAGTTCCAATAGAGGGGAGGCATGGGAGAAACACAGTTCATGGGGAGAGAGGTGCTGCCTCAAGGAGACTGAGAGAGGCTGCCAGGAGAGAGTGACATTTCAGCCGAGACAGGAAGAATGTGTGGGTGATGGTGAGAAGCTGTGCTTCAAGCAGAGGCAGCATTGTTTATGAAATTCCCAAGTCGAGGGAGCTTGATGAGGAAATGGAGGAAGTCCGACCTTGCGAGACGCAAGAGCTGGAGGAGCAAAGTGAGGAATGAGGCTGGGAGGGGCAGGTGCAGGGCAGGTGTGTGCAGGGCAGGTATGTGCAGGGCAGGTGTGTGTAGGGCAGATGGGGCCTCGGAGGCCCCAGAAGGAGGAAGCCATGTAATCCTGAGGACAGGAGAGGCTGAGGGGTTTCTTTAGCAGCGAAGCTACATAATCAGAGCTGGGCTTTCAAAAGGCACCTGGGCTGGGCCTGGAGAATATGCTGAATGGGGAGAAATGCAAAGCAGTGGGCCCATTTTGGGAGGGGATTGCAGTGGTGCAGCAGAACTCTGACGCCTTACAGGCTGTGGGTTAGAGGAGAGACCTGTGCTAAAACAAGAGTAGGCAGGGATGGAACCTGGGACCTCACAGAGGAGAAGGCAGAGACGAGAGGACTTGCAAAAGGGCAGCCTCTGAGACAGGTCAGGGTGGTGACAGGGCTCCTGCTTGGGGGAACCAACTGGATGAAACCTGGGTCACCAAGGATGAATCCTCTGTTCTCCAAGAAGGAGTGCAGCACTATAGGTTGTCCCAAGGGCGAGACAAGTGCTACTGGTGGGCAGTGTCCAAGATGGGCATGACAGCGTTGACTCACCTGGCAGAAAAGTTCATTTATTTCTCAATTCCTCTTCAGTTCTTCAAGGAGAAAGCCTTGAATGGGTGCTAGACTCTTCAACACCTCTCTGACATTTACTAACCTCTCTTTTCTATAAAGAGAGAGCAAGCCTCAGTCTCAGAGCCTTCAGCAGGCAACAGTGTCTAACTGGGATTTGATAACATTTCATTGCATGTATTTGTGTGGCTGCCTTCCATTTATGGTCAGTCATATCAAGTTTTCAATTATGGCAGTGATATCGAGTTTCATTTTTCATAAAGGCATTTAAGCTAAGGGGGAAAATAGGCCACCTTTAAAGATATATTAAGTAAATAATGCTACAGGTGGTCTAGAGCTATGGCAAAAAACAGGAGGGGAGGACTCAGATGACGGAAGGTTGGGAAAAACTTGGATAATAAAAAGGGCACTGGGTTTGGAGTCCTGAAACTATGCGTAAGCACTGTCCTCCTCCTCCCAGTCGTCGTGGGGACTCGTTGACATCATGGATGGGAAAGGGCTCCAGGAACCCTGAGGCCTCTTGGGACATTCCTTATTGTCAGGATGACAACAGGAGGCAGTCTCCACCCTGATCCTCCCACTGGGTCCTGGGCGTGAAGGTGGGAGTTAGCAGTGTGGGGTAAGGTTAGTGTCCACTTCATTCTAGTAACTTTTTTGGTTCATCAAAGAAATTAAGCCTGAAAAGCAAATCTCCCCAAAGATAAAATATTCAAGGCTGGGCACAGTGGCTCATGGCTATAATCCCAGCACTTTGAGAGGCCGAGGTGGGTGGATTGCCTGAGGTCAATAGTTCGAGACCAGCCTGACCAACATAGTGAAACCCCGTTTCTATTAAAAATACAAAAATTAGCTGGGTGTGGTGGCAGGCACCTGTAGTCCCAGCTACTTGGGAGGCTGAGGCAGGAGAATCACTTGAACCCAGGAGGCAGAGGTTGCAGTGAGCTGAAATTGTGCCACTGTACTCCAGCCTGGGTGACACAGCGAGACTCTGTCTCAAAAAACAAAACAAAACAAAACAAAAAACAAACAAACAAAAAAACATAAGTTGTCCAAACACTGTTAGGTATACTTTGCTCTCCTGAAGTGGTGTCTAAAACTCAAGCCACAGGAAGGTTTAGAACATGAGGCTGTTGTTGGTGTCAGTTTGGTACTCAGTGCAGTTCCTGAGCACCAGGAGCAGGGCAGTCTGGCATTGGTCACCAAGGGGAAGCGACCTCTCTGTGGCCCGGGGAGTTGCTATTGTTGCAAGACCGAGAACTCAGTGCTCCCGATCCTGGGGCTTCCTCTTACAAACTTTCCATCTTGATGTTGGTGGGTGTGTTCCTGCCCACTTCACTCCCCAGGTCCCAGTGGCGGGGAGCTTGACCAGCATGGGCACTGGCAGACTGTGAAACAGGGGATTTCCTTCAGCGCATTTCTGCAGTCACCACAGCTGAATCCCTCTGTTAGTTTACTTCTTACTGTCAGTCGTCACCTGCTCCTGGAAGGTAAGCCGAATGAGGACAGAGCCTTGTTCTCACTGGTGTTCCCAACACCTTTTTCAGTGTCTTGCACTTAATAAGGATGGTTGAAGAAACAAATCAATGAGAAGGGCCAGAATGTAATCTTAATGTTCAGCTTCCTCACAAGCCTCCGGACAGACTCCTTAGAGCATGACTACGAAATACAGAATTGGGAGTGAATTGGAAATTGGCTTTTTCTTGCCCCTGTGACCTCTCAATCTAAAAAAAGTATTAAGGAATGAATCCTTTTAAAATGAGAGTTTAAGGCATTTAAAATTGCTCTGAGTTGAAAAATCTGAAGCAATATTTAAGGAGCATTGGTATGCTTTCATTAGTTGCCTAAGTCACAAAAATGTTCCCTTTGGGGCTGGATCTAGGGAACAAGAGGGTTCCAGGTGGTTTCTTGGGACAGCGAGACTGCAGGAGGGTGGTTTGCCCCAGTTCACTCTGGAGAGGTAACGTGACTAGATGAGTAGGGCTGACCAGTGCCTAATGCTCACCCCAGCTCACCACCACTTTGCTTTCAATGGAGACTCAAATCCTGATTCTTCCCTTAGTAGCCATGGGACATTAGTCAAGTCACATCACTTCCTCTAATGGGGATAATCATGGTTCCTATGTTATGAGGAGCTGGGGAACTATTTTAAGAATTAAATAAACACGTGCATGTAAAGTCCTTAAAACAGTATCCTATCCATAGTAGGTGCTCAAAAAATATCAGCTTTAATCATTATTTCTTCCATTTTCTCTTTCTCTAATATAATGAGACCAATTCCAAGAATATAAAAGCATTGCAAATTAGTTTAAGGGAAAATATGATTTATGGTCTCTAACAAATAAAGTGTACATTTAGAAGGATGATGTAAATTCCAAGAGACAAATGTTATCGGTGAGTTGGGGGTTTTCCCTCCTACAGTTTCAGCAACTTTCCTAAAGATGTGTGATCTCTGTTTATAAACCCCAAGTGCTCAAAATGTTAGAGGTTTTACTGAAGTCAAGTGTGGGTGACCTCTGTTTTTAATCAACAGGCAAACTGAAAAGACTCCCTAAAATTTAATAGCTATAGCTCCATTTGTTTTTTTTTTATCACCAAATTAAAAGTAAACCACAGATTTATAATTAATGCCTGAAATATTATACTTTGAAATGTAATATGCTGATTGTGATAATTTGCAGAGAAAATCAACTTATACATAATGGATTTTTATGTCCCTAAATTACTGACATTATTTTTGACCTAAAAAGGGATTGCACATAGTTTAACTTTCTCTTAAATTTTCATACACCCCACCCCATCTCTTCCAAATGCAACATAATCTTTTTCCCCAAGGTATCAATATTAGAGAGAATCATAATTTCTACTCTGGAACCCTTCCCTCTTCCTTGGAATTTGCTTCCCATGACTGCACACACTTAGGTCCCTCTCCTCTCCCTGAAATTCAGCCCCCAGCTCGAGAAACCAAAGTCCCAATATGCAAGGACAGGGATGGTCTGTTCTGGGGATCTTCAGGGAATAAGCTACACCCATCTTCCTGTCAAAGGCATTTCCCAATTACTCTCCTGAAAGACCCAGGCAGTCTCCCCTCTGGGAAGAAGGGGAAAGGGTATGGATACGCATGCCTCACTCCTTGCCACCTGTTAACATGTAGTTGAATTCTAGAATCGTAACTTGCTTTGTATGTCCTGCAGTGTTAATTCCCATTTTACTGATGAGGAAAGGGTGGGTGGCTGTAGGGTGACATCATATAGGCCATTTCTTCAACAGGATTTTGCTTGGTTCTGTTTTGAGCACCTTCTGTGGGCCAGGCGCTACATTAAGTGCTGTCGACACGATGATGAGCAAGACAGTTCTACATCTCCCTGGAGCCTGAGTATCTTTATCTGTATAGTGGGGACAAAAATCCCACAATAATGACTTGGCCCTTCTCAAGGGGTTGTGTGGAGATCAGCTGAGCTAATGGAGGAGAAAGTGCTTTGTAAAATATTAAGGCACGATACCAATATGAAGAATGATCAGATATAGAGTGAAAGTAGATGTTTAAAAAGAAGGCTTGGCCGGGCACGGTGGCTCAAGCCTGTAATCCCAGCACTTTGGGAGGCCGAGATGGGTGGATCACGAGGTAAGGAGATCGAGACCATCCCAGCTAACCCGGTGAAACCCCGTCTCTACTAAAAAATACAAAAAAACTAGCCGGGTGAGGTGGTGGGCGCCTGTAGTCCCAGCTACTTGGGAGGCTGAGGCAGGAGAATGGCGTAAACCCGGGAGGCGGAGCTTGCAGTGAGCTGAGATCCGGCCACTGCACTCCAGCCTGGGCGACAGAGCGAGACTCCGTCTCAAAAAATAAATAAATAAAAATAAAAAATAAAAATAAAATAAAAAGAAGTCTTGTTTTTCTGCACTCTTTATTAAACGATAATAACAACAACCACTTATTGTGCACCTACTGTTTGCCAGCACACATTCTTGCAAGATCTCACAGCAACCCCCAAGAGAGCTGTATGATCTCTTGCAGGGGCCAGGGCAGCCTGCCCTAGGTCACGCAGCTCTTGTGTCTTGGAGCCAGGATTTCAGCCAGCACAACCTGCCCATTTCCCTTTTGGCAGACTCTCATGCAGGCTGTGGGGAGGGCCTAGATATCCTGGAGAGAAGGGTCAAGGAAAGGTTGAAGGTAGAATGGAAGAGGAAGGAAGAATAAATGCATCTCCCTCAGGATCACCCAGGCAAAGATGAGCCCTGGGGGTGCCAGGGAACTTCTCAGGAAACAGGCAATCAGGGACAAAGACTTAAGGGTTTGGTAAGAGTTTCTAAACCTTTGTGACTTCCTCTTATTGGTTCTTCCATTATTCAGGCCTTCTGCCTATAGGGAGAAGCAGTGAAACACAGCCTCTGTCTACCTGTATGTATTAAGTGCCTATTACAGTGCCAGGCAGGCACAAGGAGATGGGCTGGGGGGATGTCTTTTCAGAGGCAGGAGGAAGAGAGGTGTTGAGGCGTCCTGTGATGCACCCATTGTGTCTGAGAATGAGAACACCAAAGGACTGAGAGCGTGGCGGTGGCTCGAAAGAGGAACGGAAAGCCCATGAGTCTCTAGGGCTTTCAGGGAAGAAGAAAAGGGGAACAGGGGGGCATGAGCCCAACCTGGTCCTGAGCTGGGTGGGCCAAGAAGGGAGAGGACTTGGCCCTGACCCCGCCACAGGCTGTCACAGGGCTGAAATTGGGCTTGGGCTGGGCTGTGTCCTCCTTGGCCCTCCAAGCCCTGAAGTTCCTCTTCCTCCTCCCTCCTCCCTCCCCTGTTCCACAAGCACCCACTCTTGCATTCTCGGGGAATCAAAGGCTAAAAATAAACAGTTGCCACCAGACTCTGGGCCCAGAGGGGAATGGGTTCCATAGGAGTATTGCGGACTGTGGGTTGGGGCTGGGGCGAGGGGATGGAAGGTAGGGGGACAGCTAAAGGTCTTAGGACCCCCTCAAGTGGTGATGCAAATAGTCCCCCTGCTCCCCACCCTGGGTCTGGAAGAGCCAAGCCTTCTAGCCTTCAGCTCCATGACCTTCTACAGCTGGGGCTATTTGGATCCTGGGCAATGTCACTGTGCCTGCTGGAGAGATAGAGCATGTGGCAAAAAATAGCTTCACCTCCTTGCAGTATTCCTACCCATAACTGGACTCAGAGAGTCTTTATCAGTCCAAAGGCATTCTCCCAGTGGAGCAAAGGTGCCTTTCTGGGAAGGCAGAACCCGTGACTCCTCAGCCCAGAGAGGACTTAGTGGGGTTCTCCTTACCGAAAGCATCACTGGAATCCTTTGGAAGAGAGTCCAATTTTTGGAGTGGAAGGCAGGGTGGGGAGTGGGGGCCGATGTCAACTAGCAGCATACATCTGTCATCTAAGAAACCTTCTTGGCCGGGCGCGGTGGCTCACGCCTGTAATCCCAGCACTTTGGGAGGCCGAGGCGGGCGGATCACAAGGTCAGGAGATCGAGACCTCGGTGAAACCCCGTCTCTACTAAAAATACAAAAAATTAGCCGGGCGTGGTTGTGGGCGCCTGTAGTCCCAGCTACTCGGGAGGCTGAGGCAGGAGAATGGCGTGAACCCGGGAGGTGGAGCTTGCAGTGAGCCGAGATCGCGCCACTGCACTCCAGCCTGGGCGACAGAGCGAGACTCCGTCTCAAAAAAAAAAAAAAAAAAAAAAAAAAAGAAACCTTCTTGGGTCTTAGCTGTCCCACTCTTCTGTCTGTGTCACTGACAAACACAAGTCCACTTCCAAAACTTACTTGATGGATTCATGGATTATTCCAACTGAGTCATTGCCCAGACTTTTGTCTCTAGGAATCCAGGGACTGGGAGACCCTCCCTGGCTCTGTGTTAACTCCATATTTAGCCATAAAGAGACTGCACCTCCAGGGACAGGGACCCTGGTGCCTCTGAAAACATTAATAAGAACAATAATAACAACATTAGCTACCGTGCACGGGGCACGGCTGATGTACCAGGCATTGTGGTCATGACTTTATGTGGATTATCTCCCTTAATCCTCACAACAACCCATGTTATCATTTCGTACCCATTTTATAGGTGGGAAAAATGAGACCCAGGGAGATTAAGTTGCTGCCATTTGCACACACATAGTGATGGAGCCCAGGTGAGATGGTTCACATCAGCCTGACTCCAGATCCTGTACTCTGAGCCTCTACAGAAAATGTTCTGTTTCAGATGAAGGACCCACCAGGGAACGGGAAAGAAAGGCTACAAGGCCAGTGGCAACAGTTCCCAGAACATTTCCCTGGAGAGCTTTCACTGTGCCCTGTCCACTGCTGTGTCCCCACACTTGCATTCTGCAATCCCACTAGCAATGGCTCGGTCAGAGGTTGAGCCACCCTGACCTCTCAGGCCCTTGCATATGCAGTTCCATCTGCCTCAAATGCCCTTCCCTCTGCTCTGAACTTGGCCAACTCCTGCCCAGCTTAACAGCTCTTTCCTCAGAGAAGCCTGACTTGGCCAGATCCAGTCCCACCATGCCATTCTGTCTTACAGGCTCTAGCACAGTTGTTATGGAAATGTGTGTTAGAATTTGTGGTATTTGTCTCTGAATGGAATGTAAGCAGGAACCGTGTCTATCTTGTTCACGGAGGTATTCCTGCAATTTAGCCCAGTGCCTGGCACATAGTAAGTGTTCAGTAAGTACTTTTGAACGAAGGAAGGAAGGAACAAATGAATGAATGAATGATTTGTCAAACATTGACTAAATGATTGAACCAGTAATCTCAAATGCATTTGGCTGATGGGATGTAGCAGCCGTTGTGCAGAGCAGGAGGGAGGCTGTGGGGAAGACGCTACCATGAGAGACAGTGCCTCCCCTGGGGCGGTGACGGAGAGATAGAGGAAGGAACTGGGTGGCCTGTGATTAACCAGATTACCCTAAGACTCCATCCAACCTTGAAACACTGTGCCTTGATGTGAGGATGGGCTGGCGCCCCAGATGTCAACCCTTTAAGGTCATGGTCCCCCAGGCCCTCCTCGTTTACCTGAAGAATCTATTGGAGTAAATCCCACCCTATGAGTGCTAAACCTTGTGAGGAAAGAGCTGCATAAAATCGCTTTGAAATGGTCATGGTGAAAGCTGCTCCAAAGCAGCTCATTCTGGGGGTGGGATTCCGAGGGCGTTCACTTTCTACATCACATATTTCTGCAATGATTTCTCGCTCCCTTTTTTTCTTCCCAACAAACATATATTACCTTTGTATTAAGAGTAACAAAGCCGGCCAGACGCGGTGGCTCACGCCTGTAATCCAAGCACTTTTGAGAGGCCGGGGTGGGAAGATCACGAGGTCAGGAGCTCAAGACCAGCCTGACCATGGTGAAACCCTGTCCCTACTAAAAATACAAAAATTAACCGGGCATAGTGGTGCATGCCTGTAATCGCAGCTACGCAGGAGGCTGAGTCAGGAGAATCACTTGAACCTGGGAGGTGGAGCTTGCAGTGAGCTGAGATCGTGCATTGTGCCACTGTGCTCCAGCCTGGGTGACAGAGTGAGACTCCATCTCAAAAAAAAAAAAGTAACAAAGTCAAGTGATTAAGGATGTCTTCAAATATTTGGAGGGTAGAAGTGCCTATTCTTTAAGGAGTTTCTGGTTGTAGAAAATGAGGAAAAGGGAGGAAAGAGAGGCTGGGAGTGAGTGGCTAGTCAGAATGACAATACCACTGATGACTTGTTTTTCTTATTTTGACAATTAACGTGCAGTAAAATTGTCTTGTGTGTGTGCTACAATTTTTTTTTTTTGAAGAGCCTTGCTGCAGTGGTGCCATCTTAGCTCAGTGCAAGCTTTGCCTCCTGGGCTCAAGCGATCCTCCCACCTCAGCCTCCTGAGTAGCTGAGATTCCAGGTGATCACCGCCATGCCCAGGTAATTTTTGTACATTTTATAGAGATAGGGTCTCACTATGTTGCCCAGGCTGGTTTCAAACTCCTGGGCTCAAGTGATCCACCTACCTTGGCCTCACAAAGTGCTGGTATTAGAGGTATGAGCTGCTGTGCCCAGACAGTTCTACAAATGTTAACATATACGTAGATTTGTGTAACCACCATTGCAATTAGGATATAAATCAGTTCCATCAGTCCAAAAAACTACCTTGAGTTGCCCTTGGTAGTCACACCCTTCTCCCAGCCCTGACTCCTGGCAACCACTGATCTGCTCTCCATCACCCTAGCTTTGTCTTTCAAGAATGCTGTGTAAATGGAATCATATAACACATAACCTTTTGAGACTGGCTTCTTTCACTCATTTGTTGCATGCATCAGTGGTGCGTACCATTTTACTGCTGAGTAGGTTTCTAGTGATGGACTAGTAGGCAAACCACCGTTTATTTACCCATTGAGCAACATTTGAGCTGCGTCTAGTTTTTGGTGATTGTGAATAGAGCTGCTATCAACATTTGTGTCCAGGTTTTTATGTGCGTGTAAGTTTTCATTCCTCTAGGGAAATTGCCTAGGAATGGGATGGCTGAATTATATGTTAAATAAAAGTTTCACTTTATAAGAAATTGCCAAACTGTTTTCAGGGAGGCTGCAGCATTCTGCAATCCTACTAGCAATGTATGAGGGTTGCGGTCAATCTTCATCCTGCCAGCATTTGTTGTCAGAGTTTTGGGGGTTTTTTTGTTTCTTTTTTAAGCCATTCTGATAGGTATGCAGTGGTATCTCATCAGGGTTTTGTTTTACATTTCCCTAATGGCTAATGCTGTGGAATATCTTATCATGTACTTATTTGTATCCTCTCTGGTGAGCTCTCTGATCAAGTCTTTGGGCCATTGCTCAGTCGGATTGTTTCTTTTCTTACATTGAGTTTTGAGGGTTCTTTTTATATTCTGGATACTAGTCTTTTGTGACATATGCGATTTGCAAATATTTTCCCCCAGACTATAACTTGTCTGTTCCTATTCTCAGTGGTCTTTGTCATAGAGCAAACATTTCTAGTTTTGATGAAGAAAATTTTAATCAATTTTTAAATTTCATAGACCATACTTTTGGTGTTACATGTAAGAACTCTTTGCCTCATATTATCATTTTTGATCACTTTCTTTGTGCCAGCCCACATTGCACAATCATTTAATCTTCACTACAATCCTATATTATTAGTACTATTCTTATATAACCTCATAATACAGATGAGGAAACTGGGGCACAGAGAGCTTAATAATTTTCCTAGGACTCACACAGCATTCACTGGCAGAGCTGGGATTCAATCGCATGCTCCAAGACGTCAGGGCCCAGCCTTGTCACCACTAGGATCAGGTTGACACGCTGCCCATAGAAACCCTACTGGAAAGCCAGCAGGGCAAGGAACATTTGCTGCATCTTGTCATTTGGGTCTTAGCTTAAACGTCACCTCCATAGGGAGATCGTCCCTAGCTACCCCATCTAAAATAGGCCTTCTATTCCCCTCCCCTCCGTTTTCACCTCTCCCTCTCTTCCCCCCTTTCTTTCCCTTCTTAATTGAGCATGAGTCTCTCCATGGTACTTTTCATTACCTACAATTTGTTAGTTTTATTCTACAACTTGTTTTCTTCTACATAATTTCTTCCTTCCCCACGTAAGGTCAGCTGAGTGAGAGCAAGGACCTTATCTTTCACCTCTTTATCTCCAGCTTCTGTGCCTGGCACAGAGTGAGTGCTCAGCAAATGTTTGCTAGCACTGTTAGTGGACGGATAAACGAATAGATGAATGGATGGATAAGTTGCCTCAGTTGGGGAAACCTGGATGCTTGAGCAGGAAGAAGCTGCCACCTTGGAACTAATCAAGTCCCAGCTGGAAAGAATGGAAAGGCATCTTCTGTATGAACATATTTGTTTGTGTATATAAACATTATGTACGACATTTTTGTTTAAAGAATAGAATATTGTAATACATGTCTATTCTAATATATGCATAGTCTATCTCTGGAAGGATACAAAAGAAGCTGGTGTGCTGACTGCCTTCTTGGGGTAGAGCTGGACTAAGATATTGGCTACAATATTAGGATGAGAATGAGACTCACTTTTCACTATATAACCTTCTATTCATCTTGCTACCCTGGGCATGTATTGCATATTCAGAGCTTATATTTCTTTTAACAATAATAATGATACAAGATTTCTCTCCCTGGGAGGCTGGCATCAGAACAAGCCAAGAGGTTAATCAGAGGAAGTTGTTTAGAAGACAATTAACACCTCTCCAACCAGCAGCTTCTTTGTAGGAACTGAGGCAAGGTCAATCTTGATGCAGAAAAGGTTTTGCAAGGCTAAATGGACAGGCAACATTTATTAAGTCATTACTAATGAGCAATGCTTATTAATATTTGGAATATAATACATGCTCACTGCAACAATTCAAACTTAAAGATGTATCTGAAGCAAAACTAACACCTTCCAATCCAACTCCTTTGACATACTGTAATTAGAAATTTGATTTTCCTACTTTTATTTGATAAAGTATTCTGTGTCATTTGGGTATATTTATTGTTTGTTTTCTATAAAAATGGTATCAAACCATAGACATTATTCTTTTTTGTTTTCTGTTTTTTGAGACAAGACCTCTCTCTGTTGTCCAGGCTGGAGGGCAATGGCACAATCGTAACTCCCTGCAGCCTCTATCTCCTGGGCTCAAGTGAGCCTCACTTCAGCCTCCCAGGTGGCTGAGACTACAAACACACGCCACCACCATGACCAGCCAATTTTTTTCTAATTTAAACGATTGATTTTTTTTTTTTTTTCCAGAGGCAAGGTCTCACTTTGTTGCCCAGGCTTGTCTCGAACTCCTGGACTCAAGGGATCCTCCTTGGCTGGCCTCCCAAAATGCTGGGATTACAGGTGTGAGCCACCGCACCTGGCCAACACTATTTTTTTTTTTTTTTTTTTTTTTTTTTTTTTTTTTGAGACGGAGTCTCACTCTGTCCCCCTTGCTGGAGTGCAGTGGCCGGATCTCAGCTCACTGCAAGCTCCGCCTCCTGGGTTCAGGCCATTCTCCTGCCTCAGCCTCCGGAGTAGCTGGGACTACAGGCGCCCGCCACCTCGCCCGGCTAGTTTTTTTGTATTTTTTAGTAGAGACGGGGTTTCACTGTGTTAGCCAGGATGGTCTCGATCTCCTGACCTCGTGATCCACCCGTCTCGGCCTCCCAAAGTGCTGGGATTACAGGCTTGAGCCACCGCGCCCGGCCTAACACTATTTTTTAACATCTTTTTTTCACTCCATACATTTTGGAGATAATTTTAAGTTGATACACATGGAGCTACTTCATTTGTTTTAAGAGTTACATAATGGCCGGGCGCAGTGGCTCATGCCTGTAATCCCAGCACTTTGGGAGGCTGAGGTGGGTGGATCACAAGGTCAGGAGATCAAGACCATCCTGGCTAACACGGTGAAACCCCATCTCTATTAAAAATACAAAAAATTAGCCAGGTGTGGTGGGGGCGCCTGTAGTCCCAGCTACTCGGGAGACTGAGGCAGGAGAATGGTGTGAACCTGGGAGGTGGAGCTTGCAGTGAGCCGAGATAGTGCCACTGCATTCCAGCCTGGGCGACAGAGCGAGACTCCATCTCAAAAAAAAAAAAAAAAAAAAGGGAGTTACATAATATGCAATTGTATTGATGGGAGCAGGAGCAGGATATTTCTAGTTTCTTGTTGTTACAAAGATGTTGCAATGAATATTCTTGTATCTAGCTAGCTAGGGCGTTTATGTGCTATTACTTTCATTTCTGAAAGTTGTCACGTATTTTTTGTCATAGTATTTTGGAAAAATTATTTTCCTACAAGACTGTAATTTTTTACAACCAACAATGGGTATGATAGAGTTGGTTTTCTTACTCTGCCATCAGCTATAAACGTTACCAATCTTTTTGTTTCTGCCAATGTTAGGAGACATATGGGAACTCACTATTTAATTTTTATTTCCCTACTTATACATATGCTTATTGGCCATTTTCATTTCCTCTTCTGTATACTGTTCACATTCTTTGCCAAGTTTTCCATCGGGTTGTTCATTTTTCCCCCCAGTTAACTTGTAGGAGTGCGTTCATGCCGCGGACAGTAAGCCTTTGTCATATGAAGTTTAAATGTTTTATCCTGGACTCTCATTTATCTTTTGACCTTGTTTGTGGTGTCTTCTGTTATACAGAGGTTTAACATTTTAATGCAATCAGATCTCTCTATTTTTTCCTTTATGGCTATTAATAACCACGGATGTTTGTGTAACCCAGTGGTTTTCATACTGCGTTTCCTAACCTTAGGGTTTCATGGGGATGAATGGATGTCAAGAGGGTGGGGGTGAGTGGAGCTGCTGGCTGTCAGGAACTCACCATTTCCCCTTCCTCTGTTTTTTATTGATCCTTTACATGCTACCGCTAATGCTATAGTGGAGGAGAGCCCGGGCTCCGGAGCCAGAATTCTTGGGCAAGGCACCTAACCTTTCTGGGCTTAGTTTCTTAGTTTCTCAGTCTATAAATTGGGGGTTTAGAATAGTGCCTGCCCCTAGAATTGTGGTGAGGCTCCAGTGAGTTGATCCATGGAAAGCCACCTCTTCACTTACCATGTGTCCAACACTGTGCTAGGCAATATACATACATATATTCTCAGTCAGTCCTCACAGCTACCTATCTGCCTGAGAGGCCAGCAGGATTATTCTTATTTTACAGAGGAGGAAACGTAGGCCCAGAAAGCCTAGGTAACTTACCTAAGGGGACAAAGGTAGTAAGTGATGAAGCCAAGATTTACACCCTGGTTTCTGCATGCCTTTAAGACCTTGGTTGTTATTTCGTCCTCTCTCCTTACCACATTGATATTCATTGAGCACCTACTATGCTCCAGTCCAGGGCTAGGTGCTGAGGAGACAGCAGAGAATCTGACAGTCTCCTTTTCTTGATGCTTACAGTCTAGTGGGTGAGGCAGTGATCGACAATCAGACAATTGCAAATTGTGGGTGTCATTGTGCACTGTGTAATGAGAGATAATCATACCAATTGTGATTTCAAGCTGGGGAATCAGGAGAGGCCTTTCTAACAGAATTGTTTGAGCTGAGACATAAAGGATGAGTAGGGAAGGCCAGTTCGAAACCGCAGCATATCAAATGGGTGGCTCTCTGGCGGAGAAAGAGCTTGGCAGTCTCCAAGAATGGAAAGAAGGTCAATATGGCGGGCAAGCAGTATGTGTGAGGGCAGTAGATGCCAGGGCATACAAGCCCTTTGTGGGTGTAGGTGAAAGTTTGAACTTTATTATAAATGCAGCAGGAAGCCATGCAGGGTTTTAGAAAGAGAATGCTGGAATCTGGCTGTACTTTAAAAATATCACTTTGTGAACATGTTCATACGTTACGGCAATTCTACTCCCAGGCAGGTAGGTACCCAACAAAAATGCACACTATGTGCACCAAAGACCAGAATTTTAACAACTGCCCTCTTTGTAATAGCCCCAAACCACAAGCCACTCAAATGCCTCTCAGTGCTTGACTGAATAAAAGATTATACAGTCACACAATGGAACACTACACAACAATGAAAATGAATAAATTATACCCACATAATGGTATAGATGGATCTCGCAAAGGTAAATGAGTTAAGGCAGACATAAAACAGTATACATGATATGAATCCACGTATATAAAGCTCAAAAATAGAGGTGAAACTAATCTATAGTGTTAGAAGTCAGGATAATGGCAGCCCGGGGGGAGATATGGAAGTGACAAGGAAGGGGCATGGGGTGGGCTTCTAGTAATAATACTCTGTTCTTCATTTGGGTGCTGGTTACGTGGGTGTGTTTTAGACAAACCCATCAAGTTGAACATTTATGATCTGTGCACGAGTCTCTCCGTATGTTCCTTTCTGGCCAGTATGTGAGTGTTGAACTAGAAAGGGGGCGCGTGCAGCCTTGGGGAGATGAGGTGAAGAATTCAGGTGAATGATGGCTGGCTAGAGGGATGGTGGGGGCCAGGGAGACCTGAGGACAGAGCAGGGACACATGTTGGAGAAAAGCTGGTGAGGGTATCAGCACTGCCTCTCCACTTCTGGCATGAGCACCTGGGAGGTGTCAGAACTAAGATGGAGAAGGTGGGGGAGGAGCAGTTTTGAAGAGGATGACAGAACCCAAGACCTTCGTTTTGGACATGTAAAATTTGAAATGTCTCCAAAAGATGACATCGCGGGAGCAGATAGGTGTCTGGTGAGATTTCATTTTAAAAAACAATAAAAGATTCTGCTGCTTAAGAGAAAAATAAAGTTTGAAAAAAGTTGCCACCATTCTGGCAATTTTTTCTTTTACAAAGCACTTTCAGTTCCATTATCTCATTCTATTTAATTTCATGACAAGGATTCTTGTCTTTGAGGTGTGGGTGGGGTGAGGGGAATGTGATGTCTTTATGTAGAAATTAGAGAGATATTCATGTGTGTGCTGTTACTGGAACATGCTATATTTATCCATTAAAAGAGAGCAGGCCTGGGATGGGAGCCTGAGCTAACCCGTGGAGGGCATCAGCCGTGATGAGAAGGCTGATTGGGGTTCTGGGAGTTTGGCTTTCACTGCAGTGGGGCTGAGCCAAGTGGTCTAAGACCCAAATGTAGTGGGCAGAGATGCTTTTAGACAGCCTTGGGACCCTGGGGACAAGCCACAATTGCTGCAGATTCAGTCCCTATCGCTGCCTTCCGCTGAAGAACACGGATCACACTTCTCCCCTGCTTTCCTCTTCCAAGGCTTCCCATTGTTCCCAGGAAAGAATCCTCAGTCCTGGCCACGAGGAGGATTTGCATCTCTGCAGCCTCATCTTTTACTCATTTTATGGGTTCTTTCTGTTCAAGCCATGCAGGGCTTTCTTTCTGTCTGTTGAATGTGCTGCATTCTTCCTAATCTCCAGGTCTTTTTGTAGGCTTTTTTCTGTGCCTGGGATACTTGGTCACTCGTCTTTGTACTTACCTGTATGCATCCTTCCAGTCTCAGGTCAAAACCATTTTCTTCAGGAAGGCTTCTGCATTCCCTGAACAGCCTAAGCCCTGCCCTACTCACTCAGGTCACCCAGCACTGCCCTTGATCTGAGCCCTACTCCTCTTTCAGCATCTGTCTTCCCCACCAGACTGTGAGCTCCAGGGCAGTGGGTACTGTGTCTGATGTGTCACAGTCAGCCTGTCTCCTACTCCCTAGCATTGGGTACTAAACATGTCCTCACAGCCATGTGCTTTTCTTGCCCTCTGGGCTAAACTGATAACCTTGAATCTGGGCATCCCTTTGTCCACATCCCCAGGCCCCAGTGAGACTCAGCGTTCACTGTGCACTCAGGGGCTTGTGTGTGGATTTGCAAAATCCCCTGAAAATGCTCATGACCATAACTGACTCCACACCTACTTTTTCAACAGAATACTTGGGCACAATTTTTAGGCAGATTAGAACCAAAACCTGGGGCTGGGTGCTGTGGCCCACCCGTGTAATCCCAGCACTTTGGGAGGCCAAGGAGGGCGAATCACCTGAGGTCAGGAGTTCAAGACCAGCTTAGCCAACATGGTGAAACCTCTGTCTCTCCTAAAAAACACAAAAATTAGCCAGCCAGATGTGGTGGCAGGCGCCTGTAATCCCAGTTACTCAGGAGGCTAAGGAATGAGAGTTGCTTGAATCTGGGAGGTGGAAGTTGCAGTGAGCCAAGATCGCACCACTGTGCTCCAGCCTGGGCAAGAGAGTGAGACTCTGTCTCAAAAAAAAAAAAAAAAAACAAAACCTGGACACCCCTCCTCCCAACAAAGGACCAATGAGGGTCAACTCACTAAGACCAATTCAGTCTGAAATAACCTAATCCCATGAAGGTGTCCAGTGACTGTGTGGGCAGTGACACCGAAAAAAGAACAGCCACAGGGCATCGTTAAAAACCATGTCACAAACCTTAAAAATATGAACATCCTTTGCTGCAGCAATTTCACCTCTAGGAATTCACTCTGATAAAATAATGCATGGGAGCAAGGATGAATTTATGGAGCTGTTTCCCACAGCATTGCTCATCACAGCAAAACATTGGAAAAACCGAGATATGCAACAATAGGAGACTGTTTAAAAGGGGAGACACAGACAACACCCTGCCGCCATTAAACGTGATGTTGTGTGTGTATTTTATCGACATGGAGTCACCCCCACGACACACGGTGTGTGTGGGTCAGAAGCTGTTCAGTGGCAAGTGACAGAAATCCACCTCGAAATGGGAAAAGCACAAGGGAGGATTTGTTGTTAGCTCATGTAATCTAGAGGAGAGTTGGACAACACAGTTCGGAAGGACCACAGTGTGGCCAGGCCCAAAGAACACCTGAGGTCTGGGGCTCAGGCAGCTCCAGGACCTTCTCTCCAACTGCTGTGTTTGCCTTTCCCTGTGTGTCAGCCTCATTTTCTCATTGCAGACCAGATAGTGGGGAATAAGTTTTGAGACATAGGAAAGCATATACCTGAAGCTGTCTTTAGCCCTCAATCCAGGATTCCCAAGCAAGGAATAGATTGGCCACTTTAGTTCAATTACCCAAATCTGAACCAGTCAACTGTGGACAGGGTAGCCACGCACTGTGATTGGCCCAGCTTGAGTCAAGACCTGCCTCTGGACCAAACAACTAAGACCAGGGGGCGGGGTCTGTTTGACCTAACGTGGGAGTTCTTGAACTAAACAGAGAAGGAGGGAAGAGCAATTCTGGGAAAGGGTACAGGGCTGATAATCTGGGTTATCCTCCACCTATTTTTGAGTGAGATGGTTAACAAAATGACATACCAGTTTTGTTACTGAAATATTGTTCACTCTTCATTGTACTTACCATTATGCATCCTTCAAGCCTCAGCTCAGGAGGGCTTCTGCATTCCCTGAACAGGCTGAGCCCCACCCTACTCATCCAAGGTGAGCTCTCATTTCTGTAAAGAAATGGAGGAAGGGCAGTGCATAGACGAAATAAAGTCTGAAAAGATATTCTAAAATGTTCAGAGTTGTTTTCTTGCAGCTGTGCTGTGTTTCTACAATGAACACCAACTATTTGTGAGATCAAAACAATTTTTTTTTTTTTGAGACGGATTTTAGCTCTTGTTGCCCAGGCTGGAGTGCAATGGTGCGATTGTGGCTCACTGCAACCTCTGCCTCCAGTTCAAGTGATTCTCCTGCCTCATCCTCCCTAGTAGCTGGGATTACAGGTGCCCGCTACCACACCCAGCTAATTTTTGTATTTTTAGTAGAGATGGGGTTTCGCCACATTGGTCAGGCTGGTCCTGACCTCAGATGATTCAGCCGCCTTGGCCTCCCAAAGTGCTAGGACTGCAGGCATCAGCCACCATGCCTGGCCCAAAAATCTGTTAAGAGAGAAAAGCTATATTGACTCCATGAGTATGTGGAATAACCACTCAAGTGGTTCTCCTCACGTCTCTCTCCTTCAGCCAGCCCACGCTGGATTTGAAATGCAAGTGATTTTGTGAACTGCAGATCTCATTAGTGTCTCCAGGCATCCATCCATCCAACAAATGGAAGTTGACAGGGGCCCCAGTAAGTGCCAGGCAGCAAAATGTGCTGGAGATACAATGACCACTAAGGGCTACACCCTGCCTCCAAGGAGCTCACAGTCTGGTGGAACGTAGATTGTGATGAGTACATAACCAGTTACATTACAAGAAGCTCAAAACAGAAGTGTGAGCAATGTGCTAGAGAAATATAGACCAGAGGACAACTGGTTCTGTTTAGACGGATCTGTAAAGGTGGTCTTGGGGCATTGGACTTTGAGTTGGGCTGCAAATGTACAGCATGCTGTGAAGGCTTATCAGATGGGGAAGACAGCACATGCAAAAGTGCAGAGAGCTCACCAGTAGGACCTGGAGTTGGTGGTCAGGTGTAGTAGGAGTTATGAGGGAGCAGGCAATGTATTTCTTTTGCTGAGCAGGTAGTGAACATCTAGCATATGTCAGGCTTTTGACTAAGGGCTTGCTGATGAAATAGGAAGGGCATTTGAGATTAGAGTCCAGAGGGCCTTGAATGCTATTCTATCTCCTTTCCAATAAAACAAAATTGAGATGAAAATGTGGGCTTATCACTTCTTTCATAGGAGAGACACATGTCTTCTTCATGTACGGGCCCTCTCAAGTATCTTCAGCTCCTGCGTCTCCACATTAAAGAAGGAAGCAGGACTGGGTGTGTGTGTGTGGCAGAGGTAGGTGTCCACACTCCCTGCTTCCTGGGTTCATATTCCACCCTTGTTTCAGGGATATTGGGGAATGAGACACTTGGGGAATTCTTTTAGAAGTTGCAGAGGCAGGGCCGTGCTCACGAAGTCCTAGCTGGGCTTTGCTGTGGAGGCCCAGAGCCATGATCATGGAAACAACTTTCCCAGCTCTGCTTCTCTGGAGGGACTCTGGGGAAGGGGAATCACTGGTCTGCGAAGTGTCTTTCATGCACTAAGCTGAATGACCTTGGCCTGAATCGCTCAGGGTTATGTAAGATTAGGTAGCCACTTAGTCAAAAATAGCTTTCATGCTGACTCCAGCCCACAAAATAGCATCCAAGTCAAGGGGGCACAGATGCGCCAGAGCTGGGCATGCATGGGGAAATTCCCCTCCTGGTCCTCGCCATTGGAAAATCGCTTGAGGGTGTTAGCCGGGTCTTGGAGCTGCTGCCAGGTAATCTCCTGTGCGTCTCTGTTTGGCCGCATATATATGGCTGTTTTGCTGAAGCAGAGAAACCAAGGGACCATAAGCACAGAAATGCAGTGCAAACGTTAGAATAAAAGTGAGAAAGAGTGTGCAGTAGGCAGAAAGAGCACTGAACTAGGAGTCTTCAGACCTGCTACCACCATTGACTTTCTGGAGTCAGTCACTTTCATTTATTCATTCAACAAATACTTACTGAGCCTACTGTGTGCCAGAGACTGTACTAGCACTGGAGACACAAAAGGGAAGGATAGATGCTATTTCTTCCCTCATGGAATTTTAGCTTATAAGCTGTCTTGTCCCTCAGCTTAAAGATAACTTACATCCTCTGAGAACTTTCTTATGCCAGGCACTTTACAAGACATTCGACATACACAGTGAACAAGCCAGATATATTCTTTGGCCACATGCAGCTTGCAGACTAGAGGGAGAAAAAGACAAATAAAGACCAAAAAAAAAAAAAAAATCCAGACAATTTGTCTTTGCAATAAAAATTCCAATAAAGGGCCCTTTTAGGCCTAAGAGGAAGATATCTCTATTGATTGGGACGGTCACCGTCTTGTTCAAAGTTTCTGCCCAGTGAAGGAGCATGTCAGGGCTCCTGTTTTCTCCTTCTGGAAGTGACATTGGGTAAAAGCAACTTGGATCCTGCGTGAGGAAGAGAGCCCCATCCACTGCTACTCAGAGTGGGTGTTGGTCTGATATTTTTGGAGGAAAATTTGGCAACATTCATCAAAGCTTTGCAAGTATTCCTCTCCTTTGACCTAATACGTTCATTTCTGGGAGCTTATCCAAAGGAAATAATTGGATAAGTGTACAAAGACGTACATTGTAAAGAAACTCACTGAATCCTTATTTATAACAATTAAAAATTTGAAATAACCAAGATAGTCAATAATAAGGGATTGTTGAAGCAAATTGTAGTTTAGCTGGACTGGTAGCACATGTCTATAGTCCCGGATATGGCAGAAAGATCCCTTGAGCCCAGGAATTGGAGTTCAGCCTGGGCAACATAGTAAGACCCTATCTCAAATAAAAAATAAAAAATTGCAGTATATCTATAAAGTGCCATAAAATAATTTTTGCCTTTTATACCATTAACCTGGAAAGACGTTCATGATATGATAAGTTTAAAAAAATTGGTTCAAAAAATTGTGTGGGACAGCACCAAAAAGAGCAGAGTACGTAAGAATAAATTTACCCAAGAAGGAGCAAGACTTGTTTACGGAAACTTTAAAACACTGCTAAAAGAGATGAAAGAAGACCTAAATATACAGACATTCTTTGCTTATGGGTTAGAAGACTCACTTTTTAAATTCAATTTGAATTTCTGTGATTAATGTGTTTATTTTTATGGGAACCACTAAGACTGTGTCCTCTCCTTCTTACTCCCCTTAAGGAAGAGAAGAAGGATCATCAATGGCAAGCGGCAGCTGCAACGAAACAACACTATGAGCTGGCTACATGCTCCGGAAAGAATGCCTGCCTCCTCCGTTTGGTTTCCAGTGCTCTGAACATTCAGAGAAACTTCTCTAGTATTGCATGATAGAAATGAGCCCTGAAAGTAGAGTCTTAGAAGACTTAATTTTGTTAAGACAACAATATTCCCCAAAGCAATATGCAGATTCAATGCAATCCCTATCAAAGTCCCCAAATCCCACAAATTCCATTTTGCTGAAGTAGAAAAACTGACTCTGAAATGTATATAGAATTGCAAGGGATCCCAAATAGTCAAAACAATCTTGCAAAAAGAAGAACAAAGTGTTAAGACTCACATTTTCCAATTTCAAAACTTACTACAAAGCTACAGTAATCAAAATCGTATGCTACCGGCATAAGGATAGTCATGCATATAGATCAATGGAATAGAATTGACAATCCTATGTAACTATGTAACTATGTAACTGTGGTCACATAGTTAATAAATAAACCTATGTAACTATGGTCAATTGATTTTCAACGAGAGTGCCAAGACCATTCAATGAGGGAAAAGAAGGGTTTCTTCAACAAATGGTGCCAGGCCAACTGAATATCCACATGCAAAAGAATGAAGTTGGACCTTACCACACACTATGTACAAAAATTAACTCAAAATGAATAAAATCCTAAATATAAGAGCTAAAGCTATAAAAGCCTAAGAAAAGAACAGCTTTATAACCTTGGGTTTGGCAACAGTTTCTTAGACCAAAAACAAAAGGAACAAATGAAAAATAGATAAGTTGGACTTCATCAAAATAAAAAACTTTTGTGCATGAAAGAATGTTACCAAGAATGCAAAAGGAAACCCACGGAATGGAAGAATATATTTGCAAATCATATATCTGATAAGAATCTTGTATCCAGAATATAGAAGGAACTTGTACAACTCAACAAGAAAAACACAAACTACTCAATTTTTAAAATGGACAAAGGCATGAAAAAGAACAAAATCATGTCCTTTGCAGCAACATGGATGCAGCTGAAGGCCATTATCCTAAGTAAATTAACACAGAAACAGAAAACCAAATGCTGCATGTTCTCACTTGTAAGTGGGAGCTAAACATGGGGTACGCACGGACACAAATATGGGAACAATAGACACTGGGGGCTCCAAAAGCAGGGAGGAGGGGTGGGAGGGCAAGGGTTAAAAAACTACCTATTGGGTACTGTGTTCACTATTTGGATGATGGGATCAATAGAAACCCAAACTTCAGCATCACACAATATACCCATGTAACAAACCTGCACATGTACCCCCTAAGTGTAAAAAAAAAAAAAAAAAAAAAAAGCCAAAGACCTTGAAAAGATATCTCTCCAAGGAAGATATACAAATGGTCAACAAGCACGTGAAAAGATGTTTAACATCATTAGTCATTAGGGAAATGCAATTCGAAACCACAAAAATGTAGTTGTGAGATAGCATTTCATACCCACTAGGTTGGTTATAATAAAACAAAACAAAACAAACAGAAGGAAAATGACAGGTTTGGGTATGAATGTAGAGAAATTGGAACCCTCACACATTGCTGGTGGAAATGTAGCCACTGTGGAAATCGCTTTGTTATTTCTTCGATAAGTTAAAGATAGAATGACCCTTTGATGTAGTAGTCCCACTCTTAAGTATGTAGTCAAAAGAACTGAAAACAGGTATTCAAATAAAAACTTACATGTTCATAGCAGCACTATTCACAACAGACAAAGGTGGAAATAGCCCAAATGTCCCTCAACTGGTGAAGAGATAAACAATATATAGCATATCCATGCAATGGAGTGTTACTTGGCTATGAAAAGGAATGAAGTACTGATGCATGCTACAGCATGGATGAACCTTGAAAACAGACTGGACCTGGTGGCTCACACCTATAATCCCAACACTTTGGGAGGCTGAGGGGGGTGAATCACTTGAGGCCAAGAGTTCAAGACCAACCTGGGCAACATAGTGAGACTTTGTCTTTACAATTTTTTTTAATTAGTTGGGTTTACACCTGTAGTCCCAGATATTTTGGAGGCTGAGGTGGGAGGATCACCTAAGCCAAAGAGGTTAAGGCTGCAGTGATGTATGATCATTTCACTGTACTCCAGCTTGAGTGACAAAGAGAGACCCTGTCTCTAAAATAAAAAAGAGAAAAAGAAAAAACATTTTTAAAAACCTTGAAAACATTATGCCTGGCTGAGCACATTGGCTCATGCCTATAATCTCAGCACTTTGGGAGGCCAAGGTGAGAGGATTGCTTGAGGCCAGGAGTTGGAGACCAGCCTTGCTGACATGGTGAAACCCCACCTCTACTAAAAATACGAAAATTAGCCGGGTTTGGTGGCACATGCCTGTAGTCCCAGCTACTCAGGAGGCTGAGGCAGGATAATTCATTTGAACCCGGGAGGCGGGGGTTGCAGTGAGCCTAGATCATGCCACTGCACTCCAGCCTGGGCAACAGAGCGAGACTCTGTCTCCATAAAAAAACAAAAAAACAAAAAAAAAATATGCTGAGTGAAAGAAGTGAGACACAAAAGATCACATATTGTATGGTTCCACTGATGTGAAATATCCAGCATATGCAGATCCATGGAGCTAGAAAGCAGATTCATGGTTGCCAGGGGCTGTCAGGAGAGGGGAATGGAGAGTGACTCTTCCGTGGATATGGGATTTCCTTCTGGGGTGATGAAATTATTCTGAAAATATATAGTGCTAATGGTTATTCAGCATTGAGAATGCACTAAATGCCACTGAACTGTATACTTCAAAATGGTTAAAATGGTGAAAAATTGGTGTGGGTATTCCAGAAAAACAATTGGAAGGATGAACAATAAAATGTCAACAGTGATTATTTCTGGGTAACAGTAGGAGTAACTTTCACTCTCCTATTTTTCTTTTTATACTATTTGAATACTTTATGAGAAGCATGTTTTGCATTAATAATCAGAGTGAATAAAAACCATAGTGAACTGTTTTCATTCTAGAAGGGAAGAAGCAAGAGGGAGGGGAGGAAGAAAAGACGGAAGGAAGGAAGGAAAGAAGGAAGAAAGGAAGGAAAGAGGGAGGGAGGGAGGGGAAGGAAGGAACGGGAGGGAAGGAAGGGGAGGGAAGGAGGGAGCAGAAAGAAGAAAAACAGGGAGTCCTTGAACCCACCCCCGCAACTCCCTCATGTCTCTCGTTACTTTGGAGGTGCAGGCCTTGCTAATGTCAGGCTGGGGGTTGCATGGGTTTCTGGTTAGACACCAAGAAGGACCTTTTAGGTTAATAGGATCGAGGTCAGCAACCAACAGAACTCTTTACATATCCTATGGGAAGATCCCTAAGATATATTGTATAAAGAGCAAGATTTAGGACAGAGTGTGACAATTAGTGTAATGATACACTCAAACACATACACACATGCTCCTGCACATACAGTCATAATTACTAAAGAGTGCATGCTGGCCAGGCTTGGTGGCTCACGCCTGTAATCTTAACACTTTGAGAGGTCAAGGAAAGAGGATTGCTTGAGGCTAGGAGTTCTACACTAGCCTGGGCTACACAGCAAGACTCTGCCTCTACAAAAAATAAAAATAAAAAACTAGCCAAGTGTGGTGGTGCATACCTGTAGTCCTAGCTACTTGCGGGGAAGAGGCAGGAGGATCATTTGAACCCAGGAGGTCTAGGCTGCAGTAAGCCATGATCATGCCACTGCACTCCAGCCTGGGTGATAGAACAGGATCCTGTCTCTCCCTCCCAAAAAGTGTGTATGCATATACATTTGCAAATGTAAAGATACCCTCTACCAAAATGGCTGAAAAATAACAAGAATGGTTTTCCCCAGGGAGGGCAACTGGGTGATTAGACAGGAGAGAAAGGGAAGGAAACAGACATTTCACTGTAAATACCCATCGACCCATCTCTGTATCTTTTGTATTTGGTGGTACGTATATACTTTTTTTTTTTTTTTAAGATGGAGTCCCCTCTGTTGCCCAGGCTGGAGCGCAGTGGCACAATCTTGGCTCACTGCAACCTCCACCTCCCAGGTTCAAGCAAATCTCCTGCCTCAGCCTCCAGAGTAGATGGGATTACAGGTGCATGCCACCGCACCAGGCTAATTTTTGTATTTTTAGTGACGATGGGGTTTCGCCATGCTGCCCAGGCTGGTCTCTGACTCCTGAGCTCAAGCAGTCTGCCCACCTCAGCCTCCCAAAGTGCTGGTATTACAGGCGTGAGCCGCTGTGCCCAGTTGTATGTATATATTTTCAAAGACAGACATTTTCTCCCCCTGAGCACTTGCTTTATGTCACAAAAACAAAATTTCCAAAACATAAAGATATTTAGGTAAAATATAATCCTTTTTTTGGTTTCTGCCCTATTTTTGTATTTACCAAATTTTTATAACAACAGACATTATTTAACATGGTATAAAAGGCAGATATTACTTAACACATTTAAGTAAGACAGAAATGTTTAAAGCAAAAACAGAACATTCCCCTTACAGTTTGCTTTCGAAAGGAAAATACATTTATAATTAAATGTATTTTTAAATGAAATAAAGGTATCAGAAAAAATGGTCTTTTTTTAGAAAAACTTCTCCGTTGGTTTCCTTCCCCCTAAATTTTCTACAGTGCTATCTATTATTTCATGTTGGAAAAGGTCTGTAATTAGCTGAGTCTTTAAACACAAAGCCATGGGTTTTAGGCAGCTGGTAAAGCAGCGTTGGCCTGACCTTGACCTCCGTAGAGCCCTGGACCCTTCGCCTCTGGCCCTGATCTCTGCAGCCTCCTTGGCCCAGACCCTAGGCTCTGCCAGTCCTGCTGTCCTCACATGGCCTGCACAGCCTGCCAAGCCACCAACCCTCAGGACTCCCTGTGGAGAACTAGGACGGGATGGGGGGCAGGGTGCTTCTGGATATTTTTCCAGGAGGGGCATGGGGGCTGTTTTGAAGCTATGTTTGCCCTGTAAGCAAACTTTGATAGCCTATGGTAGACAAATAAAGTTTTAAAAGAATTTTTTCTTCATGCTTTTACGTTAGTTGGAACAAACATTACTTGTCCATTTTCAAGAAGTGGGCAGCAGGTGCTCGGGGAACCTGATGGAAATTGAGAAGTGGGCCAGCCCCTGGACTACCCTCCCTGTCCCCACTGGTGTGGCCACCATTGGAGGGACGTTGATGTTCATCTGCCCATCTCCGCTCTGCAGAGGAAAGAGGGAGACACACGCTCTCCCATCTGCCTTGGGCCCAGACATGCCATTGGAAACCCCCCTCCCCCCGGGGCCACTCACATGATGTAGGACTAAGGGTTTGGAGCTTTTCTCCTGAGGCTCGTTTACTGAGCCTTTCCCTGTCCTGGCTTCTCTGCTCTGCTCTCCCCGCACACGTCTGAGGTGACGCTAAGTCCGATTAAAGTGGGCCAGTCAGAAACATTTCCAAGGTCTGCGGGGACAGTTCTACCAAGGTTCTTACTGTCCCCAATAGCTACCCTATTACCTGAAATATAACCGTTTAAGAACCATCTTATTTTTAATTTGTGCTTTTATAAACACCATAAGTTCATTTTCTCCCCTAAATTATGAAAATTTATCACTGTGAAAAGTAGCAAAAAGTAGAAACACACCCTCCTTCTCTGCTACCAAAAATGTCACAAAACACTCATACACCCAGTACCTTGAGAGGATCTCTAGTAGTTTGGAGTATTTCTTTGAAGTCTTTAAAAATAAATATCAGAGTCATTTTTGATATTATTGCTTAATATCATCAACAGAAGCTTTTTTTTTTTTCTTTTCTGAGACAGGATTCACTTCCATTGCCCAGGCTGGATTGCATGATTTCTGCTCACTGCAACCTCTTCCTCCCAGGCTCAGGTGATCCTCCCACCTCAGCCTCCTGAGTAGCTGGAACCACAGGTGCATGCCACCACACCCAGTGAATTTTTGTACTTTTTTGTAGAGACAGGGTTTTGCCATGTTGCTCAGGCTGGTCCCGAACTCCTGACCTGTTTCTCAGGCTGGTCCCGAACTCCTGACCTCAAGTGATCTGCCCACTTCAGCGTCCCAAAGTGCTGGGATTACAGGTGTGAGCCACCATGCCCAACTATAAGCTTTTTTTTTTTTTTTTTTTTTTATGCTGCTATTAAGTGCTGGCTCTGATGTGCTACTAGCTCTGTAATTTGGGGTATGTTAACCTCTCTGTGCCCCAGTTTTCTTATCTGCAAAATGAGGACAATATCAGTATCTATCCTACTGAGCTCCTGTAAGGATTTAATGAGATAGTGCAGGGAAAATGCTTTGCCAACAGCCAGATTCAACAAATATTAGCAATTCATCTATTGCTAGCATGGACGAAGTTGAATTTTGCTTTTCAGCTAGTGTGAATAATCCTACGTTGAACACCTCTGTATCTAGAGCCTCATCCACAGGGAGGATTAATTTCTTTTCAGAGATTCCTGGACATGGAGTTGCCGAACCAAAGGGTATAGATCTTTTTTTCTTTTCTTTCTTTCTTTCTTTTTTTTTTTTTTTTGTTTAAGACAGTCTTCCTCTGTCACCTAGGCTGGAGTGCAATGGTGCGATCTCAGCTCACTACAGCCTCCGCCTCCTGGGTTTAAGTGATTCTCCTGCCTCAGCCTCCTGAGTAGCTGGGACTACAGGCACCTGCCACCGCACCCAGCTGATTTTGTGTTTTTAGTAGAGGTGGGGTTTCACCATGTTGGCCAGGCTGGTCTCGAACTCCTGACCTCAAGTGGTCTGCCTACCTCAGCCCCCCAAAGTGCTGGGATTATAGGCATGAGCCACCACACCCAGCCTTTTTTATTTTTATGTTATTTTTTTGTAGACAGATGGTCTCACTAAGGTCTCCAGGGTGGTCTCTAGTGGTCCCCACACCTTGCCCTCCCAAAGTGCTGGGATTACAGGTGAGAGCCATGGCTACTGGTCCCAGGCCTTTCTAAAGTTCTTGATATAGATTGTCATCGACACTTCTGCCAGGAGAGGAAGTGTCTCTGTCTTCTGTAACTCTGTCTTCTGAGTACAGGACACTGAGTCTCTCTCCCTGACTCCAGCACACACAACTTTAGTGGATGTGAATTCTGATGGCTTCTCTCTCAGAACACACCCACCTAAAAGTTTGATAAGACATCTTGGCATCATACAGCTGCCTGTTGGAATAACCCTGAGACCTCAGTTTCACTCTCTGTAAAATCTGGTCAAAGATCTTGCTCAAGGTGTGGCAAAGAGTAATCAATAGCTAATGGCTGGGACTGACTTTTGTTCTCCTGGTCATAAAAGACCTTTGAATTGCTTGGCCACTTTGGGTTTCTCAGGAAAAGTGATAACACTAAGCCAAAGTTCATCCCAGTTGGCCAGGCCACCTCTTTCCAGCACCCACAAGGCTCGAGGGAGAGGGGGAATGGCCACAGTCTCATGAGTGTTGGACTGGGTTCACTGGGGTGAGGGTCACCAAGGGTAGGAGCCATTTCCCCATTGACTCTCCCATGCATCACACCACAGAAATATCCCTGTGCTCTGTTTATCTCCCACCCCTCCCCCGACACAGCAGAAGGACGTAAGTTTTCACGCATAGTAGACAGAGGACTTAGACTGAATGAGGTGAGGCTTGGTCAGCCCTGATATGAGAAACACAGATCAAAACCAGACTTGTGCCTCTGCTATCATCACCCAGCCACTCAACACCACTTCCCAGAATGACTCAATCGACATTTCCTGTACCCGAGCCTGGGATCTCCATTTTATCAAGCTTTCCAGAAGATGTTATCATCTAGCAAGTTTTTGAAGGAAGCACAGGACTCTGCCTATCCTAATGGTGTCTGCCCAGGTCTCCTCTGTGCTCAAACACCGTCCAAGGCTTCCTCAGTCCAGCCTGAAGCCTCAGCTCTTAGTGTGATATTCTAGGTTTCAGTTCACCTGTGCAGACCATCTCCCAGCTCTCCCTCACTCACTACCCACTGCAGCTACTCTGGGGTTCCTGGTGCTTGAATATGCTGTGGGCCTTTAGGAAGAGCAACCTTGCTCTTGTTATGCTGTTAACTTAATGAAATCTTCTCCAACATTTAAAGCCCAGCCCTGATGCTCCAACTCTAGAAGGCTCCCTTGATCTAGCCCCAGCTAGATGTGACCCCCTCAACTTTCCTCTGAGCTCCAATAGACTCTCTTCATCTGTGCTCGCACATAACTCTGGTCACTTTCCACCTTATTTTACAGATGTTGGCTGGTCTGATCTCTGCAAGCTGTCTAGAAGCTGCTTAAGGGCAGGCCACACAACTGGTTGGTTCATCTCTATGTCCGCAGTGCAAAACTTGGCATCTCTTAAGGCAATTAGTAAGTGTGCTGTAATGAATTAATTTGTGTCCACCATGACAAGGAGATATTGGTCAGAAACGTGAATTAAGTAGAGGTAGCTTTATCTCTTCCTTTCCATTCTGGGTGCCTTTTATTTTGTTTTCTTGCCTAATTGCCCTGGCAGGAACCTCAAGTACAATGTTGAATATAAATAGGGGGAATAGATATCCTCATCTTGTTCCTGGTCTTGGGGGAAGCAGTTGGTCTTTCACCACTGAGTGTGATTTAGCTGTGGGTTTTTTATAGATGCCCTCTATTAGGTTAAGGATATTCCCTTCTATGCCTATTTTGTTGAGTTTTTTATTATTATTATGATGAAGAAGTGTTGAATTTTGTCAAATGCTTTTTCTGCATCTATTGAAATGACCATGTGGTTTTTGTCCTTTATTGTATTGACAAGGGTATTACATTAATTGACATTTCAGATGTTAATCTTGCATTCCTGGGACATTTACCAGTTGGTCATGGTGTCTAATTCTTCTGATAAATTGCTGTGTTCTGCTTACTAGTATTTTGTTGAGATTTTTCTGTCTACATTGATAAACGATATTGGTCTGTGGTTTTTGTGTGATGTTTTGGTCTGATTTTTGTATCATAGTAATACCGGCTTTTGTAGGATGAGGTGGGAAGTGTTTCTTCCTCTTCTATTTTTTGGAAGTTTGTGAAGAATTCTTCCAAAATTTGGTAGAATGTACTAGTGAATTCTGGTCCTGGGTTTTTCTCTGTGGGTAGTTTTTTGATTAGTAATTCCATCTTTTTTTTTTTTTTTTGAGACGGAGTCTCGCTCTGTTGCCCAGGCTGGAGTGCAGTGGCCGGATCTCAGCTCACTGCAAGCTCCGCCTCCTGGGCTTACGCCATTTTCCTGCCTCAGTCTCCCGAGTAGCTGGGACTACAGGCGCCCGCCACCTCACCCGGCTAGGTTTTTTTTGTATTTTGTAGTAGAGACGGGGTTTCACCGTGTTAGCCAGGATGGTCTCGATCTTCTGACCTCGTGATCCGCCCGTCTCGGCCTCCCAAAGTGCTGGGATTACAGGCTTGAGCCACTGCGCCCGGCAGTAATTCCATCTTTTTACTTGTTTCAAGTCTGTGCAGATGTTCTATTTCTTCCTGAAACAGTTTTGCTATTTTAAGGCTTTCCAGGAATTTGTCCATTTCATGTAAATTATCTAACTTGTTGGCATACAGTTGTTCATAGTAATCCTTTACAATCCATTTTATTTATATATGATCTGTAATAATGCCCCCTTTTTCATTCCTGATTTTAACAATTTGAATCTTCTCTCTTTTTTTCTTGATCCATCTAGATTAAGGTTTGTCAATTTTGTTAATCTTGTTGAAGAACCAACTTTTAATTTCCTTGATTTCCTTGATATTTTTCTATCATCTATTTCATTAATTTTGGCTCTAAATTTTATTATTTCATTTCTTCTGCTTGCTCTAGGTTTAGGTTACTCTGCTTTTTTTCTAGTCTTAAGATTATTGATTAGATATCTTTCTTCTTTTTTTTTGTAGTGTAGGTGTAAATTTCCCTCTAAGAACTGATTTGGCTATATCCCAAGTGTTTTGATATATTTTGTCTTCATTTTTATTCATTGAAAAGATTTTCCTAATTTGCCTTGGAATTTTCTTAATGCAATGGTTTTTTAGGAGTGTGTTTTTAAATTTCCATATATTTGTGAATTTCTCAAATTTAATTCTGTCATTGATTTCTAATTTCACACCATTGTTATCAGAGAACATACTATATATGATTTCAATCCTTTTAAATTTATTCAAATTTGTTTTATGACCTGGTATATGGTCTATCCTAGAGAATGTTTCATGTACATTAGATGAGAATGTATACTATACTTTTGTTGATTGAAGTGGTCTGTAGATGTTTTTGAGGTCTAGCAGGTTTATAGTGGTGTTCAGAACTTCTGTTTCCTTGTTGATCTTCTGTGCCTCATAATTTTGTCTCTTCAATGCATTAGAAAATAAATGCTCCTTTCTTGTTTGTTTATTTATTTTTATAAAGATTGGGGGGTATCACTATGTTGCCCAGGCTGGTCTCAAATGCCTGGGCTCAAAGTGATCCACCTCTCTTGGCCTCCCCAAATGCTGGGATTACAAGTGTGAGCCACTGTGCCCAGCCAATGTATCTTTTTTTTTTTTTTTTTTTTTTTTTGAGACAGAGTCTCGCTCTGCCGCCCAGGCTGGAGTGCAGTGGCCAGATCTCAGCTCACTGCAAGCTCCGCCTCCCGGGTTTACGCCATTCTCCTGCCTCAGCCTCCCGAGTAGCTGGGACTACAGGCGCCCGCCACCTCGCCCGGCTAGTTTTTTGTATTTTTTAGTAGAGACGGGGTTTCACTGTGTTAGCCAGGATGGTCTCGATCTCCTGACCTCGTGATCCGCCCGTCTCGGCCTCCCAAAGTGCTGGGATTACAGGCTTGAGCCACCGCGCCCGGCCGCCAATGTATCTTTACAGATTAATTTTCTTGTTCCTTAGAGGTTTAGTTTTGGAGTCCTAACTATCAAGTTTGACTATCTAGACAAATTTAATCCTTCTTATAAGAACAAACTCTGTACTTTTCTGAGCTCTGGGTGAATCTAACATAAGAAATATTGGTTAAGGCTTGGAATGTAAAATCTTGGTGAAGAAGGACTTTCTTACCTGATCCTCTTAGGAGCACGTGATTCTCGAAGTGTGGTTCTAGATAAATCAGCCCTGAATCTCCTGTTCAACCAAGCTGATGTTTTCTTCCTTCTCTCCTTTTCTCCTTGTTTCCTCCTTCTTTCTTCTCTCTTCTTCCCTCTTTCCCATATTTTTACTATCTTTTTTCCATCCAATCATTTATTTATACTTTTCTTCCTTCATATCCATTTACTTGTCCTTTCCTTCTTCTTTCCTTCTTTCCTTTCTTCCCTTCTTCCTTCCTTCTTTTCCTCCTTCCTTTTTTTATTCAATTATTCATCCTATTCTCCATCCTTTCATCCATCTATCTGTCCTTCTTTACTTCCGTCTATCTGTTCACCTTCCCTTACCTCCTCTCTTCTCTCACTGCCTTCCTTCATTTCTTTCCACTCCCCCTCCCTTCCTCCCGTCTATCCAGTCATCCACCCATTTTTAGCAATAAAGCACCAGACAGGACTCAAGCTACCTGAAATAGCTGAGCTCAAAGTAGATGTGGTGGTGGTGCTGGGGTGAAGGCCCCTGATTTCTAGTTCTCATTTTCCTTCCAGAAATCTACAAAGTGCCTAATGGTGCTGCTTCACTGGCAAACTTTTATAAAATACCTGTTGTGAGCCAGACAGAATTCCTCGCAACGGGAATGAGTAAGGTCTACTTGCTACTCCCAGGGACAGAGAATAACAGTACAGCCTGGAAAAACTGCAGTATGACGGCCTCTAAGGCTGAGGAATAGGACCCTCCAGGGGGCAGTTGGAGAGGTTTTCTTGGAGAAATAAGTGTTTGGTTGAGCCTTGAAGTATGAGCATTTATGTGAGAATCAAATGTAATAGCACATGAGATTATAAAAAGTAAAAATGTCACAGAGAGGGAGTGACATTTATTGTTGAGACTTATGGTAAAAACCACTTAAAGTAATAACAACTGGCCTGCATAGAAAAGGTATTTGTTAGAAGCATTAACAAATTCCTATGCAGTTTTTAAGACTGTAAGACAAATGTGCTGTGGGTGGAATTAGACATTCAGAGAGTAGTGAGGCAGGGTAGAGGAGTACTTCAGAGTATGGGTTTTGGTATCAGACCCACCTGGCTCCAAGCTCTGCTGTCACTTGCTGTCCATGTGCTCATCTGTGGAATGGGGATGACAGTATAAGAGGATTAAATGGGATGGTACAGGTTGGGGTTGGTGGCACACAGTGGATGCTCTGTCAATGCCAGCTGCCACTGTTCATGAGAAAGGAGCTCAAAGGTCATCTGGCTCCAGGTGGTATGGATTCATGTTTTCCTCCTGAAAAGGTGCTTTTTATCTGCTACCAAATATGTAATCTTGGGGAAATTACTTGTTTTTTCTCAGCCCTTGCCTTTTTTTTTTTTTCAAGTAAAATCTCTCAAGATCATCATGAGAAAAGCAAGCTCTGGCTGGGCACTGTGGCTCATGCCTGTAATCCCAGCACTTTGGGAGGCCAAGGCAGGTGGATCACCTAAGGTCAGGAGGTCTAGACCAGCCTGGCCAACATGGTGAAACCCCATCTCTACTAAAAATACAAAAATTAGCTGGGCGTGATGTCCCACACCTGTAGTCCCAGTTACTTGGGAGTCTGAGGCACGAGGATTGCTTGAACCCAGGAGGCAGAGGTTACAGTGAGTCGAGATTGCACCACTGCATTCCAGCCTGGGCGACAGAGTGAGACTCAGTCTCAAAAACAATAAAAAGCAAGATCTGTCAAGGGAAAATATATTTGAAAATTGTGACTTGCAAGCCTAAGCCACAAAAATGTTCACCTCAGTATTGTTTATCATGGACATGTAGGGAAATGGAAAAAGTATAGATAGACATCCCAAAACAGGAGACTATTAAATAAATTATGAAACTTCCTTCAATGGAATCACAAGCAGTGAAGAATTAGGTCCATGAAAGCCAAGGTTTTCTCCTTTTGTTGAATGATGAACCCCTCAGCACCCAAAACAATGCTCATCATATGGTAGGTGCTCAGTATTTATCAAAGAAACAAATGAATAAGCAAAGAAAAATCAACCACCAAGAGGCATCCACCTGGCTGTTGTTTTGGTGCATGGGGTAGAAAAGTGGACTAGAAGAGCTAGGGTTGAGAGACTAACGAGAGAGCAAGAAAGTTAAACTATCAAGAGCTGTCAAGTAGGACGTTTGAGGGTGTTTGTTGGATGCTGGGCTGTATGACTCTCTCCTTCATGGCCCACAAAGTCTTCAGTAAAATATACAGTGGCTGGCAGTGCTTTTGGAATTGCATGTGTGTTTTAGGGGGTGAAATGAAATACAGAAGACTGGCCTCAATTGGAGAATACCATGGGCATCCAGTCACATCTGAGTATGATAATGTAGAAGAAGGTTTAATGACGTGGAAAGATGCTCACAATATATTGTTAAAGAAAATAATTGGGTACAGAAGGAGATGTGTAATTGCATCCCATTTTGGTTAAAATAGAAAAACATCTGTTCATGTCTGGATGGTGAGATGAAGAAATATTTTTTCCTTTTTGTGTATTCGCGCTTTATACTTTTCTTTAATCAATATGTACCACTTGTGAACTTGAAAATAATGTGAACTGTTGAATGAGCTTGAGCTGTCCTTATTGCATTTGACTGGTTGGTAAATAAATTGAGCTAGAGGTCAAGTGGCATTGTCAAGGTCAAGCCAAGACTGAGTGGCCCATCAATGTATGGCCAGTTCAGTGACCTTTCTACTTGATTAGAAGGAAACAAGTAGTGTTTTCAGTGCCTTGGACCCCCAGCATCTCAAAGATCTGAAAGACTGGGCCATTCCTTCTTCCTCTGCCTCCCTTTTGCTAGATTCCAGAGGATGATCATTGTCCAGGAGACTACCAATGGTTATAAGTATATTTCCTCTTCTCCATTTCAAAGGACACTCACTAGGTTTTCTTTTGTACGTCAGGTCAGTAACATGACCCTTGGGATCCTCTGGGCAGAGGATCATGTTAGCAGGATGGGCTGTGAAGCCTCCTGCAAATTAAACCAGTTATAATCTGTGACTCATATCTGCAGATAGTAATTTTCTTAAAGGTGTTTGTTGAGTGATGGGAACACACAGAGAGACAAGAGACAGAGGGGCAGCCCAAGTAACATACCGAAAAGCATAAATGTATAACGTGGAACTGAAAGAGACCTTTGACATCACCTAACTTGTGACTGGATGATCTGGGAAGCAGGCTTGGGATGTACAGCCAGGGCCAGAATGAGATGGTTTTACTTCCTAAACATCTCTCCATTTCATCCTTTCCCACTCCTTCTCCCCACTCTGGCCTGCAGGGATGCCACAGCACTTCCCTAGCTGGTCTCCTTTCAATCCAGAGCTATGTCACTAAAGGTTCTTTCAGCTATGTTGAGGAATCTGGACTTAAATCTGGGGCAGTGAGACACCATGGAAGAATTTTTAGGCAGGAAGGCAATGGGGTCATATCTGGATTTCAGGTGGCCACTGAAACCCTCTGGTTTCTGTGTATAGAATGCACCCAAGGCAGTTAAGTAGACTCAGGGAGAGCAGTGAGAAGGCTGCTGTAACTGTCCAGGTGAGAGGAGGCGACAGCCTGGACCAAGACTGTGGCAGTGGAAGTGAGTGGTCTCCCTGACTCCTCAAGCCTCTCATTGACCTCCTCTTTTGGTGCTTATAGTCAGTATCTCCCAATTTAATACCTAGTTCTGGGCTTGTATTGGTTAGGATTTTTTAGATGTGATTGCACAGAAACCCATCTCGGCTGGGCGCGGTGGCTCAAGCCTGTAATCTCAGCACTTTGGGAGGCCGAGACGGGCGGATCACGAGGTCAGGAGATCGAGACCATCCTGGCTAACACAGTGAAACCCCGTCTCTACTAAAAAAAAAAAAAAAAAAAAAAAAAAAAAAAAAAAAAAACCAGCCAGGCGAGGTAGCAGGCGCCTGTAGTCCCAGCTACTCGGGAGGCTGAGGCAGGAGAATGGCGTGAACCCAGGAGGCAGAGCTTGCAGTGAGCCGAGATCGCGCCACTGCACTCTAGCCTGGGTGACAGAGCAAGACTCCATCTCAAAAAAAAAAAAAAAAGGCCGGGCGCGGTGGCTCAAGCCTGTAATCCCAGCACTTTGGGAGGCCGAGACGGGCGGATCACGAGGTCAGGAGATCGAGACCATCCTGGCTAACACAATGAAACCCCGTCTCCACTAAAAATACAAAAAAATTAGCCGGGCGTGGTGGCGGCGCCTGTAGTCCCAGCTACTCGGGAGGCTGAGGCAGGAGAATGACGGGAACCCGGGAGGCGGAGTTTGCAGTGAGCCGAGATCGCGCCACTGCACTCCAGCCTGGGCGACAGAGCGAGACTCCGCCTCAAAAAAAAAAAAAAAAAAAAAAAAAAAAAGAGAAAAGAAAAAAGAAACCCATCTCAAACCAACTTAACTCAACATCATTGAGCCATGTCAGGCGCATGATAGGTGTTTAGTAAACAATGAACAAGTAAATGAATGACTCCAGGACTCCAGGACCATTGTTCTTTCTACTGTGCATAATACTGATTTTAAGCCTAAATTCCAAAACTCTAAATTCCATAACCTCTAAAGGCCATCTATTCTGGGCTTGTGCCCAACTCAGGAATGCCCTCTACAACATGCTTGACAGAAACCCGTTCAGCTTGTCTTCGGAATTCTCCAGGGACAGAATATTCACTACCTCAAAAAGTCATTTAAACAAAAGAGTAAACGTATATTTTTAAAATCAGCTTTATTGAAGTATAACTTACATACACCCATTTAACTATAAAGTTCAATGAGTTTGACAAACATATACAGTCCTATAACTACCACCACTATGCCATTTTAGCGTATTTCCATCATAGAGCTGAGCATGATAGTTTGCACCTGTAATCTCAGCTACTCAGGAGGCTGAGGACTGCTTGGACCCAGGAGTCAGAGGCTGCAGTGAGCTGTGATTGTGTCACTGCACTCCAGCCTGGGCAACAGAGCAAGACCCTGTCTAACATTTCCATTGTGCCACAAAGTTTGTTTGTATTCCCTTGCAGTTTGTCTCTTCTCCCCACTCCTGGTCTCTACTTTCCGTCCTTGTAATTTTGCATTTTCTAAAACTTCATTTGAATGGAATCATGTACTACGTGGTCTTGAATTGAGAATAGTTTACTTAGTATAATGTATTTGAGATTCATCTACACTGTTGTGTCAGTAGTTTGTTCCTTTTTATTGCTGAGCAGTATTCCAATAAATGGACATATCACAATTTGCTTATTCATTCACCAGTTGAAGGACATTTGTGTGGTTTCCAGTTTTGGCTATTGTTAACTGAGCTACTGTGAAAATTCACATATACATCCTTGAGTGGACATATTTTTTTTCATTTATCTTATATAAATACCTAGGATGGGATTTCTGGGTAATATGGAAGATATATGTTTAATTTTATTAGGAAAAAACTGTCAAACTATTTTCCAAAGTGGTTATACCAGTTTGCATTCCTGGCAATATGGTATGAGAGTTCCAGTTGTTCCACAACATCGCAAACACTTGGTATTGTCAGTTTTAACATTTTAGTCACCATAGGGAATGTGTAGTGCTTTCATATTGTGATTTTCTCCTATATTCCCTCAACGACTAATGATATAGAGCATTTTCCATGTGCTTATTTGCTATTCCTATAAAATAGGTGTAACTTCAAGGCCGTACTTTCTGCTGTTAGAAATCTCCAAACTCTGTCTATTGATTCAATTCAGTTTAACAAATATTTACAGATGACTTACTCTATGTCATTTACTATGAGGTCTGATGAGCCCAAGACGATTAAGATCCATCCTTGATCTTGATTTGTTTAGAGTCTCATGGGGGGAAACATACTTAAAAGAGAAACATTTCTCTTTAAAGGTTTTAGTGTATTCATAAAGGTAAGCCCAGGATACAGGGAAAAAATGAGGAAGAGTACTCTACCTAGTCAACAGTGCTGGCAGGTGGTAGGGTGTGAGGAATGTTTATGGGAACGTCCACCCTGGCTCTGAACTGTGGCATCACAGAGGTACGGACATGTTGTCATTCATTCATCACATACTCAGTGAGCACCTAACATGGACCAGATGCTGTGCTGGCCTGGGGAGGATGGCTATAAACCAGACAGACATTGTCCCTGTCTCAAGGATCTTACAAAGTGAGAACAAAAGTTCATTTCCTTTCCATGTGGAAACTTATATTTAAAAAAACTACTTATCTAACTCTCTCTTTCTCTCTCTCTCTTTCTCTCTCTCTCTCTCTATATATACTACCTATCAAAGAATTGCTAAGTGATTAGAAAACACAAAAACAGATTTATGGTAATTGTATGTTGTATAATTTTACAGGGATGATTCATTATAATGTCTTTTATTTAAGACATAGGTATTTATTCGGTGCTCAGCTCCTTCACGTGGGTTATCTCACTGGGTCTACATGATCAATGAGAGAGGTTAGGATTGCTACTATCTGAAACTGAGAGTCAGAGAGCTAAAAATACTGGCCCAAAGTCACTCAAAAGTAGAACCCGTCTTTGAAGTGAAATCTTGGGACTTTAAGTTCAAATGCTACTTTGAATAATATCTGTACCGTTGGCATATTTTTAGTACAATTTGAGGACTCAAGTACTAACTGTAAAATTACTAATTAAAATTAAGTTCCAAGGGATTATGGTTTGTGTTATTTTCCAAATATCTATCCAAATCCCCCATTTAGCCTATGAGGATATGGGGGGTCCAGTGGGAATAGCCACATAGAGAGTCACAATCCAAGTCCAGGCCTCCTGACTCCATGCTGTTGCCTTGTGAGAGTGCTACCTCTCAGTGCTAACTTGCATGATCACTCCTGTTTATTTAGTCCACAGGCATTTGGAGCAGATGTGCTGCTGTAGGCAAAAAAGTGAGGAACGGTGGGAAGAGAGACTACATAGACCCGGGTTCAAATCTCAGCTCTGCTGGTCTCAAGCTGAGTTATTGGGCAAATAGCTTTACCTTTTTTTTCTTTTCTTTCTTTCTCTCTTTCTCTCTTTTCCTTCCTTCCTTCCTTCCTTCCTTCCTTCCTTCCTTCCTTCCTCTCTTTCTTTTTTTTTTTTCACCAGGTCTCTCTGTGTTGCCCAGGCTGGAGTGCAGTGGTGCAATCTCAGCTCACTGCAACCTCCACCTTTGAGGCTGAAGCAATCCTCCCATCTCAGCCTCCCAAATAGCTGGTACCACAGGCACATGCCACCACACTGGGCTAATTTTTGTATTTTTTTGTAGAGATGGGGTTTTGCCATATTGCCCAGGATGGTGGTCTCGAACTCCTGGGTTCAAGTATCTGTCCGCTTCAGCCTCACAAAGTGCTAGGATTACAGGCATGAGCCACCACATCCAGCCTCAGCTTAACTTTTCTGAGTCTCAGCTTCCTGGCCTGTGAAATGGGGCTAATAACAGCACTGACATCTTAAAGCTGCTGGAAGGTATCAAAGAAGAAATGTGTAGGAAGCCCTCCCCTTGAGCTCTGGATTTTGAACAGGTAAAGGAATGCAAACACTTAGCTCCCTGCTGGGCCTATAATAGCACTCGATAAATTACACAATGACCAGCTTTTCTATTTAATAATTGCACTAAAATTATTTTTTATGAAGATCAAATTAAAGGAAATTTGAATAGAGAACATTTTTACTCAAATCTAAATTCAAAGACACTGCTTTTATCTCTCCAGATTTTTTCAAAACTTTATCCCCATTTGGGAATTGAACTAAAATGATTTATTATTAAGAATCTGACACCAACATTAAGGATAGCCCAAGAGCAAATTTTTATATTAAGTCCACCACTCAAATGTACTAACAGTTTTAATTGTCCACATTTCTTTCCAACATTTATCCAGAGATTTTTTTATATTGTTGGAATCAGAATGGTTCTCTTTGTGTCATTCTTTAAAAAAATTTTTTTCTTTATTTAATTTTATTTCAGATTATTTAATGAATTAAGTTCATATGTAAACCTTATGCTTATGATTTCTTATGGTTCCTTAGAATCCTACTCAGTAGAATCTAGCCAGTAACATGGAAACTCAACTCCTGCAGGAAATTATGTTATATTATCATGTCATCTTATATATTCCACAAAATCACTAAGTGTTTATTATGTAGCCTTTGAGCATCGTCACAATCCTGTAAGCACTAACCAATTCCATTTTACAGATTAGGAAACTGAGGCTCAGGTTATTTTAATAAGTTGCCAAAATTCATGCAGCTAATGTCTAGTGTTCCTATAACAAATTGCCTCAAGATGTAGTGGCTTAAAGCAACAACATCCATTTATTTGTTCTTAATTCTGCAATTTGGGCAGGGCTTGGTGGGGCTGGTTCATCTTTGGTCCACGTGGTACTGACGAGAGTGGTTTCAATGGAACTGGAGGATCCAAGATGAGTTCATTCAGGTGCCTGGTGTCTCAGCTGAGGAGGCTGAAATGGCTGGAGGCTGGTTGGGTTTCTCTCCCTTTGTGGTCTCTCATCTTCCAGGGGCTCTTTCTTTCTCTCCACGTGGTCTGTCCAGCAGATTAGCTGGGCTTCTTTCCATGATAGCTGGCTTCCTAGAGGGCAAAAACAGAAGCTCCCAGGTGTCTTAAGAACTAGCCCCAGAAATGGCACAGTGTCATTTCTGTTACATTCTCTTAGTCAAAATAAGTCACAAGGCCAGCCCAAAGTCAAGGAGAGGGAAACAGACCCTACCCTTCATGCTTGGAGGAATAGTGTTCATGGGGATGGGCTGGACTGTTAGCCATCATCTTTACAGTGACAGAGCAGGGCTTCAAACACAGGCCTGTCTTCCTCCAGGCTCCAAACTCAGCTCCCGCCCCCATACCCCTTCAGTGAATGTTTTTATCCGGCTAGCTTTTTCTCTTCCTTTCACTCATTTTTAGGGTAAATTCCCAAGGACAGGGAGATTTGGTCAAAGGGCAGACAATGTTGAGCTCTATGCTGAGATAAATCAACTTTTGCATAACAAAGTCATCTCATGAGCTTCTCATTAAGTATGTGACTAAAAAGTTTTGTTCCCCCACCTCCTTTTTCTTCACAAAGGAGATCCAGGTTTAATTTTGTTCATTCTATTGTTTCACCTACTTTGACGGAGGAAATCTTGTTTCCTGCTATGGAGAAGCTCCTCAGGACTTCCAGGCAACAACACAGTCAGCAAAGAGCCATGACATTCACCTGCTGCTGAGCCATGCAGGATGGTGTTCCCTGTGGATCGGGGCATGCGGGAAACTCACTGGCTGACCTTGACTTTTCACAGAACTTGGGATGTCATGAAAAGAACATGGCTTAGACTTGCCCGAGTTTAGCTCTCCTTCTGAAGAGTAACCGTGTGCATCTTTGTTTACTGTCTCAGTTTATGCCTGTTGTCACGTGTCCTGTCCATTTCAGTATTTGTTCAGGGCAAAAGTTTTCCAATTTGGACAATAGATTATACGATCACCCTAGCTGCCGCAGGAGCTGGGGCAAGACATTGCTCCTCCCGGAGTCTCAGTTTCCTCATCTGTACAGTGGGCCTGGCTACCTATTTCATAGAAATGTGGATCACTTTTCACTTAATAGCATCCTTCCATGTAGCAGAAACTGTCTTGGACTCTGGAGGATCCAGGGGATAACAAAATGAGGTTCCTGCTCTCCTAGTAAATAAGCAAGATAATTTTAGAAATTTGATTTATATCAGGAAGTCAGGAAGGGCCTCTCTGAGGAGGTGGAATTTGAGATAAGGGATGAGGAATGAGAGCGGGCCACAAAGGGAGCTGAGGGAAGAACATGCCAGGTTAAGGGAACAGCAGTGCAAAGGCCATGGGGAAAGAGATAACTGGCAAAGGGAACGGAATGGAGCTCAGGTGCAGGTCGTGTTCTATAAACTGCGAAGAGCCCCAGCAGTTATTTTCCTCCTAGAGGGTTTTAAAATACTCTCCCATCCTTTATCTGAAATGATCCTCAAAATAACTTCAAAAAGGCAGGGCAGAGTTTTTTTTTTTTTCTTTTAATTTTAATTTTTTTTTTTTTTTTTTTTTAGACGGAGTCTTGCTTTGTCGCCCAGGCTGGAGTGCAGTGGCACAATCTCTGCTCACTGCAACCTCCGCCTCCCAGGTTCAAGCAATTCTTGAACCTCAGCCTCCTGAGTTGCTGGCATCACAGGTGTGCGCCACCACACCCGACTAATTTTTTTGTTGTTGTTTGAGATGGAGCCTCACTCTGTCACCAGGCTGGAGTGCATGGCGCAATCTCAGCTCACTGCAACCTCTGCCTCCTGAGTTCAAGCGATTCTCCTGCCTCAGCCTCCCTAGTAGCTGGGATTACAGGCACCTGCCACCATGCCCAGCTAATTTTTTGTATTTTTAGTGGAGATGGGATTTCCCTATGTTGGCCAGGCTGGTCTTGAACTCCTGACCTCAGGTGATCCACCCACCTCAGCCTCCCAAAGTGCTGAGATTACAGGCTTGAGCCACGACACCTGGCCACGCCTGGCTAATTTTTGTATTCTTAGTAGAGACAGGGTTTCACCATGTTGGCCAGACTGGTCTAGAACTCCTGACCTCAGGTGATCCACCTGCCTCGGCCTCCCAAAGTGTTGGGATTACAGGTGTGAGCCACTGCACCCAGCCTAATTTTAATTTTAAAACTCTAATTAGAGACGAGGTTTTGCTGTGTTGCCCAGGCTAGTCTTGAATTCCCAAGCTCAAGCTATCGTCTTTCCTCAGCCTCCCTAAGTGCTGGAATTACATGCATGAGCCACAGTGCCTGACCCAAAGATGTATTATTATTAGTATTGTTATTATTGTTTTTTGAGAATGAGTCTCACTCTGTCTCCCAGGCTGGAGTGCAGTGGCGAGATCTCACGCTGCAACCTCCACCTCCCGGGTTCAAGCGATTCTCCTGCCTCAGCCTCCTGAGTAGCTGGGGTTACAGGTGCATGCCACCATGCCCAGCTAATTTTCATATTTTTAGTAGAGACAAGGATTCACCATGTTGGTTAGGCTGGTCTCGAACTCTTGACCTAGTGATCTGCCTGCCTCAGCCTCCCAAAGTGCTGGGATTACAGGTGTGAGCCACTGTGCCTGGCCAAAGATGTATTATTAATCCTGCTTTACAGAACAAAAAATCCTTATGAGTTATCTTTGCATATTTTTCCAAAATGGACCCACTATATTTCTATGCTTAAATTTAATCTGATGTATCTCCATGATTTTTTATTGCTTTTGATGTTAGGAATCTTTCAGAAATCAGAGACCTCTTTAGGCACATCTTCCCATTGTGATATTTAATTCGGTAGTTAAGTAATCATGTGTACTGCTTTTGCATCTATATTCATAAAAGATACTGATCTGTAGTTTTCTTGTGATGACTTTGTCTGGTTTTAGTATCAAAGTAGTGCTGGCCTCACAGACCGAGGTGGGAAGTGTTCCCTCCTCTTCTGTTTTTTTGGAAGATGTTGTAAGAATTGTGTTAGTCCTTCTTCAAATATTTGATAGAATTTGCCAGTGGAGACATCTGAGTCTGGTCTTTTCTTTGTGGATAATTTTTTATTTCTAATTCGATCTCTTTACTTCTATTTCTTCTTGAATCAGTTTTAATAGTTTGCACCTTTCTAGGAGTTTGTTCGTTTTATTTGCGTTTTCTAATTTATTGCCGTTCAGTTGTTCATAGTTTCTCTCACAATCCCTTTTATTTCTGTAAGTGACCCCTCTTTTCTTTTTTTTTCTTTTTTCTTTTTTTTTTTTTTTGGAGGTGTAGTCTTGCTCTGTCACCCAGGCTGGAGTGCAGTGGCACAATCTCAGTTCACTGCAACCTCTGCCTCCTGGGTTCAAGCAATTCTCCTGCCCCAGCCTCCTGAGTAGCTGGGACTACAGGCGTCCACCACCACACCTAGCTAATTTTTTGTATTTTTGGTAGAGACGGGGTTTCATCATGTTGGTCAGGCTGGTCTCAAACTCCTGACCTCAGGTGATCGGCCTGCATCAGCCTCCCAAAGTGTTAGGATTACAGGCATGAGCCACCACGCCCGGCGTTATTTTAGTAATATGAATCGTCTCTCTTTTTTTCTTGGTCAATCTAACTAAAGTTCTCTTAATTTATTTTGTTGATCTTTCAAAGGACCGATTATTGGTTTTGTTGATTTTTCTCTATTGTTTTTCTAGTCTCTATTTTGTTGGTTTCTGTTCAAATTTTTATTATTTCTTCTTTTCTGCTTGCTTTTTCCAGTGTCTGGGTAGAGGGTTAGATTACTGATTCTAGATCTTTCTTCTTTTTTAATATAGGCATTTAACATTCTAAATTTCCCTCTGTCATGTATACCAATGTTTAACTTTTGGACTATAGGGTCTCATTGTACCCTCCCCACTCACCCTGAAGAGGCTGGAGTAAAATAATCAGGCCTAGAGTCAGAGAGCCTTGGCCTGGTCCTGACACCGCCACTCAGTAAGTGACCTCTGGTGAGTCCCTGCTGCTCCTGAGTCTTAGTTGTTGTCTGTCTGTAAAATGAAGAGGCTGACCACAGCATCTCCAGGGGTCTCCTAGTCAAACTAGCTTGGGGGACAGGCTCATGTCAGACTCATCTCTGTGTGCCTTTGGATTGGACATCTGTTGTTTCTGCCTGCTCAGCACTCTCCTTTCCCTTTGGTAAGGCACCTGCTTTCCCTTTGGGGAGACATCCATTCCTCACCTTCTATTCAAACTTTTTTTGTGCCAGGGACCCCTCTGACAGCCCATAGAAGACCATGGATCCCTCCTCAGATTGATATCTTATTTTTATTTTATTTTATTTTGTTTTTTTTGAGACAGGGTCTCACTCTGTTGCCTAGGCTGGAGTGCAGTGGTGTGATCTTGGCTCACTGCAGTCTCCATCTCCCAGGTTCAAGTGATTCTCCTGCCTCAGCCTCCCAACTAGCTGGGACTACAGGCGTGCGCTACCATGCCCAGGTAAGTTTTGTATTTTTAGTAGAGACAGGGTTTCACCATGTTGCTCAGACTGGTCTTGAGTTACTGACCTCAGGTGATCTGCCTGCCTCGGCCTCCCAAAGTGCTGGGATTACAGGTGTGAGCCACCATGCCCGGCTTCATTGATTTTTTAAAATGGTATGACATATACTACATATGGTCTAAAGGAAGCCAATTATATTGAAATAGTTATGAAATTATTAGGAAAACAGATTTTTCACATAGAGATACTTGTACTTCTTGATTAGCACAATAAAAAACAAGCACTACTTGGCCTAATAACTAGAATAATTTCTAACTAGTGCTAACATAAGTGATATTTTAAGATACCTGTGACAATTGTGATATGATATGAAATATCTGTGATCTCTATTGGTGACAAAGTTATAGGTAATTATTTTTACACAAACTATTGCTCTATTGCCCAGGCTGGAGTGCAGGTGTGATTGTGGCTCACTGGAGCCTCGACCTCCTGGGCTCAAGCCATTCTCCCACCACAGCCTCCTGAGTAGCTGGGACTTCTATGCCTGGCTAATTTATTTTTTCTGTGGAGATGAAGTCTTACTATGTTGCCAGGCTGGTAATTTTAATACTACCATGATTCGTTGGCTACATTTATAACAGGGGGGAAAAAAAAAAAGCTAAATTTCAGTTAGAGATTAGTGAAAAGAGAGATTTTTTTTTCTCTCTCACCCAAATTAATGGTTCCTTACTAAGAAGCCCTGGTTTGGGGGGTTGATATCAAACTGCTTGACTCCCGGATTCCGAGGTAGCCATATAACCCAATACTGGTCAATCAGAGCAGGAATTGGATAAGAGTTTTGAATCAAACGGATGAAATCAGAATTGGGCCTGGCATGGTAGCTCATGCCTGTAATCCCAGCACTTTGGGAGGCCCAGGCAGGCGAATCATGAGGTCAAGAGATCGAGACCATCCTGGCCAACATGGTAAAACCCTGTCTCTACTAAAAACACATAAATTAGCTGGGCGTAGTATCATGCGCCTGTAGTCCCAGCTACTTTGTAGGCTGAGGCAGGAGAATCGCTTGAACACAGGAGGCAGAGGTTGCAGTGAGCCAAGATCGTGCCACTGCACTCCAGCCTGGCGACAGAGCAAGACTCCATCTCAAAAAAAAAAAAAAAAAAAAAAGAAAGCAAGAAAGAAAGAAAGAAAAAGAAAACATAATTAATCCAGGACTTTTACTGGACAACTGGGAGAATTTCTTCTGCGGGGCTTGCTAAGAGGTTTGGGTTTAGCCTGCAACATGTCACCTCGCTGTCACCAGGAAAGAACTTGACTCAGAATCAAGCCAACACAGAAGAAAGCAGAGCTGAGAAATGAACATCCACATCTTTCTGACAACATCCCTCCCTTTAGTGTGTTAATTATGTAAGCCCATATATTATCTGTTAAAGCCGGTTTGCGTAGGGTTTTCTGTTCATTGCAACCAAAGGAGTCACAACTAGTATAGTCCCAGGAAGCTTGGCAGAATGCCTGCCCCAAAGTAGGTTGCCCATGAAGGAATGAGGAATGAATTTCAAACAATGTAGCAACATGATTAATGTTATTCACCGAACTCATGTAGGTAGATCTGGCTCAATTGTGTATTAAAAGATGAAGACTCAAAGTAAGCATTCCATAGGCTTTTATTGTTTAAATGAATGAAAGAACTCATCCATTGTCATCATTTTATTAACAAATTATCCCCAGCTTTGCATATGCTTTAGTGATCCAATCAGGACCACACAACCAAATGGAGAATGCAAGTCTAGAATCATGATGGACTAATAGTTACAAATGAAGTTTGTGGCACACTCACACGGGGAAAACCATGCAGCAATGTAAAGGAAGAAGGTAGATCTATGTGTACTGATATGGGAAGACTTCCAAGACACTCTAAGAAGGAAATTACAAAATAGTAATCACATTAAGAAGCCGTTCTCAGCTGAGCGTGGTGGCTCATGCCTGTAATCCCAGCACTTTGGGAAGCCGAGGCGGATGGATCGCCTGAGGTCAGGAGTTTGAGACCAGCCTGGCCAACATAGTGAAACTCCATCTCTATAAAAATATAAAAAGTTAGTTGGGCGTGGTGGCGGGTGCCTGTAATCCCAGCTACTAGGGAGGCTGAGGCAGGAGAATCGCTTGAACCCAGGAGGCAGAGGTTGCAGTGAGCCCAGATTGTGCCATTGCACTCCAGCCTGGGCAACAAGAGTGAAACTGTCTCAAAAAAAAAAAAAAAAAAAAAAGATGCTCTTCTCATAAAAACAAAATCTCCCAAACAAAATCTTGAGTTTCTCTATGAACCTAAATGAGTGTAAATCAATAAAAAGTTCTAGAAGTCCACTCATGAAACGCTCATAGTGGGTACCTCTAGCAAGGGAATGGTCACAGAGCCTTGTCCTTTCTCTGTTGTTTCCAATTTTTATACAAGGATAAAATAGTTGTGTTACTTGTGTAATTTAAAATAATTTCTAATTTTAAAATGAAATAATGAAACAACTCTGACAGAAGGGAGAATATTCCTTTCATGTTTTTCCCCCTCAAGTGTCTGTCAGGATTCTTGGGGAAGCTGAGGAAACCAGGGCTGTGACTGTGATATTCTGCTATACCTAAGGTCTGTGCCCATGATGCCATGTCATGCTCTCTGTACCTTTCCATGCCTGTGACGCCATGCCCGCTCCCTGGGATTCTGTAGTTCTCCTGGCTGCTCTAGAAGCCAAGGAGATTCTACCCCATGTAAAATGCTCCCGGGGTGGCCTACTGACCTGGATTCTCCTCTCAACATCCTGACCCCAACCACCTCTGCTGCCAAACTACACATGGCCCAGGTGACTTCTCCCACAAATGGGAGAGGGAATCAGAGCATTTCATAGTCAGAGCAGAGGCCCTGGGGAGATGCCCATCTGCAACAGATTTGGGACAAATGATCCAGTTCAAGTCCATCACTGTGCAGAGTGGGATTGTGAGCCTCAGAGTGGACAGAAGATTCATCCAACTGTGGGTTCAGTGCCAGCCAGAGTGGAACTCCACCCTGACTCCCAGTTCAGAGCTCATTTTGATGTGGAGTCCTGAAGTTCCACCATCGTGGTTACCCCTTGCTTGGTCTCCAAAATGTCCCTGTTCCAATATATATCTGTTACTTAAATAACACGTTTGCAACATAGCTATCAGAGGGGTTGGTTTTTATTTAGAAAGAAGCTAGTAAGTTATATTTTATTTATTATAAAGACAAAATTGTAACAGCACAAATGAAAATATTATTAATAAAAGAAATTCTTTCTGCCACCCTGATCATGTCTCATTTGTTCACATTGCTTAATGTCATTCTAACATACACACTTTATGTGTACATTTATGCATACAGTTGTAACCTTTTTATATACATTTTATCATCTTTTTTCACTCAGTATTATTTTTTCTATTTTTAAGGAGCTGAATTCAGAAGACAATTTACACATTTCTTTTATATAGCTTTCTACCTTCTGCAGAGTATTTCATCAAGTAAGTAAACCACTACACCTTCATAGTTTTTGTATCATGAAATATTTTAATCATACAGAAAATCTCAAGGAACAATATACCACACATATTTAACAAATATTGATATTTCTAAGCTTGGCATAGTGGTGTGTGCCTATAGTTCCAGCTATTCACTTGGGAGGCTGAGGCAGGAGGATCGCTTGAGCCCAGGAATTTTAGGCTGTGGTGTGCTATGCTGGTTAGGTATCTGCACTAAGTTTGGGATCAATATGATGACCTCCTGGGAGCAGGGGACCACCAGGTTGCCTAATGTGGGGTGAACCAGCCCAGGCTGGAAATGGAGCAGGTCAAAATTCCCGTGCTGATTAGTTGAGGAATGGCATCTGTGAATAGCTATGACTTTCCATTCTGGGCAACATAGCGAGACCCTGTCTCTTAAAAAAATAAAGATATATTTACAGGTACAGTTGGAGCTTTCTTCTGCATGATGTACTCAAGTCCACCCCAGGATGGACTATATAATTTTCAGGGCCCAGTGCAAAATGAAAATGCATTATTCAAAAATCATTATGAATTTAAAGACAGCAACAGCGGAGCATTAAACCAAGCATAGAGCCCTTCTGAGTACAGATCTCAATGCTACTGTACAGGTGACACACCCGGGCAGCCAGCCCTAGTTCCCCATCTCCTCTCACTTTCCTAACATCGATCTGTGTCTTCATTGTCCCATGTTTATGCTTTTACTTTGTATACATGCATTGACCAATATTATGGAGTATTGTTACATGTTTTAAAATATTGCATAAATGACATCATACTGTATGTATCCCTAGGCTGCTTGTTTGTCTTACTCACTCTTTTTGAGAGGTATCTGTGTGGAATCATGGAGATGTTATTTATTTTCACTATCATCTAATATTCCATTGTGAGATCTCACCGCAGTTCATTTTTCTGGTACCCTATATTTTTATCATAATTAACAGTACTGAGGTGAACGGTTCTCTGTGCATGTATGTGAGTTTCTGTCTGTCTGTCGCTAGGTGTGGAATTGAACTGTTCTGCTTTGCTGGATGTTGAAGTTATTTCCAAGTTTTTGCTTGGCACCAATGTGCTCCCCCGGGGTGTTTTCCTTTGGATGTTCCTAAGTCACCTGAAAAGCTTCCCTTGGGAGACTTTCCTCTGAGCTACCTTTCTTCTAAGATCACCATCCACACAGTCAGAAACTGTGTGTCCTGACCCTTTCCTTTTATTCCCTCACCACTTCTAACCTATTGCCAAAGCCAATGGATTCCCACTCTAAAATAAGGCTTTAACCCATCCTTCCTCCATTTCCTTCCTGCTACTTCTGTTATCTTGGTTCAGGAACCCCCGCTCCCCTAGACTCCTTTTCCAACTCCTAACTTGTCCCTCAACCCCTCCAGTCTCCAGTCCCCAACTTTCTTCACTGAAGGACTCATTACACACTACCAAGTTGCATGGTGACATGCAGTGCTCCCATGCACATTGTAGAGATCAGAGCTGTGAGTTACATGACAGTCAGATTGCATCGTAGTCACCATTTGTGGACCTGTAGCATGGTACCTGGTACCCAATAGAATCTAAAAATATCTGTTGATCAAAGGATGAATAAACGTCATGCTGTCATTTTCCTATCTTTTGGATCACTCAGGATAAATTCGCCAAAGGAGCATTATTGATGACTTAGGATAATGAATGTAAAGTTCACAGTCCTGTGTAAACTGAATTTGATCCACACAAAACTTTAGGTCAGTTGAGACCAGCCTGGGCAACAGAAGGAGACCCTGTCTCTACAAAAACATAAATAAGTTAGCTGGACAAGGTGGTATATCTACTGTCCTTACTACTTGGGAGGCTAAGTAGGGAGGATCACTTAAGCACAGGAAGTTGAAGCTGCGGTGAGCTATGCTCACATCAGCACGCTTCAGTCTGTGTGACAGAACGAAACCTTGTCTCTAAATAAAAATATATAATTAAAATATAAAATATATATAATAAAAATATATAATTGAAAAAACTCTAGGTCAGGTACAACAGATAGGATGACCCTTACCAAGAAGTGGTTTTCCCAAGATCCCAAAGCCGATAAGAGACAAAGTATAAAGAATAACAGGTACTCAGGTATTCTTTCCATCTGCTTGTCTTATTTCATAGGTGCCCTACATTGAGTTTAGAAATAACTTAATATAAACTATGTTGCCCTTTAATGTCAGGTGACTGTCTCTTTAAATGTTGCAGTTCTGACACAAATATACATCATTCTAATGTGTGTGTGTATATATATATATGTAAAATGTGTATATATATTTAAATAATAACCTGATAGAATTTGTATCTCTCTAGAAAAGAAAGAACTCTCATCTCTGGGCCTTTGTTTATCCGTCTATTAAATGGGCATAAGGAGGGTCCTGTCTAGGATCTTTTGCTCCGTGAGTAGATAAGGAAAAAGCACACTTTTCTATCCCTATCTAATTTTGTTGCTCCCATGCTCTGTGCAGTCATTTATGGGGCTGAGGAGGATGAAGGAGGAGGATTTATGAGGCTTTTGCAAAACTGGGAAACAGTAATAACTGACATTATAGCTGCTAATGCCCCTTACCTGCTGATTTGAAAGCGCTTTAATCACTTGTAGCCTATGAAACAGAAAGTGATCTGCTAGCTATTTCCCCCAAATGCATTGGTGAGTTCATAGGTTAACCCTACAGGAAGAAGAGAGCATTGCTAAACACAAAGAGCCTTGCTTCATGGGCTTTCAAGAGTCAAAGGCCCCAATCATTGACTCTGAGACCCTCAAATGCTACCATCTAGCTGATGTTGTTCTAAAGGATCAGCCCTGAGGAGAAGTTCATCCTATGGAAGCCATCTGAGCACTCCACACACCATCTGAAGCCCTGGCTTCCAGTTCTGGCTCTGCCACTAAAGGGCCGTGTGACCTTAGCCACATTCCTCTACCTATACAGTGAAGCTGGTGGAAAACACCTTTCCACTGCCCCTCCACAGTTCTAAAGTTCTATCATTCAATGGGAGGTGGAGATGGTTTTCAGCATCAACAATACAAAGCAGGCAGCTTTTTAGTTCCTCTTGGCCTGAGTCCCTGCCTCCTGGACAGAAGCTGGGAAATAGATGAGCATCTGGCTCCCTGGCCTGGGTCACAGAATCACAGAATCGTGGGTGGCTGGCAGGAAGCCTCTGCGTTTATCAAGACCCACGTCCTACCTCCCTCCCTCATTCAACACAAATTTACTAAGCAGTTGCATTGAACAGAATGTGGGCAGAGATGGCGGCTGTTGTGTTCACCAATTTATCCATGGCATCTAGCGCAGTGGGTGGCACATAGTAGCTGCTCACTACATATCTGCTGAATAGTGTCTCATCTCCTACAGTAGAGTCACCTAAGGGAGCCTATTAAGCACAGATTCCTGGGCCCACCCCAGACCTCCTGAATTGGAATCTCTGGCGATAGAGCCCAAGTGACTGTCACGCCCTCCAGAGTTTGAGAACCACAGCTGTATGTAGGGTCTGAATAAAGCATTATCTTGCTATCGGAAAGGAGAAAATGCTGATGTTTCAACTTTTGAGCATTTGTCGGTAGTGACTAAAGTATTCAAGTCAAATAGGTTCATTTTGCTGTAGCCATTTCCATGGAGCCTGGCGATCTCTGCGCTTTGCACTAGGTATGCACAAGGCTCACTTTCACTAATCTTGAGGGAGACGAGGCTGATAAAAAAAGGCAGAGAAGATAGGAGTCAAGCCACACAATGTCCAAGCTTGGCATTATTATTGCCCTTCACTTGGAAGTTACCAAACAAGAAATGTGCTGCCCTTCTAGCTTTCATGGGGAGGTTAGATGCTATGAGATTTTTCACCCTCCCTTTCCAGTGTCTGTAGCTTGGACTGTGTACACACCTGGGTTCATATCTGAGCTGTTGACTCTATGTAGTCCGGGGCCAATCACTTTAACCCCCTTTAAACTTTTGTTTCTTCAGTCATAAAATGGACATCATGATTTACCCTATGGAGGGTTGCTGGAAGGATGAGAGATGCTATAAACTCAGGCGCTGGGCACATGCTCAGAACAGAAAAGCTCTAAGTTTTGGTTGATGTCTATAAACTGCCATAACATTTGGGATACAGGACTCTGCAGAGGTTCATCTAGGCTAGCTCCTTCTTTTTTCTTTTTTTTGAGACAGAGTCTTGCTCTGTTGCCCAGGCTAGAGTGCAATGGCACAGTCTTAGCTCACTGCAACCTCTGCCTCCTGGGTTCAAGCAATTCTCCTGCCTCAGCCTCCCTAGTAGCTGGGATTATAGGCAGGTACCACCACACCCAGCTAATATTTTTAAATTTTTAGTAGAGATGGGGTTTCACCCTGTTAGTCAGGATGGTCTAGATCTCCTGACTTCGTGATCAGCCTGCCTCAGCCTCCCAAAGTGCTGGGGTTACAGCTGTGAGCCACTGCGCTTGGTCTGCTCCTTCTTTTTTTTTTTTTTTCTTTTGAGAAGAAGGCTCGCTCTTGTCCCCAGGCTAGAGTGCACCCAACCGACCACTCCTTCATTTTTTTTTTTTTTTTTTTTTGAGACGAAGTTTCGCTCTTGTCCTCAGGCTCACTGCAACCTCTGCCTCCCAGGTTCAAGCGATTCTCCTGCCTCAGCCTCCTGAGAAGCTGGGATTACAGGCGCCTGCCACCATGCCTAGCTAATTTGTGTATTTTTAGTAGAGATGGGGTTTCACTATGTTGGCCAGGCTGCTCTCGAACTCCTGACCTCAGGTGATCCACCTGCCTCGGCCTCCCAAAGTGCTGGGATTACAGGCGTGAGCCACCAGGCCAGGCTGCTCCTTCAGTTTATAGATAAGAAAATAGCCTCAGAGAAGAGAAGCAAATGGCACAAGATCATCTAGCACCTCAGGCTTTTTGAGGGCTTTTTTTTTTTTTTTTTGAGATGGGGTCTCAGGCTGGAGGGCAGTGATGATCACAGCTCACTACAGCCTCAACCTCCTGGGCTCAAGTGATGCTCCCATCTTAGCCTCCAACGTAGCTGGGACCATGAGTGTGCACCATAACCCCTGGCTAATTTTTTTTTTTTTTTTTTTTTGGTATTTTTTGTAAAGATGGGATCTCCCTATGTTGCCCAGGCTGTTCTCAAACTCCTAGACTCAAGTGATCCTCTGGCCTCAGCCTTCTACTGTTGGGATTACAGGCATGAGCCACCACACCCAGGCCAGGACTTTTAATCTCAGTTAAGAACTTCACATTTTTCCACTGGCCAGAGGAACTTCAAATTCCTCCATGAGGCTGAGACTCTGTGAGCGACCTGTGATGAAGGAATTTCTGGGACAATATGCTTTTGAAAAGGAGGCTAGATATCTCAGGTGAGGCCCTTTCTCGCCTAAGTTTCTTGCCAGCCAGAAGACTGTTGTGAGGATATAGTGATTGGCGAGAAAGTCCTTGACATTGGGCAATGTGTGGCTTTTCTACCAACATGGGAGTTTTAAAAACAAAAAAGCCTCTGAGAAAGTGCTGTCGGGCCTTCCCTGGCAAGGCAATGAATGGCAACTCTGCAAGGACCAAGGCTAGAGATGGCTGGCTTTGGGAATACTTCAAAGTTTGGTCATCCAAAGTTTGGCCTCTGGGCTGTAAAGGACACACCACCGGTCAGGGGCCAGGCTGGGCCTGGAAGGGACATCTCCGGAAACCATCCCACAGGACTCTGACTCTGGTGCCCAGGAGAGTAGCAAAAAAATGGGGTCTTGGGAGAGTTCAAGTCCTTAGCGCTAATGGCGATGACATTGGTGATGTTGGTGATGACTATAGTGATGATGGGCATTTCCTGCCTGCAAGATTCAGGGCCAGGCAACTGACTTTACATGAATTGCATTGTTTCATTCAATCCATCCTCATAAGATCCCTATGTGGAGCAAGCAGTACCATTGCTATCCCCACTTTACAGATGAGGAAACTGAGGCTCAAAGAGGTTAAGTAAATGACCAAGGGCACATAGCTAGTTTGCACCAGGATTCAAATCTGAATGTATTGGAGTCCAGAGTCAGTCAGCAGCCTGTAAGTGCTGGAAAAAAGGCAAGTAACATTGGCTAGTGCCTTCAAGGGATATATATTTCTTATTCCCATTTTAACAGAAGGGAAACAGAACAGAGCGCTTAGCATATTCTCCATGAGGTCAGGCACTGGGCCAAGCACTTTACATATATTATCTCCTCAATCATCAAAACATCCCTATGACGTAGGTGGTTTTTTGGTCCCCATTTGTGTAGATGAGGAAACTGAGGCCTGAGACTAAATGACTTGCTATGGTTCCAAATCAAGCAGTGTGACTCCAGGGCCCATGCTCTTCACCCCCTGAACAAACCAGATGTTCCAGTATCCAGATGCAGGGCTTAAACAGAACCCAGGACTCCTGACTCCTAGTCTAGGGCTCTGAGGCTAGAGGCAGGCTCTCTGTTGGAATGCATTGTTCCTTAAAAGCACACTGGCCTTAAGCCCAAAGAGTGAAATCACGCCCTGCGGTTCTGGGAACCTCAGACTGGAGAAGGAAGCTTTTGCCCTGGTGTTCAAGTCTCAGCAGGTGTGCTGGGGACTCTCCCTCTGTTTCCTTCTCCTGCTGGAAGGGAGCCCTTGCTAGGTGGGCAGGGTGGGGCAGCCCTTATGAGTGTAGGGTGGGAGGGCAGGAGGCAGGTGTGCCCAATAAAACAGACCTAAAGCTTCCCGCCTTCTTGCCTTCATCCAGGCAGTGCCCTCATCTCCTGTCTGGCAAACAACAGGGCATGATGATGAGAGTTCAAGTTTGGAGTCAGGAGGTTTGAGTTCTGGTTCTGGCTCAGGCAGTCACTCCATGTACACACTGACAGTCAGTTTCCTTATCTGTATAATGCGTGGTGGTGGTGGCAGAGAATCAAAATTCTCCAGCCTTTTCAGTTAACACATCATCTATTAAGTGCCTACTGTGTGCCAGGAACTGCGGATACAGCAAGTGCAAAAGCAGATTTAGGCCCTGCTTTCATGATGTTAGCGTCTTGTAAGACAGATACAAAGATTAAGTCTTCACTGCAACAAATGTAAAATGGCAACTGTGACCAGCTTTTAGAGAAAAAAGGCCTGCTGATGGAGCTAAGGGAGCCCATCATGGTTGGGGTGGAAGGAGAGGAAATGGCTTGACAGTCCGAGGGGTAATAGGGAAAGATGCCCTGAAGAGATTACTAGGTGAATGGCTGCTGGGTGTACAAGCCCGTTGTGAGTGGGCCTGCGGAGGCTGGCAGGAGCCCAGCCCCTTCATGCATTGTGGGCATTGGTAAGAGAACTCATTGGAGTTTTTTGGGGGAAGGGTGTTGGGGGACGATGAGAGAGAGACATATATGATCAGGTTTAGCACAGAATGTAGGCAAACGCACCCTTCAAGTAAAAGATAAAAATGCCTCCTCCTCCAAGGAGACTTTCTTGATTTCTTTTCTTTTGATCTATGGTATTTCTCCCTCCTTCTCTGGCCTTGTAGCCTGGGTAGAGAAACTCAATCCTCCAGGGGAGTAAGACCTGAGCTTTCCCTTCCTGCAACTGATGTGAGCTGTAGCTTCAAACGAGGTCCTATGCCTTCTTGAGTCTCAGTTTCCCCAGCTGTGCAGAAGCAGGTTGTCTCGCAGGGTCCGCCCAGCGCTAACGCAATGTGATTCGTTCTGGCAGGAGCCGGGGGCTGCCCGCATTGCTGCGCAGGCATCGGGCTGCTGGCTGGGGCACCGCCACCCGGCTGCCTGTGCTTTACCCCCTGCTGAGGGCTGCGGGAGCCGGTCTCGGCGCCAGACGCGGCGCAGGAAAGTGGGTGAGCGACCCCCGGCTCCCGCGGGCGCCGCGCGGCCCCGCCCCCGCAGCCAGCGGCCCTGCGGCAGCCGGGGGCTCGAGCTCCGCCCTCCGCCTCCCGCCGGCCTCACTCCCTCCTCCCTCCTCCCTTGCTCGCTCGCTGGCTCCCTCCCCTCGGGCCGGCTCGGCGTTGACTCCGCCGCACGCTGCAGCCGCGGCTGGAAGATGGCGGGGAACGACTGCGGCGCGCTGCTGGACGAAGAGCTCTCCTCCTTCTTCCTCAACTATCTCGCTGACACGCAGGTACGGCCGGCCGGGGCTGCGGGCCCAGGGCCAGGGGTGCTGAGCTGCGGGGGCCGCAGCCGCAGCCGCGGAGGCCGGGAGGCAGCGGTGGGCGCCCTGAGGTAACTGGGGGTTCCAGGCTGCAGAGCCCCCCTTCCAGGCGCCCTGCGATGCGCTTCGTTACCGGGGCAGGGAGCCGGAGGTTTCCCGGAGCGTGCTGGAGCGCTGGGGGCGCTACTGCCGCTGGGGAGGGTCTAGCTTTGGCCGCTTGGAGTCTGCCCCCCCGCGGGCAGACCTGGGGGGTACCGCGCTTCCTTTGGGAGGTGTAGGCGCGCCACGGTGTGAGGTACCCTCAGGCTGGCGCTGGGTGCTGGAGGCGCGCCGTCAGCTCCCGGCACTTGCTGCCGTACTTTCACGTGGACTTGTGGCCCCGGCACGGGTGCTTGCTCCGGTCTCCGGAGTACCCTAGTCCTCCAGGCTCTAGTCACCCGAGTGCTGTTGCTGGCCCCCCTAGGTTTTCTACCCGCGCCCGCAGCGCGGAGTTTCCTGCCAGTTGCCGGCTAAAGGCATAGGGGTCTGCGGGGCACGTGGACACGCGGGCGGAGACAGCGTCTTCCTGGTTTCGCTATCGGGCGGAGCCCCCTGGGGGGAAAAGCCAGGCTGGATGGGGGCGGAAGGACTGTCTGGGGGCGCCTGGGTCCCCCTGCGGTGCGCGGCCCCGGTGCGCGCTCCACGATGCTGGGGGAAGGGAAGGCGAGGCGCAGTCCCAGGCTCTGGCTGAGCCCGGGAGCCCCACTGGCGACACGCGCGTGACAGGAGAGGGTGCTCTGGTGTGCCAGGGCGCGGGGGAGCAAGGAAGCTGGTGGCTTGGAGACTGGGAGAAGGGTGCTGCTGGGACAAGCAGCCACCAAAAATGTCAGCACGAGGCGTGCGCGCCCCCCACCTCTTCCCCCATTTTCCCCACCCAATGCCTGTTGCAAGCATAAAGTTTGGCTCCAGAGTTAGGGCTTTTTTCTCTGGGCGCCCGGCTGCGGGTCATTGGGAAGCTGGAGATGCGGCGGAACCTCGGAGGAGTCCCCGGGTGCTGGCACACGCCTGGGCACGGAGAGGGGCAGCCGGGCGGAACCGGGCGCGGCTCGCGGGGGCTGATTTGATACCTGGAGTGGGAGCGCCGGTGCCGGCCCGTTTTGCATAACAGTGGAAGGGAGGGGGAAGGCGGAGATGGGGGGAGGGAGGTGGGAGGAGAGAGAGGGAAACTTTGCTTCTTGTTATAATCTGCCTGTCTTTGGGCGGCAGCAGCTGTCATGGGACCGGGTGGGCGGGGAGAGGCTTGCAAGCTGACTCCTTGCGGTGAAACGCGACTTGGAGGGGACGCCGCAGCCGAGACGTTCAGCTCCGGGCGGACTCCGGGTGGCGACTTCGGGCTGGCGGCTGGGACGGCGTGGCGTGGCAGGGTGTCGCCAAGAGGAAGCCCGCCACGCGGGAGGCAGGCCGGCCCTGGCCCGCTGCAGACGCCGCTGCGTAGGGGAGCCGCTGGGCCGCGTGGTCGGTGGCGGGCGCGCTTGGGTGGGTTCGCGGCTGAGGCCGGAGGGGCTAGTGGCGTGTGATTGCGCTTCTCGAGGTCGGGGGGAATGTGTGCTGAGTAGGTTGCGCGCGCGTGTGCATGTGTGTGTGTGTGTGTGCACACGCCGCGCGCGCCGGGCGCGTACCTTTACCTCTGACGAAACTGCGGTGGAGCTCCCGCCGTCGTCGCCGGGCTCCGTCACACGCCCCGCGCCGGTGTCTGCGCCGAAGGCGGGTCCCAGCCTCAGTACCCCCAGAGCCGACAGCTTGGGGCTAGCGGGCACTGAGTGCGGGAGGAGGGGCAGAGTCGCTCTTGGGAAGATTCTGTCCCCAGATCTCGAAATTGCCCGGGGTCGTCTCCAAATCTCTTGGCTGAAATGCGGATGAGGGAGGCCTGAAATAGCCGGAGACTCGTTCAGGGACCCATGTCAAGAACTGTCCGCTTTGGACCATACCCCGGATTTTAACTGGATCTTCAGTGTTTGGCTCAGCAATAATTAATTATTTTGCCCTTTAGCCGCCCAGCGAGCCTAGCTAGCAGAAATATTCCACCCAAGGAGACTAGAAAATTGAATAATCAGGTGTTAGCAGGAGCAGTGCAGTGAAAGTTAATCTGGGACGTTTGCCTTTTTTTTTTTGTTTAACCACGTGACAGGCGGAGGATCTTCTGGTGATCTTTGCCGGCCCAACTTGGGAAATGTAATTGATAGGATGAGCTTTGAGCCGCCCCTAGAAGGCTCGGAGAGCCCAGCCGGAACAGGACCTGGGCGGGCCCAGTGTGCACCTCCTCATTTTACAGTTGGAGAAAGAGGCTGCGAGGGGTGAGCGGCTTGTATGGGACCATGCAGCCAGAGGGTGACAGAGCCACCCAGGGCTCCTGACTCCAGGTCCTGTGTGTTACCTCGAAATAGCACTGGACTTGGAGTCAGAAGGCCTGAGTGGAGTCACCTTCCCCACTCTCTGGCTGGGTGACCCCGGAGCAAGCCATTTGAACTCTCCGAGCCTCATTTCCTCCATCTGTCAAATGGGGCTGGTGGTGCCGCAAGAGAATCCAATGGCCCAGTGGTGGGGGTGAGCATTGTTTTGCATGTGAGATGTTCTGGTTGTTCCTGCAACCCCCTCTCCTCCCCCAAACTTTCCCTGATCCTCCCCTCCTCCATCTCCCTTTGGGAGCTTTGGGGAAAGTGGATTAAATGGTAATTCATTGTCTTTGTCCCAAAAGATTGTTGTTGTCTTTGGTGGCTAATCCAGGGTTAGATTAGAGGGAGGACTTCTGTTTAGAAGACTTAACTTTTACCCATTGGGGCCAAAGTACGGAAATTTAGCAGAACAAGGATTGCGAAAGTTTCTTGGAAAGCTTTGAGGCATGAATCCCAAAGGACTGTGGGTGGCTTCACCTTTGTTCAGGCTGTGCCCCTGGCCCAGAGTGCCCTCACCCACCCGTCCTGCATGGCCTTCTCCTCTAGTAGGCTCTCCCAGCCCAGCTCGTCATGCTTTCTGTCCTCTGGTTTTCTGCATCTGTGTTATACAACCAAGCGCTTTGTGTAAGTCTGGTGTCCAGTAAGATTCTAGCACTAGGGCTGTGCCTTTTATCATTGTGCCCGCAAGGCACCTGTCAATATGCTGAGCCGTGTTCCTTTGCTTAGCTCTTGGCTAGGCACATGGATTACAGACAGGGTCGCAGCTGGGTCCTGCCAAGCAGAAGCTGCCAGGCTGGCAGGGGAGACAGCTGGGCAGTGAGTGTGGGAGAGAGGAATGCAGAGGGCTACAGCTGTGGGCAAAGGCTTTGGCCCCAAAGGCCACACAGCAAGCCCACACTAAATATGGACTATTTGGAGTTGCTTAGGGCATCAGTCATAGATGCACAAAATGTCAGAGTTGGCGGCGGGAATTTTAGAAATCATCTGTTCTAACATCTTATTTAAAAATATTTAATTATAGAATTGTTAGAAAATACTGCCAAGCATAAAGAAAAAAATGAGAAATATATAACATGACCCAAAGATAACCACTGTTAATTGTCATGTATATTTCCAGACTGTTTCTTTCCTGTTCATATAGATCGCATCTTATTTTTAAATAATGGAGTCGCCGCGCACAGTGGCTCACGCCTGTAATCCTAGCAGTTTGGGAGGCCAAGGCGGGTGAATCACCTGAGGTCAGGAGTTCGGGTCCAGTCTGGCCAACATGGTGAAATCCCGTCTCTAGTAAAAATACAAAAATTAGCTGGGCATGGTGGCACACGCCTGTAATCCCAGCTACTTGGGAGGCTGAGGCAGGAGAATCGCTTGAACCCGGGAGGCAGAGGTTGCAGTGAGCCGAGATCATGCCACTTCACTCCAGCCTGGGCAAAAGAGCGAAACTCAGTCTGAAAAAAAAAAAGGAGTTATCCTGAATATACTGATTTGTAACTTGGAATCGCACTGTTTTGTAACTTGTTTTTTTTCTCCTCCAAACAATATGCTGTGAACATCTTTCCACATCAGTAAATATTCTACTTAGTATCTTAATGATTATATAATGTTTCATTGAAGATTGAACCGAAATGTATTTAATTAATCCTTTATCGTTACTCATTTAAGTTGTTTAATTTTATTTTGCTATTGTAAGCAATGCTAAAACGAATATCTTTTTGTGTATGTCTTTGTTCCTTCCTTTACATTCCTAGAAGTGAAATTACTCCATCAAACCCATTCCTGGATTCTCTTCTAGAAAGATTGTACTTATTTGCGTACCAGCATAGTCTGGGAACACCTTGTTTCCTATACCCAGATAACTGTTGATATTTTCATTGTTTTTCATTTTTACCGGTCTGTTCATCAATAAATTCTGTTACCCTTATTGTTTGAATGTGCATTTATTTGATTACTTGTGATGCTGAACTTCTTCCCCATATGATCATGGGTGATTTGTGGTTCTGAGTTTCTGAACTTGGCCCATTTTGTAATTGGTATCTTGTCTCCTTGTTGTTCTAAAGCTGGGACTGAGCACCCAGAAGGGGCCCCTGCCACATGGAGAACTGGGAAAATGGCCCCACACACCCCTTGAAGCCAAGGCCAACTTCTTTTTCAAATCAGTTTGTGGGTTTGGACAAGTGTATAGTGTGTGGGAGAAGGTTGAAGTGTAGCCTTCACTGGGTGCATTTGCCCATTCTTCATCTGTATAAGACTTAGGGAGAGTAACTTCTTCACCTGAGCCAAAAGGGGTCATGTTCACCAGAGACCTGGGCTCCACTTTCGTTGGGATTCCCTGGCTGGTGCTAATGATCAGGATGCCTGTGAAACCCAGGAACGGCAACGGCCCAGCAGCTGGGCCATAGGGGCTCATATTTCCTCTTTACTTTGGGGCCCTGCTCTTAGCAGCTAGTGCAGGCCAGGCAGAAGTTCCACTATGCCACGTGAGTCACCCTCTTCCTTCTTCCTTTGAAATAGAAGAAAGACTGGCTCGAGTGAGAAGCAGCCTTGCAAAGGGGGCTCAGGCTTGAAATGCATTACAAGAACATTGCAGTGTTGATCCTTGCCTTCTCCTTCATCATTGTCATCATCAGTGATGTTTACTCAGTATCCCCTAGACCCCATGCAGTTTACTGAGCCTTCTGTTTGCACTACTACATTTCATGCTCATAGAGATTGTGCAAAATGTAGGTGCTGTTGCACAGTTGTACAGATCTTACAGTTTCAGAGAACTCACTGACTTGTGGAAGACTAATTACCTTTGAGTAAGTAGAAGAGCCAGCATTAGTGGGCAGTGTTCCCAGACTACTTGACTTCAAGCTCCTTGAAGACAGGGACTACTCTTGGTTTTTGTTCATCGTTGTTTTTCTAGCACCTTGAGCTAATGAAGCCACATTGATTGTATAGAGAGAATGCAGAGGCCGGGAGCGGTGGCTCATGCCTGTAATCCCAGCACTTTGAGAGGCTGAGGCAGGCTGATCATGAGGTCAGGAGTTTGAGACCAGCCTCACCAATGTGGTGAAACCCCGTCTCTACTAAAAATACAAAAATTAGCCGGGCATGGTGGTGTGCGCCTGTAATCCCAGCTACTCAGGAGGCTGAGGCAGGAGAATCGCTTGAACCTGGGAGGCAGAGGTTGCAGTGAGCTGAGATTACGCCACTGCACTCCAGCTTAGGCGACAAAGTGAGACTCTTTCTCAAAAAAAAAAAAAAAAAAAAGAGAAAGAATGCAGAACAAGTCCCTCTGCTTCTCTAGGCCTGTTTCTCAATCCTTGAAATGGGGATAATAGGCCCTAACTCTCAGGGTTGGGAGTGAAATAATACAGTGTATCTAAAATGAGCATTCATCTGCTGCTCATAAAACTTAGAATAATTCTCTCTTTGAAACACTTTAGAAGGACAGGATCAAGTATGGAGCTAATTTTCATACATGTAATCTTATTTTGCATAAAAAAGAGAAGCATAATTCTTATTAGAGAGTCAAGGGTACCCAAATAAAGTCATTTGGAAGAAAATGATCAGGGTCAATTTCTATCTGTCCTCCTACAAGGTAGTCAGAGTGCCTCATATCCATCCCATTGATACTCAGCTGATGCAGAATTGATTGGATTGATCTTTCTGTTCTTCTCCCCTTCTGATCTAGGTTTTTGTCTGTTTGTAACTAGATTCCTGCAGTTACTACCAAACAGATCTTTGCCGTACCAGACTTTGTCTTCTTCCATTTGTCCTTAGCCCTGATGGCAGATCAGTCCTCTTAGAGTGCATATCTGACATCACTGTCTTGCTCACACATCTCCCATGGCTCCCCAGTACATTTTTTTCTTTTAAGACTTTATTTTTTTAGAGCAATTTCAGGTTCACAGCAACATTGAAAAGAAGGTACGGAGATTTGCCATATACCCTTGCCCCCAACATGCATAGCCTCCTCCATTATTAACATTCCCCACCAGAGTTATAGATTTGTTCTAAATGATGAACCTACATTGACACATCGTTGTCACCCCAGAGTCTGTAGTTTACATTAGGGTTCACTCTGTGGGTTTGGACAAATGTATAGTGACAGGTATCCACCATGGTTACATAACATCACACAGAATAGTTTCACTGCCCTAGAAATCTGCTCTACCTTTTCATTTCTTCTGTCCCCCAACTCCTGACAACCACTGATCTTTTTACTGTTTCTACAGTTTTGCCTTTTCCAGAATGTCATATAGTTGGAATCATGCAGTATGCAGTGTTTTCAGATTGGCTTTTTTGTCACTTGCTGATGGGAATTTAAGGTTCCTCCATGACTTTCATAGCTTGATAACTCAGCTCTCCAGTATTTTAAAATTAAAGTCTAAACTTAAACCTGATTTCCAAGGGCCTTCAGGTACTTAAGTTGGACAGTTAGGCCCTTGACTTTGTCTTGAGCTGTCTGCTTTTACTTTGGGATCCTGTACTTCCCCAGGAAAACCCTGAATTTTCCTCCTGGAGGCTTAGACTCGGGCTGCCCTTTTCTGTGTCCTCCGTCTCCATTTCCATGATTCATCCTGCGAGCCGCCGCTCACCAGCCATTGTTTTGGCAATGCCTTCTCCCTCACCTCCAAGCCAGCTGTTCCATCTTCTGTGTGGCAGTATGCAGGGCCAGCAGAGCACTGATCTTGGAATCCCCTTATTGGGTTTGAGTCTTGGTTCTGCGATTTGCCAGCTTTGAGGCCTTTGGCAGGTCACATAACCTCTCTGAGCTTCTGTTTCCTCAAGTGGGAAGATATGATGATTATGATTGTTGTGAAGAGGCCAGGCATGGTGGCTTACACCTGTAATCCCAGCGCTTTGGGAGGCTGAGGTGGGTGGATCGCCTGAGGTCAGAAGTTCGAGACCAGCGTGGCCAACATGATGAAACCCCGTCTCTACTAAAAATACAAAAGTTAACTGGGCGTGGTGGCGCATGCCCGTATTCTCATCTACTTGGGAGGCTGGGGCAGGAGAATCACTTGAACCGGGGAGGTGAAGATTAGGAAATCACTCCTGGACGTTAAGCTCCACAAAGGTAGGGATTTTCGTTCATTTCATCCACCTTTTTTTTCCGCCACAGTGAATAGATCAGTGCCTGGAACATAACAGATACTTAATCAGTCCTCATTGAGTGAATGAATATGCTAGACTATGAGCCTCTTCAGGGCAGACGCTGCTTCTTGTTTTATATCTTCAGTCCGAGTGTTCCTGAGAAGGGATGGACTAATCCAAGTCTGGTGGAATGAACTGGAATGTCCTCTCCCCACCACCATCTCTGCCATTTTAATGTATTCATAGCCTACCTGAACTTTAAGCCCCCTCTCGAAAGCCTGCACTCTCTGGAAAGCTTTTTTTTTTGAGATGGCATCTCACTTTGTCGCCCAGGTTGGAGTGCAGTGGCGTGATCTTGGCTCACTGCAACCTCCGTCTCCCAGGTTCAAGCAGTTCTTCTGCCTCAGCCTCCCGAGTAGCTGGGACTACAGGCATGTGCCACCACGCCCGGCTAATTTTTATATTTTTAGTAGAGACGGGGTTTCACCATATTGGCCAGGCTGGTCTTGAACTCCTGACTTCGTGATCCGCTTGCCTTGGCCTCCCAAAATGCTGGGATTGCAGGCGTGAACCACCGCGTCCAGCCTCTGGAAAGCCTTTGAAGCTAACTTCTTCTGCTTCCACCACCCACGTGGCTTGTGCCACTTACTATCCCATGGTATCTGTGTTTGCTTTTATTCCTACAACTGGATTGAAAGCTCTGGGAGGACAAGAAATTATTTTTATCCTGGACTAGCACTGTGGTTGCCTAGAAGAGTGTTTTATATGTTTCAATGTCAGGTTCTCTGAAAAGAACTTTGTATTTTAAATACTTGACTATGGAAAATGTCAACTCATACAGAAGTAGACAGTAGAGAGAACAGTATGGTGACTCCCCATTCCTCCATCACCCAGCGTCCACTGTTGAAGACTTGCAGCCACTCTTATGCCGTCTCTATGTACAAGCCGTCACTTCATCTGTGACTGTTTCACTGTGTATCTGTGAAGAGACTTCTGAGTGCTATTGCATGGATTTCTCCCAATAACTGAGACTGGCTTTCCCTATTTTGTAGGTGATGAAACTGAGGTGCAGGGAGGTTACGTCAGTTGCTCAGGGTCTTGAAGCTAGTGAGCGGCTTACCTGGGATTTGAACCTTCACCATGAGCAGCTCCCTCTCCTTCCAGGCTTGGGGCAGGGGGCCCTTGGAGATATCAGGTACACCTTGCCGTTTCCAGAAGAGAGAACACTGAGGCCCAGCTGCTTGGCTGGAGGAGGCCCAGGCCCCTGACTGCCTGGCAAGTTCATTTCCAGTGTCAGGTTTTGCGAGGTGCGGTGGGCCTTAGCTCTTGGGGAGGGCCAGGGTGGGTAGTCCTCTGAGAGACACCATTGCCCTGAGTGGCTGGACTTTGGGTGGCTGTGGTACTGTGGGGCAAGGTCTACCACCACCCCTGGTCAGACTGCATTTTCTTCCTACTCTTGTCATTCCTGAATCCCAAAGGTCCCCCTTGCAGTTGACCACGAGTTCTCTCATGAGATGCTTAGGACTACCCAGTGAGGGAGCGGGAGCCAAGGGGTCAGCAGCGGGGTTCACAGAGCTCAGAGAGGAGGGGCCTGGCCTGAGGTCACCCAGCTGGGCACAGGGTTGACAGGCTCTTGGTGGCATCTGGATCCGTGGGCTCCCACCCTGTTCTTTCCTCAGGACAGAGACCGAATTGCCACCCAGGTCTAGAGTAGGCGACCAGAGACAAGACCTGAGAGACTTTCACAAATGGTGGGATAAAGTCATTGATTAACTGTCCCCAAAGGCCTGTGATGACTGTTTGGTGTTTTAGGTAAGAAAACAAACATTTGCCCTAATTGTTTGTTTTAGTGGCTGTGAATGCTAGGATTGGGTTCTGCTTGGGGCAAAGCCCTGGGAGCTTGGCAGAGAATTTCTTTGGGCCTTCTTTTTCTCTCTAGGAAATGGGACTGATAGTAGCATATACTCTGAAGGCTTTTAGTGAAGAATAGTTGAGGCAATGTCTATAAAGTGTTCAGAAATGCTCAATGAGTAGTAACCCTTGTTATTATGAAAAAGAGACACATATAATGCAGACTCTGCCATTTGTCTTCCCCCTGAGCTCCAGGTCCTTGATCTAGTCAAGGCCCTGAGGTTCCTCTTGTAGTGTTTTTTCCTGTCTACTTCTGGGGCAGGTGACGAGGGATCACATCCAGTCCTAGCAAGTGTTGCAGTACTGACTTAGGAAACCCATCTAGTGAGATGCCACTTGAAGGGAGAAGAAATATCCAGTAGTGGTTAAGAGCTCTAGGCTTTGGAGTTTTAACTGCCTGTGGTTTAAATCAGTGCTCTACCACTTACTAGTTATGTGACCTTGGGCAAGTATCTTAACTTCTCTGACCTCAGTTTCTTCATATATGATCCCCCAAATTGGGGATAATAATAGTGTGCTCTTTGTAGGATAACTTAAGATAGCTGCAGATAATTAAGGCTTGCAGCTTCACCTGACATATAGTAAGCGCTCAATAAATGGTAGTCGCTAGGATGATGACAACGATAATGATGTAAAAATATGAAACACCCAAATGTCAATTTGAGCTTTCTGGGAGTTGGGAGTGCCTTAGAGATGATCTTGCTTAATGCCCTTACCTTGAAGGAAGGAAACAGACTAGAAACAGATCAGAGGATGCCTTCAGGTCACTCAGCAGAGGCAAGACAGGGCCCTCGGCTGCTGTCTGCTTGGTCAGGGCTGGCTCTGAGTGGCTGGGACTCAACTGTCTGGGACCCACTGTCTGGGAACTCAGCCGGGCGAGCCCTGCTTGGCTGAGAGATGGATGCTCCCCGACAGCTCTGCAGCCGTATTTTTTCCCTGTGATTGCCTGGCAGAACATAGTCATTTAGCAGAGGGAAAGTGAGGAGATGTTAGAAACCAACCAGGCCCTGAGCAGTTGCAGCAGCCGGCCCACGAATCGCTCCCTGATGTTGCCATGGCAAACAGCCTTGGCAACGTGGCTGCTCACGCCTTTATTTCTGGTCTCAGGCTCTTTGCAAGGAAGTGTGGTACCCAGAACACTGGGGAGGGCCCTGCCCTGGATCCTTGGCACTGAGGGCAACCTGGCCTTTATGCTGCTGGCAGTCCCAGGCCATAGCAGCCCCTGCTCAAAACACCTGCAGACCTACCCTGCATTTGCAGAAGCAGACTACTGGGTATGGAATTTGAAGACTCAAATGCCCATTTATCTGACTATCCATCTATTTGTCAAATACTGTGTTTGGCAATGCCATACTGTTCCCACCACTGCAAGAGCACAGCCACATAATATTCTTTTTTTTTTTTTTTTTTGGTGAGACGGAGTCTTGCCCTGTTGCCCAGGCTGGAGTGCAGTGGTGTGATCTCGGCTCACTGCAACACCCTCCTCCTGGGTTCAAGTGATTCTCCTGCCTCACCCTCACGAGTAGCTGGGATTACAGGCGTCTGCCATCATGCCTGGCTAAATTTTTTGTATTTTTCGTAGAGATGGGATTTCACCATGTTGGCCAGGCTGGTCTTGAACTCCTGACCTCAGGTAATTCAACCCTCTTGGCCTGCCAAAGTGCTGGGATTATAAGCGTGAGCCACCATGCCTGGCATAGCCACATAATATTCTTAACATGAACCCTGGTGTTAAGAGTTCCTAGGTAGGCATCATCTTCAACCATGTCCTTCAAGGATGATGATGATGATGGTGGTGGTGGTGATAACAGTTAACAGCTACTATATCCCCTTGAAGAGATCAGGCCCTGTGCCACATCCTTCACACGTGTAATCACATTTAATCTCAGAGGAACCCCATGAAGCAGTCCCACTGCTATCCCCATTTTACAGCTGGGTAGACCTAGGTCAACCCAGAGTTTGTGGTGCTGGTGCTGCTCTGCAGCTCCTCCCCTATACCAGGCAACCATGGGGGCCCCACCATGAAGTGTCTGTCCCCTCTCCGTGCCCCTCTCCCACCTGCACCTGCACACTGCAAGGCTCAGCTCAAGAGATGCCTCCTGTAATTCCCCCTGTCAGAACTGGCCGTTTTTGCTCTGTGATCCCCACAGTCTGCTACAGACACTTTGTGTTCCCTGCCTTCCCTTAATACTCTGCCACTCTGGTGAGTTTATTTCTGCCCTCCAGCCATCCCAAAACAAAACAGAAGGGCAAACTGCCTAAGGAGGAGAGCTTTGACTGTGCTGAGGAGTTTGGACTTGGCAGGCAGTGGGGAGTTGGCAAAGAGTTTTATTATTATTATTATTCATAACAGTAATAATATAAAAGAGCCAACACTTAGAGACTTGTTGATATGTGCCAGGTTCTAAGCTAGGGCTGTTAGGTGCTTTATCTTGTTTAATCAACTACCGTTGAGGTTGGCAGTATGGCACATGAGAAAACTGAGACTTGGAGAAGGTCAGTGACTTTCCCCAAATCGCCTAGCTAGCAAGTAGCAAGGCTGGGATTTGAATCTAGGTTTGTCTGACTTCAGAGCACATGGTCCTAACCATTGCAGTGTGGCTAATTTGGCTGAGCACATAGAAAGGACTGGAATGGGGTAACAGGAGGCATCTGTGGTATGGCTGGGGTGGGTGGTAGGGCCTGTACCCTGCCTCAGCTGTGGGGCTCAGTGGAAATCACTAGATATAGGTAAGAGGGCAGAGGGCTCAGAGTGGTACCCTCATAGCCAAGATGGGGCTACAGAAGAGGATTTATATGGGGAGAACATCCATCTATTCAAGGCCCACTGTGTGCCAGGTCTGTTCCCTACTCTGGCCTTCCCTGGAGCCTGGTTAAATGTAAACTGTAGCCTCAGCCCTTTATAACCTTTGTTTATGTGTTTCTTCTTCTTCTTCTTTTTTTTTTTTTTGAGGCAGATTCTCGCTGTGTCGCCCAGGCTGGAATGTGTGGTGGTACAATCTCGGCTCACTGCAACCTCTGCCTCCCGGGTTCAAATGGTTCTCCTGCCTCAGCCTTCTGAGTAGCTGGGATTACAGGTGCCCACCACCACGCCGGGCTAATTTTTGTATTTTTAGTAGAGATGGGATTGCTCATGTTGGCCAGACTGGTCTCGAACTTGCGACCTCAGGTGATCTGCCTGCTTTGGCCTCCCAAAGTGCTGAGATTCCAGGGCTGAGCCACCGTGCCCGGCCATATTTATTCTTTACTGTTCCCTCTTCTCTACTCGGTTGGGACTGGAACTCATCGAGCTGGTTTTCCATCAAATCCCCCAGTGACTTAACAGTCCCTGGCACACTGTAGGCCCCCAATAAATAGTTGTTGGATGACTGAATGATGAACAAATGCTGTTCGATCTTTCACGACATTTGCCTGACGTTTGCCTGACCCCAGAGGTCCTTCTTTGTGCCTGGAGACGTGCTAGGATATGTAGGTGAGGTGAATGTGGCAGCATTGTACCAGTCCCCACAAGGAGTCACCTGCCCTTGTCACCAAGATAAGCCTTGCACACAAAAGATCAAAGGCAAACACTTCGTGGAGCCTCCGGAATCCACTATCAGAATACACCTGCAGCGCACAGATCTTTGTGGAATGATAAACCACTGCTAGGAATCCAGTCTGTTCCAGGGCATGGCTCTGCCTCCACTGGGGAGGGGCTCAGAGTTTCAAGAGTCTTGGTATCTGCAGGGAGGTGTCTGGTCAAATGTTCCCACATCTTCCCAGGGTATTGAAACCAGCACTTTACACTAGGCCTCATGCCCATGACCCACCTACTTACTCCAGAGTGACTAGGCAGGCTGCCTGCACTCATGAGGAAGGAAGAGAAATCCAGGGAGGTGAAGGGGCAAGAGAGGACTTGGGGACCAGTGACCATAGTGCCCAGCCCAAGAAGATGAACTCCATGCTGCGTGGATCTTCCCTTGCTTAGAATCTCCTCATATGTTGCACCCGGCACCTTTCCTACTTAGGGCCAATTTGCTCTTAGTTTGCACACAGTTCTTACAAGCTTGGCAGTCATGTCGGGCAAGGCCTCATGACATGAGAAGCAGCACATTGGTTCTGTTAGCGTGTGCCTATGTAGGCATGGGGTGAGAGGTGAGGATCTACCAGAGGCAGACACGTGGACTGCAGCACCAAAGCCAACCTGGGGCCAATTAGTGAGGGGGCTGAGGGCTCCTGCACACCTGTCTTGTTCCTGAATACATTACTGTGTGAAAGCGCAAAGCTCATTGGTGATGAAGACAGTGTATCGTCTCTGAGAAAAGGTACATTCTGTTCAGTGTTCTCTGAGAAAGCAAGAAAGTGTGAAGTACATTTTGGTATTACCATCAAAAATAGGAAGTCTATCAAAAGCAGGCAAAAGTTTTGGCATTCCAAGTTATTTATAAACTTTGCATATTGTGAGCATACATAATTCCTTGATGATGCCAGATGAATGAGTTAGTCTAGCCTTAAAGAAAGCTTTCTTTGAAAGTTAATGCAATCTCTGAAAATAAGGTATTGTCTTTTATGTTTCCAAGGCTGCTTAGGGTAGTACAAAGAGTATGTAGCTCGGCATTAGATAAATGCTGATTGGCCTCAAGAAACAGTGGCACTGTGCTTAGTGATTCGTCAGAGCTTGGGCTTTAGAGTCTGGTTCAAATTTTAGCTTTGTGACTTTTTTTTTTTTTTTTTTTTTTTTTTTTTTGAGACAGAGTCTTGCTCTGTTGCCCAAGCTGGTGTGATCAAGGCTCACTGCATCTCGACCTCTTGGGCTCAAGGGATCCTCCTACCTCAGCCTCCCCAGTAGCTAGGAGTAAAGGCATGTGCCTCCACACCTGGGTAATTTTTTACTTTTTGTAGAGATAGAGTCTTGCTATATTGCCCAGGCTGGTCTCGAACTCCTAGGCTCAAGCGATTCTATTGCCTCAGCCTCCCAAAGTGCTAGGATTACAGGCGGGAGCCACTGTGCCTGGCCAGCTTTGTGATTTTTTAGTTGTGTGATCTAAGGAGTTAGATAGCTGCTCTGTGCTCTAGTTAGCCAGCTCCCAAATGGGAATGATAATAGGACTTACCTGCCAGGCTTGGTAGAACTAATCAGTGGTTCTCAGCCATGAGTGCACATCAGAATCAACTCTGTAGTTAAAAAAAATCATAATTACACATCTGGGGCTGTCCTAGAACTATTGAGTGAGAATCTTTGAGAGCAGACCCTTAAGCTTCTCTGTCTTTAAAAAGCTCCCTCTGATGACACCCCTGCTTTGGTACTAAAAATCAGGTACTATTCATAGAGCGTCATGAACTCTGCCAGTTCCCTCCCCTCCCTCTTTCCTGCCTCAGTGTGGGGCACAGGCTAGCATTTAGGATGTGAATGACCAGGGAACAGATCGAAAGCCGCTTTATAATAATGCCTGTGTAGATCAGGGCAACTTCTTTATCAGGCATTTCCATTTGCTCTTCACATCAATCTTGTATCATAGGCAAAAGGAGTATTCCCGTTTTACAGATGGGGAAATAGAGGTCCAGAGAGTGACTTGGTAGGATCTTGACGGTAATCAGTTTTCAAATATTTGTCTTGGTCCCTGTGTTTGTCCTCCTTGATCCTCAATCCCACACCCACGTATGGGACAGCTCATAGGAGGTGGGGGGATTAGGATTACTTTATGAGGTGAATGGGTTGGAAGAGGGGAGGAAGAAGGCAGCCTGAGAGAACACAAGTCACCTGCACACCCCCAGACCAGTGACAGTTTGATTTATCAGGCCCCTTATAGATCAGAGGGGTGCTGGTCTTGGTCCCAGACCATGTAGTCGCTTAGGGGTAGCAGTAGGACTAGAATCTATTTCTGATGCCTGATTCACTGCCATCCCAGCTCTATGTGCAGCTTCCACAGTGTGGTCAGGGTGTGGCTCCACTGATAGTAGAATTAGTCTTCTAGCTAGTGTAGTGAGGCCTTTGCACTTGCTGTTCCCTCTGCCAGGAATGTTCTTCCCAGGCATTGCCATGGCTTGCCGCTTCCTCACCTCCTTCCAGTCCTGTTAGGTGTCATCTCCTCAAATGACCACCATTCTACTTTCTGTCTCTATGATTTTGGTTGTGACATGGTTTCTTATACAAGTGGAATCACAGTATTTGTCTTTTTATGGCTGGCTTATTTCACTTAGCATAAGCATAGTATCATCAAGGCTCATCCCTATGGGGGCGAATGTCAGAATTTCCTTTTTCAGGTAGAATAATATTTCACTGAATATGCCACATTTTGCTTATCCATTCATTTGTTAATGAACACCTGGATTGCTTTCCCATTTTAGCTATTGTGAGTGATGGTGCTATGAACATGGGTGCACAAATATCTCTTGGAGACCCTGGTTTCAACCCGTTTGGGTATGTGCCCAGAGGTGGAATTGCTGGATTATGTGGTAGTTCTACTGTGAATTTTTTTGAGGAACCACCATGCTGTTTTCCATGGTGGCTGTGCCATCTAACATTCCTGCCAATAGAACACAAGGGTCCCAGTTTCTCCATATTCTCTCTAACACTTCCTGTTTTCTGTTTGTGTTTTTAAATAGTAGCCATCCTAATGGGTGTGAGGTGGTTAGTTTAGATTTGCATTTCCCTAATGGTTGAACATTTTTTAATGTGTTTATTGGCCATTTGCATATCTTCTTTAGATAAATGTCTTTTCAAGTCATTTGCCTGTATTTTAAAATTGGGTTGTTTATTTTTTGTTGTTGTTGTTGTTGACATTTAGTTCTTTTTATATTTGAGATACTAGCCTCATCAGATATGATTTGCAAATATTTTCTCCCATTCTATGAGTTGCCTTTTTATTCTATTGATAGTGTCTTTTATTTCACAAAATTAAATAATTTTCATGTAGTCTAATTTATCTATTTTTTTGTTGCCTCTGCCTTTGGTGTCATACCTAAGAAATCATTGCCAAATCCAATGTCAGGAAGCCTTTGCCTGCTTTGTTTTCTTCTAAGAGTTTTAGAGTTTGAGCTTTTTCATTTATATCTTTGATCCATTTGGAGTTAGTGTTTATATATGGTGTAAGGTAAGAGTCCAACTTTATTCCTTTGCATCACTGAATGTGTCTTGAATGAGTGAGTAATTGGCTAAGTCCTTAAGCGGTACAGGCTGCTGAGCTCACCTAACCCTCCCAACAGTGTCAGAAGAAAAATACTTTTAGTGCCATTCTTCACGTGAGCCTGATGCTCAGAGGGTGAGTGTGGGGCCTGGGGACATAGCTCCTTTGCTGACCAAGCCACACAGAGGTCCCCAGGGCCCAGCAGGCAGGCATGACTAGGGCCCCACCCCAAAATATCATGCCCCAGTGCCCCAGTGACCTCATGCCACTTTCTCCTTGGGGTTGGGCAACAGCTTCTCCCTGCCCTGTGGGTGTGGACACCAGGTACCTGCCCAGCAGCGCCTGGGGCCTCCAGCCTACTGTAGCACTGCTCTTTGTCCCAGTGGCTGAAGGAGTGGCAGCCTGGCTTGTACTTTTTGGTCCAGCCCCAACAGGAATGTGGCAACCTCCTCCCTCTGTGCCTGCATCCACACCTCCCTGATGGGGTGGGGGTGGACCATGGGCAGGCACCATAGCCGGCAAAACCAGAGGACAGTGATGGTGTCTTGGGTGGAAGCTGCTTTGCCAGAGGCCCATCTCCTGAGAGGCTAGAGCAGGCCCAGGTTGGTGGATCAGGTCCCAGGGAGAGCAGGGTGGGGTTGAGGAGTGGGTGAGGAGCCAAGTGGGAGAGGGAGGTGGAGGTTTAGAATCCACCCTAGAAGGAGAAGAGAGCCCTCCTTTGCTCAGCTGGCCTGCCAGAAGATTTTCAATGATCTGGTTGCAAAACAACCAGAGGAGGGGCAGTACCAGCCAGTTCCAGGTGATGAGCATAGCCCAGGGTCTGAGGGCCAGCGGGAGGCACCCGAGAACAGTGAAGAACAGAGTTCTGCGTCAGGGCCTGAGTCCAGAGTCTGTCAGTTGGCTGCTGACTTAGGGCATGCTACTTATTGTGCCTGGGCCTTAGTTTCCTCACCTGTGAAATGGGGTGAAGATATATATATATAAAGTTATATATATATATATAATCTCAGTGGGTAGTTGAGTTTGAAAAGATGAGAAGGTACAATGTCTGAAGAGCTTCGTGCAGGGTCTGGGTGTTATGATCAATAATAATGACAATTACCAGTGACCAGATGGTTTGGTGACAGCTTAGTGGAGGAAGGCATGCAGCAGTCACTCCCTGTGCATGGGAAACCGGTTGCAGATTTGAGCAAGCCTTGCTCCCTGCCCTGGATGAACAGATCTGCAGATGGCCATGGAGGGTGCCCAGGGCAGAGTGTCAAGACAACTTTTGTAGCAGAAGGGGTATTGAAGGATGAGCAGGAGCTGGCCAATTGATGGGAGGGGCCTCCTAGCCAGGGGCCAGGCTGTCATGAAGGCTAGCATATCATGTGGCTGATGACTGAGCAATGCGTGGCTAGGTGGGAGGCTTGTGGGGAGGCTCTGAGCTAACTGGAGGACACCCGGTGGGGGCAAGGAACAGACAGCATGAACGAAATGTCTGGAAGAATCAAAAGAAGGGACACCAAGATTCCTGTCCGAGAAACTAGCTGGAGGCTGCTCCGGAGAAGGGGAAAGGCCTTGGGAAGGTTTCAGAAGGAGAGTGACTTTGAGAGTGACGAATTCTTCCCCGGGCTTCACAGGCAGCATGGAATGAGTGGTGTCACCCTGTGGCCTGCACCACTCATCCCCAGGCCCTAGGAGTGAGTGGGGGACATGCAGGGATTTGTGCAAGGATTGACACAAAGGCTGGAGCACAACTTCTCAACTGTAGTCCTGACTCAAGTCCCTGGCCCAATACAGCAGGAATCGGTGGGGCCAGGCACCGTAGAACCACCAGGTACAGCCCTCAATAAATGTAATGATGCAGATGATACTTAGTGCCATCATAATGATTATTACTCCTATTTACCGTTATACCTGTTAGCATGTCACTGTGAAATTCAACACAGCATTTTCACATCCACAGTTCACATCCTTGTAAGGATTTTCATTTTCGTTTTGCCGACGAAGAACCCAAAGCCCAGGGATGTTAAGTGACTTACCCACTGAGGTCACTGTTGTAGGAACTGGATGGGAATGTGAGACTTGTGGCCCTTCAGATCCGTCTGGTTGAGAAGAGAGATGTTTTTTGAAAGGAGCCCCTCAGCTACTCCTGTCTGAGTTCCCTGCCTTATCTTGAATTCTTTTTGGAGCGATGATCCCCAGTCTTTTCGGAGTTGCCACATCCCGCCATTGTATGATTTTGCAACAGTTGCAACTGTGAAACGCCCCCAGAAAACTGTAATCTCCATTGATCTCTATGTAATTTAGTTAGGGAAGAGAAAAATATTGTTTCTAGAATTTTGCATCTGTGCTGGAAAGAAGAGTGTCACGATGAGAATATTGTACCTGGAGTCTGGAGGGAGGCCTGGGTTGTTCCTCTTTGCTGTGTGACCTTGCACAGGTCTTGCCCCCACTCTGGCCCTGAGTTTCCTAATCTCTGCCATCCTGTGACTCATTATCTTTCTAAACGTGAGCTGTTTTAAAGTGTCACAAGTCTGGGATTGTGAATCGTGGGGGCTGTTTTGCTTTGGTAAATTCTGCTTGGAGCTGAACCACCAGGTACTGGATAGAGAGGGAGACTAGTTCCTGGAGACAGATGGACAGATGGAGCTAGGAAACAGTCTCATCGCAGATGGATAATGTACTTTCCCTGCACCCAGTGGGTAATGTCAGTGTAGGTTCTTAACTCCCCAGGTTATGTGGCCCCTTTCCTGGTGACAGGTGCAATGCTGACTTCTCTTTGAACTGTAAGTTGGAAGAAATTTGTCATGGGATCATGTGCCTTAAACGAGTGGGTTTGGAAGGAGGAGAAGGCGGAGGAGGAACTCCAGGCAAGAGAATCCCTGATTTCCAACCTCCCCAGTGAATCACGGAACATTGGATAAGTCATTCATGGGGGTGGAAAGATTGGGCGAGAATTGGGAACTTCAGACCAGATTTTTTTTTTTTTTTTAAAGGAGCAAGTCATTCAAAATCCTCTACTGACAGATGATATCTACAATAATTTCTTCCCCTTTCCTACAGCATTATTTTATCCACCTTAAATCATTTTTTAAAATCTGCAAAACAAACTTCCTTTTAGCTCTGTTCTCTGTTTTAGTGAAAAAAATATATATGTTAATAGGGGGAGGAAGGTGTCAGTGAATATCAGATACCCCAGGGGTCTGCAGACTTGGCTGTGGATGCTCTTTGAGGCTCAGAATGGCCATTCTTGGGCCCCAGCCCCTGGTGTCTTTCACACAGAGCTGCTTACAGAGCCGCTGCTGGTTCAACCATGAGGTCTGGAATTATTTAAAGAAAGCTCACATCAAGTGGAAAAAGAGTGAACCACACTTAATGTACCATGTGGCCAATGGACAATTCAATACCAAAGCCATCCGATTACCTCTGGCCCACACCAGCTGCTGGATTTTGCAGCCGGGTGCATTAGGTAACCATGGGACTGACCAGCAGGTCCAAGTACGCACGATGGGTGCCCGTGCAGGCAGCCTGGCCAGGCTTCAGCCTGGAAGACAGGATCTGTGTACATCCAGGGAAAGCTGTGCTCTGAGCTTTACAGAACAAGTTAATGTAAAAGCAATTTTGCAGAGTAAAAAAGAAGCTAATAAGTATGAAATTTAAAACTTAAATGTTTTATATTGCTGTAACACAGACATTTGTTTAATTGCACTGTAATTTATCGTTAATACCAAAGTGTTTTGAAGAAATAACCTTAGATTCCTTTTACTTTTATATTTTGGTTGTTTTGTTTAACAAATGTAATATGGAATTTTTGGAAATTAATATTTAAAAATTTTCAGTATTAGGGACTAATTTGTCAGAGAAAGTAAGGTTATCCCCACCCTGACACTCTTAGCAGTTTAGCAGGTTTAAATGCCTTTCAACTGAATATGGTATTATCTCTTTTCTTTTATTTCTTTTTTTTTTTTTTTTACCTTTTCTATGGTGCTGATCTTTTATGTTTATATAAATTATATTTTTTCTTGTTACAAAAATGATATGCGTTAATTTATTGAAACAAGAGAGTACAAATAGGTAAAAGAAAGTAAAGAAAACTAATCCCGGCCGGGCGCGGTGGCTCACACCTGTAATCCTAGCACTTTGGGAGGCTGAGGCAGGTGGATCACCTGAGGTCAGGAGTTCAAGACCAGCCTGGCCGATATGGTGAAACCCCGTCTCTACCAAAAATACAAAAATTAGCTGGGCGTGGTGGCACATGCCTGTAATCCCAGCTACTTGGGAGGCTGAGGCAGGAGAATTGCCTGAACCTGGGAGGTGGAGGTTGCAGTGAGCCAAGATTGCGCCACTGCACTCCTGCCTGGGCAACAGAGCAAGACTCTGTCCAAAAAAAAAAGTAAAGAAAATAAAACTAATCCCAGCACCCAGAAATAACTAGTCATAGGCAGTGCTTAAGAAAATAAAGGTAACATTTATTGAGAAAATAAAGGTAGGTTTCACTTCTCCCCAAGCTTCTCTCCTTGGCCACACTTTTCTCACCTCTCAGCCATCTTTTATGGGCAGATTCCTACCCATGACCTTGAGAGGGGAAGAACCTAGACGGTAGTCATAGTTTAACTATCTCCTCCTTTATAAAATGGGAACAGCAATCCCTGCATTGCTGTGAGAATGCATGTATAATGAATGTGAAAGCAAATTGCAAGTTGTAGAGTCATAAACAGATGTAAGGCTGTGTTGCTACTTCCCTGTGCCTGTGCCTACCACAGCTACTGATATTGCTGCCTGTTTTAAAACTCAGATAATACCAGGTTTGGACAATATCTGATCACCTCCAAGTACTTCTCAGGCTTTAATCACTCCCGAGGTTTGGCTTTTAGTCTACATACTATGTACCGCATCCCTCTATATGTCCGTTAATACGTATAGAACAAGATAAATGCCCTTGCTGGTGGGGAAGGCATTTAAACTCAGGCTTCCTGATTTAGAATCTATTACTCAGTCGGGCTGTTTGAAGTGTTAACTGATCCACCTTGTGATTCAGACTGCAATTGGAGCAGAACCAAGGGGAAGAGATTGGTGGGGCTCACGCAGAGCAGGCCCCAGGAAGACCCAGCTGCCTGGCAAGCTCATTTTCCTACTAGTTTCAGCATACACCGTGGTTCAATGTGAAAGAGACAATGAACTTGCTTTAGTATTTATTTTGCAAATGTAACACAGACCCTGGTTTAAAAAATTATGTTACAGGCCGGGCGTGGCAGCTCACTCCTGTAATCCCAGCACTTTGGGAGGCCGAGGCAGGTGGGTCACCTGAAGTCAGGAGTTCGAGACTAGCCTGGCTAACATGGTGAAACCCTGTCTCCACTAAAAATACAAAAATTAGCCGGGCGTGGTGGCAGGTGCCTGTAATCCCAGCCACTCGGGTGGCTGAGGCAGGAGAATCACTTGAACCCGGGAGGCGGAGGTTACAGTGAGCTGAGGTTGTACCATTGGACTCCAGCCTGGGTGACAGAGTGAGACTCCATCTTGATCACTTGAAGTCAGGAGTCAAGATGAAACATAAACAAACAAACAAAAACATTATGCATGTTACAAATGGCAGTCATTCCCTGCACTCACATTCGTGTGTTTCCATCCCCAGAGCAATGCTCTACTAATTTCTAATGTATTCTTCCAGAGGTAAACCATACAAACATTGCATCTATGGGGTCTAACTTGCTGCCTCCTGTGTTTTTATTTTTTATTTTATTTATTTTTTATTTTTGCACAAATAGTAGCAAACTAAGGACATTGTTGTGCAACTTTTTTTTTTTTCCACTTAGTATTTCTTAAAGATCATTTCATATCAATATGCAGAGATCTGCTTCACTGTTTGGATTGATCATAGTTTGTTTAACTAGTTGGGCATTTAGGTGATTGCTATTTTATTTTATTTCATTGAGACAGAGTCTCGCTCTGTTGCCCAGGCTGGAGTGCAGTGGCGTGAGTGCAGTGGCTCACAGCAACCTCTGCCTCCCGGGTTCAAGCGATTCTCCTGCCTCAGCCTCCTGAGTAGCTGTGATTACAGGCATGTGCCACCACACCCAGCTAATTTTTTATGTTTTTGGTAGAGACAGGGTTTCACCACTTTGGCCAGGTTGGTCTCAAACTCCTGACCTCAAGTGATCCTCCCACGTCGGCCTCCCAAAATGCTGGAATTAGAGGCGTAAGCCACTGTACCTGGCCTATGTATTTATTTTTAATGAAAAAAATATTTTTTTAACCTACCTCTTATACAGAAATAAGTTATTTCTAATTGACTGCTACTGCTAGTCTGCAGTAAGTGTCATTTTGCACACATGTGACCATATGCATAGGATAAATGCCTCAGAGGGGAATTGCTTAGTTAAAAGGTGTGTGTATTTATTTACTTTTTTTGTTTCTTTTTTTTTGAGACGGAGTCTTGCTCTGTTGCCCAGGCTGGAGTGCAGTGGTGTGATCTTGGCTCACTCCAACCTTTGCCTCCCAAAAACAAGCAATTCTTCTGCCTCAGCCTCCTGAGTAGCGGGGATTACAGGTGCCTGCCACCATGCCCAGGTAATTTTTGTATTTTTGGTAGAGACGGGATTTCGCCATGTTGGCCAGGCTGGTCTTGAACTCCTGACCTCAGGTGATCCACCCACCTTGGCCTCCCAAAGTGCTGGGATTGCAGGCATGAGCCACCGCACTCGGCCGGTGTGTGTATTTAACATTTTGATGTATATTGTCACATTCCTCTCTATGTGTTTATGTTTCTGTAGAAATGAATAAGAAGTGTTTGTTTCTTCACACCTTCACCCACACAGCATGTTATTAGACTTCATTGATCTTTGCCAATCTGGAGTCTCTGAAGTTTTAATTCATAGTCCTTTTTGGATGGTAAGACTCACCTGTGTTTCCTTTCCTGTGAACTCCTATCAGTTGTCAGTTTTCTTCTTCCTGATTTGTGCGTTGAGCTTGTTTTATCCCCATTCCCTCACATGGCCCCGGGTCCTTTTTGCTTGCCCCCCTCCCCTGGCAGCTCGGTTTGGAGGAGGATCCCTCCTGGGCTCGGGTCGGGGTCCAGATCAGACTGCCTCCCCTCTGGGTGAGCTTGACTAAGTCACTTAAACTCTCTGAGCCTCTGGGTGAGCTTGACTAAGTCACCTAAACTCTCTGAGTCACTGTTTTCTGCTCTGTGAAGTGAGGATATTAGTTCAACAGCAGGGCTGTTGGATAGATCAGATAATAAGTAGAAAAGTGTTTTAAAAACTGTAGAAAGCTGTCAAAATATAATATCACATTAATATTTACTTGGTTTCAAATGAGTGATAAAATTTTACTTACCTAAAACTTTACAGTCAAGTCATCTGGTTAAACACGTAGGCAGAGTGAGGCTCTGAGAAGAATGGGCCTGTCAGAGTCAGGTGTCAGAGGCTGGGTCTGACAGGTAACCAGGTCCTGATTTGTCTTGTTATATATAGTAGGAGCCATGGGCAACGTGCAGTTTCTTCCAGAGCATCCTGATTTTTTTTTTTTTTTTTTTAGACAGAGTCTTGCTCTGTCACCCAGGCTGGAGTGCAGTGGTGCGATCTCAGCTCACTGAAACCTCTGTCTCCCGGGTTCAAGCAACTCTCCTGTCTCAGCCTCCAAAGTAACTGGGACTATAGGCACACGCCACCACACCTGACTAATTTTTGTGTATATATACACACACACACACACTATATATGCACATATACACTACATATATATGCATATATACTACTATATATATACATATACACTACATATATATATATATTCTTTTAGTAGAGAAACGGTTTCATTATGTTGGGCAGGCTGGTCTCAAGCTCCTAACCTGAAGTGGTCCGTCCACCTTGGCCTCCCAAAGCGCTGGGATTATAGGCGTGACCCACTGTGCCTGGCCTAGAGCATTCTGATTTTTTTCAAAAAGTTTTTTTTTAAGAGACAGAGCTTTACTTTGTTGCCCAGGATGGAGTGCAGTGGTGCAAACAGCTCACTGCAGCCTTGAACCCCTGGGCTCAGTCATTTCTCTCACCTTCACCTCTGGTGTAGCTGGGATTACAGGCATGCACCATCACACCTGTCTTTGATTTTTTAAGTGCCAGCTCTTTCATGGGTGAACCCGTAAGAGCCAATACTTCAGAGCTGAAAGATGTCTATGTTGGAATCTCAGTTTTACTAGCTGTTAGATGTAGACCCTAGACTGGGGTCTTAGCCTTTTTGGGCCATGGTTGCAGAAGATGGCTGAAACAGTGCTGGAGTCCTGCTTGTCTGGTGGTGGTGGTGTTGTTATTATTATTATTATTTGAGATGGAGTTTCGCTCTTCTTGCCCAGACTGGAGTGCAATGGCGTGATCTCGGCTCACTGCAACCTCTGCCTCCCGGGTTCAAGCGATTCTCCTGCCTCAGCCTCCCAAGTTGCTGGGATTATCGGTGCCCACCACCATGCCCGGCTAATTTTTGTATTTTTAGTAGAGACAGGGTTTCACCATGTTGGGCAGGCTGGTTTTGAACTCCTGACCTCAGGTGATCCACCTGCCTTGGCCTCCCGAAGTGCTGGGATTACAGGCGTGAGCCTCTGCGCCCGGCCGCTGGCGTCATTGTTGCTGCTTGGCTTTGCAGGAGGCACAGCAGCAGCACTCAGGGTTCAAGACCTTGCTCTGCCCTCGTTTGCTGGTTGTGTGACCTTGGGCATATGACTTCACCCCTCTGAGGTAATGCACTCTAGCCTGGGCAATAGGGCAAGACTCTATCTCAAAAAGAAAAACAAAAAACAAAACAAAAAAAACAAGCAGCAAACAAACAAAATTCTTACTGACGTGCCTGTTATGTCCCAGCACTGGTCCAGATGTTGGGGCTTTAGCAGAAAGGAAGCAACATCCTTGGCCTTGGGGACCAGCATCAGGTCCAAATGTCAATTCTGTTGTCCTCTTCTAGAAACTATGGGACATAGAGCTTCCCTTAGGAAATGTGAGGGTTTGTCCTGCCCCTGTAGACTCTGCAGATCACTTTCAAAGTGAGATTCTCTTTTTGAGTAACCCTAGGACACTGGACTCCGCGTGTCTCTCCTCCCCCAACAAGGGGTAGGGCCTTACCTGACTGGCCCTCGAGCACAGATGATCTGACGTTCCTTGACTAGGAGTGTGGTATGTGTCTTGTTCACTGTCCCCCTGAGATGGAATCTGGTCCTGGACCCCTAGGACTGAATCTCCTTGGCTCATTAATTGTTTTTGCTAAGGGAAGTTTCCTTCTCATCCAAACCCTGTTCAATAACCACTGTGCTTGGTCCTGGGGATACAGCAGTGAGCCCCAACCCAGCATGGTCCTCCAGGAGCTCACACAGAGAGGCAGAAAATACACAAGAGGATTTCAGCTAGTGATAAGCCCTTTGAAGACGATAAAACAAGGACATGTGATGGGGGTAGGCGGGTTACACTAGAAAGTGTGGTCCAGACGCCTCTCTGAGATGGTATTCATGCTGAAGCTGGAGAATCAAAAAGGAAGCAACCTTCTGGGGAAAAAGTATTCCAGGCAGTGAGAAAAGCCAAGAGCAGAGGCCTTGAGCGGCTGAGCTTGTCATTCGTCATAAAATACACAAACGACTTGTGAAAATGGGATCCAACAGGAACTACATAAAGAAACCTGGTGTGTTTGAGCATTTTTTTTTTTTCAGAGCAGGTGATATGCTAGTTATAAATCAGTGTGCACCCTGCCTGAGGGGATGGCCAAGTCAGCCTGGGTGAGGTGGGTGGATAAGTGCATTTGAGGCCATCGCTTGAGCTACAGTATTTATTTGAAATGAGTAAAATCCACAAGGCCTCGATAAGTGGCAGAACCAAGGCCTTCCTGAATTCAGCCCTGCCAGGCTGTCCTGACGGATGAGGGCTTCCTCATTGGCTCTCCAACTAATAGTGTCAGCGTCTGCAGCCACCATCGACACAAGTCAATTTCCACTCTTGGATCTGCGATTTAACACCCAGCTGCTCAGAGAGCTGCAGAGAGTGGAGGTCAGTGGGGCTAACTGGTTTGCTTAATAAAAGAGGGAGGTTTCCAGAATTGGAAAGGCTGGGCCCCCGTCAGGGTCATGGTGCAGATAAACTAGGATGGCTAGCTCACGGGGCTCAGCTGGGAGGAGGAAGGGGGCCACTATCACAGGGCTGGAGCCACGCAGACCCATGTGGAGGCCTTGGACTCCTGTGGACCCCATTCCCCTGGGAGGCAGTTCTTGTAGCTCTAGGAGTTTGAGTTCTAGAAAAAGGCCAGGTGGGCAGCTTAGGGCATTCTTTGGCTTGGATTAATCTCTCCTAGTAACAGTGTGAGTAATGGCTACTTTTCTCCCTCTCGCCCTTATTCCATAACCCCTGCCCCCCTCCAAACCCACACAAAGCACCGTCTGTGGTTAGCACCAGCTGGAACTGGGGCTGGGTCTGGCCATGTGAGGGCACAGCTCATGGTGGTAAGGCTAAATTAAAGGTCATTTGGCCAACTCGTCGGTGTACTCTGTCTGCTGGGTAACCCTGCCCTTTGGGCAAGTCCCACCACTCCCCTTGTTCTAGACAAGAAGTCATTCATTTATTCATTCACTCACTTGTTTTTTATTCACCTAATCAATCATACATCCTCTTGTCTGTTCATTTATTTAACAAATGCTTACTGAGTCGTCATCATGCTAGGCTCTGTTGGATGCTAGGAGCAGATCATCTCCATTCTCTTAGAGTCGACGGGGAAGAGAAGAGGCAGACCTGTGCATTGTACACTTGTTACTGTGATTGTGTGTTTCACTGGCGCTGTACATAGCAGTTCCTGTTTGAGACATACCTTAGTGAACAAGTATGGGACCTCGCTGGGGGATCAGAATCCACATGGAATCTCCTATGTGGTCACGTGCCCCAGCAGGTGCCATCTTTTGGGAGCAGGGTGTGGACAGTTACAACACATGCCCCCAGGAACTCATCACCACGGGGATTCCAAGAGGGCGGAGGCCAGCCCCGCCTGTGGTCTTCAGCCTTCCTTCCAGGCTCCATGGTGTCTTGTATCTCTACTGGGGGTTGTATACTTTTTGTTTGTTTTTTGTTTTTAATTCAACAAACATTTAATAATTGTGAAATTTTAATATGTTGCTTCTAGTTGTAAAGAAGATGTAATTAAAGACTTGGCCATTAGTTTCATACATTCCCAATAACTGTGGTTCATATAATCATATCTTTTCCTGCTTTGTTTTTTAACTATAAAATGAAAGGCTAGTTTTAGAAGTTTATTATAAAAGAATTCAATCTTTGTTGAAGAAAATTAAAGATGCAGATATACCCTTTCAAAGGAAATAAAAACCACCCATAATTATTTAAAAGTGACTATTATTTCTTTTTTCACATATTTATTTTTCCTTTAAAAAAGTCAGATCATATTGTCTTTATGACTTTTTCATTTAGCATTATATTGAAGAATCTATCTTTAAGGCCTTCTAGGTCTTCATTAAGGTTTAAAGAGGTCTTTTCTGTGGCCTTAAATTTGTTTACCTCCTCATTTGTTGACAGTAGGACTCCTCATGGATGTAGCTTGAGATTCTGTTTTGTGGTTTGCACTTCTCTGTCTTCTTGAGAGCCAGTTATGTTTTACTCATGACCTCAGGCAAGTAATTGACTTGTTTGCCTCTTTATTTATTTGTACAGGAGGAAAATAACTGCACTTCTCTTAGAGTGGATATGAGGGGTGAACAAGCAGAGGGGCCTAGCACTGGTGAAAGCTGTAGCAGTAGTGGCCACCATGGAGCAGGAGGGGCAGGAGGGGTACTACCGTTTCCCATTTGGTGTCCAGAAGCCAGAGACTGAGGGTTAAGTCACCTGTCTTCAGCAGCTGTTGACTCAAGTTGGACTTGGACAGCATACAAATGAGAGTTAACCTGAGCCCTGGGCTGGGGTGGGTTGGTTCATTGCAAAGATGGAGCTCCTCCGGCTCCTTCCCTCATCCTCACAAACCAGAGGAAATGCATTTGGTTGAGAGTGACCTACATCCTTCATTGGGCGTGCTGCCAGCAGCAGCATGGGGCAGCTGCAAGACTGCTGCTTGGGAGTTGGTGAGGGGCCTGGCTGCCAAGAGCCCCCTGGGCCAGGGGCCACCCACACCTGCCCTAGATATTGAGGCTCAGAGAGGCAGTGCTGTTTGCCTAAGTCAGGTAGCCTGTAAGTGGCAGAGCTGGGATTTGAACCCAAGACTTTTCCACTGCATCTTCTGTGTTAGACTCATTCACCTGTGAGTTGGAACACCCATTATGTGCAAGGAACTCCAGAGCGCCCACAGGGTGCTCCAGACATGAAGAAGGTGTGGTCCCTGCTGAAATGGCACACACATAATACAGGAGATGCTGCAAGAGCCAAGGATGCCCTAGGGACACTTACCTGGTTCATTCCTTATGCATACACTGTGCTAGGCTGTGTGCTCAACACCGTGGACACAGCTGTGAACAAGCAGACCACAGAGGGCCAGCAGACAGCAAACTGCCAGCAGATCGAGGCAGGCAGAGAGCACTGCGGGCAGCAGAGGGCTCTGGGCAGCAGTTCCTGGGAAGAATTGTTGGCGGTGGGACTTAAGGTTGGGCTACCCTAGCTGCAGTGCTCCTGAAACCAGGGGCACAGTCTTGGCATTGAATGGTAGCTATGGGAAGGGCTTTTGACCAACTCGACTGGATCTGAGGATTCTGCTACGTAACATGCTGTGTGACCTTGGGCACATTGCTTGGTTTTTCTGAGCCTTTTCCTTGTTTAAAGGGGATACTATTTATCTGCCTCACAGAATGAGTATGAGAATTAAATGAGAATAAAGGGACTTGAATGTATTTCCAGCAGCCATGTGATTATTGTCATGAGGGGGTGGCAGCAAGTGTAGAGAAGCCAGGGACACGCTTGGGGTTGACATTGTACGTTATAGAATGAAACATAAGTGAAGCCCAAATGCTATGCTTATGTGACACACATTGTCCTAGTAATGATCTCATGTGCCTGCTGCACAAATAAGAAAGGAATTGTAGCCTGCTGTGCATGGCTGCCCCTTGAGAGAGGAGGAGAGGAGTTATTTCTGGAATTTGCCCCAAGGTGTAGCAGGTCCCTTTTGACTTAGTCCCACAGTGTACACCCAGTCCTGTTGGGCATTTAAGGAGAGCTTGCTCATCTTTTTTTTTTTTTTTTTTTTTTTTTTTTTGAGACGGAGTCTCGCTCTGTCACCCAGGCTGGAGTGCAGTGGCCGGATCTCAGCTCACTGCAAGCTCCTCCTCTCGGGTTCACGCCATTCTCCTGCCTCAGCCTCCCGAGTAGCTGGGACTACAGGCACTCGCCACTTCGCCCGGCTAGTTTTTTGTATTTTTTAGTAGAGACGGGGTTTCACCGTATTAGCCAGGATGGTCTCGATCTCCTGACCTCATGATCCGCCCATCTCGGCCTCCCAAAGTGCTGGGATTACAGGCTTGAGCCACTGCGCCCGGCCGAGCTTGCTCATCTTGAAAAAAGGCTCCTGATGCCCTGAACTGGGGGATGGGGATTAACGGGGAGATTTCTGGAACCTAGGCATATTTCCTGCTGCTCTAGTTATTAAAGCAGCGCAGGGCATCTGGGCGGATTTGTTCAGTGATGCTGGCAGGCGTCCGTCCCCTTCCCACACTCCACAGTGCAGGCTGCTTGGGGTCTAATCCTGCTGCTGTGGCTTTTTTCTTTTCTTTTTCTAGCTTTATTGAGGTATACTTGACGAATAAAAACTGTGTGTTATTTAACGTACATAATGTGATGATTTGATGTATGTATATATTGTGAAAAGATGACCACAATCAAGGTAATTAACATATCCAACACCTCACACAGTTATCTTTGTGTGTGTGTGTGTGTGTGTGTGTGTGTGTGCCTATGCATATGTGTGTGTGGTGAGAACGTTTAGGATCTACTCTCTTAGTCAATTTCAAGTATACGATATAGTGTTTAGTCACATTGCTGTCACGTAGATCTCCAGAGTTTATTCATCCTGCATGACTGAAACTTTGTATTCTCTGACAAACACCTCCCCATTTCCTCTGTCCCTCAGCCCCTGGTCACCAGCATTCTACCTTCTGCTTTTCCCACTTCTGGGTATGTATTCAAAGGAAATGAAATCAGGATCTCAGAGAGATCTACACTCTCACGTTCATTGCAGCATTATTTACAACAGCCAAGATATGGAAACAACCTAAGTGTTTGTTGACAGATGAATGGATAAAGAAAATGTGGTATGTACATATAATAGAATATTATGCAACCTTAAAAAAGGAAGGGAATTCTGTCATTTGTGTAGCATGGATGAACCTGGAGGACATTATGCCAAGTGAAATGAGCCAGATGCAGAAAGACAAATGCTGCATGATGTTACTCCTGTAGAATGTAGAGAAGACCGGGATTTATTAACTTGACAGGCGATAGGTTCTGCTCTCATCAGCCTCCTCATCCATAGCAGGGGAGTGCCGTGTTATCCTGTGGATATGTGGATAACAGTATTGCCAACCTGATTGTGGTATTGTGAGGGTAAAATAAGATAATATGTGTTTAAAGAGCTGACACAGTGCCTGTCACCATGAGCGCTCAAGTTTTTGCTCTTGGGATTTGGATATCTGCCTATCCTTTGCTGTTCCCTCCTCAGGGAAACTGTCATCCTCTTCTCTGGCCAGATCCTGGTTCTTCTTGGGTTCTCCTGGGGACCTATGTGAGATGATGGGATAAATGCAAGGGCAGTGACAAGCAGGGAGGCAGGTGGGTGACTTGGGTCAGGAATCCCACAGAATTTTTTTTTTTTTTTGAGACAGAGTCTCTGTCACCCGTGCTGGAGTGCAGGGGTGCAATCTCGGCTCACCACAACCTCCGCCTCCTGGGCTCAAGCGATCCTCCTCCCTCAGCCTCCCAAGTGGCTGGGATTACAGGCGCCACCATGCCCGGCTAAGTTTTTTGTATTTTTAGTAGAAATGAGGTTTTACCATGTAGGCTAGGCTGGTCTTGAACTCCTGACCTCAAGTGATCCTCCTGACCTTGGTCTCCCAAAGTGCTGGGATTACAGGCATGAACCACTGTGCCAGGCCCGCAGATCTTTTCCTGTCTGCCTGCAGAGCCCTCAGGTACCTCTCTGCTGATTCTGGCAGCCTGACCCACCCATGGGGCCTCTCAGTGAATCTATCTTGTCCTGAGGGAGAATTCCAAGGCTCTCAAGAATGGAAGGGATTTTAGAGGGCAAGTTATCTAAATAGCCCCCACCCCCCCCCCGGGTAGGGCTTGGACCGTTTCTGCCTAACGCTTGCATGTGTGGAAGGACAAGGTGTTCACTGTTCTGGAGGCAGCCTATTTCATTTGGGGACAGTCTTGACAATTTGGGTATTGAGCTGAATCTCACTTCCATCCTCTAGATCTCCCTCATGGCGCCAAGGTTCTCCCTCACCCCTTTTTTTAAAGAGATGGGGTCTTGCTCTGTTGCCCAGTCTGTAGTGCAATGGTGCGATCAGGGCTCACTGCAGCCTCAACTTCCTGGGCTCAAGTGATTTTCCCACCTGAGCCTCCCAAGTAGCTGGAACTATAGATGTGCACCACTACACCTGGCACATTTTAAATTTTTTTGTAGAGATGGGGGTCTCACCATGTTGCCCAGACTGTTCTCTAACTCCTGGGCTCCAGCAATCCTCCTGCCTCAGCTTCCCAAAGTATTAGCATTACAGGCATGAGCCACTGTGCCTGGCTCACCAGGGCCCCTTGAGCACCTTCAGGTGCCTTGAGAGAGGTGACCTGCCATCCCCTGCAACTTCCCTCCCCACTCTAGCGCTGCAGCCTTGCTTGCTCCCTCTGGCCTTTGGCCCTGGTCCTGCAGGTCCCATTCTGGATTCCTCAGGGGAGCTTCACCGTGGCCCTTGGGTGACTTGTTCTTGGGTGACTCTTAAGGCTTTCTTTATTCTTCCTATTAAAGTTACAGCCAACCTTGGATATGAAGTGGAATGAAAGACGTTAAATGCTTGGTGTGTTTTTCTTTTCTTGTCGTCAGGGGCTGTTGGTCATGGTGGAGTTCAGGGGCAGGGGGAGGTGTTTGGAGTCTCTCTCGTTGAGGCCCCTGTGAGCTCTGTCCTGGCTGTGGATGAGTGGAATGTGTAGGTCCTGAGGGTTCAGAGCATGAGAGCCAGAAGGACCTTCAGAGGCCATTGACTCCTGGGGCTTTTTTTTTTTTTTTTTTTTTTCCAGAGAAGTTCTCACTCTGTCACCCAGGCTAGAGTGCAGTGGTGTGATCACAGCTCACTGCAACCTCTGCCTTCCGGGCTCAAGCAATTCTCCCATCTCAGCCTCCTGAGTAGCTGGGGCTATAGGTGCGTGCCACTGCACTTGACTGACTTTTAAATTTGTCATTGAGATAAGGTCTCACTATGTTGCTTAGGCTGGTCTCAAACTCTTGGGCTCAAGCCATTTTTCTGCATTTTTTTTTTTTTTTTTTTTTTTTTTTTTTTTTTTTGAGACGGAGTCTCTGTCCCGGGCTGGAGTGCAGGGCTGCAATCTCGGCTGACCGCCACTTCTGCCTCCTGGGCTCAAGCGATCCTCCCACTTCAGCCTCCCAGGTAGCTGGAATTACAGTCGCAGCACTTCCAAAGTGCTGGGATTACAGGTGTGAGCCACCCGGCCCAGCCACTTCTGGAGCAGAACCATCTCTGGATCAGAACCATCCCTGACCTGAAGTCCAAAGATGTGAGATGGGTCAAATCTAGGTTTACTCCTAGTTGAGAAAATGGGAAGGACAATGTCATATCTCTTCTGGTCTGTGAGGTCGATGGCTGTAAAAGTTGCCCAGGGCCTATCAAGTAGTGAACTCAGTTAGGTCTCATCTGTTGCACATTATGTCACTCCACCCATCTGAGACTTCAGTTCCTTATTCTAAAAATGGAGATAATAAAGCCCCAATCTGTGGGATTGTTTTTTAGGATTAGATAGTATATTTAAAGTACTCGACAATACCTGGCACATAGTAATTGCTCAGTTTTTTTAAGGCTGTTATTTTAATAAGGAGTTTTTTTTTTTTTTTTTAAATGAATGCCTATAGAAATGTTGTGATTACTATCTGTGAAACAGTAGCAGAGCTATCACCTCTGAACCCTCAGGCAAAGCTTGGACCTTACAAATGATGTTGCCATAAAAAATCTGCCACCTTGTGGCAGCCTACTCAAATTGCAGGTTTAGTGTTTTTATTTTAAGTCTTGTTTTTAAATTTATGATTATGATTATGACTTTTTTTTGCTAGATTGGGGTGGTCTGAAAGAAGGGTAACAATAAAAAAATCTAAAGTTATGTGGTTACAAGGTAACCAGGAAGAGCAGGCTAAAATAAAATATCTTCACTGGGTTAAAAACAGTACCAGACCCAGCAGAGCCTTAATAATTAATCTATATATTTAAAGGCATTGTTTATTAAGGTCTTTTTCTAGGGCAGACAGTTTGACTAGCGCTTTGCATCCATCTGTTGTAGTCCATCCTACTTAGCAAGATCAATATTACTGGTGTCATATATTTCAAAAAGGGAAACTGAGGCTCAAAAGTAACTGAGTAACTTGCCTGACAACAGAGCTTACATGTGGCAGAGTTGGAATGTGAACCAGGCAAGATGATGATTAAACCTCCTAATAAGTAACCTCTCAACCAAAAAATCTGTCCTATTCCTGGATTCTAGAGGGTGTCACGGGCTGTGTTCTTGGTTTCTGCCATGGGGCCTAAGATTATACTCTGCAGTCCTGCCCGTGTCCTTTACAGAACACAGTAGCACCCATCATTGGATTCTACTAAAGGCAAATATGGGGTGATTATTACATTATCTGTCCCCTCATCCTCACTGCTCCCTGTCCCCCTACAAAGGCAGTTAGGTGGCCTCTTTGGGGAAAGTAGGTTTTCTCTGAATGGCTCTGAGAGAAGCAGGTTTCCTGCTTGCACTTTGAAAACCTGCATCTGGAACCAGCCCAGAGGGGTGGTAGCAGGGCTGTGAGGAGGAAACAGAACCAGTATGTTCCTTTCCAAGTTGGTTCAGCTGACGAGGCTGTCAGAGATGAGGACCAGGCCCCTGCATTGAGTGGGTACAGAGCTGTCCAGGAAACTCCTTGGCCCATAGTAAGGATATCCCTCATGCCAGGGGAGGAAGTCTTCCCTGCACTAGAAAACAACAGTCCTCTTTCTGTAAAGTTGGGCATCTCAGCCCATTTCCCTTGCTGGCTTTGCTGGGAGAGGAAGGTGCAGGTTGGGGTGTCAGATTCACAGTGGTAAGCCTTGGGACCTATGTGGGTGTTCATGCAGGGAAGTCCTAGAACCCACACATACATGCTTGTGCCTCCAGCCTTTTCCCCCACTCTACGGGATATGGTCTGGGAGAGGCAGACTAGAAAGATTCCTTGATAATAAATAATTGTTTAGAACTGATGGCTAATTCAGGGCTCCCAGGGAAAGAGCCTTCTTCCTGATTTTTTCTTTGAGTTCTTGGAGACATCAGGAAGCTTTGAAAGGCTGCGTGGAGAGATGGCATTAGGATGTGCTCACAGACATGGGGTCTCAGAGTAAGCAGAGGCAGATCTTAGAAGATGAGGCTGGAGCATCATTCCCAATGTAGGTAACAACTCTAGAAATCTAGAACCCTCTCAGTTCCTTCCCAAGTTAGAAAGCCTGTCTTAACATGCCTGGAAAATATAGTATCTATTCAACTCCAGGGACTGAACATTCTCACTGGGGTATCCCATTCCCTTTGGACATCTGGCAGGATCACTGAGCTGAACTCTGCTCCTCTGGAACTCTCCTGCATTTGTCTACACCAGTGGTCTCCAACCTTTTTGGCACCAGGGACCGGTTTCATGGAAGACAGTTTTTCCACAGATGGGGTTGGGGGTGGGGGCGGCGGGTGCAGGGAAGATGGTTTCAGGATGATTCAAGTGCATTACATTATTGTGCACTTTATTTCTGTTATTATTACATTGTGATGTGTAGTGAAATAATTAAACAACTCACCATGATGTAGAATCAGTGGGAGCCCTGAGCTTGTTTTCCTGCAACTAGATGGTCCCATCTGGGGTTGATGGGAGATAGTGACCCCCAAAGTGGGTTGCTTATTTCCAGTCTCCTCCGTAATCTTGTTTTGGTTGCTGTCGCTGCAGAAAACCCTGCTGCACAAGGATAGGATGTTGGAAATGGAAGCAGGCTTTTCAGTGTTTTGTGAAGGTCTCTGGATATTCTGCCTTGACTTTAATCCAGAACGTATGGAGATTTGAAGTTGTCCCAAACATATTTTTAAGGCCACCAGATGCAGCTTAATTGGCACTTGCCACTCAGCAATAGGGTTTTTCTTTAGACAAGGTCTGGCTCTGTCACCCAGGCTGGAGTGTCGTGGTGTGATCCTGGCTCACTGCAGCTTCCACCTCCCAGGCTCAAGCAATCATCCCATTTCAGCCTCCTGAGTAGCTGGAACTGCAGGCACGTGCCACCAGGCCTGGCTAATTTTTTTTTTTTTTTTTTATGAGATGGAGTCTTGCTCTTTCGCCCAGACTGGAGTGCAGTGGTGCCATCTCGGATCCCTGTAACCTCCGCCTCTCAGGTTCAGGTGATTCTGCCACCTCACCCTCCTGAGTAGCTGAGACTACAGGCGCCCACCACCATGCCTGGCTAATTTTTGTATTTTCAGTAGAGATGGGGTTTCACCACGTTGGCCAGGCTGGTCTCAAACTCCTGACCTCAGGTTATCCACCCACCTTGGCCTCCCAAAGTGCTTGCTAGGATTACAGGCGTGAACCACCACGCCTGACATAATTTTCATAATTTTTTATAGAGATGGGATTTCACTTTGTTGCCCAGACTGGTCTTGAACTCCTGAGCTCAAGCAATCTGCCCACTTCAACCTCCCAAAGTGCTGGGATTACAGGCGTGAGCCACCGCTCCTGGCCGCTGATAGAGTTTTGATGAGTCTGCAAGCAATTGATTTATTACAGTCTCTGTGCAGTCAGACCTCTCTGCTAATGTTAATCTATATTTGCAGCCACTCCCCAGCACTAGCATCACTGCCTCAGCTCTACCTCAGATCATCAGGCATTAGATTCTCATAAGGAGTAAACAATCTAGATCTCTTGCATGTGCAGTTCACGATAGGGTTTGCACTCCTATGAGAATCTGATGCCACTGCTGATCTTACAGGAGGTGGAGCTCAAGCAGTAATGCGAGCAATGGGGAGCAGCTGTAAATACCGATGAAGCTTTGCTTGCTTGCCCACCACTCACCTCCTGCTGTAAGGCTGGGGACCCCAGTCTACACTGCATAACGTCTTATACTTTTCCCCCTTACAAATGACAATGGCGAAGTGATAAGCTGCCGGAGCCAGGCCTCAGGGGGCACATTCCCACTGATTTGGGAAGCTCATCCAGGTGGGGAAGTGCTTCTCCTTTGGTCTTTCCCCAAGGTTGAGAGACCGCCACCCTGCCTCCCTCTCCACCCCACCATGCCCTCCTCCTCTCTGGGCTTCAGGTTTCTCACTTATACTTCGAACGGGGGCTGCAGTGATTTCCTGTTGCTGCTGTAACCGACTACCATACACGTAGTGCCTTAACACAGATCTTGCCGTTTCAGAGGTCAGCAGCCAAACATGAGCCTCACAGGGCTGAAGTGAGGGTGTGACTGGGCTGCATTCCTTCCCAGGTGCTCCAGGAGAGAAGCCATTTTCTGGCCCTTTCTAGTTTCTGGAGACTGCCTGCATTCCTTGGCTTGTGGCCCCTTCACTTTGTGCTCATACCTCCTTCTCTGGCCCTGACCCTGACCCTTCTGCCTCCCTCTTATAAAGACCCTCTGATCACACCAGGCCCGCCCAGGACATCCGGGGTTATGTCCCATCTCCAGATTCTGAATCACATTGGCAGAGTCCTTTTTTGCCCTGTAAGGTAGTATCTTCTCAGGTTTGGGGGATCAGGACGTGGACATCTGTGGGAGACCTTATTCTGCCTGCTGTAGTGGTGCATTCATCATCTTCAGAGCCCCCTCACCTCTACAGCAGCCCGGCACTCCCCACTCAGCTGCCCCTCAGCCTCTGTCCTCCCTCAGGGTTGTGGGAGCCCCTGCCTTCCTGCCAGATCTGGCCTTCTCAGGGGCAGAAATGCAGGAGATGACCACTTCAGTCTGGAAGCCTTCCTCTCTGGCTGTCAAATTCTATTTAACTTCTTAGGATTCACGTTTAAAAAAATAAGAGAACACCCTAATTGTTTCCTTCCTAGAGTCATGTGTCTTTTGCCTCGTAGCTCCTCAAAGTATAAAGACATACAGGATATCATCGCTTCCTCCAAAAAGTTGAAGATCCAGATAGGGGAAGATGTGGGTGCCCACACAAAGTCAAGACTGTTTACGTCAAGGCAGTTATCAGCTGTGTCATCCTGGGCAAGTAACTTAACCTCTCAGGCTCAATTTCTTTACCTGTTAAGTGGAGATAGTAGGACCTTCCTTTTCTCTCAAGAGTTGTGTTAAGAATAAAAATCAGGAAGCCAAGGCATGAGGATTGCTTAAGGCCAGCCTGGGCTGCAGAGTGAGACCCTGTCTCTACCAGAAAAAAAAAAAAAATTAGCTGAGTGTGGTGGCACATGGCCTGTAGTGTAGTCTTAGCTACTTAAGACTTAAGGAGGCTGAGGTGGGAGATCTCTTGAGCCTAGGAGTTCGAGGCTTCAGTGAACTATGATCACTGCACTCCAGCCTAGGCAACAGAGCAAGACTCTTAAAAAAAAAAAAAAAAAGGAATAAAAATTCGAGAATATAGTTGAAACACAAGGGTTGTCTGGAATAGCATGAGACACCTTGAGTAACACCAAAGCCATCATAGGACTTGATTAAATGTGACACAAAATTATTACAGGGTCAAGGCTTTCTGTCGTTTGTGTGGATGCGGCTACTCTGCAGTGAGGACCTCAGGCTTTGAAGGCCCCTCATCATTACTGTCTCCAAACTTCATTTCTAGAACTTTGAAGGAATTGGATGGCTGGTTTGTTGAGAGCAGGGTGAGAGTACAAGTGGAGGCTCCCCGCCTGCACGTGGGGGTCCTTGTGCACATGCATGCGGATGCTGCACCTGCATTTCTAAGCACCAGCCACCATTTTCTCTGCAGGCAGCCACTGCCTGGTCATGCCTTGGGTCTAGGAATGTGTAACCCCCACTGCACAGTCGTCCTGAGGATGATGGGCCCAAGAAGAGACCCGCAGAGGCCCCTGGAAGCGGGCTTAGGGCCAATCAGGTGGGGAAATTGGGGTCCCAAATGCATCTGCAGCCCAGGTAGGCAGGTTTCCTTACACAAGTGGACTCCCTGCTCTGTGGGGAGGGAACAGCTGGAGGAGGGCCAGAGCGTTGCCCCTAAAGTGCAAAGCCGAGGGCAGGGCCCTGATTGCCCAGGTCTGAAGGGCTATGGAGATATTCTAGTCAGGTGTGACAGCAGAGGTGGGCAGAGGATGGGGAACTAGCTGGGTGTCGTCTTGGACCTGTGAGGCCAGATTTAAGGCATAGAGTAACAGCAGCCATCTATTACTGTGTCCTACATAAATTATAGCAAGAGGGGCATTTTCTTTTCCTCTGCCAGTTTTCATAGAAAGACAGAGCAAGCCGTATTCCGTTTTCCTTGTTGTTTCTGTTTGCCTATCAAGCAGCACTCCACTTGCTCTGCCTTACATTCAGTGGTGTGCTGGTAAATGCATAACAACTGATTCTGGGGGCAGGAGCCTCTGAGGTGGGAGGCTCTGATTTGTAGCATTTTCAAGTGTCCAGGAAGTAAATATTCCCACCATGGCCAATTTCATCCTGTTTAAGTGATGTCACTGAACATTGTCCCCAAGCTTTAGCATTCTGCTTTACATTCTCATTTTAATCCTTAAGCAACTCTGAATTAGTTGCTGTTATCCCAGACTTACAGGCAGGAAACAGGCTCAGAGAAGTGAAGGTTTCCAACTCAGACATGCCAGGCTGGGCAAAGGTGGGGACCTCTCAGGGGCCTGCTCTTATCTGGGTTGGGGCTGCCCCAGGACCCTTGGAGGAGCTGCCACCAGAGCTAGGTGTTGGGCCAGAGGTTATTTTGGTAGCTTTGGTGGTGAAGGCTTTTGCTGTGAGCGTGTTGGGTTGACGGTTGTGACGTGCTGCTGGAAGGGTGTTGGGCAGACACATGGTTGTGATGTGGTGATGGTGGGTTAGGGTACAGTAGTGTGTGTGATGTGCTGGCTGTCTCAGGACGCGGTGTTTGTGCTGGTGATGCAGCCAGTCTCCAGTCATGGTGTGTGGCACTATGGATTTATTTGGCTGAGGAGGCTGCACGGTGTTGCTGTGGTGTTTGCTGTTGTATTGCTTTGCTAGGGCTGCTGTAATAAAGTACCATAGACTGGGTGACTTACACCAGGGAAATGGGTTTTCTCACAATTCTGAAGGCCAGAAGTCCAAAAGCAAGGGGTGGGCAGAGTCAGCTTCTTCCGAGGCCTCTCTCCTTGGCTTGTGGATGGGCATCTTTCCCCTGTGAGTTCACGTGGTCTTTGGTCTGTGTGTGCCTGTGTCCTGATCTCCTCTTATAAGGACACCAGTCATATTGAATTAGGGCCCATTATAGTGACCTAATTTTAACTTAGTTACCTCTTCAAAGAGTCTGTCTCCAAATACAGTCACATTTTGAGGTAGTGGGGTTTAGGGCTTCACCATATGAATTGTAGGGCAATGCAACTCAGCCTCTAACAATTGTGTTTTCTGTAACTGCTGACTGGGTGGTGGTGGTGGTGAATCCGTGGAGGGGGTTTGGTGTAACAGTGTTTGTGACCTTGTGAAGATATTTGTGTGTGTGTTTAGTATGATGGTGGTTGTACTGTGAACATACCTGGTGCTTAAGGTAAAGGCGTTGGCTATGGTGGCGTTGCAGGAGGGTGTTTGGGGAAATGGTCTGTGTTGCAGATGTTTTCTAGTGGGGTATGATGGTTGGTGTTTGTGAGACATTGTTCTCCCATGTACCAGCTTTGCCCATACTTAGTGTTTTTGGTTAGCAGTGTTGGCTGGGCTGGTGCTTTCAGTCTGTACTTTCTTGGTGTGTGGGGCAACCCCACAGGCTGTGATTCGGGTTGTGAGGCAAGGACTGTTGTGGTGGTGGCTTGTGCAGCCAGATGAGAGCTGCATATCTCTTATTAATCCAGCCTCCAGAGGGAACCCAGCTGTGCCTCCCGAAGCTTGATGGAAGCTGCCGCACGTCCCCGGCCTCCTGCTGGTCTGTCTGCCATGTTTTGTGCAGCTGGTGCATGGGTGATCCTGGCAGCTGACCCTCCTCAGCCAGTGCTCCGCCCCGTGGGCAGGAGTGGGGCAAGGCAGCCTCTACTCTTAGGTGTGTCTCAGCCTGGCCCCTGCCTGGCTGGCTGCTCTGTTCTGGCCTGGTCCCTCCTCACAAAAGGCAGCTCCACCTTCATAGACAGGGGTCAGGAGGAGGACAGGCAGATGGAAGTCACATATCCAAATCAATGTGTAGTTACGCACTGAGAATGTGAGGAGGCTAATAGACATGGTGATGGGAGGCAGAGCGGCCGCGGGAGGGACTGAGATGGGGCCGGCAGGGTAGCCACGTGCTGGAAATGGATGCGTGAGGGGAAGCACTTGGAGGCGTGGTGTAGGCTCAGCTCCCATCCCTCTCAAATGGGAACTGAGCCTGAGCTTCAGGAGGGACCTGGCTGCCCAGCGTGATGGTGACTCTCATGAGGACTGGGGACTGTGGGCGGGGCTCAGCCTGCCCCACCTCTGCTGCCAGGCACCCCACTGCCGTTTCTCTGGAATGTTGGTGCTCTGTCCCCAGGTGCATGGCAGATTGTATACCTGCCAGTCAGAAAGTAGGTGTCCAGCAGTGAGCCTCAGGGCTCCAGCCTGAGCCCTCCTGCTTTGGCCACTGTAGCACCGGTTAAGAGAGCAAAGAAGGTGCTTGTCCTGGGTTCCCCTTTCAGCTCTGATCTGAATTCCGTTTGGGGAGAGGCCGTGGTGACAAGGGCATCGGAGCCCCAGCGGGAAGTTCAGGGGTGGCACCTTGCAGCAGCCATGAGGCAGAGAGCTTGTGGAGTCCCCTGTTCCCCCCTAGTAAGGGGACACCGTCATAGAGAAGTTCACAGAATGGGTGTAGGGGCCTGAGTTAAAGTTAGTGTTGCTGCTACTGACTGTGTGCACTGGGCTCCGGTTTCCTCACCTGCACAGCAGGGCTAAAAATCTGGCATAGCCCTGGGTGCTGTGAGGTTGCCATGAGATGGTGCAGGTAAGGCACTTAGCAGTGAGCCGGGCACATAGTGGCAGATCAGTAGAGGTCTGCCGCGCCGGTAATCCTTCTGGCTTCTGGTCCCATGATGACCTGACCACAGTAATCACATCCGAACATTGGCGGGGATTGGGATGATCTCTAAGACTGCCAGCTTTGACATTCATTCATTTGTTCATTCATTCATTTAGCATGCAGGCCACACCCCTTAGGAGTTTGTCTCTATTTATGGTGCCAGGACTTTAGGGACCTGTAATGACTAGGTCCCTGCCCCATGTGTGACCTGGCAGCTGGGCAGACCCGAACCTCACCCCCTCTCCCTCCCGCCTCTGGCCCTGTACTGACTTGTAGAACTCCGTTTGTAGCTAGATCCTGTAGGCCTTCTCAGAAGATGACAGATTCTCCAGGACCCACTCATGGGAGTCATGGAGACCAGGCTGCTGCTTTGGGAGTTGAGAGCATTTTTGTCCAGTGGTTGGGTTCTGTCCCTACTCACACTTCCCAGGGTCTAGATGCGCTCATCTGGGACTCAGTGGAGAAGCATGTCCCCACAGCCAGAGAGCAGGGCGAGCTGCTGCCAGAGCAGGCGGGGAAACTGGTTCCACAGTTCCACCTAGAATTGCTCCCCCCTTCTCCCTTTGGTGGGCTGTGTTCACTGGCAGCTGAGGGTTGTATAGGGGTGGAGTACGGCCGCTCCCTACTGTGGAGGCCTCCTGCCAGCCCCACATGGCTGAACTATCACCCCCTACTCTGGGTGTTACTGTATAAGCCATAACTACAGCCTGTTGGGGGCAGAGGCAGTTGAGAATGCACTTTTTTTCTGTAGATCTGGAGGGGGCAGGGCGTAGTGGTAATAAGAGGTGAGATGGAGTCCTAGGTTCTTGTCCCCACTATCATCATGGCCCTGTGTAACTCTGGACAGTTTTCATGGCCCTACAGGTCTTCAACTTCTTTCCCTTCACAGAGGCTCAGTGATTCTTGCCCTACCTGCTGCCCAGGTTGCTTGGAGGGTACAGTAGGGTGAGGCATGTGGCCACAGGGATAAAGGTCATGACTGAGATGGCGCAGGAGCTGAAATGTGCCTTTCAGCACCCATGGCAGACAGAACAAATTCAGTGTCCACACTCTTACTCCTGAACTCCAACAGGCCTCAGAATCCACTGCAAAACAAGGCTTCAGGTAGTCCTCCCAATTAATTGAAGCTGACACTTGAGATAAACATTTCCTGAAAGACCTAGAGAGGCATGCTGAGTCTGCAGCTAGGCATGCCTAGTGGTAAGGTCTTCCGCAAGTGATGCCCACACCTCTTCCCTGTCCTAGGATGGGAGCCAGGAAGCACTTGGATCTGAGCTCTGGATTTTCTGATCAGGTTCTGTCTTTGGATCTCCTTCTCCAATTCACCCCCTACCCCCTTCTCTTTCTCCACAGGCAACAATGAAGGGAGTTGTGGTATTAGGTGCACTGGACTGTCTATACAGAAAGTAAATCAGATTGGATAGAAATAAGTCGTTCCATTTTCCTCTCCCTGACCACTTAACAAATTCTTAGGACACAGCCAAGCTGTCCAAAGCCAGCATTGCCCCCTAGTGGTTAGCATCAAGAATACATAGACTACCCAACCGTCTTCACCTCCACCTCCTTCTCTGCCATACCAAGATACTACCTCTTTTCCTCTGTCTTTGTTACTAATTTTCTCCTCATACAAGTATGTTTCTTTTTGAACCCTTCTACATTCTATTCTAACTCTAATAGGTATCATAGAAAAGGCAGCAGAGTGTAGGTGATGAAAGAACATTGGACTGGGAGTAGTAGGGGCTGAACCATAGCCTTACTTCTGTTGCTGGCTTGCAGTGAGACCATGGGCAAATTCCTTTCCCTCTCTGGACCTTGGTTTTCCTGTCTGCACTGCAAAAATTTTGCCTTGTGCAGCGTTTCCCAAAAGGGGTCCCAAAAGATTTTTAAAGTTTAATTTATGTTTATTTTTTTCAACTTCCAGCAGCACCCCAATGCTTTTTTTTTTTTTTTTTTTTTTTTTTTGAGACGGAGTCTCACTCTGTCACCCAGGCTGGAGTGCAGGGGTGCAATCTCTGCTCACTGCAAGCTCCACCTCCCGGGTTCATGCCATTCTCCTGCCTCAGCCTCCCAAGTAGCTGGGACTACAGGCGCCCACCACCACGCCCGGCTAATTTTTTGTATTTTTAGCAGAGACGGGGTTTCACCGTGTTAGCCAGGATGGTCTCTATCTCCTGACCTGGTGATCTGCTCACCTCCCACAGTGCTGGGATTACAGGGGTGAGCCACCACGCCCGGCTGAGCACCCCAGAGCTTTTTGGGCTGGACAGTTTTGCATTGTGTAGGACTGCCCCAGGCACTCAGTTCAGTTTGCATCCCAGATCTCCAAGTCAAATCATTGTGCTAAGGTGGAACACCCAAATGCTCCCAGGCAGTGATGCTGCTGTGGTTGGCATTCATTGAACCGGGGGATCTTGAGAGCATGTGTAGGTGGGTGCTGGTTTGATGAGAGTTGGGTGGGTCGTTGGTGTCAGCTGCAGCTAGGATGCAATGAAGACATCTGGGGCCCTGGGAATGACCCACCCAGAGGCCACCATTGTAGTGTAATGGAGGCACTGTGGCCTCAGCAGTTAGCCCCACATTCAGATCCCCTCTCTGCCACTTGCTATCTCTGGAGCTTCAGACAAGTTTGAGCAGGATTGTGTGTGTTCTCAGTTGACAATGGAAATGGCCCTGTAACCTTTTCCCGTTGGCAGCGGACAGGGAGAGGCTCTCCTGGCTTCCTGCACTCTGCACGCACATGTGTGTACACACCCTTGCTCTTGCCCAGTTCCTGGTCCCGAGTCCTTCCCCACCCTCAGCCTAGCTCTTCCATGATGGTTGGCGATCATGGGCCTGTGGGGAGCCCTTTCAGTTTGCAAGGAGGTTATTCCCAATGTGCAGGTGCTGGGCCTGAGCCTCCGAAGGATGGTATGGCTTCCCTTAAGCAGCAAGGCCAGGGCTAGAATTCAGTCTGAATCTGTTCTTCTTCTTGTTTTTGCTGAGGCAGTTTTGTGGTTTTTTTTCATCTACAATTCATAGAAAGCACTTAGTATATGCCCTGGCTTTAGAGTCATTTTCTCAATTTTCCCAAACACACGTAGACCCACACAGACCCCTGCTGCCCACACATGCTCTGCCCACTTTACAGATGTGGAAACTTTAGAGGGAAGTCCAGAAACACATGCCACGGTTGCTGAGCTCTCTGTCTGCAGAACCTGTTCCCTTCCTCCCCCCGCCACCCAGACTCTCCTGCCTCCTTCCAAAAGCCACCACCCCCTGGGCCATTGGCAGCCCCTGCCCAGCCTGAGCGGTGCTGACAGTCAGGAGTGGGAGGGGGCCCGCCTGGCTCTGAGCTCAGGAGAATGTGTTGGGAAATTCCGCCACCCTCCTACGCAGGGAGGGAAGAGTTAAGTGGCTGCCTTGTCCCTCATGGGTCCCAGAGGCCTCTTCACTCCTTTTACAGACTGGGTCTCCTAAGGAAACTGCCGGGCAGCTGGCCCCCTCCCCCAGCATCCTCACTTCTTGCCTTCTTTGGTCCTCTCTCCCCATGAGAACCACACCACCCAGAGCCTCTAGCTTCCCAAGATGGGGACGCTTAGAAGTAGGGATTTAAAAACTGTCTTTGTAACATACACACACACGCGCACACACACACACACGGTACCCAGCTGCTCATATCCATGTAGCAGCAACACACGCGCGCGCACACACACACACACACACACAGTGCCCGGCTGCTCATATCCATGTAGCAGCAACACACACACACACACACAAACACACACACACACACAGAGTACCCGGCTGCTCGTATCCATGTAGCAGCATCACACACACACACACACAGAGTACCCGGCTGCTCGTATCCAGGTAGCAGCGCCACATACACACAAACACACACACAGACACACACAGTACCCAGCTGCTCACATTCTATGGAGCAGCATCACACACACACACACACACACACAGAGACACAAACACACACAGAGCACCTGGCTGCTCACATCCATGGAGCAGCATCAGCCGTGTCTCAGCAGGTACTTTGTCTTAGAGGGGATGGCAGAAGGGAAGCAGCCCCTGACCCAGGAGTGGTGAGGAGGCCTGGATCCCTGGAAAGGCTTTAGTCTGTCTCTTACCCATCAGTCTGCAACTCCGTGATGGGAGAAGAGGTCTGTGAGCTTCCCTGACTTATCTTAGTACTCCAGTGGCCAGGGAGACTCCAGAGGCAGGGAGAGGAGGCTCCAAGCAGAAGCGGGGCTCTTGAGCTCCCTGGGTCGAGGACCTTCAAGACCGCCTCATGGAGAGTACCAGCATCCCTGCCATCCCACCAGCTAGTGGCCATACAGTTCTCATGACCTCCCACAGCTGCTGGCAGCCGTCACTGGGCAGCTCTGGTCACAAGGGCATCCTTAGAATAAATGAGCTGCAGTCTCAGCTCCCACCATGGCCTGGGCTTGGTGTCGTGGGCCCTCATAGAGCAAGGTTCACCCCTCCTGCAAGTCACAGCCCTTCACGCCCCCTCCTGCCCAAGCTCCCCCACCAGCACCCCAGGCCACAGGATCTATCACTGCTTGGCTGTGGCTGGGTGACCACAGATAAAACCTGGCACTCATGGCCTCAATTTCATTGTTTGAAAAAAGGGAAGTTTGATGGAGTGTGTGGTCATAAAACCATCCTCTTTTTTCCAGGATTCCAGGAAAAGAGATTATCCAGAAACTTTTAGAACCATCTCACAGGGGAGATGACCCGTGCCCAGCATCTGTGTTTGAGAGGCAGTTTCATCACAGACCAGTGTGGAGGAAGCCCTAGAAAGCTGTTACTCCCAGTAAGGCCTAGTTTTTGAATGTCACAAAAACTAGACTCCTCAGAAGGAGGAGATTCCTTGAGACAAAGTCCAGACTCCTTGGGACACCCAAAGGCCCATTGTGATCTGACCCCAGCCAGGCTCCGAATCTGAGTGCAGCCCACGGAAAGGAGTCCTGAATTTGGAGTCTGGTCTCTGCTACAGGCTGGCTGCACTGTCTCAGATGGCCAGGCCTCTCTGGCTCTGTCTCCCCAGTGATAAGATGGGGATGAGGCTTGCTAGAGTTCAGTGGGGTGAGTGCATACACCATGCCTGGCACGATCTCAGTGCTGCTCAGTAACAAAAACAACGGGCACTCCTGCATCTGGGGGAGGGGCCGTCTCTTCTGCCCTCAAGGCCAAGTTTTGAAACCCCCATCTTCACAAAGCGTTGCCGGACCACTTCAGGCACCACTGCAGCATCCATACCTTCAGGATTTTATTGAGCATCTACTGTATGCCACACACTGAGGATACAACAGTGAAAAGAACAACAGGCCACTGCATCCCCGGAGCTCTCTAGAGAGTCAGAAACAAGGAGACAAATCAGATAAAAATCAACATGCTCTAGGAAGTCCAGGGAGGGAGGAAATAATGGGGTTCAGTTGCAGGGGGCCAGGAGTGACTTTTGAGACTACCTGGCAAAAAAGAGAATTTGAAAAGGTCTGGAGGGGTTCCAAGAGGAGGCCACAGGTGTGCTGGGGAGGAAGATGTGAGAGGCTTCTGGAGGTGGCAAGGTTAGGGCATGCCTGTGCCTTCCCACGGTGCTGTGTGCTGGGCTTGGCCCAGGGTGTATCTGGGATGCAGGGAGGGGCTCGGTGCTCCATGATTGATAAAGGAGTGGATGGAACCCCTTCCCAGCCCCTTCCCATGGCCTTGGTCTGCACGAGATCTCTCCTGTTTCCTGGTGTCATTTTCATTTCCTAACACCCTCTTGGCTGGCAGCAAGTGATTGACTCTCCTCAGCCCAAGAAGCTGAGAGGAGGTCTGAGTGAGAGGGCTTTCCATCCTAGGGGAGTGGGAGGAGAGAAAGCTGGGATGAATGCCTAGGCCCACAGGTGCAAAGCCTGTTTCTGCCGCGCGGTCTGGGAGCTGAGTGACAGAGGGGAGCAGAGCCGTGTGCGATTGGAGCATCGAAAACCCACACACCCAGAGCACAGGTTCCAGCTCGGAATGAGCAGCCAGAGCCCAGTGTGGCTGCCTGGCCCCAGGCCTGGCCGGTTCAGATTCTCATCCTTACTGGTCACCAGCTCTCAGTGTGTGACCCACGTTGGCTCTCCTGACCTTGAATTGGGTGCAGGATTTCAAGTCAAGTCTTAACTGATGTTTAGTGGGCACAGTCCCAGGCTGGGAGGAAGATGTCCAGCCCTCCACTGTCTCAGCATTGAACCTGAGACAAGGTCCCTCTCCCTCTCCAGGCCTCCGATTCCCCATGTGTACAGTGAGAGACTTGAACTAAGGGTCTGTAAGGCCCTTGTTGATTTGATGATCTGTTATTCCTGTTGTTCTAGTTTTGCAGATCCTTGGCAGCGGAGGGGTAGTCGTGTATCAGCGGTTAGATAATGTGAAGCATAGTTAATCTCAAAAAGTTATTGATAATTTTAAACATTAAGTGCATTAATAGAAAGCTGGGGCCTAGAACTAGGGAGGAGATGGTTCTGTCACCAAAGTAGGCAAACAGATCGGCTCTCAGAGAAAACAGAATCAAAAGCAGGATGACTGTAAAGCAGGTGTTCTTCCACATGGGCGGAGGCAGTAGAGGTGTGCAGCTCAGAAGAAACAGGCCACCTGCAAACATCGGCATGGGAGAGGCGTGGCACTGGTAAGTGGAGGTCAGAAGGGCAAGTGCTGGCTTGAACTAAGAAAGGGCTTTCCGGCAGGGTGCAGTGGCTCATGCCTGTAATCCTAGCACTTTGGGAGGCTGAGGCGGGGGATTGCCTGTGGTCAGGAGTTTGAGACCAGCCTCGCCAACATGGTTAAACCCCATCTCTACTAAAAATACAAAAATTAGCCAGGCATGGTGGCGGGCACCTGTCATCCCAGCTACTTGGGAGACTGAGGCAGGAGAATTGCTTGAACCCAGGAGGCGGAGGTTGCAGTGAGCCGAGATTGTGCCATTGCACTACAGCCTGAGTGACACAGTGAGACTTCATCTCAAAAAAAAAAAAAAAAAAAAAAAAAAAAAAGGAAGCGGCTTTCTGAATGAAAAATGGCATGAGCTGGCCTGCCTTGGGCAGTAGGGAGCTTCCTGTCATGGGAGATATGAGAGGGCAGGTGCATGGTCACCTCACAGGTTGGCTGCCCTTAGTCCTATGGTTCTGCATAGCTGCCATTCTGTGACCTGGGATCAGGCCCAGGCTTGCCAAATGACCTTGGTTTAGTCACTTAGCCTCCCCATGCCTCAGTTTCCTCCTGTGAAAAGGAGAGAGACTACCTGTCTGCCTCTCAGTCTTCTTGTCCAGATTAGTTGAGGTGCTGGCTATGGAGTTCTTTGTGTGAACACCACTGAAGTGCGTAAGGGATGTTTCTTGTTTTTCCCTCTAAGTTGTCTGCTTGCCATCATGCTGCCGTTTGAGTGGTCGGCAAGGTGGGGGAACCCTTACAGCTCAAGCTGACTGATCTGCTGAGCTAAATTTCTGCTTCACGGAGTTTAGTCTTGGGAGCAACAGAATGATGGGGGTAAATTCTAAAGCAGGAAAACAAAATCTGGCACTAGTGCTGAGGGATGCCCTGGCCAAGGCAGACATCGCTAATCAATCACCATACTCTTTCCTGCTGATCTTGGATATATGGTCTCATAACCTATACCCATACAATGACAGCTACTAATAACCCTGATGGGACTTGGCCTGTGAGGTAAACTCTATTTGCCATTCCTCAGTAAAGAAAAACAATCATTAATGCCATTCCTGGTCAGTGCCAAGCAAGTGACTCAGTAAATGCATTAAGGGGAATTTGTGTGTTGGTGGGAAGTGGGGGTTGGGACAGCTGTGAGCTAAATTAATTTAGATGGGGATGGCTTCTTGGTGGAGGTGGTAATGGGCTAAGCCAAGAAGAAGAGAGGGGAGATTAAGAGAAGAAAAGAGAAGTAAGAAGGGCACACTGGGCTGTTAGCCTGGCATAAGCAAAGGCCCAAGTGGTGGGCTGGGAGAAGGCTCCTGATCAGCTTGGGGTTGGGTGGGCGTGGCTTGGGAGTCTGATTCCTGTCATTCATTTACTGTGTGACCTTGGGTGTGGCCATTCCTCTTGTATAAGGTATAAAGAAGCTCTTAAAAATTTTTTTTCTTCAAAGACGAATATCTGCAGCATACACATGTACAACCTTCCTTCTCCCCAAGCAGTGGGTTCCTAATGAATGCCTTGTTGGTGGCAGCATATTAAAGTGAGATCCAAATGACTCAGAAATCTGGGGGCTGGAAGCAGTAGCTACACCAGGATTGTTATCGGGGAAGAAGCAAGGACGTGGGCTGAGTGGGCCTGGACAGCTGACAGATCCCTGGATTTCTAGAGAATGGAGTATTTTCCCTGAGGTCAGCAGAAGGTTTGGGCCCAGAGCAGCTGAGCTGGATATCTGGGCCCCTGTACCATTTCAAGGCGCCCTTTTATTTTCAGCCAAGAGGGAAGGGAGGCTGGGTAGGGGCAGGGGGGCTGAAGGGTTCTCATCTATTAATAGCTGGGATTTGGGGTCACGAGGCCCCGGGTGCTGGGATGGCCTGATGCCTGGCCTTGCCAGCCAATCACAGGGCTGCTGCCCTAGGGTCCTGCACATTAGCAGGTTCCCTATTGTGAACCCACAGGGCTGGCCTGGGCTCTGGTCAGATGCTTGACATTCACTCCTGACCCCCAGTGGGCCTCTGAGGGGCTGCCAAGTGTCTGCTGGGACAGAGGTAGGGAGCAGGAAGGAAGAAGGGAAAAAAGGGCTTATGTGAATACAGCCTGTGGGTCCAAGCTTGCAGATTAGATAGAAATGCAGGGTGCTTAAGGTAGAAGTTCCTGAAGTGGGCAGTGGAACTCCTGGGTCCTGGTATTGATGTCACACTGGAATGAGAGATAGAGACAGAGATAGAGATAGAGAGAGAGAGAGAGAGAGAGAGAGAGACTGTTGGCCCACTCAGGCCTTCCTCACCCCTGGGGCACATTTGTTCCCCTCCTGCCATACTCAACACCCCAGAGGCCAATTAGTTAATTTCCTCTAAGATGTGCAGCCATCAGTGGAATTACAGAACTCCATTTGCCCATTTTGCCCTGTTGGGAGCTCAGAATGGGCTGCACAGTTTTTCATAAAGAGAGTAGCATGTCAGAGTAAAGGGGATCAAGTGACCTTAACGATGACTGCATAGGACCTGAGAGACAAATCATGGACTGAAGTTGTGACCTTGGGGGATTCTTTTGACCTTTTTGGGTCCTTAGTTCCTCATCTGTGAAATGGGGGAAACACCAGCCTCACCGGGATGTTTTGAGTACCAGATAAGAGAGTGTGTGAAAGACAGAGTTTGCACCATCCAGTCAGGTGGGGGAGACCCCAGGCCAGTGCCCAGGAGATTGTAACCCAAGGAGAAGGAATGGAGAGAAACTCAGTGTGGTAGGAGAGCCCCAGGCTGGGAGGAAGATACCCAGATTCTGGTTCAGCTCTCCACTGTCTCATCACCGAACTTGAGACAGGGTCCCTCTCCCTCTCCAGGTCTCAAATTCCCCCTCTGTACATTGAGAGGTTCAAGACGAGTATCGCTAAGGCCCTTGTTGATTTGATGGTCTGTTATTCCTGTTGTTCTCGTTTTGCAGATCCTGGGCAGAAGAGGGGTAGTTGTGTGTGAGGCATTATATAAACAGGAGCATGGCAATAGCCATGTTTATACCCACGCCACCCTTCACCCGTCTCCGCATGCACATGTGTGCAGGCATGGGTGTATATACATGCCTGCCCCAGCCTGGGCAAGGTGGGCGTGGGAGACCTCCTGACTTGCCTGCCTGGGGCTGACCGCACTGTTCCCTTGCTTGTAGGTACCTCACACTCAGCTTATTCAAAGCGGAGGTCTTTGTTGCATCACCCCAGACCCCAGCCCTGTTTCCCTTCTTTCTTCCACGTGGGTTGCTGTAGTCCTCAGTCAGGGAGGCTACCTTAATTTCTCCTTCTACCTTGCTGCATATAGCCAGGAGTCACTGAGTCTTGTCAGTCCTACCCGTGAATATAGATCACAAATAGGTCCAATCCCTCCTTTCCTTCATTTTACTTCCTCCCACTCAGAGGCCACCCTCTCACATCGGCCTGTGAAGCAGCCACCTCATTGGGCTTCCTGCTGCCATTTTTGGCTGCATCTCCATGTCAGCCAGAGTGCAAATCTATCATGTCACTGTCTTGTAGAAAGCCCCCTAGTGGCCTCCTCGTCTTGGGGCAGAGGCCACCCATACTGTGGCCTAGAAGTCCTTTCAAGATCTGGCCCTGCATACCTCACCCTTGTCCTTCCCGGGTGTCCTGAGCCTCACTCCAGGCAACTGAGTTTCTCTCAGTTCCTTCTTGAGTCCTAATCTCCTGGGCACTGGCCTGAGGTCTCCCTCTGACTGGATGGTGGGGACTCTCTTTATCACTGCTGTCTCTCCCCCACAAGATAGGTGCCTGGTGCAGGTTAGCAGTTCAGGAAGGAGGAATCTGTTTATATACTCTCTCAGGGTGACCTTGACCCTTAATTACAAGGGGTTCTCTATACTAATAGAGTTCAGGAGATCTGGAGAGAACCCTCACCCAGGGTAACAGTAACGCGCGATCCCAGGCAGGCCTCTTCCCATGTGGCCAGCCCCTCCTGGGCCTCAGTCTCCAGTCCGCACAGCAAGAGATTGGACCAGATGCCCTCGTTTAAGGGCCCTTCTGGTTGTAAAGGTAGGATAGGAAAGAGGCTAGCAGCATGGCCTTTGCAGCCAGGCAGACCCAGGTTAGAATCTTGCTTTCATTCCCCCTTTGGCCGGGTGATTTTGGGCCTCTGTGAACCTTGGTTTTTGTCATCTGTAAAGAGGGATGCTTCTTGCAGGGCTGGGAGAATCAAATGAGAGAGCCTAGTGCCTGACACTTAGCAAGCACACAGTAAAAGACACCACCCTCCTTTCCAGTTTATGATCTTTTGGTGGAACTTGGCAGCTCGAATGTCTCATAAATCTTTATCATTCAGAAAGATTTTTTTTTCCCCTTTACCTTTTGGTGCCAGGTAATTATAGAGAGCCTGCTGCGCACTTGGCCTTGGCCTCTACTGTGCCTCTCCTGAGAGCCCAGTCCCGGCTCTTCATGAACAAAGACAAAGACCCTCTGTTTTGGTTCCTGACGGTGCCACACGAGTTGTTCAGGTGTGCCTGGAGCCTGCTGTGGGTTAGCGTTGTGACTGTCAGAGGCTGGTGGCACTCTAACCTAGGTTGGCACTAAATGAGGCCAGAGAACAGAATGGTTTGCTGAGCCTCCCTGACACCTGTGAGGTAAGCTGCCCAAGGGTCCAGGACAAGGCTTGGCTCAGAGTGAAGGCAAGTTGAGGGCTGAACCCCTGACACTCATTCTTCTTTTTTTTTTTTTTTTTTTTTGAGACAGGGTCTCCCTCTGTTGCCCAGGGTAGAGTACAGTGGTGTGATTGCGCACTGTAGCCTTGACCTCCCGGGTTCAAGGGATATTCCTGCCTCTGCCCGCATCCCCAGTAGCTGAGATTACAGGCATTTGCTACCATGCCAGGCGGATTTTTGTTTTGTTTTGTTTTTGAGACGGAGTCTTGCTCTGTTACCCAGGCTGGAGTGCAGTAGCTCGATCTTTGCTCACTGCAGCCTTCTTCTCCTGGGTTCAAGCGATTCTCCTGCCTCAGCCTCCTGAGTAGCTGGGATTACAAGTGCGCATCACCACCCCCGGCTAATTTTTGTATTTTTTTAAGTAGAGACAGTGTTTCGCCCTGTTGGCCAGACTGGTCTTGAACTCCGAACCTCAGGTGAGGTCTTGAACTCTGAACCTCTGCCTCCCTTGGCCTCCCAAAGTGCTGAGATTACAGATGTGAGCTACTGCATCCAGCCAGATTTTTGTATTTTTTTATAGAGACAGAGTTTTGTTTTGCCATGTTGCCCAGGCTGGTCTCAAACTTCTAAGCTCAAGTGAGCCTCCCATCTCGGCCTCCCAAAGTGCTGGAATTACGGGCATGAGCCACTGTGCCCAGCCCTGTGGCACTTATTTTTGATGGGAAGATGCCCCAGGAGCAGGAGCCAAGATCCAGAGACAGGCGTGTGTGTAGATGCCTTCCCAGAAACTCTTGTCCCAGGGTGGGCTGTCTAACCCCCACTGCACATGTGCTGCAGATGGAGAAACTGAAAGTTGAGAAGATCAAGGGGAGGAATATCTTTGGTAGTAGAAAAGACAGAGACTTCAGAGGGTCCTAGTGGAGATCAGCAAACAGCAGGAAATGTGGGTAAAATGAGTAAGTGAATGAATAATAGTCTTCTCCTTCCAATAGAAGTAGAATCCTGTCCTAGGCCTCAGAAGTAGAATATTAATGCACTTGGCTCAGGCCTTATCAATTTTATTAGGTGCCCAGAGTCCATAGTTTAAAAAAAAAAAAAAGTCATCAAAAGAAAACCACAGGGTCAAGCTTAGTGAGTCTCGAAACTTTTTTAACTGCCACAACATGCATGTTAGAGCACACAGGCTCACTCTCCTGTGCATGCCCAGATTACCACCAGCTGTGGCACGGATAAGAGAAGCTGCAGGTATCAGGTGCCTGCTGCATTTCTTTCCTCCAGCATCAGAATGTGAGTGTTTGACTCTTAGGGCTGTTTTGGCAGTGTTACAGAAAGCTGATTCAAAGTCACCCCCGCAAAAAGAAGTTGATTGGTTCCCTTAACTGAAAATGTGGGATTCAGGTTTAGTTAGATCCAGGAGTTCCATCTCTCAGCTCTGCTTTCCTCTCTGAGAGCTCCATTTCCACACAGGCTCTTTCCAGCCAATGGGAGAAACGGCCTTAGGGTTTCCCATGGATCAGCTTAGCAACCACAGCAAGAGAGCATTTCTTTTCCAGTAGCACCAGCCAGTGTCCTAAGGCAGACTCTCATTGTCTGGAGTGGGGGCACATGTTCAGTCCTGAGCCAGTCATGATGGCTGGAAAAGATGGCCCTCTGGTTGCCCAGGACTAGGTCACGGGCCCACCCCGGGCAAGAGTGTGTATGTGAGCTTAGCTTCACTGACCCACGACAGCTGGGCCAGGAGGCATTGCTGTCCAGAGAGATGATGGAAAGGATAAAAGCCCCTTGTGCCCACTGAACCTCTCTACTTTTACATTAAACACCAAATTGGCCCCAGGTTGGCATTTTAAAGTGTGATTAGTAACAAATTACCTACCATACCTTTTGCTGGTGTCTGTTGTCACACAGAGGTGACCTGCTGATGTAGAATTAGCTGAGAACATCTGCTGATAAAATTTGGTAGTCATAAAAGTGAGCTTGTGGGCCGGCTCTAAGCAGTGTGTCTGTTGAGCAGTTTCTTGGATGTAGGGAAAGATGGGTGCCGCTGTGATCACATTCTATCTGCAGGGACACTATAATCTACCAGTGACATCTGCAGGGAGGTTGACACATGTAGGGACATGGACTGGGCTATGAGCACCCTGTCGACCAATCATAACTAAATTTAGAAATAACTCAAGTTTGGATAGAAGATTTTGTCTATACAATGGAAGGGTTAGGTTTGGTCACCTACCATCTGCAGTCAATTGGTAATGACTGTCAAAACTGGATCCTTTCTTTACACCTTATATAAAAAGATGGCTTAAAGACTTAAATGTTAGACCTAAAACCATAAAAACCCTAGAAGAAAACCTAGGCAATACCATTCAGGACATAGACATGGGCAAGCACTTCATGACTAAAACACCAAAAGCAATGGCAACAAAAGCCAAAATTGAGAAATGGGATCTAATTAAACTAAAGAACTTCTGCACAGCAAAAGAAACTACCATCAGAGTGAACAGGCAACCTACAGAATGGGAGAAAATGTTTGCAATCTACTCATCTGACAAAGGGCTAATATCCAGAATCTACAAAGAACTTAAACAAATTTACAAGAAAAAATCAACCCCATCAAAAAGTGGGCGAAGGATATGAACAGACACTTCTCAAAAGAAGACATTTATACAGCCAACAGACACATGAAAAAATGCTCATCATCACTGGCCATCAGAAAAATGCAAATCAAAACCACAATGAGATACCATCTCACACCAGTTAGAATGGCGATCATTAAAAAGTCAGGCAACAACAGGTGCTGGAGAGGATGTGGAGAAATAGGAACACTTTTACACTGTTGGTGGAACTGTAAACTAGTTCAACCATTGTGAAAGACAGTGTGGCGATTCCTCAAGGATCTAGAACTAGAAATACCATTTGACCCAGCCATCCCATTACTGGGTATATACCCAAAGGATTATAAATTATGCTCCTGTAAAAACACATGCACACGTATGTTTATTGCGGCACTATTCACAATAGCAAAGACTTGGAACCAACCCAAATGTCCATCAATGATAGACTGGATTAAGAAAATGTGGCATGGGGAGGGGGGAGGGATAGCATTAGGAGATATACCTAATGTAAATGACGAGTTAATGGGTGCAGCACACCAACATGGCACATATATACATATGTAACAAACCTGCACATTATGCACATGTACCCTAGAACTTAAAGTATAATAATAATAATCATCATCATCATCATAAATCATCACTAATTAAACTGGTCAAGCCTTGACTATTGTGGCCCGGCAAGAAACTCAGATAAGAAATGCTGTCTATCAAAATAGATTGGTTCTTGACTACTTGCTAGCAGCTGAGAGGTCTATAAGAAATTTAACCTTACTCATTATTGTCTACACATAGATAATCAAAGGCAAGTAGTTAAAGACATAGTTAAAAATATGACAAAACTGACACATGTGCCTGTACAAGTGTAGCACAAATTCAACCCTGAAGCCATGTTTAAAAATTAGTTCCCAGCACTAGGAGGATTTAAAACTCTTATAATAAAAGTTATAATAGTAAAAAGAACCTGCTTACTGCTCCCTTGTTTGCTACCTGTACTTCTTCAAATGATAAAAAAGCTTCCTTGCTACCTTAGTTTACCAAAATGCTTCAGCACAAGTGTACAATATGAATCACTATCAATCTATTGCACAAAAAGACATAAGTAGCAAAAATAAGAGAACTCCCACTAATAAAAAGTGAGAGTCTCAAAGGGGGGAAATGAGGAAAGAGAGAGACCCTTTCAATTGTTTTATACTCAGTACCTGTTTTAAGAAAAAACAACGAAGCAAAACTAAAGACAGGCAGCCTGGTGCCAGGCCTGAAACCAGGCCTGGGCCTGCCTGGACTAAACCCAATAGTTAAAAATCAACTCATAACTTAGAAACCGATGTTATTCATAGATTCCAGACATTGTATAGAAGAACATTGTGAAACTCCCTGCCCTATTCTGTTTCTCTCTGACCACTGGTGCATGCAGCCCCTGTCACGTTCCACCTGCTTGCTCAAATCAATCACGACCCTTTCATGTAAAATCTTTAGTGTTGTGAGCCCTTAAAAGGGACGGAAATTGTGCACTCAGGGAGCTTGGATTTTAAGGCAGTAGCTTGCCGATGCTCCCAGCTGAATAAAGCCCTTCGTTTTACAAAAGAAAAAAAAAGAAAAGAAAATGTGGCACATATGCACCATGGAATACTATGCATCCATAAAAAAGGATGAGTTCATGTCCTTTGTAGGGACATGGATGAAGCTGGAAACCATCATTCTGAGCAAACTGTCTCAAGGACAGAAAACCAAACACCGCATGTTCTCACTCATAGGTGGGAATTGAACAATAAGAACACTTGGACACAGGGTGGGGAACATCACACACTGGGGCCTGTTGTGGGGTGGGGGGATGGGGGAGGGATAGCATCAGGAGATATACTTAATGTAAATGACAAGTTGATGGGTGCAGCACACCAACACGGAACATGTATACATATGTAACAAACCTGCACATTGTGCACATGTACCCTAGAACTTAAAGTATACAAAAAAAAAATTGTTCTGGGTTGAAGAGTCCAAAGTTGTGCTCTGGCTCAGCAGGAAAGAGGCCTGTGATCGCCTAGTAATGTCTGCCATAGGCAGATATTAGGACATTGAAAGCAGGAGTGTGTTTGTCAGTGTAGTAGCCATTCCTGTACTTTTTTCAGCTCTCTTTAGACGTGAATCAACTGAACAAATGGGGGCAATATCAGGGCTCAAAAGAAAGACAAATGCAAGGTGGGGGCTTGCCTGGGAAGTGATCTGAGAATGCAGACTTATGTACACAGGTTGTGTCCTTGTGGAAGTCATTTTCCTTGCTGAAGCTCACTTTCCTCATCTGCAAAGTAGGACAAATGATCCAGTACTGTGAACCAAGCGGAGTTGCTAGGAGGATCAAAAGAAGTAATAAATGTGAAATCATTTTGGCATACTTATAATAGCAGAAGCCATTAAATGACACTTTTTGTGTGTTAGGCACTGTTCTGAGTGCTTTGTTTATATCCTCATTTAATCCTCAAAACAATTCTATGAAGTTGTTACTATTGTTATCCTCATCTTATAGAAAACGACACTTGAACACAAATGTCAAGTCACATACCCAAGATCACACAGCTGCAGTAGAGCAGGCGGCCGGGCTCTGGGCTCACTGTTCTGAATCCCTTCTTGATGGTGCTTCCCACTGTAGACTGTAAAGTATCATGCACCTGAAAGGGATTCCCCGAAGCTGCACTTCTAGATCCATTCTTGTTCAGGAACTGCCTTATTATCCCAGTCCCTCATGAACATGGAGGTGAAATTGGCCTGCTGTGGTCTGTCAGTCTTTCAGGGCTTGATGACACATTTCCAAGAATTTGTGGGAAGGAAGGAAGGAGAAGCAGTGTGTAGACCTAAGGATCTGCCCTTGATCTCCAGTCAAACTGCCTGGGTTTGTTTCCTGCCTCTACCACTTCTAGCTGGGTGACCTTGGGCAAGTTGCCTAACCTCTCTGAACCTTAGTTTCCTTGTCTATAAATAGGGATGATAATCATGCCTACTGTGTAGGGTTGTTGCAGGGAATAAGTGGGATAACCTAAGGGATATGCTTGGTAATATACTAAATACTCAGTATGGGGGAGTGCTGGTGGTGATGATAGTACAGAGGTCAAAAGGACCAGAATGATAGGCACAGTCTGCCCTTCCCAGGACCAGAGCCTTTTGGCAGCATCATTTATAATGATGCCCTGGTTAGTTCTGAGCACATTACCCGCTCCTAGCTGTGTGGAAGCCTAGTGGCTTCCTCTACGGAACATCAGGCTCACTTAATCTCTCTGGGGTGTGCCTCCGCTCTCACCCCTGCACACCCTCCCTGTGCAGACAGCTCTGCAGTCATTGGCTAGAGCTGCTTTCCCTGTCCAGGCTGCTGTAGCCCCAAACCAGTCCAATCCAGAGTGAGCTGGTCAGTAGCCTGCACTTCCTGGAGGCCTTTGAGGCTTAAAATGTAATACTAGGAGCACAATTGAGAGAGATTCTGATTCTAGGGTGAGGCATCTGGTAGTGTACAAGTGCCCTTGTTTTGGGACCTGATGAAATTAGCAAATAAATGAATGACAACACTCATTGATTATTTGCTTTCCTGTCATTCAGTGCTTTTCCTTCTGTTGGGTGGGTCCCAGTGACTCCACCTGTGAGATGAGACCAGGAAATCCATTCGGGAGTATGTGAAACATGCAGATTCCTGGGCCTCAGGAATCTGGACATGGATAATAATGGTTACTTTGTTACTTGGGAACTTGGTTAAAATGCAGGTTCCTGGGTCCCTGCCAGAGATGGTTTCAGGCTCTCTGGGGTAGGGCCCAGGACACTGCATTTTTACAAGCTTCCCTGGGAGATTCCGCAGCAGTTGGTAAGAGAACCAAACTGGGTGTCTTCTTATGAGTATTCTATGGGCCAGGTGTGGTGGCTCACTCCTGTAATCCCAGCACTTTGGGAGGCCAAGGCAGACAGATTACTTGAGGTCAGGAGTTCAAGACCAGCCTGGCCAACATCATGAAACCCTTTCTCTACTAAAAATATGAAAATTAGCTGGGCGTGGTGGTGCCTGCCTGTAATTCCAGCTACTTAGGAGACTGAGACACGAGAATTGCTTGGGGCAGGGGGTGGGGTGGGGGCTGACGTTAGTGAGCCAAGATCCCATTACTACACTCCAGCCTGGGTGACAGAGACTCCATTTCAACATTTCAAAAAAAAAAATTCTATTAAAAAAAAAAAAACTGATTCTATTAGGTTTCTCCTTGTCTTCCCTCTGTAAAAAACCTCACTCCCAACTCTTGCGGCAGCCAAAAGACTGTACAGGCTGAGTGCTCATTGGACGAATGAGCACCCAGAGCTCCTGCTTGAGTTTCTAGAGATGAGTTCCTGCCTCTTCATGAGCTCCCCATCCCTGCAGGTGTGCAAGGAGCTCCAGAGCATACCCACTCCAGATTGGGACTGGGAGAGCTGACCTATGGGAAAAGTGTGTGTGATGTGATCTTATGGTCTGGAGAGGCCGGTCTTTCACAGCAAATGTCAATTTCTGCAGAATGGGTAGTAGAGGATATTGGTGCTGGGAGGGATTTTTTTTTTTTTTGCTGTAGGACTCCTTGTCTTCCCTCTGCAAATAATCTTGCACAAAAGCTCCTTGAATAAAGGAGACAGTCGAGCTGCTCTGATTGGCCTGGTGTCCAGCAGTACCCTTCTCTCACTTTAACAACTTTTTTTTTTTTTTTTTTTTTTTTTTGAGACAGAGTCTTGCTCTGTCGCCCAGGCTGGAGTGCAGTAGCATGATCTCAGCTCACTGCAAGCTCCACCTCCTGGGTTCACGCCATTTTCCTGCCTCAGCCTCCCAAGTAGCTGGGACTACAGGCACCTGCCACCACGCCCGGCTGATTTTTTGTATTTTTAGTAGAGACAGGGTTTCACTGTGTTAGCCAGGATGGTCTCGATCTCCTGACCTCATGATCCACCTGCCTCGGCCTCCCAAAGTGCTGGGATTACAGGCGTGAGCCACCGCACCCAGCCACCTTTAACAACTTTTGACAGATTAAGATAATGAGGGCGGTATCTCAGTGCCTTGCAGTTTTCCGTTTAAATATAAAAGGAGTCGTCTATAAAAGTTTCATTTATTCAACAAACATTGGATGAATGCGCACCTGCTGGGCCCGGGGGACCCCAGGACACACATTCTAAGTCCTTGGCCTTGGCTTCCCTATGGGTAAGTGATGCTGAGTCATGGGAGGGGTGTCAGTGGGACAGAGAGTATCCCCTAGGCAAGGCTTGAAAGGGCAGGGTGTTGAAGAGAACAGAGTGGCCTGGGAGGGAAGGTGGGGAGTGGTTGGAGTGGTAGAAAGGGGAACATGGTGTTCAGAGGTGCTGAGATGGGACTGGTCAGGATGTTTGAAATCAAGGGTGGGAGAAGCAGGACATGAGGCTGTAAAATGGGAATTGGCAAACAGAGCTTGCATTGATAGTCCCTCGGGAGCCAGCAGGGCTCCTCCAGTGTCCCAGGGGAGACTTCGGAATTTTCTAGTCAGCATGGAGCATGGCAGAAATTTTCCTCCTTGGAGCCTCTGAGATGTGGGGTGCCACTCCCTCATTCTTCACAGCAGCTCCCCAGAGGCAAGAAGGGTCATAGAAAGGCCAAGACCTTCTCCCAGAGTGAATCATCTCCACTTTTGGGAGTAGTGGGACAGGGTTGGGGATGAGAGGATTGGAATGGAATTGGAATGGAATTCTTGATTTCATTTAAGGAATGCAATTTTAGAGACGTCGGCACTAGGACACTGGGATTCTAATTCTGGCTGGCTGCACACTTTTGCTTCTCTTTTAAATCTTTTTGTGCCCGAGTTTTCCCATCTGCAAAGTGGTATCATATTCATTTCTACCTTGAGGATTATTGTGACACTTAAAGAATGTGCTGATGAAGGATAAGAGCCTGAACAGGATGCAGCCTTGTTCCGTAGTTGCATTCATTCATTCAGTCAGTGTTCATGCTTGGATGCTTAAGACCCCCTTGCAGTTTGCACTGCTGGCCTTGGTATAAATCCCCACAAAGAAGAAATCACTGACTTCATTTTGACATATTCTTCCTTGTATGGAAAAAATGCAACTTCTACCCACTGGTGTCTTGTATCTGCCCTGGGGGTCCCACAAAAGAAGTTTCTGCCACTTCTGCCTGAAGACCTTCAGAGATGTGTGGATAAAACGATGGCAGTCAAAGCCTTGTGGCCACATACCCTCAGCTGCTTCATCCAGGTGGAGGAGAGGTGGGCGCGGTCTCTGGGTGAGGTAGAGAGTGTGTTCTCCATCGTCTGGGCCTCCCTGTGGTTCCCTGCCTTCCTCACCCTCGGGTGGCTGGTCTGGTAGACTTTCCCTCACACAGTCTGTGGGGGCAGCTGCTCTTGCTTGCTCCTTCCTTTTTGCCTTCCTGAGAAGTGGGTGGAGGCCGTGGGGCAGCTCTTCTTGGTCAAAGGAGTGATTTCTGCTTACTGGGAGGAGCCCCTGACTCATAGGAGATGTTCTCCTGCAGGAAGGGAGAGGTGATTCTGTCATCAAGTCCCAGGAGAAAAACAGAAAGAAGTTGGTTCCCCAGGGCATCCTCTGTCTTCTGGAAAATCCCAGTGTGCTGTTTAAAAGAAGGCCCTTACACTGCCTCCCTTGGCACTCGTGCAGCAAATGTTTTTGGGGAGGGCATATCACACCCCAGTTTCCTCATGCCTTCAGACACATCTCCTCCAGCAGCCCCTGCCTTCTGGAATCCAATGCAGAACCCCGCGGTAGCCAAAACCGTCATCACAAAAACCAGGCACTGTGGTTCCACAAACCATTCTCCTTCAGACCCCAGTGCCACTTGTCTCAGATACAGCCTTACGCTTGGAGAGCTGTGTGACCAGTCCACTGCAGATCAGAAACAGGACCCAAGCAGAGGGGAATGGAACTTCTTGAAGACAGCAGACCTGTAGGAGGAAGATGTGTAAGCTGAGACCCTAAAAACCAAGGAGGAAAAAACAGAGGGAAAGACACTCAGACAGACCAGCCTGGCAGAGACAAGCAGCTCTGAGGATCCCAGTTCTCTGGGTGCAGCACTGTGTCAGGGCAAAGGATCCCAGGGATGTGTGTGTTACGATGATTCCAGGGTCAGCAAGCTACGTATGGTCCTGTGTGCCAAATCCAGTCAGCTGCTGGTTTTTGTAAAGTTTTATTGGAACCCAGCCACGCCCATTTATTTATGTGTTGTCTGTGGCTGCTTTTGCACTACGGAGTTGAGAAGTTATAGCAGAAATCTATCTTATGGCTCAAAAGTCTAAAATATTTACCAGTTGGCTCTTTACAGAAAAAGTTGCCAACTCCCAATGATTTGAGCTATCAAGGAAGGGTTAAAATTCAGCTTCTGTTAGAGAAAAACTGGGAGGTGTGAACCTCTTGGGGAAGGCCTTCCAAGCAGACCAGCTGATGATGTTGTCACCCCATGTGTTGGTGCTTTTAATGAATGGTAAGGTTTCAGATTGTCTGGATTTCATAAAATTAGCAAGTGTTAAGGCCAAGACAAATGTTAGATAGTGTCTAGTTTAACTCTTGAATATCCACATGAGAGGAAACTGAGGCCCATGTAGGCAGGGGGGCTGGCTTGGGAGCCTATGGCGGCACAACACACTCTCAGAGAACCCAGGCCAGAGCACTTTGTTCTGATTTGCTGTTTATTGCACACACACATGTGCATACGTTCATGTATGTGAGCGTGCACATGCACACACGCACACACACACATACATTCAAGCAAAATTCTCTAAGCAGTAAAATGGCAAAGATGTGTTTGCCTCTAAAGGGCAGTTGCTTATTTTGTCTTTTCTGTGCCCGTTGCCTTTGAGGCAGGAGAAGGGTGGGCAAGGATTCCTGCTTTGCCCTATATAAGGAGGCTGTTGTCCCAGCCAGGCCCATCCCCTGGCAACAGGACTAAAATGGTAACAGGGAGTTCTGTTTAAGGCCAGCTCTGCACAGCAGCTGCCTCTCAGCCCGCTGCTGATGAAGCGTTGTCTGCCCAACACCTGCCCTTCCTGCTGTAACCAGATTGGAATGCAAGCACCAGGGTCTTCCTAGCTCTCCACTGGGGCCTGCGATCCTGGGGTGGGTCCTGTGTGGGGGCCATTGCCCCACTGATGTGTGCCCTTTAGTGCCACCCTGCCTTGGGTCCAAGGCCATGGGGACACATGAGACATCATGACGTCAAAGCGTCAGCTAGATTCTCCGTAAGAGACTTCCCACTCTGGGCCTCAGTTTCCTTTCCTGTACAATAGAATTAGAGCCAGCTATGGCTAAGGCTCCCTTTCACTCTGCTGTTCTGTAATTCTGGCACCTATGCCTTCCTTGCAGCAGCTCTGAAACGGAAAGGTTTTTGTTCTGATTCTAGCATAGAAATTAGATGTCATAGCTTAGGGTGTGAGATTTCCTGAGTTCCAGTCTCTGGACAACTACCTGCTTAGCTGGGTGTCTCCAAGGGCGTCAAGTTTCCTCACCTGTAAAATAGAGATAAAAAGGGGAAGTATCTCATGAGGTACCTGCACCTACTGTAGTTAAAGCATAAGGTGGGGCATTGGACTAAGTGGCTGTCAAGGTCTTTTTCCACCTGGGGCTGTGTTGTTCTAAATCCCAGATGTCTAGCCTCAAGCTGGAGAATGACCTAAGAGAGGACATTTCACAGCTCTGGAAACCTGATCTGGAGATTAGAGGCCTGGAAAAGGCAACTGAGGAGAAAGAAGCAGTGAGGAGTTTCCAGAGCACTACATGCAAATCTGAGTACAGGTGTGGATGCCACGTCTCTGCCAGCCAGCTCCTCGGGGCGGAGGATGCAGGAAGGCGGCAGCTTCTGAGCGGGATGAAGTCACAGCGTCTTGAGACCTGGGATACCATCACCTCAGCCCCATTCATCTGCAGTTTTCTATAGAACCATCCTTCCCATGTCTCCTGTTTGGAGATGATTGTGGAGGCAGGGGGGATGATTTCCCCCCCCCACCCAGTATAACAGTGATTAAGAACCCTGTTTTGGAGTCAGACTTCCCTTAACCCAGCTGGGGAACCTCATTAGGCCTCCTCAGTTTCCTCCTCTGTAAATTGGGAATAATACCAGTCATGAGGATTGAATGATATGGTGCATGTCAAGAGCTCAGCCCATTTTCCCACATAAGAGAAGTCTCACTAAAATCTGAAGAGTGCCTACTGTGTGCCGAGGTGCAGCAGGAAGCATTGAGAGGCTTCCATTCTGGTGGGGGTGGACCTGGACAGAACCAACAAGGCCATTTCAGACAGTGATGTAGATCTTGAAGAAAATAAAACACAGCCATGCGATGGAGAGTGTGATGGAGTCGGGAGGGTGGTGGCCACTTCAGAGTGAGCAGTCGGGGCGGTGGGGCGGGCTCTTGGAGGAAGTGACATTCGATTTAAACATCAGAAAGTAACCAGCCATGCAACAATGGCTTGTGGATAGACACTGGGGCAGTGACCAGCTATTGAGCTCCAATGTAAAGGATGCCAAGATGGCTGTGGCATGGTCAGCGAGGCAGAAAGTGGCAGAAGAGGATGCTGGCAAGGTAGGCAAGGGCCTTATAAGCCACAGGTGTTTGGATTTCATTGTGAGTGCAATAGGAACATCTTTGGAGAATTTTGAGCAGTGGGTGGGTAACATAACCCTAATTTACATATTTTAAAGATAATTTTGGCTACTGTGGGAGAGACCAACTTGGGGTGGGGTGAAGAAGTGTGGGAGTGGGAGGCCAGCTGAGCGTCTGCTGAAAGTCTAGTAAGATGATTGTATGCACCAGTGTGGTGGCAGCAGGGAGGGAGAGATGAGAATGGTATTTTGGAGAGAGTGCAGACAGGACTGGCTGATGGTTGGCATGTGAGGGTGAGGGAAGAGAGGAATACTTAAGTTTTGCTCCTCAGCAGCTGGGTAAAGGGTTTGCCATTTACTGACCTGGGGAAGACTGAAGGAGAAACTAGTTTGGGTGGAAATAGAATTCCATTTGGATCTAAGGAGGAGATGCTGATAAACCACTCAGGTGGAGACATCAGGGAGGAAGGATTTGAAAGGGCTCCTTTGCAGACATAGCCGAGGACAGAGTTAATGCATGGAAGGACACGGTTTGTTTTGCTCTGAGACAGCCTGTGTGCATTTCTAACTGCAGCTTATCCCTCTTCCAGCCCTAAGCTTCTGGATTAGCTTGAAGGGCCTCCCTCCCTCGCCCAACAGCTTCGAGTGACCCACATCCCTCCTTGAGCCCTGGACGGGCTCAGGGCTGCTCAAAATGCTCCTCTACAGGACTCCTATTGGCGCATAGGTGGAGCCTCCAGCCCTGGTGTGTCTGAGATCAGAGCCTGGCATAACCTAGACCAGCCAGCCTTAAAGAACATTCACAGTGTGCCAGGCACTGTATTACAATGCTTTAAACCTCACGTTTAAGGGGTCTGTGAACTTGGATGGAAAAATATTACATCTTTGTTTTCATGAATCTCTAGCTGAAATTTAGCATTTCCTTTATGAATGTAGGGGACGAAAAAAGTTTTAGTGGTAACGGTGACTTTGTTGTCAACGGAAATCACAGATATTTGTATATCACTTGTTCGAGATATCTACAAATATTTAGGCTCATTGCTATTTCCAAATTATAAGTAATTATTAGGCTCGCCACTAGCTCTTGTTATTTGTTAATAAGGAAACACTACTATAACAGATTGACTTTTTAATTATTTTATAAATATATTTTGATAGTATTGATTTTCTTTATAATTCTATGTTTCATTTGGTGCATTTAAAAATATTTTGGCTGGGCGCGGTAGCTCACACCTGTAATCCCAGCACTTTGGGAAGCCAAGGTGGGTGAATCACTTGAGGTGAGGAGTTTGAGACCAGCCTGGCCAACATGGTGAAACCCTGTCTCTACTAAAATAAAAATTAGCTGGGCGTGGTGGCGTGTGCCTGTAATCCCAGCTATTAGGAAGGCTGAGGCAGGAGAATCGCTTGAACCCGGGAGGTAGAGGTTACAGTGAGCCGAGATTGCACCATTACACCTAGCCTGGGCGACAGAGCAAAACTCCATCCCTGCCCCCCACCAAAAAAAATTCATTTATTTTTTATTTTATGCATTCATAAACGTTGTGAGAAGTTTATAGGATTCACCAGATCTCAGAGGGACCCATGGTTCAAAAGAGGTTAAGGATCCTTACTTTACAAGTATGATCTTGTTATTCCCATTTTACAGATAAAAGAGCTAAGGCTCAGAGAGGTTGAGTATCTTGGCCAGGGCCACACAGCTGGTTAAGGGACCAAGCCCAAATTAATGCAACTCTTTCTCATTCCAAAGTCAGTGTTCAGAACAGTCCACCATTGCCTCCAAAGTAGCCCCATCAGCTAAACCTACAACTGATTTGAATAGTCCACACCACAAAAAAATCGTATTTTATCTGGAAAAATTAATCCAGCATTTGCATTCTAGTCCCTAACATGCCTTTGTTTTTTTGTTTTGTTTAGTTTTGTTTTTATAATAGAAGAATGTTCCCCTTTCCAGTTAAATGACTTGACTTTATTATGGCAAATCTTGGGGGTAAAATGGAGTTCTGAAAAGAGGCACCATACCTCCTGTGTGTGCCTCTGAGTATGTCTTGCCACTCCAGGTGTGTGATCAGAGATAGAGAAGCATGGCCTCAGCTTAGTTGATTCCGATGCTGCCTGTGCACAGCCAGTCCACTGAGCAAACGAGAAGGCTGAGGCCTAGGGCCGTGGGGTGGCCTGACTGTAATCACATAGCCGCAGCCAATGGAGTTCTAGGTCATGTTCTTCCCCTGTTGCAACCTTGGTATGGCTCGGATGCCCAGCAGACTTTGGTCCAATTCTGACAACCCCTAACTTAGCCGAGTGATTCTGAGCACATTGCTTACCATCCCTGGGACTCAGTTTCCTCATCTGTAGAGTGGACTGGACAGTCTGTCTTCCTGCCTTTATGTGGTTGTTGGACAGTATAAATGAGATGTCCATAATGTGCTTGGCACAAACGAGAGGCTCAGCAAAGGGCAGTGATTATTACGGCCAAATATTACCAAGCTCTCAGAGGTCCCCAGCCCCCACGCAGGGGAGGAGGGCAGAGACCTCCTTGCTGCCTGAGAGGTGAGATAGGACATTTGCTAAGCTCCCACCAAGAGCCAAGTGTGACCTGGTGGTCCAACCTCAGCCACAGTGGAGACCTCACTAGATGGACTGTGAAGGGTGGAGAATGGGGGACAGATTCCTCACCTCTCATCCCTGTCTGTCTGTTCCTTCCTCAGAATCCCAGAACGAGAAGTGGTGGCTTTATTTCACACACCTGTATATTTAATAAGCAGGACCATGACGAGGTTTGGTGACCTCAGGGCCCAAATGGACTGTCTGCTGGCATAAGTGGTGCTTGAGTCATTTCCCAGGGATGAGCACTGGGCAGGCTTCCAGGAGCTGAATTTACCCTCTGATTCTCTGCTCTCCTCTTCTCCTCCCCACCCCCAAGCTCCATTTTAGAGTTTCCAGCTTCTTTGGCTTCAGGAGGCATGGACCAAGATAGAAAGTAAAATAGTTATTCATTCACAAGGGCTCTCATGCCCCTCCCTGAGCAAAGGCTCAGGCTCAGATTGAAGGGAGACCCTGGAGGCCCGAGACTCTGACCTAGGCCTTGAGGCTTCTGCTGATATGTACGTGCACTGGGGACACAGTCTCAGTGACCTAAATGCCCAGAGAGAGACTGGAGGAAGGAAAAGCTGAGGCAATCAGGGCAGGCTCCATCAGGGAGGTGGCATATGAATGTTTTATTGTTTGTTTGTTTGCTTTTTTTTTTTTTTTTTTTTTTTTTGAGACAAAGTCTTGCTCTTTTGGTCCAGGCTGGAGTGCAGTAGCACGATCTCGGCTCACTGCAGCCTCCGCCTCCCGGGTTCAAGTGATTCTCCTGCCTCAGTCTCCTGAGTAGCTGGGACTACAGGTGTACACCACCACACCTGGCTAATTTTTGCATTTTTTAAAGTAGACATGGTTTCACCATGTTGGCCAGGTTGGTCTCGAACTCCTGACCTTAGGTAATTCACCCATCTCAGCCTCCCAAAGTGCTGGGATTACAGGTTTGAGCCACTGCTCTTGGCCCGAATTGGGTTTTGAGGAATGAGTTGCAGCATGTGTATGATGAAAATAAAAACCTTCAAAGAGTAAAGAAGGATGTAAAATAGAAAGTAAATATTCTCTGACCTCCCCCATGCCCAACCAACTCCTTATTCCTATTCCCTCCAACTCCTACTATTCTTGTGTGTCCTTCTAGCACTAATCTATGGATATATGAAGTACCTATCTATGTATCATAAAAAAAGTGTAAACAGGATCATATAACGTTAACATCCCCTTCCACCTAACAGCCCATCTTGACAGTCTTCCATAGCAGTTCATGTGGGGAGGGGTGGCTTTTGGCCAGTGGTGCGAAAACATTGGTGGTCCTTGCAGGTGACCGGAAAGATATCACCGAGAACTCAGAGATGAGAAAACCCGCAGTGTGTATGGGGAGCTTTGACAGGAGTGAGGCAGGCAGTATTGCCAAGCGATTTCTTTTCTTTTTTTTTTGAGAAGGAGTCTTTGCTCTGTCGCCCAGGCTGGAGTGCAGTGGCGCGAACTCGGCTCACTACAAGCTCCGCCTCCTGGGTTCACGCCATTCTCCTGCCTCAGCCTCCCGAGTAGCTGGGACTACAGGCGCCCGCCACCTTGCCCGGCTAGTTTTTTGTACTTTTAGTAGAGATGGGGTTTCACCGTGTTAGCCAGGATGGTCTCGATCTCCTGACCTTGTGATCCGCCCGTCTCGGCCTCCCAAAGTGCTGGGATTACAGGCGTGAGCCACCATGCCCGGCCTGCCAAGCGATTTCGAGCCTGGTCTTTGGATTCGGAAGATCTGGGGTTGAATCCGTTTCAGCACTCTCTAGCTGTGTGACCCTGGGCAAATTTCTTCACTTATTTGAGTTTCAATTTCCCCATGTCTTAAATGGAGCTAACAATACCTCCCTTTGGGACCATTAGGGACTTTTGGTGAGAGCACTTACAACTCACAGAGGCACCTGGTAAACAGCCTCTGCTGTTTTTGCTGCTGTTGTCATGTGACAGATGGGGCAGGGGGAGCTGAGTCCCAACAGATGGGGCCAGGTGAATGTTGGGTGTTTCAGGAGTGATATTTGGAGGGAAGAGGGCCAACCGATTGATCTGAAGCTCAAAATAGCCTGGAAGTGCAAGAACAACAATAAATAAATGGGTTCCGGATGCTTTTAAATCTTGGCATTTCCTGATCTCAGCTCAGCTGGTCCAGACAGCTTCATCAGCATTTACTGCTGAGGCGGCGGCACACGCCTCCCTTGGCCATGACCCAAAGCTGCTTTCAAGAAAATCAGATCTAGAAACGCTTGGATCTCTGGCGCCGGGCCTATGGGTCATGGACATATGGCGTGGATCAGGTAGTGTCGGGGTTTGTCCCGTGTGTATGGAGAATGAAGACATAGGGGATGAGGAGAGAGAGAGCAAGACCTTGTAGGACGAGTGGGTGATATGGGTGCAAGGGAATGGCCAGGCTCCTAATCCCCTGTCCAAGTGTTTATTGAACACTTACTATATGCCAGGTGCCAGAGATAGAGTAGTGAGCATTAATAAAATACTCATGCAAATATATGTTGAATAATAAATGCTTAATTTCCCAGTGTGCTCAGCTCCAGAAGCCTCTGGAATCCAGAAGGCTGTGAGAAGGTGCAGTAAGGCTCCTTATATGATCTGCAAGCTCAGAAAAAGCTTCCTCAAGGAAGTGGAGTGAAGGGTGAATAGGAGATAAGTAGGCAAAGCCTTTATAGGTGGGAAGTGTGTTCCAGGGAGAGGGAACAGCATGTGCAGAGGCTCTGTTGGGGGACAGATCCTGTATAGTGCCAGGGGTGGAAAGAAGCCAGCAGGGCTCAGAGTGGCAGTAGGGAGTAAGTGCCAGTATGAAATGACGTGGGACAGGGAGGCAGGAGACGCACCGTGCAGGACCTTGCAGGCCACAGGAAGGGTTTCAGTCTTTACCTGGGAGGAATCAGAGGGAGTCAGTGGGTCAGGTCTGTGTCTTAAGAAGATAGCTGTGGCTGCTCTGTGTCCAATAGCCTGGTGGGGGCTGGAGTAGAGGCAGGAGGCTGTGGCTGCCATTGAAGTGTGAGTTGGTGGTGTGAACTGGGTCCATCTCAGAGCATGCAGGGTTAACTCAGTGACTGGGTGTGAGGAAGCTGCAGGGAGGTCTGGGCTGCAGCTGTAGTTGCTTAAGGACTCTTGTGTAGTAATCTCACTGATGGCCATCGTCTTTTGAGTATCTACTTTGCACTAGACACTATGTGAAGCCCTTCTCGTTAATCCTCGTAAGAACCCTAAGCAGGTGGGTGTCCCCTATTTTACTGAGGCCCGGAGAAGTTCAATCATTTGGCCAAGATTACACAGCTCAGCCCCGCCCCACCCCCGATCCCCAAGCTTGTTTGGTTGACGGTCCTCTGGATAAGTGTTCTCTAGTTCACTCGGATCCTTCTCAGGGCTTGGCCCAAGGCCCCAGCTTCTGTCTGGCTGCTCCAGTGACCCTCAGTGTAGTGTCTGCCCTGACCTCAGGAACCGGTTCAGAGCTGGTCTGGAAAAGCATTGTCAAACACGGTCTGAAAGGACACAGCCATGTGGCCCTTGCTGCTCCGTCCCTCCTGGCTTGCTGGCTTCTGGCAGCACTCAGTTTGCGACGTGAGCTGAACCGGCTGTGTCTCTGGGCTTTGCATGTTGCCTGCCTCCCGGGATTCAGATGGTCTCTGCTGCTTGTTTTTATTTTTCTTCTTGACTTCCTCTCCTCTCCTCCTTTCCCTCTGCTCCCACCCTGTCTCCATGTGTTGTGGCCCCATGGGGGTCTTTCCCTCGCCTCCCGGATGTGCAGGCAGGACTTGGGATGGAGGCAGAAGCCTCCTGCCTTCTGACCTCTCGAGAAGGAAGGAAGCTAGCAGTTTGGACAGCTGTTACCTGCCGGGCTTTGGGCTAGGCTCTTGGCATACGTGATCACACAGAGCCCTCATAACGCTTCCGTGAGGCATACACAGCTTTATCTCTACAGATGGGGCAACTGGGGCTAGGAGGACTCAGGTGTTGCATCCATGGTCACATGATAAGGATCTGACTCTTGATTTTAAAATGTTTGCTTCCCAAACTTAAATGTGCCTATGAATCACCTGAGTATTTTGTTAAAACGCAGATTCTGATTCAGGAGGTCTGGGATGAGTGTGAAGGGCTGCGGTATTTAATAAGCTCCAGGAGAGGCTGATGCTGCTAGTTCATGGAGCACACCGTGAGTAGCATAGGGAGGAGCCAGCAGAGCTCCCGCTTGCCACTTCAGGGATTCTCCGAGTTGAGGATTCACCAGCCCTCAGTACACACCACCTCCACCCCCGCTGTCTCTCCTCCTTTTTAGGAATTGCTAATGGGGCACCTCACGCTTTCCCACCCTGCCCATGTGCTGACCCTGCCTGTCTCAGGGCCCTGGTTGACTGCTATCTGAGGCTGACCAGTGCTGGAATACGGGGGACTGAGGCTCAGAGAAGTAGAGGGACTCGTCCCAAATCTCATACTATTAGCAGAGAGGATTCAGCTTGTGACTCCCCATCCAGTGTTCTGTACTGTTGCGTCCACTAGGACTCAGAGATCTTGAGATTCTAGTCCTGGTCCTCTCTTTGACTTGCTCTGTGACTTTAGGCAGCTCACTTTCCCCCTCTGAACCTCAGCTTTCCTGTTGAAAAAATGGCTTAACCTCTGCCCTGTTGTGACTATCAGATGGGAGAATATCTAATTTACAGCATAAAGGATTTTTATGAGCCCCAAGACCCTGCAGTCCTAGTAGAATGGGAGAAACTTAGTAGGGCAGGAAAGTGGGTTCTCATGGTACTTACATGTGTGTGTGGCAGGGGCTTCATTTGACAGGAGACCTCGTTGCTCTGTCATAGAGAGAGCTCCTCTCCTCCTGCCTATTTCTCTTAGTCCTGGGTGGCAATCGAGCATCTGATTTTCCCCCTTTCCTAGTTCAGGTGTCTGTTCTGTCATGAGCACACAGTAAGGAGGCCCAGGAGTGGGGAGCCTGCTGCATTGCCACCCCCACCCCGGACACATCCCTATTACTTGAGAAGAAGGGAGTGTGGAAACGTGTGATTCAGTTGACACAGATTCACTGTACCGCCCAATTCTTCGCTCTGGAACACACTTCTACATAAGGCAGGCTCAGCTGTGGCTTAGAAGGCCAGCCAGGGCCTCGCGTCTGCAGGACCTGAGCGAGTGGGGGTCTGCTCAGCAGGCCTCCTTGGCTTCCCTTGGCCTCTGGCCCTCACTGGCCACATGACCGAGGAGAGCCTGCTGGGGCCAAAGAGAACCTCTTTCCCACCGGCTTTATCTGGGAGCCTGTGGGTCTGCGTTTCTCATCATCTGACCCACTGGAAAAGGAAAGGCAGGAGTTTCCCTAAGGGAATAAATGGATGCGGAAGGAAACCACCCCCCAACCCCCAGTAAAGGGGGGTGAGTGTGAGAGAGACTGTAGGCTTCACAATAGTGTGAGGCAGAGATGCCAAAACTGACCTGGGAAATGGTGCCCCTGCCCCTCCACCCCACACCCTCCCATCCTGCAAAGGTTGAGTAAGAACCTACTCACTGCTTGGCACCTTTCCAGGTGCTGGGACTCAGCAAAGGACAAGGCCAGGTGCTTGGACAGTTTATATTCTGGAGAGAAGATGGATGGTCCCTGGGTCCATGCTGTGCTTAAAACACAGTGATGTGGCCGAGTGCAGTGGCTCACGCCTATAATCCCAGCACTTTGGGAGGCTGAGGTGGGTAGATCGCTTGAGGTCAGGAGCTTGAAACCAGCCTGGCCAACATGGCAAAACCTCATCTCTACCAAAAATACAAAAATTAGCCAGGTGGTGGAGCATGCCTGTAGTCCCAGCTACTCAGGAGGCTGAAGCGGGAGAATCGCTTGAACCCAGGAGACAGAGATTGCAGTGAGCTGATCTCATACCACTGCACTCCAGCCGGGCCGACAGAGTGAGATTCTGTCTCAAAAAACCAAAAACCCACAGTGATGTAATCCCCGTAAGTGGATGGATTGCAGTGTTGGGGAAGGCCTCTGTCACTGAGACTGAACAGTGGGAAGGTGGCCCCAGGACCTGGGGGAGGTGTCCCAGGTGGACAGCCCCAGACAGAGCGTTGTGTTCCAGGGGAAGGAAGAAGGCCACCATGCCTACTGTATGGGGAGGGTGGGAGAGTCCAGGAGGTGGTGAGAAAGCAGGCAGGCTGCAGCGGCACTCGGCCCCTGAGGACTCTGGGTTTTAGTCAAGGGCAGTGAGAAGTCAGGAGAGGGTTTTCAGCAGGAGAGTGAGTGACGAGCCCTGGTGTCCGCTCTGCCTGCAGCTCGCTGGGCATGGTGGGCAAGCCCTGCCCCTCTTGATGGGAGCTTCCTCCTTCATGATGTTGCCTGGGCTTCTGGAACCCAGGAAGACTGTCAAAGGTACTAACAGGCGTGGAGAACTTTCCCCTCCCCATTCTTTCAAAGTCAAATAGAGAAAATGGGGAATACCCACTTTGCTGGATTCTTACAGGCTGCTCAGACACCCTGAGTGGTAAATACCATGGACTTGGGGAGTGGTTTCTTAGTTTGGGGTTTGGGTCAAATAAACCATCATAGGGTCCTTAAATAGACTACGAAGTAGTGTATATGGAAAATAGGTACGTGTGTATGAGTGTATGCAAATATAGAATCATATGCAAGATACATCACCCTACTTCTAATGTGTAAGAAAGAAACAGAAATGTGGCTTTTTATTTATTTATTTATTTATTTTGAGATGGAGCCTCGCTCTGTCTCCCAGGCTGGAGTGCAGTGGCACAATCTCGGCTCACTGCAACCTCTGCTTCCTGGGTTCAAGAAATTCACCTGACTCTGCCTCCCGAATAGCTGGGATTACAGGTGTGCACCACCACGCCTTTTAGTAGAGATGGGGTTTTGCCATCTTGGCCAGGCTGGTCTTAAACTCCTGACCTCAGGTGATCTGACCCCCACTTGGTGCTGGGATTACAGGTGTGAGCCACCGCGCCTGGCCTATTTTTTTTTTGCCAATCACATAATGTTCAATTCACTCTGGTTAAATAGGAATATGATGGGTTGTCACTGTATGACTTTTGGTTAATAACCATGGAAAACCTAATTAACTCTTTCATAATCCCTCCCATTTCAAAGCCCAGGGCCATGGTAGAGCTGTGGGGGTTCCCCAGGGAGCCTGGTGTGGGAACCACAGGACCAGATGGGCTGTGAGGCCCCTCCACCTCCCACGCTGTGCAGCAGCAAGGGCAGCTGTGGGCCGAGCACTGCTGAGTCATTGCTCCCTCGGCCTGGTCATGTGTTGGCTGACAACCCAGGCTGGTGTGGAGTCCTGGCCTGGGTTATTGGGGAACAGACTTCAGCTCTGGCCTTCCAAGGCCCCCAGCCTACTGGGAAGTGGGAATCGCCAGCTACCTACTGCCTGTCCACGCACCTGAGGGTCCCCTGTCTGTTCATAAACCACAGGAGCTGGACACCTAAGAGGGCTGCATATCCTGGGTGTGAGTGCTGCCCGGGGGCTCTGGCATGACAGCAAAGCGGCAGTCAGCCCCAGGCAGCACTGGGCTGAAGGTGTGCGCTGGCATCTTGCTGCCCTGTTGAGCGTGACATTTCCTTAAATGCCATGAAGGGGCTGCCTGACCTTCACTCTCTTGCCAGGACCCCCTTTCTGCCTCTTTCTGGGTTATTTATAACAGTGTTTACAGGAAAAAGGGCTTCTCAGCCGAGCCCTGGCCCTGCTCCCTCGGTATCTTCTGCCAGCCAGGGCAGGAGATGCAGAAATAGAACCAGAGAACGTGAATACTGTAGGACCCCAGAGAACATCTCCAGATGGAGTATATGGGACCCTTTGTTTTTTTAGGTCTCTGGGACTTTTTTTTTTTTTTGAGACAGAGTTTCGCTCTTGTTGCCCAGGCTGGAGTGCAATGGTGTGATCTCGGCTCACTGCAGCCTCTGCCTCCTGGGTTCCAGCGATTCTCCTGCCTCAGCCTCCCAAGTAGCTGGGATTACAGGTGCCTGCCACCACGCCCAACTAATTTTTGTATTTTTAGTAGAGACGGGGTTTCACCATATTGGTCAGGCTGCTCTTGAACTTCTGTCCTCAGGCCGTCTACCCACCTCAACCTCCCAAAGTGCTGGAATTATAGGCGTGAGCCACTGTGCCTGGCAGACTTTCTAAAAAAAATTGTGGTAAAGTGTACCTAACATAAAATTTACCTTTTTTTTTTTTTCTTTTTGAGAGAGGGTCTGACTCTGTCATCCGGGCTAGAGTAGTGCAGTGGCACCATCACAGCTCACTGCAGCCTCAACTTCCTGGGATCAGGTGATCCTTCCACCTCAGACTGCAGAGTAGTTGGGACGACAGACACACGCTACCGTGCCTGGCCAATATTTTTGTATTTTTTTTTTTGTAGAGACAGGGTTTTGCCATGTTGCTCAGGCTAAAATTTGCCATTTATGAATGTACAGAACAGTGGCATTAAGTACATTCACTATGCCATAAAACTATCATCAGTCCAGCAATTTCTGTCCTCCCCAAAGTCAGGTACTTTGTCATCCTCCTGACACAGGAGGATGGCTGTCATGTCCCTAGGCACACCCGAATTTTGAGGAAATGCCACACAACATGGCAAGGAAAGGAAGCACCTGCCAGCTTCCTGAGCAGGGTGTCAGTGGTCATCCCTTCAGCTGTGTGATGTGAGCTAGCAGTCACCCTTTGCTTTCCTTCCGACTCAGGACCAGGGTCAGAATTCCAGCAAGTGGACCGCCAGAGGACATCCTGATTGCAGGAAGAACCAGGAATCTACTCCAGTCTCTTTCTTTTCTTAAGCAAAATCGATGCATTTCATGAACTTCACTCCTGTCATTAGAAATAAGGCACGTGTTTTGTAACTCACCTCAAAGCTGAATGCCACCCCCCATCCTGGCAGGCCATTCACCATCTTTGAGAAGAATTTAATAACAAATAAATAATAACAAATTTAAGAAACTGGAGAGTTTCTTATAAGCACTTGACAGTTTTCCTAAATCCCCTTCCAAAATACCTCATGAGGGCTCAACAATTCCACAGCAGCTACGAGGTTATGGGCCCCATTGCAAAGATGTTGAAACTGAGGCCCCATTAAATGGTGTGACCTGAGACATGGTCCCATTTTAGTCACCTGCACGAACAGTAACTTTCCCCATCTAATCCCACCAAGATGACGGCTAAGGTAAGGCAAAGGAGGCACTTGGCTCTGGCACAAAATTTAAGGAGATGCCAAAAAACTCAGTCATCAAGATCAATCCTATTTATATCAGTGTTTAAAAAATAATTGATGTGAAAATATCTATGCTGAACAAAATATCCAATTTTAAAACAAAGGCAGAAACAGTGACGTGGCCGTGCGTAGCCCTACAGGAACCTGAGGCAAGAGGGAAAAACTCGGCACCACTGACCTCACCTTTACTTGGAATTTTGGTATTTTGTTAATCTTGGGTGGATATTTTGCATTAATTTTAAAATTGCATTAAAATATGATCTACCTTGATGACTGAGTATTTTGATGTCTAAGGCACCCTAATTCCAGCCCTGGCTCCACCTTCTAATTTCTGTGAACTGCTGGAACAGCTGACCCCTGCCTTCAGGTCCCCAGGCCCTGGGGTCTTCGGATGCCAGGGCCTTTCACTCCTGAGAGTCAAGAGAGCAGCTGAGGATGGCATTTGATCCCTGCAGTCTATTTTTGTGCCTGCCCTTCAGCAACTGATAAAATGTTGCTCTCGGTAGAGCTGATGTGTTGAAATGGTGAGTGTTGATGTCAGGTGGTTTGTGTGATCATATATCTTCATTCTTGACCTCATAGAGGGGCCTGGAACCAGGAAAGAAATGGAGCTCTCAGCGGTTTTGCCCGCACAGACTTTGACAAAACCTGAAGTTGTTGTCTGGTGACTGAGGCTGCCAGGAAGCTTGGTCTTGTCTCGGGGCTGTATGGAAAAAAATGCACATGTTGCGCTCTCTTGTTTTTGTGCAGAGCCCTATACCCTCTACAAGACACTCATGTTGTTTTTTGAACACATGTTTGTTGAGTACCTACTATGTGCCAGGCATTATGCTGGGCATTTGAGATACAGTGGGCAGGAAGACAGACCCAGACACAGCCCCTGCTCACATGGAGCTGCCAGTTGTGGGAGGCAGCAGTAAACAAGTAGACAAATTAGTAATGGGGTTAGTTCTGGAGATGGATGGTGGTGATGGCTGCATAGCAATGTGGGTGTACTTAATGCCACTGAACTGCACACTTAAAAATGTTTAAAATGGGCCAGGCATGGCAGCTCATACCCATAATCCTAGCACTTTGGGAGACCAAGGCAGGAGGACTGCTTAAGCCCAGGAGTTTGAGACCAACCTGGAGCAAGCTGGGAGTGGTTGTGTGCGCCTGCAGTCCTAGCTACTAAGGAGGCTGAGGCAGGAGGATTGCTTGAGCCTGGGGAAGACAAAGCTGCAATGAGCCATGATCATGTTACTGCATTCCAGCTTGGGCGACAGCATGAGATCCTGTCTAGGAAAAAAAAAAAAAAGTTATACTGATACATTTCGTGTTATTTATGTTTTACTATAATATAAAAACATACTGATAAAAGGGGGCAGGGGATAGCAGAGAATGATAACTGCTAATTGAGAGAATTCCAGCAGGGTGCTGGGTAGGCCAGAGATGGGGGGGGCATTTAGGGTGCAGTGGTCAGGGAGGCCCATCTCGGGAGCGACGTTCAACCTGGGATGAGGATAGAAAGAAGGAAGCCGCTATGGGAGATGAAGGAGAGAGAAGGTGTTCCAGGCTGAGGAAGGCTCCAGCGCAGAGGCCCTGGGGTGGACACTTAAGCCGCACAACTGTTCCAGGAGGGAGGCTGGTCTCGAAAGATGCGGAGAGGGCAAGCAACTCCCTATAACTAGCAAGTTATGAGCCAGGGCCAGCCCTGCCTCAGCAAAGCCTAACAACATGTACCTGTACATCATTTTACAGTTTAGCAAGTGCTTTCCTGCCACTCTCCTTTGAATTCAAGAGGCCCTTGAGTTCAAGTGCATAAAATTGGCTGTGAGTGCAGGCAGACACAATGTGTATATTACCCTGTCCTAAAACACCTTGTGCAGAATATACTTCAACCTTATTGTTTACAAACAAAATGAAACACTGCCTTCCTGGGCTGGGGCAGGCTTGTACCTGCTGATAGGCCACCTTCCTGACAGGTGCCAGGATCCATCCTGCCAAAGGTGGGGAGGGGGGCCTAGCTGACCTCGGTGCTGAAGGAGGGGAGTCTGGGCTCTGCATAGCCACATGCCAGGCCATCCAGGAGCTGCCCCACCCCAGGTCATCTCACCCCGACACAGCAACTAGAGACTTTGCAGATCTTCAGTGGATAAGGGGCTGCTTGCAGGCAATAGGAGTGGGTGAGGAGATGACTGTAAGATAGCACCTGCCCAGGAGACTGCCTGTTCTCTCTTTCCCTTGTCATTTAAAGAGAGATGAATCTAATGTGGAACTTTTGGTGGATGGGCCACAGATGTTGAGGAAGTGGCCTGTTATTCTGGGAACTGGTCTGGACAGGTCACACGGGAGATCCCGGTTTGTGTTCCGGCCCTGTCAGGAGCTGGCTGTGTGGATCTTGGGTGACTCCCTGTTCCCTCTTTCTCAGCCTCAATGCCCTCATTTGCAAATTGAGAGATTCATTCACAAAAAGTGTTACTCCAGACCCTTCCGGTGTACAAAACCCTGGTTCTGTATTGCAGTAGTCCATCATAAGGCTTTATTTCCTGTGCTGTGTGGGCCAGAGCCTGTGTGCAATAGTCACCTTCTTATCTAATGAGAGTGGGAACTATACCTGGGAGGTGCCCGGAGGTTGCAGAGGGCAATTCCTAGGAAAAAGTCAGAAAAGCTCAAAATTGTGAAACACATGCCTACATTGTCTTTTAGCGAAGCCATATGACATGTACATTCATTTTTGCCAGTCTTTTGCTATAGGACTGTTTGTGGTGCCAGCACTGAAACTCTAAGTCATCTGATTCCCTCCATAGTCCACACCCACGGTGCCAGGGTTCCAATTTCCAGTTTCAGGACGCATTCAGGTGGATCAAGAACTTTGACTCTTGTCAAGCAGTCTGAGTGCTGAATCTTTCTTGATTCTTGCAAATTTCTCCTAATCTTTTACCATGATCTCATTCACATGAAATTTGATGACAGTGTTGTTTGTTTGCTTTTTTAGCAACTCAACTTCCTTGAATCCACAGCCTTCAACTTAGTTTTCATTGAAATCTCTTCTTTTGTACTCATATTTTCTGTTTATGGACCAGTTAATGACATTTTGTGATTACACTATCGAGTGGGTTTGGGAAGAAATAACTGAATCTTAGTAAATAAACAACTCAGCTGGTGGGAGCAGACCAGCTGAGGCTCTGGGGCGCCTTGGGCATTAGTAAAGGGTGTTATTACAGGAGAGGGTGGGGAGTGTTGGTTAACCTGGTTGGTTGGTCGAGTAGAGGCTGGTTAGGAGAACCCCTGTTATACCAAAGGCCTGAGATGGCCTGGATGGGATTAGCTTTGGCTGCAAGTAGCAGAAAACTGCCTCCAAATGACAGGAAGTTTGATGAGCTCTGAGTTGAGTCCTCTCTCAGATCCCGAGATAGGTGTCCCAGGGCAGTGTCAGGGATCCCAGCTTTCTCCATCCTGTTGCCCTGCCTACCAGGCAGAGCTGCCTTCCAAGGTCCCTGGAAACTGGGCTTCTTCCTGGTTGGCTGGGTCTGGCCCAGCCTTGGAGCTCACTTCTGAGCACTGGACCCCATCTTCTTCTCTGGGCTGGAAGATCCACTCTCGCCAGACCTGGTGACCTCCTGTCGGGTCGCCTTACGCCAAGCCCTGACCAGGCACCACCTACTTGGCTAAGGCTTGAAGACCGGCTGTAAAAGGCTGAGAATCACCAAGGTTGAGCTCTGCCAGCCTGAACCTGGATGCTTCCGCACAGAAAGGGCCTTGGATGCCGGGTTGAGATCTTTTGCCTTAAATGTTTTGGTGGGAGGCCCTTCCAATGGTCTGGTTTATCTCTGAGTTTAAGATGTTCTGTTCTTCTAGGCTGGGCTCAGAGCCCCTCTCTTCTGTCCACTTATTTTGTCTGGAGTTTAACTTTGTGTTTGTGACTTTGAGTCTTATTTCAGATGATGCTATAGGTATTTCTGTGGGGACTAAGATAAACTACTCTCCCCACTGTTCTCCTGGAAGCTTCTTTAGGTGATTTGCATTAATTTGGAAGACATGGGAAGATTGGGTTTCTTTTTCCATAATGTAAGAGAAATGAATAACTTATCACTTTTTCATTGATGGGTAGTAGAAACTCCAACTGGCATATAATCTAGAGAGGGAATGTATTCACTCACGGAACTGTGGAGCACAGGGAATGCCTGCCTTCAGGCACAGCTGAATCCAAGTGCTTCAGTTATTTTATTGGGAATCTATCTCTGTCTGTTTCTTGACTCTGCCCTCTCTGCTCTGGCTTCTTTCCCAGGCAGGCCCTTTGCAGGTAGTGGCAAAGAGGGCTGCCAGCCTATTCGGAACAGAATCCAACCAGCGCAGCCCCCTTGTCCAAATGCTGTTGCAGTTTCCTGGTATTTGCTCTGACCCACCCAATGCAACCAGTTGTTGTGGCCATAGGATATTTTAATTGGCCTGGATGTGCTTCCCTGGATTGCTTTCTTGGGGGTAAGGGAAGGGCAGCTTCCCAGAGGAAACTCAGTGGGCTTCCACCCATTGGGAAGGGAATGGGTGAGAGGCAGGCCAAATAACAGAGGTGAGAGAAGGAACAAAACATTTATAAAGTGAAATGGCTATGTGGGACTTCATAGGTATTTCCCACACTTCCTTCCTAGAAGGTAAGTAGAGGCACAGGGTCATAATGTAGACTAGGCCCCTTCTAATCAATTAGTAACAGCTGCTGAGGCTCCGTGTTAAGAAGGCTTGAGGCTCAGCAGGATGTCAGACTGGGATCAGTTAGTGGTATCGCCATGGAAAGAGGGAATGGTGAGCCCAGTGCCGTGTGCTTGCCACCCTAGCAGATCTCATTGCAGGTCTTCATTCCTGACAGCAGTTTAAGAAGAATAACTTATCTCAGATCATCAAATACAACTTCTTTTTTTTTTTTTTTTTTTTTTGAGACGGAGTCTTGCTCTGTCGCCCAGGCTGGAGTGCAGTGGCCGGATCTCAGCTCACTGCAAGCTCCGCCTCCCGGGTTTACGCCATTCTCCTGCCTCAGCCTCCCGAGTAGCTGGGACTACAGGCGCCCGCCACCTTGCCCGGCTAGTTTTTTGTATTTTTTAGTAGCGACAGGGTTTCACCGTGTTAGCCAGGATGGTCTCGATCTCCTGACCTCGTGATCCGCCCGTCTCGGCCTCCCAAAGTGCTGGGATTACAGGCGTGAGCCACCACGCCCGGCAAATACAACTTCTTGTCAGTGAAGGAGGCACCAGGCTGGCAGTCGGGCAGGACTTAGGGTATCCAAGATGGCAGTCACAGGAGGTCAGTGCAGCTGGGTAGGGGCCGACTCCCCACCATTGCAGGCCAGCCTGAATGGAGCCAGCATGGTCTGGCTGGCAGGTCAAGATCATTCCCCCAACAGAAACCACGAGCCATGATGACACTGGGATTAGGCGGCTGGTCAAAGTTGACAGAAAAGAATTGGGTGAGCCGGCAGGTTTAGAACTGAGGATGTGGGTCAGGGGATGAGTTCACGAAGCATTGACCCTCCTGGAGCCCCAGTGTTCCCATCAGTCAGATGCAAACGCTAACCACTGGCCATCCCCTGCATCTTTGGAAGGTACTGATGAGAGCACAGCTGTGAATGTCACTTGGGAACTAGAAAGTGCCATATCTGTGTCTCAGTCTGTTTCTGCTTCTGTAACAACATACCATAAACTGCGTGGCTTATAAACAACAGAACTTTATTTCTCACAGTTCTGGAGGCTGGGAAGCCTAAGATCGAGGCGCCGGCGGATTTCGTATCTGGTGAGGACCCATTTCCTGGTTTATAGATTGCAGCTTCTCGTATTCTTACAGGGTGGAAGGAGCAACCGAGCTTACTTGGGTCTATTTTATAAGGGTATGCCTCCCATTCGTGACCTCATCACCTCCCAGAGGCCTCGCCTCCTCATGGCCTCACCATGGGGGTAAGGATTTCGACATAAATTTGGGGGATCACAAACATTCAGACCATAGTAATCCATAATCACCACTCATGGGTGTCTGATCCATGCCATGTTCCCAACCTGTGGTACTTTATCTTTATAAGAACTTGGGAGGCAGGATTGTTTTTATTATCCGCATTTTGTCAATAGAAACCGAGGTCGCAAAAAACATAAATGTCCTGATCTGAAAGGGTCAGTGTTAACCACAAAGCCAGGGCCTTTTTGCCCTCCTCATCTAGGCTACCTTCCATTTCAAGACAGTCCTTCTTCTGCATTTTGTCTCCCCTCTGGAAAGTCATTCACACATACATTCCTTTATTTGTTCATTAAATGCTGAGTTCTGCCTGTTTCCCCAAAGCCTATATGGATCTCAGAAATTTGATAAGTACAGAATTATATCAAATGCTTGAGCAGGGGGTGTCCAGAAGGCCTATCTGGTTTTATGTTCTCTTTTCCAGAGAGGGCAGTGAGGACCAGAGAGGGGGAGGTGACCCAAAGAAGGATGCAGAGTGAGTCCTCACAGACCCAGAACCCAGGCTGTCACTGCAGCCACCCCTCCGCCCCACCTCCTCGAGCTTCCTTCCCACTCAGTAGTTCTGAAAATCTGCTCTGGACCAGGCACTGTGCTAGGCGATTTGCTGATTATAGCCAGGAACGTAGAACCACCAATTTTTCCTGAAGATGCATTCTTTCTTAAGCAGGGAATCAATTTCCGGCAAGATTCACAAGCTTCCAATGAAGCCACTTCTGTGAGTCTGGATGAAACCCCATTAATCCATGGCCAGGGCCATTTATCTCCCTGGCTCGGGGCAGCCACAGTCCTTTCAGATAAGCGGTGTGGTGTTGCTGGAGAAGGGGGGCCCACGGCAGGGGGTGAGCAGGCACAGAGAGGGGCCAGAGAGGCCGCACACACGAGCCTCCTGTTCAGTGTGTTTGGTCCCAGGTCTGTCCTGGCTCAGCCACAAACTTGCCGTATGACTTGGGCCATCCCCAACCCTTGCCTCAAGCTCCATTTCCCCATCTGTAGATGGGAATGAATGGTCTTGAATATTCCTTCTCACTTTCAGAAGCAGGGTGATGGATGAGGGTCCTGGCTTCATAGGGAGAGAAGAGACTTGGGTTTGAATCCCAGCTTCACCCCTTTGGGACCCTGGGAGTTACGGTTGAATTGTATCCTCCCAAAAAAGGTGTGCTGAAGCCCTAAACCCGCAGTGCCTCAGAATGTGACCTCCTTGGAGCTAGGGTCTTCACAGAGATAAGTTAAAATGAGGTCATTAGGGTGAGCCCCCATCCAGTATGGCTAGTGTCCTTATCAAAAGGGGGAATTTAGGCACAGAGACAGACACGCATAGAGGGAAGAAAACATGGAAAAACAAGGAGAAAATGGTCATCTACAAGCCAAGGAGAAAGGCCTGGAACAGACTTTCAGAAGGAACCATTCCCGCAGACACCTGAATCTCAGACATCTGTTGTTTAAGCTACCACCCCGTTGTGGTCCTTTGTTTTGGAAGCCCTAGCAACCTAATTTATTTATTTATTTATTTACTTACTTACAATTTATTTATTTATTTGAGACTGAGTCTTGCTCTGTCACCCAGGCTGGAGTGCAGTGGCGCGATCTCGGCTCACTGCATCCATTGCCATCCATGCCTCAGCCTCCTGAGTAGCTGGAATTATAGGCAGCTGCCGCCACACCTAGTTAATTTTTGTATTTTTAGTAGAAATCGGTTTTCACCATGTTGGCCAGGCTGATCTCAAACTCCTGACCTCAAGTGATCTGCCCACTTCGGCCTCCCAAAGTGCTGGGATTACAGGCGTGAACCACTGTGCCTGGCCCTAGTAACCTAATTTAAATGACTTGCTGACATGGGGACGGTAGCACCCACCCTGCTAGGTTGATTTAAGACTGGTGAGAGCATGTATAGAAGGCACTAGCATGGGCCTTGGCATCTAGTAAGGATGTGCTTCGACCTCCCAGCTCCACTGGCAAGGCCTGTAGAAGGCTCCCGGGACAGGACAAGAAGGCCTTAATTCAGACCTTTCAAAAAGAACTGGGCCACTGGAAGCACTCCTTCAAAAGCCTCTCTAAATATGGAGATGGCCAGAGAAATCACTCTTAATGCGTTGCTTAATGGTTTTTAGCTAGAGAGTGGTCTTAGCCTAATTGACAAGGCCGCGAAGCTGAGGTTTCTTTGTTTTTATGTGCTGGGTACACTTTGAGTATGTTGAGCTGCTATGGGCAATCAATAAGTGCAGCCATCACAGCCATTTTGTGGACATTTTGTAAAGGAGGTGGTATGGTTTCGAGGGAAGGACACTCACCGGATGACCCCGAGCAAATCCATTATCCTCTTTGGGTCTCAGTTTCCATATTTGCAAAGTGAAGGAGATAGACCAGCTAGGTCAGGAGTTCTTAAGCTAGTTCTATGAAGTTCTAAAAGTTAAGGTACATTTCGTGCGCATACCTGCATCTTGTGGGGAAAAATGTCCATAGCTTTTTGTCTGGTTTTTGGAGGGACCTCTGCCTCCCAGATTGTTCACCATGACTTACCTGGACAACCTCAGAGCTGCGGGTTCCTGGCTAGTCTGGGATTCTGGGACTCTGGTTCTAAAGCTGTTTCTAAGAAGCAAGCCCTACAAAGCTGTCTGCTCTGAGTTACTGGAGAGAGGGAGATCTGGAACATAGAGCTCACCCAAGAACTTATTGCTGCGGGCTTTGCTGGCCTGGGAGGCCCTAGCTGCCTAGCAACCTGTGTTTCTGCTTTTGGCCCTCCCTTCTGTCCCACAGTCCCTAGATGGTGTCTGAGATGTACCTCCCTGACCCACCACCTGTCCCCTCCTGGATGGCTACAACAGCTATTAAACCATCTCCCGGCTTCTATGCCAGTCCTACCCCCATCACACTTGGGGTAAAACCCAAATCCTTTTCCGATCCCTACCTGATCCAGCCTCCATCAGCCTTCCTAGTGTCATCTTTTCCCATTTTCTTCATCCCCCACCCCTAGTCACCAAGCTGCAGCCTCACTGACCTCAGCGCCTTATGCCTTGGGCTCAGTCCCCACTGGGGTCTTTGCCTCTGACGGTCCCTCTGCCTGCAGTCCTCTTCCCACCTCTTCCACTGCCTGACTTCTCCTTCAATAAGTTTTTCCTGACATTCCATCTGGTTTAGATTCTGGGCTGGGCACAGTGGCTGACACTTGTAATCCCAGCACTTTGTGGGGCTGAGGCAGGATGAGACAAGCCTGGGCAACATAGACCCCTGTCTCTACAAAAAATTAAAAAAGAAAAATTAGCCGGGTGTGGTGGTACACACCTGTGGTCCCAGCTACTTAGGAGGCTGAGGTGGAAGGATCGCTTGAACGTAGGAGGTTGAGGCTACAGTGATTCGTGATCAAGCCATGTTGTATTCCAGCTTGGGCAACAGAGCAGGAGCCTGTCTCTAAAAATAAAAAGGGTAAAATGATAGATTTTGCTTCCTGTTATCTTCCATCAGTGCACCTTGTTTGTTTCTCCTTCATAGCACTAACTCAGTCTAGAATGAAATATTTATGTGTTTTCTTCCCTCACTAAGATGTCAACTCAGGGAGGAAGGAGCTGAGTCTTATATAACACAGTGCCTGGCTCATAGTAGCACTGGACATGCCCACTAGAATGGCTAAATAAGTGACTGACAATACCAAGCGTTGGAGAGGGTGCAACACTCGTACAGCTGATGGGAATGTACAAAGTGAGTGTTCTCTCACTGTGGAAAACAATTTTCTGTTTTATAAACTTATACACACACTTACCATATGGCCCAACAGTTTCACTCCTAGGTATTTACCCAAGAGAAGTAAAGACATATGTCCAAACAAGACTTGTACGCACGTATTGCAGACTTACTAGAAATGGCCCAAAACAGGAAACAAACCAATTATCTATGTAGAACAGGACCCCGGCTGCATCCCCACAGTCTGCTTGGGCATGAAGGAGAAAGAAGCTCTCAAGAGGCAGCGGAGAGAATCCACCTGAGTTCCCGCAGCAGGGGCAGCCATTGAGTGCTGGTGATTTGTAGTTGGGGGGCATGACAGTTGGGCTTGCGGGGAGGGGGGTACCTGGGGGACCCAGAGATTGAGGAAGCACCTGTGTCCCTCTCACCTTCAGATTCCCAGTCAGGTTCAGAAGCATTCTGCTCTTCTCTGGAGAGTCACGATTTAGAATCACATGTTTTGTTTGTGTGATTATTTGTTTAATGTCATCCTTCCCCACCCACCTCCACAGTGCCTGGCTCAGAGTGACTGGGCTCTCAGTAATGAGGATTGTGGAATACATGTGGATTGGAGAAAGAATAGGCAGGGTGGGCAGGGTGGTGGAGCCGTGCTCTCAGAGACAGACTTGCTGGACACCTTGCTGCCTGCTTGAGGGCAGGGGGCCGGCCGCTTGAGAGGACCTGGGCCTGGTGCCGCCTGTGTAGGCAGGATTTTTGCAAAACGCCAATTAAGACATTTGACCCAAATTTGGATAAAAGCCTTTTTCCTGTGTCAAGTTGAGCTAATAATATACATTTATTCATAATTTATGAGGCCTAGTAAGTGGGAACAATTAAGGAAAAGGTCTGGGGAAAACCTGTTTCTCTTAAGTGTCACATATGCCTCTTTTTGTTCTCCGAGACAGTTTCCGCTCCTCTCAGCCTACCATGAAACACCATTGTTTCATCATTATTATTATCATTTGTTATATTACTCTTAGCTGACATTTATTGAGCAGTTACTAGGCCAGGCTATAACGACATTGCCTCTTTTAATCTTAACATAGAAGGCCCATATTGTTGTTGTCCACGTTGTACAGATGAAGGGACTTGCCCAAAGTCCACAGCTGGTGAATGGGGATCTCGACTCAGTTCTGCCAGGCCCCAGGGCCAACAGAACATCACCAGGCCCTTCTGTTTCTGTGTCAGCCCCCCAACTCAGGCTCTTTCTGAATCTGTAGGGCAGCTTTTCTATTGATGACCGTTAAACTTGGGAGACCAGGGTGAGAAATTGATTGCCTTCTGATTCAGTAGCTCTGGGAGTAGGCCTGAGAATTTATATTATTTCCCACATACCTGGTTTCCAGGTGATTCTAGTGCTGCCCGTCTGAGACTACACTTTGAGAACCACTGATTCAAGCAATGCTGCTATCCGAGTCACCTGTGGCTCCCTTCTCCCCCACTCACTGCTGTTAGGTAGGTTTATGACCTTCTAGATCTTTTCCGGTGTGTTTGCATACATGCTGTGCTACATAGAGAAATATACGGCTTGATTTCTATTTTTTTTTTTACACATGTGGGGTTCTATTTTACATGCTGATATTCTACAACTTTGTTTTTTATTTAATGTGTCTTGGAGAACACACAGATCTTCCTCATTCTTTTCAACAGCACTGTAGTATTTCATGATATGGGTGTTTTGTTTGTTTGTTTTTGTTTTTGTTTTTGTTTTGTTTTGTTTGTTTGTTTTTGGCTTTTTGAGACAGTTTCCATCTGTCACCCAGGCTGGAGTGCAGTGGCATGATCTCAGCTCACTGCAACCTCCGCCTCCCAGACTTAAGCGATTCTCATGCCTCAGTCTCCCAAGTAACTGAGATTACAGGCATGCACCACCACACCTGGCTAATTTGTGTATTTTTAGTAAAGACAGGGTTTCGCCATGTTGGCCAGGCTGGTCTTGAACCCCTGGCCTCGAATGATCTGCCCAGCTTGGTCTCTCAAAGTGTTGGGATTACAGGCATGAGCCACCATGCTCGGCCCATGATACGGGTGTTTTATGACTTTATTTACATATTGTCTACTGATTGGTGTTCCATCATATTATATCATATATGTAATTTTATGTTCATCATATATGTTCCATCATATATTCCATCATATATGTAATTTTAGACATTACATATATTCCTATAAAATCCCTGGGAACATGGATGAGTGTTTCTTCAGAACCTAGTAGTCACACATTAGTGTCAGTCATTATCATTGCTGTTTTTGTTTCATTATTAATATAGAGGCATTGTTAGCTTCAAGAAGTCCACTTATAAGTGGGGACATATGTGTAAAGGATTAGCTCCTCATTTACAGTCTCTAATAAAGTTTTCAACAAAACAGTTCTGGTAAGAGGACAGAGATGTATGTGGGTAGGGCCTTGAGGGATGTAGAGGAGTGCAGAGGGGAGAGCAGCAGGGAAGTTTATACTGTTGGGGCCTAGCTTAGCTACCAGAAGATTCTACCAAGGGGTGGAGCTGATCTTCTCATTTCTTGGTCATTTGGCAAAATCTGGCCTTGGCCACGGATCCAGATTGGCTGCATCATTATTGAGAGGGCCCCTGCTTGGGTCTAGCCAGCCTCAGCTCTGATCCACCTCTTTCCTTCCTGTCTCCTCAGGGTGGAGGGTCCGGGGAGGAGCAACTCTATGCTGACTTTCCAGAACTCGACCTCTCCCAGCTGGATGCCAGCGACTTTGACTCAGCCACCTGCTTTGGGGAGCTGCAGTGGTGCCCAGAGAACTCAGAGACTGAACCCAACCAGTACAGCCCCGATGACTCCGAGCTCTTCCAGGTATGCCCTCTCCAGTCTCCCCTCCTCCCACCCTGTCAGGCCTCTCTGTCCTCAAAATCCCGGCTCTGCCTTGCTCTGCCCTCTCCTGCACTTGCTCATGCCGGGAAGTCCCCTCACCCACCAGAGCTGTTGGGCCCCGGTTTCTTGTGCTGGATCGGCCCCTGATCTGGCGCAGCTCACACGCCTTACTTGGCCCTTTGCTGTTATCACCTCCGGGAAGTAAGGGTGAGATGAACTGCTCTCTAGGCCTCCCGAGCAGAACTAAGCCCCTTTGTGTGCCACAGAGGTCCAGGTCCTCTGTTCCCTACATTATCTCATCCAATCCTCGTCCCCACCCTGCAAGACAGGCTCCAGTATTTTCCCATTTTACAGATAAGGAAAATGAGGCTTGGAAAAGTTAAGTCCTGTGCCTAGGGCAATTAACCTAGTCAGTAGCTGAACTGGACTCAAACCTAGTCTTCTTGCCTCCAGAGCCAGGACTTTATGACCATGATGATACCATAATGAGATGACTGGCATTTATTGAGCAGCTGTTCTGTGGGGGGCTGTCCCTGTTTGTGTATATTAATTCATTTAAATTTCTTAACAACTTTCAGTTGTAAATACAATTATCTCCCTTTTTCAGCTGAAGCCTAGAGGTTCTTTAATAAGAGGCAGTGCCAAGAACCACTATGCATGTGCCTCTCCAGCCCTGGTGCTCCAGCGCCGAGCCTCAGGGGCATGTAATGGCTAGCATTTCCTGTAAGAAGGCCTCTTACGGAATAATATGATGTCTGGGGTTTGCTTCAGAAGAAAGCAAGCTCTGCATGGATTTGCATGTGTGGGTGGGAGTGTGCGGCCTAGAAGGTAATAGATGAAATTAGATTGGCCGTATTTAGCTGGGTGATGGACACATTCAGATTCATGATTCTTTTCTTGGAATTTTCTCCCTCGTAAAGATCAGGGGCAGAAGCCATAGCTCTCTGTGCCTATCTGGCAATATAATAACAATAACAACAATAACATCGCGCATGCTGAACACCAAGGTAGTGTGCTGCAAGCGTCCTTTCCAAGCGTCCTCCTGATGGATTTTATCATCCTTCTAGAAATGTTTACCGAGCCCCCTATGTGTCAGGCACTGTGTTCATCAGAGGACTTTACAGTCTGTAAACATGTGAACAAACAGTAGTCACTTGTGATAAGGGCAAAAAGGAAATAGAGAAGGGACTGTGGACTGAGTGGTCGGGAAAGGCCTCTCTGAGGAAGGGGAGCTATCAGTTGTGTACTCCTAATAATTGGTTTTACAGACAAGGAAAGGGAAGCTCAGGAAGGTTGAGTAACTCGCCCAAGGTCAAACAGCTAGTAAGGATCCAGGCAAAGATTGTAATCTAGGAACCCACACCCCTCACCGCTACACTGAACCCCTTTGCCAACCCAGTGAGGAATTACCAGAACCAAACTGCAGTTTTGGCTCCAACCAGAGACCTCCATTTTCTTGCTTGAACAATGGGGACAACTCCTTTGCCATATTGCACCTTTCCTTTTAGGGGGCCAACTCCAGAAAATGCTTTTAGGTTGCAGAGAACTCATGAGTGAAAGGGGTTTGGATGCTCCCTGAAGACCATCCCCACCAAGACTATATAGGCCCCCCACCTACTCAGATAATGGCCAGACCCACCGGCAAGCCTCTGATGAGGTCCTACTAGTGCTTTTAGGCACAAGTAAGCTTGGTGCGGCCCCAGCCCTGCAAGGAAAACAGTCCTCACAGCTGGCTGAGCTCTGCCCTTCCAGCCCCTCTCCCTTTCATGGGCTGCACACTCCACCAGCTCTCCTGAGATTAGGCTAGCTCTATCCATTGCTCACCGGTGCACCCTCTGTGCATGTGACTGGGGCCTGTCCCCACCCTCTGCTCCCTGCCCATCGGAAACTCTGAATGTGGGCTGTGTCTGCATTGTTCTTTGTTGTATTCCCAGGGCTCTGCACAGTGCCGGGCACTTTGTCAGGGCTTAACAGTCATGCACTGAATGAATCCTTCGACACCCAGCTCTCATGATGCCTCTTCCTAAGGCAGTTGGTCACTTAGTCCCGCTCATGGGCTCCCATCTCTTGCACGCATGTGTGTCCTTCAGACTGCAAGATCCTCGGGGACAAACAACACTTTATTCATCTCTGGGGCCCTTGCACATTGTAAGGACTCAATTCATAGGTGTTGAATGAAGGAACTGATTAAACTGACCCATTCCAAAAACCTTGAGCTGGGATCTAGGAGCCATAGGTTCTAGTCCCCTTTCTGGCACTAACTTGGACAGTTTCTTTATGGGAACAATGGGAATCATGGAGCCTTGCTGCCCGTGCCAAGCTCTGTTAACAATTAAATGGCACCATTGTTACGGAAACAAACTGGGAGAGTGGAGAACAAGCTACAGTTGCAAGGGTTGACACCTCCTCCGGGATGGGAACGTTGCTTCCATTTCTCTGCATGTCCCAGAGTCCTTAGGGATGGGACATGACAGGCCCTTAGTAAATATTTCTAGAGTAAGGCAGGTGTTTGGTTGTTGTGCAACAATTTGCTGTGTGTCCGTGGATGAGTAGCTCCCTTTGTTTGGGCCTCCGTTTCCCCATGTGAGGAATGAGGAAGGAACACGGACAAATCAATCTGTTGAGGCTACAGGAAAAGAGTCACTGGGTCTGGACCTACTCCCAGAAAAATGGGAGGGAGGTAGCCAATTTCCTGGGTTTCTTGAACCTCAATTTAAGCCCCCTGGATAGTAGCGATCTCTGAGTCTTCTTTCTGCCCTGGTGGCCTACATTCTGTTCCGTGACGTTTCTTCAAGCCACTCTAGGTCCTCAAAATGAAGCCTTTTCCCTCAGATTTCTTGAAGGCTCCTTCTCCTCCTGCTTGAGATCAGCTCAGGAAGACTGGGGGTGGGGCTGAGTCTATTAATATCCCTTCCTCAGCTGATTAACTCTCCATTAATTTGCACTCTGTTTCTATGCTGAGCAGGGAGAGCCGAGCTAATGGGCCTGGGGAAGAGGAGAGGGGTGGCGCAGCTCCCTGGGATGGATGGCTGGAGAAAGCAGTGACCAGCGTGGGCAGGGTTGGCTGCTCCTCCTAGTCGGGCTCAGGGCCTCCACCCCCACCTGGCTGTTTCAGTGGAGTGGGGTGGGGAGAGGTGGGGAGAAGGGGAGGACTTTTGCTTTTACCCAACTTGATGGGTACTTCTTGAGGTCTTTGCCATTTTGGACTCATTTCAGCACCATGACCGGCACTCACTAAGTCAGTGTTGGCTTTCTAAGTCCTGGGTTCTAGTCCTTAGTCCTACCCCGACTCACTGTGTGACCTTGAAAGATCTCTTTCCTGGGGCTTTCTTCCTCCCCTGCCACCACGCCCCCCAAAAAATAATGGCAGATAGGTTTCCTTGTGAGTGCCAACTGTGATTGATTGGCAGTTGTCACCTGAAGCCCTGCATCAGGAAAAATGCTGGCATGGAAGGAAGAGGCCGTTAGCAATACAGGGCAGCAGTAGCGTGTGTGCCATGCGTTTGAAATCTCTCTTCTCTACATGGTGCCTGAGAGCCCTTCCAGCTCTGACATTTGTAATAATTCACAATATCTCTGGCCGTTGGTACTATCCCTGGGAAAGAGTGAGAATTCTCAGTTCACGCAGTGCTGATGATGTCATCTCTGAATGACTTCCCTCTAGAATCTGGTCTTTGAGACACTGAACTTAGCCTCCCACCATTGTTCATTGTTTGGTTCATTCATTCTTTCATTCAGTAAATCTGCCGTGGTGCCTCCCATGTCCCAGGCATTGAGCTTAGGGGCCTAAGCACTCTACAAAGCACTCTCATTACTGCTTCCAGACTTGGCCTTCTGGGAGCCCAGGGAGGGAGGCTGGCCAGGGATCATGTCTTCCCATTTCACAGGGAAAGGAGCAAGGCATAGAGGAGGGAAACGACTTGCCTAAGATCACCGTTTGATGGCAGAACCCCAAGAGTGGTCACTGAGCTCCAGGTTCTAGGATCTTAACTCCCCATCAAGCTGGACAGATGGTTCTGAGCTGGACAGGGTTGGGAGTCTGGCCTGAGGGTTGAAGGAGACTTGTGGATAGGGTGGGGAGCAGCCAGTGAGCCCCCCTGCGTAGTCCTCAGGCCCTGATCTACCCTCGGGCCTCCGTCCCCAGGGCTTGGGTCAGGCCCAACCAAAATCTTCTTTTGACCTTTCTTTTATTCTTAGCTCTGTTCTAAAAATTACAAACGTGTTTGTTCTCTCCCCGTGTTCCCCCTTCGAACTTCTCAGCTGCTGCTCCGGCTGTAAGGCCTGGAACAGATTTAGTGCAGCCAAAAGGCCGTCACGAGATGTGTATTTCAGATGAACTTCCTGCAGAAAGGATAAACAGCCTGACCTGGGATGGGAAAGAGTGCTGGAGGAGGCGTCATGTGACAGAATGTGCCTGCTGCCAGAACAGCCCAGGGACCAGGCCTTACTAAATGAGGCACTCGGTGTCTCACCTAGAAACCACATGCTCTCGGCACCAGGCCTCTGGGCATGGGGGCCTGTGGGCTGGGGGTGTGCACGCTGACCCTCCTTATGGTTCATCTGTGCGTGGGGCACTCTTGCTGTCCAAGTCCTGGCTCTGGATGTTATTTGCTACGTGAGCCCTGACAAGTTGCTGAGCCTCCAGGAGCCTCTGTGTCTTCAACTGCAAAAAGGAGATCAGAATCGTGCGCCCCTGGGCGAGGTTGCTGTGAGGCCTCCCTGAGCTTGACAGAGCCTTTCTACTCTCTTCAGCCAAGTGCTGTGCCCCTGGCCTTTGATTGGGGTTTCCCTTTTCCTGGGTCTCCCCTCCTTAACACTTTACCTGGCTCGTGTCTTTCAAGCCTACTTTTAAGTATCAGCTGCTCAGAGAAGGCATCTGGGACCACCCTGAAGAGCCTGTAAGTCCTCGCCACATTCTTTTTCTCCATCATGGCTTCCTTTTATTTTCTTCTAGCCTTTCTCACGCTCTGGAATGATCTTGTTTGTTAGTTTCACCCCGTCCTCTACTGGAGGGTAAGCTCCATGGGAGCCGGGCATGTCAGTCTCTGCGTGCTGTTTATCACCATCGTCCAGCATGAAGCCAGGCACAGAGTAGCCACCGGGAAAGGGAGGGAAGGGAGAAAAGAGTGCAGGGGGCAGTTACTACCATCACCACCACCATCATCATCATCGTCCTGGCAGAAATCGTGTAACAGTAGCAGCACTAGCAGTGGTAGTGGTAGCAGTTACAGTCATCACAGTAGCAAGTGCTTATTTTGTGCCAGGCACCATTTTCTAAGCATCTTACCTAAGTTTACTCATCTAGTCCTCAGATGTAACCTTAGGAAATGTGTGCTGTGTGTTATCCCACTTGATAGATCAGAAAACTAACTTGCCTAAGGGCCCAGAGTTGCTAAGTATGGGACCTGGGGTCCAGTCCCAGCTCCAGAGCCTGAGTGTCTAATCACCATACTTACTACTTCCTCAGGAGTGAATGAGGAGAGTAAGCTCTGGGAACCTGCAGAGAAATGATAGCTGCCTCGTCACTGCTGTGGTTATTATTGTCATAGTTGAACCCTGAAGCTTCTGGCCTTCACACTGCCTGGACCCCAGGGTCTGAGGGGCTGCAACAGGTTGCTGCTACCAGTGTGGTAGGCCAGCCTCTGTCCTTGGTCGGGGAGGCAGGTGTCGCTCAGGTGGACAACTTTGTGCCCAGGTCACATACTGATAAGCAGCAGAGCCAAAAGTGGGACTCCCAGGCAGGGCCCTTTCCATTATCACCTGCTGTCTGTTCATAAAATTCTGGGATTCTTGGAGTCAATAACACATTTATTGGGCATCTGCTATGCCAGGAATACTGAGCAGCTCTGCTGGGGGTGGGGGGCGGCTGAGGGGAAGGTATGGCAGGAGGGTGATGGTGGGCCAACCGGCTGGGCAGAGCTGGTGTCCACCGTGGAGAATGAGTCTAAGGTGGTGACTAACCATCTCCCCATCTGCCTTTCTGGTCCTCCCGCCCTCCTCACTCCAGATTGACAGTGAGAACGAGGCCCTCCTGGCAGAGCTCACCAAGACCCTGGATGACATCCCTGAAGATGACGTGGGTCTGGCTGCCTTCCCAGCCCTGGATGGTGGAGACGCTCTATCATGCACCTCAGCTTCGCCTGCCCCCTCATCTGCGCCCCCTAGCCCTGTCCCAGAGAAGCCCTCGGCCCCAGCCCCTGAGGTGGATGAGCTCTCACTGGTGAGAACCTACTTATAGCAGAAGTGATGGTTGCAGCCTGGGATTAGGTTTCTGGTTCAGGGCATGGGTTGCAGAGCAATCCACTCCAGCCCTGCAGGGGACTCTATGCATCACTGGCAATATTGATCACCGCAGAGAGCCTGGGCTGAAGGTGTGAGGCCCCCTGGGCTTAACCTTTCCCACCTAGACAGAGGAACTAACGACAGAGGCGTCACCTGTATTCTCTACGCTCTTTGGTACTTTAGGGATTGACCTAGTTATGTGTTAAATCCTTGAAATTGCTGCAAAACATTTTCCTGCAGATTGCACACACATGGTAAAAATCCAGATAGTAGAAGTGGACAGTTAAAAGCAAAACCTCCTTAGGCCTCTCTCTGTTGCTTGTTCCTGTCCCAGAGGTAACCATGGTTACTGATCTGTTATGTGACTTTCCTCTTCTACCTTTTAAAAGATTTTACTACAAAAGGGAGTCTACATTAGACAGGGCTCTGCACCTTGCTTTCACGGTTAACTGTGTGTCTTGGAAGCTCTTCCAGATGAGCATGTAGAGCTCTGTTGCATTCTTTGTGTTGGCTGTGTTATGTTCCTTGGTAGGGATGGGCTGGTTCCCCTGTTGGGTATTTGTGTTGTTTCAACTTCTTCCTCATTACAAGCAGTGGCGCAGTAACTGTTCCTACACAGGCCTTTGTGACATGTAAGTGGACAGATTCTTAGAAATGAAATTCCTGGGTCTATGGATCTGTGATTTTCCAGTTTAAGCAGATACTTCCAGATTGCCCTCCAAAGAGGTTGGACTGGTTTACACTTCCACTAGCAGAAGTTAAATGCTGTGTGACTATGTGTATGGAATGTGGAAAGGTGCACATGGAATAGCAGCTTTCTAGGGAGAAGATCAGATTTTATCAGATTTTCAAAGGAGTCTGGAACTCAGAAGTTACTGGAAGCAGTTGCTCTTAATCCAGGCTGAGAGCGCCCAAAGCTGAGCTGTCCTAGAGTGTGAAGTCCAGCTTTGCTCAGCCTGTCTTGGTCCCCTCCCTTGGGACTGTAGCTCTTGGAGGCTGGCAGGACTCAGCTAGAAAATCAGAGCCTGTTTGAGCCGGGAGAGTTCTTAGGTTATGGAGAGTTTGAGCTAGAAAGGCCCTTGGTGACCCTCAAGCCCAATTCTGGGAAAATTGTGGCCCAGAGTGGGGAAGGTATCTCCACTGGTCACACAGCAAGTCAGTGTGCCAGGAAAGACTAGAACTCAGGTATTCACTCCTAGTCTAGGACCCTTTCCGTTCCTTCCCACTGCCTTCAAGTTCCCCAAAGCAGTGTGAAGCGCCCACCATGCCAGGCACAGAATATGTTCAGTCCCACATTATGGCTCCTGCCGAGAGGGGGTTCTGCTTCCTCTCAGACTGGAATCAAAGCGCCTAGGTTTGAATCCCAGCCCTGCCATTTAGTACTTGTATGTTCCTTAGGCACTTATCCTGAACCTCTCTAAGCCTCAGCTGCCTGATCTATAAAGTGGGGTTAATAATAGTGCCTATGTCAAAGGCTATTAGGAGGATTACAGCAGATAATACACATGAAGCACTTAGAACAGTACCTGGCACATAGAATTGCTCAGTAAATATGAACTAATACTTCTGGTGCAACCATGAGTGTTAACAAGCATTCTAGTGCCATTTCTGCATGGGGCCTTTGGAGAGGGACCAAACCTTAAAGAGGCAAAGTGCGACCCCTGCTGGTCAAAGGTTGTTTCCCACCCATGCCTTAGATTACCTTCATTCCCTACACGCTTATTGAGTGCCTCTGTTTCAGCCATCGTGCGAGGCACACAGGAAACAGACTTGCTGTCTAGACTCCCTGCGTACCGACAGACACCTGAAAGGCCCTGAGGGGTCGGGCACAGTGGCTCATACCTGTAATCCCAACACTTTGGGAGGCTGAGTGGGAGGATCCCTTGAAGCCAGGAGTTTGAGACCAGCCTTGGCAACATAGGAAGATCCAGCTCTATGATTTTTGGGTTTTTTTATTTAATTAGTCCAGTATGGTGGCATGTGCCTGTAGTCCCAGCTACTCTGGAGGCTGCGGTAGGAGGATTGCCTAAACCCAGGAGTGTGAGGCCACAGTGAGCTAGGATCATGGTACTGCATTCGAGCCTGGGTGACAGAGCAAGACCCCATCGCTTTCAAAGACAAAAAGCAAACAAAACAAAAAGGCCCTGAGAAGTCATCTGGACCTTAGGTCGGGCCATGGATCCCAGAGAGTCCACCAATAGACTTGTAAGGACCCGTGGACCTCTGTGTGTCTGTGTGATTTTCTGAGGTCAGCAACTTCTGTCATATTCTTAGAGTCAAAAAAAGAGGTTTTAATCCAGCCATGTAGTCTCCCTGCCCCTGCTCATTATAGCAATGGAGGAATCAAGGCTCTCACAGTGCACGGGGCCTGAGCCAGGCTAGAATGAGGTCTCTTTCCCCCAGTCCCAGGATCCTTTCCCATCGAAAAGTCACAAACGTGTGGGTGCTGGTTCGGGGTGTAGCTGAGGTGGCCAGGATCCTGTGGCTCCTCAAGAGTGTGGAGTGGCCTTTTCTCTGGCTCCTGGGCCTTTGGCATTCCTTGTTGGAGTGACTTGGGGTGGAATGTCCCTCAGGAAAACTCTCCGTGCGGTACTAAAATCTCATGATCTTTCTCAGTTTGCTCTCAAGCTTGGCTAGGATCTCCGGTGGAAAATCCAAATGTATTCAACTTTCTGCTCTCTCAGCTCAGGTACACTGTGTACCTGCCCTCAGGGTGCAGAAGCACAAGAGCTTTTACAATTTTTATAGAAAAAAAAAAGCCGAACAAGCTTAAGTGTAGTCTTCCACTTGTGTAAAAACAACAGGATAGGGCCAGGCACAGTGGCTCACTCCTGTAATCCCAGCACTTTGGGGGGCCGAGGCGATCGCTTAAAGTCACTAGTTTGAGACCAGCCTGGCCAACATGGTAAAACCCCATCTCTACTGAAAATACAAAAATTAGCTGGGTGTGGTGGCAGGCACCTGTAATCCCAGCTACTTGGGAGGCTGAGGCAGGAGAATCGCTTGAACCCGGGAGGTGGAGGTTGCAGTGAGCCGAGATCCTGCCACTGCACTCCAGCCTGGGTGACAGAGACTGCATCTCAAAAAAAACAAACAAAACAACAGGGTGGGTTGGAGGTAATGACTACATATATATTCTTGTATAATGAAAGCCCGCCTCATGATAGGTTCACCGGAAAGTAGTTAGTGGAGTTGCCTCTAGGAGGGAGAAAGGGACTTTGGGCAAGAGAGAGACTTGCTTTTAATTGTCTGCCCTTTAGTATTTGCAATGTGTCTTTTTTTTTTTTTTTTTTTTTTTTACCATTTACAAGTATTACCTTACTTAAGAAATTAATTTTTACAGGTATACGAATAAACAAAAATAACAAAAGGGAAATCAGCTAGAATCCCACACCAGAGAATCATTTTGGTACCTAACCTTCCAGATTGTGTGTGTGCGTGTGTGCACTTAGAATGTCCCAATAAAACTGTATCATAATATTTTAACAGTAGAATAGACAGACATTACCCAAGACCTGCTTGAGTTTTTCAAAGTCATAGCTCTTCCCTGGGGTTATTAACTCTGAAAAGGAATTGTATGTTATTAGGATACTTATGTGTGTTCGGGATTGTTAGACAATCTGCCATCTGCACCTAGTATCTTGGGGTCATCATCTCAGGTCATGGAATGCCCACCCCATGTTCTCCCTGTGGTCCTGTGATGCCCAAGGTCAGTCCTGAGGGGCTGGCCATGCAGTCCATGTCCTCTGGCTCAGCCCCGGCTCCTGTCCTCTCTGCTTTTCCCTCAGCTGCAGAAGCTCCTCCTGGCCACATCCTACCCAACGTCAAGCTCTGACACCCAGAAGGAAGGGAGCGCCTGGCGCCAGGCAGGCCTCAGATCTAAAAGTCAACGGCCTTGTGTCAAGGTATTTCTTCACATGCCCCCAAATCTGCCCCCAGGCGTCTGTTGGGGCTGCAGCCTTCAGCTGTGGTGGAGGATAGTGAGTTCAATCAACTTCTAGTATCTCTTCCCGCTCCTCCCACAGCCTTTGTAGCTGGTGTCCTGGGCACTGCCTCTGGAGATCCAGCTAGGTTAGGGTTCTAGAAGGAGCCCTGGACGTTCTCACACTTCAGTGTTCCAGACACTGGTAGATGTTAACTCAGGTTAGAGAAAGGATGAGGAAAGTGTGGCCAGCCTTCAGAGGACTAAGTGACAGACCAAAACACAAGATTGCGCTGGTTGTGGAGGCCACAGTAAGTAGTTTGGATTTTTTTAACCCCCCTCAGGGAGCCATTGGAGAGTTTAAAGCTCTGTCATAGATATCCAGGGTCAAAGAACATCCCTTTTCCTCCTTGAGCCCCATCTTCCAAGCCTAACAAGGAGAGGTGTAACAGGTGGCTTTCAAGCGGTCCTGTCCTCAAAGGCTACACACAACCCCTCCTCTTCCTGGTCCTGGACCCTCTTTCTGGGAACTGTTGCATACAATCCTTGATCCTCAGAGGCAGAATCAGGTCCCTCTCAGACAGCAGCTCAGTGTAGGAGCCTCTCCCTTGCTGGGGCTTCGCTGGGGAATGAGTCCCTTTGCTCCCTCCCTACTTGTCCTGGCTGGCCCTCCTGAAACGAAGGTCTACCCTCTCATGCCTCATTCTGTTGAAGGAGCAGTAGCCACACCCCATTGTGAGCCAGCTCTTTGCTCTCTGGGAGCCTAGGAACTTCCCCAGAGAAGTGAGATGCATCTGACAGCCATTGCTAGAAAGTTCCAGCACAACAATGAGTCACACTGGGGGGAATTAAGACTGGAGAGAGGTTGACTGGTGCGAGTGCAGAGGACCTCAGACATCCAGCCATGGAGCCTCCCCTTTATCCTGTGGGCACTAGGAGCTACCGAATTTTTTGTTTTTTTTAAACTTTATTGAGGTGTAATTTACATACATAAAAGCCACCTATTGTAAAAGTACAATTCTATGACTTTTAGTAAACTTACACCCATGCAGTTATGACCATTATCCAGTTTTAGAACATATCCATCATTCAGGCTGGGCGCGGTGGCTCACTCCTGTAATCCCAGCACTTTGGGAGGCTGAGGCGGGCGGATCACTTGAGCTCAGGAGTTTGAGACCAGCCTGGCCAACATGGTGAAACCTTGTCTCTACTAAAAAATACAAAAAATTACCCGGGTGTGGTGGTTCATGCCTGTAATCCCAGCTACTTGGGAGGCTGAGGCAAGAGAATGGCTTGAACCTGGGAAGCAGAGGTTGCAGTGAGCCGAGATAGATGAATCCCCCAGTGCTAATTTGCAGTGAGTGCTTCCTATACCCAGCCCCAGGCTACCATGAATCTACTGCCCGGCTCTTGGCCGAAGGGTTCGGAGCAGGGGGGTGGAGTGGTCAGAGTGGAGCTTTGCCAGTGAATCTGGAAGGGTCTGCAGGGGCGAAATTCCATGGCTGGGAGAGCTGTTAGGAAGCTGGTCATTCCTTCATTCCTCATCCACTGAGCACGGCCAGGTGCCCGAGTCTGTGTGGGAGGCTGGGGACGGAATGAAGGAAACCTGGCTGTTCCTATGATCCAGGTGAGACACAGTGGGCTGGCCAGTGGCCATGTGGATGAGACACACTGGAGGAGTGTTTGGGCCTCCTTCCTCACTCTGGCCTCTCTCCCTCTCTAGGTGGACAGCACCCAAGACAAGAAGGCTCCCATGACGCAGTCTCAGAGCCGGAGTTGTACAGAACTACATAAGCACCTCACCTCAGCACAGTCCTGCCTGCAGGATAGGGGTCTGCAGTCACCACGCCTCCAGAGCCCCCGGCTCCCTGCCAAGGAGGACGAGGAGCCGGGTGAGGACTGCCCGAGCCCCCAGCCAGCTCCAGCCTCTCCCCAGGACTCCCTAGCTCTGGGCAGGGCAGACCCCGGTGCCCCGGTTTCCCAGGAAGACATGCAGGCGATGGTGCAACTCATTCGCTACATGCACACCTACTGCCTCCCCCAGAGGAAGCTGCCCCCACAGGCCCCTGAGCCACTCCCCAAGACCTGCAGCAACCCCTCCCAGCAGGTCAGATCCCGGCCCTGGTCCCGGCACCCCTCCAAAGCCTCCTGGGCTGAGTTCTCCATTTTGAGGGAACTTCTGGCTCAAGACGTGCTCTGTGATGTCAGCAAACCCTACCGTCTGGCCACGCCTGTCTATGCCTCCCTCACACCTCGGTCAAGGCCCAGGCCCCCGAAAGACAGCCAGGCCTCCCCTGGTCACCCATCCTCGGTGGAGGAGGTGAGGATCGCAGCTTCACCCAAGAGTACCGGGCCCAGACCAAGCCTGCGCCCACTGCGGCTAGAGGTGCAAGGGGAGGTCCACCAGCCTGCCAGGCTGCAGCAGGAGGAGGAGGAAGACGAGGAAGAAGAGGAGGAGGAAGAGGAAGAAGAAAAAGAGGAGGAGGAGGAGTGGGGCAGGAAAAGGCCAGGCCGAGGCCTGCCATGGACGAAGCTGGGGAGGAAGCTGGAGAGCTCTGTGTGCCCTGTGCGGCGTTCTCGGAGACTGAACCCTGAGCTGGGCCCCTGGCTGACATTTGCAGATGAGCCGCTGGTCCCCTCGGAGCCCCAAGGTGCTCTGCCCTCACTGTGCCTGGCTCCCAAGGCCTATGACATAGAGCGGGAGCTGGGCAGCCCCACGGACGAGGACAGTGGCCAAGACCAGCAGCTCCTACGGGGACCCCAGATCCCTGCCCTGGAGAGCCCCTGTGAGAGTGGGTGTGGGGACACGGATGAGGACCCCAGCTGCCCGCAGCTCCCTCCCAGAGGTAGTCTGAGTTGGTGGTCTGCGAAGAGGGGGCAGGGATGGGGTGCAGCATGCCCCTCTGCACTGGGAGCCAGGAGCCCTGTGTTCAAGTCCCTGTCCCCCAACAAAGTGTTATGTGGGGTTGGACAAGTCCCTTCCCGTCCCTGGCTTTCAGCTTTTCTTTGGGCTAGTTGGAGCAGATCTTCAGAAGAACACCCATGCATCTGAGTTTTTCATCTTGCATGGGCAAGGTGCCACTTAACGAATTAAGCAGGCAGTCAAAAAGTAAACAGAAAAGGAGGATAATTACAAATTGCAATAGGTACTGTAAAGAAGATTCACTGGGGATGATGTGACAGAAGCATAAGGCTATATACATTCAGCTCCACAATGCAGCTAGGGTCTTAAATGCTGCTAATAACTGTAATGATAACAACAGTTAGCCACTGTGTACTTACCGTGCTGGCACTGGCCTCGGACTAACAGATTGTCCCTATTGAGTCCTCACAAGAAGCCTCTCTGATAGGGACTGTCATTGTCTCCATTTTATGATACAGAAACTCAGGCACAGAGCTACTTAATGATGAGCCCTGTGCAGGGCTGTCTGTCCAGAGCCCACAGCAGTGAGGCTTGGAGTCAAGTTCTTCCTCACTGTGCTACATGTTTAGCCAGAAGGGGTCACCCTTGCACCTGTTTGTACTTTCTGCAAAATCCAAGTAGATCCCCCAGCTGAGACCTGGGATGAAAGGTGGATTTGAGTTGTTCTGCCCTTCTCTAAAAGTGACAGAGGTATTTGGTCACCTGCCCAAAGGGCAGCTCTGCTTGGCACCAGTGGAGGCCTGGGGTCTCCTCCAGAGGGGGAACATCTGCTAGCAATACCATGTTGGGGAATCTTATTTTTCTTTGTCTTCTTTTCAGACTCTCCCAGGTGCCTCATGCTGACCTTGTCACAAAGGTAGATTTTTAAAAATTATTGGTGTATTATTCCATGAGATTTTGTCTTGTTGGATATTTGTGTTGGTGGTGATGGGGGCGTTCATCAGCCCCCATGCCTGGTCCTGGTCCCACACCCTGTGCCCTGATTGTCATCTGGGACCCTCAGGAGCTGGGCTCCTTTAGAAGGGAGTTGGTTTTTAGAAACTAACTTTTGCAGGCCAGAGGAAAGTCCTCAGGCCATTTCATAACCTGTCCTCTTGGGGACCCTGAAAAGAGTTCTTTTCTGACAGTGCCCTGTGACTTTCAGCAAGTCCCTTCCTCCTTCTGGGCCTCAGTTGCTCCCTCTATAAAATAAGGAGGCTGACAACACTTGTTCTCTATTTACCCTCCAGTGAACCTTGCCTGTGTCTCCTAAAAGAGCTGTGCAGCTTGAATTCCTCTAACAGCCGGGATGGGGGTTCCCCCAGAGCAAATGCACCTCAGGCTCCATTTCCATGGGCAGCAGAGCCAGGGCCTGTCACAGCACTCGATGTGACCCTTTCGTGGGTGGGGAGGTGGATGCCTGATGCTGACTTGCTTCTTTCCTTTCTGTCCTCCCTGCCTCCACCAGCGACCCAACTTTTGGCAAGAAGAGCTTTGAGCAGACCTTGACAGTGGAGCTCTGTGGCACGGCAGGTGAGCCAGGGGGCTTCCACTGGCAGGTGCCTTCAGGAAAACACCCGTACATCTCTGAGTTTTTCATCATGCACGGGCAAGGTGCCACGTAATGAACAATGCACAAGATGCCTGCCTTCATGGGGCTTATGTTATAGGCAGTCAAAAAACAAACAAAAAAGGAAGATCGTTACAAATTGCAATAGATACCATAAAGAAGACTCACTGGGAATGAACCAGGATTACAGGCATGAGCCACCGCGCCCAGCCCCGGTGGGCAGTTTTACCTGCGGTGCCTGCCCCCTGTCCGTCATGGGAAACGCCAGAGGCATATGAGAGGTATAGTTGGGAGGGTTTGTTGAATGATTGGATGTAGATCAGGAAGAGGTATTTGGAAGATTGGGAGGTTCCAGCTGCCATTAGTAGGTCACAGAAGGGATGGCAAATGGATTTCATCACATGCCAACTCCAAAGAATTGAAGGATTCCCAGGCTACCTCCAGGCTCAGCCAGCAGTGCAGTGATCAGTTAGTGATGCCTGCCATCCACTGGGTTGGGGGAGTAAGGGCACTTGGCCATTTTATTGCCATCCCAAACTAGGGTCTTTTTAAAATTTTATTTTATTTTATTTTTTCGAGACATAGTCTCACTATGTTGCCCAGGCTGGAGTGCAGTGGCACAGTCTTGACTCACTGCAACTTCCTGCTCCTGGGTTCAAGCAATTCTCATGTCTCAGCCTCCAAAGTAGCTGGGATTATAGGCATGTACCAACAAGCCTGGTTAATTTTTTTGTGTTTTTAGTAGAGACATGATATCGCCATGTTGGCCAGGCTGGTCTTGAGCTCCTGGATTCAAGTGATCCACTCACCTCGCCCTCCCAAAATGTTGGGATTATAGGTGTGAGCTACCATGCTTGGCCCCAAACTTAGGGTCTCAGTGTCCCTTGGAGAAGTGATCTGTCTTTATCTTACCTTTCTCCTCTTGCTTGGGCAGGACTCACCCCACCCACCACACCACCGTACAAGCCCACAGAGGAGGATCCCTTCAAGCCGGACATCAAGCACAGCCTGGGCAAAGAAATAGCTCTCAACCTCCCCTCCCCTGAGGGCCTGTCACTCAAGGCCACCCCAGGGGCTGCCCATAAGCTGCCAAAGAAGCACCCGGAGCGGAGTGAGCTCCTGTCCCACCTGCGACATGCCACGGCCCAGCCAGCCTCCCAGGCTGGCCAGAAGCGTCCCTTCTCCTGTTCCTTTGGAGACCATGACTACTGCCAGGTGCTCCGACCAGAGGGCATCCTGCAAAGGAAGGTGCTGAGGTCCTGGGAGCTGTCTGGGGTTCACCTTGAGGACTGGCCCCAGCAGGGTGCCCCTCGGGCTGAGGCGCAGTCCCCTGGCAGGGAGGAAGACAGAAGCTGTGGTGCTGGCGCCCCACCCAAGGACAGCATGCTGCTGAGAGACCATGAGATCCGAGCCAGCCTCACCAAACACTTTGGGCTGCTGGAGACCGCCCTGGAGGAGGAAGAACTGGCCTCCTGCAAGAGCCCAGAGTATGACACTGTCTTTGAAGACAGCAGCAGCAGCAGTGGCGAGAGCAGCTTCCTCCCAGAGGAGGAAGAGGAAGAAGGGGAGGAGGAGGAGGAGGACAATGAAGAAGAGGACTCAGGGGTTAGCCCCACTTGCTCTGACCACTGCCCCTACCAGAGCCCACCAAGCAAGGCCAGCCGGCAGCTCTGTTCCCGCAGCCGCTCAAGCTCTGGCTCCTCATCCTGCCACTCCTGGTCACCAGCCACTCGGAGGAACTTCAGGTATGAACAGGGGGCCGCAGGAGAGGCAGCGGGCAGTGGAGGACCCCAGTTCCCAGGGAACCAGGAGCCCCAGGCGGGAGGATCCCCGGGAAACTTGCTCTGAAACTGAGGCTGCATTTCCCTGTGTGGCCCATGTCCTGGTCAGAGGCCTTGAAGGTGGTCTTCTGGGGCAGTTGTGGGTGAGTCCTGGAGGCAGGCAAAGCCTGGTGTGTGAAATCGGGAGTGTCCCAAATATCCTGGCCTCTAGAAAGAAAGAAAACCCACTTCCTGGCTGTTTGTGGGCTTATGTCTAAAGGAACTTGTCCCTTACCCATCTGTGTTTTTTGCTTTTATATTTGTAAAATGGATAGGTTTTTGTGCAAACATACATGCCCCAACATTTGAATTCTGGAGATGTTTACATGTAAAAGAAAGATGAGTGTAATTCTAATCTGTGCTCCAGAAAATGCCTGGACAATAAAGCATTGATAAGGTTTCTGGGTCCTGCTGAGGTGCGCCGTGGCTTTCACCAGTCGGCTGCCCCTTGAAGGGCTTTGACCTCAGTGGAGGGATGATGCCTCATGAGCCCGCTTGCTCGTATCATCCTCGCTCGCTCAACCAGACTGGAGAAGAAGCCAGTCCAAAAGTCAGCTGGGGAGCTGGCCAGAAAAAAAATGGAGGGTACTGGTCGCTTCTCTATGATCACAGTGGGTCCTGATTCTCCCTGGGGAAGGCTTGAGGAGGGTCAGTGTCGTCATCCCCAGCCCTGTGTTGAGGTGAGGCCGAGTGGCCACTAGATGCTGCTCTTGGGCTAGAGCCCAGCTGCAGAACCCGCTGCAGGATTTGTTGGGCCTCCACTGGCCGGCCCACACGGCCCACACCCGGGTATCTGATCTGTAGGTCTGGGGTGGGGCAGGGGCAGGGATTGGCGTTTCCAACAAGTCCCCAGGTGATGCTGATGACATTGCTAGAATATCATACTCTGAGACCAGAATTTAGGTCTTGTGAAGATACTTCTTCCCTTCTAAAGGGACTAGCAAAAAAAAAAAAAAAATTTTTTTGTTAAATAAAAATGTAAAAAGACTACAGCTTTATACACATCGACAACAAGGGCTTTTAACTGTTTGAAAACCTGATTAAAGCAAAGGCCCATCTTCCCATTAAAATGTGCATACACATCTAACTGGGCATTCAATTTTAGGGGGTTTGTGGGCTCTCCACAAACTATTATTAAGAAGCCCTAAATTTTTTGTTCCTCAAAGGGAGGTCTGCAGCAATTTCTCCAGTGAGCCCTTACTGTAGAAGCCAAGATTAGTCAGTCACAGCTGCCTTCTGCCGACTGTGCTGAGCCTCTCTTTCTGGCTCCGTTCTTTCCCCAGGGGGTAGCTTCTGCCCTACAGTGTTCCAATGTCAAAGGTTTGGCTTCAACCTTGCTTTGCTGTGAGCTAAAGCACTCCATCTCCACATTAGGCAGTGTCCCAGGTTCTCTTCATGTTGAAATACATCCCCCAAGCTGGAGCTTCCCTGGCCTCCTTTCTCTCCTGCCCGGCTCAGAGGTGTTTGGACTGGGCCTGCATTCATAGAATTGCCTGGGAAGAGTCGAGAACTTCTCAGAAACCCCCATGGATTTTCCTTTTTCTTTTCTCACTTTTGGGCCAGGTTCAGGGCTGACTTTGTCTGCTCACCGCAGAAACTTAAATTGGGTAACCTGGCTCCTGCTCAGCTACCTGGCTGAGCTCAGTACCTGGTAAACCTGGTAAGATACTGATCAGCCTTCTCTAGACCTGTACCAAACACACAGCAACAGAAAGCACGTTAAGCTGGGTTAACAACACAAATCTTGAACTCCACAATACCTTCCAGGCATGCTCAGCTCCTCGGGTGGGGAAAGTCTACCAATTCTGTTGCAAAAGGGACGATAATACTATAATTAGGTAACCCTTTAAAGTTGCAAGTCATTTCCCCTCCCATTATCCTATTTGAGCTTCACAGGTGCACCTGGAGGTATCTGCTGCTTATCCCATTTTATAGATGAGGAAGCTGAGGCTCAAAGAAGTTACATAGAAAAATAGAGCAAATATTTACGGAGCAGTTCCTGGGCTAAGCATTGACATGCATTTTTAAATTTAATCCTCACAAATGGCCAAGGGATGGACACAATTGGTTATCCTTATTTTATAGATGAAGAACTGAAGTTGAGAGGGCTTCTGTAACTGGCCCAAGGTCACCCAACAGGGAGGCGGTGGGGCTAAGATTCAAACTCAAGCTGTCTGACTCACAAGCCTGTGTTCTTGTCCTCTGTGCTGTATTTCTCAGTGACTCAGGCTGGAGGAGTGAGGGCAGTGTGCAGGCAGGCAAGGAAGGCTGCAGGTGGGTGGCACCCGGGAGCCTGCTCGGGCTATGGGACTAATGAGCCTGATAGCTAGCCTGGAAGCATGGAGCTGCGCTGGCCAGGGGCTGCTGCTTAGCTGAGGCATGAACCCATAGGGAGCAGTGGTTCTGGACTCAGAAGGACCTGCTTCTGACTTCTCTGCTTTCTGACTTTAAGTAAATCCCATCTCAAACCTGAGCCTCAGATTTTTCATCTGGAAAATGGAGAAACATAAAACCTCATCGGGTTAAAAAAAAAAAAAATCAGACCAAACAAGATAATAAAGCAAAAGGACTTTTCTACCCCTAATGGCATAGAGAGGCAAGGCTCAGAAGGGGGTAGGGTTATAATGAGCAACACAGTGGTTCCCAGTGATCCAGTCCGGAAGCTGGCAGTAGGCATGTGTCCAGATGTTCAGGCCCACACACAGCCCTGGGCTGTCGTTACGGAAGGGGAAGCTGGGTTTCTGCAGGAGGCAGTTGCAGCTCGTGTGCCCTTGTGAACGAGTCCTAAGGAAGCATCCTTTGCCTCCTGGAGCAGATCCGCCCCCACCCCCATGGTCTCTCCTGAGAGTGAGTGCCTCTGCTTTGCTTGTTCACTGACAGATGTGAGAGCAGAGGGCCGTGTTCAGACAGAACGCCAAGCATCCGGCACGCCAGGAAGCGGCGGGAAAAGGCCATTGTAAGTGATCTGGGGGCCCAGAGCCTGGAGTGAATGGGAAGGAGCAGGAAGTGTGTGGGGGCTTCATGAACCAAAGCCTTTGAGGCTGGCTGGTGAGCCCCTCAGTCTTCGGCCTCTGCCTGGGGAAGAAGGGACTATGGCAGCAGAAGGCAATGATATTTCTCTCATTTGAAGAGCATGCAGGTCACTAAAGGGCATCAAAGGTGGCACCATGCAAAGTTCAGCCAAGAGACTGACCGTGAGTGTGCTGTTGGTGGTGATTTAGGGCTCAGTGTCAGGGGCCTTGAGAGAGCCAAGTGGGCAAGCTGTGGTAGTGGGGAGCAGAGCCAGGCTGGCCAGGTCACAAGCCAGCCCTGCCACCACCTTCTGTGTGACTGTGGGCAGGTCCCCCAGCTTCCCCAAGCCTCACTTTCCTCATTTGTACGTAAGGGCCTGTGCTTCCCAAGGGTTCCCCCAACTTGATCAGTGCCAAGGGACCAAGAGAGCCTGCCCCTTCCTCCCCACCCACTTCCCTAATCCCCTCCCAGAGTTAGTCCACAGGCCCTGGCCTTCTGCGTTTGCCTGGTGACCCTATTGCAAAGCTCCCCACAGAGAAAACACACCAGGGGCCTGGAGTGGGGAGCTGGAGCTGGCCAGCTAGGCCATGTCACTAGAAAGGAAGGAGGAAAATAGGATGAAAACACAAGGCAGACTCCCGCTGGGTCTCCCATGTGATGTGGCACTTCAGGGAGGAGGGGCACACAGGAGGTGTTCATACCCTAGAGGTGCACAGCTGTCTGCATGCAGGTCCTTAAAACCATGGACTGTGCATGGAGAATCTTCTTGGAGTCTGTGTCTGGTCATTCAGCAGTTACAGGCCTATCACAGTTCTGGGCGTTGGAGGACAGCAATGAACAAGAGAGATGAGGCCCCCCTCCTGACTGAACAGAAGGGAGAGATAACAGACTTGTAACAAAGGAATAAGCAATGTAATTGCAGATTGGGATAAGCACTGTGAAATTAGTAATGTGCCATTAGTAACGATCTGGAATAAACAGGACTGTTGAGGACGATGTGTTTACGGGGTGGCCAGGGAGGGGCACCTTCAGGGAGCTGGGCCCTGATTGATGAAAAGGAGCGACCAAGCAAAGACTCGGGGACAAGTGTCTGGAGCAGTGGCAGGAAAGAGCTTTATGAATTCAAGAAGCTGCAAGGAGAGTGGGAGGAGGGGATTTCTCTGTTGAGCTGAGCTTGGACATCGTATGTTGTGGGATGCACAGTTCCCCTGACTGTTGACGACGGAGTCCTGTTTGTGGACCCGCCGCCTGGGTTTTCTTCCTTGGCACGTGTAGTACGGGGGTGGGATGGCTGGAGAATCACTGGCTGTAACGTGTTTCCAGAGCAAGCCTGTCCAGGACAAGAAACTGTGTTTTTCCTATGGGAACACAGGTGTCCAGGAACAAGGCTGAAGTTTCTCTAGCAGGTCACAGTGACTTTTCCAATAGCAGTGGCTTCAGCCAGATCAAGTCACAGATCTGAGAGGAGGGGAAGGGGAGTTCCAGTCTGGACTTTCTCCCACCTGCTCCCTCTGCTAGGCTGTTCTAGGCACCCACTGGCATAGCACAGAACTCTCCTGAGTGACGCCTTGGTGACAGTGTCTATACTGTGGCTTCAGCCACTTTGCCCAGGCAAAACCAATAGCCCTGACGCCCCCACCTCATTCCCCTTCCTTCCAGCCCACTGTCACACTCACAATCAACCTGCCTCCTGTGCTTGCCCTACCCCAGCACCTCCCCTGCTCAGACTTGAAAGGTAAGTCCAAAAGCTACTGAATATGCAGGCATATAAATGGTGAGAAATCCCTCCCCTTTCACAGCCCCAGTCTCTGCTCATTTCCTTCATGTAAGCAGTGGCTTCCTTGGAGGCCCCTTCCCTTCCAACAACCTCCTCCAACAAGGGCAGGTCCTCTGGGGTAGAGATTGGCATTGACCTCTCTCTGACTCCAGCTGGTATTGCTCACTCAGCCAGGCATCATGGACTAGGACAAGAACTCCACGGGAGCACACCCCCAGAGGGGCCCCAGGAAGCCAGGCAATGACCGAGTCTGTATCCTCCTTCTTGGGCAGGGTGAAGGCCGTGTGGTGTACATTCGAAATCTCTCCAGCGACATGAGCTCCCGAGAGCTGAAGAGGCGTTTTGAAGTGTTTGGTGAGATTGTGGAGTGTGAGGTGCTGACGCGAAGTAAGAGGTGAGTTGAGCCAAGCCATGGCAGATGAAGGGAGCAGAGAGGGGCACCGGTCCTGATCCAGAGCTGGGTACAAGAAGATGTCCAAGGCTTGTGGAATGAATCTGATGAAATCCATAGCCTAGATGTAGAAAGCCAGGCCCAGGAGAAGGACCAGAAATGGTAATGCAGTCAGTAACAGCAGCAAACACGTGCTGATGCTTTACTAAGTGCCAGGCAGTCTCCGTTCATTCTTCTATCTTAACTTGCCAGCATGCCAGGGACATAAGCACTCCTAGTCTTTCAATTGCTCTCCTTTCTGCAGGAGTTCAGACAAGTTAACTGGGCAGCTAGTTGGTGGCAAAGCCAGAGCCGGAGCCCATGTGTCTGCTTCAGGGCGTTTGGCCTGGAGATAGTGCGGGGCAGCAGCCCCTGGCAGCTTGAAGACTGGCACTGGGACCCCACTCTACCTCAACCCTGTGCTGCTCACCCCTCCCTTCCTCTGCAGCAGCAAGTCCCAGGCCTTGGTTGGGTATGGCGGCTCACACCTGCAATCCCAGCATTTGGGGAGGCCAAGGCGGGCAGATCACTTGAGGTCAAGAGTTCGAGACCAGCCTGGCCAAAATGGTGAAACCCCGTCTCTACTGAAAATTTAAAAATTAGCTGGATCTGGTGGTGCACTCCTGTATTCCCAGCTACTCAGGAGACGGAGGCAGGAGAATCCCTTGAACCCAGAAGGCAGAGGTTGCAGTGGGCCGAGATCGCGCCACTGCACTCCAGCCTGGGTGATAGAGCAAAAAATAAGACAAGGTCCCAGGCCTTCTGTTCTACTAGGCAGCCCTGGGTTTTCGTCACTCACCTGGAGAAGCAGTGTTTTACCTGTCAGGGGATCTGCAAAAAGAACAGGTTTTATATGAATACACAATTTAGATGTCAAAACTCAGTTTTGAAATATTTCTAAATTATCTTCTATTATATTGGCAAACACTAAGGCAAACTAAGTTATTAGGGTTTTTACATTCTCATACAATAATAATAATAGAAAGCTTCAGCAAGAAAATAGTTTCTGGTGTAAGAGTTATCATATACTTCTTGCCCATTAGGATGGCTACGATGAAAAAACCAGAAAATAAATACTGGCAAGGATGTGGACAAAATGGAACTCTTGCATAGTGTTGGTGGGAATTTTAAATGATGCAGCTGATGTGGAAAACAGTATGGCAATTCGTCAAAAAATTAAACCTAGAACCACCATCTGATCCAGCAATTCCACTTACGGGTATATATCCAAAAGAATTGAAAACAGGATCTCCAAGAGATATTTGTTCACCCAAGCTCATAGCGACATTATTTACAATAGCCAAGAGGAGTAAACAATCCAAATGTCCACCAACAGATGAACAGATAAACAAAATATGGTTTCTATACATACAGTGAATATTATGAAGCCTTAAAAAGGAAGGAAATTCTGACTCATGCCGCCACATGGATGAACCTGACCGCATTGTGCTGAGTGAAATAAGCCAGGCACAGAAAGACAAATACTATATGATTTCACTTATATGCTATGTCTAAAGTAGTCAAATTCATCGAAACAGAAAGAGTGGTGGTTGCCAGGGGCTGCAGAGAGGGAGAATAAGGGAGGTGTTGTTTAATGGGCATAGAGTTTCAGTTTGGCAAGGTGGAAAATTTCTGGAGCTTCGTTACACAGCAGTATGAGTATACTTAATACTGCCAAACTGTATGCTTAAAAATGGCAAAGATGGTAAATGTCCTGTTAAGTGTTTTTACCAAATTTTTTTTAAAAGAACCATTATACAAATAGAACCATTTTAAGTTCTGTGCAGTTTTCAGGCTATCAAATGAAGACAACATGCAAAAATAAAGCAGGCACATTAATCTCTAAAGAGAAAGATCAATCTGTTAAGATTTTAAAAACACACAGAATCTTTAAAAAAGAGTCTTGGACGTACTACCAATATTAGACATTTAAAGAGGAAAAAGGGTCCGGGCATGGTGGCTCATGCCTGTAATCCCAACACTTTGGGAGGCCGAGGCAGACAGATTACTTGAGGACAGGAGTTTGAGACCAACCTGGCCAACATGGTGAAACCCTGTCTCTACTAAAACTACAAAACAATTACCCGGGCTTGGTGGTACATGCCTGTAATCTCAGCTACTCGGGCGGCTGAGGCATGAGAATCGCTTGAACCCGGGAGGCAGAGGTTACAGTGAGCTGGGATTGCGACCACTGCATTCCAGCCTGGGCGACAGAGTGAGACTGTCTCAAAAAATAAATAGAGAAAGAGGCAGAAGGGTTCAAACTTGGCGCTGGTTCAGAGAGGTGTCAGGAAACATGATTCACGTAAATGTTTATTAGGCACCCACTATTTGTAAGCCTGTGCTAATAGTTGGTGAATGCCACTTTGCCTCTGCCTTGAAGAGTTTACGTAGCAGATGATATGTCAGTCGGGACTCTCTGTTGTTCATGGAAGTGAAAAGTTGGAATAGAACTGACTTTTGGTCCTTCTCAGGCAGACTTTTCTCCTGGTTGCAAAGTGGCTGCCTGTAGCTTTAAGCTACCCCCCAGCAACTTAGAGACCCCTGGGGAGGTAGGAGTCACTACATGACTCCAGCAAAGACCTGAGATGGGTTCTTTGGGGTGCAGCCTTGAGTAAACAGGCTTATCCTTGAACAAACCATGGTATCCAGGAAGGGCCATTGTCATGTGGTTTGCCCTGGCACCCTGAGCCTGGTTGACCACACATGCTGTTGTCTGAGGAAGGGGAGTGGAAGCTGAACAGGCAGGCATCATAGATGTCTACCATGAAGGGCAAGATGTGTGCAGAAGGGGAGGTGAAGGCCAAGATGGCAGCCAAGGAATTGGTGACTGAGGCTGGATTTGAAGGAGGCAGAAAGAGGTGCAGTAGTATAGGGAGATGGGAATAACAGGAGAAACATACAGGGCTGTTACGAGCATCAGCTTTAATGTCAGAGGCCTGGGTTTGAATCCCTGCTCTGCCACTTGCTTTTGGGTACATTACTGAACTCCACAGAAGCTGTTTCCTCATCTGCAAGGTGGAGATAACAACAGTACCCACCTCACAGGCTCATCTGAGGAGCGTCCGAGGCAAGGTGTGGTGGCCAACATCTGGCAGACATTCAGTGTATTAGCTACTTTCATTATTACCACATTGCAGAAGTCAGCCTGGTGGTCACGTCGTCTCTATCTAGGGGGGCCATGATGCGAGTATCGAATCACTGTGGCAGTCTGTTCCTCATCTAGTAATGACTGGTCTCACAGTGTCCATCCAGCCAGCCGAATAACATACTCTCCTTCTCCTCTCCCCACAGAGGCAAGAAGTACGGCTTCATTACCTACCGGTGTTCTGAGCACGCGGCCCTCTCTCTGAGGAACGGCGCTGCCCTGAGGAAGCGCAACGAGCCCTCCTTCCACCTGAGCTACGGTGGGCTCCGGCACTTCTGCTGGCCCAGATACACTGACTACGGTAAGCCCCCGAGACCCAGCCATAGTCTAGTAAGACTCAAAGCTTGAGAGGAAGTGCCTTTCTTGAACAAAAGCCAGAGCTAAAGCCCCCTGTGGACATAGCTTCCATCCCCACACCCCAGTGTGCTGCTTGGTGTAACACTGCAGCCCCTTTGCCTGAAGGCTACCATCTTGTTTTTCTTCTGGCCTCTGGTCCACCTTGTCTTGTCCTGTGACTGCTACCAAAGAGAATCCAACCTCCCATGGCCTCTAAGAAGATTCAGTCGTGTGCACAGCCAGCTGGCAGAACCGTGGCTGCGGTCTCCTTGACTTCACAGGGCCAGCTGCTACCCTGTCCCCTTCAGGGGCATTCCGTGGTGACCCCAGATAAGGCAGCAGCCACCTGGGGACAAGATGATGAAGAAGGACAAGGAAGTACAATGTATGAAAGAATTACTTGGCCAGGCTCAGTGGCTCATGCCTGTAATCCCAGCACCTTGGGAGGCTGAGGCAAAAGGATCACTTGAGCCCAGGAGTTCGAGACCAGCTTGGGCAATATAGTGAAATCCCGTCTCTACAAAAAATACAAAAATTAGCCAGGCATGGTGACTTGTGCCTATAGTCCCAGCTACTCAGGAGGCAGAGGTGGGAGGATCACCTGAACCCAAGAGGTCGAGGCTGTAGTGAGCCATGATGGCACTACTGCATTCCAGCCTGGGTGACAGAGCAAGACCCTATCTCAAAAGGAAAGAAAAAAAAAAAAAAAAAAAAAAACACTTATTGGAGAGAACCCAATGCAGCCTTGATGGTACAGGACTGAGTGTCAGTGGCCTGGCTGGGTGCCGGGCCAGGCGGCACTGCAATTGGCTACATATCCATTTATGGGAATTACTTTCCCAATCTATTAAAAAATTCTAGTGTTGGCCGGGCGTGGTGGCTCACGCCTGTAATCCCAGCACTTTGGGAGGCTGAGGCAGGCAGATCATGAGGTCAAGAGATGGAGACCATCATGGCCAACATGGTGAAACCCCGTCTCTACTAAAAATACAAAAAGTAGCTGGGTGTGGTGACGCGCCGTCTGTAGTCCCAGTGACTTGGGAGGCCGAGGCAGGAGAATTGCTTGAACCTGAGAGGCAGAGGTTGCAGTGAGCTGAGATCACACCCCTGCACTCCAGCCTCAGCAACAGAGCAAGACCGCGTCTCCAAAAAAAAAAAAAAAGTATTATAGTGTTGTCAGCTCTCCCTTATGTGGCACTGTAGCAGGTTACTAATGGACGAGAAGCTGTTGGGGGAAGTAGAGTTGTAGGGTGTTGGAGCTAGAAAGGCTCCGGAGTGCTCTAGTTTGGACCTCCAGGTCTCTAGATAGGACAGCCAAGGCCTTGGGCTGCAGCCACTCCACGGTGCCCACTCAAAGTGGCAGATTTTTCAACCATCCAGTCTTTGTAAGTTGCTCACTGCCTTCCCCTCTTCCCTGCCTCCTCACCCCCATGCCCAGATTCCAATTCAGAAGAGGCCCTTCCTCCGTCAGGGAAAAGCAAGTACGAAGCCATGGATTTTGACAGCTTACTGAAAGAGGCCCAGCAGAGCCTGCATTGATAACAGCCTTAACCCTCGAGGAATACCTCAATACCTCAGACAAGGCCCTTCCAATATGTTTACGTTTTCAAAGAAATCAAGTATATGAGGAGAGAGCGAGCGAGCGTGAGAGAACACCCGTGAGAGAGACTTGAAACTGCTGTCCTTTAAAAAAAAAAAAAAAAAATCAATGTTTACATTGAACAAAGCTGCTTCTGTCCGTGAGTTTCCATGGTGTTGACGTTCCACTGCCACATTAGTGTCCTCGCTTCCAACGGGTTGTCCTGGGTGCACCTCGAAATGCGGGTCAGTCACCCATCGCCCCTTCCTTCCCGACTGACTTCCTCTCGTAGACTTGCAGCTGTGTTCACCATAACATTTCTTGTCTGTAGTGTGTGATGATGAAATTGTTACTTGTGAATAGAATCAGGATTATAAACTTCATTTTTAATTGAAAAAAAAAAGTATATCCTTAAAATAATGTATTTATGGCTCAGATGTACTGTGCCTGGGATTATTGTATTGCTTCCTTGATTTTTTAACTATGCACTGTCATGAGGTGTTTGCCACTGAGCTGCTCTGCTCCCCTTGCCAGATTGCCCTGGAGGTGCTGGGTGGCCGCTAGGCTGGTCTGCAGGAAAGTGCGGCCTGCCGTTTCCAGGCCGTATCTGCCAAGCCCTGCCTTGTCTCTTACTGAGCAAGTTTGGCTCAAATTATAAGAGCCCCCATCTTGTGCCCAGCTCACGCTTCAAGTGTGTGTCCATCCATTTGTACTCAGACCCTTGAGTATCTTGTAAGGAAGGCAGGGTGAGCTGCATCATTCCTGTTTTCCAGGGGAGGCTGGCAGCTCCCCAAGAGGCGAAATGACTGTGGGAGTTCTGGTTGCCAGTGAGGAGGCAGAGCGGTGACCCAGACCAGACTTTCTGATTCTTGGTCCCATGCGTCCGTAGTAGCTGGGGTAAAGACACAGTTTCAGGGACTGGTAGAGGTGAGTTTGGCTAAATTGGGCACCAGGCTGGAAGCCTAAGGGCTCATTTTAGGGGTTACGTTAACTGTTGATTCACCAGCATCAGGTGAATTCAAGCCCCGGCATGTGTCTTGGGTGCACCATCAGCTTTGATCCTGAGTGGTCCTGCGGTTTGCCTGCGTCTGTGGACACAGTGTCAGAACTTTGGTGACACCCCTGGCAGCGGTACAGACAGGTGGTCTGGGAGCAGTCATCTTTTTTGGGCCAGCCACCAGCCCATCCTACTCCCTCAGGTAGCCCTTCGTCTTTACCTTGTCCTTGTCTGTAAAGTTGTTTTGGTGGCTGGGGCAGGGGAGCCAGGAGGAGGGAGTGAAGGTTGGAAATAGATAGGACAATCTCCTAGCTTCCCTCCAACTGAGAAAACACTCCAATTGGGCTTTGCTTTAAACTTTGTGTTCTTAAGTGATGTCAAAGCCATTTCCAGCTTAATGTTCTGTGGGTACCTTGGGGGCCATTCATGCAGGGAGCATGGCCAGGCAGGGTGTGAGTATATTGTTTCTGATTTCTTTCATACATCAGGGTTCCTTGGGAAATCTTTATAATTTTTTTTTAAAGTCCTGCTGCTTTAAAAGTTTGAAAGTGGCTCATTAAACTAAACAGGCTAATGTAATTTGTTGCTTATGCAAAGCCTAGTCTGTTGAGAATTTACTTTTTTAAAGATTATCAAATACCTCAGTAGGTAAAATGAGCCCATGATCTTCCACTGGGTGGTGAGCATACTCCCAGCCCATGGATAAGGCTGGAAGAGACAGGCTTTAGTAGGGATAGGGAATTTGAACTGTTGCGTGTCGCAGCAGTTGACCCCTCTGGACTCCAATTTCCTTTCCTGTGAAATGAACTGATTAGACACGTTTCAACATTATTAGCTTCTGCTGAGGCAGTGTCTAGCCCAAGATGGCAAATACATAGCTCATGTGCCTCTACTCCCACCTCCTTGACTGATACAGACATAACTAATCAATTGCACCACTCAGGTTCCTTGAGCCTGGATGCGCTGTAAGAATCCTGAAATCAGTGCTCTGGTAAGTCATTACTAATTGATTAGGGTTCAGTCTATTTGACATCTTGGGCTAATCTTTGGAAGGTTTTCAACGATCACACAGAACCATATGCTGGCTGGGTTTCATGCCTGTCTGTAGGGTTTCTACCCTGTCTGTGATGTTCCGTTCCATGAGAGAAAACTCCCCTAATGCTATTCCGCGGCACAAAACTCCCAATACTATTTTGACACACACATCCCCTTGCGGAAGGTGCAGGGGGCAGTAGACGAATAACAGACAGGAACATATTTGGGGAAGGCAGGGCTTAGGAAGATGGACCAAAAAAGGGACTTCCCACAGCACAGACCTGATCATTCTGATTTCCTTTTTAGCTATTCACTGCCTAGCACATAGTAGACACACAATAAATGATTATGGAATGGGATAGAATTTAGATCTTTCTGCTGCCTCCACTAAGTAAGTCCTGATTTGCATCAAGGAGAGAACTGAGATAGGAAAGAACACTAGATTCCAAATCTGGAGAGTTGGGGAAGTGCAGATTCTACCGAGAATTTCCTTTGTAACTTTGATAAGTCCCTTCTACTCCCTGGCACCCCAGTGTGCTGAAAGGGGTTGGGCTGTGGATGATCTCTAAGCCCCTCCTATTTGCTTCTTCCTTGATTGCATTTGGTCAAAGGGTGGGCCTTGGGCTGGTGATACTTTAGAGTAAAGAAATGGAGAGTTTTAGCAAAGGACGAGCGTGTCCCTCCCTGCTTTGGGGTCAGCTGAAGCTGTCCTTTCATGTCAGGTTAATCTAGGACACTTGAAGTTAGCTTAGACGTTGGCGCTTGAGCAGAGACCTGAGCGTGGCATTGGGACATGACATGCGTAAAGTCAGGGCTAGGGAACGCCAACTGCCAAGGGCATCAAGTAGTCTCTACTTGCCATCCTGTACATAAAACGCTACAAATTCTAAAATTTACCAACCCTGCAGACAACCTCTATCCCGAAGGACTCATTCGGTGCTGTGTATTATTTAGGGCAACTCCAAGGTCTATTCAGAAAAACGAGTGAACCTTGGTCTCTTTCCCACCAAACTGAGGAGTAACCCAGAGGGAGCAGCTGCCATTGGCAACCATCTCGTTGTAGCTCTGTCCTAGTGTTTGCTCTTGATGATGTTTACATGTAATCGCCATAAAGCTTGCTGTAGACTGTGTCGATAGCCGCCCGCACAGGGCAGATCGTACTGTCTGTTTCTGTGCCGTGCTGGTGTTTTCCAAAAATGTCTGATCCAACCACTAAGTGGAATTCTTCCATCTCCTTCCTCAGTCTGTACAAGGCTGAATCAGAATCCCCATTCTCGGGGGCTCTGGTTACCGAAGGAAAATGCATCAAAGAGGTAAAGAATATGAGTGGATGGAGTGCAGCTAAGGCCCTCACCCCCTGCTCCGTCACAACTTGCCCCCTCAACCAAAAAGCTGCTTTGACTCAAAAAGCACCCATAAGGTATCTGCATCTGCCTTGAAATCTTGCAGCATGGAGTGTCATATATACTCAGGAGAGAGGCAGGGCTTTGCGGGCAGGAGAAGGAAGGGAGGAATGCTCTGAGCTGCAAAGACCCAGTACTCAAGTTCTGACATGGGAAGAGATGCCGTGAGACGTCTTTTGTTGCCTAAAGCCTGTTCCTGTTGGTTTTTGAGAGTGATTTCTCCTAGACATGTGCAGTAGGCCCACTGGGGCTGCTGTGCGGTGGTGAGTAGAAGGGCAGGGAAGGCATGGACAGCCTGGGCCTTCTGCATGGACAGCTCAGTCCATGGCCCATCCTAGGTATAGAGTTCAGTTAATCCCAGTTGAGCCTGCAGCTTGAGAGATGGCTCATCCCAACTGTGAAGCACCAGCCCCACAGGATGTATTGATCTGACTCACTGATGTCAAAACTGCAGTATTTTTTTAGCATTTGAGATTTAGCAGCTGCCTTCAGTTTGGGGTTACCCATATCCCAGCATCAGATATGATTAAGGAAAGAAATTGGATGTACAATAGTAAAGAAAGTGAATGTAATGGCTTCACTGGCCAAAGAAGAGGGACCCTGTCATCGCTTACCGGTGGGGCAGAAGAAAACTAGTGCATGTGCAATATGTCAAAGCTAGTCCCCCAGTCCCTGAGGTGTTTTTACATACAGATGGGCTCCAGGTCTGCTTGTCAAGTTTGGAGGTACAGGGTAAATGAAGGAAGAGCTTCAGAATTGGAAACCCACATGCATGGATGTGTCCTTGGCCCAGAACCACCATGGGATGGGTGAAGCCCTGGGAGCCGGCTACAGGATGCCCAGGAAGTAGGCAAATGCTGACTTTGCATTAACCAAATAAAAGCACTTTGAGAAAACCCCAACACTTCGGCCTGGCTCCGTGTTTCTACCTGGAAAATATGAGTCTCCTTTGGCTGTATGAGGTGCTCTTCTAGAGACTGGGACAGGGAATTCAGGAATGGGGCTGCTGTCAGGTAGGAGAGAGCAGCAGGAGAGCCAGTGCTGTCAGCAGCAGGAGCTGCCAGCAGCAGGAGAGCCAGTGCTGGGGCCAACCCTTTGCTGGCCTTTTGTTGGAAGCCCTCGAAACAGGGAGCCATGGATTTAGATCTTGGTACCTACCTTTACAGAAAGATGAAAACAGTGCAGCTGAGTGAAATGGGTTTTAGAGTAAGTTACTTAACTATAAGCCATCTCAGAATCAGAAACCCCAGTGTTTCTTACTTGCTGTGTGACCTTGGGCCCCTGTGTCCTCATCTACCAAACGAGAATGTTGAATATGAGCATTAAAGTCCCTTTCACCTCTGAGAGGCTCAGATCCCCAGCCAGGAGCATTGGGAATCCATCACTCCTCCTTGAAACTGATTCCATTCTCTGACTTGACCCAGCTCCTGTTCAGGGTGAGGTTCTCTACAAGAACCAACCAGCGGTAGGTTCAGTCCCACTGTGTCCTGGCTGAGTTGCCTTATCCAAGGAGACCAGCTCCCCAGGACAGATCTAAGCCATAATTTCTAGTGGGGACAGTAAGGAATTAAACCCCCAACTTGGCTAGGTAATGATGTCAAATCTCATATTAACCTTGTCTTTGTCCCCACTGGACAGCTGTTAATCCGAATGTTGTGACCACTCGGCTGTTTCTGTCTTGTTCGCAGACAATACTAGCAATACACTTGTTTTTTTTGTTTTTTTTTTTGTTTTTTTTTTTAAAGAAAAACAGCTTAGGCACTTTTCACACATTTCTTTCAAATGATTGTAAAACATATGGGGCAACAGGAGGCATTGATCACGCTGCATATGTTTAGGACAGCTTTTGTTTTTTGTTTCTGTAATGGTATAGCAGCAGTGACTGAGGCTTCGTGATTCGTGGGGACAGCTTTTCAGATACTGCATTTCATCAGTATGCTTTGCACATCCGAAAGGAGGACAAAAATCCAACTGCCCGAATTTGGGGCTTGGAAAATAGGTTTTATAGGTGGTCGGTCCCTGGGCTGTGCAACAACTCCTCAAAGAGGGGTTTATATAGCTGGAACCCCCCTGTGCTGTTTTTTTGGTCAAAGGAGTCTCCAAGGCGGCTTATAAAAGCTTCCTTTTTCACTTGACCACCCTTGCTCATTGGTTCCTTGTGAAGGGGATTGGTCAGTTTCCACCTCAGCACTTTGCCTTATCTACATGTGGTCGCCATCTAGTGGCCAAAGGTTGTCTCCACCAGCTACCCAGATAGAAGGCAAATCCTTTCAGCCACCCTGCTGTCCATCGTGAACTTTGGGAATGAAATATAATGGCATGAACGAACCACCTTTGTGTTCAGAGATCAGTGCAACACTAGGGTCAGAAGACTCCAGAAGCAGAAGCAGCCACTTAGCAGACTCTCACGCAGAACTGAGAAATGCACTAGCTGTCCTGTGGGCAGAAGAGACAGGAGTGGACCAGGAGAGGTCCAGGTGCCCGGGAGGGGTTTACTGTAACTGCAATACTGGCAGCCCAGCTGCCGACCTTGTTAAGTAAACCTTTGCTGGGTGGTCTGAATTATGCCCTCAAGGCAAGATAAGAAGTTGGGTGTAAGGATTCTTTGGGGGGCCTGGCCATGACCTTTGATATGGTCCACCGAATAGCCAAATAGGTTTTTTTGTTCAATTTTTTGTTTTTGTATTTTGTATTTTTAAAATCTTGTCAAATGTTTTTTGTGTTAGGAATAAAAAGTCATAAACTATTCCCAACTTTGTTTCTTGAGGGATGTTCTGATTCTGACGGAAACAGGTTGGAAATCTCGAGGGGAGCTTGGACAAGGTGGTATATGCAGCAGGGGAGTAGACTGCTTGGATTTCCAAATGGTTTCTGGGGAAGATGACCATCCAGAAGTCCAGCTTAGTGCAGTCTGCTCTGGAATTCACACCCACCCCCTCACCTCCTTGTGCCATGTTGTTAGCATTGGCTTGGAGCATCTGCCTCTTCCAGAGGCAGCTGCTAATGTTGAAACCAACATGAGCCCTCTCCCCAACCCCAGGTTTCTAAAGAAGGTGTCTTTAGCCAGCCTTAATCAACTGGGTAAGGTGGTCCCTATGGTCCTTTCCAGCATTTCCAAATCTTGGACTCAAATTCTTTTCTCTTGGTGTGACCACGCAGCCTAGAGAATTCTAAGCAATAGGAGCCAGGGCTTTCCCTGACTCTGCGACAGGGTCAAACCAAGGAATGGCTAAACCTGTGAGGTTTTGTCATCCCCAGGGGTACTACTGTAGGGGGCATTATTTATTAGGAAGCTTAACAAGGTAACTACAGCCTGAGTGCGTGAGTGTGAGGCTGTGTTTGTGGTGGGTATGTGTGTGTATCTGCACACATACACACGTCTGTGCCTGTGTGTGTTTGTGTGTGTGTGTGTGTGTGTGTGTGGAATTACATTGATGCATTTATTGAGAAAGGTGCAAGAATTTCACCTACACAGAGGGACACATCTGCTTTGTTATTTATAATAGAAAGCTAAATTTTAATTTTTTAAAGGACACTGCTAATGATTGAGAATCAAGTTTTTAGTTTTGCTATTTTTTTTAATTGGTAGAGGATTTTTATATATTTTTTCCATTTTGTTGGGTTGTGTCCTTATTTATAGAAATCCTTTGTCTGTGAGAGGCAAGGAGGAAACCTTCTTGGCTTTTAATTACTGTGGTTGTCATCGTCCCTACTTTCTTTCTGGTGTGATTTCTCTGTCTTACCTTCTAAATGAGAAAATGTTTTCCTGTATTTGTACATTGTCAGATTCTATAGTTTCCTAGATAATTTAACCAAATTGCTCTATGTATTATTATTCTGTGAGTATAAAGTTCTATTTTAATGTCTGTAAATACTTCAGAACTGGCTTCTTTTCTCAAACTCCCACTGTGGGGTTATTGTTTACATCACAGAAACTGTAGAATCTCTATGCTCATGTACTGTAAATAGTGAAGTGATCTGCTTATAAATAAACTTAACAAATACACTATGGAGATTAAAAACAAAATACCACCCACAGCTTTGCCCATGTGTGTCTTTCCTTATTGGTCCTGGGAGCTCATTGAGGGACACTCTGACCACTAAATGGGGAAGAGATTTCAGTTTTCAGCGTCACCTTCTCAGATAAGACCCCGGATGATGTCTGTCCCCCACTTCACCACACTTTTCCTTCACGGCATTTTTCACGGTTCATAATATCCATTCGTGCTGGGCACAGGGGCTGAGGTAGGGGATCACTTGAGCCCAGGAGTTCAAGGCCAGCCCAGGCAACATAGTGAGACCCCCATCTCTGAAAAAGTAAAGTAAATAAAATATAATAAATAAATAAAATAACCATTCAGACTCATCTCACATAACAGCTGTTCCATGAATGACTTTTTGCCCTGACTTTTATAAAGCTATACCACTTTCTGAACAAAGACTTCCTTGTTTTGGTATATCAACTTTTTCACATAAGCACATTGAATAAATGCACTGTAGGAGATATTTTGGCATTATGGTTCCAGGCAAAACACTCATCAGTTTGTAATTACAAAATGGTTTCTGGTCAGAGGATCTCATAGAGAGCAGGCCTGCATTGTGTGCGGTAATTGAGTGAACTCAGAACATTTTCCTTTGTGTACTTCCAGCAAGTAGGATGAGGAAGTGGCATCTTCCAAGACTCTCGGTCGCGTGCCTGTGTGTTATTTCCTCACGTCTCAAAGGGGTTAGCCTGTATTTTGCCCTAAAGCTGTTTTTTGTGCTTTAACTTATTTTTAAATGCAAGATACCCATGAGCCCCAAAGGGTTGAAACATTGGCAAGAGAATTATACATAAATAAGAACAGTCTGGGCGCGGTGGCTCCCATCTGTAATCCCAGCACTTTGGGAGGCCAAGGCGGGTGGATCACCTGAGGTCAGGAGTTCGAGACCAGCCTGGCCAACATGGTGAAACCCCGTATCTACTAAAAATACAAAAATTAGCGGGGCGTGGTGGCGATCGCCTGTAATCCCAGTTGCTTAGGAGGCTGAAGCAGGAGAATTGCTTGAACCTGGGAGGCAGAGGGTGCAGTAAGCCAAGGTTGTGCCACTGCATTCCAGCCTGGGCAACAGAGCAAGACTCCGTTTCAAAATAAATAAATACAATAAACAAGAACAGGTGCAATGCATGATTACATTTTATGTTATGTGCAAACTATTTTCCGGTTGCTATTTATTACATAAACTCATACAAACTCATACATATATTCTCCTTGTTCAGGTGATTTATTTTCCCATGCCATGGAAATTGTTTGGATTTCTTTGATTGCAAGGGAACACATCATGATTTTTTTCCCATTAAAATTAATAGGAATGTTTCTACTTAGGGGCAGAGCTCTCTGGTGTGATGAGAGTATGTGTGTGGTTGAGGGCTCAGTACCTGTTGCCCATCTGTTGTAGATGGTAAGCTTCAGGAGAACAGGCCTGCTGTTCCATGCACTGCAGGGCAGTGGCCCCATCAATCAGGAATTCCTGAGTGGATCCTACCCATAGTACAAGGAATAGGATGGCAGATGCAGAGCCTCAAGACCTGCCTTTGGGACCCATCTCTGCCACTTCTGTATTGTGTGAATTGGGTAAACCACCTCTTTGGTCCCTGGCTTTCCCAAATATGAAACAATTTGCTTAGCTGAACTCAAAGGTCCTTTATTTTCTTAACGTTCTTTAAAAACAACAACAACAAGAAAACCTGATTTGCAGAAGTAGTATGGTGCAAGGAAAATGCTTATAAGCTGGGGTTCTGGTGTCAATCTGCATGGCACTTTTTGTTTGTTTGTTTGTTTGTTTTTTGAGATGGAGTCTTGCTCTTGTTGCCCAGCTGGAGTGCAATGGTGAAATCTCGGCTCACTGGAACCTCTGCCTCCTGGATTCAAGTGATTCTCCTGCCTCAGCCTCCCAAGTAGCTGGGATTAGGCACCTGCCACCACACTCAGCTAATTTTTGTATTTTGAGTAGAGATGGTTTCACCATATTGGCCAGACTGGTCTTGAACTCCTGACCTTAGGTGATCCATCCACCTCGGCCTCCCAAAGTGCTGGTATTACAGGCGTGAGCCACCACGCCTGGCCTAAGCTGCTTAGCTTTGAATCTTGGCTCCACCATTTACCAGCTGGGTGTCCTTGGGTAGGTTTTCTAATCTCTCTGTCTGCTCCTCACCATGTGATAAATGGAGCTAGTAACAGTTTCTCCCTTGGAGTATTGTTATTAGGATGAAATTAGATCGTGCACAGTACCTAGGACATGGTAAGTACTTAATCAACGTCAACTGTGATCCTTATTGCGCTCAGTCTCATTTGGTGCTAACCATAGTCCTCTGAGAGAGGCACCGCAAGGATCTTGACCTTTTTTTGACAGATTGGGAAGGCTGGAAGTGGAGCAGAAGGAACCTGCCGAAGGGACTCAGAAACATGGCAGCAGAGTCAGGACCAGCAACATCAATGCCTACGTGTTCCTGAGTGACACTTATTTCTCCTTGCTACTCTGCCATGTAACCACCACATGTGACATTCTTAGGACAGGCCTCTGCTTAAAGACCACTGCTCTCAGAGTGTGCATTGCAGCAGAGCAGAACATCTAGTTTGGGAGTTTAAAGATGCAAGTTCCAGACCCAGCTCTCTATTGACATCATGACCTGCAAATAGGAGCAGGGCTCATGCGTCAGGGGCCCAGATTGATCTGCTCTGGAGGCCACCAGGATGTGGATGCCCTGTACACTGTGTTCTCTGTGACCTTGGGCATCTCCTGGAGGGAAGCCAGGGAACTGTACTAGGAACTTGGCCCAGCCCCATCTCTCACTGGCCTTCAATTTCCTTGTGTGTCTAAAAAGAGAGATTACAGTAGATCAGTGGTTTACAGTTTGGGAAAACCATGTGCCTCCCTCTCCTCAAAGCAACTGTTTTAATATATTAGTTTCTGCATAACATTCAGTGTGGAAGGAAGAAAAGTTCTAGAGCTAATGTCCATTTATTAGAATGAGACAGGAATGTGTTACATGTGGCCACAAAGAAACAAACAGATAAATACAGGATGTGGGGAAACTGACTCAATTTCTGCAAGTTGGTGGCAATGGAAAAAAGGAAGGAGCACTTCATAGATTAAAAGAGACTTCAGAAACTTAACCATAGCTATGTGAGGTGATGGATCTATTAATTAGCTTAATTATGGCAATCATTTCACAATGTATATCAAAACATCGCAGTGTGTACCTTAAATATGTATAAGTTTTATTTGCTAACTGTATCTCCATAAAGCTGATGGGGGAGAACAACAGAGAATTTAAAAAATGAGGATTTGGACAAGCATAACAGAAACTGACTTGCAAATTTTTAGCATGTTATTGTCATTTTCAAATTCTGGTTTATTTGTGCTGTTTTCAACATCAGCTACTATGGTGCGAATGCTGATCAGGCCAGTGGCATTCTGCTAGGTATTGCAGACTTGCCAGAACATACTTAGATTTGGTTTAAAAGAAATAAGTCCTGACCAGGTGCAGTGGCTCACGCCTATAATCCCAACACTTTGGGAGGCTGAGGCAAGAGGATTGCTTGAGGTCAGGAGTTTGAGGCCAGCCTGGGCAACAGAATGAGACCCCATGTCGACAAAAATAGGTTTTAAAAAATTAGCAGGGCGGCGTAAACCCGGGAGGCGAAGCTTGCAGTGAGCTGAGATTCGGCCACTGCACTCCAGCCTGGGCGACAGAGCAAGACTCTGTCTCAAAAAAAAAAAAAAAAAAAATTAGCAGGGCATGGTGGTACATGCCTGTGGTCGCCACTGCTTGGTAAGCTAAGATGGGAGGATTGCTTGAGCCCAGGCGGTTGGGGCTCCAGTGAGCTATGATCATACCACTGCACTCCAGCCTGGGCGATAGAGTGAGACCTCGTCATGAAAGACAGAGAGAGAGAGAAATTTAGTTTAGTTTAGTTTTGTTTTGTTTTGTTTAGTTTGAGACAGAGTCTTGCTCTTGTCACCCAGGCTGGAGTGCAATGGCGTGATCTCAGCTCACTGCAGCCTCTGCCTCCCCGGTGCAAGCGATTCTCCTGCCTCAGCCTCCTGAGTAGCTGGGATTACAGGCTCGCATCACCACACCTAGCTAATTTTTGTATTTTTAGCAGAGATGGGGTTTCACCATGTTGGCCAGGCTGGTCTTGAACTCCTGACTTCAGGTGATCCACCCGCCTTGGCCTCCCAAAGTGCTAGAATTACAGGTGTGAGCCACCGCACCCGGCCCACATATATCTTTTTAAACCAACAGAATGCCTGTTAACTTAAGAAATAGAAGTTCTGAAATTGAGAATAATTTGTCTTAATTTATACTCTGTGAAATCAATGAAAAATCCAAGAATAAAAAGTACATCTTTTTTCTAAAAACCAACAAAAAGAAAACTAAATTCAATGTGTGAAATTGTTTGGATCAGATTCAGGCAAGCCAGCCACTAAAAACATTCATGAGAATGAAGGAAGGTTGATTAAGGGCTGGCATCACAAGTTGGGTGTCCCAGAAAACAGACTCTAAAATGGACTTAGTCTGCAGGATGCTTATTAAGCAGTGCCCTGGGAGCCGATGCTTGGGGAAGGGAAGGAGATAGGAGTGGGCAGAAGAAGAAGTCGAGTTGTGATGTGAGCCCAGCGACAGCCTTAGTGGACCCCACGAGGAGTCCTGGAGCTGGAACAGCCCTGCACAATTATCCTGTGCTCAGCCAAGATGGCCAGGCCTCTCCACTTGGCATGGGTCAGTCATTGGGTGTAGGCCACCCTGGCAAAGGCTGCAGTAACCCCTGATGGGGCTGATACTGAGGGTGGTCTGTCAACAGCACTCAAAGCTGGTGGGGTCCCAAGTCCTTTGCTGAAGCTTGGGGTCTGTGCAGCCCATCAAAGCATACATCACAGCTGGGTATTAGGCAGGCATCGGTTGCATGGGCCAGTGATGCGGCTATGTTAGAAAACATCCTTATTTCTTTAAAGATGACTTAGTAGAGGTGTGAAATGATAAGTTTGGGATTTGCCTTTTTTTTTTTTTTTTTTTGAGTCAGAGTCTCGCTCGGTCACCCAAGCTGGAGTGCAGTAGCATGATCGCAGCTCACTGCAACCTCCGCCTTCTGGGCTCACGGGATCTTCTCACCTCTGCCTCCTGAGTAGCTGAGACTACAAGTGAGCGCCACCACACCTGGCTAATTTTTGTATTTTTTGTAGAGACAGGGTTTTGCCATTTTACCCAGGCTGGTCTCAAACTCCTGGGCTCACGCAATCTGCCTGCCTCAGCCTCCTGAAGTGCTGGGATTACAGGTGCGAGCCACCACGCCTAGCCAGGATTTGCCATTAAACACTTCAGGTAAGAAAAAAAATTGAAAAGGAAACATAAAAAGGACAGATGAAATACATGTAGCAAAATCTTGATACTGGAATCTGGGTGATGGGTATGTGGGGATTCAATGTACAATTCTCTACTTTTGAAAATGCTTGAGAATTTTTACAATACATTAAATGAAAGTATAAGAACAAAAATGATCCTAAGCAAGCCAGTGCATCTGGCATTAATTAAATGTTTAATTAATGTCTGTGAAAGCTAGAATACTGGTTTTAGCTCAATAGGCAGTTCTCAAGACTAAAAGAATGTTTAAAAACCACTGGATAAGGTATAAGCCAAGCTTGTTCAACCCATGGCCTGTGGGCCACAGGCGGCCCAGGATGGCTTTCAGTGCAGCCCAACACAAATTCATAAACTTTCTTGAAACGTTATAAGATTTTTTGTGTGTGTGATTTTTTTTTTTTTTAATTTCAGCAGCTATCATTAGTGTTAGTGTATTTTATGCACAACCCAAGACAATTCTTCTCCCAATGTGGCCCAGGGAAGCCAAAAGATTGAACACTCCTGGAAGCGAAATTCTGTATCAGTTTTGAAATCCTATGACTCTTTGACTTCTCAGGGTGGGTGGTCTTCCACTGGCTTGAGTCACGTCTTCCCAGGAAAGGGTGGTGCCGTCCGGCCAGCAGATCCTCGGTGGTGTTACTGGATGCAGCAGGACTTGGATGTAGTTGCACCCCCTGGGCTGGGGTTTCCCCCCAGCTGATTTCCTGCGGCTGCTGCAATGAAACAGGAAAAAGAACACACCAGGTGACAAGAGGCTGCCGTGGGCTTCCCCTTTGACCTAATTTGGACCAAGAGTTGCAAACTTAAAAGCTTTCAGCGACCAACAGATGCAGAAGACAAACCAGGTGTGAGGAGAATCACAGAAACTGAGAACTTTTCTCTAAGAAAAATAGCAGCACGAGGATGATGACAAGGGAGAACCAGTACTTGGCACGAGCGTCTGGGAGACCTGGGGAGTGGTGAACACTGACAAACTAGAGACAACCTCTGTCTCATCCAAAGGGGGCAATTGTCACTCAGGTTCAGCCAATTGTTGTCATGTAAAAATGATAGACTGGTGTGGCCAGATCTTACCCTTTTACTCTTTTAGAAAGAAAAGCTGAGCCAGGCACAGTGGCTCACGCCTGTAATCCCAAGACTTCAGGAGGCTAAGGCAGGAGAATCACTTGAGCCCAGGAGTTGGAGGTCAACCTGGGCAACATAGCAAGACCTGGTTTCTACAAAAAAAAAAAAAAAAAAAAATTGGCCGGGCATGGTTGCATACACCTGAAGTCCCAGCTGCTAGGGAAGCTGAGGTGGGAGGATCGCTTGAGGCCAGGAATTTGAGGCTGCAGTGAACTATGATCACACCACTGCACTCTAGCCTGGGCAACAAAGCAAGACTCTATCTCCAAAAAAGAAAGAAGGAAAGGCTGTAAATCTGGATTTTTTTAATCTTAAATATTCCAATTTTAAAATGTGGCCAAAAAAATCACATTTAAAAAAATGTTGCTACTGATTCTCTAGCTATAAGGAAAAAAAGAAGGAGAAAAAAATGTAAGCCAAATCTGTATTTTTTTATCTGAAGGCCACAAATTTGCACTGACCTACTACTTGCCCAAAAGACAATTTGTACAAATTAGAAAAATGCACTTATTTCCCAGGATATCTCACTGCCATTTTTCTGGAAAATCAAAATAGCTATACACATCTGTGATGTACAGGATGCTCCCTGGAGTTGTGCACAGCATAAACTGCAAAACTCTAAGTGGCCCCTACGTTTGCAGCTGCCCATTTAGAATCAACCCACACTGCTCAGAGCAGAGCTGAGGCCCTGATATTTTCCATGTGTAAGAGCCATGGGTGAAGAGGGATGGGTGTGCGAAGGAGGGCAGTCAGGGTGAGGCAGGGACGAGATGCCATGTCCTGTGAGGAAACAGATCACACAACCAGTAAAAGAAATGACTTGGGGGAGGGGCAGTGCTGTCAGTAGTAAAGAGTTAGAACAAACAAATCCCATTTGATTCTGAAGGCAGAACCATGACCGCTAAGTGGAAGCTTCAACAAGGAGAACAATTTGAGTTCAAGGTAGACCTTTCTAATAGTGGTACTGAATAAGGATGTCATATAAGGTAGTGAGGCCTCTGTCACTGGTGGTATGCAAGCATAAACTCATGATGGTACAGATAGGACTCAAACATCAGACAGAAGGCTGGAAATAGGGCCTCAAATTCCTTCCAAGGCCGGACGCAGTGGCTCATGCCTGTAATCCCATCACTTTGGGAGGCCGAGGCAGGTGGATCACCTGAGGTCAGGAGTTTAAGACCAGCCTGGCCAATATGGTGAAACCCCATCTCTACTAAAAATACAGAAATTAGCCAGGCGTGGTGCTGGGTGCCTGTAATCCCAGCTACTCACGAAGCTGAGGCGGAAAAATTCCTTGAACCTGGGAGGTGGAGGTTGCAGTGAGTGGAGATTGTGCCACTGCTCTCTAGCCTGGGCGACAGAGTGAGACTCCGGCTCAAAAAAAATAAAAATAAAAATAAAATTCCTTCCAACCAAGAATTATATATCTTCTCCTTTGCCCCAGGGTAGGGACATAAGTCCACAGCCCAAAAATCAGAGTCTGTGCTATGTTGCTTGAGGGGGCACTTGCTGGGAGGCCTGGAGCTTTCCTCAGCCTCAATCTTGGGGACCAGGCTCTGCCTCTTACTGTGTGACTTGGTCTCTTCCAGCCTCGGTGCTCTCACACACAGAATGGGGACAATACTGGCCATCAGGAGGCCTGAATGAGACTCCGTGTATGAGGCTCTGAGGCCAGAAGCAGACACCGAGTGCCCAGGGAGTGGGTGGTGGGAGTCCCTGCTTCCCGCTTCCACAAACCTGGCTTGGCTGACTGCTGTTTCTGCTTCTCCTCCTCCTGCACCTTCATCTTGGCGTCATACTCGTCAGCAAGCGCCTTCCACTCTTTGCGATTGTTGGTGATCCCGTCCAACATTGGGGTGATCTCCTTGTGGAAACGGGAGAATTCCTGGAAGACAGAGTATGTGCCTCTGGCACAAGAGCCAGGCCCCAGGGTCGGGGCTCAAGCGGGTGGCACAGCTGGAAATGCCCAACACTGGAATGAGCTGCTTCAGGGTAGCAGGCCTCCCGGCACCACGCTGATGCCACGGGGCCTCCCGTCACCATGCTGATGCCGCGGGGCCTCCCGTCACTATGCTGATACTGCAGGACCTCTGGTCCATACCAGCCTGTGCTCCTCCTGTGGCACCCCTGTCCTTCAGGATGAAGTGAAAACCCCTAACTCCATGACCCAGTGTCCTCCTGCCCCTGACCATCTTGCATTCTCCAAGCAATCCAAATCTCTTAGTTCCTAGAGTGTGTCCTCCATTCTGTGAGCCTCACACAAGCTGCTCTTTTTTTTTTTTTTTTTCTTTCCAAGATAGGGCCTCACTGTTGTCCAGGCTGGAGTGCAGTGACACAATCACAGCTCACTGCAGCCTCAAACTCCTGGGCTCAAGCCATCCTCCCACCCCAGCCTCCCAAGTAGCTGGGACTAGAGGCGCCTGCCACCACACACAGGTAATTTTTTATTTTTGTAGACACAGGGTCTCCCTATGTTGCCCAGGCTGGTCTCAAACTCCTGGCCTCAAGTGATCCTCCTGCCTTGGCTTCTCAAAGTGCTGGGATTACAGGCGTGAGCTACCATGCTCAACCCAAGCTGTTCACTTTGCTGGAACACTCTAACCTCCCCTTTTCTTCCTTGCGGCCTCCAATTACATATCACTTTCTCCAAGAAGCCTCTTCTGGCCCCCTAGGTAAATGGAGTCCCCCATTGGAAGCTCCCAAAGCCCTCTCTTACCACACCTTGCTTCCTTGTCATGACTCCCTTTGCTTGTCTCCCTGAAAGGCTGAGAACCTGGAGAGGGCAGGGATATTGGCTGCCTTGTTGCCTGGGGTGGCCCTGGCCTAGCACAAGGTATGGGACACAAGGATACTCAGTAAATACTTTCTGAGTGAAATGGGATGTTGAGAAGATAAATCTTTTTTTTTTTTTTTTTTTTTTGAGACTGAGTTTCACTCTGTTGATCAGGCTGTAGTTCAGTGGCGCAATCTTGGCTCACTGCACCCTCTGCCTCCTGGGTTCAAGTGATTCTCCTGCCTCAGCCTCCCAAGTAGCTGGGATTACAGGCATGCGCTACCACACCCAGCTAATTTTTTTTTTTTTTTTTTTTTTGGTATTTAGTAGAGATGGGGTTTCACCATGTTGGTCAGGCTGGTCTTGAACTCCTGACCTCAAATGATCCCCCTGCCTTGGCCTCCCAAAGTGCTGGGATTATAGGCATGAGCCACCGAGAAGATGATTCTTAAAGGCTCTTACAGCTCTTTGAGCACGGCACATTACAGTTTATGAAGCAATTTATCTCCTCTGGTCCTCAAATTCCTGTGAGGTAGGAAAATAACATTCATCACTTCTACATCTTCAGGTAAGGAAATTGAGATGCAGATTGATGGAGTGGATTTGCCCAATGTAAGAACAGCAAATCCAGGGCCCACTGCGAAATGCCAGCCAGAGCCAACTGTTCGGAGATGCCTGGGTTCTGGTCCAGGCTCTGCCACAAACTATGTGACCTTGGGTGGGTCACTACCAGAGCTCACCTTCAGCCATGAAATCAGGATAGTAATAATACCTACCCCACAGTGTGATTTTGATAACGTACATAAAGCACTTAGCTCCGTCTCCCTTATTTAATAATATTCCTGATGATTAAAACTCATTCCCTCAGCCGGGCACCATGGCTCACACCTGTAATCCCAGCACTTTGGGAGGCTGAGGTGGGTGGATTGCTTGAGGCCAGGAGTTTGAGACCGGCCTGGCCAACAAGGCAAAACCCCGTCTCTACTAAAAATACAAAAATTAGCCGGGTGTGGTGGCACGTGCCTGTAGTCCCAGCTGCTTGGGAGGCTGAGGCAGGAGAATTGCTTGAACCCAGGAGGTAGAGGTTGCAGTGAGGTAGAGATTGCAGTGAGTGAGACCACTGCACTCCAACCTGGGTGACAGAGTGAGACTCTGTCTCAAAAAAAAAAAAAAAAAAAAAAAAAATTAGCTGGATGTGGTGGTGTGCACCTGTGGTCCCAGCTACTCAGAAGACTGAGGTGGGAGGATCATTTGGGCCTGGGAGGTCAAGGCTGCTGTAAGCCATGATGGTGCCACTGCACTCCAGCCTGGGTGACAGAGGGAGACCCTGTCTCAAAAAAAAAAAAAAAAAAAAAAAAAAAAAAAAAAAAACGCCAGCAAAAAACACATGTCCTCAATGAAAAAAAAGAAATATTACTGATGATGGTGGCAAGCACCAGCCACTGTGCCCTGTGGGTTAGAGCACCCCAGTTATTCTGAGTTATATCTCAGATGCTCTTGTTGCCTTTTAGAAAATTTGACTTCTTCCTAGCAGAAGGGCTGCACTCACACAGCATAAAGAGATCTGGACTAAATCCTGCCTTATGGCTGAGTCCAGTGACACTGGCACTGTCATTTTGCATCTCTGACTTCTGTCTTCTCATGTGTAACATGGCCAAAATAAAAATTAAAAGTGAGAGGTGGATGGTGGCACAGATAACAGAAAGTTGGGAGCAGTGAGTTTCTCAAGGAGACTAACTTTGAACAAGAGCTCAAAGAGAAAATCCAGATTATCTTTTCACAATTACTTTTGGCCTATAATGTTTCCACCAGCTAGGGAAGTTAGAAGGACATATGTCTGCTGTGTTTCCCCTTCCTCTCTCTGAATCTATGCTTAGTCATTTGCCCCACAGCTATGTATTAAGCAACTAGGATGTGCCCCAGGCTGGAGTCTAGAGCTGCAATCACATAAGATCCACAGAGCTGTCCTGAGAATCAAATGCCCCATTAGAGATGAGAAGCGCTTTGTAAAGTATCACCCACTGGTCACCTGCTAGGGCTTATTATTCCCGATGTTGTCTGGAAATCCCAGGTTTATCAAATACATGTTTTTGAGTGTGAGGAAGCCAAGGGCCTACCTTGTAGACGAAGGTGCAAACAAAGTCAATGAAGCCGACTTGAAGCTTAGGGAGTTCATCTGCTTTGTTTCTGTCCATCATGGGCTGTCATAGGGGAGAAAGAGTTAACTGCACTGGACAGTAAGAGAAACCCACCCTATCTATGAAGCATTCTTACTAAAATCAAACTGTAAACTCATCATGTTTCCTGACCTGATGAGCATTTTGCAGGAGATAGGAGAATAGAGAAACATGTTAAAGAGCACCATGAGGGTGCAACCACCGAAATCCAGAATGTGGGAAACTGCACAAAAACAAGACCCACTGTCTTCAGCAAATAAACGGCATACCAGAAAAAGGCCAGAGGGTGGGAGGGGTGGCAGGGCCTGCTACAGATTAAAAGAGACTTAAGAGACATTAAAACCAGAGGCAGTATGCTCCTTGATTAGATCCTGATCTGAACAAATCAACTGAACTCTGTTTCTTAATCAAGAAAAATGAACAGAAATTGGGGATTAGATGATACTGAGTATATGAATTTTGTGATTGTTAATGGTATTGTGGTTGTGTTTATGGTTTGTCCATATTACACTCCTGTCTCATAGAGATATGTGCCAAAGTATTTATGGAAGAGATATAGAGTCTGAGATTTACTTTAAAATACTGCAACCAAAAGCAAAAAAATGCACTGGATGGAATAGATACAACAAGAATGGCAGACTGCTACAAATTGTTGGCTGTGGCTGATGGGCACTAGAATTCACTGACTATTCTCATTATATTTGAAAATATTACAGAGAGAGAGAGAGAGAGAGAGAGAACGACAAAGCCCATGGGGCCCTTCACGTGTTCCTTCACGACAGGACCTGCTCCTCCCAGCCTTCCACTCTCCCTCGGCTCCTGCCTAAGCCTGCCATGGTGGCCCCTGCATCCTTAGCACACTCTCACAGGTTTAGCCTATCCAGATGTCAATGGTTTGTCCCCAAAATGTCTCTCTCTTTAACCCATCCTTTGCAAACCCTGCTCTGCTTCCCAGCTTTGCCTTCAGGGACTTCAGGGAAACTTTGGTTGCTCTTCCCATCTCCCCATCTCCCCATCTCTCCATCTCCATGGAAAGCTGGCTGACTGTCTCAGCCAAGTTAACTTTCAATGTTGATAGGTGCACAGCTTGCTCACTCTGTGCTGTTAGATTAGGGTCAGGGGAGGCGGATGGACTTCTAGACCTGTGGAATTGAAAGGGCAATCTAAGTGTTGGAGTCCGCTTGCCAAGCTCTGCAGTTGAGTGAGCTAAGGACACATTTCCCAAACTTTAGGAGGGCTTACTAGTTAGAGCACTCATTGCAGAGCCCCACCTGCAGAGCTTCTGGTTGGGTACACCTAGGGTGAGGCTTGTGAATATACATCCCTAACATGTTCTCAAGCAATGAGGTTGACAGTGGCCTGAAGACCACATTTTGAGAACCACTGCATTAGGAAAAGGTCATCTTTGTGGTAAAGTCACACATCTCTCCATCATGGCAAGGTCACATCTAGGTCAGGATGGAGCACACACGCCTAACATCAGGCTGACATCCGCTATCTACTCACAATGGGATTCTGTTGCAGTACCGTGCGCTCCAGGTCACCTTGTTCCCAGAATTCGGCAGCCACCAGCAGAGCTACCTGCAACAGACAGACCCTCACACACGCAGAGTCAAAGCCCCAGCCCAATCCCCTACCCCTGCTCCCACCCCACTTGCAATTCCAACTCAACCAAAAGGTTAAACCCTGCCACCCTCGCTTTGCTGTCATCACTGGAGAGACGTAAAGTGATTCCCATGTCTTGGTAAGGGAGGATGGAACACAGGTGAGCTGGTTCTGGAGCTGGGCTGAGAGAGCCCAAGCCTCATGACCTGCTGCTCCCAGTACTGGGATGCCCCTCCTCTCGGGTCAACAGGAGTTCATACCTGGCTCTGCACCTCCCAGGGTTTGGTGATGGCTGAGAGATCACAGGCGGTCATCATCATGGCCCTGGGCACACAAGACACCCTCTATCAGTCCGGGGCCATTTAAGACTTCATGTACTGGTTAATTCCATCTCTCTCACCTTTCTCCACCCCCACTAGTAGGTGACTTTGTCTCGTTGTGAGGAAAGGGCTCACACCCATTGCATCTAGGGATTGGGCTTTGAAATCAGACAGCGTTAGATCCTGCCTCTGTCAGTGATCAGAGATTGGACACTGGGCAACTACCCCCACCTCGCTGAGCCTCCATTTCCCTGTCTGTAATGATAATCGCACTTTACTCACAAAACAGGTGTAAGATTAAATGAGATGGTGGATGGAGAAATCTAAGTATTGTGTCTGAACATGGTATGTGCATAAGGAACATGTACTGGGTTTTCTTATGTATCAAGCACTGTTCCAGGGACTGTCCAAACATCAATTTCATTTAAATCTCATCACATCTTCAGAGTCCCTTCAGTCTTGTCTACTGTAGAGAAGTGTTTCTCAACCTTTTTTCTCATCATTGTTCCCTGCCCCAACTGCCAAAGAGCCTTTTTAGATACTTTTTCAGTAATTGCCCCACCAGGAGCTTTTAATACCGCAGATATGCCGTCCATCTGTTTGGAGAACCACAGGCCACTGTAATAGCTAAGATTTGCTCTCCTCCCTCAAGAATCACTTTTTGCTCCATTGGAGGCAATATGCTCCTTTTTTCTATCAGTCAGTTAGCTTTTCTGATTTAGGAGTTTTGTTTAATACTAAGAGATTTCTTTCTCTTCTAGGCCATTTCCTCATCTGGCAGAAACTCTCACACACAAAATTTAAAAGGTAAAAAAAGAAAAAAGAAAATGTATAGTGTAGAGAGAACTGTGAACAGCTGTAGCAAAGAGGCCTTGCATTAAGGAGTGGAAAGGGCCAGGTGCCGTGGCTCACGCCAGTAATCCCAGCCCTTTGGGCGGCTGAGGTGGGCGGATCATTTGTGATCAGGAGTTCGAGACCAGCCTGGCCAACATGGTGAAACCATCTCTACTAAAAATACAAAAATTAGCTGGGCATGGTGCATGCACCTGTGATCTCAGTTACTTGTGAGGCTGAGGCAGGAGAATCGCTTGAACTCGGGAGGCAGAGGTTGCAGTGAGCTGAGATCATGTCACTGCACTCTAGCCTGGGTGATAGATCGAGACTCAATCTAAAAAAAAAGAAAAGGAAGGGGTGTGGGTAGGTAGAAAGGGTTCAAAGGTAAACTCTTAAGGGAGTGTCCCACTCATAGAAAGGCAAGGCAGGTATTATTACATAGGTGGGTACAACAGAAAACAGAAAGGAAGGGGACACAGACAAAGAATTGGAGCAAGAGGAAGGAGCAAGGGGGGTGGATTTGAGAAAACATTTTAAAGCAGGTAATCCTGGTAATGCAGGGCCATATGGCATGGGCCCTAAATTTCACGCCAGGGAGTGCAGACTGTATCCAGTAAGCAATGGGGAGCAGCTGAAGGTCGAAGGCCCAATTGTGACCTCTTCATAGCTGTGCTGCAGGAAGGCAGTTGGCAAGACTTGTAGGATGGAGAAGGAAGAAAAGAGCAGGATGGAGGGGGATGGGTTGCTGCAGTAATTCAACAGGAGGGCAGAAGAGCTGGCCTGCAGCAACGACTGCCTGTGGCAGGGTGAGACCAACGGGCAGGAGCTGGGGAGAGTGAGGGGTGAGAGAAGGCTGGGGCTCTGAACCTAACTTGCTGCTTGGATAATTTTATAATTAATCAGCTGTATGGGGCATATTTTCTATAAGCCGGTCTGTGAGGCTGTAAGAGTTACTCATGAAATATTAACAAGTTTAAATAAAATCTTTAGTTATGGGCCTGGCACAGTGGCTCACACTTATAATCCTGGCACTTTCAGAGGCTGAGGAAGGAGAATCACTTGAGGCCAGAAGTTCAAGATTAACCTGTGCAAAATAGCGAGACCCTGTCCCTATGAAAAATACACAAATTAGCCAGGTGTGGTGGCATGTGCCCGTAGTCCCAGCACGTTGGGAGGCTGAGGTGAGGGGATCGCTTGAGCCCAGGAGTTTGAGGCCACAGTGAGCTATGATCATGCCACTGCACATTTTAAACTATGTAAACTCTCAAAAATTCAAATAAGTCTTTAAGTAAGCTTTCAGAAGTGCATACATTTCTTAGAGACACCTTTATGCTTTATAATAACCTCAGAATACATGCCCCATGCTTTAATAAGTGCTGTGGACATGTTACAATGTCAGATAGGTTGAGCAAATACATGCTCAGCTATGCATACAAGAGTCACTGGCTGCCTGGTGGCTTCAGGAGGGCACTGGATGCTTACTTCCCTTAGCTGGAGGGATCATGTGAAAAACACTCCCAGTGGTTGCAGAAACACACCTAAGAATTTTATAGACAGAGATTTGCTGTGTGCATGGGATGAAGGAAGGACACCGAGGTGCCAGAAAAGTCAATTCGAGCCCTGTGCCCTAAAGATGAAGCTTCACATTCACTTCAGCACCTCCCCCTTATATGCACTGGGGTCCCGGGTGCTGTGCTGGGCACGGGGGATCCAGAGGGACCTTCAGGGAGCTCACAGTCACTTAAGGAACACAGGGCAAAAAAAAACCTGTCATCACAATATGCTAAGTAGAATGGCAGAAAAAGGTCCAAGGTGGGGGAAAAAAAAAAAGAAGAAAGGAAGGAAGGAAGGAAGGAGAAAGAGAGAGAGAAAGAAAGAAGAAAGGAAGGAAGGAAGGAAGGAAGGAAGGAGAAAGAAAGAGAGAAAGAAAGAAGAGAATAAAGAAAGAAAAGAAAGAAGGAAGAAGAAAGAGAAAGAAAGAAAGGAAGGAAGGAAGGAAGGAAGGAAGGAAGGAAGGAAGAAAGAAAGAAAGAAAGAAAGAAAGAAAGAAAGAAAGAAAGAAAGAAAGAAAGAAAGAAAGAAAGAAAGAAAGAAAGAAAAGAAAGAAAGAAAGAAAGAAAGAAAACAAAAGTAAAGGTGACTAGCTCAGCCCAGGCGCCATATAACAGGTGACAATGGAGCAAAGGCCTTGAGGGGGGTACATAGGAGCCCTCTTTAATGGACAGAATGTTTGTCTCTTCCCAGTCTTATATGTGGAAGCCCTAACCCCTAATATGATGCTATTAGATGACAGGGCCTTTGTGGGGTGATGAGGTTTAGATGAGTTCATAAGGGTGCAGCCCCCATCATGGGGTCATGGCCTTCATCACCATGGAAGAACACACAGGGAAAGCGGCCTCTGCAAGCCAGGAAGAGGCTGGGCTCACATGGTCTGTGCTCTCAGAGATCTTGCAGATGTGCTGGAGAATTGCACAGTTATCCCACACATGCAGGTTAACACGTAAACAAACGACTGCTCTGAAGGAAAGGACTTTCATTCTTGGAGATAATATGAGAAAGAGAAGCTCACCAAGGTCTGGGAGGTCAGGGAGGACTTCCCTGAGAGAGCACCCCTCCAGCTGATAACTGTAGGATGTGTAACCATTTACTTGCTAAAGAAGGGAGTGGGAGAAACACATTCCAGGCAGAAGGACATCTAGTGTGCAGGCCCTGGTAGAAGGAAGCCTGGCGCAAAGAGCTTAAAGGTAGGGGGAGCTCAGGGAGCAGGTGGGAGACCTGGTAAGAGAAGTTCCACAGAGCAGCAGGGGCAGCCTACACAGAGCCCAGGCACCGTGGCAAGGGGATGGTCTTCATGCTAAGAGCAACAGGAAAAGTGACGGGAGTTAGAACAGAAGGGTGACGTGGTCACATTTGTATTTCACAGAAATCACTGTGGCTTCAGTGTAGGAGGGACAGGAGCATACACAGGGAACCCAGTTAGGAAGCCACTGCAGGATCTGGGCAAGAGATGGAGATGGCAATAAAGAGAAGTGTCCAGACAGATATGGCACTTAGGAAGTCAACTCAGCAGCATTTGGGGACAGATTAGACATGCAAAGTGAGGAAGAGAGATGTGTCAGGATGGAATAGAATAAAGGGCAACATGATTATAATGCAGAAAGAAGCAAGAGTACGCCACAAAAATATTGTGTGCTCAGAAATGTGAACCTTATGCTCTCAGTAGACGAATTGTCAAGAGGAGGGGATAGAGTTCAATAGGACAACAGTGCAAAATTCCATGCAGGGCTTTGGAATCAGACAGAGCTGAATTAGACCTTCCATCTTCTCCTCACTTGCTGTGTCCAGGGCAAGCGACTTCATGTCTTTGAGTCCCGGTCTGTTCATTTGTAAAATGAGATATTCATATTAAGTTGGATCCTATGAAATTCTGATTTTGTTAGTCCAAATCAGTTAAAATTCAGCAGTTTCCTATGGGTCAATGTAATATATCCTTTCTGAGACTAACTGTGATGATCACATAAGATGCTTTTGTAAATGCACCCAGTGTCGTCATCTTCATTATCAGCACCTGCATTCATCTCATTCCTGTTCTGGCTCACCCTCGTGTGTAGAGCTCTTAAAAGCAAGCTGAGCTCTTATCCACCTGGACCATCCCCAAGGCAAATGTTTCTTCCTGAAACATTTGGCTCCTTGGCTGTGAGTTTCAGTGGCTGTTCTTCCTGACTCCTGGCCAACTTTCAGGAAACGCATTCCAGCCTTCCTCTTAGCCAGCCCTTTCAGGACACTTACTCAGACCCTCCCTGGAATTACATCTATCTGGAGGGTACGGCAGGAGATCCTGCTGGGGAAAGTCTTGGAGGAGCCTAAGAAAGTGGTAGGTGTGCAGGCAAGGGCTGGTGTGGCTGAGTCCAAGGCCTTGTTGCTCCACAAATGCCCGTGTGACACCAGCTAAGTCGCGTTGTCTCTCTGGGCCTCACTTTCCTCATTGGTAAAACACTAGACCAGGAATTGGCAAACTCTTTCTGTAAAGAGCCAGACAGTAAATATTTGAGGTTTTACAGCCCACATAGTCCCTATTGCAAAGACTGAGCTCTACCACTGCGATGTGAGAGCAGCCATAGATAATAGCATGGATAAGCAGAGTCAGCTCGTCCATTCAGCAGAGCACTGAGGGCCCATGATATTCTCCAGAGCCCATGAAAATATTTTAATTTCTTTCAAGATCAGCAGGAAAAAAAGGACACAATAGGACTGAATATGTAAGAATGAATTCAGCCTGGATTATATTTGTCTTCATACCAACACAATCATAAAATATAATTTGTATTTACTTATTTACTTTTATGGAGGAAGGAGGCACAAAGACAAAAGTGCCTAGGACTCATGAAAGTCAGAATGTGGCCATCTGTAAAAGAATACAGTTTTATTTACAGAGACTGGAATTTGAATGTCTTATGATTTTCATTTGTCAAGAGATACTCTTTTTTTTTTTTTTCCTTTTTGAGACAAGAGTCTCACTCTGTTCCTCAGGCTGGAGTGCAGTGGCACGATTTAGGCTCACTACAACCTCTACCTCTGGAGTTCAAACGATTCTCCTGCCTCAGCCTCCTGAGTAGCTGAGATTACAGGTGTGTGTCACCACACCCAGCTAATTTTAGTATTTTCACTAGAGACAGGTTTCATCATATTGACTAGGTTGGTCTCAAACTCCTGGCCTCAAGTGATCCGCCTGCCTTGGCCTCCCAAAGTGCTGAGATTACAGATGTGAGCCACCACGCCTGACCATGAAATATTATTCTGTTGATTTTTTCCCCCAACCGTTTATAAATATAATAGCCATTCTTAGCTCACAAGCCGTGCACAAACACCACAGTACCAGAGGATCTGTGAGCCTTTCCAACTCATGGTTTGGTCAGACTGTCAGAAGCAAAATCTGGAGTTAAGCGGAAATGTCAAGAGTTTGATGAAGAAAAGGAAGTCACGCCCTCGCTCTAGAGTTTCTATAACATCTTGGCCCTAGAGTAAAATTACTGAAGTAGTCCTAGCTACTCAGGAGGCTGAGGCAGGAGAATCACTTGAGCCTGGGAGGTTGAGGCTACGGTGCGCTATGATCGTGCCACTGCACTCCAGTCTGAGCAACAGAGAAAGACCCTGTCTCAAAAAAAAAAAAAAAAAAAAGTCAAAGTCAATTGGTGTGGGCCTCCAACCACAGGAAGCCCGTGGACATAAGCACTCCAAGATAATCAAAACACACGAAGGGAGTATTAGGATTTTCCTCACAACAACCAATCCTGACACCAATTGACTGTCTTACAATTCATTTCAACTCTGATACTAAATTCCTATAGTTAGCATCAGACCCGACAGGTTTAAGGGTTCAGCCCCACAAGACTGCCTCACTTCAGAGGCCAGCCACAAGTATGGGGTCCCCAAGTTACCTACCCTTCTGTCTGACCTGGCAACAAAGTTGAAATGTGTCCCTGCGTTGAGGTTCAGTAATTTGCTAGATGAGCTCACAAATCTCAGGGAAACACTTTACTGACATTTTCTGGTTTATTGTAAAGGATGCATCTCAGAAATAGCCAAATGAATGTGATGGATAGAGGAAGTTATGGGAGGGGGAATGCATGCCAGCCCCCCACCACCTCGAAGTATTTACCAAACCAGAAGCTCTCTAAACACTGCTGTTTAGAGGTTTTTATGGCGTTTTTTGTTTTGTTTTGTTTTTGTGTCTGTGTGTGTTTTTTGTTTTTTCTTGTTTTTAATCACAGAAGTATGATTGATTAAATCATTATCCACTGGCAATTAATCTCCAGCCTCTTCCCTTCCTGGAGGTTGGGGATGGGGCTGAAAGTTCCAAGCTTTAAATGAAGGCTTGATCTTTCTGGTGACCAGCCCCCAGCCTGAAGCTGTCTAGGGTCCTGCCAAGAGTCATCCCATCAGAACAAAAGACACTCTTATCACTCAGGAAATTCCAAGGGTTTTAGGATCTCTGTCAGGAACCAGGAACAAAGGCCAAATGTATATGTCTTCTTATACCACAGGAAGCACCGAACACCACTACCTACTGCACTACATTCCACATACTCCAGCTCAGCCCCCATCATGGTCCACAAAGCAGGCACTGCCATGATCCTCCTTAAGCAGATGAGGAAACTGAGGTGAGGGAGTAAGTCACCTGCTCAAGGCCACACCACCAATAAGTGAAAGAGCTGAGACTTGAACCCAGGCTGTCTGATACCAAAGCCCCAAGTGTGCAACAGCTACATGCTACTCAGGTGTGAAGAAGTTCTAATTATATACCTAAGCAATGGGCCCCGAGATGGCTTTATAGCAAACAGCTTGGGCCAATTTTTGCGCAGGGGATATTTGGCAATGTCTGGAGACATTTTTGATTGTCACACCTGGGGAGGGGTGGGGGTGCTCCTGGTGTCTAGTCCTGTGCATCCCACAAGGTGCAGGATAGTTCCAGAACAGGGTTGCCAGCCCCAAATGTCAACAGGGCTAAGATTGAGAAATGCTGCATTACAGGTCTCCCAACGTTTTTTGTTAAATCCCTACCTAAAGAATTTTGAAAAGTGCTACCTTCTTACACATTTTTAAGTTGACATCTTAAGCTATTACATCATAAGTTTGATATTTTCAAAGGATCTAATTTATAGTACATTACACATACTGACTTTTTTTTTTTTTTTTTTTGAGACAGGATCTCACTCTGTTGCCTAGGCTGGAGTACAGTGGCACCATCAGGGCTCACCGCAGCCTCAACCTCTCGGGCTCCAGCAATCCTTCCATCTCAGCCTCCCAAGTAGTTGGGACCGCAGGTGCGTGCCATCATACTCAGGGAAATTTTTATTTTTATTTTTATTTATTTATTTTATTTTATTTATTTTTTTTTTTTTGAGACGGAGTCTCGCTCTGTCGCCCGGGCTGGAGTGCAGTGGCCGGATCTCAGCTCACTGCAAGCTCCGCCTCCCGGGTTTACGCCATTCTCCTGCCTCAGCCTCCCGAATAGCTGGGACTACAGGCGCCCGCCACCTCGCCCGGCTAGTTTTTTGTATTTTTTTTAGTAGAGACGGGGTTTCACCGTGTTAGCCAGAATGGTCTCGATCTCCTGACCTCGTGATCCGCCCGCCTCGGCCTCCCAGAGTGCTGGGATTACAGGCTTGAGCCACCGCGCCCGGCCGGAAATTTTTATTTTTTATAGAGACAAGGTCTCACTATGTTGCCGAGGCTGGCCTCAAACCCCTGAGCTCAAGCCATCCTCCCGCCTCAGCTTTGCAAAGTGCTGGGATTACACATGTGGCCACTGTGCCCGGCCATACTGACTTTTTAAAATAAATTTGTTACGTCATTTTTTACCCATGATAAAAGCACATAAGCAAGCTTTTCTTTTAAGAGTCTAGAGTTTTACATCTTTCCTTGTCTCTGTAAACCTCTATTTCCACTTGACTTCTCCATAGAATGTTATCCTAATATTGTGGGTATATGTGTACATGTATATGCATATGTGTTTCTGTATATGTGTGTGTGTGTGTATACTACATATATGCTTGAAAGTCTTTCATTGATCAATTTTCATAATTACCTGCAACCAATTATATCCATTTATTTAAATTATATAATTAAAAATTTTTCTTTAACAATAAGCCTCTAAGTGTTGAAAAATTTTCTTTTGGATTAAGTTATTAGTACACAATTAAATAACAAAATATACTACTATTTTTACAAATAACGATTAAACACTCAAAGTATCTTTTTTTGAATTCATCTATTAACAAGATAGGATGGGATTTTTTAAAAAGTATTGGTTAATGAATGAATATTTCTTGTTACTAGACTGAAGTAGGATTCAGCATTTTTTTGCCCATTTTTCCTCTTTTTTTTTTTTTTTTTTTTAACCAGAGTCTCTCTCTGTTGCCCAGGCTGGAGGGCAGTGCAGTGGCATGATCATAGCTAGCTGTAGTCTGAAACTCCTGGGCTCAAGTGATCCTCCCACGTCAGCCTCCCAAGTAGCATGCACCACCATACCTGGATAATCTAAATTTTCCAAGACAGAGTCTTACTCTGTCGCCTAGGCTGGAGTGTGGTGGTTGCATATCGGCTCACTGCAACTTCTGCCTCCCAGGTTCAAGTGATTCTCGTGCCTCAGCTTCCAGAGTAGCTGGGATTACAGGTGCAAGTCACCATGCCTGGCTAATTGTTTTTTTGTATTTTAATAGAGATGGGGTTTCACCATGTTCCCCAGGCTGGTCTTGAACTTCTGAGCTCAGGCAATCTGCCCGTCTCAGCCTCCCTAACATGCCCAGTTCCTATTTTTAAATTTAAATAAGCATGTTATAATACATCCAACTTATCTTTTATTTTTAATTCTAAGAAAGGTAAAGGTACATGGAGGGTATGTAGGTAGACTAGACAGACAGATAGATAGATGATGATAGATGATAGATAGATAGATAGATAGACAGACAGACAGACAGATGATAGATAGATAGATAGATCATATGATTCTGTTGAGAGACTATGACCAAATAAAAAAGAAAGAAAAAAAATTGTAAAGACAGATGATAGAAAGAAGACAGTGGTGTGGATTAAATCAGTTGCTGCCATCTTCAGTACTTATTGCTGATGTGCCTTTGCCCTAGTGTCATGGTCCCTGAACAGTGATACATTCTCTGAAAGAAGTAAGATGTTTAAATGAAAAATCCCTCACCTGCTGCCCCCCTGTACAATCCCACCCACTGGCTGGGAATGGGGGTGGGGTTCAGGGGGAGTGCCTGGCAATTAAAGTTGTAAAAACTCTTGAACAGATAGTCTGGGTCCAGTGGTTCATGCCTGTAATTCCAGCACTTTGGGAGGCTGAGGTGTAAGAATGGCTTGAACCCAGGAGTTTAAGATCAGCCTGGGCAACAGAGTGAGACCTTTATTCATCTCTACAAAAATTTAAAAAAGAGTCTCGCTCTGTCACCCAGGCTGGAGTGCAGTGGTGTGATCTTAGCTCACTGCAACCTCTGCCTCCCAGGTTCAAGCAATTCTCCTGCCACAGCCTCCTGAGTAGCTGGGATTACAGGCACGCACCATGATGCCTGGCTAATTTTTGTATTTTTAGTAGAAATGGAGACTTGCCATGTTGACTAGGCTGGTCTTGAACTCCTGACCTCAAGTGATCCACCCGCCTTGGCCTCCCAAAGGGCTGGGATTACAGACATGGCCACTGGGCCCGGCCCCTTCCTTAGATTTATAATGCCTTAATTATAAGAGGCTGTGACAACACCAGTATGGGGGATTCTTGAACAACATGGGTTTGAACTACGCAGGTCCACTTACACATGAATTTTTTTCAGCTGAACATGGATTGCAGGATGCAAAACCCATGTATAGGGGGTTCCGACTCTTCACATCCAGGGGGTTTTCAGAGCTACTGCAGGACTTGAGTTTGTACCAATTTTGGTATACTAGGGGGTCCTGGAGCCGATCCCCTGAGTATACCCAGGCATGACTATATTTCAAATAGTCCCTCTGTTTGGCTGCCCAGAGGTTTTTGTCTCTAGGACAACACACTGCAGGAAGAGTCAAGAAAGAACGGAGTTTGCCTTTATTTTGTAAGGTGGGGAAGAATGAGAGAATGCTGTGCCTACTGGTCTGCTTCTTTCTCAGGAAGATTAATACTACGAAAGCAAACACTGATTCCCTTAAGGCTATCCATGCTGATATACATGTTGGAAGGACATGAGTTCCCAGAGGGGTATGTGTGTCATCAGCTGAAGATACCTAAATAAGGTCACCTTGACTTTGACAATGATTGAGATCCTGCTCCTGGCTTTTTTTTCTTTTAAAATTAAACATAATACCTTTCACTTGATGTCATTTCTTTGTAAATCTGTAAGACATTCCATTGTATGAAAGTGTTATCGTTTATTTAACCTGGTTCCCCATTGCTAGGTATTTCGATTGTTTTCAATCTTGTTTGTGTTACAAACAATTCTGCAACAAATAACTCTGTACATACGCTTTGTGCACATGTGGGAGAATATCCAGAGGGGAAATCCTGGAAGTGGAATTGCTGGGTCAAAGGGTACGAGCGCTTACAGCTTTGATAGGTGCCGCCAAATCGCCCTACGCAAAGACTGAGCCTCTTTGCACTCCCACATGTGGAACGAGGTGGCCCTTTCCCTCACCCTGCCCAACGCGGAATGGTAGCAAATGTTTTCATCTTTGACAACAGGAGTTAACAATTATATCTCATTGTAGTTTTATAATCACCGTCTTTTCATAGGTTTATATCGCACTGTAACTTTTCTGGGAACTGTCGGTTTGTGCCTTTTGCCCATTTGCTATTGGATTAGCCTTTTCCTGGAATCGATTTAACACCTTATTTACTGAGGAAATTAGCTCTTTTTCTCTTAGAAGTGATGCAAATATTCCCCCCAGCTTATCACTTACTTTCCTACTTAGACTACGTGTTTTTGTGTGTTGTACAGAAATCCTTAATTTTTCATAATCAGATTTCTCCATCTAATTTTATGACTTTTATGATTGTCATGTCATATTTTATTTATTTTTATTTTATTTTGTTTTATTTATTTATTTATCTTGAGATGGAGTCCCACTCCTCGCTTAGCTGATTTTTGTATTTTTAGTACAGATAGCATTTCACCATGTTGGCCAGGCTGGTCTCCAACTCCAGACCTCAGGTGATCTGCCTGCCTCGGCCTCTCAAAATGTTGGGATTACAGGCATAAGCCACTGTGCCCGGCCTCATGTCACATTTTGAAAAGCTTGCTCTGAAATTATTCTCCTTAATTCTTTTTTTTTGAGACGGAGTCTTGCTCTGTCGCCCAGGCTGGAGTGTAGTGGCGCAATCACGGCTCACTACAAGCTCCGCCTCCCGGGGTCGCGCCATTCTCCTGCCTCAGCCTCCCAAGTAGCTGGGACTACAGGCGCCCGCCACTACGCCCAGCTAGTTTTTGTATTTTTTTTAGTAGAGATGGTGTTTCACCGTGTTAGCCAGAGTGGTCTCGATCTCCTGACCTCATGATGCACCCGCCTCGGCCTCCCAAAGTGCTGGGATTACAGGCGTGAGCCACCACGCCCGGCCTCTTCTTAATTCTTCCAGGCTTTTTTCATGCTCTCTTTTCTTTCCCTGGTTATTTAAAATTTTTTATTACATCTAGAATTTATTTTGGTATAAGGAATAAGCTAGAGAGCTCACTTTGTGGCCATCCCATTGTCCCAACACCGCTGATGAACTTGTACCTTTCTCCACTGGTACAAAACCCACTTTGGGCACAGACATAATCCTTAAGATCATCCCATTGATCTGAGCGACTTCTGCCTAGGACAGAACTGCCTTTAGTTCTGCTGGTCACCATTATTACTTTCTATGTCAGAATTTTCTGACTATTCTTTTTTATCTGTTTTCTTTTTCTGTTTATTCTTGCGTACTCATTTCTCGTAAGAATTTTTCAATCAGCTTCCTAATTCCCCCAGAATAAAGCAGGGTATTTTTGTTTGTTTGTTTGTTTGTTTTGGAATCACCCATAAATGAATAATTAATTAAGGAGAATAGACAACTTTCTAATATCAAGTCCCCCTATCCAATAGCAGGGTGTTCTTTTCAACTATTTAGTCCTTCTGCTGAGCCATTTTGAAATGTCCAGCTATGGAAGTCAAAAAAAGAAAAACGTTAGGAAAAAACAGAAGTCAGCTAGGCGCAGTGGCTCATGCCTCTAATCCCAGCACTTAGGGAGGCCGAGGCGGGCGAATCACGAGGTCAGGAGTTTGAGACCAGCCAGACCAACATGACAAAACCCTGTCTCTACTAAAAACACAAAAATTAGCCAGGTGTGGTGTCGCATGCCTGTAATCCCAGCTACTCAGGAGGCTGAGGCAGGAGAAGCCCTTGAACTCGGGAAGTGGAAGTTGCAGTGAGCTGAGATTGTGCCATTGCACTCCAGCCTGGGCGACAGAGTGAGACTCCATCTCAAAAAAAGAAAAAGCAGAAGTCAATAAACAGATAACCATAATGAGATACCATCTGGCACCAGTCAGAATGGCAATTATTAAAAAGTCAAAAGAAGTCTGAGTACTTTGGAAGGCTGACGCAGGCAGATCACTTGAGGTCAGGAGTTTGAGACCAACCTAGTCAACATGGTAAAAACCCGTCTCTACCAAAAAATACAAAAAAAATTTAGCTGGGCATGGTGGTGGGTGTCTGTAGTCCCAACTACTCTGGAGGCTGAGGCACGAGAATAGGTTGAACCAAGGAGGTGGAGGTTGCAGTGAGCCAAGATCGTGCTGCTGTACTTCAACCTGAGTGACAGAGTGAGACGCCGTCTCAGAAAAAAGAAAAGAAAAGAAAAAGTCAAAACATAACAGATGCTGGTAAGGCTGTGGAGAAAAAGGAATGTTTATGCACTGCTGGTGAGAATGTAAACTAGTTCAGCCACCATGGAAACCAGTTTGGAGATTTCTCAAAGAACTTAAAGTAGAATTACCATTCAACCCATCATCTCATTACTGAGTATGTATCCAAAAGAAAACAAAGAGTTCTACCAAAAAGACACATGCCCTTACATGTTCATCACAGCACTATTCACAATAGCAAAACATGGAATCAATCTAGGTGCTATCAACAGTGGATTGGATAAAGAAAATGTGTTACATATACACCATGGAATACTACACGGCCATAAAAAAGAACAAAATCATGGCCTTTGCAGCAACATGGATGATGTTGGAGGCCATTATCTTAAGCGAATTAACACAAGAATGGAAAACCAAATACTGCATATTCTTACTTATAGGTGTGAGATAAACATTAAGTATACATGGACACAAAGATGGCAACAACAGACACTGGGGACTACCAGATGGGAGACAGAGGAGAGTGTGGACTAAAAAAAAAAAACACCTACTGAGTGCTATGCTCACTACCTGGGTGATGGGATCGCTTATACCCCAAACCTCAGTGTCACACAACATACCCATGTAACAAACCTGCCCATGCATCCTTCAATGTGTAATAAAAGTTGAAATTATAAATAAATAAATGTGGCTGGATGTGGTGGCTCACACTTGTAATCCCAGCACTTTGGGAGGCCAAGGTGGGTGGATCGCTTAAGCTCAGGAATTCAAGACCAGCCTAGGCAACATGGCAAAACCTGTTTCTACCAAAAATACAAAAATTAGCCGGGTGTAGTGTGCCTATAGTCCCAACTACTAAGGAGGTTGAGGTGGGGGGATTGCTTGAGCCTGGAAGGTTGAGGTTGCAGTGAGCCCTGACTGCCACTGCACTCCAGCCTGGGTAATAGAGCAAGACCCTATCCCAAAAATAAATAAATAAATAAATAAATAAATAAATGAAATGTCCAGGGGGGGCAGTTCCTGGTCAGTCTATGAGTAACCGTGGGCTGAGCATGTCCCCTTGTTCAGCAAAAGCAGATTGCACTGCTCCCAGAATCAGGGGACCTTTGTAGGAGGCCTGGTTGGATAACTGCAGGGCTGAAGGAGTGGCAATGGCTGCCGCCCACCTCTTTCTGGAGCCTGTGTCAGTGGTCTCCTCTTCTCTGTTGCAGACACTTGCAATGCTTGTGACTTAATCAAGCCTCATTTCCACAGAAGCATTTGGGGATAAACAAATAACCCAATGCTTCCTAGGCAACTAGTCAGGCATTGTCTCCCCTGCAACTTTTCTTGACCATTGCCTTCAATGCCCTGGACCCATCACAGAGGAGCCAGGGGACCATTTGGCTTGGGCCACATATTCGTAAAAGGCCTCAAATTTACCCTTCTCACTCCATTGTCAATTGAGGTGAATCATGGAAGCACATTGAGAAAACTGAAAAAAGACGTTCACTAGACAACTTAAATTTGAGTCCCATTATCAACCATGCCAGACTATGCAATATGAATTTCATACCAACCATAACCAATTTGTGACTAGCACAGCTATATTGGAGGATATTGTCCTATGTAAAGGAATATGTTAAAAATTAAGCCTATGTGTTTTGAATGACACATTAAGTATCACTCAAACTTTAATTGGGGCAGGGCCTGATGGCTCACACCTATAATCCCAGCACTTTGAGAGACACAGAGGTGGGTGGATCACTTGAGGTCGAGAGTTTGAAACCAGCCTGGGCAACATGGCAAAACCTGGTCTTGACTAAAAATACAAAAATTAGCTGGGCGTGGTGGTGGGTGCCTGTAATCCTAGCTACTAAGGAGGCTGAGGCAGGAGAATCGCTTGAACCTGGGAGGCGGAAGTTGCAGTGAGCTGAGATCGTACCACTACACTCCCGCCTGGGTGACAGAGAGAGACTCCATCTCAAAACAAACAAAACAAAACAAAACAAAAACCCCTTAATTGGTATAGTGATTTCTGTTGTATCAAAAACTTGAAAGTTATATCAGTTTATCATCCAAATCTTAGATAGTATGATTGAGCTACTTCAAATAACATATTTTTGTATTCAGATAAATAAAATAATAATATACTGTCTTGCATTTTTAGTGCTAAAATAAAGATTAAACATATAGCTTGTGCAGTTGGAATTTAAAAAACTTCATTTTTTCATATGTTGAAGCCTCCAAAATGAAATAGTCCCAAGGCTTGTTGAGGGCAGCAAGAGCTGTCACTGCAACGTCTCGCCTCATGATCCTAAGCCTAAGAGGATCAGGTTTTAACCCCATCCCAACTCACATAACGATTTCCTTCCGTGTCTGCTCCAGCATCATGTACTGTGTCCACTCCTGTTCACTCTCGTATGTCTTAGACTGATCCACGATCTTTTGGAACATCGTCCTCTTCCTACAAAACACATCAGTCTTAGTAAAGGGAGCAAATCTTAGAATAAGGCAACACCTGAGCTGCTAACATTGGCTGATTCAGATGGAGGCTTATTAAATCAACAAAATTCACAAAACAAGGTTGAAAGAACCAAGGCCTGGGAGTGAAGACCTAGGTTTAACCTAAGTCTCTGACACTGATTTGTTATCTAATCTTAGCAAATCTTTTGTCCTGAATCCTGGTGTTCCCATCTGTACAATGGGGGTAATAATATCTAACTCATAGAGTTGTAGCAAGAATCAATGTGTCCATAACACACGTGTTGTGCCTGACACATAGTATATGCTAAATTAATTGGAACTATGATGTTTGTTATTATTATAATCATTGTTTCTGGGTGCAGTGGCTCATGCCTGTAATCCCAATACTTTGGGAGGTTGAGGCAGAAGGATGGCTTGGGCCCAGGAGTTTGAGGTCAGCCTGGGTAACATAGTGAGAACCCATCTTTACAGCAAATTAAAAAATTATCCGGGAGTGGTGGTATTCCTGTGGTCCCAGCCACTCAGGGGGCTGAGGTGGGAGGATCCCTTGAACCCAGGAGGCAGTGAGCTGTGATGGTGCCACTGCACTCTAGCCTGGGCAACAGAGTGAGATCCTGTCCCAAAAGAAAAAAATCTCTCTCTCTCTCTCTATATATATATATATTCACACACACACACATATATACACACATATAATATATATACACATATATATACACACATATAATCATTGTTACTTTTACTATTAGAATGAGAAGAAATACCAACTTGAAATACAGGGCGAGGTCTGTGGCAATGATTGCAATGTCCATCATATGGATGGCATGCTCATGCTGTCGGCGATTGAGGTTTTGAAAGATATTCAGGCTCTAAAGAAAAAAGCAGAGGCAAGATGGGAGAGGATTGATGCTGGCAGTAAAGTCACCCAACTACCAATGGCTATCCCAGATGATGGCAGAGGCAGCCCAGGCCAATGGAAAGCATGCTCCTTGGGCACACGCAGGCTCCTTGTGAAATGGAGCCTCTGACCCAGGCCCTGTGGGCAGTGCATCCTTGGCCCTCATCCTACCTCGTCTCTGAGCAGTGTTTTGCCAAACTCCAAGTGGTGTCTTTCCAAGATGGAGGACCCATGGAGCTTGGCCAGTGGGTTCTGGGATCTGAATGAGAAAGAGAGAGAATCAATATGGAGTGGACAATAGAAAATTAGGACTAAACATCAAGTCTCCTGACTCAGTCTTTAGCCTTCTCCACAAGTGATTCCAAGTTCCTTTTGGGTCACGAACTCATTAGAGAATCTAGTAAATAGCATAGACCCGTTCCCCCAGAAAAAACCACAAACGCACACAATGCCATAAGGGATTTTAGGGGCATTAGCATTGGGCCATGCTTCAAGATCATCTAGCCCTGATTCTTCAGATCCAAGTCTGAAGGAAACCACTGAATTTCCGCAAGCCGTATGTTTATTCATTTCTGTATTCAATAAACACTTGTTGAGCACTTACTATGTGCCACACACTGCGCTAAGTATTTAGATTCTCAAAATGTAAAATGTAAACCCAATATCTGGCCCCAGAGCAGCATGGAAGTATTGAGAAGACTCAGAGCAGCATGAATTCAGAGCTTGTTAATGACTTACAGGCCATGGGCCCTGAACGGAGACTCAGTTTTCTCATCTGTAAGTAGGGATAACATTAGCCCCTGCTCTGCCTAGCCCAGTGGGTGGTTGTGAGGATCCAATGAGATCAGGTCCAAGAACTATGCTTCGTGGGCTGTCTGAAATATAAGCTCTGTGAGGACAGGAGCTGTTTTGCTCATGAGAGCACCTCCTTTGCCTAGCATAGAGCCTACCACATTATATTCGAAGCATTATAAATATGAGATGAGTGAATGAACCATTACTGGTTATTAACGTCTTGGCACAAATTAGTGCAGCAGGTAGGACAGGGAAGGAGACGAATAAAGGAGTTTAGTGCATTTGTTTTCTACAGCTGCTATAACAAACTGCCACAAATTTAATGGCTTAAAACAATAAAATTTATTATTTTACAGCTCTGTATGGAGTCTGAAATGGGTCCTTAGGGCTGCTTTCCTTCTGGAGGCTCCAGAGGACAATCCATTTCCTTGCTCTTTTGAGCTTCTAGAGGCCACATGCATTCCTTGTTTGCAGGCGATGCCTCCATCTTCAAAGCCAGCAGGGTAGCGTCCTCTCTCCTCTCTGACCTCCTGCTTCCCTCTTATAAGGACTCTTGGGACTACACGGGGCCCACTTGAATGAATAATCCCTATATCTCAAGATCCTCGACTTAATCACATCTGCACAGTCCCTTTTGAATGTAAGGCAACATACTCCCCAGCTCAGGGATTTGAGATCTGGACATCTTTGGGGGATCGTTATTCTGGCTGCTACAGGAGGAGACCCAGGTCCCAAGGGCAGAAGGCAGTGGGAAGCTGTGGACCACAAGGCTTCCCTGTTGGCCAGTGAGTCTGCCTGGGGGCCACACAGAGCTGGCTAATGAATCCGGAGGGCTGGGGGTGAGGAGGGAAGCTGACTCACTTCATCTGGTAGAGGTTGTTGGTGCCTCTGTGGTCAATGTCATGGCAGAAAGCAGCAGTGACCATGGCCAGGGCCTCCAGGTCTGTGAAGTAGCGCTTCAGCTTTCCTGTCTGGAAGGGCAATCAGAGTGCAAATCATTCCTTTTGTGTAGGGGCTGGAAGCAGAGCTGAAAAGGCGGGTGTGAGAAGAAGGGCCCAGAACTAAAAACTCATGGGTCTGATCTTGGCTGTATCCTGGCTCCAGAGGCTGACTGGAGGATTTCCCAGGGCTGAGGGGTTTTTTGGACATGGGACTTTCAGTGCTAGAATGGGGAAAGTTCCAGGTAAATGGGAACAACTGGTCACCCTATTTCTGAGTTGACTTTAGCTGGTCTCAGCTCCCTTTGAACCTCAGTAGCCCAATCTGCATACTGAGGGTCAAGGATTAGATGAGTTTTAAGAAACTTGTAGATGTCAGGTTTTAGGATTTGGAGAATTTCTGAACATGACCAGGCTGGTAAAGCAAATCTTCCAAACGTGGTCTACTGGTTTAAGCACAGCCTGGAGGAACCCTTCCCTGGGATTCTGCCAGACACTTAACTCCTTGTTGATGCTGGGTGTTGAAACAAAATGTGGGAAAGCACTCTGGAGAGCTGATGCTGACTCTAAGAAAGCAATCACTCTAAGTGGTGTTCTTGTCACCCTCTATGGTAGCCTGGTCAGAATTCCTGCTTCCGGGCCCTAGCACCTACTCTGGCCTGAGCATTTCAGCCAAGGGAGAAGGGACGAGGATGAGGAAGGGCAGAGATTTGCATCATGATCTGGATGGTGAAATAATTTTAAATAAAACACAAAGGTCTCCAAACCCTCTGAGCCAAAAATATGAACACAAATACACACACAAAAAAAGTCCATCCAAGGGTATTGTGACACTGTAATCGTGAAAGATTGAAAAGACTTCCAAGTCCAACAATAGAATATTATGCAGCCTTAAAATTGTATCATGGATAAGCCTTAAAAACATTATGCTAAGTGAAATACGCCAGACACAAAAGGACGAATACTGTATGATTTCACTTATATGAGGTGCATAGAATAGTCAAGATGAAAGAAACAAAAAATAAGATAGGGCCAGGCATGGCAGGTCACACATGGCAGCACTTTGGGAGGCTGAGGTAGGAGGACCATTTGAGCCTAAGAATTCAAGATCAGCCTAGACAGCATAGCCAGACCCTGTCTCTACAAAACTAAAAATTTAGCTGGGCATGGTGGCACGCACCTGTGGTCTCAGCTACTTGGTGTTAGGCCCAACTGCGTCATTTTGTAAGCTCCCCATTATTTTGCAGACCTTGGTCAAAGTGAAACATTTCACGGGGGTTTGGGTCGGGAGAAACATCCTTCCTAACCACCTGACCACAAGGCAGACAAAGGCTCAACTAAAGAAACATTCCTATCATATCTTGCTGGGCAAAAGTCCAAGAAACACCACAATGGCATCCCACCAGGCCAAGGGCAAAACCGCCTCATCATGAGAACATCTTATCAATAGCCTGCCAGGCAACAAGCCAAACTGCCCAGACCCCTCCCGCCCATACCTATAAGTACCCCCAGCCTGTAAGCAGCGGTGGGCTCTGGCATTAGGCCGGTTCCCGCTTCTGTAGGTTTTATGCTGGGCGTAAAGCCTGCATTTGCTGTTGAGCCACCCTCTTTCTGTGTGTGTGTGTGTGTCTTTCTTTAACCCTCGCCTTCCCTTCAAAACCTAACATTTGGGAGGCTGAGGTGGGAGGATCGCTTGAGCCCAGGAGGCCGAGGCTGCAGTGAGTCGTGTGTTCTCAGCACCGCACTCCAGCCTATGTGACAGAGCAAGACTATGTCTCAAAAGAAAAAAAATTCTAAGAGGATAGAGATTAAATGTAGACTCCTCTACAATTTCTTATTACCAAGAGACTAAAAATATTTGAGACTGTTACTAAACATGTTCTGTGCCACAGTGACAGATTGTACTATGGGAAAGTACATGCTTCCAGAAATTATTATTCACAGACTATTGATCTACAGATTGCTGGCGTGACAGACAGTTCACAATTTTTGCTTGCTTCCTAGTGTTCACTAGAAATAAAGGTCACTAAGGGTTAAGAATTCTAATTAATATAAGGCTATATTAACATATATTAATATATATTTCTTTATTATTTAGAATTCTTAACACAATTAAAATGTTATTTATAATATAGTAATAATTAAAAATATATTATGAATAAAACAATAATGGAAACAATTCTATAAGCAATTATATAAGAGGGCAAAAAGTACTTTTGGTCAGAAAAAGCTATAAGATATTAGCATGTTTTATTTTGTTAAGGGGAAAAAATTTTTTTTGTTCTAAAGTAGGATAACTGGTTGCTCCAAAATGAGAAGAGGAAAAACTACAAGACAAAAGCTGAATGGATAAGAAAGTTGTAGAAGGCTTGTGGAGGATAAATCTTGTGAAAGTAATTGTATGTGTGATTAAGCTGGCTAAGATTAGAAGAAAATTATTTGTGAGTTTTTCTGAAATTTTGAAATTAATGCTGTCTTAAACATTAATGTCAACAGTACACTGATGCAAAACTAGAACTTGGACCTCTCTTTTAAAACAACATATTTTCTTTGAGTATTGGTCTGCTTTTAATAGGAAATTTATATTTTAGGTAATTGGCCTAGGAAACAAAGATTCTGTGCTTTACCAAATTGATTTCCTGTACTCCAAGTTGTCTTTATTAGGTTTTTGATCACTTAAGAAAACTGAGTTTTCTTTATTAAAAGAGCTAAGGTCTTTCTATAAGTATTTAACTTACTATATTTTTATTTATTATTTATTTATTTATTTAATTTTTTTTTTTTTTTTTTTGAAACAGAGTCTTGCTTTGTCACCCAGGCTAGAGTGCAGTGGTGCAATCACAACTCACTGCAGTTTGGACCTCCTGGGCTCAAGTGATCCTCCCACCTCAGCCTCCTGAGTAGCTGGGACTACTGGTGCATGCCACCACGCTGGGCTAAATGATCTTATTTTGGGCTGGGTGCGGTGGCTCATGCCTGTAATCCCAGCACTCTGGAAGACTGAGGCAGGTGGATCACTTCAGGTCAGGAGTTCGAGACCAGCCTGGGCAATATGGTGAAATATCATCTCTATTAAAAGTACAAAAAGTTAGCTTGGCCTGGTGGCATGCACCACCACATCACAGTCCCTTGGGAGGCAACCTTACAGGATGCTATGAAGGGACCACAAAAAAGTAAGTGTACCACTGGACCCTGTTCAGGAGCTATGCAGACTTATGAGTGGACAAACTTAACTGAACTCTGTTCAAGCACCACTAAGTGGCCTCTTTTCTAGTCCCCAAGGGCTTATATTGGGTTTGGTTTACTCTGTTCTGTCTCCCTGATGGTTCAGAACTTATTATTTGGCCAGGCTCACTCCTGCTCCCAAATAGCTTTCCCTGAAAGTTCCCATAATAACTCGTGCAATCAGAGGCCAAAGCAATCGATAACCAGAATTACTACCGACCTCAAAATAGATGAAGATAAGTTAGCGTCTATGAGGAAAGTTTCCAGTGGTGCTCCTGGGGGCTCACTCTTGCTGGTAGAGAGGTACCAGTAAGTACCAGTAATAGGGAATTTAAAGCTAATTATACATTAGAGGGAAATCTTCGATTTTATAGTCAATCAGGCCTCCCAGGGTTCAGACAGGTAGAAGCAACTCTCTAAAAAGTGGATGAGAAGATTCATGGAAATACCTAAAGGAACATGATGCAGCTTTAGACCTCCTCTTTGTCCTTGTTGGGGCTTGCATATGGGGCTGAACAAAACCGAATGTTGCACTTACCTTTTCTCTGATTTTAATACTACAGAAAGCTTAATTTAAAAGGTGGCTGATACTGCTGTTTCTCTAAACACTGCCACAATTTAAAGAAATTTCAGAAAATTTCTCTGGGGAAAAGAACACACGTTGTGTTTATGGGAGCAGCTAACAGGTGGTTTGCAGGCATCTTGAATGGTGAATGGCAAACTTTTCTATTCCAAGGTTTTCTAATCTTTATTTTTTTAAGTGGATTTCCAGATTACTATGACTTGCACTGCCAGGCTAACTACAGAAATGGATACCTCTTTATATGAGGCCATTGAAAAATGAAATATGTTCCTAATTGTCATTATGCCCCAAACAAAGACTATAACCAATGACCAATTGAACTGTTGATTTTTTTTTTTTTTTTTTTTTTTTTTTTTGAGACAGAGTCTCACTCTATTGCCAGGCTGGAGTGCAGTAACCTGATCTTAGCTCACTGCAACCTCTGCCTCCCGGGTTCAAGTGATTCTCCTGCCTCAGCCTCCCAAGTAGCTGGGATTATAGGCGCCTGCCACCACGCCTGGCTAATTTTTGTATTTTTAGTAGAGATGGGGTTTCACCATCTTGGCCAGGCTGGTCTTGAACTCCTGACCTCGTGATCCACCAGCCTCGGCCTCCCAAAGTGCTGGGATTACAGGCGTGAGCCACCGCACCCGGCCCTGTTGAACTATTTTTATACCTGTGACATGGTTACCCCCAAATAAACAGACTGAGGTTGGGGATAGCTTGCAGCTTTCTTTCACTTTTTGTTTTATATGCATCTCTATTCTTGGAATCCTTTTACACTAAACTTGTACTGCTTTCATGTCATTCTTAAAAGACAACAAATAGAGAAAGAAGAACAATGCTATTGCTACCATGTAAAGTCTGCATGAGATTGTCTAGTGTGATGCAAGCCCACCCTACCAGCCCCACCAGCCCCACCATACCACCAGCAGGGAGAACATGGTCTGTCCCACGTTGAAACCGTGCCGCCAGTTGTGGTAGGTGATCTTGCGGTAGCCCTTACTCAGGGAGTACATGAACCGCACCAGGGCCTGTGAACACATGCACATCAGTGAGGTAGGACACACCTGAAATGGTCTCATGAGGGTTGGAATAACAAAAACATGAAGAAAGCATAGCCCATGGCCCTCTCTTTTGAGGCTCAAGGTCCTCCAACCCCATCATTGGGCCAGGAGGTGAGAACTTGTAATAAATGCAATTATGCTGTGAAAGTACTTTGCAAACTGCTCAACACTAAGAAGATGTTGTTGTTTTGTTGTTAGGAAACGAGCTGAGCATGCGTCATTCCTCTGACTGAGCTTCATCAGTGATTTCCAAACTGTGCCCTGGAGAGCAACTGTCCTTGGAGAAGCTAACAGGGGCTCTACCGGGAAAAAAAAAACAAAAGGACTCTTTTATCCACTGGTTCTCAAACTTGCATGTGCATTAGACTCACTTGGAGGACTTGTTAACACAGCTTCTGATTTATCAGAGCTGGGAGAGTGTGTGTGTGTGTCTGTGTGTGTGTGTGAGAGAGAGAGAGAGAGAGAGAGAGAGAGAGAGAGAGAGGAGAGGGAAGAGAGGGAGAGAGAGAGAAAGAAAGAGAAGAATGTGAATTTCTGGTAAGTTCTTAGGTGGTGTGGATGTGGTCTGGGGCAACACTTTGAGAACCACTGCTTTAATCAAAATCAAACAAGTTCAGGAAATTCTTCACACCATATCCCACTGCCTTCCATACATACCTTCTCTCCGGTCCCCCATGCCCCTAGACTCACAGCAAAGCTTAGTAAGGAATCCTGCAGGGAATGAGCCCTGTTTAAATTGGTTTAGCCCACATTTTCTGCCCTCATTTAACTATAGGACCCATTTTTTGCAGCACGTCTATTCTCAGCCTTCAGAGCTTAGTATCTCAGAACCCACTGCAAGAAACCAATGCACCCAGAACATCACACTTCACAGGACACAGAGAACAGCGCGTCTCTTTTCTTATAAATGACTCATCTGTGCAACATGACTAATTCTTTAAATCCTAAATGCTGAGGGTAGATTATTTTTAAGGTAGTTTACAGATTGAATTTGTTTTGTTTTGTTTTTTAAAGCAAGCAAGTAAGAAAATAAAAAAGGGAAATCGAAGATGTTTGTTTTGACCTCACCTCTTGTGGAATGTGAAATTTATCCACCACTTTGAGCTCATAATACATCTGTATTCCACATTTCACCAGCTCCAGTTCTGTTAGGGGCAAGTCACTGAAGTGAAATTTATTAATTTCATATTTCTCTGCATCTGGCAGCTCTGCTTGCTGTATAAAGAATAGAGTCAAGCGATGAGGAAACATGAAGTGTTTCTGGGTGCCCACCTCCTGTCCAGCCCTGTCCCTATCCTGGGTCTGCTGGAAGGATCAGAATAGAGTGATGGGGAACAGGCTTTGCAAAGAGACACCCCTGCGTGCTCAGGAGCACCTTGCACTTGTTATGCATCAGGCCTTGTGCTGCCCCGGTTCAGCTCACCAGGATCTCAGCCAGCTCCTCTTCCTCACATTCCCATGGCTCCTTCCCATACACCTCTCTGGTTTTCTGCCAGGACCCAAAATGGCAGGGGAAAAAAAAATAGGTTACAACATGCCTCCGCGTTTCCATTCCCATTTATCTCCTTCCTCCAAAGTCCTTGCAACAGAACCACCAGCGCAAAGAGGATTCCACTTAACATTCATTGATGCACAAGGTCCTGGACTTTAGAGCCATACAGACCTGCATTCAAATTCGAGCTCTACCTCTTACTAGCAGTGTTATTAATGCTTCTGATCTGCAGTTTCCTCATCTGTAAATTGAGGATAATAAACATACGTAACTGGTGAATTAAAATTCAATTGTGCAAAGTCATTCTTAAGTAACATATGTAAAATTAAATAATCCATATAAAACACTTAGCACAGTGCTTGGCGCATAGTAAGCACTAACATAAATTAATGTTGTTGTTGATAGTTTTATTGTTATTATTACTGACAGGGAGTAAGGAGGCCTTGGCCATAGTCCTGGTTCTTCCTCTCATTTGCTGTGTAACTTGAGGCAAGTTCCTTCTCTCTCTGGGCCTATGTCCCCATGTGCCAAAGGAGGGGGAACTGGACCCCGTTACTTGCTCCTGACTTCTTGACTCAGAGCAAAATCTGTCAACTTGTAACTGGTTCACTGAGGTTGTGCCCGATAGGTTGCACATACTCATTCTTTGGCTGAAACTGCGGACTGAGTCAAGCAAATCATGAGGCAATTTATTCAAACTGGATGTTTTCTCCTCTGAATTTACCAGTTATTGAAATGAAATGATCAAATTTGTTGTGGTATCTTCCCAGCTTAAGAAATGCCCTCTAAAAACATTAGCCTGTCTTTCTTTTTTCTTTTTTTCTTTTTTTTCTGATCTCACTCTGTCAGCCAGGCTGAAGTGCGGTGGGGCAATCACGGCTCACTGCAGCCTTCAACCTCCATGGGCTCAGGTGATCCTCCCACCTCAGCCTCCTGAGTAGCTGGGACTACAGGCACGCACCACCATGCCTGACTAATTTTTGTGGGTTTTTTTTTTTTGGTAGAGACAGTGTCTCACCATGTTGCCCAGGCTGGTCTCAAACTCCTGGGCTCAAGCAATCTGACCACTTTGGCCTCCCAAAGTGCTGAGATTATAGGTGTAAGCCACTGCACCCAGCTTAATAGGGTCTTTTAAGTGAGCTGACCCCACAGGAGGGAGGCTCTGAGAAACTGGTAATTGTCCACTGGTCTTCCAGATAAAGCTTCCTCTCAGAGTAGGGGCTATGGCTGGTTGACTCTGTCTCCAGTACCACCTCATTCCTGAGCACAGTAAAAAATGGAGTTTCTAGAGCTGTCAAGCCAACATCTGACCCCAAGAATGAGGTGTTTCTGCAAGGAATAGCTGTCCCCAGGTCACACAGTGCAGTCATTATGTACCACTCTCAGGCACTCATCTGCTTATGCACTCATTCATCCATCCATCCATCCATTCATTCATTCATTCATTCATTCATTCATTCATTAATGTATTCATTCATTAAATGTTGAGGGCTGCTGCATCCCTGTGCTAGGCAGGAAGGATACAACCGTGCACAAACCCACACCCAGGCTATGCTCTCATGGAGTTGCAAGTTTTGCCTTAATCTGGCCACATCTCTGAGACGCAGTCTGTATTAGAGTAGAAACAAGTAAAGAACATTACCCACCAAGATTTTCTGAATTTCTTCATTGTCACACTTCACATGATATTTTACTATGTCCTGGAAAATATCCTTCCTATTTTCAAGTTTATTCATGGACTCATAGGTGTCAGGATTTAAGACAGACCAGCCCAGAAACTGAGCCAAAGACTGAAAAAGAAAGAAAGGAGGAATCAGAGACAGAACACCTAAGTTTAATCTCGCCTCTAAAACTCATAGCAAGAGTCTCTAGGCCTCTGTTTTCTCAGCTATAAAGTGGGTTTGATAAACTGTGTGCTGTCCACCTTGCAGAGTTCTTATAAGGCTAAGATAAAGGAATGGATGTGACCACAATGTAAGCAAAGCACTAGCATACATAAAGCACCATTCTTATGTGTAATAACTTCACAAAAAGAGAATGTGTTTTTGCATATGTGGGGATAGGGGATATACAGGAACTCTGTACTTTTTGCTCAATTTTGGTAAGAACCTAAAACTACTCTAAAAAGTAAAGTTTGTTAATTTTTTTTTTTTTTTTGAGACAGGGTCTTGCTCTGTCACCCAGGATGGAGTGCAATGGCACAATCACGGCTCGCTGCAGCTTTAACCTCTTGGGCTCAAGTGATCCTCTTGCTTCAGTCTCCTGCGTAACTAGGACCACAGGTATGCACTACCATGCCTGGCTAATCTTTTTTTAACTTTTTGTAGAAATAGGATATTGCCCTGTTGGCCAGGCTGGTCTTGAATTCCTGGTCTCAAGTGATTCATCTGCCTCAACCTCCCAAAGTGCTGGGATTACAGACATGAGCCACCTTGCCCAGCTTGATTAAATTTTTTAAAAAGGAAATGTGGATTTCTCGGACAGCACATCAGTGCAGTACAGAAGTGAGAGTGAAGAAAGTGGTTGATGAGGCTGAATCAGGATTATAGCAACCATGCTGCCCCATGTGATAGACCAGTGACATCCAGCCCCCTCCAGCCTCCCCCAGCAAGCTGACTCTGAATCCCAGCAGCAAAAGGCCTCCTAGCAAGCCATACCTCCATGAGCGTCTCATCCATTTCATCAAAGGGCTTCCCATCTTTACGATTGTAAAATGTGGCCACTCCAACAATTTCTTCCTTCTTGTTCACAATCGGCATTGAAAGCACATTTTTAATCATCCATCCAGACTCATCCAGAGGCTCTTTCTACAAGAGAAGGAATAGATTAGATTTCCTCATGTTCCAGGCCACAGAGGCAATGATGATAGATTTCACACTACATCATGACACACTACATCATGACCCTGATTGGCTGAGAGGAGGTGGCAAGACGATGGAGTTTGTTGGATTTTGCATGAGTTTAATTACCAACAACTACCACGAGAAATAACCCATCTGGTTGGAATTCCTTAAGTCAAGTAGCCATTTTGTGTTCACCTCTCAGATGTCAGGCCCAGTGTGTGTCAGGCAGTATGTTACGGGGATGTACTGATGTGTTCACCCCTCAGATGTCAGGCCCAGTGTGTGTCAGGCAGTATGTTACGGGGATGTACTGATGTGTTCACCCCTCAGATGTCAGGCCCAGTGTGTGTCAGGCAGTATGTTACGGGGATGTACTGATGTGTTCACCCCTCAGATGTCAGGCCCAGTGTGTCAGGCAGTATATTACGGGGATGTACTGATGTGCAGAACAGCCCAGAGAGGTAATGTTTCTCCTTCAGATATGGGAGGTAGTGGCAGGGGACTGGCATAAAAGGGCAATGCTATGATTCTTGTAACTTTGAATTAACAACCTAGATATAACCTGCACATTTTGCCTCTTGCCCTGACTTCCTATGTTACTTTTAACACTTCATTTTCTCTCCTGGAATGGAAAGAATATGTGCCTCACTGAACAAACGAAGTTCTTGATCAATTATAAGACGCCTTTGGTGAGGCCAGGCATGGCGGCTCACACCTATAATCCCAGCACTTTGGGAAGTCAAGGCAGGTGGATCACTTGATGTCAGGAGTTTGAGACCAGCCTGGAGAACATGGTAAGACCCTGTCTCTACTAAAAATACAAAAATTAGCCAATTAGCTGGATGTGGTGGCATGCTCCTCTAATCCCAGTTACTTGGGAGGCTGAGATGGGAGAATCGCTTGAACTCAGGAGGCAGAGGTTGCAGTGAGCTGAGATCGTACCACTGCACTCCGGTCTGGGCAACAGACAGAGACTCCATCTTGAAAAAATATATATATATGTGTGTGTGTGTGTGTGTGTGTGTGTGTGTGTGTGTGTGTGTGTGTGTGTATATAAAATCCATTGGTTCATCAAACATTTAGAATGGGCAAGAAACTGAGCTAGAAACTGGGGAAGCCAAGGCACAGATCTTGTCCTCAGGTTGCTCATAATCTGTAAGGTAAACCAGCAATTACACCGCAGTGTGGGAAGTTCTCTAAGAGAGTTACCGTTATGGAACTATGGGAGCCAGAGGAGAAAAGGAAGTCAAGGAAGGCTTCCTGGAGTAGGTGAGTCTTCCAATCCTGAAGTTTCAAGATCCTTAACATGGTGAGATGATAATTGTTATTATTTAAATAACACTGGAAAGCAAAACAGCTGTCTCAGCACCTGGTGAAAGAGTGTCTCCAAAAGGATGGAGAACACTGCCCGAAGAGCACAGAGTTGTATTGAACTCAGACCTGGCTGCCCCTAGCACTCTACCTAACTTTCATGGAATCCCTTCCCTTTGAAGGCCATGATGAAAAGACAGATTTTGTTGAAAATGAAAGGGGACACCATTAAAGATTTTTAAGCAAAGAAGTCACTGATTTAACCTACGTGTTTTGTTTTTTGTTGAGATGGAATTTTGCTCTGTCACCCAGGCTGGAGTATAGTGGCACTATCTCGGCTCGCTGCAACCTCTGCTTCCTGGTTTCAAGTGATTCTCCTGTCTCAGCCTCCCGAGTAGCTGGGATTACAGGTGCCCACTACCACGCTCTGCTAATTTTTGTATTTTTAGTAGAGATGGAGTTTCACCGTGTTGACCAGGCTGGTCTTAAACCACTGACCTCAGGTAATCTGCCCGCCTCAGTCTCTCAAAGTGTTGGGATTACAAGTGTGAGCCATCGCGCTTGGCCCAACCTATGTTTCTTAAAAACATTATTCAGGGGCCAGGCGCAGTGATTCACGCCTGTAATCCCAGCACCTTGGGAGGCCAAGGCAGGCAGATCACCTGAGGTCAGGAGTTCAAGACCAGCCTGACCAACATGGAGAAACCCCATCTCTACTAAAAATAAAAAATTAGCCAGGAATGGGGGTGTACACCTGTAATCCCAGCTACTCGGGAGGCTGAAGCAAGAGAAGCGCTTGAACCTGAGAGGCAGAGGTTGTGGTGAGCTGAGATCATGCCACTGCACTCCAGCCTCGGCAATAAGAGCGAAACACCATCTCAAAAAAACAAAAACAAAAACAAGCAAGCAAACAAAAAACAACATTATTCAGACTACTTTGTGGAGGATGAGTTGGAGGAGGAAGACCAGAATCTAAAAACAAGATTAAATTTGCTTCACTAGTGTAGTTAAACTGCAATCAAGTGGATGGCTTGAGTAAATACCACGTTCTGCTGTGGTTGTGGTCAGGTTAGCAACTCTTAGCAAGTCTTCGGCTTGTTGCATTGATGTGGTCAAAATCACAACACATGAAGTGCAATTTTAACTTTGGAACTATTTTCTCTCTAAGCTTTTTCATAATGTTCTTGAAGGAGAAAAAAATAATTCTGACTTTTCTGAGTCATTTTTATTTCCTTCTGAATTATTTCCTGATTGATAATGATTTGTTTTTCTTTTATTTGTTTAGTCTAGCATGCTAAACCAAATCAATATTGACAGGGCCCCTAGAGCTGAGGATATCAAGAAAGATAAGACCCAATCTTGACTAAAGGAAGTCACATTTCACTAAGAGGAATTAGTCTAACACAGAGGCAAGGATAATAAAAGATGACATAAGGAAAATACATAGCAGACACAAGTTCCTTGGTGTGCCTTTCCAGGTCCTGTGGGATCTGGCCTCTGTCCACCTCTCTAGAATCTTCTCGTGCCAGTCTCCCCCTCAATTTCTCACTCAGATTTGTTGACTTATTCTAGTTCCTTCCAATAAGCCATCTCTTTCCTACAATCTTCTCTCCTCTCTCTACTGCCCAAACATAAGTTTTGGGGACATATGTCTTGATTCCTCCCAGATTAAGCCAGAACCTCCTGCAATGCCCCTCCTCTCCCCCCTGCCCTTCTCCTAATCATGGCTCGGTGTCTCTTTCCCCATGCAATCATGAGCTTCATGGAGACAAAGACTACCCCTGTCTGGCCCACCACTGTAGCAAGTGTTAGCATTTTGCCAGTGCCTTTGCAGAAGATATCTTCCATGAAACATTTGTTTACAAAAAAAAAAAAAAAAAGACAAAATCAAATGAAAGGTCAGGTGTGGTAGCTCATGCCTGTAATCCCAGCACTTTGGGAGGCCAAGGTGAGTGGATCACCTGTGGTCAGGAGTTTGAGACCAATTTGGTCAACATGGCGAGACCCTGTCTCTACGAAAAATACAAAAAATTAGCCGGGCGTGCTGGCGGGCACCTGTAATCTCAGCTACTTGGAAGGCTGAAGCAGGAGAATTGCTTGAACCCAGGAGGTGGAGGTTGCAGTGAACCAAGATGGCGCCATTGCACTGCAGCCTGAGTGACAGAGCGAGATTCTGTCTCCAAAAAAGAAAAAAAAAAATCAAAAGGAATATTAAACAATATTCCATAAAAATTCCAAGGAGAGAGAAATGATATTCAGCCAGAGGAATCATAATAAAACTTAATAGAGGTTGTAGCGTTTGAGGTTGTCATTGAAGGGCAGAGAGGATTTCAACAGGACATGGTAGAACAGGATTTGAGCAGGAGATGATAGAGAACGGCATAAGCAAAGGTGCTGAGGCCAGTCAGGCACAGTGGTGCACACCTGTAGTCTAGCTAATTGGCAGGCTGAGGCAGGAGCTTTGCTTGAGCCCACGAGGTTGAGGCTGCAATGAGCTATGGTTGCACCACTACACTCCAGCCTGGGCAACAGGGTGAGACCCTCTCTAAAAAAAACAAAAGAAAACAACAACAACAACAAAACACCTGGCAAAGTAGCATTTTGATTATATTTATTGAAATACAACTTTAATGTCTGAATATGATCCTGAAACTTTGGAGCTTTTGTATACTATATATTGTATATCTTGTATATCTTGTGGCGGGAAAAATAGATCCTGAGGCCAGAAAGCAAAGGGTGCAAATGTTAAAACTGAATAGGACCTTGGAAATTACCCAGTTAACTCTGTCCCCATTTCCATTGGCACAGGACTTTTATCCTGTCATATTTTCACTTTTTTGAGGCTGCTTCCCAGCAGAGTAGGTGGATTCTAATGTATTCTAATGCTTTTGGGGGAAGAAAAAAAAATCATATGACTAAGACAGCAAATAAAAAATGACTTACCTGAAATGCAAAAAAGTCCTCCGCAGGCGCATTCATGATGTTGCAAATCTGAGAGCCGTGAAGGGGAATAATGAAGGTGTGATTAGGCCTGAGACAGTACCCAGCGAAGCACTGTATACTATTTTCAGGAACACCATGTTCTTGCCCAAGGCATTCACATTCTTTTCATCAAGTAGACATAGTCGAGACGGTTTGGAATTATTAACTGAGGCTACTAGACAGAAAAGTCACCTTATAAACATTACTTTTTATGATTTGCTCCACTCTTGAATAATTTCTAAGCTTTGAAAAAGTTAAGGCTACAACTTGTCATTACTAGTAACTGGAGGGTATCCCATGTTGTTGTTCCCCCTTTCTTGCTTATTTGGGTTGTATCCAAGGTCTTTAAGTTAATAAATACCAGCCCGGCCAATGTGGTGAAACCCTGTCTCTACTAAAAATACAAAAATTAACCAGCAGTGGTGGCGCGTGCCTGTAGTCCCAGCTACTCTGGAGGTTGAGGTGGGAGAATCACTTGAACCTGGGAGGCGGAGGTTGCAGTGAGCCGAGATCATGCCACTGCACTCCAGCCTGGGCTACAGAGTGAGACCCAGTCTCAATAAAATAAAATAATAAAATAAAATATGCTACTCCAACTATATTTGACTCAACTACATTTGGGTTCTGTTTTGTTTGGGCAGGTAGGGGTTTTTCCCTGGATTATAAATCCCAAAGTAGAATAATAAATGAAAGGTGTTGTAGCTCCGGTTCTATATTGCTAGATTCCTCTCCTGAAAGTCGGACCAGTTTACCCTACTGGTAAGGGATCAGATGACACTTACAGGGCACTGTGAGGCCACTGTGTACGGTTGTGTAATGTGTGAACTGCACACGGGCATCAGGCTGAGGGGCAACTGGGAGCTGAAATCCAGCCTGTGATCTGCTTGCAGCACCATGACCTTGACCTTCCTTTAATCATCCTTTGAGAAATGCTGCCTACTAATTCTCACAAACGTACTACTTGGCTCACAGAGACCCTGCCTGACAACACAGGAGTGGGCTGTCTGTGGTCTCAGAGAGCGAGCTGTACCTGCTCCTGTCCGAGGACTGCCCGCTCACTGCATCAGCCTTCTGACCTCTCCTTTGACCAACTCTATCAGTTGCCATCATTGTCTCCTGACGGCAGAGCTCTTGGAGGCCTCTTTCCTCTCCGTCTGTGAGCATGCTGGTGTCTCTCTCATGCTTGAAAATGAAATCCTTCCTGCATCCATCATGGTCCCCATAGCAACCACTCAGGCATTCTCCTCTTTTCTTTTGCATTCTTTACCTTCTCGTTACCCACCCACTACTCAGCAAACCACATGCTGGTTCTGCTTCCACCTCACCACCAAATCCATTTTCATTGGGGCCGCCAATAACCTCTTCAGTGCCAAACCCAATGAGGGTTTTCAGTTCTTATCTTACCAGTTCACTCTGCTGCATGTCATCATCTCTCCCTGTTGAAACTTTCCACTTTCTTGGTTTCCATGACACTGCCCTCTCTTGGGTCTCCAAACACCTCTGAACCTTCCTTCTGTTTCTCTATCACACGCTCCTCTTTCTCCACCCACTCTGTAGATGCTGACACCCTCCATGATTGCACCCTGGGTCTGCTGCCTGTCTCCCTCTCCCTAGGTGCCTTCCTCCACACTCATAATTTCAAACACCATCTGGTCCTGATATCTTCCAGATCTCTGCTTCCAACACTCTTCTCTCTCCACAGCATCAGAATTGTCTCTTCATCTACCTGCTGGACATCTGCTTCTAAAAAATGTCAGTTTTACCTTGTCTGAAACTGACTTCATCATTTTACATCCAAGCGTGATGACAGCACTATTCATCCAGTCTAGAAGCCTGAAATTAGCCTTGACTCCTCTCTTCCCCACTCTCTGCCTACAGCCAATCACAAAGCCCTGCCAGCTTCACCCTCTCAATATTGGACCTGACCCCTTGTCCCCTTCTTGTGTTCTTGCCTCTGTCAAAGTTGTTGTGAGTATTAAATTTAGGTAGTGCCTGACTCACGATAAGCACCCAGCAGCTGTTAGCAAGAATGATAGTGTTCTTTATTCCACCTGCCTTTGCTGAGATTCTCATCACCTCTTACTTGAATGTGCTCTGGTTACTTTGCCTGCGGTCCTAGTCCTTCAGATCCATTTTCCAGGAAGCTGCTAGAGTCATCTTTCTTTTCTTTCTTTTTTTCTTTTAGAGACAGGGTCTCCCTCTGTTGCCCAGGCTGGAATGCAGTGGCGTGATCATACCTCACTGCAGCCTGGAACTCCTAGGATCAAGGGATATTCCTGTCTCAGCCTCTTGAGTAGCTGGGACTGTGGGCGTGCACCACCACGCCTGGCTAATCTTTAAATTTTTTGTAGAGACGGAGTCTTGGTATGTTGCCCAAGCTGGGCTCAAACTCCTGGACTCAAGTGATCCTCCTGCCTCGGCCTCCCGAAGTGTTGGGATTGCAGGCATGAGTCACCATGCCCTGCCAGAGTTATCTTTCTAAAATGAAAATCGACTATGTGAATCTCCTGCTTGTCTACCTGTCACCTGTAGATTAAAATCCCACCTTTTAAGGATGAGCATGGTGGTTTACTCCTATAATCCCAGCACTTTGGGAGGCTGAGGCAGGTGGATCACTTGAAACCAGGTGTTCGAAACCAGCCTGGCTAACATGGCAAAATCCCTTCTCTGCTAAAAATACAAAAATTAGCTGGGCGTGATGGGACACGCCTGTAATCACAGCTATTCAGGTGGCTGGGGCATGACAATCGCTTGAGCCCAGGAGGCAGAGGTTGCAGTGAGCCAAGTTCTCACCACTGCAGTCCAGCCTGGGCAACAGAGCAAGACACTGTCAAAAAAAAAAAAAAAAAAAAAAGTCCACCTTTTAGACAAGGCATCCAAGGCCTGCTGTAATTTAACCCCTTCCTCCCTCTTGAGCTTCATCTTTTGCCGTCTTCCTGTCTCAAATCTAATACTCCAGCCACACTTAACCACATACAGCACACTGCTGCAGGCCTCCATGCCCATGTTGTTTGCCCATGTTCTTCCTTCCACCTGGAACCTCCTTTTATGACCCCGCCTGCCTAAGACATATTTATTTCATTTTATTTATTATTATTATTTTTTGAGATGGAGCCTCTCTCTGTTGCCCAAGCTAGAGTGCAATGGCGTGATCTCGGCTCACTGCAACCTCTGCCTCCCAGGTTCAAGTGATTCTCCTGCCTCAGCCTCCCGAGTAGGTGGGATTACAGGCACCCGCCACATGCCCAGCAAATTTATATATATATATATATATTTTTTTTTTTTTTTTTTTTTTTTTTTTGAGACGGAGTCTTGCTCAGTCGCCCAGGCTGGAGTGCAGTGGCAAGATCTTGGTTCACTGCAAGTTCCGCCTCCCAGGTTCATGCCATTCTCCTGCCTCAGCCTCCCGAGTAGGTGGGACTACAGGCACCCGCCGCCACGCCAGGCTAATTTTTTGCATTTTTAGTAGAGACGGGGTTTCACCGTGTTAGCCAGGATGGTCTCGATCTCCTGACCTCGTGATCCGCCCGCCTCGGCCTCCCAAAGTGCTGGGATTACAGGCGTGAGCCACCGCACCTGGCCAAATTTTTATATTTTTAGTAGAGATGGAGTTTTGCCATGTTGGCCAGGCTGGTCTCGAGCTCCTGACCTCAGGTGATCCACCCGCCTTGGCCCCCCAAAGTTCTGGGATTATAGGCCTGAGCCACTGTGCCTGGCCAAGACTGCACCTTTCTACCTAAGGATTATTTATCTATGTATTTGATATTTCCTCAAATGTCAATGATCTGTTCATTCATTTAGACCAATTGCCAACTGAATTGAGAGAAACAAGAGAATCAGGCTTTTAGAGATCCACACTTGCCATCATCTTTTCCACTCTCTTCTTGATCTAAAATCCTTCCACTCTTTCTTCCACCTGATCCAAAACTCTCTCCCTTCAAAGTTACATTACTTACCAGGCCATTCTGGGCAACATAAGTGGGAAGACCGCTTACTAAAGCCCAATGGTCAGGAGGTGGATTCCTGTGAAGGCCAAAGACAAATGGTGACTCTCAGTGCGGGGATTGCTGGACTGAAGACTAAAATGTGGGCCTTTGCCCTCCCCCTGCTCTCAGGTGGCTCTCAGCAACTGCTTACATTCACTACACCTGACCAAACCCAAAATGTTGGCCAACAATCTTCATGTCCAAATCTAGACATGGAGAAAAGGGTGGCGAATATAACATTTTACTGACTGCCCACCAAGTTTCACTGTCCGAGAAAAGAGACAGCATTCATTCTACAGATTGTTATTTGCTGCTGAGCAGAAACAAATACCATCACTTCCCTCATAAAGTTAGAAGCTACTAAAACTATGTAGGGAATGAAAAAATTCATCTATGGAGAATTCCTACCATGTACTAAGCACTAAGCTAAGTGCTTTATATATACTTATCCCTCACAATACTATAATTTTTTGTATTATTATTTTTGCTTGTTTGTTGTGAGAAAAAAACACACACATAAACACGCATTAAAAACCTCAGCAATCATTAGAAAATGAACATTTATAAAACCACATAGACATCAAGAACAGCATTGTCAGCTCCTTGGAAGCCCTTGACTTTCCCCCGCAATCATAACCTTCTCCCTAAACCCAGAGGTAACCATTATTCTGAAATTATGCTAAATTGCATTGTTGTTTTTTTGTAGAGTTTTACCTCCTAAGCATGTTTTCCTGTACTTGTTAGTTTACTTTTGCCTGTTTTTCAACTTCATTTAGATGGAACCATACAATGTATATTATTTTGTCTGTCTTCTTTGTCACGTTGCTGTAATTCACTCATTTCATTGACTTACAGTGTTCCCTATACTACTGTAGCACAAGTTATCCGTTCAACTGTTGGTGGACATCCCCTATCCTTCCAGTTAGGGGATAATATAAACAGTGCTGATGTCAACATTGGTGTATATGTGCTCTCAGTGCTACATGGTATATTCCTAGGAGTAGAAGTACTGGGTCATAAGATGTTTGTATCTTCAACTTTACTAGATGAGGCCAAACTGTTTTCTAAAATGATTGTACCAATTTACACTCCCATCAGTGGTCCATTAGAGTTTCCTTTGTTCTCCATCTCTGTCAATACTTAGTATTTTCAGACTTTTAAATGATAGTACTTCTGGTGAGGTCTAATGGTATCTCATCATAGTTTTCTTTCATATTTCTCTACAAAATTAATGTTCATGTCTTTTACTCATTTTAAAAAATTATTTTTACCCATTTTTCTATAGTGTTTCCTTCTTATTGATTCATAGGAATTCTTTATGTGTTCTCTCTCTCTCTCTCTTTTTTTTTTTTTTTTTTTTTTGAGACAGGCCCTTACTCTGTCACTCAGGCTGGAATGCAGGAGCATGATCCTAGCTTAAACTTGAACTCCTGGGCTCAAGTAATCCTTCTACCTCAGCTGCTCACTTAGCTGGGACTTCAGGCACAAACCACCATGCTCAGCTGATTAAAAATTTTTTTCATAGATGGAACTGTCTGCAAAAATTATAACAGAGAAATCTAACCTCACAAGATTCCATCTTGCTTCTAACTTTACAAGCTAACTGCCCTTACTCATTCCTGGGCATAGACCAAGCCAGCTATGGGGAGAATTTAGTTTATAATTTAACATTGAAGCAAAGATGATAATAGTCCCTTCCCAAAATTGACCCCCTCTGGGGACTAAAACTGCCTTTGTAAGGCTAATGAAAGGCCACAAGGTTAGGGTTATGGGAGGGACCTGAATTCTGCTAAGATGTAAGTGTAGTTAAACAATAACCAGCCATTGTTCCCTAGCTGGTTTTCTATAATTCCTTACTGCTCAGGAGTTATGTGGCTGGGGATCACATGATTTATAACTTCCCCTCCTACAGATAACATCACTGTTGTACAACCTAAGACTGGTCTTTGAGATATTTTTTATACTTTCGCATTCTGGCTACTGACTGACTCTACCCGGACCCATAACTCAGTGGTACAAAGTTTCCTTTGTTCTCCATCTCTGTCAATACTTAGTATTTTCAGACTTTTGCATGATAGTCCTTGTGGTGAGGTCTAATGGTATCTCATCGTACTTTTCTTTCATATTTCTCTACAAAATTAATAAAATGGAGTACCTTCCATAAATGTATTTGTCATTTGCATTTTTTGTAAAGTTCCTCTGTTCATGTCTTTTACTCATTTTTTAAAGTTACTTTTAAATTTACTTTTGCTCATTTTTCAATAGTGTTTCCTTTTTATTGATTTGTAGGAGTTCTTTGTATGTTCTTTTTTTTTTTTTTTTTTTTTTTTTAAGAGACAGGGCTCACTCTGTCACTCAGGCTGGAACGCAGTAGCCAGATTCAACTGGTCTTGTGACCTCACCTAGGAACTGACTCACTGCAAGAAGACAGTTTCAATCCCCTGTGATTTTATCCTCAGCCCAACCAACCAGTATTTCCCATTCCCTAGCCCCCTGCCCACCAAACTATCCTTGAAAAACCCTGGCCTCCAAATTCTCAGGGAGGTAGATTTGAGAAATATCTCTGGTTCTTTTGCTCAACTGCCTTAAAATAATTAAACTCTTTCTCTGCTGCAACTCTTGCTGTTCTCAGTGTATTGTCTTTTCTGGGCAGCGGGCAAGAAGAACCTGTCAGGCTGTACCATAGAGATGGGGAGTCTTACTGTGTTGCCCAGGCTGGTCTCAAATTCCTGGACTAAAGTGATCCTCCTACCTAGGTCTCCCAAAGCACTGGAATTACAGGCATGAGCCACTGTGCCTGGCCCTATATACATTTTTGATACGAGCCTTTGTCAGTTATTTGTGCTATAAATACATTTTCTTGTATCATGATTTGCCTTTTTACTCTTTATAGTAACCAGCCTCCTATATGACCCTCAGTGATTCTCACTTCCTTGTATAGTCCCCTCCAACGATGAATCAAAGCTGGTCTCAGTGACCAAAAGAATATGGTGGAGATGAATGTGTTATTTTGAAACTAGATTATGGAAGGCATTGTAGCTTTCACCTGCTTGCTCTGGGGAAGTCAGCCACCATGCCACGAAGTAACTCAAGCAGCCCGTTATAGAGGCCTATGTGAAAAGGAACTGAGGCCTCCTGCCAACAGCCAGCATCAACTTGCCAGCCATCTGAGTAAGTTATTTAGTAAGCAGATCCTCCGATTCCGGGAAAGCCTTCAGATGACTGCAGCCCACACTCATATTTGACTTCAACCTCATGAGCTACCCCAAGCTAAAACTGCCCAGTCGGCCGGCGCAGTGGCTCACGCCTGTAATCCCAGCACTTTGGGGCCAAGGCAGGCAGATCACCTGAGGTCAGGAGTTCGAGACCAGCCTGACCAACATGGAGAAATCCTGTCTCTACTAAAAATACAAAATTAGCTGGGCATGGTGGCGCATGCTTGTAATCCCAGTTACTTGGGAGGCTGAGTCAGGAGAATCTCTTGAACCCAGGTGGCAGAGGTTGCGGTGAGCCGAGATCATGCCATTGCACTCCAGCCTGGGTAACTAGAGTGAAACTCCATCTCAAAAAAAAACACGAAAAACAAAAAACTACCCAGTCAAGCCACCCTTGAATTTCTGACCCACAGAATAATAAATAATAAAGAGAAGCCGGGTATAGTGGCTCACAACTGTAATCCCAGCACTTTGGGAGGCTGAGGAAGGCAGGTAACCTAAGGTTGGGAGTTTGAGTCCAGCTTGGCCAACATGGTGAAATCCCATCTCTACTAAAAAAAATTACAAAAATTAACAGGGCATGATGGTGGATTTCTATATTCCCAGCTACTGGGGAGGCTGAGGCAGGAGAATCACCTGAAACCAGGAGGCAGAGGTTGCAGTGAGCCAAGATCATGCCATTGCACTCCAGCCTGGATGACAAGAGCAAAACTCCATCTCAAAATAATAACAACAATAAAGAGAGATAATAAATTATTATTGATGTTTTAAGTCACTAACTTTTGGGACAATATGTTATGTAGAAATAGATAAACTAATACACTCCCAAATGGTATATTTTGATATAAATAGAAGTTTTTGTTCTAAATGTGGTCAAATATATCAATATTTTTATTTGTTTCTGAAGTCTTATTTATAAATTTTTTACCCAAAGATCATAAAGCTCTTTTATACTATCTTCTAAAAGTGTTACAGTTTGACCTTTTATATTTGGACCCCTAATTCACCTAGAATTTATATTTGTGTAATTTACTTCTTTGTTGTTTTGTTTTTGAGACAGAGTCTTGCTCTGTTACCCAGGCTGGAGTGTAATGGCGCGATCTCATCTCACTGCATGCAACCTCTGCCTCCTGGGTTTAAGTGATTCTCCTGCCTCAACCTCCCGAGTAGCTGGGATTACAGGTGCCTGCCACAATGCCTGGCTAATTTTTGTATTTTTAGTAGGGATGAAGTTTCACCATGTTGGCCAGGCTGGCCTCGAACTCCTGATCTCAGGTGATCCACCCGCCTCGGGTGGGATTACAGGCGTGTTGGGATTACAGGCGTGAGCCACCGTGCCCGGCTGTGTAATTTACTTTTGAGGGAGAAATCACATTTCTTTTTTTTCCCATGTTGGTACCCATTTATACAAGCATAATTTATTTGAAAGATCATTCGTTCTTCCATTGCTTTAAAATGGCACCTTTGTCACAAATGAAGTGGCTGTATATGTGTAAGTCTGTTTCCGGCTCTTTGTTCTGTTCCATGGATATATTCCCAGGCTGGTCTCAAACTCCTGAGCTCAGGTGATCCACCTGCCTCAGCCTTCCAAAGTGTGAGGCTGGTGTAAGCTATCGCACCTGGCCTAAAATTCTCTTTAGAAGATTAAGAAAATTTTCCTCTATAATGATGATTATGTCATTTTTCTCTTAATGGCAAATTATATAGGTTGATTTTTCTAACATTAAACCAAGTCTGCATTCCTGGAATAAATCCATCTGGGTAACGATGTGCAATCTTTTATATATTGTTACTCATTATTTGCTAGAATTTTATTTAGAATATTTACATCTATGTCCATTATTTGCTAGAATTATATTTAGGATATTTACATCTGTGTCCGTAAGGGAGCATACTCAGAACTTTCCTTTCTGTTGGGTTTTGGCATATAGCTTATACTAGCCACTTCTTTGCCTGTTATCATACAATAATCGTATGAGATTTTTATTTCTTCCTTAAATATTAATTAGAACTCAGGCAGTGGTGTGTGCCTGTAGCCCCAGCTAGTGGGGAGGCTGAAGTGGGAGGATCACTGGAAACCAGGAGTCCAAAGCCAGCCTGGGCAATAGAGGGAGACTCCATCTCTAAAAAATATAAATAAATGAATAAAAATCACTAAGTAGAATTCACCTGTGAAAAAAATCTGGGCCTGGGGTATCTTTGTGAGAAGGTTTTTATTTATTTTATTGTAATAAATATTGTATTGTAATAAAACTGTTTTGGTGTTATATTTCTTCTTGATTTTGTAAGTTTCACTTTTAATTTTTTTCCTCTTATTCTTTTTTTCAAGACAGGGTCTTACTATGTTGTCCAGGCTGTTCTTGAATTCCTGGTCTTAAGCAATCCTCCCACTTCAGTCTCCCAAGTAGCTGGGATTACAGGCATGTGCCACCACCTGGCTAGGTTTTTTGTTTTGTTTGAGACAGGGTCTCACTCTGTCACCCAGGCTGGAGTGCAGGGGGGCAAACCTGGCTTACTGCAGCCTCAACCTCCTGGGCTCAAGCAATTCTCCCACCTCAGCCTCACATGTAGGACTGCAGGCCTGTGCCATCACATCCAGCTAATTTTAAAAATATTTTTGTAGAGACAGGACAACCACTGACAAGGCTGCTTTGAGCTGGCTATGTTCCTTGACTGAAGGTCAATGCTTCTCTCAAGGTGGTTTGCTCTACAAGACTCTTTTTCATTCCAGATTATGGAAATTTCCTTTTGGGGCCAGAAGTGGTAGTAGCTCCCCAACTAATAGCACATTCTCTTATGGTTCCCTTCATTCCACCCCCACCTTTGCAATTTGTCCCTCTGTAAATAAACCCTCACTGAATTATCCTGATTTGAATGTGACACCTATTTTCAGTTGAGACCCTGACTGATACGGATGGATACATAGCTTGTTACTTTTTCAGCCTTTTAAAATTTAAATATGTGCATTTAAGGCTGTAAATTTTTACATTAAGCACAATTTCACTGCATCACACAGGTTTTTTATTTTTTATAGAGGCTTTAATATGTTATATTTTCATTATCTTTCAGCTCAGAATATTTTCTAATTTCCATTAATTGATTATTTTATCTATAGGTTGTTTGGAAGTATATTCCTTTTATTTTTTCAGAAGGATATTTCTTAGTTCCCAAGCATATGAGAATTTCCTAATTAGCTTATTGTTACTGGCTTAGAGCAGTGTTCTCTTTATATTTATTAGGTTAAATTCATTAATTGGATTATTCAAATATTCTATATTCTGTTTGTTGATTTTAGTTGCTCCTTAAGTCAATTAGCAAACATAGATTCGTCTATATCTCCTTGTATTTCTGTTAGTTTTTGCTTTATATTTTTTGAGGTCATGTTATGATGTGCTTGCAAATTTAGAATAGTAATATCTTCCTGTAATACTGAGGTAGATCGACCCCTTTATCATTAAGTGACTCTTTATCTCTACTAATGTTCTTTGATATGTCTATTTCTATATGATGTTAACATGGTTATACAAGTTTTCTTTTGATTAGCATTTGCATGGTGTGTCTTTTTTCAATCTTTAATGTTCAACCTCTCTGTATTCACTTTCAGATTAGTCCCCTGTAAACAGGATATAGGATTTTTCATCATATCTTGGAAGTAATCATTGTTGACTTTTGTATGTGCAGAGAAAGATTAAATGCTGCCAATTAATCTATAATGTAGTCTATAATGCTTATCACTTGTAATTTTTACTTTATTCAGATCAACATTGTTCTTTTAGATACAGATTTTTTTTTATCGTATCTCACATTTTTTTCTGTCATTTTGTGCCAGTTAAGACAATTTTTCATTTCAATGCTGAATCATAGCATAATCTCTCTTTAAAATTATTTTGCATGGCAATTGAATTCAATGTGAATAGCAACCAGCAATGGTTGCTCAGCATTAACTATACTTACAATGATATGAATGGTGTGAAATGAAAATTACAGGACACCATTGTTTTTGACTAAACTCCTGTAATAGGGGCCCTAACAGATCAAACTAAAAATTAAAATGAAGTCACCTACATCAAAGTTCCAAGTCACTAAACACACTAAATTGTTATCTGACCTTCTGAGAAAACAGGAGAAACAAAAGCCAATTTTCCAAACAAGCCAGTTAAGCCAGTTTCTTTCTTTCTTTCTTTCTTTTTTTTTTTTGAGACAGGGTCTCACTCTGTCCCCTGTGTGAAGTGATGCAATTGTGGCTCACTGTAGCCTCCACCTCCCTGGCTCAAGTGATCCTCCTGCCTCAGCCTCCTGAGCAGTTGGGACCACAAGTGTGCACCACCACACCTGACTAATTTTTGTACTTTTTTGTGGAGATGGGGTCTTGCCATATTGCCCAGGCTGGTCTCAAAGTGCTGAGCTCAAGGGATCTGCCCACCTCAGCCTCCCAAATTGCTGGGATTATAGGTGTGAGCCACTGTGCCCAGCAACAAGCCAGTTTCAATTGGCATGATAATGAAGTTTCCTCTGCTTCAGTCCTTACACACACACAAAGGTAGCCTGAAATAGCTTGATTTCTACTTCTCAGTTATTTTTCTATTGTCCTGTTTCCCTGTCCTGCCTTACAAGAAAACTAGCTTTAAAATGACCAATCTGCTTTTTGTTCTTTGTTCCTATAAAACCAACCCCTTCTGCTCAACTCATTGGAACATTTACTCTATTTTACGCAATAAATCATTGCCCAATTCTAGAATCTCAAATAAAACCAATTGAGATTTTTAGACAAAATTGATTGTAACTTTGTCTTTTGACTGTGGTTATGACCACGTTCACACCTAGGCAATAACAACTGCATCATGTCTGCCATGGCTAACAACAATCGCACAATTCTATTTCAGAAATGTCAAAAAGTAGAAAACTGCATCTTAGAATCAATGAAAGGTAATGTATTTCTTTCTTATCCAGGCTGGCAATCTTTGTCGTTTAACTGGAACATCTAGTTGATTTATATTTTTAAAAATTATTGGCCGGGCGTGGTGGCTCAAGCCTGTAATCCCAGCACTTTGGGAGGCCGAGACGGGCGGATCACGAGGTCAGGAGATCGAGACCATCCTGGCTAACACAGTGAAACCCCGTCTCTACTAAAAAATACAAAAAACTAGCCGGGCGAGGTGGTGGGCGCCTGTAGTCCCAACTCGGGAGGCTGAGGCAGGAGAATGGCATAAACCCGGGAGGCAGAGCTTGCAGTGAGCTGAGATCCGGCCACCGCACTCCAGCCTGGGCGACAGAGCGAGACTCCGTCTCAAAAAAAAAAAAAAAAATTATTGGCCAGTGCATCAGCTCATGCCTATAATCCCAGCACTTTGGGAGGCTAAGGTAGAAGGACTGCTCGAGCTCAGGAGTTTGAAGAGGAGAGCCTGGGCAACATGGTGAGACCCCATCTCTATTACAAAAAAAAAAAAAAAAAATTATTGGCTAGGCATGGTGGCTAATGCCTGTAATCCCAGCACTTTGGGAGGTAGAGGTGAGAGGATCGCTTGAACCCAGAAGTTTGAGACCAACCTGGCAACATAGTGAGACCCTGTCTCTATAAAACACTAACACACTAAATTAATTAATTAATTAATTCAAGTAATTGATATATTTGAATTTGAATTTCACCTTGATATGTACATTTTATTTTCCTACCTGCTCTATGCTCTTCTCTCCTTCTTTCTCTCTCTCTTTTTTAGTGAAAGGGTCTCACTATGTTGCCCAGGCTGGAGTACAGTGGCTATTCACAGGTGCAGTCATAGCTCACTGCAGCCTCAAACTCCTAGGCTCAAATAATCCTCCTGCCTCAGCCTCCTGATTAGCTGGGGCTACAGACAGTGCATCCACATCCAGCACCTATGTTCTTCCTGAACTTTCATTTTGCCTTCCTTTGGTTTGATTAGTCATTTATTTACTATTCGATTTTCCCCTCTATTAGTGTGGATGGCATATACTGTGACAGCCATTCTGGATGTTTACAGACATTCTGGCTGTCTATCCTGGGCACAAAGTCAGACTGCGTTTCCTAACCACTCAAGTAATGTGTAGCCATGTAACTAGCTGTGCCCATAAAATGTGAGTATAAGTGCTATGTGTCACCTCCAGATGGAGATTTTAAGAGCCAGTGTGTATTTTTCTTCTCTTCTCTATGGCAAGGTTATTCTATCTTGCAAAGTTCAAAATGGCGGCTGCTTTATTAGCCTCGGCTCCTACCTGACTACAATCCACATACCATACCTCCAACCACACTTGCTAGCTGGCAATGCACACATAGTGGGATGGTGAAATAAATTTTAGTTGTTTATAACACTCAGGTCTCAAGGTCTTGTTATGAAAGCAGAGCCTGGCCTATCTTGGCTGAAACAACGATTTGTGTTAGAAACAAGGTGCTGCCATAATAAAAACCCTAAAATGAGAGACATAGGTTAGGGACTGGGTGGTAGGCAGCAAGATGAGTGTTATCAGAGGCTAGTAGGATGTGATGCTGGTCAAGCAGAGACAAACAGAGAATTGCGACCTGTGACCATTTAAGAGACAGATAGTGAGTTAATAAGATTGCGGCTCTAGAAGCTAGAAAAGGGACTAGGAAACAGAATTGTTGAAGAGTATGTTTTTGATAAGGTGGAAAAAAAAAAAGAGAGATGAGCTTTAGGAGAGAATAAGGGTATCAGGCTGGGTGCTGGGGCTCACGCCAGTAATTCCAGCACTTTGGGAGGCCAAGGTGGGTGAATCACTTGAGGTCAGGAATTTGAGACCAGCCTGACCAGCATGGTGAAACCCCCATTTCTACTAAAAATACACAAATTAGCTGGGCATGGTGGCGCACACCTGTAATCCCAGCTACTTGGGAGGCTGAGGCAGGAGAATCGCTTGAACCCAGGAGGAGGAAGTTGTAGTGAGCCGAGATTGGGCTGCTGCACTCCAGCCTGGAAGACAGAGTGAGACTCCATCTTAAAAAAAAAAAAAAGAAGAAGAGAATAGAATAAGGTAATCAGTCCTTATGCAGGCAGGAATGAAAGAATAGAGATAATCTAGAAATTGAGGAACTTGAGGCAACTTCTCATCCTCACCAATAACAAATAACCCTGAGAACTTGTTTATCTGGGTGATGGGATTATTACGGTTTGGTCTGGTGACCAAACTGAATCAGCATGGCGTATCACACCCACTCTTTGAGGATTAAGTTAGCATGCAGTAAATCCCTTTAGTGGGACAAAATTGCTGTGGGGGATAAGACTAAAGGTGTGGCTCTCCCACCAACCGAATTATAGCCTCAAGGCCTCTGCAATTAAGTTGAGAAAGAGGGCTATGTCTCAAGACAGAACCATGGATGTGGCTTTTAGCACATGGAGAGGATTCAAACAGAGAAGAAGGTAATCAGGTTTTTAAGAAAGGTCTACTAACCAAAAAAGTGTAAGCCTATATTTTAAAAGTTTGCAACTGTTCAAATCTTCGAATGGTCATAGAGTCCCAGCTACCTAGACGCAGGACTGAGAGCATTCTTTCCTTTTCTTTTCATTGTCCTCCTCGGTCACACATGAGGGGACATTGAGAATAGGCTTTCCGTGAGGGCTGAGTCAGTTCCTTTGCAGCTTCCTGCTTTTGCTTTGCCTCCTTCACGTACCAGAAGAGTAGCACCATTGAAAATCCCTGATTTCATCCCAGTCTTATTCCATACATCGGACTCTAAGGTCCAGACAAACCACTTACTGGCACTGGCTGTGAGACTGGGACTCAGAGCAACTGACTCACAATCTGGTCCACCGTAGCCCTCATCACCGCTCTGGTCAAGTCTTCCTCTTTCTTGGGCCTCACTGCTCACCCTCTGAGTCTCTCTACCATCTTACACTGCCTCCTTCCCACTCTCCCTGCCTCTAATCAACTATGGGGTCTCTGGATTTGGTCAGTGTTGATCTTGGAATGAGTATCTTTTGGAAGTTGATAATGTACCTGCAGTTTTCCATGTTTTGAGATGTGTTAAAATAAAAACTCTAGGAGGCCCTTGTTTTGGACGAAGCTCTGAACTAAGCTCCAACAAACCAAACTAAAAACCAGCGTGGAGTCACCCATGATAACGTTCCACCTCATCAAACCTAAACTAAGTTGTTTCTGATCCTCTTAGCGATTAGGAGAGAGGTAAAAGCCAATTTCCCAAAAAGACCTGTTCCAGTCTTTAACAGGCATGATAACGAAGTTCCTCTGCTTTAATCCTTACACGCACACAAAAAGGCAGCAGTAACCTGATATTAATCAGTTATTTTTCTATTATTCTATCTCCCTCTCCCACCTTATAAGAAAAGTATCTTAAAAATGACTAACATGTTCTTTGATGTTTGCTTGGCTTTCTTCAGCCCTTCTCTGTCTATAAAGTCAACCTTATCAGAACACTTATGTATTTTATGGAATGAAGTGTTGCCCAATTCTAGAATCGCCAATAAAGCTAATTGAGATCTTTAAGCTAATTTATTGTAATTTTGTCTTTTGACAGGTGAAACTTACGGGATTACTTTGATGTCTTCTTTGCCATGCAGGATGTAGTCAATGACCTTGTAAAAGTTAATTTCCTGGCAAAAGAGAGAAAAATTATAGTTTTTGTTTGTTTGTTTGTTTTTTGAGACAGAGTTTTGCTTTGTCGCCCAGGCTGGAGTGCAATGGCATGATCTCAGCTCACTGCAACCTCCACCTCCTGGGTTCAAGCAATTCTTCTGCCTCAGCCTCCCGAGTAAATGGGACTACAGGCATGCACCACCATGCCTGGATAATTTTTGTATTTTTAGCAGAGACAGGGTTTGAACTCCTGACCGCATGATCTGCCCACCTCAGCCTCCCAAAGTGCTGGGGATTACGGGTGTGAGCCACCACGCCCAGCCAAAAAATTATACCTTTAAGAGTCAGTTAGAAGTTCAACAGGAGTATGTCCCTAAAACAGACTTCGTTCTTTACCGTCATATGCCCCGTGGTTTTTGTTGTTGTTTTAATAAATTAATGTTTTTATTGATATATAGTAGTTGTACATATTTTGCCCCATGGTTTTCAGTGATCGCCAAGCCTGGCCATAAGCTCCCTCCAAGGATGTGCCTGGGCTGTCTTCTGGTGCTCCCTGTCCTCTCTGACTCTCAGGATTCAGCGTGCTCCACCTTGGAGCCAGCTCACAGTGGCCAGGCAGAGGCCTGGGATCTGAGGCTGGGAAGAGGGATAGGAAATTCTCTAAGAGGATCTGGAGGTTGAGTGGGTGCAAGTTGATCATACAAATTGGGACATTTTTGTCATACCCAATTAAAAGAGAGTTGAGAAGCCAGGGGGCAAAAAAGTACTCAGGACACAGCATTGTTCCCAGAATGTACTTATCTGCATGCCTGGCTGCTTACACTACCTGCTGTAACTCGAAAACCAGTTTTATCTGATAGTTGCTGAAACAACCTGCTGCAATCTAAGACTAATTTTACCCACTGCCATTACTCATCAGTCAAAACTTGCCAGCTCCCTAGACCCTTACTGGTGTCAATGAACTTTCTCAGAGGGCAACATGTACTATTTCTCTTTTTTCTTTTAGACACAGGGTCTTGCTCTGTCACCCAGGTTGGAGTGCAGTGGCGCAGTCATGGGGGTGCTCACTGTAGCCGCGGATTCCTGGGCTCATGTGATCCTCCTGCCTTGGCTTCCCAAAGCACTGGGAATGACAGGCATGAGCCACCATGCCCGACCTCATTTCTCTTTTTTATAAAACCTTCACTTTCTCTATGTTCTTTGGACATACTGAAGACTACTTAGTCTGCGTGTATGCCCTACATTGCAAGTCTTCCTTTGCCCGAAAACATTCAATTTAGAGATTCATCTCTGCGTTTTAATTTTGACTTTAATAAGTGCAAGAAGAAAGAGATAAAGACGGCTGCCAGAATCTAGGGAGATGGGAAAGTGGTCAGGAGGTTCCCATCCCATTTAAAATCACAGCCAATCAGCCATCCTTCCTGCTCTATGGTCATGGCCCCATTTCTCCTTCATGCCTACCACTCAGCTGTTCTCTTGGCTGTGTCGTCACTTCAGACCTACCTTCTCAATCATGCTTCACGCCTCCAAACTAACTCTCTGCCTCTTCCATCCCTCCTACCTCCTTGCATTGTTAAAATTCCTATTCCCTTAAAGTAGAGCTCTTCAATTGCATTACTCTCTAGCATACAATTAGATGTTGGCATGTGGCTCCATTCCCCTAGCTCTCCAGGGGAAATTCTATTACCTTTTTCTTAGGTCCTCTGTGTGCCCAAGTGTGACGAGCAACTATTTCACAAATGAGAAAGCTGAGACACAGACAGAGGAAAGGACTCACTTGTAGCAAGACAGTGAACCAAAATCAGAACCTGGGTCCTTAATTCTCAGCTCAGTGCTTTTCCTCTATGTCACCTAAGGTTAACAGCTTAGTGTTTTACTGTCTGCATCACTGTCACCTTGAACAGGGCTGCTCAGGGTGTAATCCGTGGACGGGTGCCAGTCTGCGAACTCTTTACTATTCCAGGAGAAGATAAAAACAGAGACTGAGAGTCATTTAGGAAGTTTTGTAACAATTTGACTGAGTTAGATGAGGTCTGTTTAATTGAACAAAAGGGGAAGGGGCATATGTATATGTATATATATATATATTTTTGTGTGTGTGTGTGTGCGTGTGTGTGTGTGTGATGGAGTCTTGCTCTGTCACCCAGGCTGGAGCACAAGTGCAGTGGCATGATCCCAGGTTTATATTTTGTCTGTCTTTACACAATTTTGTTTTTCTAGGAATATATTTTGTCATATTTTTAAAAGTAGCAATCAAAACATATTGAAGCCATGACTCACTCTCTTGAGTACGCCTGCACTCCCCTTTCTTGTGTTTTTCACGCACACACACACACAAAATTGGAAATTTTTTTAAAAAGGAAAACCAAACTGTTACTTTACTACAGGTATTTTGAGAAGTACCTCCCTAGAGAATTCAATGCAGATACCTGGGCTCCACCCCAAGCCTTCTGACTCAGAACCTCCACAAAGAGAAATCCCTGAATCAGTTAAAGATGTCTGAAGGTCTGTTTGGTTGACGGGCAATCGGCAATGGTCACCTTCCAACTCGTAAGGGAGAGGCTCTGCTGCTCAAAGCCTAGCATTGGCGGCAGCTGCACTGACTGAATACTTCCAGGAGGCAAGCTCTGGTTAAACAAAAGACAGAAGCTGAAACCGCTCCAATGGCATAGGCTACCCCCAGGGGTAGTGAGCTCCCTAAAACAGGAAGCATCCAAGGGGAGACTAGATGAACCCTGAAACATGATAAATAGAATGGAGCTGAGGCTAGACCTAGAGTGAGGATTCCTGTTCTAGTTTCGGTCCTACTCTGTGTGTTCTCTGGGCCTCAGTTTCTCTGGCTGTAAAATTAGATAGGTGGTACGTGTTTGTTGCTGCTAAGTAGCAGCTCTCTTTCCCCCAAGCAAAGGATGGAAACAAATCATATAAAACTGTCTTAACGGAATCAGGGCCGGGTATATAGATAGAGGCCCTGCAGCTTTGTTCTCTCTTACTACCTTTCCTGCCCTCTTCCTTTTCCATTAACCCCTGGTCAAGGCAACTACTATGGAACTCTAAGGTTCTAAGGACAATGGGGGAAAAACAAAATTGTATTAGATAACATACCCTCCCAGCTATGATTTTAAGGTTATGATTAGTTAGCAATATCTCTCAAAGATCAAAACAGACATATTCTTTGACCCACATGTGGTAATGGATCCTAGAGATATACTCCCAAATGTGGGTAAAAGCATTGTTTGCCCCATCCAGGGGTCTTAACTAGACTGCTTTAAAAAGTCTGGAGATGATGTGACGTCTCTTATTAAGAGAGTAGTTGTACAGTGGATACCACATGTTTCCAGAGTGAGATTGCTGTGCCTGTGCTGATAGGGAAAGATGACAAAATATTCAGTTAAGTAAAAAGAGCAAGGCACAAAATAGAATCATAACTTTAGTGCAGAGTGGTGGTGGTAGAATATGTGTACTTCTCCGTGAATATCTGGATATACATAAACACTCCTGCCGAGAGAGTTTGCTAACAGCAGCTGCTTCACGGAGGCTGACCAGGAGGAAAGGGGCATTTGATTTCTTATGGAGTGAACTTTTCACTGTGCTCATGTATTACTTTTTCAACATACAAACAAATTTTCTTTTTTTATATTTTTTACTTTGCTTTATTTTATTTATTACTTTTTTTGAGATAGGATCTCATTCTGTCACCCAGGCTGCAGGGCAGTGGCACAATCTTGGCTCACTGGAGCCTCAGTTTCCCAGGCTTAAGCAATCCTCCTATCTCAGCCTCCCAAGTAGCTGGTAATACAGGCACACGTCACCATGCTCGGCTACTATTTTTTTTTTTTTTTTTTTTTTTTAGTTAGAGACAAGGTCTCACTTTGTTGTCTAGGCTGGTCTTGAACTCCTGGCCTTAAGTGATCCTTCTGCCTCAGCCTCCCAAAGTTCTGGGATTATAGGCATGAACCACTGCACCTGGCAAAACAAACTTTCTTAAAAATATTTTTAGGCCGGGTGTGGTGGCTCAAGCCTGTAATCCCAGCACTTTGGGAGGCCAAGGCGGGTGGATCACGAGGTCAGGAGATCGAGACCATCCTGGCTAACACGATGAAACCCCGTCTCTACTAAAAAATACAAAAACTAGTCAGGTGAGGTGGTGGGCGCCCGTAGTCACAGCTACTCGCGAGGCTGAGGCAGGAGAATGGCGTAAACCCGGGAGGCGGAGCTTTCAGTGATCTGAGATCCAGCCACTGCACTCCAGCCTGGGCGACAGAGTGAGACTCCGTCCAAAAAAAAAAAAATTTAAATAGTCAAGTTGTACCTTATAAGCAGTTCTAGAAAGCAAAGGTGGCTGCATTATATCCTAGGAGATAAGTTTCTGCCTGGGAAGGGGAGAAGGCAGAGTTCCAGGACCTTATTGACATCTTTGTCTTCCCCTAGGGCCACCTGTCCTTGGGCCTGTGCTGCCCACTGTACTCCCGGCAGGCTCAGGGCTTCCTGGGCCTCGCTGCTGTCCTACCCAGGGTTTCCCACGAGTCTTTAGAAAGGTTAGAAATGGACATTTTTAGGCTGGGCACAGTGGCTCATGCCGGTAATCCCAGAACTTTGGGAGGCAGAGGCGGGCAGATCACTTGAGGTCAGGAGTCTGAGACCAGCCTGGCCAACATGGTGAAACCTCATCTGTACTAAAAATACAAAAGTTAGCCAGGCACGATGGTGGGGCGCCTGTAATCCCAGCTACTCGGGAATCTGAGGCAGGAGAGTTGCTTGAGCCCAGGAGGCGGAGGTTGCAGTGAGCTGAGATCATGCCACTGCATTGCAGCCTGGGCAACAGAGTGAGAGTCCATCTCAAAAAAAGAAATGGACATTTTTTTGGAATCCCACAGGAGAATCAATTTTCTTTCCCAAAAGTAACAAAAAGATCCGTGTACTTTGGGTAACTAGGCTTTTTCCACACACTGTAGCTCAGTCAAAGTCTTTAAAGCCATATTCATGTACAAATTCACCAGCCTCTGGAAAGTCAAAACTGAGCCATCAAAAGTACCTTTGTTTCCTTCTACCTGAGCAGCTGACACAAGGGGCTTTGAAAGAGCCACAAATACCCATGGAAATATACCACTTTTTAAAAGACTGCTATTTTTTTTTCCATGAAGTCTATTTAGCCCGTATAACTTTTAAATACTTAAAACATACACACACTATTTTATTTTTAAAAGGAGATGAAGCAAGATGTAGCTGACATTGTGAGGCTTTTGACCTAAGATTTGGGAACATTAATTGGTTGAAATTCAGACGAAAGCTGTATTTCCAAGTGAATGTGGCAGATTAATTGTGAGAGGGATGTTAGAAGGAAGAGGGAATGTTAAAGGGCCTAATTTAGGCCGGGTACCATGGCTCATGCTTGTAATCCCAGCACTTTGGGAGCCCAAGACAGGAGGATCACTTGAGGCCAGGAGTTCAAGACCAGCCTGGGCAATATAGCAAGACCTCATCTCTATAAAAAATAAAAATAAAAACAAAATAAAATGCTGCAATTGGATGAGACTAGAGATCATAATCTTAAATGCCTAGAGAGGTCTGATTAAAAGAAAAAATGAAAGCAGGGCACAGATGTACATAAAAGAGAGTGGTGGGGGCCAGGCGCGGTGGCTCACACCTATAATCTCAGCACTTTGGGAGGATGAAGTGGGTGATCACTTGAGGTCAGGAGTTCAAGACCAGCCTGGCCAATGGGCAAAACTGTGTCTCTACTAAAAATACAAAAATTAGCCAGGTATGGTGGCAGGTGCCTGTAATCCCAGCTACTCGGGAGGCTGAGGCAGGAGAATCACTTGAACCGGGAGGCGGAGGTTGCAGTGAGCCGAGATCGTGCCATTGCACTCAAGCCTGGGTGACAAGAGCAAAACTCTGTCTCAAAAAGAGAGAGTGGTGGGGACTGTGGCAAACTAGAGAGCTCAGGCCACATCCCAAGGAGGTAGCTGCTACTAGCCCCAGTCAAATTTGCCCTGTTGGATTGTGGGTCCAGTTTTGATTAATCATCCACCTTTTCAAAAGAAACTGAGAATTCAGATATTTATGGGAAAGACTTTGATTTTTAAGGGTTAGCCGCCAATTTCCCAGCACTTTGGGGAGCCAAGAAAGGAGGATCACTTGAGCACTAGGAGGTCAAGACCAGACTAGGCAACATACCAAGACCCTATCTGAGAGAAAAAGAGAGAGAGAGAGATAGAGAGAGAGAGGAAGGAAGGAAGGAAGGAAGGAGGAAGGAAGGAAGGAAGGAAGGAGGGAAGGAAGGAAGGAAGGAAGGAAGGAAGGAAGGAAGGAAGGAAGGAAGGAAGGAAGGAAAAAAGAAAGAAAATAGAAAAAATATGTAAAAAACCTATGTAGCCAAGCAAGTATATCTATCAGCTGGATTTGGCTTTCTGGCTACCAATTTGTACATTATAGACTAGAAATGAGGGTTTTCTAAGCTCATATTGTCTATAACTCTAAATTCCTGCAAGGTGAAGCCTTGAGTAGGTTGCTCGACCTTTCTGGGTTTCTTTCCACAGCTGTGGAATGAGTATGTTGGTCCCTGCTTGGTCTACCCCACAAGGTTACTGTGAAACTCCAATAAGATATTAAACACTTTGCTTCTTGTTAGTATAGTGCTTAGAAAGAAAGAAAGAAAAAGGAAGGAAGGAGGGAAGGAGGGAAGAAGGAAGGAAGGAGGAAGGAAGGAAGGAGGAAAGAAGGAGGAAGGAATGAAGGGAAGGAAGGAAGAAGGAAGGAAGGAGGAAGGAAGGAGGAAGGAAGGAAGGAGGAAGGAAGGAGGAAGGAATGAAGGAAAGGAAGGAAGGAAGGAAGGAAGGCAGGCAGGCCACTTTGCACATGTTAGGGATGTTAGGGCATGACAATTAGGAGGAATTGTTGCTGTTTTTTACTTTTTTTCTCTCTGCTGTTTTATTTTACTTTTAGCACCTGTCTGCTATTGAACATGAGGGATTATTCTAACTTCAAGGGAGACAACCCAACACAAAGACAAATACCTATCTGCTAAAAAAAAATCCTTCAACAGGGTTTACTGTGCCTTGCATTGGAAATATATTAAACATCAGATCACACTGAAAAGGCCAGAGAGAACGTACTCTTCCATCTGGAGTCCTGGGACCAGAGTAAGGTGGAACTTCACCCATCAGAACCGGCCACACATCAAAAAATTCCTAGGAATGAAAAAAACAATAATTACATGTTTTGAAAAGAGATCAAGGAAAGGAGATTAAGAAGTCCCACCTATATGAGTCAGCTAACACTGAAATTTAGAAAGTGAGAAGAACTCAGTGAAACCTAAACTTGGAAAGGCAGTAAGACTCACTACAGTTGGAAAATAGTCACATTTGCCCTTCAAAATATTGATGAACTGGGCCTGCCTAGTCATTAGCCAAATACACAGGAGCTGAACTGGGGCACCGTCAGTGTTATTGGACATGAGAGGGAAAGTATGGTCTTTATGGCTAAGAAATTTACCTTAAGACCATGCTAATATGTGCTGAAAGGTTTAGCTAAAACAATGTCCCAAGCAGTATCTTTTATAGTGGTAAAAAATTAGAGACCATCTAAGTGCCCAACAAGATAAGACTTATTAAATCAATTATGGTACATCTATTAACAATGATGTTACAGATGTGTGTGTACTGATTGAAAAGATGATACATTGATGATGATACACTGATGAGTGAAAAATGTGAGAGGCCAAAAAGAATATATCATGTGACCCTAATGTTCAGTTATACATAGAAAATGTTGTGAATACATTTACAACAAATTATTATTATTATTATTATTATTATTATTATTATTATTTTGGAGACAGGATCTCACTCTGTTGCCCAGGCTGGAGTGCAGTGGCTCCATCTCAGCTCACTGCAACCTCCACCTCCCGGGTTCAGCCGATTCCCCTGGCTCAGCCTCCCAAGTAGCTGGGATTACAGGTGTGTGCCACCACATCTGGCTAATTTTTGTATTTTTAGTAGAGATGGGGTTTCACCATGTTGGCCAGGATGGTCTCGAACTCCTGACCTCAGGTGATCCACCTGCCTCAGCCTCCCAAAGTGCTGGGATTACAGCCATCAGCCACCATGCCTGGCCCACAACAAAGTATTAACAAGTGATTTTTCTCTGAGTGATTGGAGTCAGACTATAATGTATTTAGAAATTTTTCATAATAAACTTTATTGCTTTTGTAATCAGGAAAAAATAATTTTTCACAAATAATAAAGAAAAAAATGATGCCAAATATGGACAATAGACCTATATCTGGGATCCAGTAAGAACGGCTGACACCTGTAAGATAAGTGGCTGCTAAAGCAAAATACACAGGTGCCTTAGCCTGAGGCTATCTCTGTTTTTCCAGTTTCTCTGTAATAATTTGAGTTCCTACAAAACAACCTGCAACCTCAGTAGACAAACAAACCAAAACCCAACTTAGGAGTATATTATTGTAACAAATGGTGGAGTTTCAACCAATCACAGGCAGCCCAAATGATCAGGCCATGCCTAAAACAGGCAAATGCCCTATTGTTACTGACCATGTTATTTCTATACTTTGCTTCCATGTTCAGCTATGAAAGCTCACTGGCCATGCCATGCAGCAGAGCTCTTTGAACCTCTTCTGGTTTTGAGGGTTGCCCAATTCATGAGTCGTTCTTTGCTCAAATAAACTCTGTTGAATTTTTTTGTCTAAAAGTGTCCAAGGCCAGGCGCGGTGGCTCACACCTATAATCCTAGCACTTTGCGAGGCCGAGGCGGGTGGATCACTTGAGCCCAGGAGTTTGACACCAGCCTGAGCAACACGGCAAAACCCTGTCTCTACCAAAAATACAAAAATTAGCCGGGCGTGGTGGTGTGTGCCTGTAATCCCAGCTTCTCAGGAGGCTGAGGCAGGAGAATCACTTGAACCCGGGACGGGGAGGTTGCAGTGAGCTGAGATTGCGCCACTGCACTCCAGCCTGAATGACAGAGTGAGACCCTGTCTCAAATAAATACATTACATAACGTAACGTAACGTAACGTAACGTAACGTAACATAACGTAACATAACATAACATAAATAAAAGCGGCCAAGACACAGGCAGAAGGAAGAGGAAAATGAGCCAGAAAAGGAGCTGCACGGTCATGCAGCCTCATGAGAGGCCAACTGAGAACCACACAGGCTCTTCCCCACTACTTCCTCATGGCTTCCTTTGCACATAGAGCAACAAAGCTTGTGCGGGGTCAAGTCTGGGCCTGACAGAGGAGCTTCTATCCTCCAGTGCCTTTTCTGTTCATTCATCTGTTACTATCCAGGGATAAACCTTGATCTGTTAGCACTGGGTTACTGTGGGTAGGATGCCAAGCCCTCCTCGTTTCTCTCATTTGAACATGTTTGCCATGGTTTGTTTATTCTAATATCATCCAGAGAAGCAGAAGGGAAGCCACATGAAATGCAGAGTCCATGTTTTTGTCCTTCTCCCCAGTTGAGCTCTTTTTCTAGACTGCCAGCAACAGGAAGAAATTTAATTCTAGGTGAAAATTTAGAAAACAACTTTAATTCTAGGCAAAAATATAACCAGGCCCTACCTGAGTCTCACAACCTGCTGACTGCTAGTTATACACAGGTGGATAAGGCACAGTTTGTATCCTGGAAGAACTGATTGTCTCATGAAGAAGATAATGAATAGTGAGGTAAATGAGGCAAGAACCAAAACAGTGCTGGAAGGAGAGGATAAATGCTAGAGGAGCCCAGAAGAAGAATAAATATATTGGCCTGACACCTCATGTGGGCCAAACACTGAGTGGATCCAAGGAGAAGATTGTCCCAAGAAGTTGTCAAACAAGGGGTTATATGGCAAGCTGGACGTATCTATGACTTCTCCCTTCTTCCTTCCATCCCTTCCTCCCTCTGCACTTTCTTCCTTTCTTTCTTAACAGGTTAATTGATATATAGTTCCCACATCATCTGATAATTTGTCCATTTAAAGTGCACAAATCAACAGCTTTAATGACTTTTTTCATAATGCCAATAGCTCAAGTAAAATCTTAACTACCTGAGGGGCAGGTTCTTAGAGTGTAGGTGGCCTAGATCACTTATTTTTATTCATTCTTGCTATCATCATCTCACACTTTTTCTTTTCTTTTCCTTTTTCTTTCTTTTTTTTTTTTTTTTTGGAGACAGGGTCTTGTTCTGTCCTGTCACCCAAGCTGGAGGGCAATGGTGCAAGCCTGGTTTACTGTAGCCTCAACCTTCTGGACTCAAGCAATCCTCCTTCCTCAGCCTCCCAAGTAGCTACGACTACAGGCATGTGCCACTAGACCCAGCTAATTTTTGAATTTTTTTGTAGAGACAGGGTCTCACTACATTGCCCAGGCTGCTCTTGAATGCCTGGGCTCAATTGATCCTCCTGACTCAGGCTTTCAAAGTGTGAGGAGTACAGGTGTGAAGCACTGTGCCCAGCCTCATAGGCCACTTCTAATTACAAAATTGTTTAATATTTTGAGGATGACGAAGTTCGATACTCTCTTTTTTTTGTTTTTTTGTTTTGTTTTGAGATGAGATCTCACTACGTTGCCAGGCTGGTCTCAAACTCTTATGCTTAAACAACCTTCCTGCCTCAGACTCCCAAATAGCTGGGACTACAGGTATGTATCACCTCCCCCAGCTCAGAGTATTTTTGCGTAAAAGTAGTTTTCCCGTTTGACAGGCAGGCAGTTTAAAATAAACAGAGAACAGATCACTATAGCACACAGTGGCCTAAGCCTGAGACCAAATCCTGCTGCAAACTGTGAATGGTAACTTCAAAATGGAGTCTTTTGAATTCAATTACACAAAAATCTTTTTTAAAAAACATTTTTAAAATCTTCCTTTTTTTCTGTTTTTTATTTTTTAGGCTAGTCAAGTGAAGCAGTGGGAGTGGAGAAGGAACAAAGAAATCTGTAACGGGTTGTGATTAATTAGGTGCAAACACCACTCAGACCAGCCAGAAATTATTTTAATCAAAAAGTAATCATTCATTTGTATGAGTCCATTCATTTGCCACTTCCTGAAGGAGAAACAAAGGGCATGTTGTTGGGCTTAGCAATATTTGGCAAGATATTTATGAATCAAGGGTATGCCAAAATCAGATGAGGCTGGCCATGGTGGCTTATGCCTACAATCCCAACATTTTGGGAGGCCAAGGTGGGAGGATGGCTTGAGCCCAGGAGTTTGAGACCAGCCTGGGCAACATAGTGAGACCCTGTCTCTAGAATTTTTTTTAAATCAGATAAATGGTTTCACTAGAATCAGAGGTTCCCTAAAACCAATATGTGGCCCAACAGTACAGAATCACTTAAGGAGCTACAGGCTGGGTTTGGTGGCTCACACCTGTAATCCCAGCACTTTGGGAGGCCAAGCCCGGTGGACTACCTGAGGTCTGGAGCTCAAGACCAGCCTGGCCAACATGGTGAAACCCTGTCTCTAGCAAAAGTACAAATATTAGCTGGGCGTGGTGGCACGTGCCTGTAGTCTCAGCTGCTTGGGAGGCTGAGGCACGATAATGGCTTGAACCCAGGAGGCAGAGGTTGCAGTGAGCCGAGATCGCGCCACTACACTCCAGCATGGGTGACAGAGCAAGACTCCATTTCAAAAAAAAAAAAAAAAAAATCAAGAAGCAAACAAACAAACAAAATCCCAGAAAAGTGAGACCCATGTATATGAACATCTGGTATCTGATGATGCGACTTATCAAAATGATGGTACTTCAAAATAGTATACTTCCTCAGCCGGGCACAGTGGCTCACGCCTGTAATTCCAGCGCTTTGGGAGGCCGAGACGAGTGGATCGCTTGAGGTCAGGAGTTCAAGACCAGCCTGGCCAACAAGGTGATATCCTGTGTCTACTGAAAAATACAAAAATTAGTCAGGCATGGTGGCATGTGCCTGTAATCCCAGCTACTTGGGAGGCTGAGGCAGGAGAATCACTTGAACCTGGGAGGCAGAAGTTGCAGTGAGCCGAGATCTCACCATTGCACTCCAGCCTTGGTGACAGAGCAAGATTCCGTTTTTTGTTTTTTTCTTAAAGTATATATTTTCTCACTCCTTTTTTTTTTTTTTTTTAATTGATGGGATCTCACCCTGTCACCCAGCAGGTTGGAGTGCAATGGTATGATCATGGCTCATTGCAGCCTTGAACTCCTGGGCTCAAGCCATCCTCCCACTTCTGCCTCCTGAGTAGCTGGGACAGGTGCATGCCCCTGCACCTGGCCTCTCCCTATTCTTAAGAGCTTGTTTGAATGTTCTAGCAGAAGAGCATGGCTACTCATATACTCTTACCCAAGAACAACCCTCCTCTGTCGGGGAAGGTCACCGTCTTTGACTGAGTGCAAAGACAAGAACACGCATGGAGCAGTGAGAAAGGAAAGGGACACCCACCTAGCCAGCCAGATCAGCCAAATTAACACTGGCAATCAATGGTGTCACCGATGTCACAGCTGGATCTCCCTCACAGCCCACACTACTCTTTAAGTGGAAAAATACAGGGAAAAACACAAAAGTTACCCCATCTCACACCATACACATACCTAACTTAAAAATCAATGAAAGATTAAACTATATTAAAACTATAAAAATACTAAGAGTAATAGAGGAGATTATTTCAGATTATCTTTAATGTTGGGGGTAGAAAAATCTTTCCTAAATAAAACTCAAAACTCAGAAGCTATAAAGAGAAAATTTAAATTTTCTGTCTGATGAAAGATGTTATAAACAAAGTTAAAATATAATTCACAGACAGGGAAAAATGTTTGCAGTATATGTGACAGATACATAATCCCTATCATATATAAAGCACTCCTACAAATTAATAAGAAATAGATTATTAAATTTCTTTTCTTTTTTTTTTTTTTGAGATGGAGTTTTGCTTTAGTTGCCCAGGCTGGAATGCAATGGTGCAACCTCGGCTCACCGCAGACTCTGCCTCCCAGGTTCAAGCGATTCTCCTGCCTCAGCCTCCTGAGTAGCTGGGATTACAAGCATGTGCTACCACGCCCAGCCTAATTTTGTATTTTTAGCGGAGACGGGGTTTCTCCATGTTGATCAGGCTGGTTTCGAACTCCCAATCTCAGGTGATCCACCTGGTTACAAGAGCGAAACTCTGTCTCCAAAAAAAAAAAAAAAAAGAGAGAGAGAGAGAACGGAAGCACCGAGTGGGAGAATACAGCCATGCGTCACTTATGATGGGGATATGCTCCGGGAAATGTGTGTGTCGTTGGGCAATTTTGTCATTGTGTGAACATTATAGAGTGCACTTGCATTACCCCAGATTGTATAGCCTACTACACACCTAAACATAGCTAAACATAAAAGATATAGTAAAAATAAGCTATAAAAGTTTAAAAATCATACACCTATACAGGGCACTTAGCATGAATGGAACCTGCGGGACTGGAAGTTGCTCTGGGTGAGTCAGTGAGTGAGTGGTGAGTGAATATGAAGGCCTAGGACATTACTGTGCGCTACTATAGACTTTATAAACACTGTACACTTAGGCTACACTAAATGTGTTTTTAAAATTTCTTTCTTCAATAGTAAATAACCTTAGCTTACTGTAATTTTTAATTAATTAAGTAATTATTTTAGAGATAAGATCTTGCTCATTATAGCTCACTGCAGATTCGGACTCCAGGCCTCAAGCAATTCTTCTACCTCAGCCTCTTGAGTAGCTGGGATTGCAGGTATGAGCCACCAAGCCTGGCTTGTAACTTTTTTACTTTATAAATTTTTAAATTTTTCTTTACAAAATTTTTTATTTTTAAAAACTTTTTTGACTCTTTTGTAATAACACTTAGCTTAATACACAAACACATCATACAGCTGTGCAAAAATATTTTCTTTTTAAAAAAATTATCTCAAATTCTGTTATTCTTTTTTCTTTTTTTATGTCTTTGGTGCTTGAATCAGAACAAAAATATTTGCTTTATATCTTTATTCTACAAGCTTTTTTTCTCTTAAATTTGTTTTTCTTTTACTTTCTAAACTTTTTTGTTAAAAACTAAGACACAAACACACACATTAGCCTAGGCCTACACAGGGTCGGGATTATCAAAATCATCATCTTCCACCTCCACACTTTGTCCCCCTGGAAGGTTTTCAGGGGCAAAAACAAGTATGGAGCTCTTATCTCCTGTGATAACAATGCTTTCTTCCGGAATATCTCCTGAAGGACCTGCCTGAGGCTGTTTTACAGTTAACTTTTTTCTTTTTTAATAAGTAGAAGGAGTCAACTCTAAAATAATGGAAAAAAAGGTGTAGTATAGTAAATATGTAATCCAGTAACATAGTTTTCTATTATCAAGCATTATGTACTACAACTTATAATTGTGTGTGATATATATATATATATATATTTGTGTGTGTGTGTGTGATGAAGTGTCACTCTGTCACCCAAACTGGTGTGCAGTGGCACGATCTTGGCTCACTGCAACCTCCGCCTCCCAGGTTCAGGCAGTTCTCCTGCCTCAGCCTCCTGAGTAGCTGGGATTACAGGCACCTGCCACCACAGCCAGCTAATTTTTGTATTTTTAGTAGAGGCAGGGGTTTCCCCATGTTGGTCAGGCTGGTCTCGAAGTCCTGACCTCGTGATCCTCCCACCTCAGCCTCCCAAAGTGCTGGGTTTACAGGCGTGAGCCACCATGCCCGGCCTATATGTGCTATGCTTTTATGCAACTGGCAGTGCAGTAGGTTTTTCTTATACCAGCATCACCACAAATGTGAAGAATGCATTGCACTATCACTAGACGATAGGAATTTTTCAACTCCATTATAATTCTATGGACCATGGTATATGCCATCATTGATCAAAATGTCGTTATGTGGTGCGTGACTGTATTTGCAATGCATGTATTTGAAAGTGGACTTGTGCTCAGAATTTGCAAAGAACTACAAATCAGTGAGATAAAAAAGACAACGTGATTTTTTTAAATGGGGGAAAACAGTCACGTCACAAAATAATACATCCAAATGGCCAATAAATGTATTTAAAAATATTCATCCAGTCATTAGGGGAATTCATGTTGATAACAAAAGAGATAAAGCCACATGCTCACCAGAATGGCTAAAGTTACTAAGAATAACAATAGCAAGTATTGATGAAGAAACCCTTGATACATTGCTGCTGAGGGTATAAAATGGTACAATCATATCATTTTGAAAATCAGATCGGCAATATCTACTAAAGCTAGTACTCTGAAATTCTACTCCTCGGTAAATACTTAACAGAAATGGCACAACTGTGTACTAGTAATGTACTAGAAGTTTCATAACAACAATATTCATAATAGACCAGATCTGAAAACTCAAATGTCCACCAACAGTGGAAATGAATAAATACACTGTGGATTATACCTATAATGAAAATTCCACAGGAATAAAAATGAATGAACTCATGCTAAATGAAGCAATAAGGATGAATCAAAAGAAGCCAAACACAAAGGCATGTGTATTGTAGGATTCCATGTATATGAACCTCAAAAAGGCAAAACCAATATGGTATGAAAGGTCAGATGGTGGTAACCTTTCAGGAGGAGGCTGTGGGAGGTACCGAAGAAGGTATGAAGGAGGCTGCTGAGGTGCTGTTTGTCGTGTTCGGTTCCTTAATTTTGGTGGTGGTTTCATGGGAACGTTCACTCATTGAAATATTATATCCGCAGTTATAATTAATGTTCCTTTTCTGTGTCTGTGTTATCCTTCTTTTTTTATTTTTATTTTATTTTTTGTAGAGACAGGTCTCACTATGTTGCCCAAGCTGGACTCGAACTTCCTGGCCTCAAGCCATCCTCCCACCTCAACCTCCTAAGGTCCTGGGATTACAGGTGTGAGCCACTGTGCCAGGCCCATGTTTCAGTATAAAGGCTTATTAAAAAGAATTCATATGTGCTGACATGGAAAGACGTTTGTAAAACATTAAGTAAAAAATGGCAGACTATCAGAAAATGTTGTCCAGCAATTTTTTTACTCAGCTCATCAGAAGATTCTGATGAATTGTCAAGTTTGGGAGCCTCTGGACTATATCCAAGATTCTGTGATCCATGTATTCACTCGATCCAATATGTTTGGAGAGTCTGCATTGGCCTGGGCACCTCAGCATGACAAGGCGTACAAAGTAACACTGACTGAAATCCTTGGGTTTTCAGGATAGGAGATAATAAGCATAGATAACTTGGAAACTCTGTTTCAAGGCAGAAAATAATTAGCCTCATAGGGCAGAAACAACTAAACAAAGAGGAATAAGGAAGTTGTTTGGGGAAATGTATCTAAAAAACATCTCTGGGAGCTGCATTGAACTCTGCCCCCTTAGCTGCTGTCTCTGCCACAAATCTGGCCCCTGAGCATGTGAGGGACCAGATGTTGGCGTCTGCCTCCACTTAATTGCCTGGGTGAGCTCTGTAATAGATAAATTGCAGCAAAGTTTACACGCAACTTTCAGGACATTTTTTGAGAATCCCTGACGTTGGCAACTTTCTCCTTGACTCTCAACCCGCACTGAAACTTCTTTATCACTGACCTTCATCACCTCATCAGTTTCTTTTCATGTACACTTTTTTTTTCTTTCCAAATGACTAAGGAAAATACAGATTGTTTTCGCTCACCTGTGTCCTAGATTGACTTTTCCCCTTTAAAGGCTGACACTCCTCTCCTCAGTACAGACCTATGTAAAACTTTCTACAACCATCCCAATTCACCCAGCCTCTTCCCTGTGCAATTGAATGTGTGCCAAGACTCTAGCCGTCAGTCAGTGCCTATTTAATCTTTTCTTGGAAATGTCTGTTGCTGCAGTTTTCTCACCTTCTGCTTGGTCATGTCTAAGAGACCCACAGAGTATCTGTCACAGTTGAGGAAAGCACGGACTGTGTACAGGGCTTTGTGGAACTGTCGTTCGATGTCCGTAAGTTCTTCAAAGACTTTACTCCCAGACCACAGCAGTATCTGAAAAAATACGGAAATATATTCATAGATTTTGAGGTGCAAAGTAGTAGCTCACTTAGCTGGAGAATAACAAAAATTCTGTGAAGTTCTGTAGAGTTTATTTCACTTAATCTTCATAATAATTTGGAGAAATAGACAGGTTAACTATCCTCCATTTTTACTTTTAGATTTTTTTTAAGTTTATTTATTTATTTATTTATTTTTTAGGGACAGTCTTACTCTGTCATCCAGGCTGGAGTACAGTAGTACAATCATAGCTCACTGTAACCTCCAACTCTCAGGCTCAGGCAATTCTCCCATCTCAGCCTCCCTAGTAGCTGGGACTACAGGTGCACGCAGATAATCTTTAAATTTTTTGTAGAAATGAGTTTTCACTTCTGGCCTCAAGCAATCCTCCTACCTCAGCCTCCCAAAGTTCTGGGATTATAGGCATGAGCCACCTTACCCAGCCCATTATCATGCATTTTTTTTAAATTTTTATTTTAAAAATAGAGATGGGGGTCTCACTATGTTGCCCCAGCTGGTCTCGAACTTCTGGGCTCAAGCAATCTTCCTGCCTTGGCCTCCCAAAGTGCTGGAACTACAGGCATGAGCCACCATGCCCAGTCCAATTATCTTCCATTTGTAGATAAAGAAACTGAGGCTCAGAGAGGTGAAGTAACTGGCTGCTTTACATTGGGTCCAACTGTTTCCCTTTCATTTATCTCATAGGTTTTTAATAAAAATAATAAGGAACTTCAATTGAGCACTATTGTCCTATATGCATTATCTCATTTACTATTGATGGCAACCTTTGGAGGGTGGCACCATAATCATCCCTATTTTTCAAATGGGGAGACTGAAGCATAGAAAGATTAAGTGGGCTGGGCGCGGTGGCTCAAGCCTGTAATCCCAGCACTTTGGGAGGCCGAGACAGGCGGATCACGAGGTCAGGAGATCGAGACCATCCTGGCTAACACGGTGAAACCCCATCTCTACTAAAAATACGAAAAAAAAAAAAACTAGCCGGGCTCGGTGGTGGGTGCCTGTAGTCCCAGCTACTCAGGAGGCTGAGGCAGGAGAATGGCGTAAACCTGGGAGGCGGAGCTTGCAGTGAGCTGAAATCCAGCCACTGCACTCCAACCTGGGCGACAGAGGGAGACTCCATCTCAAAAAAAAAAAAAAAAAAGAAAGATTAAGTGACTCGTTTAGGGTCTTAGAGCTAGTCAGTGGTTTGAGCAGGGATTCAGATCAAAGCCATCTGACTTGAAGCTTGTGCATATAACCACTCTGGTATACAGCTTTACAGATAGCCATTACCTTGTAACACTCGTGATGCTGGCCAGAGATTGTATAATGCTTCCCAGGCACCTTCATTCCCATCTGCCTGCCAGTCCTGACCACATCAATGCTTCAGGGAAAGGATGTGTCAAGTCCATTCCTTTGGCCCAAGCCCCTTACCTGGCCACGTCGAGTTTCACAGTTGTGCAGGTAACTCAGGTGGTATACTTTCATGATTAGATTTGCAAAATTGAGGTACTTGAGAAGAATCTAAAAATCAAACAGCACGTGGGCAGGCAGATGAGAAGAAGAAATCCATCCTCTGGCTACTTTTACCACCAGCAAATATCTGAATATTTTCAAAGCTTCATCAGAGACAATTTGGGCAGATGGATCCTAGAGCAGACTCATAAGATGTTGCACAAGTGTAAAACTCACCGAATGTAGAATGTTGATGTTGATGGGAGAGTATTCATGAAAAATAGCTACTATTTATTGATAAGTTCCCTATGAGGTTGATACTGAAAAATTATCCACATTTTACAAATAAGAAAACCAAAGTTCCAAGAAGTTAAATAACTTGCACAATGCAAACAGCTAGATATTGGCAGAGCCAGAACAAATACCCCTCTATTCCTGACTCCAAAGCCCAATGTGTTAACTATTATTTTATCCTGCCTCCCTCAGAGAATATCAGGTGAATTCCCTGTCTTACAGATGGGAAAACTGAGGCCAGGCCAAACAGCAAATTTTAGGGGACTTCATAGGCTAGGAGAATGTGCTAGTATGGCTATCCTTAGTCTCTGAAGCATTCTTACCTCTTCATCTCTCTTGGTGAAGTGGGATCCATCCACTTTATTCACAGCCATGATTATGGCCACCACATCCTTCCCATTCATTATAGGGGAAGCCAAGATGTTCTTGGTCTTGTACTCTGTGAGGATGTCCACAAAATCACAGAAATGCTCATCCTAAAGGAAGGCAGAGATAAGCACGGACAGGCAAATGAAGAGCAAGAACAATGGAACAGCCCAAAGCCCCTGTTGACACGGGAATGAAGGTGCTTCCATCTATTCCTCTTCAACAGGGGCAGGGCAATCAGAGATGATATCTGTCATGGAAGCTTCCAAAATCCAGTAGAAGAAGAAAGTCTGAGATGCAATCCACTGAGGGCTATGGAGGAGATGTGTGCAAAGTAGCGTTAGTGCCAGGGATGGGAGTGGGGGACCGACTTTGCCTGGAGAAGGAGGGTTAGAGAAGGCTTTCTTGAGGTGATTACAATTAAGCCCAGAATAAAAACCCAGGGGAGAGCTAAGAGGAAGCCAAGGAAAGACTTCAGGAAGTACAATGACAGTTGCTAGCAGGCAGTGTGCATGGCATTTTACCTGCATCATCTTACTTTTATCTTCGCAATAAGCTAGGAGATAAGTACCGTTAGTAGCCCATCTTACAGAAGGGGTATCTGTAACTCAAGAAGGTTAATGTCATGTGTGTAGAATGTGTGCGTGTGTGTATGTGTAACTCCAGAACCTGCCCTCAGCCCTGCTGCCTCTTAGAGAAGCCTGGATAGGGTTAGACTTGGGCCCAGGTCATTGAACAAAAGAATTTGTTGTTTTCAGCTTTTTAAACAATCCAGTTCTAGCACCACACAGCCAGTTCAGTGGATATCCCCATTCTACAAGTCTTGGTAGAAGCCCCACTATGTGTCAGGCCTTATGTCAAGCACTGGGCACTGGGGATATGGGTGACTAAGGTTCAGGCCAGCTCACAGAAAAATCAATAATAGTAATATAGGTCACAAGGGATTGGCTTGAAGCTCTGGGTGTATAGAGGAGCACACACCTCCATAACCCTCCCCTAATGCAGCCCAGAGAAGCCAGTATAGGCTGTGGTGGACCATGTGGTCAGGATGAAAAGACAGAGCTTGACTTGTTCTCTTAAATTTACAAGAATCCGCCTTTCTGTTTATTGGTAGCACTGTGAGGTCTTTGGACTGTCAGCATTGCTTGGGACACAGGCCAGCCCAAACCTGCACAGCTCATGCTGTTCTGAGTGGAAATGTATTTCATAGAGCCAATTCACAGAAGTTCTCTAAAACTAAGTCTGGGCCGGGTGTGGTGGTTTACACCCATAATCTCACACTTTGGAAGGCCAAGGTGGGAGTATTGCTTGAGTTCAGTAGTCCAAGACCAGCCTGGGCAACATAGCAATATCTTGTATCTACTAAAACTCAAAAAAATTAGCCAGATGTGGTGACATGCGCCTGTAGTTCCAGCTACTTAGGAAGCTGAGGCAGGAGGATTGCTTGAGCCCAGGAGTTGGAGGCTGCAGTGAGCTATGATTGTACCATTGCACTTTACCCTGGGTGACAGAGCAAGACCCTGTCTCTAAAAAACGAAGGAAGGAAGGAAGGAAAGAAGGAAGGAAGGAAGGAAGGAAGGAAGGAAGGAAGGAAGGAAGGAAGGAAGGAAAGAAGGAAGGAATTCAGAGCATAATGCTCTGCATCTGTAGATTTCCTCTAGTTGGAATGGGATTAAATAAAGAGTCAACAGCATTATTATCAGTGAAGCTGTTTCAAACCAGGTGAAGGGTAAAGGAATTAAGAGAAGCTTATAGTGCTGCACTTGAATTAACATTTGAGGATTAAGCAAAATCTCTAAAAAGGCATTAGTCAAGAAGTGATGAGTTCCTGAGCACATGTCTAGGTGAGGTATGCTCAGATTCATTTCATGAAGTCATTTTACTTTCCCAACGTTCACTTCTATCAGGAAAAGCAAATACTTAGGGCCTCACCTGCATCCAAGGCAGATGCTACTAAATCCACCAGAAAGCTCATTCCCACTGGGTCCTCAGTCCTGGAACTCCCCTCATGAGTACTTCAACTGCCAATTGACTGGCATTTACATGATCATTGTCATCCTTATATATTTAGCATATAAAGTGTTCTAAACAACCGTGTCACAGAACCTCAGATTATCAAATGCAGAGGAGACTTAGAAGCCATTTAGCTCAAACTATTAAAAGTTTGCACCGACCTATATTTATTTTAAAGCCCAGAATCAGAGGCTGAGCTAGCGAAAGCCCAAAGTGATTCATCCATTCAGTTAGCATGATCAGAGTGCCTTCTATATGCTAGGCACTCTTCCAGACCCTGAAACTACAGCAATGAACAAGAAGAATGAGTTTCTTGCCCTGGTTAAGCTTACATTCAAATGGGGAGACAAAAAAAAGCAAGTAAACAACTAGGCATTCTTCCTGCAGCTTGAGACAACTGCTTTGAAGGAAATGGACTGGATGGTGCTGTAGAGAGTGATAAAAGGAATAGCAGGCTGGTGGGCAGGGAGACTTCTCTGAAGATGTAATGCTGAGCTAAGAGCTGAAGGATCAAGGGACCCAGTTATATGAAGTGCATTCTAAGCACGGAGCATGCAAAGGCCAGGAGATGGGAATGAGGCCGGCCCTGGTGAGTAACAGAAAGAAAATCAGTGTAACTAAAGCATAGAGAGGGAGAAGGAAAGCAGAGGGCAAGGAAGTTAGACAGGCAGGCAGGGACCAGATCCAGCAGGGCGGCCATGGGAAAGAGTTTAGATTTCATTTTTATGTATTCACTTATTTGAGACAGAGTCTTGCTCTGCCATCCAGGCTGGAGTGCAGTGGCGCCATCATGGCTCACTGCAGCCTCAACCTCCTGGGCTCAAGTCATCCTCCCACTTCAGCCTCCAGAGAAGCTGAAACTACAGGGGCATGCCACCATGCCCGACTAATTTTTGTAATTTTTGTAATGCTAGGATTTTGCTGTGTTGCCCAGGGTAGTCCTGAACACCTGGGCTCAAGTGATCCTCCCACCTTGGTCTCCCAAAGTGCTGGGGTTACAGGTGTGAGCCTGCACCTGGCTGAGTTTGGATTTTAAGTGCAATGCAACACCACTTCTTATTCTCAGATTCCTCATTTCCCCTTTGCAAACATTCACAGTGCCAAGCTCTGCTGCGTCTCATGAGGAGATCTACTGTTTATTAAGTAATAATGATGAGGCTCAGAGCCAGACATCTTACATATATTATCTCATTAACTCTCACATCAGCCCTGCCAAATAGAACTGCCACCTTTCCCATTTTATAGACAACTCCCTTGCTGGTATGTGGCACAGCTGCTCCACTTATTTATTCATTGACTTATTCATTGACTCACTGATTGACAGATTGATTCATTCATATTCATTGAGCACTGACTATGCCAGGCATTGCATGTGCAAAGACCTGTAAGATGAGGTTGTTCTCACTGGGTTCTCATGGTATAGTGGAATGTCATGTAAAACATGAGCCCACGACTCAAAGCGTGTGAAGCAGACCACCCTGGAAGCCCAGATAAGGATAAAATTGTCCTATGAGTGGCTTCAAGGGCCACTCAGCACATTGTCAGTAGTTGAAAACCCTCTGAGCCTCAATTTCCCCTTTGGTGAAGTCAGAGTATTGAATAAGATCCTCTTTGAGGTTTGTTTCTTTTTTTTTTTTTTTCCTGTTCTAGCATGCTGGGTCCCAGGTCTCATGGGAAATGAAGGAAAGCAGGGGCAGACAACAAATGTGAGAGGGTCTACAAATGACGGTCATCTCAGGTACAGCCTTCAGAAATGGAATTTATCAGCCACAGGAAGTGCTGGCCAAGGGCTGACATTTAGTCATCCACTCACTCAATAAACTATTTTAAGTACGCATTCTGTCCGAGACACTGGACTAGGTGCCAGGGGCCAGTGGTGAATAAGATAGACAGGGACAGACAGGCCTCATGGGTTTTCCTGTTAGGAGAAAGGGGAAAGGATTGATATACAAGTAAATATTGAAAGGCAAGTGGGCCTTCCCAATGAAATTTGAATTTCAGATAAACTACAAATAATGTTTTAGTGTAACTGTGTCCAAAATATTGCACAGGACCTTCTTTAACTAAAATATTATTCTTTGTTTATCTAAAATGCAAACTTTACTGGGCATCTTATATTTTTTTCTGGCAGTCCTCTGGCAAGTCTTCCTGAGGCAATTCCCAAGGTAAGTAGGAATTTGGAGAGGGTGGGGAAGTTCATTACAGCCCAAAAGAACTACCTTTGTGATTTCGCGTTTCAACAATGCAGCGATTGCAACCATTTCCCAGGTTTTTGGAGGGTGCTGACGGCTGAGAGTATCACTTTTTGGTGGTTCAGAAAGATTCTAGACCACTGTCTACACCACCTTCCTTTTCCTTCTTCACCCAGCCCCAATCACTGTTTGGTGACCAAGGCTGCATTCTGCCACTGGGGCCCAAGGTTGCATTCTGCCCAGGGCCGTGAATTGAGTAAGATTTCCTGAAGTAAACACATGCAAATACCGTGTATGCAGGGATGACTGGCCTGGACAGACTTCACCCACAGGCCCAAGTCACTGGCCAGGGAGACTGACTCAGGCCCCAAAAGTTTCCAGGGAAGGTGAGGTGTGGTTTCCTGAGTAAACTCTGAGGGATGAACAGAAAGCAACAGGCCGTCCCTTAGCACAGAGGCTCCACAAACTGTTAAGTCAGGATCTTCTAGAATCAGAAAAACATCCTGAATCCTCAATCCCTTAACACTAGGGTATAGAGAAGCTCTCAGCATCTATGTTCTCTGTTTTCCCACAGACAGAATCTAAACTTGAAAGCTCCAGAAGGGCAAGACTGGATTCTTCTCCAAATTCCACCCAAACCTGGTACAACATATCCATCACTTAGAATAGATCCTTAACAACAACAGCAGCAGCAGCAAAATAGTTGTAATAGTAACAAGGAACAGGAGCTGCCGATAGGAGCCATTACGGTGTGCCGAGAACACTGCTAATGAGAAATAATCCATTCGTTTAATTTTTACAACAATGCTGTGGGGTAGCTAATATTTCCCCATTTTATAAAATAGGAAATAAACCCAGTCAAGCTAAACGATTTGCCAAGGCCACATTCTTAGAAAGTGACAGAGTCCTGGTTCACATCCAGATCTGACCTCAAAGCATAAGATCTTAACTCTCTGCTACATGATCCAATGACCTTGCTGAAATACCCAGTGCAATGCCCTCATTTTATAGAGGAGGAGGCAGCACAGAATAGCAGAGCAATTAAGAGGAATTAAGGCTCTATGACGACTCCCTGGCTGAACCAAGAGTGTGAGCTCAAGGTCAGAGTGCCTGGGTTCAAATCATTCCCAGTCTGCCACTTTTTTTTTTCTTTCCTTTTTTTCTTTGTTTAAGCTAGTGGTGTGAAGCAGTAGGAGTGGAGGGGGAACACAGAAATCTATAACTGGCTGTGATCAATTAGTTATAAACACCTGTGTACTTGGACTAGCCAGAGTCTGCCACTTTCTATCTGTATAATCCTGAGCAAGTTACCAAAACTTTCTGGGTTTCTGTTTCATCATCTGTGAAACAGGGATAATGACAGTGATGACATAGATTGTTATGAGGGGAAATGAGTGAGGCAATCCCTGTTGGCTACAATTACAGTCAGAAGAGTTGAAGGGAGAATAGACTCCAGTCCAGTTGGATGAGTCCTCCAGAAAATCTCCTGAGTGGAGAACCATTGCCTGGCCCCTGGATGCCCAAGAGGAGACGATGGGAGCCATGCGCCCATTCGGGAGCCCACCGGGTGTGCTTTCCACAGAGGCACAAGTCTGGCCTCACCAAGGAGCCCAAGACCAAAAGATACCTCTTCAGATTCTTTTTTTTTTTTGAGACGGAGTTTCACTCTTGTTGCCCTCGAGTGCAATGGCGCGGTCTCGGCTCACTGCAACCTCCACCTCCCAGGTTCAAGTGATTCTCCTGCCTCAGCCTCCCAAGTAGCTGGGATTATAGGCATGCATCACCAGGCCCAGCTAATTTTTGTATTTTTAGTAGAGATGGGATTTCACCATGTTGGCCAGGCTGGTCTCAAACTCCTGACCTCAAGTGATCTGCCTGCCTCGGCCTCTCAAAGCACTGGGATTATAGGTGTGAGCCACCGTGCCGGGCTGACCTGTTTGAATTCTTGCATTCGTGCCATGTGGAGCGTCGGCAAGCCTCTGCCATGCTCTCCTGAGTTCAGTTTCTTTGTCTATTAAATAAGGCAGTTGGATAAGACAGTCCCTGAAGCCCCCTTCCTCTCCTATTTTTAACCTTAAGACACTTAATCTGAAGTAACGCCAGAGGTAAAATGAGCACAAAATCACACCATGTCCAAGGGCTGGATTTTGGACATGCTGGAACACAGTTCCTGGTTTGGCCAGTGCAGGGCTGAATGAGACCTGCATGGGCCCGGCCACAATGGGACAAACATTCTTTTGGGTGAGACAGTGTTAAAGAAATTATTGCATAATGACTTGATTGTGAATCTTTTACACCAAGTGCTTACCGAGCACATGCTTTGTGCCAGACACTGTGCTGGGTCCTGGAGTAAATGCCTGGTGGACAAGGCAGACCTGGTCCCTGACCTCCAGGGCTTATTATGAGAAATGGCTTAGGGAGGGGGCTATAACAGGGGGATTAGAAAGGGCCTCCCTGAGGAAATGACTTTTTCTGAAGGACGAGTAGGAGTTGGCCTGGGCAGAGGGCTATGTGGATAACTGCATTACTGCCTTTAAAAGCCAACGTCCAGAGAGGGGGAGTGATTTGCCCAAGGTGATCAAAGAAGTCTTTGCCAGAACTGCCAGTAGAACCTCAGGGAACAGTGGATCCTGGAAGAAAGAGCCAAGTGTTTAACCAAGTAATCAGTGTTTACATTTCCAGTAATGGGACAGACAGCCATTATGCCTCCGCATGTAAAGCACAAAGGAAAACACATCACCTCTGTGGTGCTCCTGCCAGAAATGCGTGACCTGCATCTAATCCCAAAGAAGTATCAGATGAGCCCAAATGAAAGAACAGTTCTGCAAAAGATTTGGTTTGTACCTGTATCCTTCAAAAATGTCAGCGCCGTGGAAACAAAGACAGACTGAGGAACTGTCTGAGATTCAAGGAGACTCAAAAGACAGTGCTACATGGGTGTCTGAGACAACTGACAGAAATTGAATATGAACTGTTTATTAGATCATGGTGTTGCATCTTTTTTCTTTACTTTTTAGCAATTGTTTTCTTTTTTCCTTTTCATCCAGCCGATTGGATGGTAGCTTTCCTTTCTTTGTCTTTCCTTGCCTTGCCTTTTGCCTTGCCTTGTCTTGCCTTGCCTTTCTTTTCCTTTCCTTTCCTTTTCTTGACAGGGTCACACTCTGTCACCCAGGCTGGAGTGCAGTGGCGCAATTATGGCTCACTGCAGCCTTAACCTCCTGGGATCAAGTGATGCTCCCATCTCAGCCTCCCGAGTAGATGGGACCACAGGTGTGCACCACCACACCCAGCTGGTTTTTTTATTTTTTGTAAAGACAGGGACCTCCCTATGTTGCCCAGGCTGGTCTCAAACTTCTGGGCTCAAGTGATCTTCCCACCTCAGCCTCCCAAAGTGCTGGGATTACAGGTGTGAGCCACCACACCCAGCCTTTTTTCATGTTTTCTTCTTCTTTAAGACAGGTTCTTGCTATATTGCCCAGGCTGGAGTGCAGTGTCTATTCATAGGTGCAATCCCACTACTAACCAGCATGGGAGTTTGACCTGCTCCTTTTCTGACCTGGGCTGGTTCACCCCACCTTAGGCAGCCTGGTGGTCCCTCACTCCTGGGAAGTCACCATGTTGAGGCTGACCACAGGTGTGCACCACCACGCTCAGCTAATTTTTTCATTTTTTGTAGAGACAGGAGTCTCTCTGTGTTGCACAAACTGGTCTCAAACTCCTGGGCTCAAGTGATTCTCCTGCCTCAGCGCTCCGAGTAGATGGGACTACAGGCACATGCTACTACTCCCAGCAGATAATGGTGTCGTATCCACATTACATTTCTATGACTCCATCATTGTACTGTGGATAGGTAAGAAATGTCCTTGTTCTGAAAGTACTGTGGAAGTACTGTGAAAGTACTGTGGAGGTACTATGGAAGTACTGTGGAAGTGCTGTGGAGGTACTGTGTGGAAGTACTGTGGACGTAGTGTGGAAGTACTGTGTGGAAGTACTGTGGAAATACTGTGGAGGTACTGTGTGGAAGTACTGTGGAGGTAGTGTGGAAGTACTGTGTGGAAGTACTGAGCAGAAGTACTGTGGAGGTACTGTGGAGGTACTGTGTGGAAGTACTGTGGAGGTACTGGTGGAAGCACTGTGGAGATACTGTGGAAGTACTGTGTGGAAGTACTGTGGAAGTTCTGTGGAAGTTCTGAGTGGAAGTACTGTGGAGGTACTGTGTGGAAGTACTGTGGAGGTACTGTGGAAGTACTGTGTGGAAGTACTGTGGATGTACTGTGTATTTCCAGAACAGAGACATTTCTTACGTATCCACAGTGCAATAATGGGAGCATCGCCAGTACTTACAGACAAAAGGGCATGATGTCTGTAACCTTCCCCCAAATGGGTCAGAGAAAATGGAGAGAGAAAGCAAATGTGGCAAGATGCTAATGAATGATAAATTTGGATGAAAGACAACAGTTCTTTGTAGTATTTCAAATTTTTCTGTTAAGTTTGAAAATTTTTTTCAAAATAAAGAATTATGAGTAAATATGTAAATAAATAAAGAGAAGCACCATGTTGTCACCAGCCTTGTCTTGGTGGCCAGTAGCCCCCCACCCCACTTGTACCCCAGAACTCCATGGAAATAATGCCCCATGCCCTCTCTCTCATGGGGAAGAGAGTACCTCTTCTGTGTTGGGGACGTTAGCAATCTTCTTAGAGTGTGCGACATGGCCCACGACGCCCATGTCCAAAGGGAAGACGATCTCCTGGTCGGGCATCACCAGGCAGTCTTCGAGGACAGCATCCTTGTGGACATTGAAAAGCCGGGTGGCCAGCTCCGCGATGCCGTTGCGGGTCCTGTACATGAACAGGCTCATGCGGTCTGCCTGCAGGAGGAAGCACAGCTTCTTCATGACGTTGAAGATGCATTTTTCTGTCTGTAAATTCTCCTGAAAGTCCCGCAGGAGATCAAAGATGATTTCACTCTCCTCCACGCTGCTCGGGGAGTGGTAGTTGCTGAAGTCCACGGCGGCCTCCTTGGCCCCAAGGAGGTCGGAGATAACCTTGGCTCGGTAGTGGAGGTTGTAGTACTGTTTGGCAAAGCCGATATTCGAGTCCAGGAATTTCTCCACCTCCTCTGCTGTCACCTCGCCCATGACTGGGAATCCCACGGGCTACACTGTAGAAGGACTGGGATGGAGGTCTTCCAAGGGCAGTTTGGCGGTCTACCACAAGTCCAGTCTGGACTTCTCTGGGTCTTGTCTGCAAAACATACTGTGATGGCCCACACAGAAGCGGGAGCAAGCTTGAGAGATTAAGTCATTAATATTTCTCAAGAACAAGGATTATGAGGATCAGTGTGTTCCAGATGCTGCGGGGCCGGATGGGAGAAGGTGAGAGTTTTCTTTCACCTTGGTCTAGGAAGAGCAAAGAAGAGATGTCTGCACAGAGCAGGAGGTGGGCTGGAGCACCGCCAAAGCAGAGGTTGCAAAAAGGCAGCACAGGGACAATCTACTTGCTATAGGTGTGTCTTCTCCGACCTTTGTTAATTTTCTTAAATATCTGACACAGAAGACTGACATTTACTGCTTAGGAGATTTGTTTGGCTTCTCTGTCCACATTTCCCCATGGCAGGAATGACTGAAGCTGAGACATGACTGCCTACCAGCCTCTGCATCCCCTGACCCCTTCCCTCATCCTTCCACTCCCCTTCCCAAGGGCCTCTCCCATGTGGGCTTTCAATATGCAGGGCCCCTCTGCCTGCTGTCCTCATGTACATTATGGATCTGGTACGTGTAGTCTCCCATGTCACAATCTTTGCACTAAAGTTTTTATCAGCTTTAGATTTTAATGACTCTAATTTTAGAGACCTAAGGGCCCTTATAAAACAACACACCTTTCAGTTTTTCCTTTATTCCAAAAGTAATACATATTACATTCACTGTTGAACATACACGAAGAAAATAATTAAAATCACCCATAATCCTGTTACTCAGAGGTAACCTTTAGTTAACATTTTGTTTTTAACCTCTAGTTAACGCTACCCATTTCACAGAGCCTTAACTTTAAAAATCTGTTTTCCTTCAACCCACTCCATCTTTCTCTTGGTGCTTTAATGTGTTTTTGTCTGGTTTCAACCTGTAATTTCTTGGGTTGTCTGTCAGAAATACATACAATGGGCTGGGTGCAGTGGCTCATGCCGGTAATCCCAGCACTTTGGGAGGCCAAGGCGGGTGGATCACCTGAGGTCAGGAATTTGAGACCAGCCTGGGCAACCGGGTGAAACCCCATCTCTACTAAAAATACAAAAATTAGCAGGGTATGGTGGCACTGCCTGTAATCCCAGCTAAGCAGGAGCTTGAGGCAAGAGAATAGCTTGAACCCAGGAGGCAAATGTTGCAGTGAGCCAAAATCGTGCCGTTGTACTCCAGCCTGGGTGACAGAGCTAGACTCTGTCTCAAAAAGAAAAAAGAAAAAAAGAAAAGGAAGGAAAGAAATACACACAATGGTCCATGTTCTGTCAACTCCAGTGAATCTTGAAATACCAGAATCCTCATTAATGCCCCTCCTGCCCACTAGGAAGGAGACAGAGCACTTTTCTCTCTGGATGAAACTTACTTTAGCTTCCATGACTACATCCACTAGAGCCTGGCAGCTCTATGTTGTGAACCATGTGGAATGCATAATTATAGATAGCTGCTAGCACTTTGAACTTCATAAATGACCTTTACTGGAAAGCAGATTGCCTCCTTTATTGGAAAGTGTAAAAAATTCTCGGGGCACTGCACTCATCCAGCACTCTGCACAAGTGCCCACCCCACAATCTGGCAGCCTGTGTAGCAGCCAAACTTTCCAGACACTCCCATAAGAAAGAACTGGAACTCTCTAACCCAATGCACTTTCTCAGCTCTCTGCACGCCTTCTCCTTCTTAACTTCCAGATTTCAGGCCATGCAGGTCATCTCTAGTTATCTTATCCCAAGTAGCCCCCAAATACCCTCTCCCCGGTTTCTGCCGGTCGTATCAGCCTACTTATTTTTTCTATTACATTTATTACTATCAGCAATTATCATGTTTGTTTTTGTTTCCTTGTGCTATTGTCTGTCCTTCCATTATACTGTGAGCTTCATGAGGGCAGGGATCTGTCAGGGTTGATTCCCTAGGCCTTGCAAGGATGCCCGACACATCCTTGGTATTCAGTATTGTGATATTGTGATATGTGCATTTAGTCTTTGACACCATTTCCAGATAATGCAATTTCTAAAATCCTTAGAATCTCCAAAGTGATGTATTTTTGTATACTAATGATTGGCCGGTGCCTGGCAATCCCTAGGTAGCTTCAGGCTGAGGGGCTGGTCACTGAAAGACTAAGCCCCAATTAGAGGGTGGGACTTTCAGCCCACCCTCCAACCTCTGGGAAGGGGAAAAGGGCCTGAAGCTTTCGTTGATCATCAGTGGCCAATGGTTTAATCAATCTTGCCTGTGTAATGAAGCCTCCACAAAAACCCAAAAGGACAGGGTTCGGATGAGCTTCTGGAGAGCTGAACACATGGAGGTTCTTAGAGGGTGGCAAGCCCAGGGACCATGCAAGCCCAGAGTCCCTTCCCTGACACCTCGCCCTATGCCTGTCTTCATCTGTATCCTTTGTGATATCCTTTATAATAAGCCAGTAAAGGTAAGTAAATTTCCTTGAGTTCTGTGAGCCACTCTGGTAATTAATTGAACCCATAAAGGGTGTCATGGGAACCCCAACTTGAAACTGGCTGGTCAGAAATTCTGCAGGCCCAAAGGTGAGGCACAGGGGAACAGTCTTGTGGGACTGAGCTCTCAACCTATGGAATCTGAGGCTATCTCCAGGTAGAAAATGTCAGGATTTAATTGAAATAGAAGATCCACATGAGTTGGGCTATACCTATAGTATTCAAGAGGCTGAGGCGGGAAAATTACTTGAGCCCAGAAGTTGGAAGTTAGCTAGTGGTCTCCTATCAAATAATAACCAGCCCAATCCTGCTTAGCTACCAAGATTAGGAGACATCAGACACATTCAGGGTGACAGGGCTATGAACTCTATATCATGAAAATCTTTCAAAGGTATTTCCTTTTTTTTTTTTTTTTTTTTTTTTTTAAGACAGGGTCTCACTCTGTCAGTCAGGCTAGAATGCAGTGGTGTGATCTCAGTTCACTGCAACATCCACCTCTGAGACGTAAGTGATCCTCCTACCTCAGCCTCCTGAGTAGCTGGGACTGAAGGTGTGCATTAGCATGCTCAGCTAATTTTTGTATTTTTCCTGGAGATAGGGGTCTCACTATGTTGCCCAAGCTGGTCTTGAACTCCTGGACTGGTCCACCTGCCTCAGACTCCCAAAGTGCTGGGATTACAGGCATGAGCCACTATGCCCAGTCTGTCCCATTCATTTTAATGATTGCAAAGCATTTCACTGCATGGAGGTACCAGAATACCATAGTACTACCCTCCGCAGCCAGGTTTCTCAACCTTGACACTGTCAACATTTTGGGTCCAGTAATTCTTTGTTGTGAGAGGCTGTCCTGTATGTTGCAGGATGTTTACTCTCATTTCTATCACTAGATACCAATAATACCGCCTCAAGTTATAACAACCAAAAATATCTCCAGAAATTTCCAAATCACCTCAGTTGAGAACTATTATCCCATAGTTAGATATTTAGGTTGTTTCTAATTTCCTAATATTAGAAACAATGTTGTAATGAATATCCTTATATTTCTTAGTAGAAAATACCTAGAAGTGAAATTCCAGGTCCAAAGAGTATGCAGCTGTCTAAGGAATTTGATAAATTTAAAAAAAAAAATTATCTCCAAGGCTTTACCAGCGTGAATGACAGTGCCTGTCCCAAACCATTAACCCACCCCTCAACAACATCCTGTTGCCTAGTAGATTAAACACTTTTTCTTAATCCTGGCATTAATAGCTCTCTAGAATTTGTCCCCAACACGTCTTACTTTGTTTTTCACAATTTCTCTACACATACTCCAAGTTTTACCCTAATGTTTTCATTCTTTTTTGCTTTTGCCTCTTCATTCTTGCTGTGCCCTCCACCTGTCCCTTACTACCCTGTCCGAATGTCATTACTTCTGTCAATTCTTCTTTGATGTACCAACCAGACTCTTTTTCTACTTACAACTCCCAAACTATTGGTTTCCTTCCATTCTAAGGGGATTTTCTACATTTCAGGTGGTGTTATTTCGGCACACCTGTACTTTCATCAAGGACAAACTCCTTGAATTATAGGGGTAAAACCTGACCCATTTTAAAATGTCTCCTAGAGCCAGGCATGATGGCTCATGCCGGTAATTCCAACTACTCAGGAAGCTAAGGCTGGAGGATCACTTGAAGCTAGGAGTTTTAGGCTGCAGTGAGCTATGATCATGCCACTGCCTTCCAGCTTGAGCGACAGAGAGACCCTGTCTCTAAAAAGAGATTTCCCAAAGAGCTCAGCACAGGTCCTTTTCCATAGCATGCCCACCAGAACCACCAAGTTCTGGTTAGAAATATAAGCAACAGTTTGCCAAAAAATCTACTTTTATCTCATTTTTCAACATGCCAGAATGAGGAAGGCAAGGCTGTTGAAAAACTTCAGTCTAATTCTTGGGTGGGTACAAATAAGTTGGTATTTGGAGTGAGTCACCTAACACCTAACACTAACCTATGAAATGGACCTGATTTCAGATGTCAGGGAAGAAACTGGAAATCTGAAGCTTCTTTTACTGGCAAAAGGGGATACAAGTAGAGTTAGGGGAGATGTTTTATGTAATCTAGTTTAAAATAGAGCACATACTACTAGAAAGAGGAATATGAGATTTTAGGTCCAGCAATGCCAATGACTCATTCTGTAACTTTGATAAAGTCCCATCCTCTCTCAAGGCTTTGATTTCCCTATCAACAAAACAAAGGAGTTGAACAATTTATCTTTAATACTCCCAGTTCCAGGACCCCATGTCAGTTTTGAGTGAGGGAGGCCACCGTAATTGCTGTGTTGTACAGCCATCACCACTAATTCCAGAAAATTCGCATCAACCCCACAAGAAACCTCACACCTATTAGCAATCAGTCCAAGCTTTCTTCTTCCACTCTCCCCTGGTGACCCCTAATCCAGTTTCTCTGTCTATGGGTTTGCCTATTCTGGACATTCATATGAATGGATTTATATAATATGTAGCCTTTTGTGTGATTTCTTTCACTTAGCGTAATGTTTTCAAGGTTCATACATGTTGCAGCATGTATCAGTATTTTATTCCTTTGTGTCACCATGCTCTGCTGAAATGTATCATTCCTTTTTGAATGAAAAGTATAATTCCTTTTTATGGCTGAATAATGTTGCATCGCATAGATATACCCTATTTTGTTTAGCCATTCATCACTTGATGGACATTTGGGTTGTTTCCACTTTTTGGCTATTATGAACATTCTTGTACAAGTCTTTGTGTGGACATATGTTTTCATTTCTCTTGGGTATATATCCAGGAGCAGAATTGCTGGGTCCACAGGTGATTTTAAGATTGCAAGTTGGGCCAGGCATGGTGGCTCATACCTGTAATCCCAGCATTTTGGGAGGATGGGGCAGGTGGATCACTTGAGGTCAGGAGTTGCAAACCAGCCTGGTCAACATGGCGAAACCCAGTCTTTATTAAAATTGCAAAAAATAGCCAGGCAAGATTGCGTGTGCCTGTAATCCCAGCTACCCGGGAGGCTGAGATGGGAGAATTGCTTGAACCCTGGAGGCAGAGGCTGCAGTGAGCCGAGATTGAGCCACTGCACTCCAGCCTGGGCGACAGAGCAAGATGTCATCTCAAAACAAACAAACAAACAAACAAAAGAAAAAAAAAAAGACTGCAAGTTTGGAGGTAAAGAGGAGGGAATAAAGAAAAGAAACAGGACCAAGTAAGGAATCAAATGGATCAAGGAGAGATGTTTTGCAAGTTCTCTTTTTGGAAAGAATAGCACTCTGAAATTCAGGACCTACTAGAATGTGAACAGGCTGGTCAGCATATGAGTGGCCACCACAAATTCTAGTGTGGGGTGTAAAGATCTCCACAGGCCATTCATCACTACTGCAAATAGCTATGGTAAAGGAACTGGGGGTATTCAATTGGGAGGAAGCTCTGAAAGGCTGTTGGAGGTGAGGGAGAGTGCCAGTTTGTTCAGGAAGGATTCAGAAAGCAGGACTAGCCAGCAGATGAGACATACAGGTTGTTATAAGAAGACAGTACCCAGAGTGCTTATGACGTAGAGCTTGAGAGTTAGACCTGGGGCTGAGTCTGGGCCTGTTATTTGCTATCTGTGTAAATTAGTTAATTTCTCCTGGACCTCACTCTGCTTGTCTGTAAAATTAGAATTATTTGACATGGTTGTTTGGAGATTAAATGAGATAATATAGTAAATATAATGCAAAGCTATGCACCTGATGAATATTAAGTTAAACCATATAAAACTGCCAATGATTATTTTTATTCTACACAAATGACAATTTCATACTGCTCAATTTAATCATAGGTATTCAATCATTACTAGTTATTGTCACTACCAAGGACTAACTGGATTACCTCATAGGTAGTGAGCTCCCTGTCATTGAAGGTATGAGAGCAGAGAACGTGGCAAAGAGGAATCAAATATCGATATTTATATAAGAAGATGAATCTGGGGCTAGCGAGTTAATAAGGAGGTTGTTGCAATATTCCTGGAGTAATGAGGACCTGGCCCAAGATAGGAGGCAAAAGAACGGAGAGAAATGAGAGGGTTAGAAGCAAGAAGTAGAATGTGGAAGCCACGCTGGCTGACTAGGAGAGGGGGCTTGAGAAAGAATGGTGCAAGCTTGTGTGATCTGTGTGTCCTAGAGCCTCTGTAGGACATCCCGGAGGCACTAAGTGTCCCCATTCTGGACATTTCGCTGGACTTAAATGTCAATTTAGCCTGCATTTCCTAATGGAAGCCTTTCTGCTTCTGGCTTTCCAAACCCTACCTTCTCTGGGAAGCCACAGAAGGGAAGACTGTTTCCCTTGTGAACCGGCCCTTAGAACTGCCTGAACAGCCTTGTCGGTCTCCACCCTCATTCTATACTTAACCTTAGCACACTCCCACATCTCATTTGTGCTTACCCTTGATCTAGAGTTGATGTCAATTCTGCATTTTCTGGTCACCTGTTGATTAAGTGATTTTATTTGGCTACGTGGGACCCATTGGGTCTGTGTCCCTGACGCTTGGCTAATCTTTGAAGTTCTCTTTGTTTTACCTTAAGGATCTAATCTGGGTCCGCAGATGAGCCATGAAAAAGTTCATCCTTATGTGCATTTTAACCTTATGCCCTTTTTTAAAAGCCAGATTACGAAAGGAATCTATACTCAAAAAGAATTGGGAACTTTGGGCAGTCCTGAAAAGGTCAGGTAAAATTAGGTCCTGAAAACCTACTGTTTGGCAATAGTCACAGAAAGGCAACAGCTAGGCTGGGCATGATATGGCATGTCTGTAATCCCAGCTACTTAGGAGGCTGAGATGGGAGGATTTCTGGGGCCCAGGAGTTGAGGTTGAGGCCAGCCTTGGCAACACAGCAAGACCTTGTCTCAAAAAAAAGAAAAGAAAAAAAAGGCAACAGGCAGGAAGGTATGCTTAGGCATTGGAATCAGAGACAGCTTTTCCCACAATTTATAATTTTGACGTTAGACACATTATTTACTCTCTGGTCTTCATTTTCTCATTTGCAAATTGTGGGAAACAATGATACTTATTTTATAGAGCTGTTGTGGGAAGAAGAAGCAGTATGTATATTGAACCTGGTTGATGGCCGGCTCTCAATCAATTATGCTATTAATAATGATAATGTAAGCTAAGTATGAGGCAGTGATATTTGGTAAAAAGAAGAAGCGATATAGATATATATATTTGCCTATTATTTTTAAGCCACATCTTTTTATTTTTTGAGACGGAGTCTCGCTCTGTCGCCAGGCTGGAGTCCCGTGGCGCACTCTCGGCTCCCTGCAACCTCTGCCTCCTGGGTTCAAGCGATTCTCCTGCCTCAGCCTCCTGAGTAGCTAGGACTACAGGTGTGCACCACCACGCCCAACTAATTTGTGTACTTTTATTAGAGACGGGGTTTCACCATGTTGGCCAGGATGGTCTTGATCTCCTGACCTCGTGATCCACCCGCCTCGGCCTCCCAAAGTGCTGGGATTACAGGCGTGAGCCACCACGCCTGGCAAGCCAAAATTTTTTTTTAAATAAAGAAATATATCTTTGTGTTGCAGATAATTGAGAAAATACAAGTAAACAAAACAGGAATATAATGGTTACAACCAAGAGAAACATTTTAATATATATCCTTTTTTCCCAATCATGTAATTTAAAAAACACAACTGTGGTTTTGCAACACATATTTTGTTTGTTTAAAAAACACGTAAATAGGCCAGGTGCAGTGGCTCACCTATGTAATCCCAGCACTTTGGGAGGCCGAGGTGGGTGGATCACGAGGTCAGGAGTTTGAGACCAGGCTGATCAATATGGTGAAACCCCATCTCTACTAAAAATACAAAAATTAGCCAGGCATGGTGGTAGGCACCTGTAATCCCAGCAACTCAGGAGACTGAGGCAGGAGAATCGCTTGAACCCAGGAAGCTGAGTTGCAGTGAGTCGAGATTGCGCCACTGCACTTCAGCCTGGGCAACAAGAGCAAAACTTTGTCTCAAAAAAATAAAATATAATAATAATAATAAAAATAAAATATATGTAAACATCTGTGCTATTAAATATTCTTTTATCAAGTGATTTTTTTATGGCCTCACAGACTTCCATAGGGAGGCTGTACTGTAATTTATTTAACATATTTTCAACTGTTGGTTATTTTGACTGTTCATTTTTTATATGAACATTTGTGTAGTTAAATCTTTGCCCACTTGCTTGATTTTTTTTTTTAAATCTTCTTAATCAAAAACTTGACCAGAAAGACAGAAAAAGGTAATCCTTTAAGATCTTGTCCTGGCTATCCAGAAATCTGAATTTAAATAAGGAAATAATAGGAAAGTCAATATTTTGACGCAAAGATCATGTTTCGTTTTGAATGACCATCTCCCACAGCTCTTAGCCCATGTATCTGAAAGAACAGATCTGAATGGTGGGGCTTGTGGTTGCTGTGAAATGTCAAATAACAGATCGCTTTCTGTATCTAAATATTTATAACAAGAGTGATTTGTACTCCCTCACCCTGAGTGTAAGAGTCACATTACTTTTCTTTCTCCAAATCAAATTTTATTTCAATTTTTTATTTTAATTTTATCTTTTTTCAGTCAGGGTTCAACCAGACCAAATCAAATTTTATATGCTCTAAGCCCCTCCCCCACAGTGCTGGCAGGATATTCAATCTCAATTATTATTGTGACCGATGTCCCACTCCAGGGTCATGTGAAGGTTTATTGGCCTTACTCCAGCCTCATAAAAGCCAACTTACCTTTAGTCTGCTTTGCCACCACAAATACACCCCTCATCTAAGCTGGCGTGGCCCCGGAAAGGCCAGCAGTTTTGCTCTTAGCCAGGCATTGGGGGTCCTTGCTATGGCTGGGACCTCCCACTTCCAGGCTCCAGCCTCCCGGGGCACTAACAGCCACCCTCATAGGAGGCTGTCCCCACTCTCCAGGGCAGAGAGTGGCCTGGGTTCTTTTCTGGGCTCCTGCAAAGCCCAGACCCTGTCTGCATTTTGGGGAAGGCTCTCAAAAATCTTTCTTCTCGACTATCTGGCCTTCCATTCTCTCTCCCTCTGAAGCAATTCAGCCTAATTTCCCTCCAAAGTCAACAGCAGGAATAGATAGTTGCTTTCTTGAGCCTGGGCATGGTGGCTTTCTGCCCTGCCACAGTGGCTCTGACAGATAAATGGTCATGGAGGGCCAAGCCCCCTCTAGGGATTGGGTGAGAGAGGGCAGAGGAAAACTGTCAACATTCAGAGCACTGTTTGTAATATTAAAAGACTAAAAACAACACGTCTGTCAATGCTTAGATAATTGATGATACACGCAAACAATGGAATACCATGCGGCTGCTGTGGCCAATATTTCCCGTCCCACATCCCTTTCTTATCATGCAACTCGGACACTTTGCCCATTGAGACTTGAGGTCTATTCCCCTCCCGTTAAAATCAGGCAGGCTTTTATGACTTTTAACCAACAGACTGCAATGGAGGTGAAGCTTTGTGGCTTTTGTTTTGGTTGTCGTTTGGCAAGGTCTCCTTCTGTTGCCCAAGTTGGAATGCAATGGCATGTTTATAGCTCACTGCAGCCCCGAACTCTTGGGCTCAAGGGATTCTCCCACTTCAGCCTCCCGAGTAGCTGGGACCACAGATGCACACAACCACCCCTGGCTAATTTTTTAAAATTTTTTGTAGAGACCAGGTCTTGCTATGTTGTCCACACTGGTCTCAAGCTATCCTCTTGCCTCAGCCTCCCAAAGCGCTAGGATTACAAGCGTGAGCCACTGCACTCTCTCTCTCTGTGACTTTTGAGGCTAGATCCTAAAAGGTTATGCAGCATCCTTGTTACTGCTGGGACACTGGCTCTTGAAGCCTTCACCTAGCATTTAATCACAAACTGCCCTGAAACTGTGTGAGAAAGCCTAAACTAGCCCCTGCAGAGAGACATAAGGAGAAGCCCTGCAACTGTATGAAGGAGGAAAGAGCTGTCCAGCTGGCAGTCAGCTGCTCTAGCCCTGATTCTGTCCCAACTCTAGCCACTATCTACAGTCACACTGCATCTCTCTGAGAGATCCCAAGCCAGAACCACCCTGCAAGTCTTTGCCAAATTCCTGACCCACAGAAACTGAGAAAAAAATAAAAAGATTATTGTTGCTTTAAGCTTCTACCTTTTGGAGTAATTTATTCAGCAATAGACAGAAAGCAGTTCTGTATGCACTGATATAAAGTAATCTTCAACACATAATTTTTAAAAAGGAACAGAATGGTATGAATTCTATGCCCCTCTTGTTTAAAAAACATATATAGAGAGTCTTATATATGCATATAATTGTGGTTTGCCAACCCCAGGTGTGCTTAGAATCTCTAGTGGGGCTGGGAGCAGTGGCTCACACCTGTAATCCCAATACTTTGGGAGGACAAGGTGAGAGGATCGCTTGAGATCAGGAGTTCAAGGGCAATCTGGGCAACACAGCAAGACTCCATCTCTATAAAAAATACAAAAATTATCCAGGTGTGGTGGCACGTGCTTGTAGTCCCAGTTACTTGGGAAGCTGAGGTGAAAAGGTCACCTGAGCCTGGGGCAGTTGAGGCTGTGGTGAGCCATGATTGTACCACTGTACTCCAGCGTGGGCAACAGAGTGAGACCCTGTTTCAAAAAAAAAGGAAAAAGAAAAAAAGAATATCCTGGGGAGCTTTTTAAATTTTTTATTTCTAAAATTTATTTTTATTTTAGATTCAGGGTGTACATGTGCTTGTTTGTTACATGGGTATATACATACTGGAGGGAATTGAGTTTCTAGCGTACCCAATACCCAAATACCCAAACGGTGAACATTGTGCCCAACAGGCAATTTTTAGGTTTCTTTCTCTTTTTTTTTGAGACAGAGTTTCGCTCTTTAGCCCAGACTGGAGTGAAGTGGCACGATCTGGGCTCACTGTAACCTCTACCCCTTGGGTTCAAGTGATTTTCCTGCCTCGGCCTCCTGAGTAGCTGGGATTACAGGTGGCTGTCACCATGCCTGGCTAATTTTTGTGTTTTTAGTAGAGTCGAGGTTTCACCGTGTTGGCCAGGCTGGTCTCAAACTCTTGACATCAGGTGATCCACCCGCCTTGGCCTCCCAAAGTGCTGGGATTACAGGCATGAGCCACTGCACCCAGCCCTGACAGGTAATTTTTCAACCCTCGTGCTCCTCTTTTGGAGTCTCCAGTGTCTGTAATTTCCATCTTTATGACCATGTGTACCCATTGTTTAGTTCCCACTTATAAGTGAGAACATGTGTGTTTGGTTTTCTGTTTCTGAGTTATTTTGCTTAGGATAATTGCCTTCGGCTCCACCCATATTGCTGCAAAGGACATGATTTTGTTCTTTTTCATGGCTGCATGGCAGGCTTTTAAAAGCTATCAATGTCTGAGTCCACTCAACACCAATAAAATTAGATCTGGTGGTGGGACCTAAACATTACCATTTTTTTAAAAGTTCCCCAAGAGACTCTTTTTTTTTTTTTTTTGAGACGTAGTTTCGCTCTTGTTGCCCAGGCTCAAGTACAATGGTGTAGTCTCTGCTCACTGCAACCTCCACCTCCTGGGTTCAAGCGATTCTCCTGCCTCAGCCGCCCGAGTAGCTGAGATTACAGGCACCCACCGCCACGCCTGGCTAATTTTTTGTATTTTTAGTAGAGACAGGGTTTCACCATGTTGGCCAGGTTGGTCACGAACTCCTGACCTTGTACAGAACTGAGAACTGCTGGTATAGAATAAACCTGGAAAGCAACACAGGAAAACGGGTGCTGTGTTTGCCTCTAGAAAGGTACACTGGGGTAAGAATTGGCTATGAGGAAGATTTACTTTTTACTGTAAACCCTTGACCTTTTTAATTTGTTTACTTTGTGTTACCTATTTCCAAGAACAATCGGAACTAACATTTTACAAAACGTTTTGTAAAAAAGTAAAATGGCCCAGGCATGGTGGCTCATGCCTATAATCCCAATACTTTGGGAGGCCAAGGCAGGAGGATAACTTGAGGCCAGGAGTTTGAGACCAGGCTGGGCAACATAGGGAGACCCCCATTTCTACAAAAATTAAAAAATTAGCTGGGTGTGGTGGCGTTTGGCCGTGGTTCTAACTACTCAGGAGGCTAAGGCGGGAGGATCACTTGAGCCCGGGAGTTCGAGGTTACAGGGATCTATAATTGCGCCACTGCACTCCAGCCTGGGTGACAGAGCAAGACCCTGTCTCAAAAAAAAAAAAAAAAAAAAAAAAAAAAAAAAAAAAAAAGACACTTATAGCAGTGAAAATGAAGCCTGAATAGCACAGTAGGAATAGCTCATTGAATCGTGGGAGTCCAGTGGGAGTTCAAGGTCCACTAGGGCCTCAGAGGAAGTGACTTGTCCCACCTGGGAAGAGTAGGTGGTCAGGAAGTGCTGAGGAGGTAAATCCTGAAGTGGCCCCAACCCAAAATGATCTCTTTGCTGGCCCACCATGACCCCAGTGCATACATCATTAGTTACACTTTGGAAAAGCTGTTTGGGAAGGGTAATGGCTATAAAATGTGGCCCTCCGGCTGCCAGTCACCTCTATGAACCCTGAGACCAACAGAAGGGAAAAAATGCCCAGGCTAGGGGTAAAGAGATCCAAGTGCTGCTGACGTGATGTCATCAAGGAGAAGCTAATTATTGGCCAGCTTTCCAGTAGCAGGGTTTTAGTTATTGTTCCCCCCACCCACCCCTCCACCCCCTGCCTTTGATTCCCGCTGTGGAGCGCTGGAACATCAGTGAAGGGAAGGTAGCATGGCAGACCAAAGTCTGGCTCCATAGAGCCCCTTGGGATGTGTGTGTGGAGGGCAGGAAGGGACCACAACAGTAAACAGCAGCCAGGGATGCTGAACTACGAGGCAGAGAGGCACCAATGGCCAACCTAAAGTTTCTTTACTAGCAGCTTCTCCAGGCCCCAGGCTACAGCTACATGTTCTTGGGTGCTGGCATGTCACAGCTCCCAGGTCAAAAATCCACCTCCGTCGCATCTCAAAATCCACCACTTGTTAGCTGAATAAACTTGGTAAGTAATAATATTCTGAGCCCCAATTTCTTCATCTGTAATGCAGATGAGTATGTATGAAATAAAATCAAAGAATGATAGGCAGTATTAAATTCGACAGGTCTAGTGTTTTTTGTTTGTTTGTTTGTTTGTTTGTTTTTGAGATGGGATCTCACCTGTCACCCAGGCTGGAGTGCAGTTGCACGATCTCGGCTCACTGCAACCTCTGCCTACAGGGCTCAAGCTGTCCTCCCACCCCAGCCTCCTGAGCAGCTGGGACTACAGGCACATGCTACCACGCCTGGCTACTTTTTTCTATTTTTTGGTAGAGATGGGGTTTCCCCGTGTTGTCCAGGCTGGTCTCTAACTCCTGAGCTCAAGTGGCTTACAGGCATGAGCCACCACGCCTGGCCAAATTTGGCCAATCTTTATTGGTGTCTGTTATATGCAAGATCCTGGCTTCCCAAAATAGACAAGAAAACAAATACATAAATGAATAAATAAATAAATAAATTTTACCTGCAAGGATGGGAGTGGATTCTTGCATTTGCATAGCACAGGGAGGGTAGTGGTTGAGAGTGGGCTTTGCAGTCAGATATGACTGTGTTAAAATCATGCTGCCGTCACTTATTAACTATGGGACGTTGGGCAGATCCCCTAACATCTCTGAGTCTCATTTCTTCTCCAAAAACACAAGAATCATACTATAGTACCTCCTCTAAAGCTGTTGTGAGGATTAACTTATATAATGAATGTGAAGAGTTCTGCACAGGCACATGATAAACATCCAGAAACTGTTATTCTGCTTGTTGTGCAATCTATAGGGCTTAAACAAAGGACTTCACACTGATTGCCTTACCTGACCCTCTCCAGGACTCTGGGTGCTAGGGCATTAACTACCCTTTGAAAGGTGAAAACATCGATGTCCATTGAGGTGAAATGATTTGTCCTCAGCCACAAGGGGCAGCATCAGGAGTAGAACCCAGGTGTTCGTCTTCTGATTCCCAAGACAGCTGATGACTTTTTGGAAACTCTGAATCTGATGGGTAACAGAAACCTGGGATCATCTCTAGATAAGTAATGACTGTGAAGACGTTCACCGGAAAGGGAAGGAAAGGAAGTTTATCATGCTTCCTTCACAGGCCCTCCTTCACCCCCATCTGGTGGGCCCGTGCAAGCTACAAACAAGGTGAGGAATAAACAAATTAATACATACTCAACAGTGGCCAGTTCGAGGCAGATCATTAAATCAAGATGACCTGAAAGGATGTGACTGACTGGCTAGTTTACACAGGGTGGTCAGGGACGGCCTCGCTGCGGAGAGGGCTGGTGTTTTGGGTGAGACCTGAGAGACCGAAATCAACTAGCCAGAACCAATGTTTAGGTCCCTAAAGAGAACAAGCGTGGCGAGCAAAGGGGGCCAGTATGGGTGGAAATCAGCGAGGGAGGGGGGCAGAGATGAGTGCCCGAAGCACACAGTAACTTGAGGGCATAGGGAGGGTTTGATTTTACCTACAAATGCCATGAAACCCACTAAGGATTTTAGCAAAAACTACAATTACATTTTAATTTACATTTTAATTTTTATAGAGACAAGGTTCCGCTATACTGCCCAGGTTGGTCTACCCCTGGGTTCAAGCGATCCTCCCTACTCGGCCCCCCAAAGTGCTGGGATTACAAGCGTGAGCCACTGCGCCTGGCCTTTTAATTTACATTTTAGTCTTCTGGTTACTGGAATCTTTGATGGGAAATGAGTTATAGTGGGACAAGAGCCTCTAACATTCTAGGAGACCTTTTCCCGTTCGGGGACTCAATTTCCCCTTCTACAAAGGCGGGTGGGAGGGAACAGGGTCCCAAGAAGTACTGGATAAAGACGTGGCCGATCGCAAACGCTGAGCCCTTCAAAACTATGGGCAGAGTGCTTCCGCACCTCTTCTGCTATTTCACCCTGGCCACAAGCTAGCCGCCGAGGCCGGTCATTTGCTCTCTCAGCCGAAGAGTCAACGCCACAAAGGAAGGGGCGGAACCTCCCTAAGAATCCGTGCAAGTGTGGGCTCTTCTGTCCAGGGCAGCAAATCGCGAGGAGGAGAGTAGTCAGAGGGCGGCACCCTCCCCGGTCTGGGCGGAGTTATTGGCTGGTGGTAGCGTCGCTCGTTCGGCAAAACTACGTGACGGCCTCGGCCGCGGGCGTTTGCACTGGCTCCGCATCCGGCACCTCTTCGCCGGTCCCCGCCACGCCCGTAGGTCCCGCCAGCCGGGCCCCGCCTCCTCAGGAGTCCGAGCGATGGGCGGGGAAAGGGACGGGCAGGTCTAGCTCTGTCGGCGCCGCGGTGTCCAGCTCAGTCCTGCAACGGTGGAAGACGCGTGCCGCGGCGCCTGGTTGTGTGGGGCGGCCCGGCCCCGAGAGGTGAGAATAGGGAAGCGGACTAGGGAAGAGGACTAGGGAAGAGGGAGGGAGCGGTGGTGGCCGCCACGCGGTCAGCGGGCCCCTGCCAGAGTCATTCTGCCTGGGTCCCCGCGCGGTAGAATCCTAGATGAGGGGTCGCCGCCGTGGAGCGGGACGTGCTTCTGGTTATTTCCCGGGTGGTCTGGGGCCGGGCGAGTGGCGCTGCACCCCTGTGATCCGGGCCCGCCCCTCTGGCTGGCGGCTGCCCACCCACCCTCCATCCCGCATATCTCGCCGGGTGCCACGCACTCCGCTGCTTTTCCAGTCGTCGTTGATCCGTCTCGAACCTAGATATCTGGAATCGGGATCCGGGAGATAGGAGCCACCACCACCTCGAACAGATGGGGAAACAGGCCGAGACGGGCGAGACGGCTTGGTTATCTTGGTTACGTGGTGGCTCACGCCTGTAATCCCAGCACGTTGGGAGGCCGAGGCGGGCGGATCACCTGAGGTCGGAAGTTCGAGACCAGCCTGGCCAACATGGAGAAACCCCCATCTCTACTAAAAATACAAAATTAACCGGACGTGGTGGTGCATGCCTGTAATCCCAGCTACTCAGGAAGCTGAGGCAGGAGAATCGCTTGAACCTGGGGGGCGGAGGTTGCGTTGTGCCATTGCACTACAGCCTAGGCAACAAGAGCGAAACTCCATCTCAAGGAAGAAAAAAAAAAATCACACACCCGATTAAGTGCAAAATCAGGACTTGTTCTTTCTGATTCATACACTAAGTTGGAATTATTTCACTGGATGGATGGAAACACTGAGAAGACAGAGAGGGCCCAGAGCCTTGCCTAAAATTACACAGCAAGTCTTTTGCAGAGCTAGGACTTGTACCCAGCTCTCCAAACTCATAGACTATCAGGCTGGGCTCCTTCCCTGCACAGATTGGGGACCACAGTGAGTTAGAAACGTTCAGAACTTAAATTGCCTTCCGGCACCCATTCTAGTTAACCTGTTTTTTCTCCTTATCCCCAACAGTTCTTTATGTGAAATCTACAACTAATATGATATGCAATACTAAATTAAGCAGAACTTTTTGTTTTTGAAAATTGAATCAATAATAAATGGAGGGCCAAAGCTGTTGGAAAGGAATGAACCCTTTAAAAACAAACAGGAATCTCAAGGCAGGAGATAGCAAGGGACAGAGACTAATAGCTATTGTTTATTGAGTAAATGCTATGTGCCAGGCACTGTGGTAGGTAGTTGTGTTAGCCTTACAAACCAGCAAGTTAGGTAATGTTACCCCATTTTACAGGTCAGAAATTGATGCTGAGTAAAGTGAAGTTTTACCCAGTGCCATATAACTGCTGAACAGTATAGCTGGGATCTGAACAGAGATCTGTTTGACTTCCAGAATATATCCAGTGATTGTCCAAGTGTGGTCCTAAGCTCACTGGTTCAGCATCATCTAGGGTGCGGAGCCCTGGATCTCATCCTGGATTTACAGGGGTGGTCCTAAGAAGCTAACAGCTCTCTGTAAAATTATTGTACTGTAATGTGTTGCCTCCTAGGGGAAGATCTAGAGATGAACATACTATGGGCTAGAGGTAATTTTTGAGGGGAAAAAAACATTAATTACACTTTTTATATATTTCTGATTTGACTTTTGTTTTGCAGACCAGGTCTCACTTTGTCATCCAGGCTAGAAGTGCAGGGGCGCGATCTAGGCTCACTGCAGCATTGACTTTGTGGGTTCAAGCAATCCTTCCACCTCAGCCTCCCGAGTAGCTGGGACCACAGGTGCACGCTACCATACCTGGCTAGTTTTTGTACAGATGGTGTTTCACCACATTGCCCAGTCAGGTTTCAAATTCCTAAGCTCAAGCAATCCTCCTGTCTTGGCCTCCTGAAGTGCTGGGATTACAGGCATGAGCCACTGTGCCCTGCCCACACTTTTTTTTTTTATTTTTTCCCCATGATTGACAGAAGGATAATCACGCTTTTAGAGAACATAAACCCCCAGGCAGATGCTTGACAAGCTGTAATTTCTTGACGTAAGTTTGGTTTTGGCATGTGGGGGCAGAAGAGTGGGGTTGGAGAGTTAAGTGAGAATGGGGAAAGTAACTCCTTTTTCCTTATCATGTAGCTGTTAAATTCTAATTCACTCAACAGATACTTGCCAAGCATTTATAAGGTGCAAGACATGTTCAAGACACTGAGAATACAGCTTTGAACAAAACAGAGCAAGTCACTGCCCTCATGAGAAAGACAATTAACAATGTGTAGTATGTAATGGTGAGAAGAGCTATGGAGAAAAATAAAGCAAAGGGCATAGGAGTGCAAGGCAGGGCTGGGCCCAGGAGGAAGACATGGAAATGGCAGTAATGGCAGTGGTGCATATATATATATATATATATATATATATTTATTTATTTATTTATTTATTGAGACAGAGTTTCACTCTTGTTGCCCAGGCTGGAGTGCGGTGGCGCGATCTTGGCTCACTGCAACCTCTGCCTCCTGGGTTCAAGTGATTCTGCTGTGTCAGCCTCCCCAGTAGCTGGGATTACAGGCACACGACACCATGCCTGGCTCATTTTTTGTATTTCTTTTTTGTTGTTGTTGAGACGGAGTCTCGCTGTGTCTCCAGGTTGGAGTGCAGTGGCGCAATCTTGGCTCACTGGAACCTCTGCCTCCCGGGTTCAAGCGATTCTCCTGCCTCAGCCTCCCAAGTAGCTGGGACCACAGGCATGTGCCACCATGTGCAGCTAATTTTTCTATTTTTAGTAGAGATAAGGTTTCACCATGCTGGCCAGGATGATCTCAATCTCTTCACCTTGTGGTCCGCCCACCTCCACCTCTCAAAGTACTGGGATTACAAGCATGAGTCACCGCGCCTGGCCTAATTTTTTGTGTTTTTTAGTAGAGACGGGGTTCCACCATGTTGGCCAGGCTGGTCTCTAACTCCTGGCCTCAGATGATCCACCTGCCTTGGCCCCCCAAAGTGCTGGGATTACAGGCATGAGCCCCTGCACCCGGCCTGCTATTTTATATTTTTGTTTAACTTTTTTTTTTCTGGTACAGATGAGGCCTTGCTATGTTGCCCAGGCTGGCCTCAAACTCCTGGCCTCAAAGTGATCTTCCTGCCTTGGCCTCCCAAAGCACTGGGATTACAGACATGAACCACTGTGCCTGGCCTCTATTTTATATATTGTATCTAGGAAGGGACTAATTTATAAGGTGTCATTTGAGGCTGGGCAACGTGAGCAAAGGCCCTGAGGGCAAAGGCTGCTTAATATTTTCATGGACTGGTGATTGGAACATTAGGGCTGCATGGGAGGAAGCAAGACAGTGGCGGTTTCAGGCTCATTCATAGAAGCTTATACCAACGTTTTTAGACCATATTTGGTAGGAGATAGGGAGCCAGTGCAGGTTTTTGGGGAGCATATCGAAATGGTTGACGTCATCTTGCTAATGAATGCGTCTTTCGAAGAAGAGGCATAGTGCTTTAAAAATGTAGGTTCAGGATGGGCACCGTGGCTCACGCCTGTAATGCTAGCAATTTGGGAGGCCATGGCAGGCAGATCACTTGAGCTCAGGAGTTCAAGTCAGCCTGGACAACATGGTGAAAACGTGTCTCTACAAAAAATACAAAAAAATAGCTGGGCATGGTGGCATGCACTTGTGGTCCCAGCTACTCAGGAGGCTGAGGTGGGAGGATTGCTTGAACCTGGGAGATGGAGATTGCAGTGAGCCAAGATCATGCCACTGCACTCCAGCCTGGGTGACAGAGTGAGATCCCATCTCAAAAAAATAAAAAATAAATGTAGGTTCAATATTAGAGGAAACTGAGTGACCATTATACAGGAACTGTGTACTATTTTTGCAACTTTTCTGTAAGTCTACAGTTATTTCAAAATAAAACTGTTTTAAAAAATAAAAAAAAATGTAGGTTTAATAAAGTGTTTAAGGCTGAACTATGTCTGCAACTTTCAAATAGTTCAGAAACAACAACAAAACCCATGTAAGTATGGAGAGAGAGTGTGTTAACATCTTATGAATTATAAAATTGCTAAATAGGTGAATTGTTAGTGTGTAAGTGTTTCATGTATCATTCTTTCAATTTTTCTGAAGATTTAAAAACAGCTTCAAAATAAGCAATCAAGTAACAGTATAGGTTCAAGTCATGATTCCCCTGCTTACAAGCTGCATGTGGCCAGGCGCGATGACTCATGCCTGTAATCCCAGCACTTTGGGAGGCCAAGGTGGGCGGATCACTTGGGGTCAGAGTTCAAGACCAGCCTGGGCCGGGCGCGGTGGCTCAAGCCTGTAATCCCAGCACTTTGGGAGTCCGAGGCGGGTAGATCACGAGGTCAGGAGATCGAGACTATCCTGGCTAACATGGTGAAACCCCATCTCTACTAAAAATACAAAAAACTAGCCGGGCGTGGTGGCGGGCGCCTGTAGTCTCAGCTACTTGGGAGGCTGAGGCGGGAGAATGGCGTGAACCCGGGAGGCGGAGCTTGCAGTGAGCCGAGATCACGCCACTGCACTCCAGCCTGGGAGACACAGCGAGACTCCGTCTCAAAAAAAAAAATAAATAAAATAAAAAAATAAAATAAAATAAAATAATAAAAAAAAAGACCAGCCTGGCCAACATGGTGAAACCCCGCCTCTACTAAAAATAGAAAAAATTAGCCAGGTGTGGTGGCACGTGCCTGTATTCCCAGCTACTCAGGAGGCTGAGTCAGGAGAATCGCTTGAACCTGGGAGGTGGAGGTTGCAGTGAGCTGAGATCGCACCATGGCACTCCAGGCTAGGGAACAGAGTGGACTCCATCTCAAACAAAAAAAAAGAAAAGAAAAGTCGTGTGAAGTACTGGAAAATTATTTCCAAACTACATATTCTAGTCTAGTTTGTTTATTTTTATTGAAATATATATATGTGTATATATATATATTTTTTTCTTACACTGTAGTTCTTACCAGCCTAGTTTGAGATTTTTCCATATAAGAAAGGAGACTTTGGTTGTTGACTTGTTCACATTAATGTCAGGTCAATGTTAAGACTTCAGGTTTTCCAGAAACTTGAGATCTTTAAGTTGTTATTAGGTTGACTCTAGTTTTCCTGTAATTATCTGATGTATATACACTTACAGAGACTGGCATAGGCAATCCATTAGAGGAAAAAGGTTAGGAGTCAGGATACTTGGGTTCTGGATCCATCTCTGCCTTTAAGTAGCAAACGATTTCACTAATCCGAACCTTTATTTTATTTTATTTTATTTTTTGAGGCAGAATCATGTCTGTCGCCTAGGCTAGAGTGCAGTGGCGCAATCTCACCTCACTGCAACCTCTGTCTCCTGGGTTCAAGTGATTCTCGTGCCTCAGCCTCCCAAGTAGGAGGGATTATAGGCATGTGCTACCATGCCTGGCTAATTTTTGGATGTTTAGTAAAGATGGAGTTTCACCATGTGGGCCAGGCTGGTCTTGGACTCCTGAACTCAAGTGATCCGCCTGCCTTGGCCTCCCTAAGTGCTGAGATTATAGTTGTAAACCACTGGTACCCAGCTGAACCCTTATTTCTTACCAAAAAATCATGGCAGTTGGATTTCTTGATCTCTGTCTAGCTCTAAAGACCTGTAATTCAAGAAAACTGCCACTTAATGATTTGATCATTTAGTTTGAACTATCTCATGGTTGGGACAGAGGGTTATGACTGCCTGGAGTGGGCTCCTGACAACAGGTTAATTTTTCTATTGACTCTCACTGCCTGTGGTTTTAGATTGTGTTATGTGTTAAAAGCAGTTACTTAAACACACATAAACAAACACGCATACCACACCATATTCACAACAGGTTGTGAAGTTCAGTTTTAAATGGCCTAGGTTTCTTAGGAAAATCCCAGTACAGGTTGAGTATCCCTTATCTGAAATGCTTGGCACTGGCAGTGTTGCCGATTTCTGATTTTTTTTTTTTTTTTTTATATTTGCTTTCTACTTACTAGTTGAGCATCTCTAATCTGGAAATCCAAATTGCTCCAGTGAGCATTTCTTTTGAGCATCATGTTGGTGCTCAAAAGTTTCGGATTTTGGTGCATTTCGGATTTTGGATTTTTGGATTAGGGATACTCAACCTGTATGTGATTAATATGTCATCAAATATATCCAATGAAGCTGTCATATTTTAAGACTAAATATAACTGTTTTTAGAAAAATATTACAAAAAGAAAGAAAACATTGCTTAGGTACTTCCTCCCAAAGTTAGTTGTATGTGTTTGGGGACGTAAGAAATACATTTCCCAAGGCTGCGTATCCAGAGTATGGGAATATTCAGTGATGATTTCTTAGGAATTAAAATAGAAACTGCAATTGAAAACAAAAGGACATAGTTGGGTACAGCGGTATGTGTCCGTAATACCAGCTAACCTGGAAGCTGAAGTGGGGAATCACTTGAGGCCAGGAGTTCAAGGCAGCAGTGAACTATGATCGCGCCTATCAATGGCCACTGCACTGCAGTCTTAGCAACAGAGTGAGACTGTGTCTCTTAAAGAAAAGAAAAAGAAAATTATGTAACAGGTTATATTCAAGCTACTGTTTTCTCCTTCAGATAAAAATTCTTATTTTTTAAAAAGCTATTTTTATAGCTTTATTGTAGTGTAACTGACATACAATAAACTGTACATATTTAAAAGGTACTCTCTCTGTATATATTAAAAACTGTCACCACAATCGAGATAGTGAACATATCCATCAATCCCCAGAATCTCCTCATGCCCCTTTGTAATCTCTCCCTCCTACCCTTCCTTACTTCCTATCCCAAAATAACCACTGATTTACTTTCTGTCACTAGAAATTAGTATAGACTTTTTAAATGTATTTCTTTTGGTGGAGGTGTCAGGAAATGAACTTGAGGACTGATTAGTTTGCATTTTGTAAAGTTTTTGTCCCTGAAATCTCCATCTAATATTAATACAGTGTACGATGCAGTGGCATGAAGTATGTGCATAATGGTGTGTAACCATTACTACTATTTATTTCCAAAACTTGAAATTGAAACTCTATAACCAGTAACTCATCACTTCCCCCAGTACCCAGTAAACTCTTATCTTCTGTCTTTATGAATATGCCTATTCTCTCTCTCTCTGTCTCTGTGTGTTTGTATTGTTGTTGTTCTGTCACCTGGACTAGAGTGCAGTGGCATGATCATAGCTCACTTCAACCTTGACCTCCTTGACTCAAGCAATCCTCCTTCCCCAGCCTCCCAAAGTGCTGGGATTATAAGCATGAGCCACCCTGCCTGGCCCATTTTGCCTTTTCTAGATATTTTGTATAGGTAGAATCATTCAATACTTGTCCTTTTGTGTCTTTTTTTTCTTTTAAGATCCAGGTCTTTTTTCTTTTCTTTTCTTTTCTTTTTTTTTAGTTTGCATCATGTCTGTCTTTTGCTTAACATAATGGTGTTAAGGTTCATACGTGTTGTAGATGAAGAGTATCAGAACTTAATTCCTTTTTAATAGTCAAATAATATTCCATTTGATGGTTATACCATGCTTTATCTGTTCATCTGTTGATGGACACTTGGATTGTTTTCACCTTTTGACTATTGTAAATAGTGTTGTTATGAACATTAGTATACAAATATCTGTTTGAGTTACAGTTTTTAGTCCTTTGAGTATAAGCGGAATTGCTAGGTCATATAGCAGTGCTGTGTTTAACTTTTTGAGGAACCACCAAACTGTGTTTCACAGTGTTAACACCGTTTTACATTTCTACCAGCAATATGTATCAACTGTCTTTTTTTCTTCTTTTTTTTTTTTTTTTTTTGAGACAGAATCTTGCTTTGTCACCCAGGCTGGAGTGCAGTGGTGTGATCTCCGCTTACTGCAAGCTCTGCCTCCCGGGTTCACGCCATTCTCCTGCCTCAGCCTCCAGAGCAGCTGGGACTACAGGCGCCCACCACCTCGCCTGGCTAATTTTTTTTTTTTTTGTATTTTTAGTAGAGACGGGGTTTCATCATGTTAGCCGGGATGGTCTTGATCTCCTGATCTCGTGATCCGCCTGCCTTGGCCTCCCAAAGTGTTGGGATTACAGGTGTGAGCCATCGCGCCTGGCCTCAATTGTCCTTTTTTTGAGACGGACTCTTGCTCTGTTGCCCAGGCTGGAGTGCAGTGGCACAATCTTGGCTCACTGCAACCTCCACCTCCTGGGTTCAAGCAATTCTTTGTGCCTCAGCTTCCTGAGTAGCTGGGATTACAGGTGCGCATGTGCGTACCACTACACCCAGCTAATTTTTGCATTTTTGGTAGAGACAGGGTTTTGCCATGTTGCCCAGGCTGGTCTCGAACTCCTGACCTCAAGCGATTCACCCACCTTGGCCTCCCGAAGTGCTGGGATTACAGGTATGAGCCACTGCGCCCAGCCTCAATTGTCTTTTAAAGAAACAAAAATCAAAATTTTGTCCAACAAAAATCAAAGCTAATTCTTCTTGGAGAATTTTTCGTTAAAATAACTTTTTAAAATAAAAACCAATCTTTCCATCAAAAATGATTTATTAGATACTTCCTGTATGTGCCTAATTCTATGCTAGGTATTACGATAGTACACAAAAAGTGGAGAACATCTTGAATAATTTTAATCTAGTTAGGAAGATAAAGCACATATTCAACAAACATTTATTGAACATATAAATGGAATTCAGACGAGAATGAGATACTGTATACCTTTCCCTCCACCCTATTTATTTTTCCAATTTTGGCTTCTCTCCTGTACTTGAGAACCACATTTCTAATTGCCTGCTGGACATACCATCTGGACATATTACAGAAATCTCAAATCTAAAAAACCCAAAGTCAGATTTTTTGCTGCTTCCTATCTTTCCATTTTCTTCTCCATCTTCCTATATATCATCCTTCCTTTTGTGTGGTCCCTCAGAATTCATCTTAGATTTGTCTGTGTATGTCGTTTAAGCACCACTTCTTATCTAATTGTACCACTGAAATGGCAAACCTCCTGCCCTATCCTGTCTTGGAGGTTAGGCCTTTGGTAACTGTAGCTTAAAGGATGAACTCGTGACTTCTTGGGATTACGTAAAAACTAATCTTTGACTCCAGCCTTATCTCCTACAACTTCGCCCCTGGAACCTGGTGTGACTTTTTCCTGGGTCTTGGACTATACTGTGATCTTTGACTTGACTGAGTTATCTTTTCCCTTTTTATTAACGTTGCAGCTGCCTACTTCACACTGGCCTGCAGCCTATTCTCTACTCTCAGAATACTCTAAACCTTTCTGTTATAGTACCTAGACTACTGTTTCAACTCTGTCTGGATCCACTGATTGTGGGTAGAAATTGGGTTCTTATTCATTTTAGCAAGGATTTACTGAACCTCTACTATATGTGCTAAGCATTGTTCTTGATAATGGAAACATAATAAGTACGAGAAAGACTGTAATAGTTTTGCTTGTAAATAATATAAATTCAGAAGTCTGAAGTGCTATGAAGAAAATAAAGCCAGGTTGGCCGGGCGCGGTGACTCAAGCCTGTAATCCCAGCACTTTGGGAGGCCGAGGCGGGCGGATCACGAGGTCAAGAGATCGAGACCATCCTGGCTAACACAATGAAACCCCGTCTCCACTAAAAATACAAAAAAATTAGCCGGGCGTGGTGGCGGCGCCTGTAGTCCCAGCTACTCGGGAGGCTGAGGCAGGAGAATGGCGGGAACCCGGGAGGCGGAGCTTGCAGTGAGCCGAGATCGCGCCACTGCACTCCAGCCTGGGCGAGAGAGCGAGACTCCGCCTCAAAAAAAAAAAAAAAAAAAAAAAAAAAAAAAAAGAAAAAAGAAAATAAAGCCAGGTAAGGATATAGAGGATGCTGGGAAGGAGGTGTTATTTTATCTGGTTGGGATGGTCAAGGAGGGTTTCTGTGAGGAGCTGACATATAAACTGAGGCCAGGCATGGTGGCTCACACCTGTCATCCCAGCACTTTGGGAGGCAGAAGTGGAAGAACTGATTGAGACCAGGAGTTCGAGACCAGCCTGGGAAACATAGAAAGACCGTGTCTCTACAAAGACATAAAATAAATTAGCCAGGTATCATGGTGTGTACCTGTAGCCCTAGCTACTTGGGAGGCTGAGGTGGGAGGATTGCTTGGGCCTAGGAGTTTGAGGCTGTAGTGAGCTATGACCATGCCACGACGTTCTAGCCTGAGTGACAGAGTGAGATACTGTCACTAAAAAAGAAAAATAAAAGTTGAGACCTGACCCCGTCTCTACTAAAAAAATACAAAAAACTAGCCGGGCGAGGTGGCGGGCGCCTGTAGTCCCAGCTACTGGGGAGGCTGAGGCAGGAGAATTGCGTGAACCCGGGAGGCGGAGCCTGCAGTGAGCTGAGATCCGGCCACTGCACTCCAGCCTGGGCGGCAGAGCGAGACTCCGTCTCAAAAAAAAAAAAAAAAAAAAAAAAAAAAAAAAGCTGAGACCTGAAGGATGAGAACATACCTGTATAGATCTGGGAAATGATTATTCTAGGCAAAGACAACTTGAGCAAGTACAGTGACCCTAATAATGGAATCAACTTGGCATGTTCCAGCAACTGCAAAAAAGCCAGTAGGAAATAAGGGCAAAAAGAGAGGCAGTGTTCAGATCTTGTAGGCTCTTAGAATATTCCAGGTGAGAGAGGATGGTAGGACAGTAGTGAGATGTGATTGGATTACAAATAGTTTGGGCAGTGGGGAGAGGATAGATATATTATTCAAGGCACAGCAGACAGGACTTACTGATGGATTATATATGGGAGTATGGCATAGGGGAAATAAAGATTGACACCTAGGTTTGGGGTCTAGGTTCTGATGCATTGTGTCTAGCACAGTGGTTAGCGTATAATAGGAGCTTAAAATATGTTATAATTTAATGAAGACCAGTACCCAACCTCTAGGAGCTCACACAGAAAAGTTAGCCAATCCAGCCGAAGAAGGCTTGTTGACACTTAAGGACATTCATGCAGTAAGTATGGGTTGCAGGCCCATTTAATACAGATGGATCTGAGTTTTCCTCTGATGAGTAGTCATCTTATCTTTTCCTCCCATGGATCCTTTTCCTCCAAAGGATCAGTCCTCTCACAGTATTAATTTCTTAGTCTAGGGCAAGGGCCTGGAAAGTAGCCTGTGCCATCCTGGTTGTAGGCATCAGTGAATGAAATGGAGAGGAATACAGAAGGCTTTGCTCCTCCTTGGCCTCCCTGGGCCTTCATAGTGCTGTGATCTTCCCTGGACTTGTCTGACAACAGTGAGTTAGAGGATCAGATGGTACTATATACATGGAGAATCTGTCTTGGTTATACCTGTTTATAGTTTAGTTTTCTTTTTCTTTTTTTTTTTCTGAGACAGGGTCTCATTCTGTCACCCAGGCTGGAGTGCAGTGGCGTGATCTTAGCTCACTTCAGCCTCCACCTCCTAGGTTCAAGTGATTCTCCTGCCTCAGCCTGCTGAGTAGCTGGGATTACAGGCATGCGCCACCACGCCTGGCTGACTTTTCTATTTTCAGTAGAGATGGGTTTTCATCATGTTGCTCAGGCCGATCTCGAACTCCTGGCCTCAAGCAATCTACCCATCTCAGCCTCCCGAAGTGCTGGGATTACAGGTGTGAGCCACTGTGCCTGGCCTAGTTTTGTTTGTCTAAAACCACTTTCAACTATTTTTTATCCGTAAAAGACAAAAGGTAAAATACTAATTGCTTTAGTGCAAAGAGAATGAAATAATATAACATCAGACCAGAAGATATATAATTACTTGCCAAATGAGTGATAGAGTAAGTGACTTTCGGCTGGGCGCGGTGGCTCAAGCCTGTAATCCCAGCACTTTGGGAGGCCGAGATGGGCGGATCACGAGGTCAGGAGATCAAGACCATCCTGGCTAACCTGGTGAAACCCCGTCTCTACTAAAAAAAATACAAAAAACTAGCCGGGCGAGGTGGCAGATGCCTGTAGTCCCAGCTACTCGGGAGGCTGAGGCAGGAGAATGGCGTGAACCCGGGAGGCGGAGCTTGCAGTGAGCTGAGATCCGGCCACTGCACTCCAGCCTGGGCGACAGAGCGAGACTCCGTCTCAAAAAAAAAAAAAAAAAAAAAGTAAGTGACTTTCTCAAAAACTTTCAGGGGCTATGTATTTCATGCAGTTTAAGTCTAACTTTCTTAACCCAGCATAAAGGGCCCTCCAGAATCCCCCTCAGGTACGTTTGTAGTCTCCTCTCCCACGAATCCCCCATAACTGTTCTCTGTTTTTTTTTTGTTTATTTGTTTGTTTTTTAATTTAAGTTCTAGGGTACATGTGCACAATGTGCAGGTTTGTTACATATGTATACATGTGCCATGTTGGTGTGCTGCACCCATTAACTCGTTTTACATTAGGTATATCTCCTAATGCTATCCCTCCCCCATCCCACCAGCCCATGACAGGCCCTGGTGTGTGATGTTCCCCTTCCTGTGTACGAGTGTTCTCATTGTTCAATTCCCAACTGTGAGTGAGAACATGCGGTGTTTGGTTTTCTGTCCTTGCAATAGTTTGCTAAGAATGATGGTTTCCAGTTTCATCCATGTCCCTACAAAGGACATGAACTCATCCTTTTTATGGCTGCATAGTATTCCATGGTGTATATGTGCCACATTTTCTTAATCCAGTCTATCATTGGTGGGCATTTGAATTGGTTCCAAGTCTTTGCTATTGTGAATAGTGCTGCAATAAACATACGTGTGCATGTGTCTTTATAGCAGCATGATTTATAATTCTTTGGGTATATACCCAGTAATGGGATGGCTGGGTCAAATGGTGTTTCTAGTTCTAGATCCTTGAGAATTGCCACACTGTCTTCCACAATGGTTGAACTAGTTTACAGTCCCACCAACAGTGTAAAAGTGTTCCTATTTCTCCACATCCTCTCCAGCACCTGTTGTGTTGCCTGACTTTTTAATGATCGCCATTCTAACTGGTGTGAGATGGTATCTCATTGTGGTTTTGATTTGCATTTTTCTGATGCCAGTGATGATGAGCATTTTTTCATGTGTCTGTTGGCCGCATAAATGTCTTCTTTTGAGAAGTGTCTGTTCATATCCTTCGCCCACTTTTTGATGGGGTTGTTTGATTTTTTCTTGTAAATTTGTTTGCATTCTTTGTAGGTTCTGGGTATTAGCCCTTTGTCAGATGGGTAGATTGCAAAACTTCTCCCATTCTGTAGGTTGCCTGTTCACTCTGATGGTAGTTTCTTTTGCTGTGCAGAAGCTCTTTAGTTTAATTAGATCCCATTTCTCAATTTTGGCTTTTGTTGCCATTGCTTTTGGTGTTTTAGTCATGAAGTCATTGCCCATGCCTGTGTCCTGAATGGTATTGCCTAGGTTTTCTTCTAGGATTTTTATGGTTTTAGGTCTAACATTTAAGTCTTTAATCCATCTTGAATTAATTTTTGTATAAGGTATAAGGAAGGGATTCAGTTTCAGCTTTCTACATATGGCTAGCCAGTTTTCCCAGCACCATTTATTAAATAGAGAATCCTTTCCCCATTTCTTGTTTTTGTCAGGTTTGTCAAAGATCAGATGGTTGTAGATGTGTGGTGTTATTTCTGAGGGCTCTGTTCTGTTCCATTGGTCTATATCTCTGTTTTGGTACCAGTACCATGCTGTTTTAGTTACTGTAGCCTTGTAATATAGTTTGAAGTCAGGTAGCATGATGCCTCCAGCTTTGGTTCTTTTGGCTTAGGATAGTCTTGGCAATGCGGGCTCTTTTTTGGTTCCATATGAACTTTAAAGTAGTTTTTTCCAATTCTGTGAAGAAAATCATTGGTAGCTTGATGGGGATGGCATTGAATCTATAAATTACCTTGGGCAGTATGGGCATTTTCACGATATTGATTCTTCCTAGCCATGAGCATGGAATGTTCTTCCATTTGTTTGTGTCCTCTTTTATTTCATTGAGCAGTGGTTTGTAGTTCTCCTTGAAGCGGTCCTTCACATCCCTTGTAAGTTGAATTCCTAGGTATTTTATTCTCTTTGAAGCAGTTGTGAATGGGAGTTCACTCATGATTGGCTCTCTGTTTGTCTGTTATTGGTGTATAGGAATGCTTGTGATTTTTGCACATTGATTTTGTATCCTGAGACTTTGCTGAAGTTGCTTATCAGCTTAAGGAGATTTTAAGCTGAGATGATGGGGTTTTCTAAATATATAATCATGTCATCTGCAAACAGGGACAATTTGACTTCTTCTTTTCCTAATTGAATACCCTTTATTTCTTTCTCCTGCCTGATTGCCCTGGCCAGAACTTCCAACACTGTGTTGAATAGGAGTAGTGAGAGAGGGCATCCCTGTCTTGTGCCAGTTTTCAAAGGGAATGCTTCCAGTTTTTGCCCATTCAGTATGATATTGGCTGTGGGTTTGTCATAAATAGCTCTTATTATTTTGAGATATGTCCCATCAATACCTAATTTATTGATAGTTTTTAGCGTGAAGGCTGTTGAATTTTGTCGAAGGCCTTTTCTGCATCTATTGAGAATCATGTGGGTTTTGTCTTTGGTTCTGTTTATATGATGGATTACGTTTATTGATTTGTGTATGTTGAACCAGCCTTGCATCCCAGGGCTGAAGCCCACTTGATCATGGTGGATAAGCTTTTTGATGTGCTGCTGGGTTCGTTTTGGCAGTATTTTATTGAGGATTTTTGTATCGATGTTCATCAGGGATATTCGTCTAAAATTCTCTTTTTTTGTTGTGTCTCTGCCAGGCTTTGGTATCAGGATGATGTTGGCCTCATAAAATGAGTTAGGGAGGATTCCGTCTTTTTCTATTGATTGGAATAGTTTCAGAAGGAATGGTACCAACTCCTCCTTGTACCTCTGGTAGAATTCAGCTGTGAATCCATCTGGTCCTGGAGTTTTTTGGTTGGTAGGCTATTAATTATTGCCTCAATTTCAGAGCCTGTTATTGGTCTATTTAGGGATTCAGCCTCTTCCTGTCTTAGTCTTGGGAGGGTGTATGTGTCCAGGAATTTATCCATTTCTTCTAGATTTTCTAGTTTATTTGTGTAGTGGTGTTTATAGTATTCTGTGATGGTAGTTTGTATTTCTGTGGGATCAGTGGTGATAACCCCTTTATCGTTTTTTATTGCGTCTATTTGATTCTTCTCTCTTTTCTTCTTTATTAGTCTTGCTAGCAGTCTATCAATTTTGTTGATCTTTTCAAGAAACCAGCTCCTGGATTCATTGATTTTTTTTGAAGGGTTTTTTTGTGTCTCTATCTCCTTCAGTTCTGCTCTGATCTTAGTTATTTCTTGCCTTCTGCTAGCTTTTGAATGTGTTTGCTCTTGCTTCTTCAGTTCTTTTAATTGTGATGTTAGGGTGTCAGTTTTAGATCTTTCCTGCTTTCTATCGTGGGCATTTAGTGCTATAAATTTCCCTCTACACACTGCTTTAAATGTGTCCCAGAGATTCTGGTATGTTATGTCTTTGTTCTCATTGGTTTCAAAGAACATCTTTATTTCTGCCTTCATTTCGTTATGTACTCAGTAGTCATTCAGAAGCAGGTTGTTCAGTTTTCCATGTAGTTGAGCGGTTTTGAGTGAGTTTCTTAATCCTGAGTTCTAGTTTGATTGCACTGTGGTCTGAGAGACAGTTTGTTATAATTTCTGTTCTTTTACATTTGCTGAGGAGTGCTTTACTTCCAACTATGTGGTCAATTTTGGAATGAGTGCGATGTGGTGCTGAGAAGAATGTATATTCTGTTGCTTTGGGGTGGAGAGTTCTGTAGAGTCTATTAGGTCCGCCTGGTGCAGAGCTGAGTTGAATTCCTAGATATCCTTGTTAACTTTCTATCTCTTTGATCTGTCTAATGTTGACAGTGGGGTGTTAAATTCTCCCATTATTATTGTGTGGGAATCTAAGTCTTTTTGTAGGTCTCTAAGGATTTGCTTTATGAATCTGGTTGCTCCTGTATTGGGTGCATATATATTTAGGATAGTTAGCTCTTCTTGTTGAATTGATCCCTTTACCATTATGTAATGGCCTTCTTTAACTCTTTTGATCTTTGTTGGTTTAAAGTCTGTTTTATCAGAGACTAGGATGGCAACCCCTGCTTTTTTTGTTTGTTTGTTTTCCACTTGCTTGGTAGATCTTCCTCCATCCTTTTGTTTTGAGCCTATGTGTGTCTCTGCATGTGAGATGGGTCTCCTGAATACAGCACACTGATGGGTCTTGACTGTTTATCCAATTTGTCAGTCTGTGTCTTTTAATTGGAACATTTAGCCCATTTACATTTAAGGTTAATATTGTTATGTGTGAACTTGATCCTATCATTATGATGTTAGCTGGTTATTTTGCTCGTTAGTTGATGCAGTTTCTTCCTAGTATTGATGGTCTTTACAATTTGGCATGTTTTTGCAGTGGCTGGTACCGGTTGTTCCTTTCCATGTTTAGTGCTTCCTTCAGGAGCTCTTGTAAGGTAGGCCTGGTGGTGACACAATCTCTCAGCATTTGCTTGTCTGTAAAGGATTTTATTTCTCCTTCACTGATGAAGCTTAGTTTGGCTGGATATGAAATTCTGGGTTGAAAATTCTTTTCTTTAAGAATGTTGAATATTGGCCCCCACTGTCTTCTGGCTTGTAGCATTTCTGCCAAGAGATCCGCTGTTAGTCTGATGGGCTTCCCTTTGTGGGTAACCTGACCATTCTCTCTGGCTGCCCTTAACATTTTTTCCTTCATTTCAACTTTGGTGAATGTGACAATCAGGTGTCTTGGAATTGCTCTTCTTGAGGAGTATCTTTGTGGCGTTCTCTGTATTTCCTGAATTTGAATGTTGGTCTGCCTTGCTAGGTTGGGGAAGTTCTCCTGGATAATATCGTGCCAAGTGTTTTCCAACTTGGTTCCATTCTCCCTGTCACTTTCAGGAACACCAATCAGACGTAGATTTGGTCTTTTCACATATTTCTTAGAGGCTTTGTTCGTTTCTTTTTACTCTTTTTTCTCTAAACTTCTCTTCTTGCTTCATTTCACTCATTTGATCTTCAGTCACTGATACCTTTTCTTCCAGTTGATCGAATTGGCTACTGAAGCTTGTGCATGCGTCACGTAGTTCTTGTGCCATGGTTTTCATCTCTATCAGGTCATTTAAGGACTTCTCTACACTGGTTATTCTAGTTAGCCATTTGTCTAATCTTTTTTCAAGGTTTTTAGCTTCTTTGCGATGGGTTTGAACATCTTCCTTTAGTTCGCAGAAGTTTGATCGTCTGAAGCTTTCTTCTCTCCACTCATCAAAGTCATTCTCCGTCCATCTTTGCTGTGTTGCTGGCGAGGAGCTGCATTCCTTTGGAGGAGAAGAAGCGCTCTGATTTTTAGAATTTTCAGCTTTTCTGCTCTAGTTTCTCCCCATCTTTGTGGTTTTATCTACCTTTGGTCTTTGATGATGGTGATGTACAGATGGGGTTTTGGTGTGGATGTCCTTTCTGTTTGTTAGTTTTCCTTCTAACAGTCAGGACCCTCAGCTGCAGGTCTGTTGAAGTTTGCTGGAGGTCACTCAAGACCCTGTTTGCCTGGGTGTCACCAGCAGAGGCTGCAGAACAGCAAATATTGCAGAACAGCAAATGTTGCTGCCTAATCGTTCCTCTGGAAGCTTCGTCTCAAAGGGGCACCCGGCCATGTGAGGTGTCAGTCAGCCACTACTGTGAGGTGCCCCCCAGTTGGGCTACTTGGGGGTCAGAGACCCACTTGAGGAGGCAGTCTGTCTGTTCTCAGATTTCAGACTCCATGCTGGGAGAACCACTACCCTCTTCAAAGCTCAGTTGGAAATGCAGAAATCACCCGTCTTCTGCGTCGCTCAAGCTGGGAGCTGTAGACTGGAGCTGTTCCTATTTGGCCATCTTGGACGCTTCCCCATTCTCCATTTTAAACATAACATTCTCATTTCTGATTCTGTTCCTCCAACATTAGAACTATTGCTGTTTGTGTTTTCTTCTCCCTCACCCATATTCCAAGTCTTCTCTCATCCTTACAAACCTGACCTAGACTTCAGAGCCCAGGTTAAGATACATTCCTCCCTTAAAAACTGTCTAAACAAACTATTCTTAAACTCTTTCAGATTTCTCCCCTGCTTAGATGCCATAATCATAGTAGTCAGCAGCTTCTAGTTTTATTTAGCAGTGAGTTTGTAGCATACATACAGAGGTAAAACAAAGCATGATTATGGAACTTTGTGGGTTCAGACTGGTGGCTGAATTAGTTCTACTTGTTGGACTGTTTCTGAGTGAATACATAAGTTTCTAAGAGCTAGAGATGGGAAGGGACCATGGCCATGAATGTAGAGAGACAGAGAGTTGGGATCAAGATTGTCGATATTATTACTGGATCACTTTGCTTAGCAGCTAGGTGAAACCGGAATGTGTAGAGTAGCTGAATTTTAAGGTGTTCAGAAATATCTGAAATTAGAGAAGCTAATTAGATAGGTGGTAGGAATAGTACCATATTAAAAAAGGATCTATTCTTGGGATCCCAAAATATGCATATTTATTACCTTGCTCTGTCATTTATAGGCTGAATAAATTACTAAATTGAGCCAGTCCTTTCACTTTTAACCTATGTATGTCTTTATATTTAAAGTGGGTTTCAAGTAGACAGCATATACTTGGGTCTTATTTTTTAATCCTATCTGACAGTCTCCACTTTTAATTAGCATGTTTAGATGATTCGTATTTAATATGATATGTTTGGATTAAACTCTACCATCTTACTAGCTATTTTCCATTTGTTCCATCTGTTTTTTTTGTATTATCTTCCTTTACTTTCTCTTGAGTTGAGAGTTTTTTATGATTCTATTTTATCTCCACTATTATTATTTATACCTTTTTAAAAAATGTAGTGGTTACTCTTAGGTTTAAATGTACATCTTTAATCAGAGCCTATGTTCAAATAAGATACCATTTCATATCTAGTGTAAGACCTTATAGTTTGCTGGGCATGGTGGCTCATGTCTGTAATCCCAGCACTTTGGGAGACCAAAGTAGGAGGATCACTTGAGCCCAGGAGTTTGAGACCAGCCTGGGCAATATATAGTGAGACCTCATCTCTATTTAAAAAATAATAATCAGAAAATTTTTAAAAAACTTTAAAATTCCTAATTCCCCCTCTCATTCTGTGTGATTGTTGTCACACATTTATTTTGCATATGCTGTAAAGTACATTCCCATTTTTGGTTTAAACAGTTATCTTTTAGAGCAATTAAAAATTTTTTAATTGAAAAAATGAATTTTACCTTATCTTCATTTGTTCCATTTCCTGGACTTCGTTATGTAGAACTGAATTTCTGATTGGTGTATTCTTTTTGGCTGAAGAACCTTCCTGAAACTGTCTCTCTCTCTGTGTGTGTCTCTCTGCCTGTTTCTCTCTTTCTCCCTCTCTCCTCTTCTCCTTCCCACTCCCTCTCTGTCTCTCTCCCTGTCTCCCCTCCTTTCTCTCTCCCCTTCCGCCCACATATATATGGTGCTGGTTGGCTGGCCTTAAATCCTCTCAGTGTTTATCTGAGAAAGTTTTTATTTCTTTTTCATATTTTATTTTATTTTATTTTATTTCATATGACAGAGTCTCTCTCTGTCACCCAGGCTAAAGTGCAGTGGTGTGACCATGGCTCATTGCAGCCTCAACCTCTTAGGCTCAAGCAGTCCTCCTATCTCAGCCTCCCAAGTAGCTGGGACCACAGGCACACACCATCAGCCTGGCCTCTTATCTTTTAAAATATTTTTTCTAGGTAAAGAATTCTGTGTTAAAAGTTATATTTCTGGGGTCAGACGGGGTGGCTCACACCTGTAATCCTAGCACTTTGGGAGGTCAGGGTGGGAGGATCACTTGAGGCTAAGAGTTTGGGGACCAGCCTGGGGAGCTTAGTAGCAAGACCATGTCTCCACAAAAAAAGTTTAAAAATTAGCCAGGCGTGGTGGTGCACACCTGTAATCTTCGCTACTCAGGAGGCTGAGGTGGGACAATCACTTGAGCCCAGGAGTTCAAGGCCACAGTGAGCCATAATTGCATGCCACTGCACTTCAGCCTGGGCGACAGGTTAAGACCCTATTTCTAAAAAAGATACATACTTCTGTGATATAAAGATACCACTCCATCATGTTCTGGCCTCCATGATTTCCAATAAGAAGTCTGCTATAATTCTTATTTTTGTTTCTGTATAAGTAATATATGTTTTTTCTTTGTCTTCAGGATTTTCTCTTTATCTTTGTTTTCAGCAGCTTGAATGTCATATGTGTAGGTGAGGGTTTTTGTTTTCTTTTTGTTTTTGTATTTACTCTTCTTGGAATTCTCTGAAATTCTTGGAGATAGATTATATATTATATTTGTTATATATTATATATATATACACATACATATATATATATATATATAAATTTTTTTTTTGAGACGGAGTCTTGCTTTGTTGCCATGCTAGAGTGCAGTGGTGCCATCTTGGCTCACTGCAACCTCTGCCTCCCTGGTTCAGGCAATTCTCCTGCCTCAGCCTCCCGAGTAGCTGGGACAACAGGCACACGCCACCATGCCCAGCTCATTTTTGTATTTTTTTAGTAGAGACAGGGTTTCACAATGTTGGCCAGGAAGGTCTTGATCTCTTGACCTTGTGATCCGCCTGCCTTGGGCTCCGAAAGTGTTGGGATTACAGGCGTGAGACACCGCACCCGGCCTTTTTTCTTTTCTTTTCTTTTCTTTTTTTTTTTTTTCTTAAGAAGGAGTTTTCCTCTTGTTGCCCAGACTGGAGTGCAATGGCATGATCTTGGCTCACTGCAACCTCCAGTTCCTGGGTTCCAACGATTCTCCTGCCTCAGCCTCCCGAGTAGCTGGGATTACAGGTGTGTGCCACCACGCCGGGCTAATTTTGTATTTTTAGTGGAGGCCGGGTTTCACCATGTTGGTCAGGCTGTTGTCAACTTCCTGACCTCAGGTGACTTGGATCTATATTTTGATGTCTCTCATTAATTTTGGAAATTTCTTGGCCATTGTATCTTGAAATATTTCTTCTGCCCATTCTCTCTCTTTTGGTATACTAATTATGCATATGTTTGATACTTTGATGTGTCCCACAGCTCTTGGATGTTATGTTACATTGTTGATATTGGGGGTTTTTTGTTTTGTTTTGTTTTGTTATTTAAACTGTTTCTGCGTTTTAGTTTAGGTAATTTCTATTTACCTGTCTTTGAGTTCATTGATTCTTTCTTTAGCTTTCAGGTCTACTAATGATCCTGTCAGAGGTATTCATCATCTCTGTTACTGTGTTTTTCACTTTTAGCATTCCTTGTTTGATTTTTCTCTTACAGTTTCCATTTCTTTGTTTTACTTTCTAGTATTAATTTTTATCTATATTCTTCCCAGATAGCAGCCATATAGGGCAAGGTTTGGATTCCATTAGTTTTTTCTTATGTGTCTTTTGCATATCTTAAGTTTGTAAAAACCTTTTGACCCAGAAATCACCAAGAGCTCTCCAAAACAGGACATTGGTGCACTAAAGCTAGCTCAAGAAAGCAGGAAATGACAGAAAGTCGCAGACTGGTTGCATTGTGGAGCAAAGAGCTGCTGGGTGTATCCATCAACCTGATTGATTTTCTCGGGGCCAGTGGTCACCTTAGTCTATTCTTTCTTTCCTTATCTACTTCAGAAGACCATTAAAATATTTACTCTTGTTAAACCTAAACAAAATGAATATGGGTTACTTTTACATATCTTGTGTTCTTGAATAAGTCATAGGTCCTGGATTTTGGCAGTTTGTAACATTAGGTTTATAGAACCTCACAAGGGCCCATTTTTCTGTCAGTTCCAAAACAAGAAACTTCCTGAGTCCTTCATCTAAAATATATTGTCTCAGCTGGGCGCAGTGGCTCGTGCCTGTATTCCCAGCACTTTGGGAGGCTGAGGCGGTGGATCACCTGAGGTTAGGAGTTTGAGACTAGCCTGACCAATATGGTGAAACCCTGTCTCTACTAAAAATGCAAAAATTAGCCAGGGGTGGTGGCTTGTACTTGTAATCCCAGCTACTCAGGATGCTGAGATAGGAGAATTGCTTGAACCCAGGAGGCGGAGGTGGCAGTGAGCCAAGATAGCACCACTGCACTCCAGCCTGGGCGACAGAGTGAAACTCTATCTCAAAAAAAAAAGAATTGTCTCTATCTGGCCACAGTCACAAATGTTTGTTCATTTGTTCATTCATTCATTCAAATGTTTTGTAAGCCTGCTATCTCAGTGTTACTACATTACATTCAGATTACACTGATGAACAACATGTCTTTCCTCCAGGAGCTAGAGAGATTCCTACTCCACTAATACAAGGCTGTGGTTAGTACTATGATGGAGGTGCAACATGCTATGGGACACAGAGGGTGTAGTATTTCATTTGGGCTAGGGGAGATGGGTTAGTGCTTTTGGAAAAGGTAGCATTGTAACTGGGTTTTAAAAAAATTATTAGGATCATGACAGGCGAAGAGGTAGATGGCCATTCTAAGCTAAGTAAACAGTGTATGTAAAGGCACTAATTCATGAAGTAGTTGGTAAACAATTTATGCTCTACTCCTTTGAGAGCCTGGTTCATTTTCTTCTCTTACTCTGGTTATTAGACTTATTATTTGTTGTTGTCCTTTCTCTCTTTTTGGCTACTCTTACCTCCCTTGTTTTCCTGTAGTTCCTAGTGGTAGATCTTATGGCATTAGTTTTATAGTCTAGGACACAGAGATGGAGGATCACCTGTATTGCCTCCCAGTGGAAGTGCAGGGCAACATTATTTCTCTATTCAACCTGTGTTTCAGAGTGTGTACTTAGAATAGTACAGTGAATCTTGCATGAATGTGGGCCCTGCCCACAGGGCAGATGACTCCATACTAGAACATAGTGGAATAGACCAAAACCTTCTACAGCATGTATGAGACACTTGGCCCATTGACCCTATTCATGCCCTTTACATTCAGCACCCTCATATCGACTTCTCTCCTCTTTCCTACCAAGCAAGGGAGTACTGTTCAAAGATGCAAATGCATTCTGCCTTAGTTTCTTTTTATTGCCAAAAACATTTATCTTTACCTTGCAAACTACTTTTTCTTCTATTTATTTTCAACATTTAGCAGGTTGTTTACAAAGGGACCAAAAGATAAAAAAGGACCATCTTCCTTGTTTCAGGGACTGGTAGGTCAGGGTTAAGGTTAAGGTAGGGGTTAAGACCAGATCCTATTTTGCAGTCTGCCTGGGAGGTGAAAAACCTGGGAAGAAGACCACTGGTAGCATATGTATGGAAAGGAGACAGGCTGCCCTTACATCTTTTCCGGAGGAAAAACTGTCAGGGGGAGCCAGGCATATATGGAGAAGAATCCTTAATGGTTTATACTCTTGGGAAGTCCTGTACCCAGCCAGTTACTTGCTTTGACTTGGCTATTTATGGTCTGGTTCTGGTCTTTTTTTTCCCCCTAACCAAGACAAATGAGGCTCAATTAAAGAAAAGGGACATAAGATACCTATTCCAAAACGGAATTCCTCTGAACTCTCATGCAATGACAAGTAGAATTGTTAGTCAATGTGAGCACTGAGAATTACTTTATTGATGAACACTGGTATTTACACTGGCATTTTCTCTGGTGTAGGAAGCTGAACCATCTATCTCCAGAAATGTCTTCGGAAAGTAAAGAGCAACATGACCTTTCACCCAGAGACTCAACTGAAGGAAATGACAGTTCTCCATCTGGGATCCATCTGGAGCTTCAAAGGGAATCAAGTACTGACTTCAAGCAATTTGAGACCAATGATCAATGCAGACCTTATCATAGGATCCTTATTGAGTGTCAAGAGAAATCAGATACAAACTTCAAGGAGTTTGTTATTAAAAAGCTGCAGAAGAATTGCCAGTGCAGTCCAGCCAAAGCCAAAAATATGATTTTAGGTTTCCTTCCTATTTTGCAGTGGCTCCCAAAATACGACCTAAAGAAAAACATTTTAGGGGATGTGATGTCGGGCTTGATTGTGGGCATATTATTGGTGCCCCAGTCCATTGCTTATTCCCTGCTGGCTGGCCAAGAACCTGTCTATGGTCTGTACACATCTTTTTTTGCCAGCATCATTTATTTCCTCTTGGGTACCTCCCGTCACATCTCTGTGGGCATTTTTGGAGTACTGTGCCTTATGATTGGTGAGACAGTTGACCGAGAGCTACAGAAAGCTGGCTATGACAATGCCCATAGTGCTCCTTCCTTAGGAATGGTTTCAAATGGGAGCATGTTATTAAATCACACATCAGAGAGGATATGTGACAAAAGTTGCTATGCAATTATGGTTGGCAGCTCTGTAACATTTATGGCTGGAGTTTATCAGGTAAGGAGCAATGAAACAATTGGTTATTTCTAGAAAAGTAGTCTAGTACATGAAATCTCATATCTGTAAGGGATCGTAGGAATCACAATAATTAAAGCTACCATTTATTGAGAGTTCAGGATGTATGAAGGGTAGAGGCAAAATTCAAACCTTAACCTTGACTCCACAGGTAACATAAGGCTGGTTCACTGGACCTCCACCACCCAGTACAACTCCTTAATTTTACATGTCAGAAAATCTTGGCTTTGCTTGAGATTATTTGTGGCTGGTTATTGGCAGAGTCAGCATTAGCAGTGAGGCAAGTAGGTAACAAAATGGGGGTTGAGAGTGCAGGAGTTTTTCACTTTTTTTTTTTTTCTGGAGACAGGGTCTCACTTTGTCACGCAGGCTGGAGTGCAGTGGCACTATCTTAGTTCACTGCACCCTCCGCCTCCCTGGCTCAAGCAATCCTTCTACCTCAACCTCCTGAGTAGCTAGGACTACAGGCACATGCTACCATGCCTGGCTAATTTTTTTTTTTTTTTTTTTTTTTTTTGTAGAGATAGGGTTTTGCCATGTTGCCCAGGCTAGTTTCAAACTCCTGAGCTCAAGCAATCCTCCCGTCTTGGCCTCCCAAAGTGCTGGGATTATAGGTGTGAGCCACCACACCCAGCCTCAAATTCTAAATGTCTCTTACCTTCCATTAGAATTACTGATCTATTGAGTGACTCTTACTAAAGGTAGTGGTTGTCTTGGAATGTTGGGGAGGGAGGAAAAAAGTTGGGGACCACAGTTTCATATTATCAGCCAGGAGAAAGGATAAGAAATCAAATTCTTGAGTCTCCCATAGAATCCACTAATCTGTCATTATCATCATGCCCCTGGCTTTGGCATCCAGGAGTCAGTGCCAGGATTAAACCTTCTCTAATGCAGGCATTTCAAACCAACAAGAGGAGGGGAAGAGTAGCTCACTTTAGTTGGAGATCAGGTGAGTGGGGAGGGAGAGTGAAGATGGTGTGAAGAAGAGCTGTGCTTCTCAGAGTCTACTTATTTATTATTTACTCATTTATTTATAAAGAGACAGGGTCTCTCTATGACCAACCTAGGTTGGTCTCAAAACTCCTGGGCTCAGGTGATCCTCTCAACACTGCCTCCCCCAATGCTGAGCCATCACGCCCAGCCAACTTTTGCCTTTTTGTTAGTATGTCTTACCAAGAAGGAGGAAGGCATAACAATTCTGAAAACTTATTAGATGGAGGAGAATATAAAGAAGTAAAATTTTAGAATTTTTATTAATATGGGAGACAGTGTGGCATAAGTACATATATACTGCATGAGAATGGTTTCTTAGTATGAGGTTAAAGATAATTCTACAATAATTTCTAAAGTGTGATTCTATTTTGATGTAAATCTGGTTTTTTGTTTTACCAATTAAAATTTCACTTGTACACTTGCTCTTAGCCAAGGGGCTAAGAAAGCAGTAAGACTTCACTTTTACAGTAGTGATTTATAATTTAAGGAAAATACATGGTTTCTTAACTAGAAGAATTTTTTCCAATTTGAAGTTTTCTTGTGGATCCTTGAGAATGTTTTTCTTTTAAAAGAAGTCTGTTCTTTGTGATGGGAAAAATGAAAAATAAAAATAAAAGAGGTCTGAACCTTTTCAAGTTTAAGAAACATTGTATGAAAAGAAAGAAATCTAAAGTTCCTGTCTCACCTGGGCTAATAAGTAACAGTGTGACCTTGGGCAAGTTGCTTAGCCCTTTAAACATAATTTTCGTATTTGTAAAATGAGAAGATTGATGTATGATTGTGTTTATTCTAGCACTGACATTCTGTGATGCTCTGATGATATGTCTGCATGCAAGAAATATCAGGATAATACAAACTTTAAAAGTTCTTTTCCATTTATATTTAACATTTCTATATCCTTCCTTCCAGGTAGCGATGGGCCTCTTTCAAGTGGGTTTTGTTTCTGTCTACCTCTCAGATGCCTTGTTGAGTGGATTTGTCACTGGTGCCTCCTTCACTATTCTTACATCTCAGGCCAAGTATCTCCTTGGGCTCAACCTTCCTCGGAGTAATGGTGTGGGCTCACTCATCACTACCTGGATACATGTCTTCAGAAACATCCATAAGACCAATCTCTGTGATCTTATCACCAGCCTTTTGTGCCTTTTGGTTCTTTTGCCAACCAAAGAACTCAATGAACACTTCAAGTCCAAGCTTAAGGCACCGATTCCTATTGAACTTGTTGTTGTTGTGGCAGCCACATTAGCCTCTCATTTTGGAAAACTACATGAGAATTATAATTCTAGTATTGCTGGACATATTCCCACTGGGTTTATGCCACCCAAAGTACCAGAATGGAACCTAATTCCTAGTGTGGCTGTAGATGCAATAGCTATTTCCATCATTGGTTTTGCTATCACTGTATCACTTTCTGAGATGTTTGCCAAGAAACATGGTTACACGGTCAGAGCAAACCAGGAAATGTATGCCATTGGCTTTTGTAATATCATCCCTTCCTTCTTCCACTGTTTTACTACTAGTGCAGCTCTTGCAAAGACATTAGTTAAAGAATCAACAGGCTGCCAAACTCAGCTTTCTGGTGTGGTAACAGCCCTGGTTCTTTTGTTGGTCCTCCTAGTAATAGCTCCTTTATTCTATTCCCTTCAAAAAAGTGTCCTTGCTGTGATCACAATTGTAAATCTACGGGGAGCCCTTCGTAAATTTAGGGATCTACCCAAAATGTGGAATATTAGTAGAATGGATACAGTTATCTGGTTCGTTACTATGCTCTCCTCTGCACTGCTAAGTACTGAAATAGGCCTACTTGTTGGGGTTTGTTTTTCTATGTTTTGTGTCATCCTCCGCACTCAGAAGCCAAAGAGTTCATTGCTTGGCTTGGTGGAAGAGTCTGAGGTCTTTGAATCCGTGTCTGCTTATAAGAACCTTCAGACTAAGCCAGGCATCAAGATTTTCCGCTTTGTAGCCCCTCTCTATTACATAAACAAAGAATGTTTTAAATCTGCTTTATACAAACAAACTGTCAACCCAATCTTAATAAAGGTGGCTTGGAAGAAGGCAGCAAAGAGAAAGATCAAAGAGGAAGTAGTGACTCCTGGTGGAATCCAGGATGAAATGTCAGTGCAACTTTCCCATGATCCCTTGGAGCTGCATACTATAGTGATTGACTGCAGTGCAATTCAATTTTTAGATACAGCAGGGATCCACACACTAAAAGAAGTTCGCAGAGATTATGAAGCCATTGGAATCCAGGTTCTGCTGGCTCAGTGCAATCCGTCTGTGAGGGATTCCCTAACCAAGGGAGAATATTGCAAAAAGGAAGAAGAAAACCTTCTCTTCTATAGTGTGTATGAAGCGATGGCTTTTGCAGAAGTATCTAAAAATCAGAAAGGAATATATGTTCCCAATGGTCTGAATCTTAGTAGTGTTTAATTGAGAAAGTAGATAGAAGAATGTCTAGCCAATAGGTTAAGATTTCAAATGTCCAACATTTCCCAGTTCCACAGTGAAAAATTTTGCACACTTGAAATTTTAACCAAGTGGCTAGATATTATTCCTTCTTTGAAGCTAATGGCATTTGTATATACACACTGCGGCAGAGCTTGTAGCTGGACAGAGTCAAAAAGAAGAAAATGTGGTTTCAGGTTTTCTTGCAGATATGAAGTGTTGTTGGAATGCAATAAGTATGTATTGAATTGAACTGTAAAGTAGCTCCAAAACTTAATTACTGTCCTGTTTTAGGGGTTATACATTTGGATTCTTCATTCTCCAAGAGATGAAGCGGTGAAGTTGGGATTTGCATTGGAAGTGCTGTAGACTTCTTTATGTGGCTCAGTGGAGAAAGAGGAAAAGAATGTTGCACCTGCTCTAGTACCAATAGGTCAAGAGGCTTCTGGATCACAAAGTCATAACTAGACAGGTTTGTTCTTGTAGTTCTCTATTCCCAGTCTTTGCTCCCCAGATGGCAGTAGTTTTTAGTAGGAAAGTGCCATTCCTGTCCTTAAGGCACAGTCTCATCAGAAGTCTAACACCTGGGCAGGTTTGTAACATCCTGAGAGCCAGCCTGACATTAGACAGAATACCCTTTGTAATACACTGGACATTTTTAATCATGCCTTTCTGTTTAGGATAAATAGGTAAGCACAAAGAGCTCTTCAAAATCAGAAAAACAATAGGAGTCCTTCCTTGTGTTTTCTGTGATCTCTGTCCGTCCTTGTTTCTGAGAATTTCTCTACCATTAAGCTCTGTTTTAGCCTTCAATTATTCTAGTTTGTTTCCCACAGAATCTTTCCTAAACTGGTAATTTTGTCAGTGACAATCTTGTCAGTCAGCAATTTCTAACAGCATTTTAAATGAGTTCGATGTACAGTAAATATTGATGACAATGACAGCTTTTAACTCTTCAAGTCACCTAAAGCTATTATGCAGGAGGATTTAGAAGGATCACATTCATGAAACCCAAGTGCCATGGGTGTATTATTCATGATAGCTGGCCTACAGGTCATGAATTGAATAATTTCCTTTCAAAAAGCAAGAATGTCCAATATTGAAAGTTTATAGTTTTATATTTGGACCTTGAAAGGTAAGAAAAAACCAGGCTCTCCAAAGTTAGGAATAGGGAACTAATTTATGAAACAGCCCTCTTTTTAAAAAAAAAAAAAAAAAGCAAACTGCAAAAGCACAAAATCATTTTTCAATCTGTTCCCAGATTCTAAACAATTTTAAATATTTATGAGAAGCAAATCCTATGTGTAGGGCATCTGTTGGAGTGGGATGCTTTTAGACATAAATATTAAGTATGTACATGTTTAATATGTATATTTAAAATGCATATATATTTTATAGCTCTATTATCCTATATAGATATATATAACTTAGCTTTATTGTTAGCTCCATAAGCTGCCAGTGTTGCTTTTCTGTTGGTAGAGCTCTCCCATTTGGTGACATGGAGAATACCTTTCCATTATCACAGCAAAGCAGTCGCTCAGTAGAAAGTCTAGATTTCTGTCTTATAGGTGATTCACGTTATAATTAAATGTAGACTTCCTGAATTTTGACATCCTTTTAGAACTGGGGTCTGGAATTCCAGAAATGTTAATTGCTGCTTGTATTTGTGCTTGTTTGTTTTTAGCCAGTATTTGCCCTTTCTATCCAACCTTATGAATAATAGCAGTAAAATCACAGTATCTTGGTCAGTCTTTATTTTTTTCCTTTTTTCTTTTTTAAGAGACAGTCATCCAGGCCAGAGTGCAGTGTGATCATAGCTCACTGAAGCTTCCAACTCCTGGGCTCAAGTGATCCTTCCACTTTGGCCTCCTGAGTATCTTAACCATAGGTATGAATCACCACACACTGCTAATTTTTTAAATTTTTTCTAGAGATGGGGTCTCACTGTATTGCCCTGGCTGGTCTCAAACTTCAGGCTCAAGCAATCCTTCAGCCTCAGCCTCCCAGAGTGTTGGGATTACAGGTGTGAGCCACTGCAGTTGGCCAAGTTACTTGTTTTTAATCTCTCTTGCCCTTCTCCCAAGGCAGGCTTAGGTTGAGACTATTAAAGGTGTCTAATACCCTGTAACAGAGTAATGAATACATGCTTAAGACGTTTTAATTAGCCAACACCAACACAGCAAAAAATATAATTCCAGCCAGGCTTTGGAAAATCCCTCAGAAGCAGGGATAACAGGATTTGACCTTTACCAGCAATTTCTGTCCATATGTGGATGTAAACAGTTCTGGAACGTTATGTATGCAGTTAGCGAATCCTTGAATTATGTTCTGGTTTGTACTTGTCCCATCCATCCAGACAAACAAGAGATTCTGCTTTTGGTAGCCATTTGTAGAAACATTTAAGATGTCACTAGAATTTACATTTCATCTTCTCTACTTGGGTAGAGGTTGCCTGTATTTGGATATTGTTAAAAATGTTTTGGTTGCTGATATTCAGAGGAATCAAACATGGAACCAAAGCCTAATTTGCCAATAAAAAAACCGTTTTTGGCCAGGCACAGTGACTCATGCCTGTGATCCCAGTACGCTGGGAGGCCGAGGTGGGTGGATCACCTGAAGTCAGGAGTTCGAGACCATCTTGGCTAACACTGGGAAACCCCGTCTCTACTAAAAATACAAAAAATTAGCGGGGCGTGGTGGCACGTGCCTGTAGTCCCAGCTACTCAGTAGGCTGAGGCAGGAGAATCACTTGAACCCGGGAGGCAGAGGTTGCAGTAAGCCGAGACTGTGTCACTGCACTCCAGCCTGGGTGACAGAGCGAGACTCCGTCTCAAACAAAAAATGTTTTCATTTGCTCTCTTGACCAAAGGCTAGGACTTTAGTTCATGAGGCGTTATTTTAAACACTATATTGATACAAAAATATCTTGCTTACTCTAAACTTTAGAGTCTAAATGAAGCATTTTCTCAGTGATTACTGACATATACAAAATTCTGAATATCATAAAATGGTTACCATTTAATTGAAATGTAGTGTGGTATACTCTTGATGGTTAGAACTCTTACAGCCTTATATATTTTTAAAGTTGTTACACCCAGAGGGTTGGAGTGTGCCAGTGCACAGGTAGACTAAGGAAAACATTGTAGAGGAGTGAAGAGAATAGACCATTGAAAAGACTATTATCTGACCAGTGGAGGCAGAAAAGAGAGGAACCCAGTTGAACAGGATCCAATCCCCGGTTAGCCCCCACACAATAATAGGGAGACAAGGATTAGGAGCCATACCTCTGAGAACAAGGTCTCTTTATAGAGCAAATTTCTCTTTCTAGAAGGGGAGCGTCACAGGGTCACAGATTCACCAAAGCTGAAAGGGGCTGAGGAGCTCATGGTAGCCTGGGTTGACCTACTCTGGAGCATGGTGTCTTTCTTCTAAACTGAGTGACTGTAGTACTATCTGTGCCTCTGATGGAATAAAACTGATAGATGTCTAATTTCTTTTTTAAGTAGGACCAAAAGAAAACAAGATTTAGATAGTCTGACTTTGCTTTTAAACAACAGCAGACATTGCAAGTCAAAATTGTTGTCAAATTTACATATGGTAAATGATGAACTTTAAAAATGTGTCCAGGTGTTAGATGAGTTCATTAGACTATTTTAATGCTAATTGCTAGTACGTTTTAACAAGAACAGCAATTATCTGCTGTGGTATTTCCTTAGTAATTGGTCATTTAAGAACATGTTAGGGTTAGCCCTGATCTGAATATAAAAGTGAGAAAAGGGCTACAGTGCATTTCTTGGTAACTTAAATTGAGTCTTGAAGTTGTAACGATCCATTTGGAGTTCTGTGATCCTTATTGTTCTTAATGAATTGTGTTTCTCTATGTATTGTTACAGATGAGCCATAGGTTTCTTTGTATCAATGTAGACATTACTTCAGATACCTCTGAGGACCCAGCCAGCAGTCTAGGACCCTGGGCCAAGTGCTGGGACTATGGTACTAAATCCAGTAGATGGACTGTGTAGTAACTCTCCCAGGGAACGCACTGGGGTACTTAGGGAGGTGCTTTGTGGAGCATGTTGAAGCTTTGACTGAGATCTGAGCAGGAGGCAGTGATGTCCCTGGTCTATTCAGGGAAAGATTTCACTGGAAATGGTAAACATCCAATTGACAGGATTTAGATTTCGCTTAGTTTTTCTGCTTTTTAATGTGTCTCTCCCCCATCTCAGTGTTTTCTTTATCCATTCTAGTGATGCCTTATTTGAAACTGGGCTTAAACTGCAAAAAGAATGAAGTTGGATTTAGGAAGCTGTTAGATCATTGAGTGGCATTAAGAGTGAAATTTCACTGGCAGTGAAATTTCCTTGAGCCTAAAATAAAATTAAAAAAAATTTTTAAAGAATCAGTTTTTTAAATTAAAAAAATAGAAAGCTGTTAGGCTCCTAATTTGTGGGGTTTTTTTTTTTTTTTTTTGTAAAAACAGTTTAGATAATCCTGAATGGAATCATTAACTTGGGTGCTAATTACAAGAATGAAAATTATAATGGAAAAGGATAAAATAATATACCAGCTGGTTTGTTACTATAGTCCATGTATTAAAATACTGTTGAAATATGTTAAAGGTAAATTTTTAAGGTTTAAAAACTTTTAGTAACTTTCAGGGATGCAGAATTTAGATGTTGGAGGTGGGGAGATTTATTTTTATAAGGTAATTTTTATCCTGATAAAGACTTAAAAAAAAGTTTTGCAACTGAAATTTTAAAGTAAACATGTTAAACACAAAAAGTAAAATAAGCATTATAGTAAATAGTGGATTCTCTGGTGTGTATTTTTTATCTTAGTGTTATAAAATTGGAAAAGAATGGACTGAAGTGTAAAAACTAGAATAATGAAGGACACTAAAACGCCTTTATTGTAGATACTATGTTTGTAAGTCTGTAGATAAGCAGCTTAAGCCAAAAAGGTCTTTCAACTGAAACTTTAATCAACTTATTTTGGAGATGTTCTTTTCCCTTGTCTCATGCGCCATCCCTAAAATAATAAGATACATGGGATCAAACAGCCCTTGCCTTTTCAACACAAATCAGTTGGAAAATTATGATTTGAGTCCTGTTGTTGCCATGGCTTCTGTTTCTCAGAAATGAGTGTATATGAACATACCGATCTATGTAATAGACTACTTTTTTTGGTCTTCTTTGCAACTTTGTATACAAACCAAGACAATATCAGGGTGACAGGTGAATGAACTTAAATTCTCAGTCTTGTCTATTCACCAAAAAAGTATACTGCCTGTTTTTTCTTTAATTATTCAAGGTTGATGACTTTTAGGAACATGTTTTATCCTGTATTTTTTAATTAAAGCAAGTGCCTTGATGTAATTCCATGTAAATCATTGCTTAACCCTCTTATGGGATGAGGATGAGTTATGAATGTATTGCAGCCTACTGGAAAGAAGGGGGAGTTGGTTAATAGCAGATACTTTTCTTCTAGAAGGTTATGTTTTATGCTGTTTATTATGTAAGATCCTGTATATGTGTTGAGATTTAGAGGTTTCATTTATTTTATCTGCTAATAAATTGTTACTCTAATACTACATTACTCTGTATTTAAATTATTTAAGTGCAAGGAGGGTTCTGACTAAAACACATTTAGGCTCCAGTGAGTTTTAAAATACCATCTGTTGGCCAGGCTCAGTGGCTCACACCTATAATCCTAGCATTTTGGGAGGCTGAGGTGGGCGGATCACCTGAGGTCAGGAGTTCGAGACCAGCCTGGCCAACATGGTGAAACCCTGTCTCTACTAAAAAAGCAAAAATCAGCTGGGTTTGGTAGTGAACACCTGTAGTCCCAGCTACTCAGGAGGCTGGGGCATGAAAATTGCTTGAATCTGCGAGGCAGAGGTTGCAGTGAGCTGAGATCACGCCACTGCACTCCAGGCTGGATGACAGAGTGAGACTCTGTCTCAAAAAAATGTATAAATAAAATAAAATATCATCTGTTAGGCTGGGCGTGGTGGCTCATGCCTGTAATCTCAGAACTTTGGGAGGCTGAGGCAGGTGGATCATGAGGTCAGGAGTTCAAGACCAGCTTGGCCAAGATGGTGAAACCCCGTCTCTACTAAAAATACAAAAATTAGCCAGGCATGGTGGCAGAGGCCTGTAATCCTAGCTACTCAGGAAGCTGCGGCAGAGAATTGCTTGAACCCAGGAGTCAGGTTGCAGTGAGCCGAGATCAGGCCATTGCACTCCAGCCTGGATGACAGAGCAAGACTTCACCTAAAAATAAATAAATAAAATAAAATAATCATCTGTTACATTTGGAGAGTAATTCAGTCATTAATGTTTCCCAGCTATAACAAAAGGATCTGTCCTCAGAGAAGGACATAAAGAAATCCAATTCTTTTTCCTTTATGGTCTTGAATGAGTCAGTTAACCCTTTGGTGAAGAGGGGAGGAAGACTAGATTACTTGAGGACCCTTTTTGTTTTTTGTTTGTTTGTTTGTTTTGAGACAGGGTCTTGCCCTGTCGCTCAGGCTAGAAGTGCAGTGGCGCAATCATGGCTCACTGCAGTCTCGACCTGGGCTTAAGCAATCCTCCTGCTTCAGCCTCCTGAGTAGCTGGGACTATAGGTGTATGCCACCACACTCCGGCTAATCTTTTCTATTTTTTGTAGAGATGGGGCTTTACCATGTTACCCAGGCTGATCTTGAACTTCTGGGCTCAAGCGTTCCTCCCGCCTTGGCCTTCCGAAATGCTGGGATTATAGGCATGCATGACTCCTATTCCATACAGTGCTGGGATCAGAAAGCCCAATTTTGGATCATGTTTTACTACTATCTTAACTCTTGAGTTTGGACAAGTGACCTTTGAGCCACATTTTTTTCCATCAGTAAATACAGGCCAACACCTTCTGAAGACTAAGTGAGAGAACTAGGAGTAGATTCCTGACTGGAGCACACCACTTTGTAAGGAATAGAACACTACCCTCACCCTATACATGCCATGAAGCCTCTCCCAGAATGTCCTCCTCTTTATGCCTCTCTCAGTTCATGAGGGTACAGGGTTAAGAACAGTTTTTAGTCCTCCTTTTGCAATAACTCTGAGCATTCTCCCAACCTCATACCAACCTCACAGAGTGAAGGAGTTGAATAGTCTAAGGGTCCTTCCAGTCTTACCATAGTGTGCACTGATGCCTGTGAGCAGCACCTGGGATCCAGAGCCCTGTGAGGTATACTTAGTCATTCTCAAGCATCTCTGTCAGCCATCTTGGAGGGCCTTGCTTCCCCATCTGTCCTTTCAGGGCTTGTGTCCTTGGCCTCTTCTCTCTTCACTCACTGCTTAAGTTTTTTGTTTTCAGATCCAGTTGAGGCTGATGAAAGTATGACTCAGGGAAATAGCCACATGTGCAGGTATACACATACAGTTCTAAAAAGGTTGGCTCATGGGCTCTCATATGTTGAACACCTTGCATTATAAGCCCACTCTATATAACTGCATCCACATGTATGGCTTCAATCACCTTGCTATCTGTGGCAGCCAAAAAATAGTTCTAGCCTAACCATTCTAGAACGCCAAACAGTCTATCTGTCTATATATAAATCTCCAGGGCTGGTTGTTACCAGACAACTGCCTGGATGCCCGGAGACATCTCACGTGTCACATGACCCTCGAACTCGTCTTCCTTTCCCCAGTAACGTACCTTGATCATGGTGCGACCCAGCCACTTAAGCAGAAACCTGAAATTTCATGAAATCTTCCTTTACAACTCCCACAGTAAATCCATCTTACCTCGTAAATGCCTCTCAGATCCAACATGTTTTTCCTACCCCTCAGTGTAAATTATTTCTCTTCAGTACTATCTACAGCCTAACTAGTTTATCTGCTTTTCTACAATCCAGCCTCCATACTAGTTATCAATTATTTCAGTAAAAAATAAAAATTATTTCAGCCCTGACCATTGCTACTTGTCAGGGCAAGTAGAAGGGGTCTCCAGTGTCTTTAGGATAAGTTCAAAATAAATGGTCTAACCCACAAGACTTAAAAAACTCTGCCCTTACATCTCCAGCCTTTCGTTCTACCACACATCCTTTGCTTGGCATACCACCCACCAACCTTAGGTGCTCCCAAATGGGCCATTTAAAAAGAAAAATACCCCAGGCCTTTGTATATGCTGTTCTGCCAGGAGTTGCCTCCCAGCCCCATCTCCCTAACTCCCTACTTTTCCTTCCAGATACTTATCAAATGTCCCTTTTCCTTGGCAACATTTCCTACTGAATTCGTCTTCTCTTATTCAGGGGCTTCTTTAGGGTCGCCTCTATATTCCTGTATATCTTTGCATATCCTCTAAAATGACATTTACCACTCATAAAGCGTAAACTATATTATTTGCATATTCTCTAAAATGACATTTACCACTCATTCCCCCACGCCCCATCTATCTCCTCTACTAAGCTTCTTGAGAGTAGGGCCATGTACTTCATCCTTAGAGCTCCTATGACCTGCAGTGGGTTTATAAGGTTAAATAAGTTATTACTGCAAACATGGATATATTTGTTGGGTAATTATTTCCCTAATACTGGCTCATTTCCAGAGCTTGAGTGTCTATCCACGATCAGGTACATAGCCTATGGTTTTTCATTTTGGGGGTTTTTTGGGGTTTTTGCCATTTTTTGAGACAGGGTCTTGCTCTTTCACCCAGGCTGGAGTGCAGTGGCGTGATCATGGCTCACTGCAGCCTCAAACTCCTAGGCTTAAGTAATTCTCCCGCCTCAGTCTCCCGAGTAGCTGGGATTACAGGCATGAGCCACCACATCTGACTAATTTCATTTTTGTAGAAACAGGGTCTTGCTATGTTGCCCAGGCTGCTGTCAAACTCCTGGGCTCAAGCAATCCTCCTGCCTCAGCCACCCAAAGTGCTGGGATTACGGACATGAGCCACCATGCTCAGCCTGGCCTATGGTTATTAATAGGTTGGAAAAAGTCTCTAGAGAAGAGATAGTATGTAATGGAGGGGATTAGGTGGTCCCAGGCAGTTACTTCTAGGTAAATTGTTTGAACAAGTCCAACATCCTATGTGTCTTCCTTCTTTCTTTGTTGCCTTCCCTCTCAATCTGTACCACATCAGAGAAATTACAAGTGGCAGCTCCAAAGGTTTCTTCAGTTGACACTGTCTCCCTGTGTAGTCCACCTGTGCCCTCTGGTGGCCACAATATGCTACCACATTCCACTTTAAAGATAAGTCTGGCTTCAGGTAGCATGAACAGCAGTTTAATAGGTCTACAACCTTGGAATTAAATTATCTGAGTCTATTGTGATTTTGTATTATGATTTACTAAAAATATTAAATAATAAGTAAATAGTGCTTGAAATATAATAGACAATAAATCTTAGCTTACTTGCTTTTGAATCAGGCCCTTATGAGTAATGGCACAGAAAACTCTTTGAATTATCATCTATTGATTAGGCCGGTGGTTCTCAAACACTGAACCCCAAGACCTGTTAGTGGAAGAAAGGGCTGATAAAGCAGGTCCCTGATTCTAGATAGTACTCATTTCGTTCCAAATAGGGATAGAATGACAATAGAGTGCATTTATAGAATACTTAGTCTGTAGCAGGTACACCTTTTTATCCTCATGCAACACAATTGAGGTAGGTGCCTAGGCCTAGTATGCTGGCCTGCAGAGAGGATTAGTCAACTGGAGCAGAAGTGGGGTTGCCACTCAAGTGACGTTGGAGTGACCAAAGAGGTACAGAGAAGCCATAGAAAGCCTGATGAGGGGTAATACCAACCTCTTTTAGCTTAATAAAATACCAAAAAACCCTGATGTCCAATAGGGTTTTAGCCATTGTAAACTGGACTGCAAAAATTTTCTTTTTTGGATGATTTCCATCTTCCAGGATCTAAATCATGACATATTAAGTAAATCAAGAACGTTAAATTTGTTTTTATTATTAGTAGTAGTATTTTAGATGGAGTTTCACTCTGTCACCCAGGCTGGAGTGCAGTGGCAACCTCTGCCTCTTGGATTCAAGTGATTCTCCTGCCTCACTCTACCAAGTAGCTGGTATTACAGGCACCCACCACCACACCCAGATAATTTTTGTATTTTTAGAAGAGACAAGGTTTCACCATGTTGGCCAGGCTAGTCTCAAACTCCTGACCTCAGGTGATTCGCCCCCCTCGACTTCCCAAAGTGCTGGGATGTGTGAGCCACCACGCCCGACCAGGGATGTTAAATTTGTTTTTTAAAAAAAGCAAGTTTAAGCACATATTTACTGAACATCTACTGTATGCAAAGGACTTAGACAAGCCCTTTCATACTAAAGTCCTGTGTGTATAAATGGAAGCCAAAAGAAACCCTGGAATGACTTTCTGGTGGAGGGACATGGGTTCAACTATAAATAGTATATATTCTGTATACTTATCAAATTATATTCTATATAATTCATTATCAAAGAACAGATTGTAACCTGGATTGGAATTATATTTGAGGCAACTATTTCCATGGAAAAATTTTGCAAGCCCTTTTAAATGGAGTAAAACCCTACCTTATCTCCAAGCCATTTCTAGTAGAATCAACGCTTAATACAGCTTTAAAAATAAGATAGCTTCAACACATTATATGTGTCTATCAATTTATACACAAATGTTTATTGAAGTGCCTATGATGTGTCCAGCACAGTCCTAGGCACCATTAAGATTATAAAGGTTGACTGACCCCTGCTCTCATGGACCTTACAGTCTAAAGAGCCAGAGAACATCTAGAAAACATCTAAGTGTTTGAGTGGTAGGGACAAGAAGTTCAGAGATGAGGGGAAAACAGGTGGAGTAGTTGCTGGAGTCTCCAAGAAAGCCTGGAAGAAAGAGGATTCCAGTTAGTTCTTGAATGTGTAAGGCCTAGCTTAGTAGAGAACAGGGCGAGTCATTTGGGCAAGGCACACAGGCAGAAGCCAGTACACGGTGAGAGGAAACAGCGACCTCTTCAGGGAGCATTAATGTGCATGGAATTGTATCGAGCTAACAAGTTGGAAATGCAGGTTGTAGTCAACTATAGAGGATACTAAAACTCAGCGAAATAGTTTTTTTGTAGGCATTTGAAAGCCACTACAGACACTTGGGCAGGGGAAATGGTGTGGTGTCAATAGATCAAACAATATGTGCAGAATGCACTGCGGGAGAACGGTGAGGGAAGGAATTAGATACCATGGCAGTAATCCTGACACCAGAGGATGATGACAGCAATTAAGGAGCTGACAAAGAAATATAACCACAGGGCTTAGCCAGGAGAGTTTTCCTCTCTCACATGTTAAGAATTTAAAATATGTACAGTACTTTTAATTCAAATGATCGTATTAGTCTGTTAAAAGAAAAATATCCAAAATAAGCGGTAAAAGAATCTATTTAAACATCTGCCGTTTTTCAGTGATTGTTGTTTTGTTAATGTGGAAGCAATATTTTCTATGATTTATCTGCTGTATCTGTTTTGACTAAGCTATTACAGAAAGAAAAATCACTGAATTGCTATGGGTTTCTGAAATATCCAGAAAAATTAACCTGAAGCAGCGGGGAGAAATGACACCACACCATTAGCAGGTATTGTGTGAAACTTCTGAAAACGAAACTGACATTTATCTTATTAGGAATAAATATACTGTCTAATGAACTCTCTAATGAACCTTCCTCTCACCCTTTCTGGAAAGTGAGAGTCATGCTGGGCTGTACGTTCTCCCCCATGATTCTGATTAACGGGATGCTCTATTATTATAACCTCCCTCCCTGGTTGTCTCCATGTCTCATTAAATTTTTTTTTTAGAGATGAGGTCTCGCTGTGTTGGCCAAACTGGTCTCAAACTCCTTGCCTCAAGTGATCCTCCCAAAGTGCTGGGATTACAGGCATGAGCCACCATGCCAAGCCTATGTCTTAAATGCACTGTATTTCCTTGTACTCCAGCTCCCTATTAGTGAAATGCCTATTAAAACATTTTCTAAGGCCAGCGTGGCAGTATGCCTCAGTAGTCCCATCTATTTGGGAGGATGGCTTGAGGCCAGGAGTTAGAGACATGTGTTATAATCATGCCTGTGAATAGCCACGGCATTCCTGCCTGGGATGCAATATAACAAGACCCCATCTTTAAAAACAAAGTCTTATAGTGCTTCCGGCAAATCAACGGAAAGGAGAAAGAGCTCTAGAGTAAGAACAGTTTTTTTTTTTTTTTTAACAATTAGTGACGGGGGAGTATTGAGATGGCCAGCTAAAGAGACAAGTTCTAGAACTCAGCTAGACCAGTATATTGCTTTATTTAAATTGGCTCAATATCCTATCTAAAGCTAGACTAGTGGTTTTCAAAGCATGGAGCCTGGACTGCATCAGCTGAGAATATGTTAGAAATGCACATTTCTGGGTCCCACCTGAGGTCTACTGTATCAAACTCTGGGGGTGGGCCTAGCAGCCTTGGGTTTTAACAAGCCTTCCAAGTGATTCTGATGTGAGCTAGATTTGGAAGTCCCTGAGATAGACTTCCTGGAAAGAAGCTGGACCCAGGCCCATAGTGTACTTGATGTTCCTGTGGTTGGTTCAGTTTCCAAACTTGTCTGCACATTGTAATCACCTGGAGAGCTTCAAAACTTCCAATGCCTGTGACCCATCACCAAAGATTGTGATTGAATAGGCCTGGGATATGGCCTGAGCTTTGGAATTTTTAAAGGATTCTCAAGTGATCCTAATGTGCAGACAAGTTTGGAAACCCTTGGATAAATCAAAATACATCTTGAATCAAGGACCAGAGATAGCCAAAAAGAAAAGACAAGACAAGACAACACACGTTATTAGTTAAATTCCATTCAAGGAAGTTTCCTGGCTATTTCAGAGTACTGGAATGTTGTCATAATAATATTGCTTTACTTAAATTGGCTCAACAGCCTATCTGAAGAAATCTTTATTCTTGTAAACTACATTTTCTGAAATAAATTCCTGCATTACTTTGTTTGGAGGAAATCTGTAATTTTGGAATCAACAAGGGTTTGTGTCACTCTTTTCATTAAATATTCATCTATGCCATTTAATTGTCCAAAAATGGCATCAGGAACGTCTACACAAGTGGAAAGGAACTGTCTAAGTTTCTGTACACTTGATATGGCTTCTGTGATGGTGACTTTTGGTTGCTGTGGTAAAGATACCTCCCCTTCATCTTCACTTCCTGCTTCACTGGTATTTTCGCCAGCCACCATGCCCTGGATGATGTCTGTGTCCTGAGAGATAATGAGATCATCATCTGCAGTAACAAAGTCCTGGAAATTTACTTCATTTGGGACACAGGTGGCAATAGCCACTGTGTGCCACAACTTTTCAATGGCAGTGTCTGGTTCACTGGCTGCTGATTCTATGTCACATTCTGCAAATTCCATAGGGATGATGCCTGCCTTCTGCCAACATTTGACCACTGTGGATGGCTTGACTGACCACCATGCTGCAGCAATCATGTCGATGGCCTGCTTGATGTCCACCTTTTCTTGATCCTCCCTGCTGCTGAGCTTGAGGAGGATCTGTTTGAGAAGGTGGCTCCGGTATAGTACTTTCATGGTGTGAATTATGCCAAGATTCAGTGGCTGCAGGACAGCAGTACAGTTGGAGGGCAGATACCCAACCTGAATCCTTTCCAAGCGTGGAAGCATGTTATGAGCAGAGCAGTTGTCGATCAGCAAGAGGATCCGGCGTTCCGCCCTCTTCATCCTGGCATCCACTTGCATCAGCCACTCATTAAACAGATCCCTTGTCATCCAAGCCCACTGGTTGGCTCGGTAATCACAAGGGAGGGAATGGATGTTCTTGAGGCAGCGTGGGCTGGCTGACCTACCAACGATCAATGGTCTCATTTTTTCAGTCCCTGAGGCATTGCAACAAAAGAGTGCTGTCAACCGCTGCTTTGCTTTCTTGCCCCCTCTACAATGGTCTCCTTTAGCAGCAAGTGTATGCTGGGGAAGCAACTGGAAAAACACTCCTGTCTCATCAGCATTAAAGATATCATCTGGGCTGTAGTCAGCAATCAGTTTTATAATTTCCCCTGCATGCCACTCGTTAACCTTATCTATTCCTAGACCATTCATTAATCTGTCAGTATCTTCTCTACAGACTGCTTTCAAAGCAATTCCGTGGCGATCTCTAAATCTGTTCAGCCAGCCCACACTTGCTTGAAAATTGTCATAGCCAAGCATGTTGGCCAAGTTTAGTGCTTTTTTCCGAATGACAGAACCAGTCACAAGAATGTTTTTGGCATGGATTTCTTGAAACCAAGCAAAAACAGCCTTATCAATGTCATCATAAAGAGCGCTCCTCATCCTTTTCCGCTGGGGTCCCACGGATGCCTCCCGTACCTTTTTTTCAAATTTGGTGCGATCCTTTAAGAATGTAGATAAAGTAGAGGGAGTGATACCAAATTCTTTTGCCACGTCACCTTTCCTCTTGCCCGAGTCTACAGCTTCCACAACTTTCATTTTCTCTTCCAGAGAGAACTGCCGACGCTTCTTGTTCCCCTTGTTTGCCATTTCCAGGGAGTGAGGGCTGGCCACGACTAACAGGGCTGTATGGTTCCTCCTCGCAGCTTGCTTTGCCACAAGTGTGGCAAACTGAGAAGACAAAATGGAGTACCTATCAGGAAACAAAGATAATGGATTTCCCCTAAAAGATGGTTCAGGTTTTCACAAATCGTATTAGGAAACGACAATTTATGGTCAAAGTAAAGAGAAGATAGGATTCACGCTACTGACTTTTTGTAGAGGCTACTTATAAAGACTCACAGAATGTTTGAAACAGAAGGGATCTTATTATATAGTTTACTTAAACTTTCTGAAGCCCATAAAAATGGGAATAACAATGTTTGCTCTGCCTACCATGAGAACAGATTGATATAGGCAGGGAAAGAACTTTGCATATAGCACTGTGCTGTATACATTCCGAGTTATTATCCAGTTTCTTTGATGGACACAGAAACTGGGGCCCTGGGAAGGGGCCTACCCAGGTTCATGCAGCTTAGATTTCTTAACTCAGATTACTATTTCTGCCAGGCCATGGTCCTGCTTGAAATTCCACCAAAACGAGATCTTCAAAGCTCTACCACCATCTTGCCTGGAAAGATTTTTACTGTGGGAAGATGTTTCTGGTAGCCATACATTCATTTTATATTCATAGGTGCCAAGCTTTAAGGGTACAGTAATGAACAAAAGAGTCAAGGTCTCTGTTCTTATGAAATATAAAATGTGGTGGGAAAGATAAATAAGTAAACAAGATAATTACAGAGGGTGATATGTGCTATAAAGGAAATAAAGACTATGACAAGGAATAAAAGAGGACGATCTACTTACTATACAAAGGGTGGTCAGGGTGTCCTCATTAAGATGGCACTGAAGCTGAGATCTTCAAGAATATGGGGAAACGGCTGTCCAGCAAAAGACACAACATCAGCAAAACCTCAAAAGCAAAAATAGGCCGGGCGCGGTGGCTCATGACTGTAATCCCAGCACTTTGGGAGGCCGAGGTGGGCGGATCACTTGAGGTCAGGAGTTTGAGACCAGCCTGGCCAACATGGCAAAACCCCAACTCTACTAAAAATACAAAAATTAGCCTGGCGTGGTGGTGGGTGCCTGTAATCCCAGCTACTAGGGAGGCTGAGGCAGGAGAATCACTTGAACCCAGGAGGCGGAGATTGCAGTGAGCTGAGATCGTGCCATTGCACTCTAGCCTGGGCAACAAGAGCAAGACTCCGTTTCAAAAAAAAAAAAGAAAAAAACCAAAAATAGCTTGAGGTATTCAGGGAACTGAAATATTTGCATGAATCCAAGTATATGACAAAGGTGGGTGGCCAGACCATTCAAAGATGCCATGGTAGGCTGGGTGCGGTAGCTCACACCTGTAATCCCAGCACTTTGGGAGGCTGAGGTGGGTAGATCATGAGGTCAGGAGATCGAAACCATCCTAGCCAACATGATGAAACCCTGTCTCTACTAAAACTACAAAAATTAGCTGGGTGTGGTGGTGCGTGCCTGTAATCCCAGCTACTCGGGAGTTAGAGGCACGAGAATTGCTTGAACCCAGGAGGCGGAGGTTGCAGTGGGCCAAGATCGCACCGCTGCACTCCAGCCTGGCAAGAGGGAGCCTCCGTTTCAGACAAACAAAAAAAGATGTCATGGTAAAGAGTTGGTATTTTGAGTGCAACAGAGATCTGCTGACGTTTTCAGGCATTTTAAAAGGATCACTTTGGCTGTTTTGTGGAAAATGGATCAAAGAGGCAAAGAGACCAATTAAGTGACAGATTATGACAGAAGTGATGGGCAGGTTATAGTACTTCTCTGGGCCTGTTTTCTTTTTTTCCTTTTTTAAATATATTTTTGAAAAGTCCCATGGTTGCAAACCACAAGACCAGATGATGCCTAAGGTCCTTCCAGATGTAAGTCTTGGACCCTAGATAGGTACTCCAAACTCAAATGCCTTTAGGGGCCAGGATGGTGGTGTAAGTGAGTGAAACAGGGATTGAAGTATTTGGAGAATGTTGTGGTGTATCCTGTCTAGAAGTATTCAGAATTTAAAACTAACAGTCCCCCTGCCCCAGGCTGGTCCAACAAAACATGATCCAGCAGTAACAATTTTGGGTAATTGCCTTCGTAGGCATTTTATCATGAGAATCCTCAAAGGACAAGAGAAACTGCTGTGACTTTACGCTATGATTGTCCCTTCTCAAGGGTAGATTTTTACTATCACCTCCATACATTATCCATCCATTCGTGACATGTACTATGTATTAAGCAGTATGCTTGATGCCAGCCATACAGAGATGAATGGAGCATAGTGCCCACTTTTGAGGAGCCTACCAGGGAAGACAAACACTAGAGCATGTGAAAACTATAGCAGAGGTTACAGAGTACTACTGGAACATAAAAGTGCAGATAATCAACTGGAGTGGGGCATGGATGGCAGTGCACTTCAAAGAGGGAACAATACGGTGGGCCTTAAAGAATAAACAAATAGGAACTCATGAGATGAAAGGAAATATTTAATATGAAAGGCGATGAAATGCTATAGAAATAGAATGTCCTTGTCAGGAACAAAGAAGTCCTTGGAGAAGAAAGCAAGGACCAAATCACAGGAAGTCCTAGTTAGGATTCTAGCTTGCATTTGGGGCATAAGAGACTTTTGACGTTTTTTTTGGTTTTGTTTTTTGGAATGACATGATCAGATTTACAATTCAGTCTTTTGGTTGCAGGGTAGGGAACCTAATGGGTAAAGTTGATTTTCCTAAGAGATGGCCCTAAATCTGAATATAAAAGCAGGCTAGCCCGGTAGGCCATATATAGTTTGGATGTTAATTTGAATGCAATAGGAAGCTACTGAAGGATTTTAAGAGAGGAGAGATAGCTGCCATGTAAAGAATAGAAGGGTATCAGAGAAAAAAGCAGGAGTCCACACTAGATAATGGTGGCTTGGATAAGAGTAGTAATAGCGAGATGGTGAGTAGTAGTCAGTTTGGGGCTATGTTTTTGCAAGCCCTGTCATGGACCGGATGTGAGGTGAAGGAGGAATCAAGGATAACGCCCAGGTTTCTGGTTTGAGCACTGAGCAATCCAGCGGATGATGGTGCCATTTACTGAGGTGGGAGGATCTACTGCGTAAACGTAATTTGTTAAGCACTTTACATGGTTAATATTGCTTACCTGTGGCAGGGCTGGGATTCAAACCCAGGGAGGCTCACAACAAAGCTAGCACTCCAAACACTACAGAGTGCTATATAGCTGGTTCTGGGAACTACTAATATTGAGGGGAGACATAGAAAGAGAATAAAGTGAGAGCCAAATCAAAGTCTTGGTCAAGCTAAGTCGTCTGAATTTTATTTTAAGTGAATGAGACACTGGAGGGTTTTAAGCAGGGAGTGACTTGATCAGACAGGGCAAAATGATCAATCTGACTGCTTCGTGGAGAACAGACTGTAGAGGGGATGTGGGGAGAACTACATCAGTCCAGGCAGGAGATGATGGTGGCTAGAAGGTTGGTGACGGCGGTAGATGGACAGAAGTAGACAGATTGGAAACACGTTTGCAATACAGTGAGAGTTGTGCGGGCACTCGTACAAATGTGGATAACCTGTGACACTGGAGAGAAAAGATTGGATTGTCAATCCAATCCAATCCCTATTTGACTTACGAAGGCTCTCCACACGGTCATTGAGCTCAGCATAAGTCACTCCAGGAACTCACTACCACCACTATTCGTGGGCCAGTGGGAGAGACGGATTGAGGGCAGATCACTGGAGTGATGAAGGCGCTACTTGATGCGGCACTACGTATGAACCCGATGTTGAATGAGAGGGAAAGACGGGGCAGGCAGAAGTCAGGCCTTGAACGTCGTGCGGAGGAGAGGGTGGTATTGTAGGCTTCCCAGCGCCCGACGTGGCTCTGAGAGGTGAGGCGGGGTCTAGATCCCTCACGCTCAGCACAGCCCCGCCCCTGTTACCTGAACGCCCCACAGCAGTGCCCAGGGGCTGAGCGGCAGGGGTGCCCCACCGCCGGCAACCACAGCTTCCTCCTCTGCCCGGGACCTCTGGCCGGAAGCAGTCCTTTCACCTTAATAGACCCCCTCCAAGCCTTTGAGTATTTCGTATGGGTCCGCCCCCAAGCTACGGCTGGGCTGTTGCGCTTGCGCGAGGGGTCGCACGCAGTCACGCGCCGCCGACCGCTTCCGGTGCGCCGCGAGGGCAGCCGGGACGGGTCTCCCTGGCGATCCGCGGTGTGCTGCTGCTCAGCGGCCAAACCGGTGCCTCGGTGACGACTGTGTACCTGCTGTCTTCCTCGAGCTCCCCGGGGCTTGATCCCCGGGGCCCTCGGCAGGCATCAGTGAGGAGCCTGCGGAGCGAACCTGTGCTCCTACACTTGCCCTTCACGACTCCATATCGCGACTCCGAGGAGGGGAAGCGAGGGGGGCTGTCGCGACTCCGCGCCGTGTGTCGCCGGGCGGGGCCGCGGGGCCGGGGCTCCTCCAGCCCCCGGGATGCGCGCGCGAGCCCTCGCCTCCACTTCCTTGTTGCTGCTGTCACGACTGGAGCCGCCTCTCGCCGACAGCGGGGAGCGCGAGTGCGCCAGCCATCCCCCTCGTCGAGCCCCCGGGCCGAGCGCCTCCGGGAATGTGAGCGGCGCGGCTTGCACGCTCCTCCGGGTAAGTCCCGCCTTCGAGGGTCGCGGCGAGCCGCTGGGCGACCTCGAGTTGGCTGCTGCGGCTCTCTGAGCCTCGACTGACTCTTCCACAAAGTAGGGCCACTGAGCCTTAGTGTCCTCCTTCCGCAATCCGTATGGGACATTCGGATGTCCCAGACGTCTTAGCTTGACCAATACTTTGTCTCGTTTGGCTCTTGCTTCATTCATGACCCAGAATGAGGGAAAGAAGCTAGCCCAGAGTCAAACTGTGGCCCATGGCTGAGCCCTCAAAGGCCATCTCGTGAGATTCCAAGGAGGATGTGATGGGACAGAGAAAGTGTCTCGCATATTTCAAGTATTGACCTGAACTGTATTTTACAGATGAAATAACGGAGACTTAGGGTAAGTAGACTGCTTAAGGTCATAGGGCCGCGTGCTGGTGCGACTGTGTAGCCTGCACTAGAACCCGGATTTTCTGTCCTCCAGAGCCTTTCGTTTTTAACCTTTGTATTGTCCTGCCTTTTTTTGCATTGCTATACTGCGGCCTCCAGTCTGATAACAAACTTGGACCCAGGCTTAGAAGAGGGTAGTAAAACAAAACCCTAGGATGTTCTCTTCCTGCCCTCAGCCCAAGGTGGTTGTAATGACTGTTTCCTAACCTGTTCTGCTCAGAGTGCTTAGTACCCTACATGCCGTTCATTACAGATGCTCTCCTGCAGTTACTGCCCTGCTCCACAAGGGTTTCAACCGCCCAGAAGTCAGTTAAGGGCAAAAAAGAGCAGTCCCCACGTAGCCTTGATTTGAACTCCTGCTTCCCTTATCATTTACTGGCCTATTGTTTACCCAGCCAAGTTGTAGACTGTGTTCTCTTCCTGGGTTGCACTATAGCAGTTAGAATGTAGGGGTTTTTTTTTTTTGTTTTTCTTTGTTAGTTTAGTTTTTGTTTTTAATGGGAAGAGGAATCGTTTAGAGATGACAGAGAACTAGGAAGAACCTTAAGAAAAATGTGTGCTTAACCTGGGGTATATCCTTAAAACTATAGGTGAAATACAGTGTGTCTGCATTTTCTAGGATAGTTTTTGTTTGTTTGTTTGTTTGTTTGTTTTGCTTTTGCAACATTGTGAAAAGAATTCTTGCCTCCAAAAGATTAGGAGCCACTAGGTTCATCCTCTTCTCACAGTAGAAACAGTTGAAATTTAGGTTGTGGAATAGACTTCTCTGGGATCATAAGGTTAGAGTTTAGGTCTCTTGACTCCACATGCAGTGCTCATTATGCCTTATTTGTGGAGTGAGGTCTAATTGAGAGGTGAGTGGGCTTTGTACTGCGCCTATCAGTCCCATATTTACCACCACAGCTGCCTCTTCACATAATTCTAAATTTCCTCCTGACAGATTTTCAGGGGCAACTATGTTATTTCCCTCTTGCAAAATTCAAGTGATTTCTGTGAGCCTTTCTCACTCCAAGGATTGAGACTTGTGGTAAAACTCCAATTTAGAACTTGGCTACAAAAAAAGCTAACTCTTCTTGAAGTAGTTATTAAGTTTTTTTTATGCCTCTTTTCCTAGACATAAAAGCTGTTAGTAGATTCTCTGTTTGTTAGCCCAGCACCAGAGAGCTGATATTGGTTGGTGAGATGACTGTTTAGATCTGTGCTGTCTCTAGCTCCTAGCCTATGTTGCTATTTAAATTAATTACAATTGGCCAGGTGTGATGGTGTCTCATGCCTGTAATCCCAGCACTTTGGGAGGCCAAGGCAGGAGGATTGCTTGAGCCTAGGAGTTTGAGAGCAGCTTGGATAATATAGTGAGATCTCATCTCTACAAACATTTGAAAATTTGCCAGACGTGGTGGTGCACATGTGTAGTCCCAGCTACTTGGGAGGCCAAGGTGGGAAGATCTCTTGAGCCTGGGAGGTGGAGGCTGCAGTGAGACAAGATCGCATCGTTGCACTCCAGCCCAGGGGACAGAGTGAGACCCTGTCTTAAAAATAAATACATTTAAAATTAAAACTAAATCAGTTCTTCAGTCACACTAGCCATGTTTCTTTTTTTTTTTCTTTTGAGACGGAGTCTTGCTCTGTCGCCCAGGCTGGAGTCCAGTGGCACAATCTCGGCTCACTGCAAGCTCCGCCTTCCAATTCACACCATTCTCCTGCCTCAGCCTTCAGAGTAGCTGGGACGACAGGCACTCGCCAGCACGCCCGGCTAATTTTTTTGCATTTTTAGTAGAGACGGGGTTTCACCGTGTTAGCCAGGATGGTCTCGATCTCCTGACCTCGTGATCGCTTGCCTCAGCCTCCCAAAGTGCTGGAATTACAGGCGTGAGCCACCGCGCCCAGCCCGCACTGGCCATATTTCAAGTGCTCAATAGCCATATGTGGCTGGTGGCTACTATGTTTGACAGCACAGATGTAGAACATTTCCATCATCAGAGTTTATTGAACAGTGCTGGTTTGGAGAGTTGCCAGTAGAGATGGGTAGCAGTGTAGCATAACGAAAGAAGGGCCAGGGAGTTGGATTTTTTAATTGAAAAATCTATCTCTCAAGTCCCTGTTTGGGCTTGGTGGCCTTGGGAAGGTTGTTAAGCATCTCAGACACAAATAATAGTCTTTAACAGAGGCCAGATATGGTGGCTTACGCTTGTAATTACAGCATTTTGGGAGGCTGAGGTAAGAGGATCGCTTGAGCCCAGGAGTTCAAGACCAGCCTGGACAACATAGTGAGAGCTCATCTCTATTATTATTTTTTAAATTATATAAAATTTAAAAAAAAACTTAATGAACTCTTTCATTTTTTTTTTTCCTGCCAATTACCTGACTTTAGGAATGAACCCAGCTGGGCGCAGTGTAATCCCACTCATGCCTGGAATACCAACAGTTTGAGAGGCCAAGGTGGGCAGATCGCCTGAGTCCAGGATTTTGAGACCAGCCTGGCCAATATGGCAAAACCCCATCTCTCCAAAAAATACAAAAAATTAGCCGGGCATGGTGACATCACCTATAGTCCCAGCTACTCAGGAGGCTGAGGTAGAAGGATTGCTTGAGCCCAGGAGGTTGAGGCTGTAGTGAGCCCAGAGTGTGCCACTGTACTCCAGCGACAGAGTGAGATCCTGTCTCCAAAAAAAAAAACCAAAAAAACAAAACCCTTTTCATTTGTATAGCACTTGACTATTTTCTTTTTTTTTTTAAATTAAAAAAGATTTTTATTTTTTAAATAGAGATGGGGTCTCACTATATTGACCAGGCTGGCCTCAAAACTCCTGACCTCAAGCAATCCTCCCAGCTCAGTCTCCCAAAGTACTGGGATTATAGACGTGAGCCACTGCACCCAGCGAATTATTTTTAAATAGAGTTGTGTCTGTTGTATCCTTTGAGTCCTATCACTATAAATCTGTGAGAAGGTAGGTGAGACATCTCTTTTTTTATACATGAGAGGGAGAAAGCTGAACAAAAAGCAGCTAAAAGACCTGCCCAAAATTGCACAAGCTGGCAGAGTGTAAAGAAATCTCTTATATACAGACCCTTACTACATGTTTGAGTGAATCAATGAAGGCGTTTGCTTAAGTTGATGAAACATAGGAGGAATGGGCCAGAACTTCTGATTTCTGGTCAAGCATTCTTTTCATCTATTTCCGTATAGCATTGTCATAATTTGGGGCTAATAAATCTTTGCGTAGAAGGGGTGGGTGGGTACTGTATCCCGTGAATATAAGTGAAGTCTTTCTAAGTCAGTGGTCACAAATTTGCCCGGTCTAAGGAATTACCTGAGGCATTTGTTAAGCATGTAGATTTCCATACCCTCGGGAGATTCTGATTCAGAAGGGCTGAAGTGGAGCTCTGGAATCTGTATGTTAACCAACCAACCCAGGTGCCTCTTAGGATATATTGGGTTTGGGAAATGTCTAAGCCTTAAGGCACTGGCAGAGGTAAGGGGTTATTTGATCAGGAAACTGCTGCCCCTCTTAGGGTAAATTCTGGATACTTTATTTTGACTTTCCTTTCCTTTAGCCATGGACGCATCATATGATGGTACTGAGGTAACTGTCGTGATGGAGGAAATTGAGGAAGCCTATTGTTACACCTCTCCTGGGCCACCCAAGAAGAAGAAAAAGTATAAAATACATGGAGAGAAGGCCAAGAAACCCAGGTTAGCCAACACAATTTGGTTGCTGCTAGCATTTATAAACAGAAATTGCTTAGAGAGCTGCATTGAGGAAAACTTTTAAGACTCTTTGAAAAAGAATGTTATTATTGAAGTCCCGGGTCGAGGAATGGGGAGTGGGAAGTGAAGGGATTTCTGCCAGCATTGCTATTACTGACTAAACTTTGCTTTTGTTTTCAAGTTGTCACAAGAAATTGTACCATACTGATGGTAGAAGCTAGGTACAAAAGAGCTACATTATTTATTATTATGCCGTTGTTGTTACTTAAACATTTAAAACAATGCATTAATAAAATTACAAAATTAGAAATAAGGCTGGGTGTGACGGATCATGCCTGTAATCCCAGCATTTTGGGAGGCCAAGATGGGTGGATCACCTGAGGTCAGGAGTTCAAGACCAGCCTGACCAACATGGAGAAACCCCGTCTCTACTAAAAATATAAAATTAGCCAGGCATAGTGGTGCACGCCTGTAATCCCAGCTACTTGGGAGGCTGAGGCAGGAGAATCAGTTGAACCTGGGAGGCAGAGGTTGCGGTGAGCCAAGATTGTGCCATTGCACTACAGCCTGGGCAACAAGAACAAAATTCCATCTCAAAAAAGAAAAAAGAAAAAAAACACACAAAAAGAAATAATACCAATTACATCTGTACAGAATATCCAAATTGTAGCTCTAATTTCACTGTTGACTGTGAATACCTCAAACTTGCTGAAACTACCAGCATTGGTCATTTTGATTGGTCTGCTTGCTTCCCTCTCTCATCCATGGGGAGGTGCTATTGACCAGGATGGTGACCAAAGGCTGCGTAGAGGAGTACAGAGTGTGAGTGATAACCAGCCCCTTGAGGAAGCTTTCCCTGAGAGTAGAATGACAGGACAGGACACCTGTATCTTTCTTTGCTTCTGTTGGGTTTAAAATCATTCCTGCACAAAAGATAATCTTTAGGAAAGCCAGTCAAATGAGCCTTTGCCTCCAGGTTTCTGAAGAGAAAACAGCCACTTGCTATCTTTACCATTCATTTTCCCCTACTCCCTTGGAGCCCCTTATCTTCCTGGATAGTTACTCCTGACTGTAATATACTGGCTCTAATGTAGTAACTTTAATATGGTAGCTTATATAGGCATTTCTCCTATACCATGAGTTTTTGTATTACAAACTGAATGTAATATAATTTGTGTTGTACTGACAGCTATCAGTTATAATCAGGAATAAGATTATAACTTATTATAACACCATCTGAGGATGTTATTTAAATGTTGCTTTGCTTCACTTTCAGTCCCTATTTAGATAAATGCTTAGAAATGAGAAGCTGGGTTTTATCAACCTCTTGACTGCCCATACCTTAGCATAGTAGTACTTACTGGTTGAATGATGGAAAGCCTGAAGAAGTCATTGCTTCCTCAGGTCTGCTTACCTCCTGTACTATTACGACATCTACCTGAAAGTGCAGCAGGAGCTCCCCCACCTCCCCCAGTCTGAGATCAATAAGAAGATTAGTGAGAGTTGGAGGCTTCTCAGCGTGGCCGAGAGGAGTTACTACTTGGAGAAAGCCAAACTAGAGAAGGAAGGTTTGGATCCTGTAAGTAATTTTTTTTTTTCAGCTATTTTTTCCACTGGTTCAGTGATGAAGGCCTTAGGGAAACGAAGCCCCTTGTTCTGTTTCCTTTTCTTTTTTTGGGGAAACTTTCATCATTTTGTCCTTCTTGACTCTGAGCTTGCTTGTTTCCATTTTGATGATGCCCTGCACTCTCTTGTCCTCTTCGGTTGCAGCAATACGTGGAGCTGACATTTTTTGTGTTTTCTACAGTGAGCCTTAGGTTCCTTTTCTAAATTGTAGTGTAACTTGGAGCCCTTTGTAGTTACTATAATATAATAGCTTTAATGTAGTAACCTTAATATAGTAGTTTATATAGGGCTTTTCTCCTACGCCTTGAGTTTTCATATTACAGATTGAATGTAGTGTGTTGTACTAATTGCTATCAATTATAATCAGGAATAAGGCTTGCATGTTTAGAGGTAGATAGAGCTGCTTGTGTAATACAGTACCATATTATTTTGTTAGCACTGGTGGTTGGAAATTATGCTAAAAGCAAAAATGCCAGTAAAGCCAAAGATGGTGGAGAAGACCGAGGCCTTGGGTGCTTGGGTTAAAGGACTAACAAGGAAGCATTTAGATTTATGTCTGTCAGCATTTTCTTATTTCTAGTTCACAATAACAAAACACACTGACAGCTATTTAAACTGCTGGGTTTTTGTTTTTTTGAGAGTATCCCTGTCATGGCATACACTGCTGTTTTTTTAAACTGAAATTCCTGCAGGAAGAATAACCTTGCTGTTGAAGACTGGAACCTTTTAACCTTAACTCCTTATTTCAATAGAAGCAATTGTCTGTAACTTCTGTTTTGGTGGTGTAGAGCAACAGCAACAACTATGTTATAGCAGAACAGGTTTTATTTTCCCTTGTTAGAGCCCATCTGCTACTGCCGTTTAAATTATTTTGTGCTTATTGGCCTGGCATTCTTCTTTCTGGGAGAGCTTTGTCTTACCTATAGGCTTGGAGATGCTACTCTATGCTCCCTCCTCTAGGTGATTTGTTTATTAACGGTGAATCTGGGAAATAATCCCTGTAGTGGATGATGAAGTCTAAGAAAAGTTTATCTACTCCCTTCGATTTCCTTACTATAATAAAATCAGCAATCTAGGCCGGGTGTGGTAGCTCATACCTGTAAACCCAGCACTTTAATAGGCTGAGGTGGGAGGATCACTTGAGCCCAGAAGTTTAAGACTAGCCTGGGCAAGATGGCGAAACTCTACCTCTACGAATAAAAGGAGGGGGGGCGGGGAAAGATTAGCCAGGCATGGTGGCACGCACCTGTAGTCCTAGCCACTCAAGAAACTGATGTGGGAGGATCACTTGAGCCCAGGAAGTCGAGGTTGCAGTGAGCGGTGATTGTGCCATTGCACTCTAGCCTGGGCAACAGAGTGAGACTCTGTTTCATACACACACACGCAAAATCAACACAATCTTTCTTTATCATGCACAATCTTTTTGTGCATGATAAAGAAAATCCTATGTAATCCTGGAGTGATTTGGTTTTTAAAACTATACACTAATGTAGATCATTATCAAGACTTTAAAAAAATTTAAATCGTCTGCAATGATTCTTCCTTATTTACATGCTTATTTATATCTACCACTATCTCTACTGCTGCCACCAAGAACATGAATAGGTTAGTTCTGATAATAGCTGAGTGACCATTGTAACTTTTGAGTCTTGGTCTCCTCATCTGTAAAATGGCAATAGTCTCTTCTCGTAATGTTTAAAATAGGTAATGTAAATCACCTAGCTGAATTCTTGATAATACTGACATAATAAATATTACCCTTTAGTAGATTAAACATTCAGTAACCATATAATAAGGAAAAGTGGCATTTATTGAGTACCTGAAATGTACCAAGACTGAGTGAAGCTTTATGTGCTGTGTTTGACGTCTCCCAGACTGCCTGGTGTGATGGGAAGACACTCAGTGTCTTCATACCTTAGGAGCCTGTCAGAGCCCTGTGGCAGGCTGTCCTCCTCAGCAGCCCTTCAGGTCTCTTGCCAAGTGCAGGTTCCAGTTTTATGCCTTCTAGTCTATAAAATGAATATCATTCAGGCCTTCCAGGTTTCTTTGTGCTTGGATTTGTTAAGTCCAGACCATCCTATGTGTATTTGCCACCATTTAGTCTTGTTCTCCTAACATGGCTGCTTCAAAGGTTGGCTTGAGAATGCCATTTCCCCATTACCTCTCCAATAAAGGCTCCATAAAAGATTCAGTCCATCTGCTTTTATGTTTCGTCTGAGTGCTGCTTTTAACTTTTCATTTCTGAGTGCTTCCTTTATGCCTTAAGTAGTCTCATCGACTTCTTCCTTTTGATTTATTGAAGAATCCTTTTGTAGTTGACTTTAGTGTTCCTTTTAAAAGATACTTCTGAAATTATTTTTTTGTTCTGTTTAATTTCAGGTCTCACTTATCTGTTCACTTTGAACTTTTCTGTTTTCCTTATTGGGTGCCTTTAAATTGAAAAAATAAAACATAAATTACTTTTTCTTGGTGCCAATTAGCCATTCAGGGCTGTGCTTTTCAGTACCTGGCCTTGATACTTAGAAGACCTGGCCTGGAGTCCCAGCTCTACTGCTTACTAATTTTGTGTTTAGGGAAAGTTTACCTCCCTGAGTTTTATCCTAAATTTTCTCATTTGTTAAATGGGAATAATAATCTTATCTAACATAATAGTGTTGTTTTTAAGATAACATCAGATAATGTGTTTGAAAACATTTTCTAAACCTGAAGGTATTGGGTCATTGTTAGTATTCACATTTTTTTCCTTAGTGTATTCAGGACCTTATCACATAACCCCTTCTATATATACTTTCTCTCATGAAGGCTTCTCATGAAGCCCCTTAGCTTTGTGATCTGTTCATCTTCTTTGTAAGTCTGGGGAAAACCAGTGAGGTCAGAATGCTTACTTGCTGCCTTGAGTTTCATCTTAGCCTGTTAACTTGTATTTTATGCTCTTTGGGTTTTTATTGAGCGTTATACATTCTAAGGTTTGAATCTTATGCTACTTTGGAATCCTAAAGTGTCAGAGCTCAAAAGGAACTCATAAATTGCCAGATTCAGCTCCCTTGTTTTACAGATGGGGCAGCTGAGGCCTCAGGAGGGGAAAGGATTTGCTCAAGGCTATGCCAGACCTCAGATTCCAGCTCACAGTTTCATATGGCAAGACCAGTGCCATTTCCAGAGTTCAGTTCATGCTGTTTCCCGTGTGATTGAGTGAATAAGCTACATTGGCTAAAGTGTGATTCAAATGAAGATGACACTGCTGTTGACAGGGGCTGACCTTATCTGAATTAGGTCAAGAGAGTAGAGTTTTTCCAGTCCCTTTTGCAGGGGGGCAAAAAAAGACCTTGCATACATATATATATATGTATGTATGTATATATCTCCACATGGTCTTAGTCCATTTATCTTTGCTTGTCTCCCCCTTCCTGGCTTCCTCATCCTCAGAACTCTAAGCTCTCTGCACTGACTGCTGTGGTTCCGGACATCCCAGGTTTCCGCAAGATCCTCCCACGCTCAGATTATATCATCATCCCCAAGAGCAGCCTGCAGGAGGACCGGAGCTGCCCTCAGCTAGAGCTATGTGTGGCTCAGAACCAGATGTCCCCGAAAGGACCTCCTCTTGTGTCCAACACTGCCCCGGAGACAGTGCCCAGCCATGCAGGCATGGCAGAGCAGTGCCTGGCTGTGGAGGCCCTGGCTGAGGAGGTGGGAGCCCTTACCCAGTCAGGTGCTGTACAGGAGATTGCCACCTCAGAGATCCTCAACCAGGATGTGCTCCTAGAGGATGCTTCCCTGGAAGTAGGAGAGAGCCACCAACCTTACCAGACAAGCCTGGTAATTGAAGAGACCTTGGTGAATGGCTCAGCAGACCTCCCCACTGGAAGCCTGGCTGTGCCCCACCCCCAGGTTGGAGAGAGTGTATCAGTGGTAACAGTCATGAGGGTAAGTGGCTTTGGTACTGGTGTCTTTGGCTTTGTCTAGAGTTACTTAAAGGGCAGCTAGCACCATGCAGTGTGATTCCAGAGCAGTGGCAATCAAGAGTGCTGATGTGGCGCTTCTACTGATACTGCAGTTCTCTTGAATGTTTCTTGCCCCTGCGCTCACTCCAGAGTTCTTTGGAATTTCTCAGGCACTCTTACCAACTCTTTGCCAGCTTAGCCAGAATTTTCTTTACGTGAGATAGTTCATAAACTACATTAGCAAGAAAGCTGCAAATTGTATTTGAGTTATCCATGAGTCAAAGCTAGGATCTGTTAGGCAATTTAGTATCAATCAGGATTTTGTTTTCTGAAGACTGCTTCTTTTTCTTGAAATGGGATGTCACTCTGTTGCCCAAGCTGGTCTTGCATTCCTGGGCTTAAGCAGTCCTCCTGCCTCAGCCTCCCAAGTAGCCAGGATTATAGGCTTGTGGCACCACACTGGCTCCCTGAAGACTATTTCAGCAAACAATGGCACCTTGAACAGTGTACAAGAATTTTCACACAAGACCTGTACCAAAGTCTTCCTGGGTTCAGATGGGGTAGGAAGACAAAGGTTATCTTCAAGACCAGGTTGATGGGACTCATATCTGAGAAAGAAGCAAGTTTCCACAGTGGCCTAAGTGTCATTCTCAGCTGAAGGGAAAGCAGCACTTTTAGCGATCCCAACAACCTTATCTCCTAAAAGTGGAAGTGGAGAGAAACTGCTACCCTGCCGTAGTATAATATATAACCTGCCCTCTATAACCTTGGAGAGGATAGCATTCTCAGCAATGGGAATCTTTCTGTTCAGGCTGAGAGGACCAGCTTGCTGTAGCCCTTGTGGCCTGGGCAGAGAGAACAAGTACCCCTGCAATCTGTCCCAAGTCTAAATCCTTATTTGTTGCCTCAGTGCTGTTTATGATAATGAAGCGTGCAACTAGCCTGTTTTTGTTGTTGTTTTTTGAGATGGAGTTTTGCTCTTGTCGCCCAGGCTGGAATACAGTGGCAAGATCTTAGCTCACTGCAACCTCCGCCTCCTGGGTTCAAGCGATTCTCCTGCCTTGGCCTCCAAGTAGCTGAGATTACAAGCATGTACCACCACGCCCGGCTAATTTTTGTTTGTTTTTTTTTGGTAGAGACAGGGCTTCACCACGTTGGCCAGGCTGGTCTTGAACTCCTGACATCAGGTGATCCACCCGCCTCAGCCTCCCAAAATGCTGGGATTACAGGTGTGAGCCACTGCACCTGGCTACCACTAGCCTGTTTAAAGCAGGTAAATAGGGTGCTAAGAACACTTGAAAGGGTTAGAATTGGATTCTCTCACTAACTGCTTATGTGATCTTTGAAGTCCTAAATCTCTTAGAATCTTAGTTTTCTCGTCTGTAAAACAAAGATAGCACATTTCCTGTGGTAATAGTTTTCTCTTTGTTCTTAATTAAACTTTTTGAGATCATCACAAATTCATTCCTTTTGATAAGCACACTGGGATGAGTACACTGTCTGTTATTAAACTTAATCCAGTCTTCCAGTGTCGAGTGGCCTGGGTGTTTACTCTGTTTCAGTGAAACTGTCCTCTTCGTTGCCCATAGGATTCCAGTGAGAGTAGCTCCTCTGCACCAGCCACACAGTTCATCATGTTGCCTCTGCCTGCCTACTCAGTTGTGGAGAACCCCACCTCCATCAAACTGGTCAGTACTGTATGTGGGGGATTGATGGCAATTAGGGTGTCATAAGCATTTTTTTCTACATAGATTTGTTTTTTTTTTTTCTTTCTGAGCTACCAGTTGTAGGACCAAGTAGATTTCTAAAAGTATTAGAACCTCAAGATGTGAGAACTGGCAAAGGTTTCGAAGAGATTATGTGGTCCATATGCTCTTAATGGGGGTGAGGGGTTGTAGATAGATCTCCATGGGATCCATGAACTCACCTCAATTTTTATACAAACCTTTTTCCTGGAATAGATTCCATGACTTTTATAAAATTTTCATAAGTGTACATGATTTAGGAAAATGAGCAACCGCTGATCTAATTCAATACTGTGATCGTACAGATTAGGAAAAGGGCCCAGAGGAGAGAAGGGACTTGTTCAAGGTTACAACACAAGTCAGACTGGATTCTAGTTTCTTAATTCGCAGTTGATATTTTTTTCAGCATCGGGGCTGAGATTTATCCCTAACTCTTTCTCTTTTTCTGACACTATTATAAATGGCATTTTAAGAAAATTTTCAATATCTGATTGCCTACAGCTAATACGTTGTAATACAATTGATTGCTTTGTATATTGGGCTTGTATTCTGCAACTTTGCTTAACTCACTTATTAGTTCTGGTAACTTTTGTAGGTGCTGTTGGATTTTCTACATAGTTAATCTTGCTGTCTACATGTAATGACAGTTTTATATCTCCTTTCTGATTTGAATTCCTTCTTTCTTCTTCTTGCCTTATAATATTGTCTAGGACTTCTGGTACAATGCTAAATAGAAGTGGTAAGAGCAGACATCTTTGTCTTGTCCTCATGTAAGGAGGAAAGGATTCAGTCCTTCCTCATTAAGTATATTAACTATAGGTTTTTCCTACCTGCCCTTTATCATGTTTAGGAGTTCCCTCTATTCCTAATTTTCTGAGAGTTTTTATCAGGAATGGATGTTGGATTTTGTCAAATGCTTTTTCTCTGTCTTTTGAGAGTATTATAAGAATTTTCCAGAAGTTGGTTAAGGTGGTGAACTTCACTATTATTCAAATTTTAAACCACCCTTGTATTCCTGGGACAAACCCCATTTGACAGTGATGTATTATCCCTCTCATAGATTGTTGGATTTGATTTGCTAAAAATTTTGCTCAGAATTTGGCTCAGAATTTCCTTGTACAGTCTGTCCGCTTTTTGTATCAGGGTAATGCTTGCCTCTTAAAATGACTTGGGAATTATTTTCTCCACCTCAGTTCTTTTCCTTAAATGGTAGTATTACCAGGGAAGTCATCTGGGCCTGGAATTTTCTTTGTGAGAAGGTTTTTAACTGCAAGCCCAATTTTAAAAATATATCAAGTTGTTCGTAACATTCCCTTATTACCCTGTAATAAACACTGTACTTATCTACAAAGATAATTTGGACTGTTGTTTCCCTATTGCTGACAGATGAAAAAGTTTAGACCTTAAAATAATACCTGATTCTGTTGGCCGCTTCTGGTTAAGGCCACTCTCTACAGCTTTCCAATGACGAGTAATGCTTTACATTACAGCCAGCTAATATTCTAAGATTCTTAGAAGTGGACAAACCACTGGTTGCTTATTTTGGTTGTTTCTGGACAGTTACTACCTGTGTGGAAAAATTCAGGGTACTAAACAACAGTGTCACTTCATGGCCTGGTACTACACTGGAGCATGTCACAAGTTTGCAAGGGCTGTAGCTCCTCCCTCTACTAATGGATACTACCAGAGACCTTCACACAGCGCAGACCTTGATTACTAACACCTAAATATTAACACCCATGGGATTTGCAGTCCCTATGTTCATGCCTAGTACTTTGGTAAGCTCCACACTAGGCACATACTGTTTTATGCAATCTTTAAAGACATCTGCAATAGACAATATGCAGTTTGTTTATAAACTATGAGGTTTATAAACAGAGAGAACTCTTTACATTTGCTATTATGTCTTAACAGGCACAATCTGAAATACAATTTTGTACTAGCAGTGTATAAAAATACTTTTAAAACAATACTTTTGATAGGTACAGTAGCACTTTAAAGAAAACCACTGTGTAGTTATTCCTTTTGAGGACCTACTAAAACAATTCAACTTACTGTCCCCAGCTACATCTAAAGCACGAACGTGGAAAGCAAGTTCTCTTACCCAGGTACACACCACACACACCCACGTACTGAAACAATCTCCATCTATGATGCATGCTGATGAGGTATCAGTCTCAAACAGGGCATGAGATGACGGTGTTTGGAGCCTGTTTCCATTTCCAGGTTTGGTGTGAATGAACAAAAGGCAAAGGCAAGATGGAGTCTGTGTATGGGCCCTCTCTAGGAGTTTAATCTGGCATATCAATATTTAACTTGGGAGGTGGGGGAACGTATTTCCTGGGGCTCTGGATTAAAACTACCTGATCTTTCTCCCAAACACTGGAGCAATTTTTGGAGCTTCTGGAACCGATGTTTCTTCAGCACCTTCACTATCTTCCTGATGGAGATTGTATGAAATGTTTCCATATTCTCTTAAAAGTGGGAAAATTTCAAGCAGAAATTGACAGAAGTCTCTGTGAATACCAAACCACTAATGATTGCCCCCTTTTCGCCTAAATGTTGTGACCATTAAAGTTAGTAACAAAAGCCAAAGGGGCACAAATATGGAGATATAGGAGAATGTATTGCGGCCATCTAATCTGTGAACCAGCAGGACCTCAAAGGTGAGCAGGGCACGACGGCAGTCGTTATCCAGCTGATGTCCATGGTCACGTGTATTCTTCACTGCTCCAGTAGTTCTCATTTGTTCTTTTTCTAGTTTTTTAAGGTAGAAGCTGATGTCATTGATTCAAAACCTTTCTTTTCTTTTCTCTTTTTTTTTTGGTAGATAAGGTTTCACTCTGTTGCCCACACTAGAGTGCAGTGGCACAATCATGGCTCACTGAATCCTTGACTTCCCGGGATTGACCTGCCTGCCCCAGCCTCTCAAGTAGCTGGGACCACAGGTGTACACCAATATACCCAGCTAATTGTTTTAAATTATTTGCAGAGACGGGGGTCTCTCTGTGTTGCCCAGGCTGGTCTTAGAACTTCTGGGCTCAGGCAGTCCTCCTGCCTTAGCCTCCGAAAGTGTTGGAATTACAGGCGTGAGCCACCGTGCCCAGCTCTTTCTTTCTTTTCTAATGTAGGTGCTTGCTGCTATGAATTTCCCTCTAAGTACTGCTTTAGTGGCATTCCACAAATTCTGATATGGTGTGTTTTCATTTTCATTCAATTCAAATACTTTCTAATTTACTTCTTTGACCAATGAGATATTTAGAAGCTATTATTTACTCTCCAAATATTTGGGGATTTTCCAGATATCTTTCTGTTATTGATTTATAGTTTAATACCACTGTGGCCTGACCTTTTTGATTTATATAAACTGAATCCCTTTAAATTTATTGAGGTTTGTCTTACAGCCCAGAATGTGGTCTGTCTTGATAAATGTTATGTACACTTGAAGAGAATGCATAGTCTGCTATTGGGTGGAATGTTCTATACATATCTAATTAGGTCAAATTGATTGATAGTGTTCAGCCCTTTTATATCCTTACTGATTTTGTCTACTTGTTCTATCAGTTATAAGAGAAAGCATCTGGCCAGGCACGGTGATGTGTGCCTGTAATCCTAACACTTTGAGAGACTGAAGCGGAAGGATTGCTTGAGCCCAGGAGTTCAAGACCAGCCTGGACAAGGCAGGGAGACCCCATCTCTACAAAAAACAAAAAATTAGTTGGGTATGGTGGTACACACCTATAGTCCCAGCTACTTGGGGCTGAGGTGGGAGGATTGCTTGGGCCCAGGAGTTGGAGGATACTCCAGCTGTGATCGTACCACTGCACTGTAGCCTAAGCAACAGACTGAGATTCTCCAAAAAAAAAAAAAAAAAAAAGGAGGTGACATCTAACTATCCTTGTAGATTTGTCTATTTCTTACAGTTCTCTTAATTTTTATGTCATTAATTTTGACTCTATTGTGAAGTATGCAAGCATCTAGGATTGTTGTGCCCTCTTGATAAATTGACCCCTTTGTTGTTATGAAATGACCTTTATCTCTAGTAATCTTTGTTCTGAAATCTACTTTGTCTAATGGCTAGCTTTTAAAAATTATTGTTATATCAATAAATTTATTTTTCCATCCTTTTAACTAATTTATATCTTCATAAAGTGTTTTTGTTTTGTTCTGCTTTGTATAGATAGCATATAGTTTGAATATAAAAGCAAGACCCTCTGATGGTCTCTGTCTTTAAAAGAGGTTGTTTATGCCATTAATATTTAATATGATTATTGATATGGTTACATTTAGATCTATTATCTTACTATTTGTCTCATCTATTTTGTTCTGCCTTCTTCTGATGTGATTATTTTTTATGGATCTGTTTTCTTTCTTTTATTGGCTTATTAGCTATTGACTTTGTTTTGGTTATTTTAGTAGTTTCTTTAGGGCTCAAGTACATATTTTTAACTTACCAGTTTATTTTATCTTCAAAAATGTCTGCTGCAGATAAACAATATGTTGCAGATAAGAAAGCTGCAATATTTTAAAATAGGAACAGCCTGTAGCTTTGACTCATGGAGAAACTACTTGTTTCTCCTGAGTCTTTATTCTCCTGGAAATTACTGTTCTTTCATGCTCTAATAAATGTCAGCCAAGCACTTCTAGAAAAGTGTTTTATAATTAATACTTAGGACTGAAACATCATCCTTGAACATTTAGCAGTTTTTTTCCTAAAGTCATTTCTCTAGACTACCGTTAAGGAATATTTCCAAGTTCATGGTAATTTTCTTATAAAACTGACTTATCTTAAATTTTTACTCTGCTTTCTTGAGGTGTTCAGAATGAGAATTATACATTGGCCACAACCTGAGAAAGGATCAGAGATGTTTTATATTCTAGTATTAATAGTCTCTCACAAGCATGTAGAATCTAAATGAATGTTTTCTCATTCCTTATGTCACTTTCTCAGCAAGACACGCCTATGAAATAGGAAAAACAGGTGATTTTACAGAGGAAGAAACTCAGGGCCCAAGAGTTAAGATCCCTTACCACCAGGTCATTCAGTGTATTAGTGGCAAAATTGGAACCCAAATCCTGGTCTTTCTCTCTTTTGGTGCCATACGACTTCACACTCATCCTTGACTTAATACCACTGTCATAATTGCTTTTTCCTTAGGCTTCCTTGCAGAGGTAGCTAATGGTAGTTTAGTGTTCCCCAAGGGAGTTTTTTGCTTTTCGACTGGGCTAGGTAAGCTGGGATTAATAGCTGAGTAAACATTCATATGTGACAGAACAAATCTGACAGAAATGGGTTTTTTTTTCCAGCCTTAATCTAGAAGTGAAGCATGACTAATGAATAAGTCATTTCTATTTGTAGCTGAAATATAATAACCCATTGTAATACATTTTGCTCAAAGGGAGATCGGTGGAGATGATAAGAGCCAGTGGCTATATATATTAATATGCAAATAACTACATTCTGTTGAGTATCAAAGGATAGGGCCTGGCTTGTACCCTGAATTGCCCTTATTTTTTCAGTGACCATGGATCTACTTTTATTCTGAATCCCAGGTCCTTGGTTGTCTGAAGAATGAAGATGAAGCAAATTCTTTGAAGTATTTAGAGCCAGAGGGTGCAGCTGGATGCATAGAAGGAATGTTGGACCAAGAATAGAGAAATCTGGATTCTAGGTCTAGCTCTGCCCTTGATTGATGATATGAAGCAAAGCATTTAAACCTCAGTAGTAATAATACATACTTAATACGATTGCTGAGAGTATTAAATGACATATTGATAAAGTGTTTAGCACTGTGTGGTGCCTAGCTCAATGCATAGCAACTATCACTTTCTTCATTCTTCTGGTACCTAATTGTAACATTGGGCAATTGTCTTTCCCCATTTGAACTTAGTTTCTCCATTTCTAAAAAGTGAATTTGTTGTGTTGTAATACCTTTCCAACACTGACCTTTTATGGTAGGATTATGAATTGGTTATCCTTCCATAAGCTCGTGACCTCCTGGTGTTGGCTGTGGTTATAGTGGTCATCTGAGTCCGAGAGAGGTTGGATTGTTCTGTTGATTCTGATGTACTCTTTATTTACAGACCACTACATATACCCGCCGGGGCCATGGGACATGCACCAGCCCAGGGTGCTCCTTTACATATGTCACCAGGCACAAGCCACCTAAGTGCCCTACCTGTGGTAACTTCCTAGGAGGGAAGTGGATTCCAAAGGTAAGGTACATTGGCTGTTGCTGCTTTGGAAGCCTCACAGAGTAGGCTTTCTGTTTGCCATTAGGAACAGGTGATTTTTAAAAAGTTAACATTTGTTTTTACTGTCTGACTATACAAGTAAATCATTTCCATTATATTTAGTTTGTTTAAAAAACACAAGAAAATAAATTGTTATCCAAACTCATATACCATCCAAAGAAAAGCCATTATTAACATTTTGGTGTACTTCGTTCCAGTCTTTTTTTCTGTGAATAAGTTCTGTATCTGTTTTTTTCTTCTTCTTTCCCTTCTTTTTTTCTTTTTCCAATAGAGATGGGATCTTGCTCTGTTGCTCTGGCCTGAAACTGTCTCCTGTCTTGGCCTCCGAAAGTGCTGGGATTACAGCACTGTGAGCCACTGTTTTCCCTTTTTTTCTTTCTATTTTTTCGTGGATATCTCCAATACTATAATATTTTACTTTTTTAAATTTAACATATCATGCCTTTAAATATTCTTCAGAAATATTGCCTGTTTCATAATTTCCATGAACTACTACACCATGTTTACTTACTTATTTCTGTCATCCCCTTATCTATATATATAGATGTCTATATCTGTGTCTTTAACATTTTTATTTAACACTCATCGCCAGTTAACAGTGTTTCTGTTTATGTCACATTGTGAGTTCCTTAATGACCTTGGTATCCCCCACAGTCTTTGCCCATAGAAGACACTCAAGAAATAAATGAGCATCACAGCTGTGCCCTTTTGAAGTTGTGTTTAACATGCTGTCACCTGTGTATGCTTGGTGCGCACCAGATAAAACATACATACTTGCTACATTTTTTATATGAAACTATACATTTTAAGGGCTAAAATGGATGGAATAGGCAGTAAATTCTCACCTAGTTCAGAGAGGAGAGACATTTATAAGGCCTGGGACAGACAGGGAAGGTTTTATAGAAGAGAGAGAGTCTTGAAGAATCAACAGAATTTGGGTGGGTAGAAAAGGAAAGAGAGGACATTATTTTAGTGAAAATTGCTTAGGTTGGGATTGTGATTATCACATGTTTAACTCAGCATGGTCCAAACTTATATATGTTAGAAAAACCTTATAGCAGCATACCTTAAATTTCTCCAGGGCAATTTTCACATCTCTTTGAGAAGTACTGGGATGGTGACTTTTGCCCTCTGGATGAGTGTTTTCGCTTCTGGCTAAGTTCAGGGTAGCACCAATTCCAGGAGACAGAACAGGATAATTGAGAACACAATTCTGGAGTTAGCTACCTCAGTTCAGACCCCTACTTCCCATGGTTTTTAACTATGTAATCTTGGTCAAGACATTCTATATCTGTTCTGGATTTAAGTTTTGTCTCATCTGTAAATAGAAGTTAGTACCTACTTCATTAGGGATGTTAGCAGGGTCACATAAGATTATCCATATAGACTAAATGGCACAGTTTCTGGTATATATTAGATCTTCAGTGAATGCCCTGCTATCATCATGATAGACATCAATGTAATTATTAGCCCTACTATTGCTCTTCATGTTATCACTTCTAGGGTCAGGAAGGACCTAGTGCTAATATCTCACAGGAGGTTTTGTAAAGCTCTTGTGCCATCTTCTCTGATGTGCTTCTGTGAAGCCATCAGTGTATTCCCACTGTATTCCCCAAAAAGGCAGTTCTCTAGCTGCAGTAGGGAGATTGAATTGGATAGTAGTCAGAATTTTCCTTGGCCTTTCTTGACCAATGCAAAGCAGGTCTCTTAAATGACCATATTTCCTGCACGTGTGCATGAAAGACTGTCAGTGATCGTTATGGGCTTGTCCCTCCTGCAGGCTATTTTTACTTTGGCTTTTTCATCTCTTGTATGTATGGTTTCTTTACACTTTGATTGAAATAACTTTTGTTTTTTTTGAGACAGAGTCTCTTGCTATGTTGCCTAGGCCCATTTCGAATTCCTGGTCTCAAGTGATCCTCCTGCCTCAGCTTCCTGAGTAGCTGGTACTGTACGCATATGACATCATACCATCATACCTGGCTTTAACTGAAATAACTGTTTTTGTTTCTGGTTTTTTTTGAAGATAGAGTCTTGCTGTATTGCCCAGGCTGGATGGCACGATCTCAGCTCACTGAAGCTTCCACCTCTCAGGTTCAAGTGATCCTTATGCCTCATCCTCCCGAGTAGCTGGGATTACAAGCATGTGCCACCACAGCCAGCTAGGTTTTTTTGTATTTTTAGTAAAAATGGGGTTTCACCATGTTGGCCAGGCTGGTGTCGAACTCCTGGCCTCAAGTGATCCACCTGCCTTGGCCTCACAAAGTGCTGGGATTACATGTGTGAGCCACGGTGCCCAGCCTGAAAAACTTTAAAGCCGTGGTTCTCTTACTAAGATCAAGCTGATGGCATGAAAACAATTTTTTTCTTAGCTACCTTCCCCCCATCTTGACTTGCTAAGTCAGAATTTGCCAATGTATTTTGCAAGAATTACCATGTAAAGAGTAGATACTGTGATCTCTAAAGCTTATAGAAACAGAATAAGTGAGAGAAGATAGGTAACATTTTACCATCAATGCACTTAGAATTTTAGAAATAAAATTGACTTTATCAACTACTTCAACTGTTTTGAGTTTCCAGCTGAGGAAAAATAGATTTTAGAAAAGCGACTTACTAAATTCACACAGCTAATTATCCCATTGCCTTTTCCACTAAACCACACTTCTCAGGCATTGCTATGCTGTTTAGCTGCAGAATGTAAGACAAGCTTGTCCAATCCATGGCCCAGGATGGCTTTGAATGAAGCCCAACACAAATGCATAAACTATCTTAAAACATTGAGATTTTTTGTTTTTTAACAACTGGTAATCAATGTATTAAAATAGTTGACTTAAGCATCTGTAGTGGTGACTTCCATCTCAACTCCTGGCTCAGTACTGATGGAAGTAATCTGCTTAATTTCAGAAGGACTGTGCAAGTCAATTAGTTGTTTGTGGATTCTCCTATGGAAACATTCCTGTGTCTTAGAACCTTGACCACAAATTTTTCTTGTAGTGATTCTCAAAGTCTTGGTAGGCATTCGAACTGATCCTTTCACTGAGATTATTTTCCTTTGCTCCTCTGATCAAGTCAGCACACATCTTCTCCAGGGATTTTTTGTTGCAGCTCGTTAGAATGATTTGAATTCGGTGAATTGCCACCTCCAGCTCCATGAGTGTTTTTCCGGTATCTTTAAAAGCCTTGGCTGCAGCGGGCTTCCTGACCGACTTGTTCCTTGGCGAGAGAGAACAGCGGTGAGTCAGGAGCAGGAGCGGGCAGGAGCGGGCGGACCGCAGCTCTGCACCACCTACGACTGTGTCTTCCTCAAAGAGCAAAACATTACGATATTTTTGTGTGTGTGATTATTTTATTTTTATTTTTTTAAACTCATCAGCTATTGTTAGTGTATTTTATGTGTGACTCAAGACAATTCTTCCAATGTGGCCCAGGGAAGCCAAAATTGGACACCCTTGATCTATTAATAAAATTTCTTGAATTCTGATTTTTGAAGCAGCAAGTATAATTTGTCTCTAAAAGCTCCAAGTGTGTTTGTGCCAGGCAGGAAATGACTCGCCTTTTGTTGTATTGTTCTAGAGATCATACTGGCTAAAGTTAGCCCAATAAATATGTGGCATAGTTCTCAATGAATTGAATAAAACAAAAGATAGTATATAAGGCTGTTTAGCTCAAGGCTTCATTCTTAAGGCTTTCCAATGGCAGCAACTGAGGTCTCTCTGAGCCTGCAGCCTGTTTTATTTACCTTAAATTTTGAAAGTAACATCTAATATGAGTAGGCTGAGTTAATGAAATGTGAGATCACCAGGTAGAGTTGTTTTGCTCAGGTTGCTTAAATTACCCAATCTTTCTGCAGTGATTTTTGTCTAAAATAGCCTACTTAGTAGGCAGTGTTTTCTCAAAGATCTTATCTCAAGAAATGAGTTTAGTCTCCTGTTTTTCTGCTAAATTTTCTCTCTCCTGCAGTAAATAAACTCTGTGCACTTGACTTGGAATTTCTCGTCATGTTAACTCACTCTTTTAGAATCTGAGAATGCTTTACCAAAGAGCTCTTAAGAGGTCACCTGTTACTGGCTCTTCTTTTTTTTTTTTCCCAGACAGGGACAGGGTCTTGCTCTGTCATCCAGGCATGAATACAGCTCACTGCAGCCTCAGCCTCCTGGGGTCAAGTGATCCTGCCACCTCAGCCTCTCTAGTAGCTGGGAAAACAGGAACACAGGCTGCATACCACCATGCCTGGCTAATTTTTTTTTTTTTTTTTTTTTTTTGTAGAGATGTGGTCTTGCCATGTTTCCCAAACTGGTCTTGAACTCCTGGGCTCAGGCGATCCTCTTGCCTCAGTTTCCCAAAGACTTAGGATCACAGGCATAAGCCATGGCGCCTGGCTGTTACTGGTTCTGAACTAGAAGTGCAGTGTGCAGATGGCTTTAGAAATGTTGAGGGGTTTGGGGGTAGTAAGCTACTGGGAGATAAATCATATTGAAATGTAATGACATTGGCACAGACACTAAACTTCTGTAATGTGCAGGGAGGTCCTCCACGCTGAATAATTAGGTCACCCAAAATGCTGTCTGGCTCCTGTTGACAAACACTGAGAGCCCAACCCTTTGCTATTTCATAAGGGGGAATGAGGATTCAATTGAAGCTTGCCTTACACCACATAACTAATTAGGAGTGGAGCTAAGCTTGATAGAACCTAGCCTTTATGTTTCCTAGTTTACAGTGCCCTTCACGATGTGCATGGTGGGTAGAAAACCTTTCTGAAACCTATTCCAGAGACAACCACTATTTAAAAACATTTTTTTAAAGTGTGCGGGTGTGTATGTAATACTGTTATTTCCACTGCAGTGCTAATTGGATACAAGCTGAGACACCAAGGGCTTTTTAAAACCAGGTCTAGCTAAAATAGCGGCTGCCATTTTTAGTGAGTTTGAGTATTTATAGCAGATAATAATGCATGAGTTAATTTGATCCAGTGCAAAGTATGTGACATATGTGTAAGTCATTCTTAAGACTCACCTTAAAGAATCTGGAACAAAAAATAGAATTTTTCCCAAAGGAGGTGAGAAAATTTGAATCTGTCCACATGAGGTTGTGGCCACACTGGGATTAACTGAATCTCATAAAAGGACCACCAAGGTGAACAACTTAGGACTTTTAGTTCCTGTATGGCAGTATGTCACCCTCTTTCTAGACACAGAGAAGTAGGCTTTGAATAATGTCAAACTAAATGTAAAACTAAAAAATGCCGACATTTGGTTGATGAAACCTGGAGAGGCTTTTCAATAAGAATTCATTAGAAGATGAATAGCTTTATTCAGATGAAGGCGTTTAATACTATAGTGAAAGGAGCCTGTAGCCAGAAGACTTAGATTCAGGCTAGTTTTACACTTGAGACCTTAAGTTAACTTCTTCGTTTCATGGACCTTAGTTTCCTTATTTGTCGCCCATATGTTATTAAAATGATCAAATGGGCCGGGCGCGGTGGCTCAAGCCTGTAATCCCAGCACTTTGGGAGGCCGAGACGGGCGGATCACGAGGTCAGGAGATCAAGACCATCCTGGCTAACACGGTGAAACCCCGTCTCTACTAAAAAATACAAAAAACTAGCCGGGCGAGGTGGCGGGCGCCTGTAGTCCCACTCGGGAAGCTGAGGCAGGAGAATGGCGTAAACCCGGGAGGCGGAGCTTGCAGTGAGCTGAGATCCGGCCACTGCACTCCAGCTCGGGTGACAGAGCGAGACTCCGTCTCAAAAAAAAAAAAAAAAAAAAAAAGATCAAATGAGAGAATGTTTGTGAATGTCATCAACTGTAAAATGCCTTATGTATACAAGGTATTCTTATTTTTCTAGGAAAAGCCAGCCAAAGTAAAAGTGGAATTGGCTTCTGGTGTCTCTTCCAAAGGCTCTGTGGTGAAAAGAAATCAGCAACCTGTCACCACTGAGCAAAATTCCTCTAAGGAAAATGCCTCCAAACTGACTCTGGAGAATTCGGAAGCTGTAAGCCAGCTCCTGAATGTAGCTCCTCCCAGAGAAGTAGGTGAGGAGAGTGAGTGGGAGGAAGTGATCATCTCCGACGCCCATGTTTTGGTTAAGGAAGCTCCTGGGAACCGTGGTACAGCAGTCACTAAGACACCAGTCGTCAGAAGTGGTGTGCAGCCTGAGGTCACTCTGGGGACAGCTGACAGTGACAGTCCTGGAGCAGACATACCAACACCATCTGAGGGGACAAGCACCTCCAGTCTACTCCCTGCTCCTAAAAAACCTACAGGGTAAGTCAGTGTGTTTGTATAATATAGAGTTGTATTTAAAATAACAGCTTTGGAAATGCCCCATGTTTGTTTTATCCCATGTCCTTACAGCATGCCTTAGAGAGGCAGCAGAGCCCAGGCAGTGGTTCCTGTTTTAGAGATACAGAAACCAAGGCCTAGAGATATATAAAGATTGTCCCTTCCCCTTGGACTCTGCTATCCATGTACTGCTGTCAGATTACTTACACATCTCTTCTTATCAGTCTCCCTAAAGCAGTTTAGAGTCTTGCTGGCACAGGCTCTGGGCAGTATTAAAACTGTGAGTTACCAGTCCTGGATACTGGATTTGGAAAGAGAAGCTTTATTAAAGCATCCTGTAGAAAGAGTTCTGGCCTGATGGTCAGAGAACTCAGTACTGGTTCCAACTGTTTCTGGCTTCTGTTTGACCTTGGGCATTGTCACTTCATGTCTGTTGACCTCAGTTCTCTCCTCTGAAAAATCTTGAGTTGGGTATTAGAAAATCTCTTCCTCACAGGCTGACTGTACAAACTGAAGATTGTGTATAAAACATGCAACCGAGTACCTTGTAAGTTGGAGGAAGTCACTATCTTTTTCTCCCCTTTTCCTCCTTAATTGATTCTGCGTATATCCCTTCCCTGAGGAAGTTGTGTTCTTGTAACTGAAGACCCTTATTTGTATCAGTGGTTCTCAACTGGTAACAGTTGTGCCCACAGTGGACACCAGAAGCCAATTCCACTTTTAACTTTGGCTGGCTTTTCCTGGAAAAATAAGAATGCCTTGTATACCTTGTATACAAATATGTATGTGTGCATGTATATATATTTTTCCTACTTTTTTTTTTTAAACACAAATCATAGCACAACATACTTCTACATCTTATTTTTTATTTTTATGTTTATTTTTATTGTTTGAGACAGGGTCTCGCTTCGTCATTGAGGCTGGAGTGCAGTGGCACGAACACAGCTCCCTGAAGCCTCACCCTCCCGGGCTCAGTCCATCTTCCCATCTCAGCCTCTCGAGTAGCTGGGACTACAGACACGCACTACCACACCTGGCTAATTTTTGTATTTTTTTTGTAGAGATGGGGTTTTGCCATGTTGCGCAGACTGGTCTCGAACTCCTGGGCTCAGGTGATCCACCTGCCTTGGCCTCCCAAATACATCTTGCTTTTTTTTTGGAATGGAATCTCGCTCTGTCGCCCAGGCTGGAGTGCAGTGGTGCCATCTCATTTCACTGCAAGCTCTGCCTCCTGGGTTCACACCATTCTCCTGCCTCAGCCTTCTGAGTAGCTGGGACTACAGGCGCCTGCCACCACGCCCGGCTAATTTTTTGTATTTTTAGTAGAGACAGGGTTTCACCTTGTTAGCCAGGATGGTCTTGATCTCCTGACCTTGTGATCTGCCCACCTCGGCCTCCCAAAGTGCTGGGATTACAGGCGTGAGCTACTGCGCCTGGCCCCATCTTGCTTTTTTTTTAAAAAAATAATGTGGCAATATACTTTGGCGATGGTTTTGTATATTTAAAGGGTGAACCTATGCACTTTAGAACTTTTGTTTAAGACATGTAAATCACTTTAGCAAGTGTTTATTGAGGCCTTCTGCAGTGCAGGCCCTGTGCTCAACATTGGTGCTGCAAAGATGAAGCAAACATGGACTCTGTTCTCTAGGGTCTCTAAGCTGCTGTCATAAGTATGTGCTCTAACTAGAGGTAGATTAAATGTTATAGCTATAATAGCAATTGGCATTACTTGCTATAGACATTGTTTTACACTTCTTTGTCTTTGCAGTGACTCCATAACGTATAGGTAATTACCGTTCCATTTTACATGTTAGAAACTGGAAGTTAACAGAAGAATGAAATTACTTGCCCCGGGCCGCACAGCTATTTAGTGGTTGAATTTGAATTCAATCTGTCTAAAGCTTGATAGCTGAACCCCAATACTATCCTCTAATAAAGCACTATATAGAGATTGCACTTTGGTTTTCTTCCCTTTGTTCCCGAATTTCCAGATTTCTCTTCTTATTCTTTTCAGAGTTGACCTGCTTACCCCTGGGTCCAGAGCTCCAGAGCTTAAAGGCAGAGCACGGGGCAAGCCCTCATTACTGGCTGCAGCAAGACCCATGAGAGCGATTTTGCCAGCCCCGGTTAATGTGGGGCGAGGCAGCAGCATGGGACTGCCCAGGGCCAGGCAGGCCTTTTCCCTGAGTGGTAAGGGCTGGGGCATACCTGGGATGGAGGGGCTGTCTGATGGGAAAGGGACAGGAGTAGGGGGTTGAGAATGGACATGGAGACTTGGGGAGACTCTGAATGCACTGAAGTCACCAGTTTGGCTCGTGTTTCTCTCAGATAAGACTCCTTCTGTGAGGACTTGTGGTCTGAAGCCAAGCACACTGAAGCAGCTGGGCCAGCCCATTCAACAGCCATCTGGCCCTGGTGAGGTGAAGGTAAGACCCATTTTCCGGAGTGGGAGCTGTTTGAGGGTCTGGCTGCTGCCATTTAATGTATCAAAACTATAGGTAAAGGCAGATCCCAATTCTTACACGTTGGCAGACCTCTGGGAGGAGGTTAACATGAATGATTTATCTATTTTTTAAGTAATTTCTTTTTATAAAGTGAATACATGTTTTTAAACCTTTTACTTAGAAATAATTTATAACAGAAAAAAGTCGCAAAAATAAAAATAGTACAGAGAACACCCATATACTCTTTACCTAGAGTGACCTATTGTTAATGTGTTAGCCCATTTTGCTTTATCTTTTTTGTTCATGTGTGTTCCCCCCGCCATGTGTGGGTGTGTACACGTGCATGTGTGTAAAATACACATTATAGGGTAAGTTATGCCTTTATGCTTGTTTGTGTATTTCATAAGAATAGGGATATTCTTTTTTTTTTTATTTTTTATTTTTTTGGTGGCGGGGTCTTGCTCTGTCACCTAGGCTGGAGTGCAGTGGCACAATCTTAGCTCACTGCAGCCTCCACCTCCTGGGTTCAAGTGATTTTGCTGCCTCAGCCTCTCCTGAGTAGCTGGGATTTCAGGAGCACACCACCATGCCCAGCTAACTTTTGTATTGTTGGTAGAGATGGGGTTTCACCATGTTGGCCGGGCTGGCCCTGGATTCCTGACCTCAAGTGATCCACGCACCTCAGCCTCCTAAAGTGCTGGGATTACAGGCGTGAGCCACCATGTCCAGCCTAGAATAGGGATATTCTTTTACTGAAACATTGATGCATACCTTTACTTTCCCATTCATATTCCAAATTGTGTCAGTTTGACCTGTGAGCCCTGAAAATCTGAGACAGGTCTCAGTTAATTTAGAAAGCTTATTTTGCTAAAATTGAGGACATGCACCTGGGACACACCCTCGGGAGGTCCTGATGACATCTGCCCAAGGTAGTCATAGCAGTTTGGTTTTATACATTCTAGGGAGACATCAATCAACATACACAAGATGAACATTGATTCAGTCTGGAAAGGCAGGACAACTCGAAGCAAAGGCAGGAAGACTCAAAGCAGGGAGGGGGCTTCTAGGTCGTAGGTAGATAAAAGACAAGTGGTCGCATCCTTCTGAATTTCTGATTAGCCTCTCCAAAGGAGGCAGTCAGATATGCATTTATCTCAGTGAGCAGAGGGTGACTTTGAATAGAATGGGAGGCAGGTTGACCCTAAGCAGTTCCCAGCTTGACTTTTCCCTTTAGCTTAGTGATGTGGGGGCCCCACGATTTATTTTCTTTTCACAGACCCAATTTTTTATTTTTTTATATATATATATATATATATATTTTTCCCCCCCCCAGAAACAAGGTCTTGCTGTGTTGCCCAGGCCGGAGTGCAGTAGTGCAATCATAGCTCACTTCTGCCTCGAACTGCTAGGCTCAAGGAATCCTCCCGACTCAGCCTCCTGAGTAGCTGGGTGCACAGGCAGGCACCATCATACCAAGCTAATTTTTAAATATTTTTTTTGTAGAGATGGGGTCTCTTGCTGTATTGCCCAGGCTGATCTCAAAACTCCTGGCCTTAAACGATTCTCCCTCCTTGGCCTCCCAAAGTACTGGGATTACAGGCATTAGCCACCTCACCCAGTGTCTTTTTTATTTTATTGTATATTTTTAAAGCCTCTCCCATTCTAGGACAGTTCCTTTACATGGCATCTTTTTCTCCAGTCTAAGATCCAGTCTAGGATCAGATATTAACATTTAGTTGTCATGTCTCTTTAGCTTCCTTTTAAAAATGAATGCATGATTGTAGAAAATAAAGAAAATTCAGGTAAAGGAGAAAGAAAAGTCCCTTATGATCCTGCCACCCAGAATGACCGTCTGATATGCTTTCAGGTCTTTTCCTGAATTTGTGTGTGTTTATTTTTTACAATTTTTTAAAAATCAGAAACTTGGCTCTTACTCCACATACTAGTTTGTGGCTTATATTTTCGCTTCATTTAGTGATACAGATATTAAAAATTTTCTGGGTGTCCAGATTCCATGGATTAGTGGGGTTTGTTTGTTTGTTTTTAGCTGTATGTAGCTAGAATAATTATCAAGGTTTTTTTTTTCCATGTCAAATGGGTAATGTTCTGACATTATAATGAGGTTTGAGGGAGGCACATCTCACCCATGTGTGTGAATACCAGATCGTCATACTTGTGAGCTATAAAAGGATCTATCAAAATGTCCTTAGCTAGCATTTTTCAAGCTTTTGATCATGACCCTCAGTAACAGGCATATTTTTATATTACTGCCTAGTAAACATATATACTAAAGGTTTAATGCCCTTACTATATGCAGTCACTTTTTTTCTCATTTGTATTTGCAAAATGCTGGTTTCAACCCATTAAATTAATGTTATGACTCCTCATTGGATTGTGGCCTGTAGTTTGCAAACTGTGTCATGGACCAGGTTGGAATAGGAAAACGGGTCTGCCATCTTCCTTGTCATGTGTTCTTTGTCAGTTAACTTCCTTTCTTTAACAGTTTTACATTTGCCCTGACAGGAATATCAACTGGCTTTTACTTTTACTTTTACTTTTACTTTGAGAATTATTTTATTTTCCACACAGATATGGCAGCTCTGGGTGTATGTGTGATCTTGCGGTGTAGAAGGAAGGTATCTGGTTAGTGTCGGTAGTTTTGTAGATTTCCAGCCCCTAGATTCCTTCATGTACACTCTGTTACTTGGGTCAACCCCCGTCTTCTCTGTAAATAGTTTCCTTTTGATTGGTGACATTGGGTATTTGTTAAAAGCCACAAACTCTTTTACTAGTCTGAAACCAGTAAACAGGTACATGAAATACTCTGAAAATCAACTTAAATTCATTATTATAGAATAATTTTAATTTTGTTTGCTTTATCTTTTCTATTTTTAGCTATATAAGTAAAATATACATTCCTTATAAAACATTTGAGGCTCATGCCTCTAATCCCAGCACTTTGGGAGGCTGAAGTGGGAGGATTGCTTTAGTCCAGCAGTTCAAGGCCAGCCTGGGCAACATAGTGAGACCCACATTGCTACAAAAAAAAAAAAGAAAATTTTGTAGATAGTGGTAAAGAGGGAGAAACAACCATGATTGTCCTCTTACCCTGTGACATTTTAGTGAATAATCTTTCAGACATCTTTCTATGCAAAGTTGTTCAACCGTGTATTTGTATGTATAAAAGCTATTATGTGCTTTTATAACTCAGTAGTAGTTGCAAATCTGATTCATGGTGTTTCTAAAACCTGGTATTAGAAACTGCACAGAAGCCTGTGGCAAGCCCTGGACTTGAACATGACACTCAGCCTTTGGTGGACTGGTGACTGCCAGCTGGCAGTCCAGAGGGCTCATTTGGAGAATAGCTCTACAAATTCCCTGGGAAAGCATTCCCTCAAGTTGTTTCAGGACATGGGACCCTCAGGAGTTTGGCTAAGGTTCAAAAGCACTAAACAATTTGTTCTGATCCACAGCTACCAAGTGGCCCATCCAACAGGACTTCTCAGGTGAAAGTTGTGGAGGTCAAGCCCGATATGTTTCCTCCGTATAAGTACAGCTGCACTGTGACATTGGTAAGTATGCAGCTAGGTGGTGGTGGGTTGACATGGAGGTTGTTTTGATTTTGTGGTTGAAGGTCAGTAGGAGGCTCGGGGAGAGGGTGGTTGTAGCTGGGAGGGAGAACAGCGTCAGGTATAGATTGTTAATGCCGAAGATCCCGTCCGTGATGCAAATGATAGCTACTGGATAAATCTGCTGGGTTGTTTTGGTCTCTTTCCAGGTGAGATTTATAAAGTGTAGGACAGCTGAGATTAGTGTGTTTTTATTGAGAGCTGCCAGAGATGAGAATCCCGTCCAGATTTAACATTTAGCAGTCTTGGAACCTTTTAGCTTAGAAAGGGTGTTCCACAGTTACGTGTAGGCGACATTGCCTTTTTCTCCCTAAAACAGAGTCCAGTTCAACACTGCTATCTTAAAGTAAAATAGAGAAGTACTTTAGTAAAGCAACTTATTTTGTTTAGCCTAGTGTTTCCCACAGGGGTTTTCTCTTTATTTTTTAACATAACACATATTAACATCCTAATGGACAAATGTGTGACATTGGGATCACCCTTTTGTAGGGCAGGCAGCATAGAGCAGGGAAATAAATGCTAGACAGCTGAGAGACCTGGTCCAAAAGGAGTTCTGGCTCTGCTGCTAGCATGCCGCATGCCCCTGGGCAAGATTCTTTCCTTCTGTGGTCCTCAGTTTCACTGTCTGTAAAATGCTGCATTGGTTTGGACATCTTTGGGGCATCTATGACTCTCAGTATTCTCTAATTCTGTTGATGCTTAAAGTATCAACCAGCCAGATGTCTTTTGGCAGTTTCTCGAGCTGATTTGATTAAGATGAACAGATTTTGAGAGAACAGCTAGATTTTTAAAAATTCTGGCCTCATAATGGCAAACAGGTTCAGAAAGGGTCATTCATTTGTTCAAAAAATATTTATTGAGCACATATTCTGTGCCAAGCTCTGTGCTGGGGATTCAGTAGCAAACAAGACAGCACGGTATGATGGGTTAATGTCTGGTCTGACCGGATCCCTAAGGAGAATGTGTCTCTTATCCTGGAAATGTGCTCAGATTTCTTTTTCCCGTGACCTGAATATAATCACTCCCTTCTCCATGCCTTTACTCTCCATTCCGTTTGGCTACAGGAGGCAACTAGATTTACCATTTAGGGGGAACTACCCCTAAGTAGACCCTCCCTTCTGCTGATTAGTTAGTAACTTGTCATAGGAGCTTAGATGCTAGAGCTTTAAGCTTTAATAGTCCATAAGTCACAGTTTGTCTTCAGGCAGGGCTTGAACTCTTTAGTTCACCAGTCTCTAGCCCTCTTTGTTTAAACAGACCTGCTTCACTCCACCAACTGCCTGGACCCTGAAGGCATTTGAGTTTCTTACCATTGAGAGTCTACTCTCTTGTTTCACAGATAGGGAAGGACTGGACTGGATTTGCCAAAAATTTACAGCCTATATTAAAAGTAAAAGGGTTAACTGCAGAAAAAAGGTTAAGGCTCTTGAAGTTAGGCTGAATCTGGTTTGCAGTTGCCACTCTCTTCTCTGATTTACTGGCAGCTGCTCATTCTGGTTCTAGGCTCTGCCCAGGTTTAACTTAATTTTTGTAGAATTGAACATTGGTCTTACTTTTTAGGATTTGGGCCTGGCTACATCAAGAGGCCGGGGAAAGTGCAAGAATCCCTCTTGTAGCTATGTCTACACCAACAGGCACAAACCTCGGATTTGTCCCAGCTGTGGTTTTAACCTTGCCAAAGACCGGACTGAGAAAAACACCAAGGCTATCGTGAGTTCTTTCCCCAAACACATCCCCTGGCCTGTTCTGGGCTCTGTTAGTGAACCTGTCTTAGTAGAAATAAGAGGATTTTTAAAGTACATGGTGGTAGTTAGAGCATCCAAACTGGAACCAGATTGTGGGTTCTGAACCTGAGCAAGTGCCGCCTTTTCTCCGAGCCTCCTTGTCCCCATTGCCAGGGTGAAGGGGTTGATTAGGTACCTTGATCTCTGAGAACCAAGAGTTCATTCACTGAAGAGAATGATACAGCACAGGCCTTAAGTAGGAGTCAAAGGAGAGGGATGAAAGGGTTGCATCCTCTTACCTCTGAGGCCTGATACTAGACCTGTAAGTTGATTTACTGTTTTGGTAAATAGAGAATGCCAAAGCTAAGACTTTGTAGATTAGGGCACCACTGCTTTCTCAGGTTCCTTGGAAAGCTTTTAGCTAATCAAAGCTTTATTTCTAGCAGTCTAGGCAAACCTCCTCTCTCAAGTTGGGCCAAACTACTTGGATAGTAAAATACATTCCACTTGGCTCCTTAGGGCTGCTATTATTACTATTACCAGGAAAAATGGGCATTTTCAGAGGTCCTCAGAATTTCCGTATGAGTTTTTTAAAGTGAACAGAAAACAATTGCACTTGAGGCAGCAAATGGAATGACTAAAATAAGGGTAAGAAGAGAAATGTCACTGATCTGCCTTGAGGAAAGAAGGGATTGCACATAGAACAAACAGGTCAGGACCTGAGATGGAGCCTGGTCACTCCAGATCAAGTCTGGACCTTGAAAGACAGGCAGGTTTTGGATGGAAGGGGAAGGCATGCCATACTTAAGGATAAGTGTGAGTGAAAATGTGAGAAAGGAAAGTGGAACCAAAGTATGTGGGCACTAATGACTTGGTGGGAAAAACACTGGGGCTGGGAGTGACCCTGAGTTGGAAGCTTCCCTCTCCCGAGCTTTGTTTCTCCATTGGTAAAATAAGGTGGGCAAGGTAGATTAGATCTGGGCATTTTACTGTCAGAGCCAGGAGCCTTAGAGAAGACTGAGAATTGAGCTTCAAGGAGTTTATAAATCCCTGAAATTTCATGCAAAATGGGTCCGTAGCTTTCATCAGATTCTCTTGCTCCACTGGATGCCTACTGCTGGAAGTAAGCTTTCTTCCCAGATTTTCAATGAGTTTTAATGTGCTCCTCTTGCCATAGCACTGATCACACCCCATATTGACTGCTTTTCTTAACTCCCTATGAGACCACAATCTCTCCTAGGCCAGGTATGTCTGTTTTTCCTGCACCTTCTAACCCTGGAGCTTATATATACAAAGTGTGTCTATCTGTAATTAGGAGATAGAATTGAGTTCTGTGTAGGTAGAAGCTCTGAGCATTCCTTTCTTCTTCCAGTTCATTTTAGCTATTTGTGCGGTTTGCAGTGGAAGTGGATGTTACTCTCTAGATCTAGGATGATGAAGTGACTTAACTTTTCAAGTGACGTAGGAAATTATCTAGGGACCTCTTGCCAATTTCAGATCCCACTCTTAAAACTTACATCCCTCTGTATTTGGTTAACTGAGAGCTGCCCACCCCCAGGACTCACCTCTGCAGACCCTCCATCACTTTCCAATCTCCTAAAGTTTGGAGAAATACAATGTAATTATTGCTTTCCACAAAATAAAGCACTGGTGAGAACCACAGGTACCTTCTTGTGTGTTGTCATTTGGAGTCCCCTGGTGGCCAAATGTTTTCACATCTCTGAGCTGGAATGGTCTTCAGTCCTTTCTGTTCTTCATCTCTGGCTAGAGTCACAGGACAGTATTCCTGCCAAGTGGGCTCCAGCTATGGTTTCATAGTCATGACTGAGAACACACAGCCTCTCGGGGCAGCTCATTCTACTGTTAGTCAGCTCTTCTGTAGCCATTAATTAATTAATTCTCTCAGCCAGCATATATTGAATGCCTGCTATGGGCCAGGCTTTCAGAGATGAATAGGACGTGGCCCTTTTCCTTGAGAAGCTTACAGTCTAGTGGGAGAGAAAGATAACCAAACTATTACAAACGAAAATTGTCATAGGTATGCAGAGTTAATAAAAAGCTCCTTGTTATTAAGTGTCCTAGTCTGTTTTGTGTTGCTGTAAAAGAATACCTGAGGCTAGGCAATTTATAAAGAAAAGAAGTTTATGTGGCTCATAATATGGCAGTCTATACAAGAAGCATAGCACCAACATCTTTTTCTGATGAGGGCCTCAGACTGCTTCCACTCGTGGAGGAAGGCAAGGGGAGCCGGCATGCATAGAGATCACATACAGAAAGAGGAGGCAAAACTCATTCACCACCTCCCTTGCCCCTGCCCCACGTTAATCTACTCATGAGGGATCTGTCCCCCTGACCCAAATATCTCCCTTTAGGACCTGCCTCCAATGTTGGGTTCACGTTTCAGCGTGAGATTTGGAGAGGGTAAACATCCAGACTATAGCATTAAGCATTTAACTTCTACAGAACCATGTATAATGTGTCCATCAGATATGAATCAGTATCTTGTGTGTGTCTCAGGCATCATGCTGGTTGGGAATCAGTAAATAAGCAGAATTCCACCCTTACTGAAGTGGAGAGGGCAGTGGTTTAGCAGCTATCAAATGATGAATTCTGCAGTCAAGGGGTGCACTCAGAGAACACAAAGAGGGGAGTGATTTATGCTGCCTTGGCAAAAAGGATCAGGGAGGAGCTCCATTGAAGAGAGACCTGCTTGAGAAAGACCTATTTTTAATGAGTATTTCAGAACATTGTTCCTGGAAGCCTCTGACTGGTATATAAAATTACCTTGTACCCAGAAGCCACTGAGAATTAAAGACGGATAACTTTAAGCAGTGCAGATACTTGTTTATATATCAAAACTATCATTCATAGAGCCTTCATTGCACCATAGGCATTGTGTGCTAAGTGCTTTACTTATAATGCCTTATTTAAACTGTGTAATAGCTCTAGATTACTATTTTCATGTGTCATTTCACAGATGAGGAAATTGAGACCCAGAAAGATTAAGTAAATTGCCTTGGGTCCCACACATACAGCTGTTAAGTGGCATATCCAGAACTGAAACCTGGGTCTGTTATCCTCTAAACCCCATACCTGATGAATGAGAGCTAAGTGTTGAATCCATTACCAAGAGTTGTATATAATCCTTTCGTTTACTGATGCAGGTTGAATATCCCTTATCTGAAGTCCTTAATACCAGAAGTGTTTTTGAATTATTTCATTATTTGCAATATTTGCAGAATACATACTGCTTGAACATCCCTAATCCAGTAATTCGAAATCTGAGATGTCTAATGAGCATATCCCTTGAATGTTGTCTCAGTGATCAAAAAGTTTCAGATTTCAGAGCATTTTGGATTTGGGTGCTCAACCTATAGAGAAACTGAGCCCCACAGAGAAAAATAACCAGCCTTTAGTCACACAGTGAGTTATTAGCTGAGCTGGTTAGGAACCTAGGTTTCCCACCTATCAGTCATGGGCCCTATCTGTCTGCTGCTCCCAGTCTTTTATTATTTTAGCCTGAAGCTGGCTCTTTCTGCTCTGAGTGCTTGGTGATCAATCCACTCTCTTCTCAGGAGGTGAGCTCACCACTCCCAGATGTACTGAATGCCACAGAGCCCCTGAGCACAGCCCAGAGGGAGATCCAGCGCCAGTCCACACTGCAGCTGCTGCGCAAAGTCCTGCAGATTCCTGAGAATGAGTCAGAGCTGGCTGAGGTCTTCGCCTTGATTCATGAACTCAACAGCTCTCGACTTATCTTGTCCAACGTGAGTGAGGAGACAGTCACCATCGAGCAAACCTCTTGGTCGAATTATTATGAGTCTCCGTCCACGCAGTGCCTTCTCTGTAGCAGCCCATTATTCAAAGGGGGACAAAAGTAAGCACCCCTTAACTCTGCCCCTAGCTGCCCCATCCCAGTTGGTTCATATTGCTCCTTTCTTCAGAAAACTTATATTAAAGCTGTAACTGTGAAGATGTTATTCTCTGCCGTTTCTAGGCTTCCTTTACCTTTCTGATTGCTAAAAGTAAAGTGATAATTGGTAATTCTCATTTCTGTTGAAATGCCTGAAATTTATCACCAGCTTAGGATTTAGTTTACATCTGGACTGCCCCACACAGTGTTTAGGTTTGGGAGTTCATTGGGATTGGTTAAATTGTGTAATAAATTTAGAGTTACATTAATTGTAGGGGACGATTCCACAGATTCCAACAAAGTGGAAATACCTACCAGAAAACCTAGAAAATCCTAAGCTCCAGCAAATGAGAATTTGCCATTGATCACTGAGCCTTGCAACAACATAAGGAAGTCTCTTTCCCTTCTTTTTTTTTTGTTGGTGATGTTTCTGGTACTAGCTCCCTGGCTGGGCCCCAGGAGTGCTGGCTGCTGACAGCCAGCCGTCTGCAGACAGTGACTGCCCAGGTGAAGATGTGTCTGAACCCCCATTGTCTGGCCCTGCACAGCTTCATAGACATCTACACAGGTGGGTGCCAACCTTCTCTTCCCTCAGAGAATCCAAAATCAGGCTTGGGAACTGCCTTTTTGGATGAGACCTTGGGCTCTTTGAGGACCGGACCTTCTCAGATAGGGTTTCTGAGGAAGGGGGAATCTTCTTCCTAAATGTCTTAGTCCCAGAAGATGACTTTTACGTTTCAAGTGTTGAAGCTCTTAACTGGGATCTTTAAAATAACATCTTCATTGTGGACGGGCTGGAAAATGCAGACAGACAAAAAGAGGAAACAAAAAAGAGCATTCCTACTGCCATGAGATAAACACTTAACAATGTTCTCAATCTTCCAGAAATGTTTATTCATCTGTGCAGAATATAAGAAATTACAGGATTTATAGGTTTATAGTCTTTCTTTGAACAAAAGTGCGGTTGTGCTAGGTGTTGTTTTGGAATGTGCTTTTTAAATTTAGGGGTACATCATGGGCATCTTCCTGTGCCAGCAAGTAGAGAAGTACATGACCATTTTTAAAGGGATGTATGGTGCTCCATTTTACACTTTTGTGATTCATTCTTTGTGTACAGCCCTAATTTGTCTTTTGGACAAATACTCAGAAGTAGAATTGCCCCACATTTACCCTTTCCTACCCTATTATTCATCAACATCAGGCATTTATGGAACACTCACCATTTTTGGTTGAATCCTAAATTTTGTTTGTAGAATTGAGTGCTAAAGATGAAAGCATATTTGTGATGTATTCTCTTTGTCTTAGAACTTAATGGTGCTTTATTTTGAATTCGTGTTTTTAATGTCTTATATTATTAGATTGAATTTGTACTGTTTTATGCTCTTGCCAACAGTTAACAAGAGTGCCTATTACCCTGTAGTGTATCTAGGCCAGTACTCAGGATTATATATTTGTTTAATCAACATGTATTTTAAAATTTACATGTAGTTAAGTGTGTTGCTCCCAGTTCCGTCATTTCTGACAGATATACTAAGTGGTGTAACTGCCTTCACAATCAATATATAGAACAGGTCTATCACCCAAAACATTCTCTTCTACTGTTCCTTTGTATTTAAACCCACCCCCTCCCCCAACCTCTGGTAACTGTTTGATCTCATCTTTATCCATATAGTATTCTCTTTCCCAGAATGTCATGTAAAAGCAATTATAGCACGTAGCCTTTTAAGTCTGGCTTCTTTCAGTAAGCTAATCCTTTGAGAGTCATCCATGTTGTCTTTATCAGTGGTTTGTTCCTTTTTATTGTGGAGTAGTTTTCTGTTGTGTCGATGTACAGCAGGTTGTTTATCTGTTCTCCGTGGGAGGATATTTGGTTTGCTACCAGTGTTTGGCAGTTACAAATAGAGCTGCTGTAAATATTTGTGTACCAATATGAAATGAAACCTAAGTCTTCATTTCTCTTGGGTAAATACCTAAGAATCAGATTGCTGGGTCATATGGTAAGTGTGTGTTTAATTTTATAAGAAAACAGCATTACCAAAGTGGCTGTACCATTTTGCATTCCTTCCCACAGTAGGTAAAAGTTACAGTTTGCTCTGCATGCCGACACTCAGCATTATCTGTTTTTGTTTTTCAGCCATTCTAATACGTATGTCTCCATATAAATTGTAGAGTCAGCTTGTCAGTATCTGCAAAGTCCTGCTTGAATTTTAATTAGATTGTGTTCAATCTGTACATATCAATTTGGGAAATTTTGACATGCCTAAAAATGTTGAATCTTCCAGTCCATAGTCTTTCTCTCCATTTTAATAGGTTATCAGTTTTTCTAGTTTCAGCATATAGGTCCTGCACATATTTTGTTAGACTTACATGTAAGTGTTTTACTTTTTTTTTCAGTCCTAAATGACATGGTTCAGTTTCCAGCTATTCATTGCTAGTATAGAAATACAATTAAGTTTGTCTATTGACTTTGTTTTTGTAGATGAGTATTATAATTTTTTTAAGTTTATCAATTTTATAGGTAAAAATTTGTATATAACTTGTTAATTTGTTGTATTTCTTTGTGCTAGGTAGACTATATGTCCTTTTTATGATCCTTTATGAGTTTTTTTCTATAGTAAATTTCTTTTGTGAGTGTTTTCATTCTTCTTTTGGGCTTTTCTTGACAGTTTTCTCTGAGTTTATCACTCTGTTTATTCAGTTTTACCTCTAGCCTGTCAGAATGTGGTATCAGTTGTCTTTTACATTTGTACTTGGTGATTTCTAGGGGCATCATGACTCTTTTGCTTTTTTATTTTTTATTTTATTTTTTTTTTTTTTTGAGACGGAGTCTCGCTCTGTCGCCCAGGCTGGAGTGCAGTGGCCGGATCTCAGCTCACTGCAAGCTCCGCCTCCCGGGTTTACGCCATTCTCCTGCCTCAGCCTCCCGAGTAGCTGGGACTACAGGCGCCCGCCACCTCGCCCGGCTAGTTTTTTGTATTTTTTTTAGTAGAGACGGGGTTTCACCGTGTTAGCCAGGATGGTCTCGATCTCCTGACCTCGTGATCCACCCGTCTCGGCCTCCCAAAGTGCTGGGATTACAGGCTTGAGCCACCGCGCCCGGCCTCTTTTGCTTTTTTAAAAAAAAATTTATGGGACCAGAGCTTTGCTCTCTCTTATGGTTTCAGCCTTTGTACTTCTCCATACCCTTCTTCACTGGGAACACGTATTCCAAAATTTGCTTTTGTGCAAATTAGTGCATTATATTTTGTGCACATACAAAATCACCCACTTTTATTTGTCTTAAATTGACTGCACTTAAATTCCTCAGATTCATTCATTTCAGGATTTGGTGTTGGAGTGATTTCATAGCCTTTGTTACACCCCTTACACATTAATGATCTAAAGGATGCTCCTGGCCTTTCCGCAGGTGCAGTTGTGTGAGGGGTAAAGGACCTTTGGTCCTAAGGACTGAGCTGGGTGGGAGGGAAGTGTTTCTTTTTTTTTACTGGGGGGAAAAAGGATCTACTATATGTACTATTTCATTCTGTTGTTGTTGTTTAATGATGTATTGTAGGCAGCTTTGTGTCAGAACAGGTAGATCCATTTCTTTTTTTTTTTTTTTTTTTTTTTTTTTTTTGAGACGGAGTCTCGCTCTGCCGCCCAGGCTGGAGTGCAATGGCCGGATCTCAGCTCACTGCAAGCTCCGCCTCCCGGGTCCACGCCATTCTCCTGCCTCAGCCTCCCGAGTAGTTGGGACTACAGGCGCCCGCCACCTCGCCCGGCTAATTTTTTGTATTTTTAGTAGAGACGGGGTTTCACCGTGTTAGCCAGGATGGTCTCGATCTCCTGACCTCGTGATCCGCCCGTCTCGGCCTCCCAAAGTGCTGGGATTACAGGCTTGAGCCACCGCGCCCGGCCGATCCATTTCTTTTTTAAAAAATGGATTCCATGTTGGAATACTTTACTCTTTTTAATGCTTTCAATTTTATGAATGCATCACAATTTAATTAACCTTTCTCTATTGATGGGCATTTAGTTGTGAGGTTTTTGTTTTCCCCTTTTAAAATATATAACTTGAATAAAATAGAGATGGGGCTTTTCTATGTTGCCCAGGCTGGTCATGAACTCCTGGGCTCAAGCAGTCCTCCCACCTTGGCCTCCCAAAGTGCTGAGACTACAGGCATGAGATTACAGGCCATACCTGGCCTGTTTTGTTTTTTTGAGATGGAGTCTCTCACTGTGTTACCCAAGCTGGTCTACAACTCCTGGGCTCAAGCGATCCTCCCGCCTCATCCTCCCAAGTGCCTGCAACTACAGGCGCGCGCCACCACATCCTGCTGGTGTGTATTCTATTTTTTGCCATTGTGTATGATACGTTAATTTCCTTGTTGCCTCTTCTTAACCTGCAGGTCTCTTTAATGTGGGGAACAAGCTGCTGGTAAGCCTGGACTTGCTTTTTGCAATCAGAAACCAGATCAAGCTCGGAGAGGACCCCAGAGTGTCTGTCAGTGTTGTTCTGAAGTCAGTGCAGGAGCAGACAGGTAAAAGTTGTTTTCTTCCCTTTCTCAAGGTTAATCCTAAGCTCCCTGGGAATTTTCAGTGATCGTCTTTGGTTAAAAGACTTGTTTTGAAGAAGAGTCTGATTATTTTGAAAAGGAGACATTCTTAACTTCTGAATACACTCTTCCTTTTGAATTTTACAAATGCCAAACTAATTTTGGAAAGCATGAGTCTTTCTGTGCATCCAGGGACCCTTAGCAAGAGTTTACCAGTGACTTCCACAAGTACCTCCTTTGGTCATAGGGCGACTTGGCCCCATTGCATGTTAGACTCATTCTGACCACAGCTCCTGGATGTCTGCTTCCAGTCTCAAGGCTCATGCCAAGACCTGAGAGTGAGAACCGTCCTTTCTGTCTAGAATATTTTTCCTCCATGCCCTCTTTACTCCTATTTGTGCTTTTCCCGTCCCTCTCCTATAGGCTCCAGTACCCCTCTACCTTACCTGCTGTGAGAACAGATGGAGTAGAGCAAAGGTGCTGGAGTTACATGGGCCTGTGTTTCAGTCTTGGCTCTGCCGCTTAGTTGCAGTTTGATTTTGAGCAAGTTATTCTTGTGCCTCTGTTTCTCCAGCTATAAAATGGGGATAGTAGCTCCTGGTTCATAAATAATTAAATTCATGTGAGATTTGATGAGATAACATATTCAGATCTTTCAGCACAGCATCTAGTACTTAGTACAAGGCAGCTATCACTCCAGTGGGAATTGCCCTTTGGGTTGCCACCTGAGCACTTGCAGGCCAGATCCCTGACCCTCAGGGTAGTTAGTACACTGGAGTGTTCTTTGAGGTGAATCAGTCTGGCAGAATTGCTCTACTTGCTACCCACTGGCTCATCCCTAGTGGCTTCAGTGTCTTTTTTCTGTGCCCTTCTCAGTGTGCTTGCTCTTCTTCCAGAGAAGACTCTGACCTCGGAGGAGCTGAGCCAGCTGCAGGAGCTGCTGTGCAATGGCTATTGGGCCTTTGAGTGCCTCACTGTCCGAGACTACAATGACATGATCTGTGGCATCTGTGGTGTGGCCCCCAAAGTGGAACTGGCCCAGAGGAGTGAAGAGAATGTGCTAGCATTGAAGAGCGTGGAGGTAAGTGCCTCTTAGCCACCATGAGGGACCTGCGGAATTCTCTCATTTTGGCAGCTCCCTTCCTACATGATATCCTCAGCGGGTGGATAGCGCCAGTCCTGTCTAGGTGAGGCAAGTGACTTTCTCCTCCCACAGCCCAAGATTTCATTTAGGGAATACCAGATGGAAATAGAGGCATTTATTTATTCAGTTACTCACTTGAAAAGTGTATCCAGTGAGTAAGTAGCAAAAAATATATATAATAAATATATTGAACATATAAATGCATGTTTTAGACACCTGAGAGATAGTAGTTAAAAAAAAAAAAACACAAAACAAAGTTTCTGTCCTCATGGAGCTCACTTTCTGGTTTGGGGGACACAGGAAACAAATATCTGTCCAGGAGTAGTGAGTGCTATGAAGCACAGTAAAGCTGGGTAAGGAAGAGAGAGCAGTGTCATGGGAAAGGGCATTTGTATTTTATAGAGGGCAGTCAGTGGGGAAGGCCTGTCTGATACAGTAGCATTTGAGTAGAGATCTGAAACCCATGTGGCTTTGTGGAGGAATATTCCAGGCAGAGGGAACAGAAAGAACAGGGTCTGAGGTGGGCTCGCTGGGCATGATTGAAGACCAGCAAGGAGACCGGTGGTGTAGCTCAGAGTGTGGGAGGGAGGGAGGGAGTGGTGGGGTATATGAGGTCCAGACGGTGCAAGAGGCCGACGCTATGTAGGGTAACGTGGGCTGTTTTAAGGACTTACACAGAGTGAAATGGGAGAGCCACTGAAGGGGTTGGAGGAAAAGAGTGACCTGAGCCGACTTAGGTTCTGAACTGAAAAATTTTCACACAATAATAACACCAAATTCAGATGGCTTCATAGATTAATTATAACAAATATCCAAGAAATGTTATTCCAAACATAGGCAAATAACAAAAGTGGATATATTTCCCCAACTCATATAAGGTTGTATAACTTTGGAAACAAAATCAGACATTTGATGTAAGAGAAGAAACTGGGGCTGAGTGTACTCATGAATATAAATGAAAGTCTGAATAAAATAATAGCAAATCAGATCTAATGAATAAAATAATGCATCAAGACAAAGTTTATCACAGGAAAGCAAGGTTGTTTCAACAGTAGAAAATATGTTAATGTAATTCACTACTTAACTGATTAAAGGAGAAACCCTATATGATATTTTCATTAAATGTATGGGGGGAAAAAAGGTTTTCTAGTGTGATTCTACACCCGTATTTATGATAAAACTCATAGCAAACAGAATAGTAGGAAATCTTCCTTAACCTTCTTTAGGGTTTAAAAAAAATCCCTTAGATTACTTTTCCCTGTGATCATGCCATGAGGTCTGGTCTACACTCACAGGCAGGGACTGCCCCTTGGGTATGCCAGTAGTTGCATTGGAGTGTAAGGTTTCCATCTCGGAACTCTACCATAGTAAACAAGAGCCTGGGACATGAGCTGACCTTCAGGTGCTTACTGGACTTGCATCTCATGTGTTCACTGATCAGGCAGGTGCAGAACCTGTAGAGAACAGCTTTGGTGTACTTTGACTGGACCACTAGACATATTAAGGGTTGAATGCATAGTCCTGTCTTTTTCTTCCCAGTGAAAAAACCAGGCAGCTAAACCGTTTTGTGTGTGTTGTCTCATCTAGAGGTTGTTTCCAGATTGACTCAAATGTGCTTGCCTAGTAGTAATAATAATAATGTAGCTAAGATTTATTGAGCATTTTATTACTATGCCAAGTTCTTAATCTGTGCTAAGTGCTTTACTATATGACTTCATTTTCCCTACAACCCCATGAGGTTTTCAGAGACATAGGCACTGAAGCCCAGGGGCCTTGCCCAAGCTTACCAAGCAGAGAGGAGTGGGGCTGAGATTGACCTTCTTCTTTCTCAGCCACTGGCTGTGGAGTCTGCACCCTAAGCACTGCCATTCTCACCAGTACCTCCTAGGACTCCGAGTTCTAGTTTTTCTGATCATATCTGGCCACAGCAAGTTTACGGTTTCCAAGAATAGACAGAGGCCCACCTCCCTGCAAAGGTGCCATCTGCTAGTCCTGCCTGGCACCTGTCCTGTCCATATCAAGGCTCCTCTGTCCCAGAATGGAGTAGCATTCCCTTCACTCTCAGTTTGCTTGTCTCTTCCCTTCAATGGTACCAGGTTCTTCTTTCATAGAGGTACTTCTTTGTTCTGGAGAGGAGTGTGCTGTATGTGGGAAGAGGGTATCCTGAAGTCTATGAACTAAAACAGGAAGTTATGGAACAAAACTTAAATATGCTGTTATCCATGAAGAGACTTGTCAGCCCCTCTCTTGGGGTTATATAAAGGAGGATCCTGTGATTAGTTGGTGTACTGGGTTGGCATTTCCTGTTCCCTTGCTCCTTGTGGAGAGGATAGACTCAGCTGGCCTCATTCCCCCAGGTGTGCCGTTTACGCAGAGCATACACTAAGCACCCTGTGAGGTGGCGAACAAAGGAATAAGGTGAGGAGAGGAGCCTTTATGGGGAGCAGCGGTTCTTGGACTTTAGTGGGTATAAGAACTACACAGGGCAGTGGTTCTCACAACCTTTTAAAGTGGAGGGCTTGCTGGGTGCCACCCACAGGATTTCTGACTCAGGAGATCTGGAGTGGGGCCAAGAATTTGCATTTCTAGCAAGTTTTCAGGTGATATTCTTGCTGCTTGTCCAGGGACCACCCTTTCAGAACCATTCCTCTAAGGAAACTTTTTTAAATGCAAAATTAGGAGTTTAGTTCATACAGCTCAAGATGTGGCCAAGGTTTTTACATTTCTAATAAGTAACCTATACAACTCTGATTGAGGTATTAGGATCTGGGTCACGTTTTGAGAACCATATAAGAGGGCATTGCAAGAAGAGAAATTGCGTAGCACAAGCGCTATTAATAGATGTCTATAAGAGATAAGTAAATGCTGCATTGGGTGGAAGAGATAGCTGTGTGCCGACAATGTGTGGGAGGAGGTCGGCGATCCACAGGGCCTTGGAAAATGGCTGGAATTTTACTCAATAGGATTCTGCTCGTTCTTGCCAGCCTGGTATCGGGAGTAAGGGTTTGGGCTTTGGAACTAGACCTGTGTTGACATGATTGTTCTGTCGCTTCAAGTGCTCGAATACTCACCTCAGCCATCCCCAGACTTGTTTTTTAGTAGTTCATTACAAAGTGTCTGACACATAACAGGCACTCAAATGGTAGCTCCCCTTTGTTTGTAAGACGGGGGAAATGACATGAACAAAGCTATAGAAACAGAAGAGACTTAGGGACTATTCATGCCTGGGAGAGTACTGTGGTGTAGGAGAAAGAAATGTGACCAAAAGTGGGTACAGAGCTTGAAACTCAAGGTTCCCTGGCAGGGCCTGGCTGTCTGACTTCTTCACCAAGCCTTAGTTTCCCCGTGTTTATAATGACAGGGTAGACTGTTGTGTTGTTGATGTTCTGTGACTCCCACAGTTTGACCTTCTTTATCCTGACCTTCTAGTTCACCTGGCCTGAATTCCTGGGCTCTAATGAGGTAAATGTGGAGGACTTTTGGGCCACGATGGAGACAGAGGTGATTGAGCAGGTGGCATTTCCTGCCAGCATCCCTATCACCAAATTTGATGCCTCCGTTATTGCCCCCTTCTTCCCACCACTCATGAGAGGAGCTGTGGTCGTCAACACTGAGAAAGACAAAAACCTGGATGTGCAGCCAGTACCTGGTAAGGCCACCTGGTGGCTGACTGGGGTCAAAAAAGGGCTCAATCAAGAGTCTGGGACGTTGTCCTTGGCAAGATAGCACAGTGGTAGCGAGAGGGCCAGGCCCCACTGGAGGACTCCTTTCAGAAAGATAATAACAGCCCGTGTCAAAATCCCCTAGAGTTTAAGTTCTGGTGCAGAGTCGAAGAGCGGTCCACCATATTAAATAGCAGGGGAGCACGGCTCATTGTCATTCTTCTGGGATACACACACTGAGTAGGGGAACTCCTGTAAAAAATGCTGATAAGGCTCCATCCCCAAAAATTTTCATTGAGAAAGTGTAGGGGCAGGCCAAGGAATCTGCCTTCAAAATAGGCCTCCCAGATGGTTTTGCAGCTAGTTTTGTGGATTATACATTGAGAAACCCTGGACTAGCGGATAAGAGGATAAGTTTCTAAGAGCTTGAGTTGGATTCCCAGCTATGCCACTTAGTAGCTGTGCGACCCTCTGTCAGGTCCCATCATTGCCCTAAGCCACTATTGGTTCATTTACAAAGAGGGTGTGATAATAGTTATCCACTTCCTAGATCACTGAAGATAAAGTGAGCTAATACAGTTAGAGCAATAGCCTTCTTATTTAACTGTAACTCATAGTAAGAAATACATTTTGTATCATGACGCAGAATGATATTCGTACATATGCACATGTGTATAATTGAAACAACATTCCCAAAACAGTATTTTTCCTTACCAAGTGCGATACACTTTATTTTCTGTCTTATTTCATTTTTGAATTTTTGGAAATGACCCACTGAATTGATACCATAAGTACTTAATATATTGTGATGTGCAGGTTCTCAAACAGTGCCTCCTAATATTAGATACTGAGGTCCAACCTCATATTCCTATTAATACTTTAAGGGCCCAGGCATCTTTTTTTTTGTTTTGTTTTTTTGTTTTTTTTGAGACAGAGTCCTGCTTTGTCACCCAGGCTGGAGTGCAGTGGTGCGATCTGGGCTCACTGCAACTCCGCCTTCTGGGTTCAAGCATTTCTCCTGTCTCAGCCTCCCAAGTTCCTGAGACTATAGGCGCACACCACCACACCTGGCTAATTTTTTGTATTTTTAGAAGAGACGAGGTTTCACCATATTGGTCAGTCTGGTTTCGAACTCCTGACCTCAGGTAATCCACCTGCCTTGGCCTCCCAAAGTGCTAGGATTACAGGTGAGAGCCACTGCACCCGGCCCCCAGGGATTATTTTTTTAAGGCCCCCACATAGTTCTCTTGCGCTAGCCAGGTTCAGGAACGTTGTGTAGAGAACACTTTTAAAACGAGAGCTACTGCTCTCTTATTGCTGCAGTCATGGTAAGCATCTGAGGTCTTGGTTCTGAAAAACCTTAGAAGACTGGATTAAAAGCTGACTTATTTTAGGGTTTTTTTCAGTAGCTGTCTGCAGGGTATCTCACTCAGATGTTCCAGGGCAGAAAGCCAGTTCTGAGAGATTTCAGGTATCTGCAGAAAGCATGGACCTGACTTGAGTCCCACCTCTGCCAGCACCAGGGGAGAGCTTGGTGCAGAGCTGGCTTCCACTGTTTGCTGTTTTGTGGGCCTAGCCATGGCCTCTGGTGGCTGGCAGCAGCACCCTCCCACCAGCACTGTTGTGTCTTGCAGGTAGCGGCAGTGCCTTGGTGAGGCTGCTCCAGGAGGGCACCTGCAAGCTTGATGAGATTGGCTCCTACAGTGAAGAGAAGCTGCAACATCTGCTAAGGCAGTGTGGAATCCCCTTTGGAGCAGAAGACTCCAAGGTGAGTGTCAAGGGCAGTGGTGGCTATCGGGGCTTCTAGGATAGGCTGATTGGTCCACTTTTCAGGGCAGGGATATGAATACCTGTGATGGCATCCGCCTTGGACCCAAGCTGCTGGCAGTCAGGGATGCCTAGGAGGTGGTCAGCAGCTAGATGGTGACATGTATGTGGGGCCTGGCCTCTAGCAGTTCCTCCTGTTGAAGGTTGTGAGCCTAGGTTCTGGGGTCAGGAATCCTGGCTCTCCTTACTGCGTGTGATCTTGGATAAGCTGCTTTATATTTTGAGCTTCATTTTCCTTGTTTGTAAAATGGAAATAACCAAAATACTAACCTCGTGAGACTGTTGTAAGGAATGCACTTTACAGTGTCTGGTTATTACCTATGCAAGCTCTTAGAAAATGCCTATTATTACAAAGAGTGTGTGTGTGTCTATGTGTTTGATTCATACGTTACTTACTTTCCCTTTCATATTTCTGTGCTGTTGAAAATGTTCTGCTTCCTTCAAGATCAGATTCAAATGTTAGCTCCCCTTTGATGGTTTCTTTGCCCTGTAAAAAGTGAAAGGATTCAGGCCTCAGAATCCGACTGGCTTTGTCTGTGACCTAATCCTTTCAGGGCCTCAGATTGCTTACCTGTACCTAGAGGAGGTTGGGCTGATGAGGCTCCAAGGCCCACTCTATTCTTTTGCTTTGGGTGTTGGGTGAGTATGTGATGCTGAGCACCAGGCGTGGTCCCTTAGCATTCACTCTTATGTTTTTAATCGTGTCTTTCTACTCCAGGACCAGCTCTGCTTCTCCTTGTTGGCCCTCTATGAATCTGTACAGAATGGAGCTAGAGCTATGCAGCCCCCACCTCACTTCACAGGTGGTAAAATCTACAAGGTGTGCCCCCATCAGGTAAGAAAATAACTAGAGGGAGCTTGGAGTGAATTTGCTAATGTTGAACTTCCCACAGAGACTGATCCAGCTCAGTTTTGTGGGGCAAGACTTAAGTCACTGGGCAACCTCTGGCATAGCTGCCCATGGGTCAGGTACTACCCCGTGGGCTAGGGAGGGAGGCTGGGTCTTTTGTCAGTATTTTTTAAGCACTCTACCACATCCTGGGCATCAGCTGTTGAGGGTATAAGTCGAACTTGTATAAATAATGACAAAGATGTCATTCCTCCCTAGCTGACCATATATTTTAGTGGGGAAATACAGTCACCACAGCTTGTGGCACTGGCTCTGAAGAAATTAGATAAGGGCCTAAGATAGAAAGTAACGGAGGAGGCTGGGCGCGGTGGCTCAAGCCTGTAATCCCAGCACTTTGGGAGGCCGAGACGGGCGGATCACGAGGTCAGGAGATCGAGACCATCCTGGCTAACACGGTGAAACCCCGTCTCTACTAAAAAATACAAAAAACTAGCCGGGCGAGGTGGCGGGCGCCTGTAGTCCCAGCTACTCGGGAGGCTGAGGCAGGAGAATGGCGTAAACCCGGGAAGCGGAGCTTGCAGTGAGCTGAGATCCGGCCACTGCACTCCAGCCTGGGCAACAGAGCGAGACTCCGTCTCAAAAAAAAAAAAAAAAAAAAAATAAGTAACAGGGAGGAACCTGCTGTCTGAGGTGGCAGAGAAGACCGAGACCTGCAGGATAGGGAGGAGCCCAGTGACAAGCCAGGGAAGGAGTGTTGCAGCCAAGGGACCACCAAAGCCGTGAGTAGGGAGACAGAGTGAGCTGAGAGGAGGGGATGTTGGAGGGCTCCCCAGGGGCCAGATCACATAGAGCTCTCTAGGCCAGAGTAACAGTGGGTATTTTATTCTGAGTGATGAGGGACCTTTTGGACGGTTTTGAATGGGAAACCTGTGGAAGGGTGTGGAGAAGGTCACTGGGTTAATTAGCTCCAGGACAGGTTATATACTAGATGACAGAGTGGGCCCAGGTAGATACTGGGATGGAAACCCCACTTAACAGGTACTAAACGGGAGAGAGGTGGCTTAGCAGAGCCTTCAGTTCACTGAAGCACGTGAGTCAACAGGGGGACCTAGCTATAAAAAGAATCCAGTTCCCAACTACTTTAACAGAAGCTGTGTCTGAAGGAGATGCTTAATGCTTCTACCCTGGGCAGATCAGAGCCTGCTCAGGGGATTGTGTTCATGCGACGGGGGTTCATCTCGTGAGAAGCAGCTGACAGCACAGGGAGAGCTGTAGATCTTGGGGACTGTGATGGGAGTGGCATCACCTGAAGGTGACAGCCAAGTGGGTTTTCCCAGAGCTGTGGAATGGTGCTTGAGGAGCCCTGTCAGTGGAGGTGTTTACTAGACTACATTGTGAGTTCCCATCTGGGCAACAAGCCCACTGGGGTCTGGTGGGGAGCTTGCTCAAAGTACAGATGCTTAGACCCTACTCCAGAGACCTTAGTTTCTTAGGCTTGACCTGGGGCCCAGGCATCTCCATTCTTAACCAGCTCCTAGCTGCTGCTGCTGCTGCTGCTGTTGCTGTTGCTGTGTAGCTAGCATGGTGAACTGGTAGATGGTGTGTAGAGAGTGGGGTTTTGAAAGATGTTCTGAGGTGCCTTTCAGCCTAAGTTGAGGATGCTCCCAGCTGTCTCTCTGAAGGGCAAAGATGAGCTGGTGCCTTCATTTAAGGACAGAAGTAGGAAGGGAGCAGAATGCCATGGGCTCTGGCAGGATGGCCATGGCTTCAGCCATGAAGCTGATTGCTCATCTTCCTGGGAAGCGAGTGAGAACTGTACACTGTCTGCAGTCTGGCTTCCTAATTAACCCTGCGCCCTTGCCCTTCGTCTCTCAGGTGGTCTGCGGCTCCAAGTATCTTGTGCGGGGTGAGAGTGCCCGTGACCATGTGGACCTGCTTGCCTCTTCCCGCCACTGGCCGCCTGTCTATGTGGTAGATATGGCCACGTCAGTGGCCCTGTGTGCTGACCTCTGCTACCCAGAGCTGACCAACCAGATGTGGGGGAGGAACCAGGGCTGTTTCTCCAGTCCCACGGAGCCACCTGTGGTGAGTCACCTCCTGAGGAACTGCCATGTCTCCTCAGGCCTACCATGTCTTGCTCTGTCACGCAGGCTGGAGTGCAGTGGCATGATCTTGGCTCAGTGCAACCTCTGCCTCCCAGGTTCAAGCAGTTCTCCTGCCTCAGCCTCCCGAGTAACTGGGATTACAGGCATGCGCTACCACACCCGGCTAATTTTTGTGTTTTGGTAGAGACGGGGTTTTGCCATTTTGCCCAGGTTGTTCTCAAACTCCTAGGCTCAAGCAGTCCACCTGCCTCAGGCTCCCAAAGTGCTGGGATTACAGGCATGAGCCACCACGCCCAGCCTACTCCATAAGTTTTTACTGACCAAGCCCTCTGTTTGAGGCCACAGTATGTCACTTAGGTGTGCCCAGGGTATCCCATAGGTACCTTGTGTTAAAAGAGGTTGCCTTCCAGAGAAGCCTAGGAAGTTGCCACCTTTGGCAGTCATTGTGCACACTGACATATTAAAGGCCCCAGCCAGCCCTGGATTACGGTTAATTCACCATGTCTACATTTAGTTGACCATGGGATATACTGCATGGCATGCAGTATATCTGTTGTGATCTGAAGATACTCTGGTTAGAAAACACTCATTTTACCAACCCTTTCATTAAAAGGGGAAACTAAGGCCCAGAGGGGGAAATGGACTTTTCCAGCTCACACAGCAGATTAGTGGCAGAGCTCTTGTTTCTGTGTCTTGGTATATTGTACCAGACAGTATTTTTCACCAGTCATGTACCCTCCAAAGCCAACCTTTGTCCTCTGCTGAAATAGATGTCAGAACTGATAATTAGGAAGAAGTTCCGGAAGAATAACAAGGGTTGAGTGCCCCAGCCAGGATGCATTATGGGAAGTGAAGGCCTCTGGCTTTGCCTTGGAGGAGTCATTGTTGTCATTACTCCCTGGGGCTCACTGGCTCCATGAGCATGCCGGGGACCCCAGCAAAGTGTTTTAACCTTAGTCAGAGCCTTATCTTTCTGCTCCCCTGCAGCCCCTGGCCTGAATGGACCGGGGGCAATAACAGCCCAAGTAATCCAACATCTGCTCTGGAAGGTGGCCACTGTTACTGTCCCTGTTCTCACGTGAGGAAATGGAGGCACTGGGGGGCGGGGGTTGGCCTAGGAGGCACAGTACATGGTGATGTTAGGATTCAGACAGGGCTGGCTGAGCCTATAGTGCTTGTTCTCACCAGATGGGTTCCCCCTTAGTCATTCCTTCTTGTCAAAAGGCATTCTCATTTCTAGAGTGTGTCCTGCCCAGAGCTCTTGGACCAGCATTATACTGTGGACATGACAGAAACTGAGCACTCTATCCAGCACCCAGTCACCAAGACTGCCACACGGCGCATCGTCCATGCGGGCACACAGCCCAATCCTGGCGACCCCAGTACTGGGCACCACTCCTTGGCGCTGTGCCCTGAATTGGCACCCTACGCAACCATCCTGGCCTCCATCGTGGACAGCAAACCAAACAGTGTCCGCCAGCGGCCCATTGCCTTCGACAATGCCACTCACTATTACCTCTACAACCGCCTCATGGACTTCCTCACCAGCCGCGAGATTGTCAATCGTCAGATCCATGACATTGTACAGAGCTGCCAGCCTGGTGAGGTGGTCATTCGTGACACCCTCTACCGCCTTGGGGTTGCTCAGATCAAGACAGAGACAGAGGAGGAGGGTGAAGAAGAGGAGGTGGCCACAGTGGCAGAATAAGCCAGGCTGTTGTACAGGGACTATACCATCTCTCAAGCCATAGTAAGGCCCTTGCCTGAGGCAGAGGTATCCAGGGGACCTGCAGAAGTGGTCTCCTGTGGGCAGGGCCTCTGACTGCTGGGACTGACCAAAGAGCTTCCATTCCCTGAGCATGGTGGGACCCAGGGTCCTCGGTTCTCAACCCTCCACAGGTCAGGAGTGGTGCCAGGAAATCTCTTCTGGCCCCGAGAGAACACTTGGGGGACATGGTATGTTTAATGGAGGGAGGGGAGGCTGAGGGAAAGGCTGGTAGCTGGTGGCTTCCGTGGGGCCTGCTGTGGGTCAGGGTAGAGATCCTGGGTGGGCTAAGGCATGAGTCCCAGCACTAGGTGGGAAGGCTGCTCAGGTCTCTCCCACTCCTGAGGAGCCCTGGTTTCAGCGCCCCCAGTCTCATGAATTGCTTAGCCTGTTGCCTTTGACTAGGGGCCTGGGGTGGCCTGCCTTTGACTAGGGGTCCCTTTGGGCTCTTGATTCTCCCTGAAGGAGGGATACATTTCTCTCTTGCTCTTCCTGTACCCACATTTGGGGGAAGCTGAGGAACAGTCAGCCACAGCTCTCTTCCAGGACTGTCCTCTCCGCCCCCAAGCTTTGAGGAAGAGCATCCCCTTCCTCCTTTCCCTGGCCACTGCTGCTGCAGCCAACATCCTCTCTGGGCCTGGGACCCTCTCCACAGACAGGATGTGGTCCCTGGCCATGACATAACCTGGCAGCAGTAGGAAAAACTCCCTTCTGTGAAGGGGAAGCAGACTGGGCCATAAGGAAACAGCAGGACTGGCTCAAGTGCCCAGGGTTTGTTTAGGGCCTGGGAATTGGCCATGTGTTAATTTATTGAGAGGAGTGGAGTAGGTGGCTTTTTTTCCCCCTCCTTCTCTCTTCCCCCAACAAGAATAAAGTTTATTAAATTATCTGGTTTTGGTGAAGCAGGAGTCAATTCCGTGCACAGTGTGGTCAAGCGCCACAGACATGAGCTCGTCACTGCATGTGAAGGCGGGAGGGAAAGAAGTTCCAGGGAATTTGCAGGCGCTCATATGGCACAAAGAACCAGAGGCTGACTGCATTAATGCTGTTAGTTTAATGTGGGCAGAGACATCCCGCGGCGTGACTGTTAGTGAGGATGAGTCAGCTTGGGGGAGTTTGTGCTTCCTGCTTGGTGTGGCCAGCCACATGCCAAGGTCCCCTGCCTTCTAGCCCAGAATGACAGGGGACTGGGCAGAACACCCCCAACTTTTAGCTGCCACTTGGCTCATCACAGCAGTACCAGTGCTGGGGTAGGAGGGGTAGGGCTGTGGAGTGAAGAAGGCTTGTAGGGCAGAGACTAAGAGGTCCTGTGAGATTCTTAGAGGAGCCATCCTGCTCCAAGGGGCCTGAGCTGAGTGTAGTCTGTGAGCATCTGCTGCTCTTGCTGCGCCTCTCGGAGAGGAAGAGCTCAACTCTTTGCCAGTCTGTCTAGCCCCAAGGAGCCTGGTTTTCTCAGTAGCAGTGTAGCTCCTGGGGACTTCACAGGCATAAAGTCAGTCCACTTCCATTAAGAGAAGAATATTAGGAAAGGAGATGTGGAACATCTACCAGTTGGCATAGCAAACACGAGGCCAACACCATGAGAACGGTAGGGGAGAGGGGGTGAGGGCTCAGCCCCCAGCCCCTGACTGGCAGTGATGGCCCACGCTCAGGGAGTGGGATCCTCAGACCTCCCCTGGATCCCTCACCTTCCCAAGTTTCAGCGCTGGGCCAAGCTGTTGAGTGAAATGACCGAAGGCAGAGTTTGTGTGTTCTCCCCACGTCACCCCGTCCGTGGAGAAGTTGAAGCTTGCAGGAGGGGAGAGTGGTGCTCCCTGTCGTCGGCTCCTCAGCAGAACTGATAGTTGTTGGGCTGCAGCAAGGGCTGGGCGATATCCCCTTGCTCGCAGCAGGCCAGGTGCTCACTAGAGCTCTCCTCCTCCGGCTCACTGCTGCTGCTGCTGCTGCCGCTACCGCTACCACCGCTTCTGCTGCTGCTTGGCAGATTGGTATAGTCCTGAGGGTGGGAGAGACCAGAGACTGTCAGTCCAGATCCATCAGGCCCAGCCCAACCTGCTTTACCGGCCACCCACCCCAAGCCTCACCCCACTCACCCGCTCTCTCCTGTCCTCTTGGGCTTGCTCCTGAAGGAGGGAGCAGATCTGCTGGAAAGTGGGTCTGTGGGTGGGCTCCAAGGCCCAGCAGGCCTGCATGATGCTGTATCTGGAGATAGGACAGAGGATGCCCATGTGCAGCTCTCTAGGGTCCGGGGTCGTTAACACACACCCCTAGGGAGACCTACCCAGCAGAGGTCCCCAAACCCAGTCAAAAGTAATTTTAGTATAAAACCTGTGCCAGGTCCTTGGCATGCTTTACCATTTAATCCTCACAGTAACCCTTGCAGAAGGGTACTCTCATCACCCTCATTTTGACAGATGAGGCCCTTTTGGTATCCTCAGGGTCACTGTAATAACAGTCTCTTAAAAGTCCGAGTTTAGGGACAGGTACAGTGGCTCATGCCTATAATCCCAACACTTTGGGAGGTTGATGCAGGAGGATTACATGAGGCTAGGAGTTCAAGACCAGCCTGGACAACATAATGAGATCCCATCTCTACTAAAAATTTTTTTTAAATAGCTGGGCTTAGTGGTGCACACCTGTAGCCCCAGCTGCTTGGGAGGCTGAGGCCAAAGGATTGCTTGAGCCCTGAAGATTGAAGCTGCAGTGAGCTATGATCGTACACACCACTGCACTCCAGCCTAGGCTACGAGCAAGATGTCTCAAAAAAAAAAAAAAAAAAAAAAAAGAAAAAGAAAAGTGGTCATTTCGGACCAGCCCTAACAGACAGCTGCTTCTCTGAGAACATCGCTCATACCTTGAACTCAGAAGGGGCTTGTGCCCACTGTGGGAGAGAGAAAGCCTGACCCTGGAACATTTTGGACAGGGAAAGATCAGGGCCACACGGCCTTCCATCCCGTTCCAGTGAAAGCCTGGGGTGTCCTTTTCCCTCCCTGGGATCCCTTCGCTTACATATTCTTTGGGGCAAATGCAGGCTGGGCCATTTGGTATCCATCCTTCACCAGTTTATAGAACTTGCTGTTCACCAGGATGCCAGGGTAGGGATTCAGCCCTGCAAAGGCCGAGATCAGGTAAGAGGCCATGCCTGTTGTCCTCTCCCCGTTCCCGCACACCCACACACATCTTAGACTGGGTTTGAGGGGTCCTACTTGACAACACTGCAACAGCAGCTGCTCTTATCCACTGTGTGGCAGGCTTAGGCTTTAGGAACGTGTGAGCCTCCAGCCAGGCCTTATCACGCCAAACAAGAATTCTTGCACAGGCTTTGGGATCAGTAAAACCAAAGCTTCAGTTGTGTATCGTTAAAGTGGGGACAGTCGGGTGGTTATGAGGGTGCTGGAGCAGGGTATTTAAGAACTGGGGACAAGTCCTTGTGCCTAGTCCTCAGGAAATGGGAGTTCTTTCTACTAGAGCCTAGTAGTAGAGAGCTGCATCTTCAAGGGTCTGTAGATTTCAGGCAAAGGAGGGAAACAGTGACAAAGGAGGGTAACAGGTAGCAGCAACTGAGCAGAGACAAATGAGGGAAGAGCCAGAAAGGAGCGCCTGTCAGGGGCAGGGGGTCTGCCCCGCCCTGCAGAAACCGCAATGCTGGGTTTAAACGGAGACCCTTGCCCATTCCTGCACTCTCACAATCCTTGTTGTGTCCTGGGCACCAAACATCTTTGTCCACCAGTGGGGCAACCAGAGGAGCCAGCCCTAGGCTCTGCCTGGAGTGGGCCCAGTGGCTCACCAAGTGAGAAGATCTCCCAGAGGAGGATGCCATAGGACCAGACGTCGCTCTGAACCGTGTAGACACAGTCAAAGATGCTCTCTGGGGCCATCCACTTCACAGGCAGGCGGGCCTGGGATAACAGTCCCCAGTTATTTTGGGCCCTGACTCTTCACCCCCTCCTCAGCCTGGCCCAAGCCCTCCCAGCACTTACATTGCCCTTGACGATGTAGTTGGAGTCATTCATGATGTCCCTAGCCAGCCCGAAGTCCCCAATCTTGGCCACATGCCCATTGGTCAACAGCACATTTCGCGCTGCCACATCCCGGTGGATGCACTGAGGGAAAGCACTGCAGGGTTAGTCTTGGGCCGTCTCCTACCTTAACCTGAGGTGAGGAGGATGGCAGGGAGGGCCCCAGATGGCTTTGGGGTCCCTGTTGGAATAGACATCAGTTTTGGTCCTTTACCATAAACCCTTGTCTATACCTTCTACCAGGGCCCAGGATCTAAGAACGTGTAGCATGGTCTGATCATTTAATGCTTAGAAACCGCCATTACCCTGAGCAGCCATGGCCCTTCTCGCGCTTTGTCCTCTGAGTGGTCCGCTCAGGCCCCAGAAGCAGAGGGCTTCTGTGCAGAGCAGTAGTCTCCAAACCCTACCATTATTTCTGATCATAGCAGCTGCTGTCTGCCAGGCCCTTCCCTAAACTCTGCACACACTGAACCCTTTTTTTTTTTCAAACATTGTTACACCCATTTTTATAGGTGTAGAAACAGGCACAGAATTTAAATAGTTGCTTAAAGTCACAGAGCAGGTGGCAGAGCCAGCAATCAAACTACTGACTCCCAAATCTGTTCTAAGGAAGATGGCAAGAACTCCCATTCCCTGGCACTTCTTCCTAGGCTGAGTGCACTTTATACATTATCTAATATCCTCAAAATTCTATGAGGAAGCTTCCATTATCCCCACCAGACCATGTGCTCCATGAGCAGGGACAACGGTTGTCTTTTATACACTATTTAGCAAAAACAAATGAAAAAAGCCTGGTACCGGGCCAGGCGCGGTGCCTCATGCCTGTAATCCCAGCACTTTGGGAGGACAAGGCGGGCGGATCATGAGGTCAGGAGATCAAGGCCATCCTGGCTAACACGGTGAAACCCCATCTGTACTAAAAATACAAAAAAGTAGCCGGGCGTGGTAGCGGACGCCTGTAGTCCCGGCTACTCGGGAGGCTGAGGCAGGAGAATGGCGTGAACCTGGGAGGTGGAAGTTGCAGTGAGCCGAGATTGTGCCACTGCACTCCAGCCTGGGCAACAGAGCGAGACTCAGTCTCAAAAAAAAAAAAAAAAAAAGCCTGGTACCCTTTTTCATCTTCACACTGGGGACACAGGTGCCCAGCCCCGGAGCTCCAGCCCTGGACACAGCTTTCTCCCACTCACCCTTGCAGCTGCTGCCCAAATGACTCTCGCACTCTGTCTCCTCCCCTACCCCGTGCCCCCAAGTTCCCCTTTCCCCTTTCCTCCTCCCCGTCGTCACTCATTCAGCCTCCCCAGAACACAGACCTGGGTGGCTACGAGCCAGGGCCAGGTTCCTACTCACATTCTTGGAAGCGAGGAAGGCCATGCCCTGGGCTACTTGGCTGGAGAAGTGAAGCAGGTCCCAGAGCTCCAGGGGCCGTCCATCCTCCTTGTCCAGGTCTAGGGTGGGAAGAGGCATCAGGGCAGCCCTGCCACACTCCCCACCCCTCACCCCAGCAGCCCCTTCTCCTTTTCCCTTATCAAGCAAATGGGGCCTGGCCCTGAGGCCTCCTCACCTTGCTCAGAGAAGGAGTCATTTGAAGAAGTAGAGACAGGTCTCATCTCCACATAGGTGTCCACACCCTGGCTGGAGAAGCCACTGTCCCTACGTAGGAGAGAGGGTTGGAGGGCAGGGGTCAGTCCCCATCACTGCACTGCTCAGCTCAGGCCTTGACCACCTGCCACCCCATGGTCAACTGGAACCTCCCTTTGTGTACACTCCATCTGGTCTCTGCTTGGCTGGCCCGGGTGAGGGAGCTTACAACCCTTTCTGGTTTGGGGCAGCTCTGCCTGCGAGAAAGTTCTTCACTGTTCCTAATGCCAATCTGCCCCTGAGATTTTCCTCCTAGCCCTTGCTCTACCCTCAAGGGCCACAGAGAAGTTAGAGTCCTCTTCCCCATAATAGCCCTACTAGAATCGGGGCATATCCTAGGGCCCCTTGAGTCCTCTCTAGACAGTGCCTCTCACCCCTGGCTTCACATTAAAATCACTTCGGGAGCTTTTAGGACCAGGCTAATTACTAATACTTCAGAAACTCTAGGGGCAAAACAGTCATTCACAGATTTAAATCTCCCCAGGGGATCACAAAAGTACAGTCTAAGCTGAGGCCCACTGGTCTAGGTCTAGAGCAGTGCTGCTTAAACACCAGTTCATGTGCAGGTAAATCACCCCGGGAATCTGCAATGCAGATTTTGAATCAGCAGGCCTGGGTGGGTGGGCCTGAGGTGGTGCACTTCCAGCAGTCCTCAAGAGATGCTGGCCGGGCGCGGTGGCTCAAGCCTGTAATCCCAGCACTTTGGGAGGCCGAGACGGGCGGATCACGAGGTCAGGAGATGGAGACCATCCTGGCTAACACAGTGAAACCCCGTCTCTACTAAAAAATACAAAAAACTAGCCGGGCGAGGTGGCGGGCGCCTGTAGTCCCAGCTACTCGGGAGGCTGAGGCAGGAGAATGGCGTAAACCCGGGAGGCGGAGCTTGCAGTGAGCCGAGATCCGGCCACTGCGCTCCAGCCTGGGCGACAGAGCAAGACTCTGTCTCAAAAAAAAAAAAAAAAAAAAAAAAAAGAGATGCCTATGAGAGCACACGGGGTAGAGAATTTGAGAAGCACTACTGTAGATTGAAGCACTACTGCTGCTAACGTTCCAACCAGATAGGATTTCTCTCTCCCTCCTGTCCCCTCTGCACTAGGGATGTGTACCTTGACAATGTCCATATTCTAGTGTTCCCAGAAGGAGAAACCAATGTTTTATTTATAATCTGACCGTGGCAAAATCTTCCACTCCCTTGTTGTAGAAACTATACTTCTGTTAACAGCCTGGGATCCTTTTACAGGCCATTTGCCTTTGAAATTACCCACTCTGGGAATACTTTCCCCATCTGCGTATTTGAAGACGGAAGCTAATACTTTCCTTTGGTGCTCATTTTGATCTGATCTGCAGAGGCCTAGTGTGTGCCACCCTCATAGAAGTGTCAGAGAATCAGAAGAGGAAGTGATGCTGCCAGGCCCCCATTTTTAGGACCCTGGGTGAAGACAGGGCCTCCTTCTCTTTTGCCTCCTGGGGCATGGCAGCTGACAGTATCTAGGATGAGGGCACAGTGGACACCCTTCTTGTTCTGATCCTGTCCTGGCCCCACAAGCCCCTGAGACAGAGACCTCCAGGACAGCAGTGTGGCTTGGGTGACTCCTGGACTGGAAGTCAAGAGAGCAGGATTTTAGTCCAGGCTCCGCCTCTGCCCCGACTCATGTGTGACATGAATCTCCCCACTTCCTCTCTTTGGTTCCCCATGTGACTCTGTCTGTCGGATGGCTCTGTTCCGGATGGCTTCCAGGAATCACAGCACCACAGAACAACAGAGCCGGAAAGACCCTGAGAGGTTCAACACTGACAGCTTGGCTGGGGAAACAGGTCCAAGTGGGCCGGGGACCTGGCCACAATCATGCTGTTTTGTCTCCTGTCATCCAACAGTTAACACACCCTGTCTCCACTCCCCCATGGGAATGTGGGACACTGATATTGGCTGCTTCTAGTTGGAACAGGTGCTCTGCATCGCCAGCACGGGCTATGGGCGAAAGAGGAGCCTTCTCCCCACATCTGTCCATCTCTCTTTTTTTTTTTTTTTGAGACGGAGTTTCATTCTTGTTGCCCGGGCTGGAGTGCAATGGTGTGATCTTGGCTCACAGTAACCTCTGCCTCCCAGGGTTCAAGCGATTCTCCTGCCTCAGCCTCCTGAGTAGCTGGGATTACAGGCATGCGCCACCACGCCCGGCTAATTTTGTATTTTTAGTAGAGACAGGGTTTCACCATGTTGGTCAGGCTGGTCTCAAACTCCTGACCTCAGGTGATCCACCCACCTTGGCCTCCCAAAGTGCTGGGATTACAGGTGTGAGCCACCACACCCAGCCACATCTGCCCATCTCTTACTAGGGCTCCAGGCACAGATCTCGGTTGATCTTTTACACACACTGGGTGGTGATTTCATTAATGCATGTCTCCACCAGACTATGAGCTGCCCATCTTTGCCTTCCACACTCCCAGAACATGGTAGATGTTCAAATATTTGTTGAATGAAGGGGAAAAGGAGTAGAGAAACAGAGGTGCCCATAAAACCTGTGGGTGGCTACTTCCCATGACACAGGTGGCAGGTGAGGGCCGCATAGCCACCCAATCATTAGCCATCCAACCCTGAGCTGGCTTTGAAGACAGACTCGGGTCCCGCCCACCTCCCAGACCTGGCCTTTTTCTTATCCTTTGCCAGGGGCTACCTGCGGACATATTTCTTCTCCAGGTGGATGTTCTTATAGTCAGCGCCTCCCTCGGGGTCCTGGCCAGGGCTCAGGCTGGGTCCCAGCATGGCCTCAGCCTTCCTTCGCAGAAAGTTGAGCAGGTCGCCATAGCAACAGTACTCCGTGATGACCAGTACAGGGCCTAAAGCAGCCAAGGGTGTGGGGTGAGGGAGGTGCTGACTGCTCCCCTGTGTGAACAGGAGCATGGGACTGGGGGCAGTGAGGCCACTGGACCGGGACTCAGCACAGCTGACTTCTATCCCTGGCTCTGAGCAAGTTTCCCTGTGCCTCAGTAGTTCCATCTGTTTAAAACAGATGGCTTTGGTGGGGTGTGGTGGCTCGTGCCTGTAATCCCAGCACTTTGGGAGGCCAAGGTGGGCGGATCACAAGGCCAGGAGATCAAGACCATCCTGGCTAACATGGTGAAACCCCATCTCTACAAAAATACAAAAATTAGCCAGGCGTGGTGGCGGGCGTCTGTAGTTCCAACTACTCAGGAGGCTGAGGCAGGAGAATCGCTTGAACCCGGGAGACAGAGGTTGCAGTGAGCCAAGATCACGCCACTGCACTCCAGCCTGGGTAAGAGTAAGGCTTCGTCTCAAGAAAAAACAAAACAACAAAAAAAAAGGCCTTAAAAAAAATGTAGCCCAAGAATTATTTCTTCAAAGGAAAGCTGTGGCGGCTCAGTGTAGGTCAGAGCTGCTATCGGTGAAGAGGATGTGGGGCACTTGGAGTTCCAACAAAGCCTGGGGCACCTTTGTGGGCCCTGGGGAGTGTGTCCAAGCATCCTTGAATGGAGGCTTCATAAGAGGTAGACAGGGGGCTTCACTGCAGACCCACAGGATCCAGCTCCCTGGAAGCAGGGCCTAGGAGCTTACATGTTCATCTCCTTCTCCAGGGGCTCTGATGTTCCCTATCAGTCTCTCTTTATGCCTTGAGCTGCCCGTGCAGCTCCTGACTAGTCCAGGAGATGGGCCCAGGAGTTTAAGGGATGCTGTGACCAGGATCCCACTGGCACTTGGATCAGTAGGATCCTGAGAAGGGGAAGATGGAACAAGGTAGCCCTGGGGCCCTCAGATCCCCCAGAGGCCCCAAGACCTTGGCCCCATGAGCCCCAAGGCCCTTACCTCCATGAGTACAGGCTCCCAAAAGGTTGACAATGTTCTCATGCTGGCCCAGGTGGCTCATGATCTTCAGCTCAGACATGAGGGCCTCTTTCTCATCAGCATGGGCCGTGGCTGGGAGAAGGAACCACAGGTCCCACAGACGGGGAGAGGGCAGGACACAGAGCACCACACAGATACATGGGGACCAAATGCAAAGACCCAGGGGAGCAAGCAGGGCATACCCCGAGACCCAGAGTGGCCAGAAGCGAAAAGAAGAAGGAAAAATGCAGACACACAGATGGCAGAGAGAGAGAAGAGGGATGGGCCTGTCACTGAGTTGGTCTTCAGGTGACAGGAAGCCAAACTGTGGCCAAGCCACGGTCCTAGGTGACCTCTCTGCACCCACAGCCTTTTTGGAACTCAGTCAGAAGCCCCTTCACAACTAAAGGGTGACCCAGACCTTCTTGGAGCCAGGAGTCAGAGGGCGCCTGGAGCTCACAAGAAAACTCAAGTCCTCACCCCTGAGCTCTGTCCCCCAGGCTTCAACAGGTTGAAACGTGGGCAATGCCTCTTGTGACACCAGGGCCAGTCCACCCCCAGCATTTACCACCCCCCATCCCTTCCCTCATCCCCTCCCATCACTCACACTTCAGCATCTTCACAGCCACCTTCAGGACAGCATCCTCCTTGCCCAGACCAAAGGCTGTGGCCTCCACCACCTTCCCAAAGGCGCCAGCTCCGAGGGTCTTACCTGCCACACACACAGGTCCCTTAGGTCCCAGGGCACCAAAGGGCCTCTGTCCAAAGGCCCACAGGCCCCCTGCAACCCCCACAGGCCCTGTGATAGGAAGGTGTGGGGTGCTGAGCTGCCGTCTCACCAAACTGCAGGTTGTTCCGGGGGAACTCCCACTTCTCATTGTAAGGCAGCTGCGTGGGGTCAATGAAAGTATAACTGTTGCCCTCATAGCTCTCGATGATCTTCCAGCGGACCTGGTACTTGGGCTTCTGCAGAAGAGGAAGGGAGCACATGGCAGTCGGGGCTGGCAGGCAGTTTGTGGACCTCATCTCCGACCCCTAAGAGCAGGGGTGTGGGCAGTCCCGAGGCACCCAGTGGGAGAAGGCAGGGCGAGGCCTGCTCTGGGCTGAGAGAGGACATGAGAGCATGTTCCTTCTTGACTCTGCCTTCTTGTGTGACCTTCCTTTCTCCAAGCCTCAGTTTCCCTATTTGTGTATTGAAGACCTTGGACAGGACAACCTCTGAGGGCCTTGATATCGCTGATAATCTGATAATTCCTGAGCCAGGAGGGAGGGTGGGACTTGAGATCTTATCCATCCATTCATCTGTCCATCCATCTATCCACCCACCCTCCCATCCAAATATATATATATATTTTTAATTGTGGTAAAACATACATAAAATTTATCATATCAACCATTTTTAAGTGTATGGTTCAGTAGTATCAAGTCAATTACATTTTACATTGTTGTACAACCAATTTCCAGAGCTCTTTTCATCTTGCAAAACTGAAACTCTGTTCCCATTAAAGAGCAACTCCCCTTTGCCTCCTCCAGCCCCTGGCAACCATGATTCTGCTTTCTGTCTCTGTGAATTGTACTGCTCTAGGCACTGCCTCTCAGTGGACTCACACAGCATGTGTCTGTTGGGATTGTCTTATTTCACCCAGCGTAATGGCTTCAGGGTTCATCCATGTTGCAGCATAGATCAGAATTCCCTTCCTTTTTAAGGCTGAATAATAGTAGCCCATCCACATACTTTCTTGAGTGTCTATTTGTGTCAGGCACCGCTGATTCAAAGTTGAACAGGGCAAAGTCCCTGCCCCTCCATGGAGTTTGCATTCTAGTGGCTGAGAGAGGCATTAAACGCAAATAAATACATATGTAGGAAATTCTCAAGTGGTGCTACGAAGAAAATAAAGTCAGGGAAGGGCCCCTAAAGAGCCCGCCATGTGACCATCAGAGGAAGAATTTTCCAGGAACTGTGCATGGAAATACTGTATACTTGACATGGGAACGATCCTGCCAAGTTTGAGCTACAGGAAGGCAACCATCATGACTTGAGGGAAGTAGGGGGGAAGGTTCCAGAAGCAGGAAGGTCTTGAGGGCTATGATAAGGTAAGTGGGTTCCCTTCTGGGATTTTTTTTTCCAAGACAGGATCTCTGTCACCCAGGCTGGCATGCAGTGGGGCAGTCTTGGCTCACTACAGCCTCGACCCCCGAGGTTCAAGCAATCCTCCCACCTCAGTCTCCCAAGCAGCCGGGACTACAAGCGTGTGGCGCCACACCTGGCTAATTTGTGTAGAGACGGGGCCTTGTCGCAGCCTAGGCTGGTCTTGAACTCCTGAGCTCAAGCAGTTTGCCTGCCTCGGCCTCTCAAAGTGCTAGGATTACAGGCGTGAGCTACTACACCTGGCCAAGCAGCGAGAGACCCTGAGAGTTTGACACAGGTGAGTCACCATCTGACTTTTTTGAGACAGGATCTTGCTCCTTCACCCGTGCCAGAGTGCAGTGGCACGATCATAGCTCACTAAGCTCAAACTCCTGGACTCAAGCAATCCTTCTGCCTAGGCCTCTCAAAGGGCTGGGATTATAGGTGTGAGCCATCGCACCCAGCCTTGTCTTTATCTTGTTGAGAGAGAGAGAGACAGACCCTGCCCACTAGATAGATTCGGGAGGACCAGGACCTTTGGAAAGACCCGATTTCCTTCCTTAGGCTCTCCATGCTGTTACCACCCAGCCAGGGGAGGCACAGCCCTAGGATGTGGGGAGGAGGAATGGCTGCCCCTGTTTCTTGCCTAGAGGGCAGCTACTGAGGGGGAGCACCATGCTAAGGGTTGCCCATGAGAAGTGCTGATGGAAGACCAAGTTGAGGGAGAAAGTGGAAGCTGGGCTGGGGCGGTGGAGGACACTGAGGCCTTGGGTCAGCAGAGCAACTCTTTCCAGCCAGGCCTTGGGGATGGGACCAGCTTGGCTGTGCCTGCAGCTGGGCTCCTTCCCTGGGCACCCGAGTTAGAAGCTTAAAGGAAGTGTGGGCCGGTGCTGGGGAGGAGGCTGGCCTTTAGCTGCGAGTCGTGGTTGAGAGAAAAGATTCCAGTCATGTCCTTTGCAGCAACATGGTACAGCTGAAGGCCATTATCCTAAGCAAACTAACACAGGAACAAAAAACCTACATAGCACATGTTCTCACCTCTAAGTGGGGGCTAAATATTGAGTACGCATGGGCATAAAGATGGCACCAACAGACACTGGGGGCTACTAAAGCAGGGAGGGTGGGAGTAGGTGAGGGTTGGAAAACTATGGGTACTATGCTCAGTACCAGGTGATGGCATCCATATCCCAAAACTCAGCATCACGAAACATACCCATGCAGCAAACCTGCACATCTACCCCCGAATCAAAAATAAAATGTTGACATTTTTAAAGAGAGAGAGACTGAGAAAGATTCCAGCTAACCGTCAGGAAGAACTTCTAGCTGGTAGTTAGGGAGAAAAGACTGCAATTAGAAATGAGGAACTAACTTCCGGGCTCTGATTCGGGAGGGTGGACTACAGATGAACTTCAGAGCCTCTGTGGTGTAGCTTGGGAGAGAGGCTGAAATGGGACACAGGGCGAAGAACTTCCCAAGCCTCCGAGGATCCAAATCCTGCCCGTGGGCACCTTCCCAGCCCAAAAGACAGCCACAGGGCGAGGAGGGGATTCTTCAGCCTCTCCCGGCCACTTCCATCTCTAGGAGCCTCTGTGGCCAAGACTGTTTTTTCTCCTCACCACTTCTTGTTCCTCTGTCCCTCTGCAGCTGGGCTGAGTCAGCCCCTCCCTGCCCCCAGCTGGGCAGGGGGCACTGTTGAAAGGGAGGGGATCAAGGAGGAAGAGGTTTGGCTGGATTCTCAGATCTCTGAATCCTAGGCTCGTATTCCTGGAAGCAGACCAAGCTGCCTTCCGCCTGCCTCCAGAACCCTCCTCTGCCCCTGCTGGGCCTGTAAACCTCCCAGGGCACCTGTGCCATCCCTGGAAAGGGCTCATGGGCGTCTACCCAGAGGCAGCCTCTCTTCCAAAGAACTATGAGTGAGATCAAGAGGTGGGGATGGGCCAGGCTTCCTGAGAAGGGTGGACGTGATTGTCATGATGGCAGCGAGTTCTTCCTGAGCTCTGCCTGGGAGTGGGGCGCTGGGCTAGATACTTGAAGCACATCACCCCATTGATCCCTTGCAATGGGCCTAAGCTCCAGGTCCACCCTGACTTCCTCCCTTCCTCCCCACCAAAGGGGGCATGGAGACCAAGTCCCAGTCCCCTCCCCATCTAGGCCTGCTGGTTCTGGGTGGGTGGATGTTCTCCATCCCAAGAAGGTGGCGATCTGAACAATTCCCAGTGGAATCTTTGGGGACCCTCCTGTCCCTCCTCAGAGCTCAGTTCCAGCTCCCAGGATCGTGGTCCCTCCAGCGGCCTCCCCGGACCCTCGCTTCTCTGCTGCCTCAGCCATTTCCCTGTGTGCCTCCTCCTCCAGGGGAGCCTGCTGACTCCTGCCCTTTTCTCTTCCCCCACAGCCCCCCTTGTGGTCACTCCGGGGACAGAAAGGTGATGACTCAGCCCTGAGGCAGAACAAACCCTCCCCACAGGCCACTTCTTTCCCCAGGCCTGGGCAATGAGGAGAGGCTGGGCTGAGTCCCCAGTGAAGGAGCAAGGCTCCAAACCTCATGGAGCAAGGCAGAGGATGATGGGAGGGCAGGCACTGAGGCAGGGGCATGACCATCCTGACCCCTCAAAGTCTGGTCCCACGGGTGGACACCTCAGCCTGGAGCTAAAGGGCCTGTGAATGGGTATAGGGGAGGAGGGTAGCTGTAAGTGTTCTCGAGGCCTTGCATGGGCTCCAGGGGCAGCTGAATTTCCTGGACAGGAAGTGTGGAGGTGACATGTTCCAAAAATGGTCCCGCAGAGAGAAGATACAGAGTTCCTAAACCACAGCCAAGGGGGCTGGCCAGTCCAAGGCAGAAAGGGCTGCAGGGGCCCTAGGCCCTTCTCTGGAATCTCTGCATGACTGTCCTGGCAGCTCTGTGGACACTAAGGCAGTTTTCAGTTCCATGTAAGGAAGAACTTTGCAAAAATTGGAGCTGCTCAGAGAAGGAACGGGTGGCCCCAAGGGTGAGTAAGGTCCTGTCCCTGGAGGTGGGTGGGTTGGGCCAAACAACTGCTTTGGGTATGTAGTCAAGGAGATGATGCCCAACCTCAGACCTCCCCCTCCCTTCCACCATCCCAAGATGCATGAGCTAACTCTGGTTCCCCAACGAACTTCCTCCTGGGACAAGAGTGTGCAGCTCCTATCACGGAGACTGTCTGGTCCAGCACCCCACTCAGTCCTCTATGTGCGTTGTGGTACGGGATCCCTCACAACAGGCTGTTAATGATCCCATTTTACAAATGGAGAAGAAACTTAGACACACCAACTTTCCCATCATCCCATAGCCAGAACTTGGCAGAGGCAGAATTTAGACCCAGATTCACTGAAGTCCAAGTTTCCAGTTCTTAAAGTAGACCACCAGTGGGCTCTCGGCTTGTCAGAGGAGGAGGGGTTGTTAAAGAGCACCCAGACCCATGGTACAAGAGGGGAAACTAAGGCCCAGAGAGGATAGCGAGTCAACCGAGGTTACATGGCAAAACAGTGTCAGAGCTGGACCTAGATCCCGAGGTCTTGACCGGGGATGCCCTCAGAGCAGCCTTCTCATGCTGGGTGCTGGCAGGAGTAGAGAACCATGTGCCCCTAGGGCTCCCCCAACATCCCTCCCACCCTGCCCACTTCAAGCCTTCTTCTCACAAAAGCCCCAGGGAGGTGTGGGGAAGAAAAGGTAGCCAAGGGGACACAAGGTGGGTCATTCAGCCCCTGATCACAGCACTCCCTTGTTCAAACCCACTGACGGCCTTGGACTGACAGGGTGGGGTCCAACCCTTCAGACCCCCAACCCCACCCTGGTCTTCCCCTTGCCTGCCCCTCTGCACACTCTGCCTTCTCCCCCAGAGATACCCTTTCCCTGAGTCTCATCTCCCCTGCTGCATCCCTCATCCTCCAAAGCCCATCCCACTAATGCCAAGCCACCTCCTCCAGGCAGTCTCCCTTACCCACCAGCCTGAAAAGTGCCTCCACTTCTGACCTCCCACAGCCCTCTGGCCTGGTCCTCTCAGCTTCTGATCACATTGCACATGGTCTTTGTGTGGTCGGGCAGGTGGTGGAGGCCATGGGCTCTAGGGACAGAAGCCCCTGGGGCCTAGTGCCAAACATATCCCCCAGCCCCTTGGGGGGTTTCTTAACCTTGCTGAGCCTCAGCTTCCTGATGGGTAAGATACTGACTAGTATACTTCCTGCCTCCAGCTTCTTGTGAGGGTAAAATAAGATGAGTCAATGTTTCATGTAATGATTGGGACATGCTTTGGAGTGAGTCCCCCACTCAGGGTTAAAAACCAGACTCTGTCTTTGACCAGCTGTAGACAAGGGCAACTGTCCCAACCTCTCAGAACCTCAGTTTACAATTCTGTAAAATGGGCTAATGCTAGCTGCATACAATGGTTGCTGAGGGCGTTAAATGAGATGACGCAGGTAACATGCTACAGAAAAATACCCCTCAAATCACTATCATATACTGAGCAGGCAGTGACAGGGAGCATACTACCTGTGCAACATGCACTAAATGGCAGCTTCGACTAATAGGACAGTAACATGAAATAATGAAGAGGATGGCAACAGGCTCTTGCCTTCACTAGACCATGTGCTACTTAGGGCAGGGCTCAGACCTGGCCCAGGGGACACCACCCTTGTATGTCCATTTCCTCTGTCCCGTGCTGGGTGCCAGGACACCCCCGGGCTGAGAGAATCCCAGGTCTAGGCTGCCCCGGAATGCCGTTCCTCTCCTCATAGCCTCTCCTCACTCTATAATCCATGCCCTTGCTTTCATGCCTTTTTGTTTTGTTTTTTGAGCTGGGATCTGGCTGTATCACCCAGGCTGGTCCCTAACTCCTGGCCTCAAGCGATCCCCCTACCTCAACCTCCCAAGTAGCTGGGATTACAGGTGTGCCCTTGCTTTCATGGCTATTTGATTAGCACCTGTCTCTCGCACTAGACGGTAAACACTATGAAGGCAGAGCTTCAGAGGCCACCCAGCAACTGGCTCATGTTGGCATACAGTAGGCACCCACTAAAGAGCTGTTAGCTGACTGACTGACAGGAGGAGGAAGGGTGAATCCATGCAGCCTGGGGGTACTGTCCAAATCTGGCTCACTCAGACACCTGGCAGCCCCACTCCGCTCCGGCTCACCTGCTTATACTTGTACAATAGCAGCAGGAGCAGCAGCAGCAGCAAGGCCATGACGGACATGCAGGCGACCACCACCGGTGTGAAGAGGAACTCATCCGGGGGATGCGTGCGGGCTCCTGGAAGGCATGAAGCAAAGCAGTGAGCAGGCAGGGGCGCCTCCGAGCCCCCTCCCTGATGAGGTCAGGCCTGCACACTGCTTGTCACACAGTGGGTGCTCAATAAATACTTGTTGACTGAATGAAGCATCCCCCACTGGAAGCCTCTGGGGCCTCTCCTGCAGACCCTCCCCAAGAGAGGAAGAGGACAGCCTCTCCAGCTCTGCTCACGTCCACCCCAAACCCTGTCCGGAGTCACAGCCTCCTGTTGCTGGGAGTAGGGAGGCTCTGGGGTCATGCAGTCTCACCCTCTGCCAGTGTAAGAAACCTCTCCGCAGGAGCCTGGCCTGGTGCCCAGCCATGGCTTGCATGCACACCCTCAGTGATGGGAGACGATGAGCGCGCTACACCTCCAGGAAGCTCGGTCAGAAAGGCCTTCTGGAGGTCACACTGCAACCTTCCTCTCCTGCATTTCCCCTGCAGCTTCCCCGCATGCCCTTTGGAATCACACAGCCCTTCTGAGGGTCTAGCAAGCCAGGCTTGTGGTCCCAGGCTCTCCTCTTCCCTGGATCTATAATCCTAGTTCTTGTGATGTTTTGGAGGACATAATTTCCACTTCCTTACTCAGATCAATAACTTAGGTCTGCAGTCAAATTTCACCTGTGCCACTTAGGAGGTGTGTGACATTGAGCCTAGGGAAAATTGTATTTATTTCCTAGGTTTGTAGGAGTTAATCGAGATAATCCCTGTAAAGAGCTTAACACAGTGCCTGGCGCAGCAGAAGCCTTCAACAAAATGTTGGCTTTATTATAATATACAACCTCCAGCAGTGAGACCCAGAGTGGCCACAGGCACCTGCATGCAGTTGGACCCCGGTAGCAGTTGTCCAAGGTCAGCAGCTGGGGACACGAGTGACCACCTCTGAGCCAGGCAGAGGCCAGAGTCTGGCACACAGTGGGTACCAGAGCCTGGCTGTCAAAAGCCTGAGGATGCTGTGAGCCTCTGAGAATCACAGAACTAGCTGGTGAGGAGCCTTTGTGTAAAGCAGAGAGGGGCAGCCTGTGTTGTGCACAGGGCCGGGCATCATTCCCCGGAGCAGCCTCTTGCACAGCAACCTCAAATGGATAGACTGTGTCTGGAGCAAGAGGGGAGAGTTGGAGAAGTCCGTCGTGAGCTGGCCCTGAGCTGGAGATGAACTGTTTCCTTGCTCATTGCCTGCCTCCCTCATCAGACTCTAAGCTCTGGGGAGGCACTGCTTCCTTGCATAGGGCACGTCCCTGGCACATGGCGCATAATGCCTGCACATCCTTGTGAATTAATGCATGAGTTAGAGTGCAGGGATAAGAGTGGGGGCCAGTTTCTTCAGGCTGCTTTCTCTCCGCTTTCGCAGAGACTGCTCCATCCTACTGCTTCAGGAGACCTGCCGGGCATGAGGGGCTTGGATTGGCCCAGAGAGGTAGATCTTGGTATTGCTAGGATCTGCTCCAAAGGTGGATCTGACCCCAGCTCCCTCGGCAGGGTGGGTTGGGGGTGGGGTGGGCAGTTTCCAGGACCGACTCCCGTCTCCACCTAAAGGAGCCGGGGTGGGGTAGGGGGTGCAAAGGCTCCCGCTCACCTGCAGAGATGGGTATGAAGGCCCAGGAGCCACTCCCCACGCTGTTGTGGGCCCTGCACTCATAGGTTTGGTTGTGCTCTAAGGTCTCAGCGGTCAGCAGGCTCTGCACGGTCACCTTCTGGAAGGGCTCCTGGCTCAGGACCTCAGGGTGTGGGTCGACCCAGACCTGCAGCACTTGGGCCTCATCGCACCTGGGAAAAGCAGATTGTGGCTCAGAGCTTCAGGGTTCCCAGTGCCAGCATGTCCCTCCCACTCACAGGGTGCCCAGCCCCTGAGCCCAGGTGAGGGAGGTAAGTGGAGCCCACTTACCTATCAGTGTGGCCAGCGCACTGCAGCCATGTCACGTTGGGCTGGGGGTACCCAGAGGCAGCACACAAAAGGGTGCCGGAGCCATTGATGGAGGTCCATATGACACTTACCTCTGGGGGGTCTGAGGAAGAGACGAGGAGGCCCCAAGTCACATTCTCCCCGCCACCTCCCAACCTCCCAGTCAGTACCTCCTTCCCTGTGCCCTGCCCCCATCAACCCCATCCCTCCAGGCAGTCCCAGGGACTCCACCCCAGGCGGCGCTCTGCCCCAGCACTCACATCGAAGGGTGAGCTCAAACGTCAGAGCCCTCCAGCCTCCTGGGTTTCTGGCCAGGAAGGAGTAGCGGCCAGCCTCAGAGGGCTTCAGGCGGGGCAGAGAGAGGGTGAAGGTGTGCCTGCGGGAGAGAATCAGGTGGTCCTGGTGAGCCCCAGCCTAGTATGGCCCCTACAGGATTGCAGTCAGATAACAGCCTTAAAGGGGTTTATTTTAGTTTTGGTAAAATATCCAGGGTCCAATGGCCTTGGGTAAGCGAGGTACTCAGGCAGGGTGCCATTGAGACATGCAAAAACCATCAATCCTATTTCCTCAGTTGGTTTTCTTATCTGAAAGTGGTTTTTTCCTGAGGTTTAATAGCGGTGATGTCTTCATGACGCTGGGAGGCATGTCACAGGTCCCCTACGTTGACCACTGTCACTGAACTAAGCTTTCATGAAAGCTGCAATCCCTGCTAAAAATCCCTGAAGTGCCAACCTTGCCAAGAGAGACTGAGAAAAAGAAAAAGAGGCAGGATGTAGGGCCCTGGGTTCTAAGCCATGTTGCTGCAGAGACTGGGGTTCAAGTCCTGGTGCTGCCGTTTCTTGGCTGTGTGACCTTAGACAAGTACTTAATCTCTCTGCTCCCTCATTTCCTTTGCTGTGAGTGATATCGATGGTAATTAATTAATAGGCTTGGCCTGAAGATTAAAGGGATATGTATTTAGGGTGCTTGACACAGAATTTGACTCTTTGTGGGCATTCAATTTAATGGTACCCTTTATTACAGAAAAGGCTCGGGAGCGAAAACTGACAACAAAAATCATCCTTGGCTGATTCTGGGAAATTTTTTGTTTTATTCTTTATCTCTATTTTACAATTTGTCCACAATGAACATGTGTTGTTTAGGTAATAAATACGTTTTTTAAAAAGTCCCCCAGTTCACTGTCAAAATAAATAAAATTTTAAAAATTATAGCAAATGGCCAGTTCTTGCTTGGGAAATGTCTGCAGCTACTACTGGACTAAAATCCATGGTATTCAGAGAGCAGTCTCATCCAGCCAGACCCTGGGCATATAGAAGCCCTCTGTCCAGGTCAGTTCTTGAGATACCTCTACCCCTTTAACTAAAAAGAATTGGACTTTTTTGGATGATTGAAAGTCACCATTATGAACACACCCACCACATGAACTAAAATTCTGTGGCTGTTTGGAGTCCGGGCTTGTCTGCCCTTATGCTGAAACGGCCCAGACTACTGTGTTTTAGGGGATCTCGTGTTCCTTTCCTCAATGCCTCTGTGGCTTATGGACCCATTAAACCCATCCATGGACCAGCCCCCTCCAAAGGGCGTACAGATTCCAAATTCAGAACTTCTGCTTTAAATGAGAGGAAGACAGAGACCTGGCCAGAAAGGACCAGAAGGGAACTGAGAGGAGGAAGGTGAGGACAAGAAAACATCCTTGTTGCTTCTGACAATTGGCAAGCAAGATTCTGGGAATCAGTGAGGTTTGTGCTTCCGGAGCTAGAACCAGAATCCCAAAGAGTTGTGGAGTTAGTCTAAGGGATCCACGCAGGGATGGCAAACAGATCTCTCAAGAGCCAACTATGCTGGAAATACTGCCTGGGGCCTGTGTTGAGGAGGACTCTGAGGCCACATCTACACTCTGCAGAAGAGAGTTGCAGAAAAATGAATGAGAATGCGTGTGGCATGCACACCACACATTCACTACCCTTAATCAGGCTGTACTGTCTCATTCTGAAAGGGCAGGGTATGAATGATTATTTTAGGCCAGGCACGATGGCTCACACCTGTAATCCCAGCACCTTGGGAGGCCGAGGCGGGCTGATCACCTGAGGTCAGGAGTTGGAGACCAGCCTGGCCAACATGGTGAAACCCTGTCTCTACTAAAAATACAAAAATTAGCCGGGTATGGTGGTGGGCATCTGTAATCCCAGCTACTTGGGAGGCTGAGGCAGGAGAATCACTTGAACCCAGGAGGCTGAGGTTGCAGTGAGCCGAGATCATGTCATTGCACTCCAGCCTGGGCAACAAGAGCGAAACTCCGTCTAAAAAAAAAAAAAAGAAAGAAAGAAAGGAAAGAAAGGAAAAGAAAAGAAAGAACTATTTTAATACCTGAGTTAATACCTGGTATACCTGATATGAATGTTCCTCTTAGGGACAAAGCTTTCTTATTTAGAACCTACCTGCTTAAGCCACTTTGGATGAGAAAGTAAGACCCCAAGACCACAGTTCATAAGCAGACAGGAAAAAGATTTCTAAAATGTGTGTGTGAAATACACAGGATTGTGGGAGTGGAGAGATGCAAGAAGAGGGGGTGTTGAGTTATTATAGATTGCACTTCATGGGAAGAGTTTTGAGCTTACGGAGAAGAGCAGCCAATGAGAAATTCTCGGGGCTAGGTTAATACACTCCTTTAAAGAACATCTCATGTATCTGTGATTATGTGATGTTAATTCCCTCTTCCCCTCCCTCCAAGCCTGTGTATGTGGCAGATAACTTGGGCAGTCATTATCAAGAGGGTGTCTGTGAGTGGGGCTGTTTTCTGCATTTAGATTGGCCCCAAGAGAGGAAAATGAATGAGACTGAGGGTTCTTGAGGGGCCATGAGAATGCACACTCCCAAGAAATGGTAGAACCCTTGGGTGGGGCGTTGACTATCCCAAGGATGTGGGATGGAGAGGTAAGTCAATTTCATCCGGATCTCAAACACAGATAACCAATATTGGGATTCCATGAAATCAGGGAAAGTGAAGCCCAGAAAGGGACAGGGACTTGCTCAAGGTCATACAGCAAGGTTGGGACATGAGCCAAGTGTCCTGATTCTTGCTGAAGCATCCCCCATCTGGCTATAGGGCTGTGTAGATGGGAACTGGTAAGTGGTACCTGTATGTGTCCTTGGTGGTAGCATTAGCAAGCTTAGGCTCAGGCTGGTGGTCAGAAAAGGGTCCCAGGTAGGTCCAGTTAAAACCTTGCAGGCCTGGGTAGGCCTCCACCATGACTTTGAGGTTGAGCCCCTCCCCCACGGTCACCTCCTGGATGAGGTTCTGCTCAGAGCTCAAGTCCAAGTAGGCACTCTCTGGAAAGCAGAACACACAAGCATCTGGCATTAGTGGGAAGATGTCCTGGTTTATTTGTCCATTTTGTAATCCACCCATTGATCCAGTCCCTGAGCAGCTATGTCACAGGTATACAGTCCTCACCACCACCCAAGACAGGTCCTCTGACACCCCTCTTCTCACCACCCCCTTCAGAATCTCTGGATCAAAACTTTTCTCACTGAGGCCCTAGGAGAACCTGGGCAAATTCCTATCCCCATTTGTGCCTCCATCTCCTTATTTGTGTAATGAAGAGATTGAATATAATCTGTGATTTTCCAAGTTTTTGAAAAATTTTTGGCAGCAAGAAAAAATACACATGTGTGCATGCACACACACACACACAATTTCACATGTCCTCATCTATTTCTCTTTCTTCTGGTCATAAGTCAGTCAATGCAGCTTCCAAATATAGCTCTGGAGTAGGTGTGTAACCCAGGCCAGCCAGTGAGGGTACTCTGTCCCCTCTGGCCCAGTGATTGGTTTGGGTTACCATGAGTCCATAACACTCAATTCCATGATTTTTGTTAAGACTCTGGGAAAAGAGAAGCCCTTATTTTACTGGTATTGCTAGGTCAGATACTACAAGGCAGACAGTCAGAGTCCTACAAGGGGAAAGCCTTCTGGGGGCTAGGCCCAAAAGGTAAAAGCAGAGCTGAGAGTTGGGGAGCCATAGATTCTTTCCAGCATCAGCTGAACACCTGGATCTAAGTGTTCCTGAAGCTGATATCCATGAGCTTTTTAGCTATAAGGGAAAAAAAATCCTTTTAATTAGGCCAGTTTGAGTTGATTTCTGTTACTTGTATCTGAAAGAGTCCTGACTAGTTTCTCTTTTTTTTTTTTGAGACAGAGTCTCACTCTGTTGTCCAGGCTGGAGTGCAGTGGCACAGTCTCAGCTTACTGCAACCTCTGCCTCCCAGGTTAAAGCAATTCTCCTGCCTCAGCCTCCTGAGTAGCTGGGACTACAGGTTCCTGCCACCATGCCCAGCTACTAACTAGTTTCTCCTAATGAAATTTTGCACAGCTTGTAATCCAGTTGCTCTTGTTGAATCTCAGGCAAAGGAATTGTGGCAAGAACCCCAATTCACTCAGCCTCTCCGTGCCTGTCATGGTAGCCCCTGACATGCCTTCTTAAAACCTCAGGGCTCTGCCACAAGCCCTAGACTAGATGATTTCTAAGAGCTCCTCTCCTTACTCTATTCTGTCTAAAAATCTGAAATTCACCCTTCTACACTGACATATGTCTACTCAAAAGCCCCCTATGGCGTCCCGTTGCCTCCATTATTCAGCTTGGCATTCAAAGCTCTCCTCAATCAAATCAGGTCTCACTGTGCTCATCCAGCCCCTTTCCCTCTTCCTTCCTACACACACACACACACACACACACACACACACACACAAACACACACTCAACGCTCCACCCATCTGGGTCTCCTAACATCCCTGAACACACCACAGTCATTCCAACCTTGGAGGTTTTGCTCAAGCCATTTCCTCCACCAGGAATTCCATCCTCCTCCTTTTCATTACAGAGGCCCCTTTATCCTTTAAGACTCACCCCCATGAGGGAGTCTCTACTCAGTGCTCCAGGACGCAGGAACCTCTCACTCCACTGGCCTTTTGCTGCCCTTCCAGACTACACACTCATTAGGCACCACATCTGCACTGTTTCATGAGTCTGGTTCTCCCTCCAGGTAGCTTTCTTCTCTCTCCAACTAGTCTGTGAGCTTTTGGGGGCAAGGCTTTTCTCTTCTTCTCTGTCTCTCTCAGCAATCCATCTATTATTCATCCATCCATTCGTCCATTCATCCATCCAAACACCAACACTTCCTGCTACCTTCACCATTGCCACTCTAGTCCACCCACCATCAGCTCCAGCCTGGACCACTGCGGTAGCCGCCTCCTTCATCTCCCTGCTTCCATCCTTGTTTCCCTACAGACAGTACTCAACGCCCAAGAAAGCTCTGTTAATTCTTGTTACATCCAACCCCACCATGTTACTCATCTGCTCAAACCCTCCCACAGCTCCCCATCTCTCTCAGGAGAAAAAGCCCAAGATTTTACAGTGGCCTCCAAGGCCCTGTGGGATCTGCCACCTCCCCACTTTAACTCTCTGACCTCATCTGAGACCACGTTTTTTCTCGCTCTCTGCCCACAGCCACACTGGCCCACTTGTCCCCTGAACACGGCAAGCACAATCCTGCCACAGGATGGAACTCCCTTCTCCAAAATGGCCACATGGCTTGCTCCTTCACCAAGTTAAGTCTTTGCTCAAATATCAGCTTTCCAGTGAGATCTTCCTTGGTGACCACCCAATCTGAAGCTGCAAATGCTATATCATTTGTTTTTTAATAATTTACTTGGCTCATTGCCTACCCATTCCCAGCTAGAGCACCCACTTCATGAGGTCAGGGGTTGTTGTATCTGTTTCATTTTTTTTTTTTTTTGCAGCTGTATCCTCGATGTCTAGAACAGTGTTTGGCCCAAAGTGTGAATGAACATAAACACTTATTGAGTGACGACTGTATGCCTGTACTAGAAAGCAGACAGGATTAGAAGCCATAACTGAAGGACAATTCTTGTGCTTTTGCTCTTCTTCCCCTTTACCCTGCCAAAGCCCCCAGTGCATAATGGGGTCCACAACAGAGCTCACAATCTACTGCAAGTCATGCATGTATTCTAGGGTAGCAATGCTCATGATTCTCATGCTCCTCGCCATCTCTGTCTCCCATAACATTCAACACATGAGGCACAGCCAGACCTAAAGGCCTCAGAGCCTGCTCCCACTCTGATGAGCTCCTGCCTTGCTTCAGGGTCCGAGCCCAGTGACTGCCACTGCCTGCACCCAATCACCATAGCCAGAGACCTGGAGGTCATCCTTAGCTCCTTTCTCTTCCTCATCCCTACATCTTAGACTCTTCCACACACCACTGGCCATCTTCAGCCTATTCTCCAGCCTCCAGGCTCACACCCAACCCACATGGTACCAGACTGAGCCTTCTCAGATACTATCTTCTAGTGCATACTTGGACAGCATTTCCTGTGTCAGACCCTGTTCTAAGTACTATCTATCTATCTATCTATCTATCCATCCATCCATCCATCCATCCATCCATCCATCCATCCATCCTAATCTAATCTAATCTAATCTATCTTCTATCTATGAAGGCAGTTACTGTTAATATCTTCATTTTACAGGTAGGAAAACTGGGACACAGTGGGGTTAGCAACCTGCTAGTCGTTGGCAGACTCAGGTTGGAACACTGCCCTGGAGTGTGTACTCCTGACCACCACACAGTGCCTCCTCTGTGCAATCTGACCCCATCACTCTCCTCTTTACAATGAGCACCCAACAGGTTAAGATGCAGTTACTCTCTCACTTTAAGACACCTTTACCTCTGGCTTCTGCTGCCTCCTCTGCTCCCCTGTGGCCACTCCTCACACCACTCTACATCCGACCTGTTGTCAAGTTCTTTCAGTGTTCCAAATGATCTATGCTCTCTTTGCCTTTGAGTCTTGCATATGTTCCTCCCTCTGCCAGAAGCGCTGTTCCCCTTCCTTTCCCACCCTTCTGCCCAGCTAACCCACCTTTCATTCTTCCCAGTTTAGAGGCCACCTTCTCCAAGCCTGGGTTGGAGGACTCCTCAGTGTTCCCAGGACACCCTGTGCTTCCCCCATAATCACTGGGTGATCATTGTCTTTTCATGTGTCCATAAAGGAATGAGTGAAAAAATGAACAACTGCAGTCCAGTAGGGAGCTACTGGACCCCAATCCCCAAACAAAACAAAAAATGGCGCTAAGGTGTACCCAGTGCAGCCATACAATGTAAGAGCTCCAAGGTGGGAGAGAGGTCCCAGGACAGGGTAAGGGAGAGCTCCTGGAGAGTGGCTCCTTAGCCAGGCCTTGGATAAACGAACTCTGGCAGAGATATCCTCAGCAGGTCTCCTTCCCTGACATCAGCTTCCTCCTCAAAACCCTTCTGCTCCCACTCCTGCAGGATCCCTACTGACCGTCCACCACCACCCTGATGCTTACCTACGACCCGGAAGAACATGGAGGTGGAGTGCTTGCCCTGCACGTTGCTGGCCACGCAGGAGTAGTTGCCGGCATGTTGGAAGTCGACTTGACCGAGGCTGAGGGTCAGGACTTTTTGGTAACGGTTATCGTGAAAGTCAGATCGCTGAGGGATTGCGAGCTGCAGCCAGAAGGAATGGAGATGTTATACCAAGGTAGTTTAGGGATTAGAGAGATCTGGGTTCCAATCCTCAGCCTTTAATTACTATCTGCCTGTCCTCTGAGCCTGTTTCTTCACTTGTAAGATGGGGCTCCCTGCCCCCAAGACTGTAGTGAAGAGTAAATGAGATATGCATGCAAGTGGCTTAGGGCTGTGCCTGGAACACGGCAGGCACAGTGGGAAGGGAGGGGGCTCTTAGGGGCAGCCCAGCGTGATTCCCTCCTGGAATCCTCCCTCCCCCGCTCCCTGTCTCCCAAAGTCTTTCTGAAATAGCTGTTATATTCCTGGGCCTCAAAGGTGGCCTAGGAAACCCTTGCTAAATAGAAGTGAGCTCACCTCTGGGTTTTGTCTAAAGGCTGGGGCAAAGGCCATGTGTCAAGGGGACAGAGAACTACCTCCCCCGCCCACCCCCACAAAGTTCAGCAGCATAAGCATGATTCCTGGTTCTACGTCAGCTACTGACTGGGAGTGAGATCTTGGGCAAGTCTGTGCCCCTCCTGGAGTCTGAACTGTGCCTTCAGCTGAGACAGCCGGTTTGGAGTGGGGGGCCCATGACTCCAGCATGTAAAACCTGGTGTGCTGGGAGGGTGGCCTTCCTTGTGACTTCACCTTGTGATCCGCAGGGACTGACCTTGGTGGTGTTGTGTTGGAGGAAGACATCAAAGTCAACGTCAATGTTGCTGGCTGAGCACACGATCTGGGCAGCCTCCCCTCGAATCCGCACCAGCTCTTCAGGCACCAGTGTCAAGGCTGGGGGCCCTGGGATGACTGAGACCGGGGGAGAGATCCCTGAACACCCAGGTTCCCTGAATGTGATATAGCTGTTGCTCTCCTCCCTGCCATGGGCCAGGCCACACTGGCCAGGCTTCCCCCGCCACTGCCCCATCCCAAATCCTGGGAGGCAGCCTTGCTGCTTCTACTCCCCCGACTGCAAGTCCTGTCTTATAGAGGCCTTGGAAAGTCTACTTTCTCCATCACCTCTACCCCTTCCCAGTCCCGTCACCATTCTCCACTCTGGACTTCTGCACCAGTCTCCTCAGAGGCCTCCCTGCCTCCCTCCGAGCCCCCTGCACCTGGACTCTTCACCAAAGTGACCTCTTACAAATATAAATGGGACCATGCCTCTCTCCTCTGTAAACATTAGGGGCTTCCCGTTACTCTCAGAAAAGAAGTCAAAGTCCTTTCCATACCCCAACCTGTTTCTGATCGCCCTGACAACCCCACCCCTTGTTCACTGCACTGCAGCCCCCTGCACCTCTTTCCTACCACAGGGCCTTTGCACTCACCTTTCCCTCCTAGAATGCCTTTCCTCCCACTCTTCAAAATGGGAGGCTGTTCTCATCCTTTAGATCTTTAGCTCAAAAATTCCTCAGCGAGGCCTCTGTGACCAGCTGATATGAATTAGCCTCCCTGGCACCTCCACGCCCTCCACTCCCCAGCTTGGTTTCTTGCTCATCACGTTTGTATTTACTTTCTATTAAATAGTTAGACTGTAGTCGAATGTCAAATCCATGACAGGAATATTCCAGCAGCCGGCAAGATGCCTGATGCACAGTAAGCCTTAAATTCATATTTATGCCCATTGCTGCTGTTGAAAGATAATCTAATCCAGATTCCTAAGGCCCAGGGACATGAAAGGACTCCAAGGTCCCTGAGGGGGATCAAGGTAGAGCTAGGGCCCAGGACCCTTGGCTCTTGGCCAACCCAGGGCTCTGCGGGATGAAGTGCCAGGAAAGAGCCCTAACGGCCTCCTCTGCCCACATGGCTGGGGTCCTTTGACCTCCTGGGCAGGTTTAATGGCCTCAGGTCCCAGGGGCATTGGGCTAGCTAGTTCACTCTGACCCTGGCCCTCGTTACAGGGACTGATTGCTGTCTCAAGCCCAGGTCCTCAGCCTGGGGCCCTGCTTGCTCTCACCAGTCCTCCCAGAAACCAGAATCCCGCCTGCCATCCCAGCAGGGTGAGACTCCACCTCCACTGTTACCTGGCCACTGCAAGAGCCGTCACACGTGCCCACCATCTCCTCCCTGCCTCTTGGCTCAGCATCCCTCCCCTTTACGTGCCCAGCACCTGGCCTTAGGCAGGCCCCGAGTGGGAAATCCATGTCTGAGGCTGAGCTTCAGTCCTCTTTCCATACCTAGAACATTCAGAGCCTGTTCCCACCTCACCACTTGGTACTCACTGTCCCCCTGCTGAAGCAGATCTCTGCACAGCCACCTCCTTCATGTCATTCAGATTCCAGCTCTAATAGTGTTTTCTTCTCAGTGAGGCTTCCCCACCTGACACACTCTTATTCAGCTACCCTGTTGAATGTTTTTTTGTGTGGCATGTGTAATGACCTGAGATGACCTTGCCCACTGAGTTATTTGCTCACATGTGGTTTGTCTCCCTGCCCCAACACCTTGTCAGTCCTGCCCCATGGATGATCGTGGAACCACTGAGGGGAAGAAGTGAAAGGAGGAGGACATCCCGCTACCCCCCATCACGCCCAGTCCCCAGCCACCACCCGTGTGGCTGCCGGCTCTCTGTCCCCGCTCTCCAGGCCTGGTTGCTGGTCCCCTTGTGCCCCACACACCTTTCTGCACTTTCAGCCGGATGCTGATGGACATCACCTTCCTGCTACCCATCAGGGCACTGCATTGATAGTCCTGGCCCTGAATGAATTTGGCCCTGTGGATGGTGAAGCCGTGCCAGGGCGAGAAGGAGTAGTTGGTGTGGCGCAGGAGGGGCCGACCACGCAGACGCACCAGCGAGACGCCTGCCTCCAGCACCGGGTCTGTGAGCAGGCAGGGCAGCAGTGCATCCTGGTCCTCAAACACCACCACCTCCTTTGCTAGCACGTTCCAGGGCCGGGCAGGATCTAGGGTAGAGAAGGGCACAGGGTTATAACTGCCCTTCCTCCACTGGGCCAAGGAGTACTTGGACATAGGTGACAGGGAAGTTCAGAGAGGCTGGTCATTCATCTGAGCTCACACCATGCCAGGATAACTCAGTGGACACTTCAGCATAGGGGCTCTAGAGTCGGACGCACCTGGGCTCCACTCTAGTCCCACTATGTGAGGCTGCGTGACCTTGGACAATCTCCCTGCACTTCTAGAAAATGCATCATCGTAGACCCGCCTTGCAGGGTCATTGGGAGGACTGCATCACATTAGAAGCTCTTCCAGGTCTTTGCTCATAGCCAGCACTCAGTAAATGCAGAGCTGAATTGTTACGATTGTTAATTTTAGGGCCCACTGTAGTGGGACCTGCTGGGCCAGGCCTTTTGGGAGGAGGCTCAGACTCCTCACCTTTGACGTAGAGGTGGATGGCGGCGCTGCCTCCCAGGGGGTCTCCAGGCTCAGTGCAGCGATAGGTCCTTGTGTTTTGGAAGGTAGCGTTGGTGGTGGTGAGGACGCTGCTGGGGCCATCAGAGTACAGGGTCCAGTGAGGTGATATGGGGCCATCCCATTCCACACTGCCATTGCCCACACATCGCAGGGTCACCGTTTCTCCCGGCTTCACGACCAACTCAGGGCCACTGGGCTCTATCACTGGGATTCCCTGACCTGGTGGGAGGGACAGCAGACAGAAGTGAGGTCTAGGATGCACCCCTTGGGCCGACCTGACTCTGAGATGGGTGGTAGCCTGGCAGGGATGGTGCTGTGCCATCAAGGAACCACCTTGAATTAGCCCCTGCCCCCTGGTCATAACCCTCAACCTACTCAGGGTTAGACTGATGCCTCTGATGTCCAGGAGGTCCCTTCTCTGAGAAAGGGGGCTTGCAGCTTGCTCAGCCTCTCATTCAGGCCTCTTTCTCCCTGGGGTCCTCAGCCTCCTGCCTCAGTCTACCCTGCTGTGATGACATCTTTCTTCTCCCCAGGAATGAACTCTTTTAACCCTGTGTACAAAGTGGATGTATTTCCACCACCGAATGAAGAAAGAAATGAATGGAATGTTCACAGCCAAGTCCTCTGACTTAATTCACATAGGAAAGAAAAAAAAGAGACGTAGGATCTTAGCCCAGCAGAGTTAGAGAGGTCCCAGGAATCTCCTGGTGTGCCCACTCCCACTGATGGACATCTGGTCTGCAGCACATTGGGATGGCAGTTTCCGTGCCTCAGTTTCCCCACCTATAAAACAGGGATAATCATCATACCCACTCATCGCTATGTTAGGCATTTTAAATGCATGGGAAGCCTTTAGAACATCACCTGTCACCAAATAAATGGTTCAGTAAGAGTTAGTCACTATGTTGTTTATTCCTAGTCTACACCCAGCAGCGCACCCCTGCACCCCCACACATCTGTGTTTACCGGGAAGCCAATCTCTTTTAAGGAAAATTTTCTTGAAGGAGAAAAGAGAACTTGAAACCCCTATCAGGCTGTCTGGGAAGAAGGCCCGTTGCCTCTGCAGCGTCAGCATTTTTCCAGGGCCTAAAATAGGGGCAAAGGAGGGAAGTGAGAGCTGATTCAAGCCTCCAAGGGGCTGCCAGGCGCCCCCCAGCCTGTATGGGCGGAAACACATTGTTGGCGTCAGGCTCAGCCCCCGGTTTCCGCTCAGCCTGTGGCCCTTCTACAGGGATGTTCTCACTTCTGCTTCCCCAGCCTCCTAGCCACTGCCCTCTCTCCAGGCAGGGAGAGGGAGTGCCACTTGCGGGGCAGCTGTGAGGCCGGGCTCTGATGCTGATCCACTGGCTGACCCTGGCCATCCAACTCCTCAGCTCTGGCCCTTCCTATTCCCAGTGATGGGGGCACAACGACAGGCCAGCCCCAAGGGCTTTGGGTGAATTCACGGTTTCTCGGTCGTTCTCTGCAAACCCCCTTGAAATGGGAATTCCCCCTGCCCCACCATAGAGCCCAGAATTGGAAAGGTTTTCTCTCTCAAGTCCTTTTGGGATGGCTTAATTCATGTTTTGATTTTGTATTCATCAGAATGTACATCCCCTCTTCCCAAGACTCTATCTACACAAGGGACTGAGTGAATTGTGAACACAGCCAAGGCTGCCACCTGGGGTTGTAGCCTCCTATGCAGCGCAACCACCAGGAAGAGGGACAAATGTCATTTCTAGCAGCCTTTTAACAAATCTCAACAGAGCTGGGGCTACCCTATCACTGCGGCGGCAGTCTCGGGCCCCCAGGCGGGGGTTTTATAGCAGGAAACAGCTTGGAGTGTGGGCTCACACCAACTTGGGTTTGGAACTTGGTTCTTCCCTTACCAGCTGGGTTAGTTGCTTAACCTCTTTGAGCCTCAGGCTATTCTTCTGTCTGATGGGAATAATCCCAGCTCCCACCCCAAAAACTTCAGGGGGGTTGAGTGAGATGATATATAGAACTGCTCCTGCCTGGGTACCTGCTTTAATTGCTACATTTCTAATGTCCCTTCTGGGCCAACTCTGATTACTCAAGATTTTAACCTTGGATTCTGTGATTCCATTTGTTCCTTTTTTACACCTGCCTCATGCCTCACAGGGGGCTTTTCCCATCCCTTCCCCCAGCCTGTCTCTCTAGACCCTGCCTCGGCCTCCAGGAAATGTGGCCAGGGAACGATGTCTGTCCTATTTTGTCCTATCCTATTGTCCCAGATATTCACGCAGGATAAGGCTGATACCCGCAATTTCCACAGCCAACTTCCCCTGCTGGCTTGGCTAGCAGGGAAGGAAGCCAGCTTGGTCCCCATCCTCCTCGGGGTGGGGGCATGGGCTATGAACATTAACTGAGGTCCCTTTCTGTGCCTGTCCATTCTTCCCCTCCTCATCTCCACTCCCCAATTCTCCCCATGCCCTACACCTCTCCACTAGCTCCCACTTGCCTGGAAGCCCCTCCATCGTCACTTCCAGAATGTGCGCCAATCTCTACTCTTCTCTCCCAACACACACACACACACTGCACACCAAGGCTGGCTACAGCCCCTTCTCAGCCCAGGATCTCATCGCAGTGATGAAGAGCGAGCCCCCCTCTCTCTCTAGAGTCCTCCAGTACCATCCCCAGTCTCCTCCCAGTGGCTTCTAATCTACTCACCATTGGTCTACTGGGCTGAAAACTTAGGTTTCCAGCCTCCCCATCTCTTCTTTCTCTTGGGACTGGACCCTGGACAACCATCTGGCCCCCTTCCCACACACCATGCCCCTGGGAAGGGAAAATAAAAACTCCGGACCCTAATTCACTCTGCCAAAAGGAAAAACTCAAGCTGAAAACTGAGTCATGCAAGAAGCTGCCTTGCCTTTTATTCCTAAGCTGATAGCGACAGATGAAAGGTAAAATATCCCACAGGCAGCTCCTCTATGCTCACTTTCCCTATGTAAAGAGCCAATTTACTGAACCGAGGTAATTGACTGTTCCCCTACCTGCTACTTTTCTTTTGCAACATGTGGATTACCACAATGTCCCCTTTTTCCCTCCAGCCCACTTTCCCCTTTAAATGTTAAAGCCTTCGAATTCATCCAGAATGGCACAGACCACATAATATTTTTGTGACTCCATGTTTTGTTTTTCTTGCCAGCATGTCCTTAACCTTGGCAAAATAAACTTCTACATTGATTGAGGCCAGGCACGGTGGCTCATACCTGTAATCCCAGCACTTTGGGAGGCCAAGGCAGGGGAATCGCTTGAGTTCAGGAGTTAGAGACCAGCATGGCCCACATAGTAAAACCCTGTCTCTACCAAAAATAAAAAAATTAGCCAGGCATGGTGGCAGGCACCAGTAATCACAGCTACTTGGGAATGGCAGAATCGCTTGAACCTGGGAGGCAGAGGTTGCAGTGAGCCAAGACTATGCCACTGCACTCCAGCCTGGGCGACAGAGCAAGACTCCGTCTCAAACAAAAAAAAAAAAAAAGGAGATGGAGTCTTGCTCTATTGCCCAGCCTGGAGTGCAGTGGCATGATCTTGGCTCACTGCAACCTCTGCCTCCCGGGTTCAAGTGATTCTCCTGCCTCAGCCTCCTGAGTAGCTGGAACTACAGGCGCCTGCCACCACGCTCAGCTAAGTTTTGCATTTTTTAGTAGAGAAGGGGTTTCACCATATTGGTGAGGCTGGTCTCAAACTCCTGACCTGGTGATTTGCCCAACTCGGCCTCCCAGAGTGCTGAGATTACAGGTGTGAGCCACCATGCCTGGTGGCAAGACTCCATCTCAATTAAAAAAATAATAATAAAAAACAAATTGAGACCTGGCTCAGATACTTTTTAGTTTTTGCCCCACAGGTAGGTTCTGGGTGTAAGGATAGGACAAGGCAGTGAAATCAAACCTGTGGGACTCTCTGAGACAATGGGGGTGGTGGATACACTGTGTATGCATTTGTCAGACCTCATTGAACTTAAGAGCCTGTGCTTTCTACTGCATGTAAGTTACACTGCAAAATAAGTCCAGGCCAGGCGCTGTGGCTCATGCCAGTAATCCCAACACTTTGGGAGGCCAAGGCAGGTGGATCACCTGAGGTTAGGGGTTTGAGACCAGCTTGGCCAACATGGTGAAACCCCATCTCTACTAAAAATACAAAAATTAGCCAGGCATGATGGTGTGCCCCTGTAATCCCAGCTCAGGAGGCTGAGGCAGGAGAATCACTTGAACCCAGGAGGTAGAGGTTGCAGTGAGCTGAGATTGTGCCACTGTACTCCAGCCTGGTGACAGAGAGAGACTCTGTCTCAGGATAAAAAAAAAAAAAAACAACAAAGCCAGACACTCAAGCTCAGTGGGATTGCCTGGGCCAGAAAAGGATGGTCAGTGGGCCATCTCCTCACCGGGGACCAGAAGTGCCACAGCCCCAGGGTCCTCCTTTGAAGAGGCCAGGGTGAGGCTGTCTTTTCTCCCCTTCCATCCCCATCCTCCCCCAAGGTCCCTTCGAATAAGCAGGCAATAGAATAGAAATGTGTTTGTTGGGCCAACAAGCCGAGCACAGCAGCCCCTCACCTCTTGTCATGTTCCCTCCCAGATGGAAATTCTGCAGAACTGCTGCTGCCTGGGGACCTCCTGAGACTTGGCAGCCTGTGTCTGGGAGGGCTCTGGCCCAGGAGACCCGCGCTGGCCTCTTCCCAATCCCTCCTCTAGCCCTATACCCCTTTCACCCCAAATTCCCCTCTCCTGAGCCCTGGGCCAGAGAGGTCAGCCTCATCTCTCCCTCTGACCCCTTACACAAGCCACCCAAGGAAGAACCACCACCCCTATCAGGCCCTTCCAGGCCAGGTGTTGCATAGAATCATCAAATCACAGGCTGGCAGAGCTGCCAGAGCCATCAGGGGCTCTCCAGGTCCTCCCAACTCAGCGTAGGTCTGGACCAGCAGTGCCGGCATCTCACCTCTCCCAGGAGTGTGTTGGATATGCAGAATCTCAGGTTGCACCTGAGACCGACCGAGTCTGAATCTGCATTGTAACAAGATCCTCAGGTAACTTGTATGCACAGGAAAGTATGAAAAGCACTGCTCTGGTCTAGTCTATCACTGTCCCCCTGCCCCCCAACACCTGCAATTGAATAGAAGTGGACACTGAAGCCTCAAGAGTATCAGAGGCTTGTTCAGGACACACAGTGAGTGGATGGCGGAGCTGGGACGTATCCACAGCACCAGGTGGACCAGCTCCACCACACCCACCTCTTTTCACCCCACTACCTCTCCAAAGCAGATACCCACAAACCTGCAGTCCAGTGATGGGGAGACTAAAACACAGCCTGGGGACACCCAGTGAGGGGCAAGGGCTAAATCCTTTCACAGGGGTCTTCTCTGTCACACCCCATCAAAGTCCCCCGCCCCCCATTCTGCTCTTACCATGCCAAGCTGTGACCACCAGCAGGAGCAGCAGAACTCCCGGGCCCATGGCCTCAGTGGGGAAGCGGCAGGCAGGTGCAGGGCTGTAAGGCGCCCAGGGCACAGAGCTTCCAGGTACTAGCTCCGCAGGGATCGGGACACCGGACACACGTTCCTCTCCTCTGCACTGGCTGTTTGTCTTGTTTTCCTCTTCCTCCTCCTTGGGCTGATCCTCCTCTTCCCCTTTTAGCTGGGCAAGGCAACCACAGAGTTTGGAAATCTTGGGTCTTTAAGAAGAAAACAAAGCCTTGACCCCAAGAGGGAGGGGTCGCAGTAGGGCAGAGCCAGCCTGAGCCCAGGGGGACCTAAGTTGGGGCCCTTCTAAAGCCACCTGCAAGGGGTCCTGGGAGAAGAGACATATCCAAGAGCAGCCAGACAGTTAGTCCACAAATGAGGGTCTTCAGAGTGATCAGGCGGCTCTGGCAGAGCCCAAAGAGAAGTCAGGTTGTGTGATATTCTGACATGTACATTTTTTCTTTACCCCCATTTCCTGGCTTACAACTCCTAAAATCCTTGGAATCTCCAAAGTAATACATATCTTTGAAAAATTTATTATTTTAGAGACGGAGTTTCACTCTGTTGCCCAGGCTGGAGCTCTGTGGCTCCATCATAGCTCACTGCAGGCTCAAACTCCTGGGCTCAAGCCTTCGAGCTGTGAGATCTGACGATACCTCTAGGTAAATACAGTGATTGAATTGAATTGGAGGGCACTAGATTCGTGTCTGCTGCAGAATCTGAACAATTGGTTGATTGCTTGGTCTATGGGGAAACATGCCCATCCCCTACATCTGGTGTCAGAAGTATTTTGTGTTGTGAGACAATAGGAGAAATAGAGTTTGTTTTCCTCCTATATACAGGTTGGTCTGGGAGAGCCTGATAATACTGGCAATAAACTTCCTTTTACGGGACACTTACTAGCCAATCCCTTTACATTCACTGTCTCCTTTAGTACTGCAAAACTTTATGTAGGTAAGTACTATTGTCATTCTCATTTCACAGATGGAAAAACTAAAGCTCAGAGAGATCAAACGCCTTAAGCTTGACCACGGTCAAACAGCTACCAAATGGTGGAGACAGGATTTGGATCCCAGCAGTCTGCTTATAAAACTATCTTTCATGGTTTACTTACATTGTTTATTTATTTATTTATTTATTTATTTTACAAAGAATCTAATGTTTCTGCATAATTCTTAAAATATATAGCATTCCTTTCCTCCCCCTTTTCCCGGAGGCAATTGCTTTTACCTCTTTTAGTTGATTCGCTTAGTATTTTACTTCTTATCTCTAAAGAACATGGTCATTTCTTCTTTTTTTCTTTTTTTTTGGAGACAGGGTTTGGTTCTGTCACCCAGTCTGGAGTGTAGTGGTGTGATCTCGGCTCACTGCAACCTCCACCTCCCAGGCTCAAGCCATGCTCCTACCTCAGCCTCCTGAGTAGCTGGGACTACAGGGGCATGTGCCACCATGCCTGGCAAATTTCTATATTTTTGGTAGAGATGGGGTTTCACCATGTTGTCCAGGCTGATCTCAAACCCCTGAGCTCAAGTGATTCACATACCTTGGCCTCCCAAAGTACTGAGATTATAGGCATGAACCACTGTACCCAGCCTAAAGTTACTTCTTGAAATTGAAAAATCTTGATATAACATTGATCCAGGAAAATGATCATTCCCACGTACTCGGGTGTTTGTGTGGTGTGTATGCGTGTGTTTGTATGAATATTTATGGTGTATATATGCACTTTCTTTTTCAGAAGAGTGTTTTGAACTTTTAGCAATCATGAATATCAAAGCTGACTCAAGAAGAAAATGAAAATCCAAATAAACCTATAAGAAGAAAAGAGATTTAATCAGTAACCAAAAACCTCCCAACAAAGCAAAGCCCAGGACCAGATGGCTTTACTGGTGAATTCTCCCAAACATTTAAAGAAGAATTAATACCAATCCTTTTCAACTCATTCTACGAAGCCAGCATTTTCCTGATACCAAAGCTAGACCAAAACATTGCCAGAAAAGATAACTACAGACCAATATAAATGCATGAATACAGATGCAAAAAATTTTTAAAAAGTACTAGCAAATCAAATTTTTTTTCTTTTTTGAGACAGGGTCTGACTGTTGCCCAGGCTGGAGTGCAGTGGAGCAATCTCAGCTCACTGCAACCTCTGCCTCCCACGTTCAAGTTATTCTCATGTCTCAGCCTCCTGAGTAGCTGGGATTACAGGCATGCACCACCACCATGCCCAGATAATTTTTGAATTTTTAGTAGAGATGGGGTTTCACCATGCTGGCCAGGCTGGTCTCCAACTCCTGACCTCAAGCAGTCTGCCCACCTTGGTCTCCCAAAGTTTTGGGAATACAGGCATGAGCCACTGCACCCAGCCACTAGCAAACCAAATCTAACAGCATATTAAAATGATTATACACCATGATGAAGTGGGATTTGTCCAAGAAATACAATGGTGGTTTAACACATGAAAATCAGTGTAATACATCACATTAATAGAATGAAAAAATCCTCCTATGATCATGTCACTTGATGTAACTGTAAAACCCAACATGTTTTCATTAAAAACAAAACAAAACAAAACCCACCCAACAAACTAGCAATAAAAGGGAACAGCCTCAATATGATTAAGGGCACATGTGAAAAAGCACAACAAGCTCAATGGTAAAAGATTGAGAGCTGGTCCCTTTAGATCAGGGACAAGAGAAAGACGCCTGCTCTCACCACTTCTGTTCAACATAGTACTGGAAGTCCTAGCCAGAGCAATCAGGAAGAAAAGAAACAGAAGCCATCCAAATTAAAAAAGAAGAAGTAAAACTCTCTCTGTTCACAGATGACATGATCCTATATATAGAGAAATCCTAAAAGATCTACAAAAAAACAACTATTAGAGCTAATATACAAATTCAGCAAAGCTGCAGGATACAAGATCAACATACATAGCTCTATGGTACTGGCAATACTCCAATAAGGAAATTAAGAAAACAACTTAATTTACAGTAATATCTAAAATAATAAAATATTTTGGAATAAACTTAACTAAGGAGTTGCATGACTTTTACAATGAAAACTAGAAAACACTGTTGAAAGAAATTTAGAAGACCTTAATAAATGAAAAAACCACCTTGTTTTCCTAAGTTGGAGGATTTAATAAGATGGCGGTACTCTCAAAGTGATTTATAGGTTCAATATATTCCCTGTCAAAATACCAACAGCCTTTTTCTGCAGAAATGGAAAAGCTGATTCTCAAATTCATATGGAACTTCAAGGGACACTGAATATGCAAAACAATCTTGAGAAAGGAGAACATGGAGGAGTCACACTTCTCAATTTCAAAGCTTACTGTAAAGCTACAGAAATCAAAATAGTGTGGTATCGGCATAAGAATAGCTATATGGATCAATAGAATAAAATTGAGACTCAGGAAGTAAACTCTCACATTCATGGACAACTGATATTCAACAAGGGTGACAAGACCATCCAATGGAGAATGACCAGTTTTTTCAACATAGGTGCTAAAAGAACTAGAGTCACATGCAGAAGAATGAAGTTGAATCCTTATTTTACATCACATATAAAAGTTAACTCAAAATGAATTAAAGACCTAAATATAAAAGCTAAAATTATTAAACCCATAAAAGAAACCATAGAGATAATATTCATGACCTTGGAATTGGAAATGATTTCTCAGACATGTTTCTAAAAACACAAGCGACCAAAGAAAAATAAATTGGACATAATCAAAATTAAACATTTTTGTGCATCAAAGGATACTGTCAAGAGAAAAAGATAACACACAGAATGAATGTTTATATCCAGAATAAATAAATATATCCAGAATATATATAGAATGAAAGTTGTAGTGTTTCCTCAGCAAAAATCACTCTTGGTGCATAGTTCTATTAGTTTTGACAAATATATGTAATGATGTAACCACCACTGTAGTCAAGATACAGAACAGCTCCATCACTAGAAAATGTTTCTCATGTTGCTTTGTAGTAAAGCCCTTCCCCAACCCCTTACACCAAATGACTGCTGATCTGTTCTCTATCCCTACAGTTTTGCCTTTTCCATAATGTCTTTGTGCTTTAGAGGATAATGCCATTTTTCTAAATGGAATCATACAGTGTGTAACTAAAGAATGTATGTAGAATCGCGCAATATGTAGCTAAAGCCACTCTATTGTCCCTCACAATAAATATTTATGGGAAAATAAATTTTAAAAAAGAATGAAAGCTGTAGTGTTTCCTACAACTCAACAAAAAGATAAACAATTAAATTTAAAAATAGGTAAATTCAAATATTGCATGTCCTCACTTATAAGTGGGAGCTAAACAAAGGGTCCTCATGGATATAAAGATGGAGAGAATAGACTTCAAAGGTGGAAGGACAGAAGGAAAAGGGAGAGGACAGAAAGGAAGTGAAAAATTACCTATTGGGTATAATGTTCAGTATTTGGGTATCAGGTACACTGGAAGCCAAATCCCCACCATTATGCAATGAACCCATGTAATAAACATGCACGTATACTCCCGAATCTAAAATAATTTTTTTGAAAAACAGGCAAAAAATTGAATAGATATTTCTCCAGAGCACATGAAAAAATATTCAATATCATTAGTCATTAGGGAAGTGCAAATCAGAACCACCTTGAGATACCACTTCATATCTACTAGGTTCGTAATAAAAAAAAATCGGATAACAAGTATTGGTGAGGATGTGGAGAAATTGGAACCTTTGTATAGTGTTGGTAAAAATGAAAACTGGTGCAGCTGCTATGGTAATCAGTTTGACAATTCTTCAAAAAGTTAAACATATAATTGTCATATAATCCAGAAATATCACTTCTAGGTAAAACCAAAAGAATGGAAAATAGGGACTCAAACAAATGCACACAAATATTCAACACAGCATAATTTACAGTAGCCAAAAGGTGGAAACAGTGTACAGCTAAACAAAATGTGGTATGTCCATACAATTGAATATTATTCAGCTATAAAGGGAATGAAATACTGATACCTGCTACGATGTGGATGAACCTTGAAAACACTGTGTTAAGTCAATGAAGCCAGTCACAAAATGTCATACGACTCCATCTATTTGAAAAATCCAGAACAGGTAAACCCGTAGAGGCAGATGATTGATGAGTGGTTACCAGAGGATGTAGGAAGGGAGAATGGGGAGTGACTGCTTATGAGAAGGAAGTTTTCTTTTGGGGTGATGAAATGTCTTGGAACAAGATAGAGGTGATGGCTGCCCAGCATTGTATTTGTCCTAAATGCCATTGTACACCTTAAAATGGTTAATGTTTAATTTTGTTATTTGAATTTTATATCAAAAAAAAGAGAAGGGATAAAGATTGTCTTAGACCAACAAAAACTATGAGAATTCATTGCCAGCAGACCAACACTACAAAAAAAAAAAATCCTAAGGGAAGTTCTTTAGGTAAAGGAGTATGATACCAGCTAGCAAGTTGGATATACATTAAAAAATAAAAAGTGCTGAAAATGGAATAAAAGTAAGCATAAAAAATATGGTTGCCTTTTAAATGCTTGAAAAGATAACTATTTAAAACAGGCATTGAAAATTTTTTTCCTGTCAAGGACCAAATAGTAAATATTTTAGGTTTTGTGGCCATACGGTCTTTGGGGCAACTGCTTAATTCTGCCATTGCAGTGCAAAAACAGCCATAGCCAATACATAAACTATTAAGTGTGCTATATTTACAAAAACAGGAGGCAGGCTACATTTGGTCCACAGGCTATAGTTTGCCAATCTCTGATTTAAAGCAAAAGTAGTAGCAATGTATTGGATATTTATAGCAGATTAAAAGTGAAATATATTGTTGTCATACGTTTCACTTTTACATATGCATTTATAGCAATCTCCACAGGGGATACATTCCAGTAACCTTGGTGTATGCCTGAAACTGCAGATAGTACTAAACCCTGTATATGCTATGTTTTTTCCTATACCTACTGTATTAGACGGTTCTCTTACTGCTAATAAGGACATACCCTAGACTGGGTAATTTCTAAAGGAAAGGAGGTTTAATTGACTCACAGTTCAGCATGGCTAAGGAGGCCTCAGAATCATAGCGGAAGGCAAAGGAGGAGCAGAGTCGCATCTTACTTGGTGGCAGGCAAAACAGTATGGGCAAGGGAACTCCCATTTATAAAACCATCAGATCTCGTGAGACTTAATTACTACCACGAGAACAGTATGGGGAAAACTGCCCCCATGATTCAATTGTCTCCACCTGGCCCCACCCTTGACATGTGGGGATTATTACAATTTAAGGTGAGAATTGGGTGAGGACACAGCCAAACCATATCACCTACATACCTATGATAAAGTTTATCAATTAGGCAAAGTAAGAGATTAACAATAATAACTAATAATACAATAAGACAATTATAACACTTTACTGTCATAAAAGCCACGTGAATGTAGTCTCTCTCTCTCAAAGTACCTTCATATTTTTGGACATGGATTGATCACAAGTAACTGAAATTGCCAATAAGGGGGAACTACTGCACTATGAAAAACGGGAAGAAAGGGTGTGCAGTCTGCTCTTGTCAGGTCCTCATGCTTTCCTTATTTTTCTTGTTTGTTTTTTGGATGGAGTCTCACTCTGTCACCCAGGCTGGAGTACAGTGGCATGATCTCGGCTCACTGCAAACTCCACCTTCCAGGTTCAAGTGATTCTCCCGTATCAGCCTCCCGAGTAGCTGGGATTACAGGCACCTGCCACCGCGTCTGGCTAATTTTTGTATTTTTAGTAGAGACAGGGTTTCACCATGTTGGCCAAGCTGGTCTCGAACCCCTAACTTCAGGTCATCTGCCTGCCTCGGCCTTCCGAAGTGCTGGGATTACAGATGTGAGCCACGGCACCGGCCCTCATGCTGTATTTAAAGTAACGTTTTATCATTTAAAGGTAGACTTTGATTAATTTAAGATACAAATTGTAAACCTAGGACGCTCCCTAAAAATTTTTCTCTCTTTTTAATCACTCAAAAATTTTTGAAGAGGTATAAATTATAAGTCAATAGTGGAAATGAAATGGAGACATAATACATACTCAATCCAAAGGAAGACAAAGATGGAAAGAAAGAAGACCAGAAAGAATGAATAGAAAACATCTAACAAGATGGTAGAAGGATTTTGAATGTTCTCACCATAAGAAATGATAAGTGTTGAGGACGCGAGGGCTTCAAGGTTACTTCGCGGAGCTGGAGCGCTGGCCGCGCAGGCCCTGAGGGCTCGCGGCCCCAGTGGCGTGGCCGCGGTGCGCTCCATGGCATCTGGAGGTGGTGTTCCCACCGATGACGAGCAGGCGACTGGGTTGGAGAGGGAGGTCATGCTGGCTGCAAGGAAGGGACTGGACCCATACAATATACTGCCCCCAAAGGGAGCTTCAGGCACCAAGGAAGACCCTAATTTAGTTCCCTCCATCACCAACAAGAGAATAGTGGGCTGCATCTGTGAAGAGGACAATACCAGCGTCGTCTGGTTTTGGCTGCATGAAGGCGAGGCCCAGCGATGCCCCCGCTGTGGAGCCCATTACAAGCTGGTGCCCCACCGGCTGGCACACTGAGCGCCTGTACTAAGTTACTCAAAATGTGCTGTAAAGTTTCTTCTTTCCAGTAAAGACTAGCTGTTGCATTGGCAAAAAAAAAAAAAAAAAAAAAAAAAAGGCCGGGCGCGGTGGCTCAAGCCTGTAATCCCAGCACTTTGGGAGGCCGAGACGGGCGGATCACGAGGTCAGGAGATCGAGACCATCCTGGCTGACACGGTGAAACCCCGTCTCTACTAAAAAAATACAAAAAACTAGCCGGGCGAGGTGGCGGGCGCCTGTAGTCCCAGCTACTCAGGAGGCTGAGGCAGGAGAATGGCGTAAACCCGGGAGGCGGAGCTTGCAGTGAGCTGAGATCCGGCCACTGCGCTCCAGCCCCGGCGACAGAGCGAGACTCCGTCTCAAAAAAAAAAAAAAAAAGAAATGATAAGTGTTTAAGGCAATAGACATGCTAATTACCCTGATGTGATCATTACACAATATATATATGTATGAAAACATCATACTGTACTCCATAAACATGTACAATTATTGAGGCTGGGCGCAGTGGCTCATGCCTGCAATCCCAGCACTTTGGGAGGCCGAGGTGGGCAGATCACCTGAGGTCAGGAGTTCGAGACTAGTCTGACCAAAATGGCAAAACCCTGTCTCCACTAAAAATACAAAATTAGCTGGGTGTGGTGGCAGGTGCCTGTAATCCCAGCTATTTGGGAGGCTGAGGCAGGAGAATTGCTTAAACCTGGGAGGCAGAGGTTGCAGTGAGCCAAGATCAAGCCATTGCACTCCAGCCCGGGCAACAAGAGTGAAACTCCATCTCAAAAAAAAAAAAAAAAAAAAAAAAGTACAATTATTATGTATCAATCAAAAATAAAACTTGAAGAAACCTGGAGTACCTGTATAGCTGTATTAATGTCAGACAAAATAGACTTCAGAACAAGAAATATTTCTGGGCATAATGAGGGACATTACATAGTGAAGACAGAATCAATTTTACAAGAAGACATAACAATCCTGGGTGTATATACACCTTAGAACAGAGCTTCAAACTACGTGAAACAAAACTGATAGACCTGAAAGGACAGATATAAAAGTCTCTTGTAACACTCCTCTCCCAGTTGTAGGTGGTACAAGTAGGGAGAAAATCAGTAAAGATATAGAAAACCTGAATAAAATCATAAACCATTGACCTAATTGATTTTTATCCACCTAACAACAGCATCATACACATTCATCTCAAGGGCATATAGAACATTCACCAAGACAGACCAATTCTGACACTTAAAACACATCTTTAAAAGTTTAAATAATTAAGTTATGCAAAGTATTTCTTGCATCACAACAGAATCAAACTTGAAATTATTAACAAAAAGGTATCTAGGAAATTGAAAATATTTGGAAATTGAACAACACACTTATAAACAACCCATGAGTCAAAGAAGAAATCATATGAGAAATTAGAAAATATTTTGAATTGAATAAGAAAACAATGGTCTAAAGCTGCCACCTTAAGAAACTAGAAAAAGAAGAACAAATTAAATCCAAATTGACCATAGGAAGGAAATAAAGACACGAGCAGAAATCAAAATCCACAACAAAAGACTTAGGGAAAATTAACAAAACCAAAAGCTTTTTCACTGGAAAAAAATTAACAACATTTACCAAGAGAAAAAAAAAAAGCAAGAAAAACACAAATTGCAAATATCAAGAATGGAAAGTGGACATCAATAGCAACCCTACCAACACTAAAAGAATAATAAGGGAATACTATGAACTACTCTATGCCAACAAATTCACTAAGTTGCATAAAATGGACAAATTCTTTAAACGTACAAACTGCTAAAACTCTCTTAAGAATAATAGATAACATAAACAGTTCTGTATCTATTTTTAAAAACTAAACTTGCAGTTAAAAACCTTCTAACCAAAAACAAACAAAAAAACTCTTCAGGTTCAAGCGGTTTTACTGGCAAATTCTTCCAAACAATTAAGAAATAAATAATACTGACCTGGCCCAGTGGCTCACGCCTGTAATCCCAGCACTCTGGGAGGCCGAGGCGGGCAGATCACATGAGGTCAGAAGTTTGAGACCAGCCTGGCCAACATGGTGAAACCCTGTCTCTACTAAAAATACAAAAATTAGCCAGGCCTGGTGGCAGGTGCCTGTAATCCCAGCTACTTTGGGAGGCTGAAATTGGAGAATTGCTTGAACCCAGGAGGCAGAGGTTGCAGTGAGCTGAGATCGTGCCATTGCACTCCAGCCTGGGCAACAAGAGCAAGACTCCATAAAAAAAAAGAAAGAGAGAGAGAGAGAGAGAGAGAGAAAGAAAGCCAATTCTACAAAAACGCTTTAAGAATATAGCATAGGAGAGATCACTTTTTAATTCCTTGTATGATACCAGCAGTATCCCAACATCATGACCACACAAAGATATTGCAAGAAAATAAAATTATAGACCAATATCCCTTATGAAAATAGATGCAAAAATTGTGAAGAAAATCTTAGCAAATCAAATCCAAGTATATATAAAAAGGATAATGCATCAGGTCCAAGTGGTATTTATTACAGGAATTAAAGGTTGAAATGTTCAACATTCAAAAATCAAGCAATATAATTTACCATATCAAGATTTTAAAAATCACTAGGCTTCTTAATAGCTGCAGAAAAATGCTTTGACAAAATTCAATGTTCATTTCTAAAGGGAATTTCCTCAACATGGTAAACGGCATCTGTAAAAACCCTACCACAAATATTAAACTTAGCAGTGAAAGATTGCATATTTTCCCTCTAAGATGAGAAACAAGGCAAGGATGTCTGTTCAGCATTATACTGAACGATTCAACAGTGTACTGGATATCCTAGACACTGTAGTAAGGCAAGAAAAAGAAATAGACCAGGTGTAGTGACTCACAATGTAAGCTCGGCACTTTTGGAGGCCAAGGTAGGAGGATCGCCTGAGCCCAGGAGTTTGAGACCAGCCTAGGCAACATAGGCAGACCCTATCTCTACAAAAAAATCTTAAAATAACCTAGTGTGGTGGTGCACACCTATAGTCCTAGCTACTTGGAAGGCTGATCACTTGAGCTCAGGAGGTCCAGCCTGCAGTGAGCAGGGACTGTGCAACTGCACTCTAGCTTGGGCAACAAAGTGACACTCTGTCTCAAAAAAAGAAAGGGAGGGAAGAACGGAAAGAAGGAAGGAAGGAAGGAAAAGAGAAGGAAAGAAGGAAAAAAAGAGAAAGAAAGAAAGGAAGAAAGAAAGAAAGGAAGGAAGGAAGGAGAGAGAGAAAGAAAGAAAGAAAGAAAGAGAAAGAAAGAAAAGAAAGAGTTCAAAACAAGAAACAACATAATGGTCTCTATTTGGAGATAAAATGATTGTCTTCATAGAAAATGCACAAAAGTTACTAGAACTGTAGGTAAACTTAGCAAGATCACAGAATACAAGGTCAATATCAAAAATCAAATTAAAAGTGAAATTTAGTTTTTACAAATACTATTTACAATAGCACTGAAAAAAACACAAAATACTTAGGTATAAATCTTACTAAATACGTGCAAGATCTGCATACTGTGTACAAAACACTGAGGAAAGAAAATGAATGAGACCTAAATAAATGGTGAGATATACCATGTTTATGGGTTTGAAGATTCAATATTTTTAAGCATGCTGATTCTTCTCCAGGTTAATCTACAGATTCAACAAAGTGCCAATCAAAATCTCTGCAGGAATTTTTGTATAAATTGACAAGCTGATTCTAAGATTTATATGGAAGCATAAAGGAATTAGATTAGCCAAAATAGTTTAGGAAAAAAACAAAGTTGAAGCCCTCGTACTACCTAGTTGACAGACTATAAAGCTATAATATAGTACTGGTGAAAGGATAGACATGTATATCAATGAAACAGAATAGAGTCTAGAAATAGAACCGCACATATGTGGCCAATTGATTTTTGACAAATTTGCAAAAGTAATTAAAAGAATAAAGAATAGACATTCCAAAATGTGGTACTGGAACAACTGGCTATCCACATGCAACGAGAAAAAAACAAAAAATCAAACAAACATAGAAAACCTTGATCTATAACTTAAGCCTTATACAAAATTATCTCAAAATGGATCAAAGACCTAAATGCAAAACCATACAATTATTACAAGAAATAGAGAAAATCTTCATGACCTTGAGGGTTATGGAAAGATTTCTTAAACACAACGCTTAAAAAGATCCATATAATCCATAAAAGAAAAAAAAAATTAGGCTGTCTGAGTGCAGGGGTGTTTACAACAAATTGATCACAACCAGTTACAGGTTTCTTTGTTCCTTCTCCACACCCACTGTTTCACTTGGCTTACCTTAAAAAGTAAATCTATAAATTGGACTTCATCAACATTTAAAACTTCTACTCTTTTAAAGAGATAGTTAAAAGACAAACTACAGATCAAGAGAGAATATTTGATATCGCATATCTTATAAAGGACTTTTATCAAGAGTACATAAAGAATTTTCAATACTCAACATGAAAATAAATGATTCAGTAAAAACGAGGAAAACATTGAACAATAATATATATAAGTGATAAGATAATTTGCCATATAAGAGATGCTCAACATCAATATTTGTTAGGAAAATACAAACTAAAAACCACAATGAAATACCACTACATACTTAATTAAATGGCTAAAACCAAAAATCAGAAAACCTGACAGTTTCAAGTCCTGGTAAGGATGAGAATACAAACAACTTTTTTTGTGTGTGTGTGACAGTCTCTCTCTTGTCGCCCAGGCTGTAGTGCAGTGGGATGATCTCGGCTCACTGCAACCTCCACCTGCCAGGTTCAAGCAATTCTCCTGCCTCAGCCTCCCAAGTAGCTGGGATTGAGGCGCCCGCCACCACACCCTGCTAAATTTTGTTTGTATTTTAGGAGAGATGGGGTTTTGCCATGTTGGCCAAGCTGGTCTCAAACTCCTGACCTCAGATGATCCACCCGCCTCGGCCTCCCAAAGTGCTAGGATTACAGGCATAAGCCACCGTGCCTGGCCACTAACAACTATTAATAGAACTCTCATATACATATTGCTAGTTGGGATGCAAAAGAGCAGCCACTTTGGAAATCAGTCTGGCAGTATCTTATAGAGTTAAAAAGGAAATCCTTACCATAATTCAGTAAAATGGAAATTGATGTTCCCAAAAAACCCTCTAAGCAAATGTTTCTAGTGGATTTATTTGTAATCAGCTCAAACTGAAATCAACTCAAATGTCCCTTAGCTGTTACATGGATAAACTATGGTATACCCATACAATAGAACGCTAGTCAGCAATTAAATGGAACAAACTTCTGATGTACATGACGATGTGGATGATTCTCAAATTCTTTATGCTAAGTGAAAGAAGCCAGATGCAAAACTTCATACTCTATGATCTTACTCACATGACACTCTTGCAAACAGACAGAAAATAGATCATTGGCTGACCTGGGCTGGAGGTGGAGGGAGGACTTCAAAGGACCGGGGAGGGGCGGGGAATTTTTTTGGTGATGGAAATATAGCTTCATTGTGACAATGATAAACACGACTATATACATTTGTCATAAGTAGCAGAATTGTAGACTAAAAAGGGTGAATTTTATTGTGTGTAAATTAAATTTTCATAAAACAAATGGGAAAAAAATGTAAAGGGCCAAGAATAACCAAGACAGTCTTGAAGAAAATGAAAAGAAAAGGGAAGTCTTTCTTCAGTAGATATCAAGAAATATTATAAAGATAGTTAAGACAGCTTGATGTTGGCTCACAGATAGACAAATAGACTGGTGGTACAAAATAAAGATCCCAGTATGTGGGCACAGTGGCACGCACCAATGCCAGTTATCCAGGAGGCTGAGGCAGGAGGATCCCTTGAGCCCAGGAGTTTGAGTCCAGCCTGGACAACATAGTGAGAGCCCATCTCTTAAAAAAAAAATTTCTAGCTATGGATCATACGGACACTTGACAGATAATAGAACTGGTGGGGATGGGGGAGGAAAAGACAGTTTTAAATGGACCTAAGATCACTGGCTAACCATATTTTTTAAAGTACTGTTCATTTCCAGCTATACAACATATACAGAAATTAAATCCCTTACCAAGTGTTGGCTAAGATGTGGAGCAACAGGAAAACTCATACACTGCTGGTAAGGGTATAAATTGATACAACCACTTGGGAAAACAGTTTAGCATTATTTACTTAGGTTGACGAAAATGCATTATCTTACGATCCAACAAATTCTACTCCCCAGCAGGCATACGTGCAATAGAAATGTGTACACAAGTGTATTAAGATACATAGCAGCATTTGTCATTATAGCCTCAAACTGGAAAAAAAAAAAAGAAATAACCATCAATAATAGAATAGATTAGTAAAAAGTAGTATATATATAATAGTATAATATAAACCAAATAAACAAGTACAATACGGCTACACACAATTATATGCATGATTGGTTACATGGTGGCAAATGCCTTCTCCCGTTCTGTGGTTTGTCTTTCCCCTCTTTGTATCCAAAGGAGATTGCGTGAATGGTCCTAATTCTTCATTCCTTTCAGTACCCGATCTGTTTGCCATGTGACTTGGCAGTTGCTCTCAGAAAAAAAAAAAAAAAAGGTGATACCTATTTCTCCACCCCTTGAATCTGGGCTTGGTCGTGCGGGAGCTGCTTTGGCCGATAGAATGAGATGGAAGTGAGGGTGTTCCAGTTTCAAGCCTAGGCCACAAGAGGCATTGCATGCTTCTCCTTGCCTGCGGATGCTGCTAACATCACTATGAGAAAGACACGCCTGAGCTGGCATGGCTAAGGTACCCTAGCCAAAGCTAGATTAAAGCAGAGTCCCCAGCTGCCCCAGATGTATGAGAAAACCCTAGCAATCCAGCCAGATCAGCTGAATACTGTAGATGAGTGAGAAATATGTGTTTATTGGTATATGTCACTGCAGCTTTGTAGGGTTGTTTGCTATGCAACAACAGCTAACTGATAGAGTGAACTAGGGGAGGTGGGATGCCTGGGAGCGTTGGATTTTGCCAGGCAGAGGCAGTGAAGAGAAAGAAAGGCATCTGAAGAGAAATGAACAGCAAAGGCAATCAGCAGGTCTACTAGTCTGCCACCAGCTGTCATGGGACCCAGGCAGAGAGTGGTGGTGCTGGCAATCCCCTCCCACTCCTTGCTTGCTTTCCTTGCCTTTATATATATATATACACACGTATATATGTATGTGTGTGTGTGTGTATATACATACACACACATACGCTAGTGATCACTGTAGGATATTCATCCATAAAGAGATATGCAGTCCCCCTAAATGGAAGGTCCCCCAAACCCTTATTCTCCTAATCACAGCCTCTCTCCCTGCCTCAACTGCTTGTAAGAGTATGTGTATACTCTTCCCGGCATTTGCCTGCACTCAGATGTGCTCATCCATCCGTCCACTCATCCATCCCATCCCTACTTTATAGTTTTAAAAATAGTATCATATGCTATTTATTGCATTGGGTTTTTTTTTTTAACCATTCAACACATCTTAGAAATCTTTCCATATTAGTTCATAAGAGATTTACCATATTTTTAAAATTGCCTCACTGTATCCCGTGGTAAGGATGTACCATAATTTATCTCGCCATTCCCCTAACAAGTGGACACTCTAGTTCCTTCTAATTTTTCTCCATTGCAAACAATGCTCAGTGGACATCCTTGAACATGAATCGTTGTGCAAATATGCTATCATTGGAGCAGGATCCATTCATAGAAGTGGGATTGTCAGGTCAAAGGGTAGGTACGTTAAAACATGGAGATATTCTTAAATTGTTCCCCCAAGAAGGCCATGTGGATGTGCATTCTCACCAACAGTGTGTGAGAAATGCAGCATCACTGTAAACTTGCTGACATGGAATATCACTGATCTTTAAAATTGTTCGCAGTCTGATAGGAAAAAATGTTAATTCATTGAGGTTTCATGTGCATTTTCTGTATGAGTGATGAAATAAACCTTTTTTTCCATGTGTGTATTGGCTATTGGTATTTCTTCTACAGATATCCTTTGTCCTTTTTTTGTCTTTATGGATTTATTGGACTATTTATTTTTTATTTTTGAGACCAAATCTCGCTCTATCACCCAGGCTGGAGTGCGGTGGCACAATCTTGGCTCACTGCAACCTGTGCCTCCCAGGTTCAAGCGATTCTCCTGCCTCAGCTTCCCATGGAGCTGGGATTATAGGCGCCCGCTACCACGGCCAATTAATTTTTGTGTTTTTAGTAGAAGTGGGGTTTTACCATGTTGGCCAGGCTGGTCTCGAACTCCAAACCTCAAGTGATCTGCGTGCCTCGGCCTCCCAAACTGCTGGGATTATAGGCGTGAGCCACCACACCCAGTTTATTGAACTATTTATTATCTGTATTATGTCTGCTAACCCTGTTATCAGAAATGCTGAAAATATTTTCCATCAGTTTGCCACTTCTCTTCTAACTTTCTTTTGCTTTTTGTATTCGCACAGAAGTTTTTGCTGTGTGTAGTCAAATCTGTTGTGTTTTCATTTCTGACTTCCGGGTTTCATGTCTCGTTTAGGAAGGCTGAGGCATTTACTATTTACAAGCCACTTTCATTTCCATTTTCTCATACAGGCCTGGGTCACAGGCGATCAGTGAAGTGCATATCTCTGTTGTATAGATAAGAAAAAGGAAGGTCAAGGAGGGTTAGTGACTTAGTTCACACAACTACTTTGGGGAAGGCTCAGAGCCAGAATCTGAATTTTCTGAGTCGAAGGCCTAAGTAGCTGGGTGCCACTCCCCACTACCTGGATTGTCTGGCCAATACCATTCCCTGTGCCCCTTGGGGCATTTCTGACAGGTCACCTGCATCCACCTGTTGTGGGAAGCAGTTAGCTCATGCTTCCCTATCTGGGCCAGATCTGCCTCCCTGTGACAGCTACCTGTCGCTCTGGACCCTCAGGCAGCTCTGTTCCCTGTTCCTCGACAGGCCTCCAGTGATGTAGACAGCCCTCGTGGTCCCGAAGGTGCTAGTTCTCCAGGTTGAGCACTCTGGTTTCTTAGTAGTCTTTCCTGGGACACGGTCTCCAGGCACATCTGGCCTCCCTCACTCTCATCAGATCAACAACATGCAAGGTCATCAATGTGACATTAACTTCTTAAAGTCCAACACATTCGGAGGCAAGCCCCTAAGTGTTGTAACGTAAACACAATCAGATGGCGCTGGGGAACAGAAGATGGAGAGTCTGTGAGGTCTTCCAGATCAGTGGCATTGGAGCTGGGCCTTGAAGGAGGAGCAGCAACGCTTCAGGCAGAAAGGAGATCCCAGGAGAAGGAATAGCATAGGGGCAGAGAGGGTGAAAAATCAGGACTCTCCGGGGCCAACCAGAGTGTGAAGGAATGGAGTGGAAATGGGAGTAGAAAGGGGGTGAGGTTCAAGTGCTGAGAGTCCCTGACCACCCGGCAGGGTGCCCGGGTTTGATCCTATAGACCACGGGTCCTTAATGGCCTGGAGGCCTCTGGAGGGGTGCACCTCCAAGTGTACTTCAGGGACCCCAGCCTCAGAATCACAGGGGTAACTATTAAAATGAAGATTCCAGGACCATCCCAGGCCTGCTGACTTAGGGGTAGGAGGCGGGTACCTGCACAGGTAACAAGCTCACTAGTGGATGCAAAGTTTGTGTGTGATCTTGCCTAGCTTTCATGCAATTCTCACCAAGTCCCTGACCCAGGCTGGCAGAGACCCCTCTCTGGTGGAACATGTTTAGGTAGAGGAGGGGTATAACCAGCAAGAGAGGTGGAGGCTACAGTGGTCCTGAGGGATGGGCTAGGCCACCTTGGCCGGACCTGTCTCTGTCCCCAGGATCAAAGGATGCTGCTTGTCGTGTCATTTCTATCCATCCAGCTAACTCCTATAGCTCCTTCAGACTCGCCGCCTCCTGGGAGCCTCCCTGTTCCTGCCAGATGGGCAGGTATCCTTATTATGCATCCCAGGCCTTTTGGGTTTAGCCGCATCCCAGCATTTTCCTTGCATGGCAGGCTTCAAAGGTTTATCAGGTGCCCACTACGTGGAAGGCAGCATGGCCAATGCTCTTTGGAATTTTCTCATTGAATCCTCAACTCTAGAGGTCGGTGTGGTTATTATCCCTGTTTTACTGAAGAGCAAACCAAGGCTCAGAGAAGTTAAGTCACTTTCCCAAGATCGCCAGCTGGTGAGGGCATTTCTGCCTCCTGTGGTACAGGTATACCTGACCATTCTGATCCACTGATTTCAGATGTATGAAGAGTGAATGCGTTAATGAATGAATGCTTTATCCCAAAGTCCTGTGAGCAGGAAGGTACTCTGTCCTCCTGGAAAAATGGCACCTAGTGGCCTAATCCTTTCTCTTTTTTCCATTCATTCTTTTTTTTTTTTTTTTTTTTTTTTTAAGGACTTTCATTCTGTCACCCAGGCTGGAGTGTGGTGGAGTGATCTCGGCTCACGGCTCACTGCAACCTCCACCTCCTGGGTTCAAATGATTCTCCTGCCTCAGCCTCCTGAGTAGCTGGGACTATAGGCACCCACCACCACGCCCAGCTAATTTTTAAATTTTTTTTCTTTCTTTTTTATTTATTTTTTTTGAGACAGAGTCTCGCTGTGTCTTCCAGACTGGAGTGCAGTGGCGTGATCTTGGCTCACTGCAAGCTCCGCCTCCCGGGTTCACGCCATTCTCCTGCCTCAGCCTCCCGAGTAGCTGGGACTACAGGCACCCGCCACCACGCCCGGCTAGTTTTTTTGTATTTTTAATAGAGACAGGGTTTCACCATGTAAGCCAGGATGGTCTCGATCTCCTGACCTTGTCATCTACCCGCCTTGGCTTCTCAAAGTGCTGGAATTACAGGCGTGAGCCACCACACCTGGCAATTTTTTAATATTTTTAACAGAGGCTGGGTGAAGTGGCTCACACCTATAATCCCAGCACTTTGGGAGGCTGAGGTGGTTGGATCAGGAAGTCAGGAGATGGAGACCGGCCTGGCTAACACAGTGAAGCCCCTTCTCTCCTAAAAATACAAAACATTAACCAGGCATGGTGGCAGGCAGCTGTAATCTCAGCTGCTTAGGAGGCTGAGACAGGAGAATCACTTGAACCCAGGAGGCAGAGGTTGCAGTGAGCCAAGATCGCGCCACTGCACTCCAGCCTGGGTGACAGAGCGAGACTCCATCTTAAAAATATATATATATATATATTTTTAATAGAGACAGTGTTACCATGTTGGCCAGGCTGGTCTCAAACTCTTGACCTCAAGTTATCTGCCTGTTTTGGCCTCCCGAAGTGCTGGGGTTACAGATGTAAGCCACCACACCTGGCCTCTTTTTTTTTTCTTTTTCCCTTTTTTAATAGGCAAGTCTCATTCTGTTGCCAAGCTAGAGTACAGTGTCAGAATTATAGCTCACTGAAGCCTCAAACTCCTGGGCTCAAGCTATCCTCTTGCCTCAGCCTCCTGAGTAGTTAGGACTACAGGCACACACCACCCACCTGGCTAATTTTCTATTTCTTTTTGTTGAGACAGGGTCTCTCTGTGTTGCCCCAGCTGGTCTCAAACTCCTCCTGGCGTCAATCGATCCTCCTGCCTTGGCTTCCCAAAGGGCTGGGATTACATGTGTGAGCCACCACACTGGACTCCCTAATATTTTCTGAGTGCTATTTATATGCCAGGCACCACAGCAGGCTCCTTCCATATTTATCTAATTTAATGTTTTTAACACAAGAGGTTGATTCTATTAATTATCGCCATTTTGCCGATGAGGAAACCAAGGCTCAGAGAGGTTAGTTCCCTTGCCCAAGGTCCCAGAGCCAGGGAATGACAGATCTGAGACTGGAAGCAGGCAGCCTGGCTGCAGAGCCTATGCTAATGACCAGCACACTGCACAAGGCAATCCTGACCTCCCCCAGCAGTGGGTGTGCTGACCGCTAGTGGGCATGGAGTGGGGAAGTGCCGTGGGACTCACTGGGGGTAAACCCTGACGGAGGAAGCCTTGGTGATGCTGCTGGCAAGGTGACAAACAAGAATCCCAAATTGACATTACCCCTTCCCGTGGCAGAGGAACTTTGAGAAGAGTTTGCATGACTGCCCAAGGATTAGGAAATTCTGAAGTAAATGTGTGGGCCATGTCACCCTTCACATACTGAAGGCCTAGTCTTCATCTCCCTGCCTGACTCATGGACCCTGGAACCTCCAGACTCCAGGTCAAGGACAGCTTAGCCCCCACCCTCCTGCCTAGTCAACCCCAGCTGCAGCCCATGACCTGGTACCTAGGAGGTTCCCCACCAGAGAGTGGAGTGGGCCCAGGCTAGGAGCCGGGGACTCAGACAGAATAATGGCAGTTTGGCAGCTGGTTCCTCTTTGATCCCAGACCGAAAAGGTTTGACCACACCTATTTCTAGACCTGAGCATTGAGCTCTAGTGTCTAAATTGGAGTACTATGTGGTATTTGCTCCCATTACTATTCCAGCTCCACAGAGCAGATCGAGGCCATCCCCTCTAGCAGGGCTTACAGGGGCCTTTGCCATCTGATCTCAGCCTCTTCTCTCTCCATCCACCCTCCCTGCTGTACGGAACACTTGCAGCTCCTGCATACACCCCCACACTCTTTCTTCCTGTTCCACATACTTCTGCTTCCACCTGGCGCCTCCCTTTGCCGGACTGAGTGCCTGTCTTATCGTCTCTTGTGGCTCCCTGAGCTTCCTGGTACTTCTCACTGTCAACACAAGCACAGTTATGAGAGTGGTTATTGGTGTGATGTCATTCTGACCCCCTCGTTCTGCAGCAGGAGTTTCCTGGTAGGGCCAGTCGCCCTTCTGGTCTTCTTTATGCCCTCCACACCTGGCCCTGACTGGCAGATGAGTGCTCAGTCAATGCTAGATGCATGAAGAAACGTGTAAACAATCCAGTGAATGAATGAATAAATGAAGAGCAAGTAGAAGCTCTCCAACCCCAAAAGCAATTCATTCAGCAAATGCTTCATGTGTCAGGCCTTGTTCTGGGCCCAGGAAGGCCAAGGCTCAGAGCACTTTCCTGCATGCAGGGACCTCACCGCCTGGGTGGGAGGTAAGGCAAGTAGCTAAGTGGTGTTATACAGTGCAGCTGATAATACCTGACATCTATGGACATTAACATGATTTATCATCCAATTTGGAAGCTTTGAGACTGGAAGGGGTGCTATTAATAATTGCATTAACACAGGGGCATGAAGAAGGACTGTTCTGGGTCATCCTGTCCATTGAGCTCACTCTTCATGCCAGTCTGTGGACTGAGCTGTTTGCACAGATCACCTCATTGATCCTTCCAGCCACCTTAGGGGAAAGCTGTAATTACTCCATGTTACAGATGAAGAAAGACAGGCTCAAAGATGGTAAGTGACCTGCCCGGAGTTACACTAAGTGGCAGAGCTGGGTTTTGAACCCAGGAACCCAGAGCCAGAGCCCACATGTTCAACCGCCGACCTTCATCAATAGCGGGGGCTCTCAGGAAGATCGAGGGTAAAGGGGAACAGCCTAGGCTTTGGAGCCAGATAGACCAGGAATTCATTCCCCACTCCTAACCACAGCCAGGTCCCTGGCCTCTCAAGGCCTTGTTTCTTCATATGTGAAGTGGGGAAGGGGCTATTGACTCAGATCCAGTGAGACAATAATGCAGGTGAAGGGCATGCAACAGATATTTCTCAATCACTGTCCCTGGCCCTGGGGACATGGTGGTGAACAGGTTGGGTGTGGTCCCTCCCCTCTGCAGCTCACAGCCTATTGTCAGAGTCAGGAGAGGAACCAGGCCACAGGGGGAGTTGCAAGATGTCCTGGGACCACGGGAGAGAAGAGTCGAGGAAGGCCCTAACTGAGCTGAGAGGGAGTGAGAAGGGTGAGGAGTTGGGGGAGAGATAGAGGGAGGAGGAAGGAATGTTCCAAGAAGGAGAAACAGTACAGTAAAGGCCTGGAGGCATAAGAGTGCAAGGGTATGGGAGGCGAAGAATGCGGAACAGATGTGAGAGCCCGTAAGAGGCACAGAGGAAGGAATGCAAAGAGAAACCACTTTCAGCTCAGGAATCAAGAAAGCTTCTTGGAGAAAGTAGCTTTTGCTAGGCTAGAAACTTAAGCAAGACTTTGACCTTCAGCTGTAAAAGACTAGGCATTCTAGGTGGTGATGGCCGCACCAAAAAAGGGTGCAAAGGTCAGGAAGCTAGTGGCCCACACAGGGTGGATGGGCCTTGGAGGGCAGATGTGGGAGAGGCAGTAGGAGAGGTTGGAATTAGATCAGGGAGGGCCTTAAAGATTCCATGAAGGAGTCTCGACTTTGTTGGGCCGTGGGGAGCCACTGAAGATGTTTGAGCGAGGGAGCACCAAGACCATCACTATGCTTCAGGAAGATCAAGAATGAAGAAGAAAAATTTTCGGATGTGGCAGCTTCCCTCTTGTCTCTTCAGAGGGGGAAACAAGGACTTAGAATTCTGTGATTTTCCAGAAACTGTGTTACTTCCCCATGTTTGTGACTTTTCTAGTTCCTGCAGTGAAGACCCACAAAATCTAAAACCAGAGACTGTGGATCTGCAAAGGGGAGTTGGGCAAGGGCAGCCGGCTGTGAAGCCCAGCAGGAGAAGGAGAGGAGCCCTGAGCGGGTAGGGGGTGGGAGCTGCTGGAGAGGGCAGACCTGTATGCCAAGAACCTGTGGGTGAGGGGAGAGCCAGCTGGGAGGGGGTGGTACAGGGAGACAGTTTGGCTTCTGTGATGTCCCCAGTTCCCTGCCCCAGGCCAGACCCCTACACAGCCATGGCAGATTTTCTTCTGAGCTGTGGGAAACTCTCATGGCCCAGAGCGGCCCCAGAACCCCATCCCAAGGAGGAGCCCCCCCAGGAAATCCCAGAAGCCACATTCTGTGTAGGCAGTTGGCCCCTGACCCCAGGGCTCAGCCTGCTGGCCACTCTGAGATCTGGAACTGGACCTAGACACCCCCGGGGAAGGTAGGAGCAGGGAGGCTGGCAGGCAAGAGCCTCCCTGTGGTGACTGTAGCCAAGTCACTTGATGGCTCTGAGCCTCAACTTCATCATCTGGAGGCTCCTCTCACAGGCTAATTGTGAGGATCAGATGGGACCACTGATAGTAGCACACCACTCACCATGAGGGACTGGGGCAGAGCAGGGTGGCGAGGGAAGGCTGGGTTTCCCGATGGGTGGGATGCCCTGTCTAGACGTGGGGTGATGGCTTAGTAGAGCTGCAGCAGCACTGAATTGCACTGTGGGAAGCTTCCTGCCTTGCCAAGCCCTCTTGGTGCTTCTGGTTATGCCAAGGAGAATGTTTCAACTTGGCACATTTCTGTCTTCAACTCTTTTCTGTCACCCACTTATGACTTTTCTCAATAAACCAAAGAGGCTCCATATTTCCTCCACCAGTCCAGAGCACTTAGCTAGAATTAAATAACGTTGTTTCTGTTGTTTGTGTTTGATTTTCTTAGCCACCCAGAGCACTATGACATGTATTTTAAAGGGAATTTTTAGACTTCAGTAACATTTTAAATGTTTATTCTCTTTACTCAACAACTCAGTGTCTAGGAATTTATGCTATGGAAACAAATACTTAAATATGCAAAAACAAACATATTTTATATATAATAGCCATTGTAGCATAACTTATAACTCTAAAAAATGGGAAATAGTCCAAATGCCCCTCAGTAGGAGATTGGTGTTAAAAATACAGTGAACCCTAAGTTTCTCTTCAAAGAATCAGTATGTCAGTATGTTCGGCTCTTATTCTTTGATTCTCCATTTTAAAGTTTAACTGCCTGCATCTCGTCGCCCCCTTGCTTCTAGTTTCGGTAAACAACTTCCCCACTGTCCTAATCAGTAGTTCACATCTGTTCCCCTGGTCACCTGCTTTGACCTGAGTCACCTGCTCCGTCCTGACTCATCCTGAGCCACCTGTTCTGTATCCACCCTTCCCACTAAACTACTCACCCCGGCACTCCAGCTTGTACTCCTGCTCCTTTTTTCAAATAGCCAATCAGAATTAGCTTAGACTATGTGGTCCAACCCTAGCCAATAGGGGAACAACGCAGCAGTAGAGGCTACCTGTGTCAGGAATAAGAACCTCTTCCCTTCCCCTGTCCAGGTGTGCTCTCACCATTGTTCCATCTGCCAGGAGCACCCTTTCTGCAGAAAGTAAAAATTGCCTTGCTGAGGAAATTAAATTTATGTTCGAGTGCTATTTCTTTGTGGCACTGGGGAACAAGCATTTTGCATTTCTAACATTAGTTAAATAATGTCTGGCACAGGCTAGCTTTTAAACTATGTGCATCTCTCAAAATGAATGAATTAATATCTGTATTTCCCATGGACCTGTGAGTATGCCCATGATGTACTGTTAAGTGAAAAACAAAAAGTTGCACAATGGTGTGGGAGTTTTGTTGAAGATTATAGTTATATTCTATGTAGATAGGTACAGATACAAATATTAGTATGATACAAAGAAAAAAACTTTGAAAAATATAACTAAACTATAGTGAGAGGCAGAATTTCAACAAGATAAATTTGTACACACAGAGTTGCTGAATAAAGAGAATAAAGACTTAAAGTGTTACTGCATTTAACATATAAAAATACACAAAGACCTCCTCTTTCTATATTATGTATTTTGGTAATGGATTTTTAAATACAGGCATATATGACATAAATACTTGTATCAAGTTTTTTGTGTTTTTTTTTGGTCAGATCACAGGGCTTTATTAAGATGGAATCACCGCTAATTACATAGAAGCCACTTGCCTAAGCCAACATCCATGAGGTTCACGTGCACTTATGGTTGCACAAATCAGAAACAAAAGGCATATTCAAAGACAGAAGGAAATACCCTGAGGCTCAATAAAAATAATTTTTAATTGTAAAACCGAACATTACAACTAAAATAAAAGGGGCCTGTTAGAGACGGTGCCCTAATTCAAAGAAGGGACTTGAATGGGAGCTGTGAGGCCCTCCTCAGCGGCAGGTCAGGGCCCCGGCAGAAATAGCTCTTTTGAGTCTTTCCCTCTTTTTCCAGGAACAAGAACCCCGGCCGTGAGTGGGGTGGCGGAAGAATTGAGCAGTCCAAGTGGCTCATCTGTCTGGGAGGAAAATCCCAGCTCACCCGTCTTCCCTGGGCCCGCCTGAGGGGAGAGATGGGGAGGCAGGAGCCCAGCAGGGGCTGACCTGTGGTTACCCCAGACCCTGCCTGCCCTCTGCACAGGAGCCTGAGAGGCCCAAGCCCTCCCACAAATTAGTTTTTATTATTTTTCTCTGGCTTTCGGATGATGTTAGCTCTCCTTTCTCATCCATCCCTTTCCTATCCTTTCTCTTGGGGAAACACAGCACCAGAAGGTCTGGAGACAGAAGACAGGAGTTTTGTCGCAGGCTTCCTCAGTTCCCGGCTCTGCAACCTTGGGTGGGCCCTTTACCTCCCTGAGTGCTGACTTGGGAGTCAGTCTGACCTGGGCTCCTCTCCCATCCCTGCCACACCGACCAGATGATCTTGGGCAAGTCACTTCAAAACCTCCCTGAATGCACATTTGATTTGATTTGAATGCAAATCAAAATCGTGAAAATAAAATAAAATTTCAGGACCTCCCCAGTTGATTCTGCCAATGGGAAAAGTTAAGCCCTGGAAATGGAGTCACGTCACAGGACTGCTCTCTGACCATTGCCTCCTGGCTTTTGTGTTGAGAATGTTATACTTTAACCAGGCTCCCCATTCTTTTTTTTTTTTTTTTTTTTTTTTTTGAGACGGAGTCTCGCTCTGCCGCCCAGGCTGGAGTGCAGTGGCCAGATCTCGGCTCACTGCAAGCTCTGCCTCCCGGGTTCACGCCATTCTCCTGCCTCAGCCTCCTGAGTAGCTGGGACTACAGGCGCCCGCCACCTCGCCCGGCTAGTTTTTTTTATTTTTTAGTAGAGACGGGGTTTCACCGTGTCAGCCAGGATGGTCTCGATCTCCTGACCTCGTGATCCGCCCATCTCGGCCTCCCAAAGTGCTGGGATTACAGGCTTGAGCCACCGCGCCCGGCTAGGCTCCCCATTCTTTATTCAAACCTGGACTAAATGACACGCTGACGATCTTTACCTCTTTACAAATGAGTATTAAGCAGCCCCCTTAAAGTGTAGTCAATAGTAGCCAGTCCAATCTTGTATCTCTATGTTAACCTGTGTGTGGAAAATGTAATTGTGTTGCCTGCTCCTGTGTTTGGCTATATAAACCATCCTCACCTTGCCACACACAGGGAAGCACTGATCACCATTCTCTGGTTTTCCTGTTTCCTGATGACTACCCTCACACTTTGCCCTTGAATAAACTTCTTTAACTAGAAAAACAAAAACAAAACAAAACAAAACAGCAACAGCTTGGACTGGTGTCTTATCTGTAACATGGGATAATAGTAGGACTCAGGTCACTGGGTTGATGGGAAGGTAAAATGTGCAAATGTGTGTGAAGCAACCAGATAGCCCTGGGGCGTAATAACTGTTGGATAGTAGTAGCCAGATTTTTATCATCCTTTGTCTTAGTGTGGCATCTAGCTCCATTTAGCCCTGGGGAAACTGAAGCCTGATGTGGTGTAATCCACTCAAGTTCCCATAAGGAGCAGGCCTGAGACACAGGGAGCTGAGATCTTCTGACCTCCAGACAGAGGCTTTTGCATCAGCAAAGATAATCCCTGTCTGGAATGTGGGCTATTTTCTTTACAGGGCAGATCTGGGTATCACCTCATTCAACTCCTGCCACAGCTAGAAGAGAAGTCACAGGCACTGGGTGTTTTCTGAAGCCAGGACCCCTGGGACAGTGGGCTTTGCATGGCCAAGCCTTATAGCCATCAGGTATTTTCCCTGGTGTGGCTCAGCTGCCCCTGAGTTGGCGGCTGGGCCTGTGAGTCAGAACTGTCCCATGGCTTCATTCCTTTCCCCACTTGAAGCCACAGCCCCAGACTCCTAGAGGCAGTCCAGGGAGGCCTGTGGTTCCAAAATGAGGTCCTTCCCCCACCCACTCTAATGGAGATGCCCTTTCCCCAGCTCAGAGAGATCAAGGCAGGAGCTAAGGACACACAGTGATGGACCTCAGGCTGACACCCAGTCCACCTCAAGTGAGCCAAGTACAAGACTCTGGGCCCTGGTGGAGGGCCACAAATCCCTGCCTGGGCCCGAGACTCCTTGCACTCTGCCCCCTGCCCCCAGTAGCCCTATTGCCCCTGGCCCTGTGTTCCTGCCGGGGTCCCACAGGCCGGGGTCCCACAGGCTCAGCAGGAGAGCCTATGACTCATGCGGGCCCCACAGCCCCTGAGCTGCTGCAGCCATGAGGAGTCTGGGTCCTGCAGGTGGATGCCCTCTGCCCTCAAAGCCACAGCCTGGTCACCACCCTCTTCCCTCCCCTGTCCTTACCCTGGCTGCAGTTCTCCGCTTCCTCTCTTCCTCTTCCTCTTCTCTCTTCTCCGCCTTCTCCTCACTTCATGCTCTCACGATTTTGGACACTCTGTCTGCCCTTCTCCTACCTGGGGCCTGACCATGACTCACCTGGACCTGGAATCTGGGCTCTAGCAGCTGCCTGTCACGGAGCACACTGGCCTCAATCCGGGCCTGTGGGCGGAGTGGAGGGGAGGGTGTCCCAGCTGATAGCCAAAGCCAAAGCACATGGTGGGGGCAGTGGGGCGCCTCAGCACCAGAGCCTGGGAGCGGCCCTGCAGCCCCACACCCTCCTGCCCGACTCAAGGCCAGGCTCTGCGGAGCCAGAAAAGCCTGTTCGCTTTCCACCTTGGGAAACCAAGCCCAAGGTCTAGGCCACCCAGCTTCTGGAGAGGGGTGGGAGAGTGAAAATCCCCACTTAACAGATGAATGAAATGAGACTCAGAGCTGAAGGGATCTGTCTGGGGATCTGCGTCTGGTTGAGCCCCATGTGCCCCACTCCACACTCCCCACGGACAGGAACCCAAACCCAAGAGACACTACAAAGTCTGTGAGTGAGAAGCACCAGGTTTAATATTAAAATCTTTCCCTTAAAAAAAGTACACAGATAGAAAAACTTAACAGCATACAAAATAGCACTTCTGCTGTATAAATGTGAGTTAACGTGAGTCCTAAAAATATTTGTAAACCTAGGTGATTATATCTTTGGTACCGTATTGAGAGCCCACTCTCCCTCCTTGGACCAACTTTGGGGATCTCAGGGAAGTAAGGTGCCAACCTGCAATGCAGGGCTGGTGCCCTTCCTGCACCCCCTTCCCAACCCTCCCCGTGCTGGGACGCCTTGGCTACAACCGACTCCCCTGGCACCTCCAATGCTCACTGGGCTGGGGACAATGAGATGTCACTGCTAGGTCTGGGCAGTGACAAAACCATACCCCCACGGAGTGCTGCCTCAGGGATGGGGCAGCTGGTGGTTGAGGAGGAAACCTCCAAAGCGCCCACCTCTCATATCCTTCTTGGAGTACCCATCTGAAGCTTCTTGTCCTTTACAAGACATAACTGACGCAGACCTCGGCGCAGGTGCTGGAGTGGTGGGCTGCAGGAGGTGATCTCATTTGCCCTCTGTCTCTTTTGCCCGGGATACCCTCAGAGGTCATCGGGGGTAGTGAAAGAGGTCCCGTGGTCTTCCCATGTCCCTGGGGCAGCTGCTGGGGGCTTTCCAAGACACCGGCTGTCATTCTTAAGTCAAGGCCTGGACAGCTGCGTTCTTGAGACTTGCTGGAGGCCTGGGGAAGGGGCATGGTTCCTGTGTCCCCAGAGTGTGATGTGTGATCTGGAATCTCCCAGGAGCCCAGCTGACCCCCCAGGATGGAAGTTTAGGGTATATGACCTTGCTTCATCTGGACAAATGTGCAACCACCTGGAATATTCTAGAATGTTAGTGCTGGCAAGGCACTTGGAGTTAATAAGTCCAACTTGTTCATTTTTTCAAGGGGAAAACTGAGGCCCAGAGAGGGCGAGGGATTCCTCCAAAGTCTCATAGCAGATCCAGTGCAGAGCCAGGGCCATATATTGGAACACACATGTGGCCACTCCACACTGGCACATTTACATTCTCATCACAGATGCGGGGCCCGTCTGGCCTTCCAGACTCTGGTGGATGGATTAAGACTGAGGGTGATAAAGAAAAAGCTCCAGGACTGATGGGCCTGAAGGACAGGGACACGGGCACTTGCTATGGCCACATGTGCTCCAAGTGCCCTGGGCAGGGGCTGCAGGCTGGGGGTGTCCTGTACTTGGCTCAGCCTCCAGCATTAATTAGGCTGCCTAATGGCCCCAGACCAGCTTGGGCCAGGGAAAGCAGGGACTGGCATCATAGGGAGGAGACTGGCTTTCTTCTGGATGAGGCAACACTGCCCAAGGCTAGGCCCCAGCTCAGGCAGCAGCCAGGGATGCTAGGGTCCCTTTCCTAGCTCCTGGGTGGATAAAAGTGCGAGGAGAGAGCTATGATTCCTTGAGGGGTAGCTGGCTGAACAGAAAAAAGTTAATTTACCACCTCAATAACCCCAAGAATCTTTCCAGGGAGGGATTTGACCTCCCTACCTATCAGCCAGGGAGAGAATCCTAGATTCTGGGCATCAAGCCCAACTTTACCATCTTACATATGGGAAAACGGAGTCCCCTGGGCGGAACCCTGGCTCAGAGTCAGTTAGCCTCCCTGGAGGCACAGGGCTGGTCGTGGCCCCTGCAGTTTTCTTGCCTCCTAAGCCAGCCCCAGGGTTTGGGGCACAACACGTCAGGAGCAGAAAGCTTCCAGAAGGGGACAGCTGATAAGGGCAGCCTGGCTGACAGGAGGCCCGGCCAGGCCAGGAGGTGCTGGGTGCTGGCAGAGGGGAAGCTTTGGGCAGGGCAGGGTGGGGGCCAGCCCCCTACAGGAAGCTGTCCTCTGCTTCCGCTCGAGGCGCGGGGCACCCTGAATCCGGCAGCTGTTCCAGCTCTGGCTCTGGTTCCACCTGGCGCTCAAGCTGGGGCTCTGGCTCTGGTTCCTCCTGGGGCTCCAGAGGGCTGTCACAGGAGATGGTCGAGGAGGTGTTGACTTCATTCAGGGTGGAGCTAGAGGAAGGAGGCAGTGAGTGACAGGCTAGGAAGGAGCCCAGGAGGATTACAGCAGCAGTCATGAAGAGCCTTCGGTGTGTCTGCCCCTGCACCATGGGCTTCACACACTCCGGCTCATTTAACTCTTGTGAAAACTATGCAATGCCTGCACCGTGAGGAAAGTGTGGTTCAGAGAGGTTATGTCACTGCCCCACTTCACACAGCAGGGAAGTGCAGGAGCTGGAACTTCAGAGCAGGGTTGGCTGGCTCCAAAGCTCATTTCTCACCCACTAGCATCTGCCTCCTCTGCACCCCTAAAGGTATATGCTATCTCATTTAATCCTTGCAATGACTGCCTAATAGAAGTACTTTTACTGTTTATATTTTATAGAAGAGGACACCGGCCGAGTGCGGTGGCTCACGCCTGTAATCCCAGCACTTTGGGAGGCCGAGGCAGGTAGATCACCTGAGGTCAGGGGTTCGAGACCAGCCTCAACACGGAGAAACCCCGTCTCTACTAAAAATACAAAATTAGCCGGGTGTGGTGCTCCATGCCTGTAATTGTAGCTACTCGGGAGGCTGAGGCAGGAGAACTGCTTGAACCGGGGGGCGGAGGTTGCGGTGAGCCGAGATCGCACCACTGCACTCCAGCCTGGGCAAGAAGAGTGCAACTCCATCTCAAAAAAAAAAAAAAAGAAGAAGAGGACACCAATGTTTACACAGTGAAGCAGCTTGTCTGAGGGCACAAAACAGGGCGAGCATTCACACCTCAAGCTATGGGAGAGCTGCACTTCACTCCTCTGCGTTCACACCTCAAGCTGTGGGAGAGCTGCACTTCACTCCTCTGCGTTCACACCTCAAGCTGTGGGAGAGCTGCACTTCACTCCTCTGCGTTCACACCTCAAGCTGTGGGAGAGCTGCACTTCACTCCTCTGCGTTCACACCTCAAGCTGTGGGAGAGCTGCACTTCACTCCTCTGCGCCATCCACTGGAACTCTTGGATGATTCGTCTCTTCAACAGTTAGAGCAATGAGGGCCTTTGGGAGCCTTCTAAGGCCTGTGTGCACCCCTGGCACATATGGAGAAACTGAGGCTCTTAGAGGAAAAGCCTTCCCAGGTCTCATAGCGGCTAGTGGCAGAGTTGGGACAGTACCCCAGCCTGGGGCTCCAGCCACTTCACCTTGGGCTGGATCTTGCTTTGGAGGTGGGCGTGGCCTCATGAGGAGCCCTTCTCTCCAGTTAAGGGGAGATCCTGTGTGGACATCAAGTCCCCACAACAGCAGGGTCCTCCTATAAAGCCCCCGCTGAGCTGTAACTTCACCACTTCCCAAGGCAAAAGAAAACCACAATCTCCTTCCCAATCTGAATTCTGTCCTGAATTCCTGTAGGCGCCTCTGACTCCTGCAACCCTGGAGGCTCTCTCCAGCCCCAGGGCATGGTGCTGAAGAACAGAACATAGGCCTCTGGCTGGCCATGAGTAACAACTGGGGTGCTGGGGATGCTAAGTAGGTTTGCTTCTTCTCCTTGGGGCTAGGACAGGACCTAGAGATGAGAGAGTATAGATAACCTCTGGGGGCTCCCTTAAAGGAAATAGCTACCTTGCAAATAATTCCCAGCCCATACTTTTGTTTTTACTAACCTGCCCTTTCCACCTCAGGGCATCAAAGTTCAAATGAGTTCCATTCTCTCTTTTATTTGTTGTTAGGGATAAGTACTTACCCTAGGTAACTTACCTCTGAGGCAAGCCTGACAGCACGCATGCAGGCAAACACACACACACACACACACACACACACACACACACACACACACACACACACGATATCCTTGGCCCCAGGCCACAGTGGTTACCTGGCTAGGCTGGGGGAACCCTCCAGTGGGCCCTCGTCAGCAACCTCGGGTTTGGGGTCAGGCAGGGGGATGATATAGTCGTTGTCACCCTCATTGGGCTGCACGGCGGTATAGAGGACGGAGCTGCTGTCCAGGGGAGATCGGAGGCCATGGAACCCAGGCAAGCGGGCCTGGGACCGAAGGATGGCTGGGTGGTCACTCCTCAGAAACTCCTCATCCACCTGCTGGTACTTCTGCTCCCAGGGCAGGGAGAACCAAAGAAACAGGGATGGTCAGGCCACAGTTGCCTTCAGGGATCTTCTAACCTGGCCCATCCCCCTTTGTATAAATAAGCTCCCCGCTGCTCAGAGGGGAAAGGGATTTGCCCAAGCCACACGGCTGAGCAGACCTCCCATCTCACATAGAATCTTACAAGGCATGGTGAGCTCAGCACCACCCAGGGAGGGGCAGTTATCAGAACCACACCCAGGACTCTAACTCTTCCCCGACTTCAGAGCAGACAGGCACAGGCTCTCATGCTGCCTCAGCCTCCTTCCGCAGGGCCTCAGTTTCCTTGGCTGTGAAGTGGTGATGACCTTACTCCATCTCCCAGGTCCCTGGGACCATCCCCGGGGCGCAGTGGGGGTGAGAAATGGACCCAAGGAAGGAGCTGCCTCTGTGTCAAAGGCGATGTGTATTTCCTCCTCACTCGGAGCCCTGTTGTTGGACAGGGCAGGGTTTCAGGGCCCTACTGGCTCTTTGGGCCTTGGAGAGACGATCCTATGACAGGATCCAAGTGGTCAGGTGGTTCATGGTCATGTAACCTGGGGTTATTCACACTTCTGAAGGAGCCCCATGGTTTGGTATGGATGCAAAGGCCTGAGGGAGGCAGCAGGACAGACAGGGCTCTAGGCCCCCTCCCTGCATCGAATCGATCAGCTTCCATGTAGCTCTGTGCTGCTAAAATAAACTCATAGCGCCAGCCCATCCCCTCCTAGAACCAGCAGGGAAACTGAGGCCCAGAGAGGACAAAGGGTGGTCCCCTAAATGCCAGCCCATCACACAGAGCCTTGTACTTGGTGTCTGACTTCTACACCAGAGCTCTCTGTGCTCCACCCCTACCCTGCCTCAACATACCTTTTTGTAACCTTCGCCCAACAGTCTCTCGAGAAGCAGCACCAGCTGGGAGAAAGGGGGCCGAATCTCAAACTTCTCTTCCCAGCACTTCTGCATGATCTCATAGCTGGGGACGAGGAGAAGGATCAGGGTCTCTGGCCCAGGGTTCAGGGGACAAGGCAGGGCTGGGGGAGTGGGAGGCTGCTGCCTCTCAGAACAAGGTGAGCCATGGAAAGGAGCTGGGGGGAAGTGGCGGCTGGGTGTATCCAGAGGTCCTGCCTCTGGATATTCCCTTGGGAGGCCCTCTCAGAGCCCCCATTCCACATGGTTCCACAGGTTGACTATGCCTGGGTGAGCACAGGACCCAAACTTGGCCAATCGTTTTCAGTCCTGCAGCTTCTGCGGTCGGTTCTTGATGGCATGTGACCCCACCTGAGCCCTTGAAGGTCAGCTCTGGGACTTTTGCTGACACTATGCAGCAAGCAGTAGGACATGAGGCTGGCACTGCTGGTAGCCATTTGAGCAATGCTGGCCTGAAAATGAGGCCACACAGAGCAAAGCAGAGCTCAGGGCTAGAACAAGAGGTTCCTGATGCCATCCTTTGCACGGCTGGATCCAGTTACACCAAGGCTTTCTAGATCTCTGAGCTAACAAATCTCTCATCTTTGGTTTAAGCCAGTAGAGTTGGATATCTATTGTTTGCAGTACAAAATCCTCCCAAATGCATGAAGCTCCACTCACATCTCGTCGGAGGCGTGGGCAGGCTGGGCCATGCGGTAACCCCGTTTGATGGCATTGTAGAACTGCTCATTCATGGGCAGCTCTGGGTAAGGGGTGCCACCTGTTGGGGAGCATAGACAAGAGACACACAGGCTCAGGGCTGGAAAAGTGGCAGGGCACCCTCTTCTACAGGACAAGGAGAGCCATGCTGGCCCTGGTATGGGGGAGGGGGCAGTGGCCCTGGCATTTGGAACTGTGGGCTCCTTCATGGGCTCTGGACAGAGACCGCAACCCTCCCCAGGATAGACAGCCAGAATGTGAGAGCCAAGCAGGCTTTCTGATGTCACTGTTCAAACCCGTCAATACTCACACAGGGAGCTAAAGAGACCCAGAGAGGGCAAAGAATTTGCTAACATCACACAGCAGAGAGAAAGTAGCAGAGCTGGGACCTGAACCAGGATCCCTGTATCAGGGCTTGTCCCATAGCCCCACCAGGCCAGAGGCGTGATTGCTGGAGGTAGACCCCAGGCCAGGATGCTGAGGCCTGGAGGAAGAAGCAAGCGTACCCAAAGTGAAGATCTCCCAGAGCAGGATCCCGAAGGACCACACGTCGCTCAGGGTGGTGTAGAGGCTGTTGAAGATGCTCTCTGGAGCCATCCACTTCAAAGGCAAAAAGGTCTGTAGGGAGGTCAGGATAGGTGCTGAGTGCAGGGAAGGACCTCAGCCCCACTCTGCACCTGGGACAGGAGAAGGGTACCTGGCAGTTCCCACCCACAATCACTTCTCCCTCCCATTCCCTGTGAGGGCCCTGGTCACAGTTCCCATGTCCATCCCAGTGCTGGCCAGAGGACCAGAAGCTGTTTCTTTTCTCACTAGCTGGGGACAAGGCAGCCCCTGTCCCTGGGGAAAATCTCCAGGGTCTGAGTAGTGAAGTGGGGGAGCCAGGGACTTGTCAAGGCACTCCCCAAGCTCTCATCCTGGCTACATTTGATCTCTGGGCCTAGCATCCCTCCATCTGGGGTTTGCTGAAAAGTGGGGAGATGAGAGACAGGCAGAATGATCATGTTTTAACCAGACCAATCCCAGCTACTGCGTGTGACCTGCTCATCTTTCTTGCCTTGTCACCTGGGCTCCTTCCTCTGCCCACCACTGCTGGAACAACACATTCGGCCTGTTCCCCCTTCCCCCACCCTGGACCCATTACAGCCAGCCCTCCCCACTGCTATACTTGCTCCATGCTCTCCTGGGCAGCTCCCCTTCCTGTCCCTGCACACATAGCTGGGCAGGCACAGCCCACCACCGCTGTCAGAGCAGGCCACGAGGAGCCCCACACAGATATCCCATGAGCTGCAGCCACACTGGTCAGGAGGGAAACTGTTCCTGTGGCCACAGACACACGGTGACAGCCCCACAAGGGCCAGGGAAGGTACTCACACTGCCTTTGGAGATGTAATTCGAATCCCGCATGATGTCTCGAGCCAGGCCAAAGTCACAGATCTTGACCAGCTTGCCCTCGCAGATGAGCACGTTCCTGGCCGCCAGGTCTCGGTGCACGCACTGGGTTTGGGGAGAGGGGAGCTGAGGCCTTGGGGGCAATTGTGGGGAAAGAACCTCCATGTCAAGGGCTTTGGGAAAATGCAACACTGCCCACATGCGAGAGGCCATCCTGGTGTGCGGGTGCTCTTGGAGGATGCTGGCTGACTGGCTGACCCACCTCCCCACAGCCCCTACTGTGCTCTACCACAACCACACGTACGTTCTTGGAGGCCAGGAACTCCATGCCATTGGCCACCTGGTAGCTGAAGCCCACAAGGTCCATGTAGCTTAGCACCGGAGACTCATTGATTAAAGTTGCCCGACAGGTCCTCTCAGGGGCTGGAGGAGAAGCAGAGGGTCACCTGCTATCTTATGTCTCCTTTTGGCCCACAGGACCCCTGCCCTTTGGCTCCTGGGAAACTGAATGTCCAAGACAGGTGGCTACTCATCGCCTAGGTCCCCCCTAAAAGGAGAATGATTTCTTAATATTGAACTCAAAGTTCTCCTGCTTTATCAGTGCCCTCACTGGCCAGAAACACTTTTGGCATTAGCTCTTGGGCCACTTTTGCCCAGCCCTTGCCTGCCTGCCTCTCAGGGACACTAGACCAGCCTGGGGCCGAAGCTGAGTAGATCACTTTCCCTAGCACCACAAAAGGCCAGGTCCTCCCACATCCCTGCTCTCTCCCTCCCTGTGGGTTCTATGCATGTTTCTGGACCCACAAACAGCGGTCCACTACAGAGCAGTTTTTGCCAGGTGGCTAGCCTCAATTTCCACATCTATGAAATGGGCACGAGACTCCCTTCTTCCCAGGGTTTTTGGCAAGGCTGGGCATGTGAAGAGCATCAGCCTGCGTGGGTGTGGGGTACTGTGTCCACCCACCAGAGGGAACGTAGTTATCGTAGGGGGCCATGTAGTTGGAGGACTCGATGTCGGCATATTTGACATCTCCTTTCATGTCCAGCATGGGCACGTAGTCCACCGACTCGTCCTTGCTCATGTCCATGTAGCCACCATCGCTCTCCCCAGTCAGGGACACGTGGCTGGGGGTAAAGGAGCATCACAGAAGAGCCTGGAGGCTTTGCCTTCCCCTCCCCTCCTGCCCCTTGCCACTCATGAATTTCTTCTCTCACACACTCACTCATCCTTCAGGCTATCCCAATAGGAATGCCCATGGATCGACCCTTTTCAACCAACCTGCTGGGCCAAGCTGGGCACTGAGGCTGCCAAAATGACAGTTAGAACCCACAGAGCTCACACCCAGAGGCGATGACAGCGCCCCAAGGCAAAGGTCACAAGATGGGTGTGTACAGAGGCGCCTTCCTGTGGCCTCCCCAGCGCCACCTGGCCACAGGAGTGCCTGGCTGCAACCCAGTGTGGGCAGCCAGGAGTCACCCCGATACCTATGCCTGTAGCGTCAGCTCCCCAAAGGGCTGTGGGGCTCTACACACATGTCTCTACGGGCAGGAAAAAGATGGGAAGGAAATTGATCAAAACATTGGAGAGGGCAGGAGTGAGCTTTACAGTCTTTTACGCTTTTCTGAAGCTACTCTTGTCTTTGTTTTTGTAATCAGCAAAAGAACTAAGAAATGTTCTTTTTGGAAAAGATGAAGAAAGGAGTTGAGCTCCCTAAGGGGCAGTGTGGAGGCTGGTGTGTAGAGGCTGTAGACAGGAACACAGTCTGGAGCACCGCTGCGCAAACTGGGAGCTTGGCTCTCGTCTCACCACAGCCTCTGTCCCTTCCTCCATCACTGCGTGCCCGGGACTGAAGGGCAAACACCCACGACACAGGGATGGCATGTCACATGTGTAGAGGGCTTAGCAGCACAGGGCCTGGCATCACTGTTATTCCCTCATCTCGGGTGGGCCACCTTCTAGAACAGCCCTAGCTCCAGGGGTGATTCTGTTCCCTGCCCTGTCACAGCCTCAGCTTCTCCTCCCGGACAAAGGGAGGGGAAGGAGCGGTGCTCCTCAGGTATCCCAAAGATTCAGTCCCTGGCCTCCCTCCTGGTACCTGGGCAGGGGGAGCCCAACGGGCAGCGCATTGCTGTAGAGCTCCGCGCTGGGCGGGCGGCGCTTGTCGGAATGGTGCTGCAGGAACGTGTGCTTGTTGCGGTGCAGGTAGTCCACCAGGTCTCCGTAGCGGCAGTACTCAGTGATGATATAGATGGGTCCTGCGGAGGGACAGGCTCAGGGACAGTCCCTACGGAGGCCTCGGGCGTCTCCTCAAGGCCACGAGGCTAATCAGGGGCTGGATGTGGGAGAGACACTTTGGCATGACGGCTAGGAGGCTTCAGTGCCTTGCAAATCTGGGTTCTTTTCCTGCCTCTGTGGTAGAGAGCAAGGTACTGAGTCTCCCTGAGCCTTACCTTCCCCAGCTGTTAAGTGGGGTAATTAAACCCACCACAAAGCACTGCCATGAGGATTAATGAGATGATGTTTTTATTGGCTGGGCACGTGGCAAGTCTGCAGTGTTGGCTCTTATTGATATGTTTTCAAACTAAAGCTTACTTTGGAGCCCAGTATAGAAAGCAGATAAAGGCCACTGTTTACAATAATCACTTCAGTAGTTAAATTCAACTACAATGCATTTACTTAAAGTCAGTCAGTGAGAACTTGAAGATATCTACGCGAACAAAAATTTTGAAATGAGTGATCATTGCGGACGTGAATAAGTCTATGTACCCAACATACTTCTGTATTTTGTTTTGGTTGCATAATGCTGAGGAAAATCCCAGATCTCACAATAAGCAGCTGCAAATGGTGATAACGTTTTTTTTTTCAGCCTAACTGGCAATCAGAGCTTCAAATAAACACAGTTGGCCACAGAGACTTTCTTCTATGATCAAATAAAGGTAGCTCCCAATTAGCAAGCTGGTGGTCTCCAATGGTGGGCGTATAACGCATCTTAATGTCATGTGAGCTGTTATTTATTGGTTTTCAAAATGTGTTGTAAAAATAAAAGCATCAGCCAACACCATGGTCTGGAAGCTGCTGGGACTGGTGACCCGACTAATCGTTCAGCCGAGAAGGTGTTGTGACGTTGTGAGTTTCTAAACCCCACTGCCCTCTGGGACCGTGCAGTGGGGGCGCTGGAGTGGGGGGGCACGGACCCTCCAGCAGGAGTGTGCTGTTGAGTGAGGCCTGAGGAGGTGGTAGGCGGGGCCTGGCCTTGGTGGTGGGCACTTTCCCTGAGTCCTCTGGGGCAGTGGGTTCGGTACCTCCTTTGGTGCAGGCCCCCAACAGGTTGACCACGTTCAGGTGGGGCCCAAGGTGACTCATGATCTTCAGCTCCGACATGAGGGCTTGCTTCTCACTGCTGCGGGCTGTGGCTGAGGAAAATGGGGGCCCCAGGGCAGGCCCAGTTATGGGGGCTCCACGGAGGCCCCACCACAGGAGCCTATTCTGACTCTTCTGCCCCGCCCTGTGCTGCAAGACTCATGCAGCCTGGCGGGGGGTGAGCACCCACACTGTGAGGAGGGGAAGAGGCCAGGGTAGGGGGAGGCAGCCCAAGGCGGCCAGGGTGAGGAACCCTCTTTCCCAAACCAGACTCGGGAGCAGCGCCTGCTGCAGTGTGATGGCCCCTCTTGTGCCTGCTAATCAGCATCAGGCCACCCTGGGAGAGGCTAAGTGTGTGGGGAGGGGCAGGGAGAGGTGAAGGCCCAGATGTGGAGGGCTCCAAGGACTACTCACATTTAAGCATCTTGACGGCCACTTTCATCGTGGCCTGAGAATGGCTCAGGCCATGAGCCGTGGCCTCCACCACCTGCCCAAAGGCCCCAGAGCCGAGGGTGCGTCCTGGTGCAGAGATGATCCCTCAGCTCCTGGCCTACCAGGAAGCTGCACCGCTCCCCCCGCTGCCCCCTTCCCCCCGACCCCCCGCCCCGCTGCCACCCTTCCTGCCCAGTGAGGGGAGAGAGCCACTCTCTTAGGTCAACCTAGACATTACTTAAACCACCTTGGACTCAGGGTATTCCCTAAACACACTCCTGCAACCACAATGCCTCCCTGTCTTTCCTGGCATCTCATCTAAGTCCTGCCTGCTTTCTGCCCCATCTTTAATCTCTGGAAAGTTTCTTCCCTCCCCAAGGAAGCACGCTCCTCTGTACCCCCTCAGCTTCCCCAGCCAGACCCGGCCTGCCACTCAGCCTGTCCTCAATTCTTCCACTTTTGTCACATAGGGGCCCCGTCTCACGGGGTCACAGGATCATAGAATCTCAATGCTAGGCAGTTCCTGGGGGATTGTCTTGTCCTCACTGTACATAGCAGGAGACAGAGGACCAGAGAAGGCAAGACACCAGCCCTAGGTCTCATAGCTAGTCATGACAAGGCTGGGACCAGACCTCAGAGAGTCTTCCCACCCATCTTGAGTCCCCACACTGCCACCTGAGGCCTCCCAGGACTGACCCAGCACAAGCTGGTCCCGCGGCAGCTCCCACGTGGAGTCATAGGGCAGCTGCATGGGGTCCACGTAGATGTACTCATGGCCATCAGAGCTCACAGACTCAATCACCTTCCATCGGATCTCGTAACGTGGCTTCTGGAGGCCCAACCCCAGGAATTAGTTATCAGAGGGGGCCTCGGGCCTTGAGTCCCATTAGGTCCATCCATCTAGGACACATGGGGCAGGGGACCCTGAGGCCCAGAGAGGGGCAGGGGACCCTGAGGCCCAGAGAGGAGCAGGGGAATATTTGAAATCACACAGCAAGTGCTCAACTGAGCCAAGGTCTTCATGGGCTCGGAGGGAACAGGGACCAAGGGGTCCCAGAGGAGGCTTCAGAACTTGGCAGACTGAGGAGCAACTGGCAGCTGAGGGCCTGGCTCATGAGAACCTCCTCTCCAGCTTCTCTCCCAGCCTTAGCTGCTCCTCAGATGGAAGTGGTGGAGCAGGTGACCCCAGAAAGTGACACCAGGTAGGGCACTCGGCTGGATGCGGATGCCCTCCCCATGCTGGGTGAGTCAGAAAGATGTAAGCTTAGAATGTTGACATCTTAGGGTGTTGGAACCACAGGGCTGGAATTTTAGAATGATGGGATCATGAGGTGCTGCAATCCTGATTCAGGAAGCTTAAAATGTTGGAATCACAGAATGGTGAAATCTCAGAGTAGAACACTGAAATTACAGACTAACACGATCAGAATGCATTTCAGTAGAATCACGGGGTCTCCATGGGTGAGAGCTGGAAAAATCCTGGAGCCCATGCAGTCCACCACAAAGGTCCCATGCTCCATGGCTAGGATGAGAGGAATGGTGCCTCAGCAGGACCTGGGGACTTAGTGACACAGTAGGGGAAGAGAATCCTGGATAGCTTAGGCCCGGCTCAGGTTGGCCCAGACTGCTGGGGGTAGAGGAAGCTCAGACAGCCAGCATCACTCTACATAAGTTCCCACCTGAGTTCCATGCTGAGCCCTGCGTGTGGCCAGATCACGCAGCATTCAAGGAGGGCAGAGGGGTGGAATTCATGCAAAATAGTGATGTGCCAGTCTTCACCCATTAGGCCAGGGAGGGGCTTACCTTCTGCCAAAGCATGATGAGGATGATAAGGGAGATGATGGTGAGGACCACCAGGGCCAGGATGGCTGAGATCACCACTGCCTTGAAGGGCAAAGCTGGAGGCAGAGATGAGAGCAGGCCATGAGCAAACCGGGCAGCTGCCCTCCCCTGACCCCATCTCTGGCATCACAGATTCCTCCGTACACATCCTGTGCAGAATAGAAGCACCCACCTCCCCATTAGCCTGCGGTGTCAGACCCTCAGCCTCTTGCTCTAGGCTGCACGTTCAGACTGTCCTGTAAATACCACATCCCCTCAGTAACTACCCCCACTCAGATCACTGCTGGCCTCCACATCCCTTCAGCACTGCCAGTCAGTCTGGCCTTGCTGCCAGAACTCTAGACGGGCTACAAATCCTGTTCTGGGTTCCAGTCCATTGCCTGGACCTCCCATTAGCCCTGGAGCCCCCGAGGGCTGGGTTTCGGCTTACCTCTCCTCTGAGTCCACACCCTTGCTGGGGCTGCTACAGCTTGGTCAGACTCTATGCCTGACCGAGTGGCCGGTGGACGGAGTGAGTGGCCACTGACGGAGCAATGGCTGAGACCCCCAGCCTGATGAATCCAGACCTCAGCATGGAGGCTGCCTCCTCTCCACTCCACCCAAAGGGCCCAGTTGGGGTTGGGGTGGTGACGGTAGTTACAAAGTGGGGCTCACACTGGCCCTTACAAGCCTCGAGTCTCCTCCACCCTCAAGGCCTCGGCCTCTTTGCTGTGCTTCCCACTCTCCCCATCCACCCCCGCCAGATCCGCCTCTCCCCTACCCTGCCCCGCTGGCCACCCATGATGTCCCATGGAACTTATTCCCTCCTCTTCTGTCCCCAATCTGTGCTTCTTTGCTCCCCAGGGAGTCCTGTCCCACCTCCTCCTCCCCATCCATTGCTATAACCTCAGTCCCTAAAACCACACCTGGCACATGGTAGGTACCTGGTACTATTTGTTGAATTACTAAGTGAATGCCATTCTTATGCTTAAAATATTTGGATGCAGGCTGGGCGCAGTGGCTCATGCCTGTAATCCCAGCACATTGGGAGTCCTAGGAGGGCGGATCACGAAGTCAGGACCAGCCTGGCCAATATGGTGAAACACCGTCTCTACTAAAAATGCAAAAAATAGCTGGGCATGGTGGTGGACTCCTGTAATCCCAGCTATTCAGGAGGCTGAAGCAGGAGAATTGTTTGAACCTGGGGGTGGAGCTTGCAGTGAGCCGAGATCGCACCACTGCACTCCAGCCTGGGCAACAGAGTGAGACTCTGTCTCAAAAACAAACAAACAAACAAACAAAATTTGGATGCTTCACCATGTTATCAGTAAAGGAAAAAGGCCAAAATCCTAAAATGGCACATAAGGCAGAGGCTTCATGACTCTACCTCTTCCCGCTCCAACTTCATCTCTCACCCTTATCCATTCTCTCCATGCCTTCCTCCTCAGGGCCCCAGACCAACATCCCTCTTCTCCTCCCTCCTCCCACTCATCACACATCTCGGTCCTGGGAAGGAAGCCTGCATCTTCTAGGCAACCATCGCTGGAGGCATGAAGGAGCCCTCTTGCAGCCGTCCCAGGCCCTGTGGGCTGGTGCTCAGCTTCCCGCTCAGGCTTTAGTCACACAAAAGTGTCACATCTGCCTTGGCTCAGAGTTGGTCTTCCACTCAGGCTGTCCACACTGTCTGCCCAGATACATACTTGCTCAGAGAATGTGTATGCATGTGTGGAAGCATAGGTGAAATGAGGGGATGAGAGAAGCCCACCCATCCACCACAGGGCAGGGGACAGGAGGCAGCCCTAGACAGGCACGTGCAGGAACACGCCCAAGGACCTGCATACACAGAAACCAAAATGCCTCGCATGGCCTTTGGAGCCCTGCCTGCTCTAGATCTGCCGACCCCTGTAGCTCCATCCCACAGCACTTCCTTCCCCTTTATCTGCCGCCCTTCCAGCCCCTAAGTATCCACACACTCGATCCTCCAGCCAGATTGAGTTGAATTCCTTTCATTTCTAGGAACTCATTTTGCCTCTGGGCTTTTACACAGGCCATTCCCTCTGACTGGGACACCATTCCACACCAGGCTAACTCCTAGTCATTTTTTAGGTTTTGACCTAAAGGTCCCTTTTCTAGAATACTTTCCTGGATCCCATAGCTGGGCATGGGACCCCTTCTCCCTCTAGGCTTTGCCCCTAATGTGGTGATCCTGGGGGAAATTGCCAAGTTCCTTGTCTGCCTTCTCTCTCTGGACTATGGGTACTGGGAGGTCCGGGCAGGGTTGAACCCTTTGACCTTTATACTTCAATGAGAAGTTGGGTCCTCATATTTACTGAATGAAGAAGAAATATGAATAAATGAAGCACACGCATACAGGTGCATGTATGCATAAGGAGGGGCAGGTAAATACACAAAAGCATCAAGACACTAGTAGGCATTGTTCATATGTGCAGAAATAACACATGTATGTGTACCTGCTAACAGAGGTACATTGTACAGCAGGCATATGTGTACGGGAATTATGCTTGTACACTTTCCTAGAAAGGTGTGCTCCAATTATATGCTTACAGACATGCACTATGCCAGTTTGCATGCATGCAAAGGAATTGTACACGCATTGCTTGTACACATGTATAGGAATTGTGTACCCACAGGTACATGCATACAGACATACACTGTGGGTTTAAACAGATGTCTGGGGATTAGGCACGCTCATGTACATGGCTTACGAACATGTGGTGGGTTTACACACATGGACAGGCATAGTGCACACGTGTATGCTTATACACATACACTCTAGCTTTACAGGAGTGACTGGGGATTGGGCATTCTTCAGTACACGATTTACATATCTACACACAGAGGATTTGCACCTGTGTTCAAGGAACAGGCATGCACATTACATGGCTTACGACATACATAAAGTATATGTACACCACACTGAAGGGCATAGTGCTATTCATATCCATGGTTTATAGACTTGTGGTTGTATGCATGTGTACCCATATTGTGTATGCTGGAACATGTTCCTATGCATGTACACGGCAGGGTTTCACGACGCTCCTGTTTGCCCTGGGCATGCTAACTCCTTTGGCTGCTGTGGGTACATGGGCACAGCACCAATTAGGCAGAGTTAAGGTAGGGGTTGGAATCATCAGGGGCCACAGAGGCTGGGGACTCACAGTGTGGCACCACGATGACCTCCTGCATGTCCTGGCCCACAGCGTTGCGCAGCGTGCAGCGCACCGACAGTGGCCGATCCACGTGCTGCAGACGCAGTGTGCTCACCACCTCAAACTCCTGCTCCTCCTCCCAGTATGTCACGTTCGTCTCCAGCTGGCTCTCCTCTTCAGAACTGTTCCCCAGCAGCATGGGCGGCAGCTCGCGTGGACACCTGCCAGGAGAGCCGGTAGGGTTGCCTGCCAGCCCCTTCCCCTTGCAGACAGGGAAACTAAGGAGAAACTGGTGGAAGGAGGCAGACGTGTCCAGTTCCTCTGTCCCACTGCCTGGTTCCGAGCGGGCTCCTCCTGTGCTCCCTCTACTGGTCAGCAGGGGGTGCTCCCAGCCCGGAACTGACAGTGCTGATTGCAAAATCCATTCTTACTTGACCCTCGGGGTCACACAGTGTATGGGGTAGAGGCAGAACCTGCACTGAATCCTGCCTCTGTCCACTACATTAGAATCAGCCTGGCCAGGAGTGCAGAACTGATCTACAGGGCCGGTGAGGTCTCTGGGGCTCAGACCCCACACTTTGCTAGGCCAAACTGCCCAGGGGTAAAGGTAAGGAAAAGCGATCACTTAGGTCATACAGAGTAGGACCAAGGAGGCGGTGACCTGTCCTCCTACGATGCAACGCTATGCCTGTAACAATATGCCATGAAGAACGGGCGGGACTAGATAACCTTCACGAGTTTTTTCTAGCCAGCTGGGGGACCCTGGGCGACTGAGGCCCGGGTCTGCTCACCTTTTGAGGTCTCTGCAGGCAGACCAGATGATGTTCGGCTGGGGCATGCCCCGGCCACGACAGCGGACTGTCTGTTCCCCGCTGTCTGGGTGGCTCTCACTTAGCTCCAGCACGCGGACAGGGACTGCATGGAGAGGGCACTGGGTCAGGAGGCGGGAGAGTCAGGACAGTTAACAGGACAGGTCCTCGGGGAGGACCTGACTCAGAGTCCCTCTTGTGGGAGGAGGGATGTAGACTGCAGGTGAACATTAAATACCAGGAATCAGTGTGAAAATCAATGGGTTCGCTTCTGGGTACTTCAAAGGGAACGCCTCAGCAGGGTGCTAGTCTGTCTTTAACACCTCTCTGAGACTTGCTAATCTTCCCTTTTAACAAAGGGAGCCTAGGCCTCAAGCTCAGAGCCCTGGGCCACCAAGCTCATGAAGCCAGCATTTAATAGCATTGTTTGATCTTCTCTGAGTTTATTTTAGGGGTTGCTTTATATTTATGATATATGATGCCAATTTTCCACCTACAATAGAAAGGTTACATTTTGTCTTTCAAAATAAATTTATTTTTAGAAAGTTAATTGACAAAACATTAAGTCATTATCATATCATTCCTCTGCTCAAAACCCTGCCATGGCTCTTCATTTCAGTCATAGTAAAAGCCAAAGTCTGGAACAGGCCCGCAAAGACCTATTCGATTTGCCCTTCTCCCAGCCCCCACTGCCCTATCCCCATTCCGACTTCATCTCCCACCTCTCTCCTCACCAGTCCTGTTCCCACCACACAGGCCTTTCAGCGACTTCTCTGGCCTTTGCACTGCCTGAGGCACCCTTTCCTCAAATATCCATTGAGCTAATGTCCTCACCTTCTTCAAGTCTTCATGCAAATGTCACTTCCTCAGCTCTGATCACTGTATCAAATGTGCAACTCTCACCATTACTTTGTGCCCCACTCTCAATCTTCCCTACCCGGCCCCTGTTTTTCCTCTCCCACAGTGTTAGTTACCTTCTAACCTATGTAATTTGCTGCAGTTTGCCTCCCTACTGTTCGTGTTTGTCTTCCCCTACTCGGATGCAAGCTGCACAAAGGCAGGGAGGGAAGTTCAAGAACCTTGAACAGACAGGCATATGGTAGTTGCTCAGTAAATACCTACTGAGTTAATAGTACAGTATAAGTGGAATGTAAGAAGGAAACATCATGGCCTTGGTACTTAAGCGCCTGAAGTTTTGGAAACACCCATCTAGCCCAGTGGCCTCCTTATACAGCTGGGGAAACTGAGGCCCAGAGGCGAGGTTCACACGGCAGTGGGTCAGTGGCTTAGAATTCATCTCCTGAGTTCCAGGGTCCCTCTCCCACCCTCCTAAGAGTGGGTGGACAGTGCAGGAAGGGAGAGGGAATGGGAGCAGGCAGGGGAAGCAGAAGGGACATGGGGAGGGGTGTGCTCATCACCATTGATCTGTAGCTGGAAGGAGAGCTGGACCTCAGCGTCCTCATGGAAGGCCCGCATGGTGTAGTGGCCAGCCTCTGCCACCTTCACCCGAACGAGTGTCAGCTCTGACACATACCTGGGGAGCAGGAAAGGCAGCTGTCAGTCAGAAGGCCTCTTACAGTTCTCCCCACCCTCCTGGTATAAACAGGAACAAGGACCAGGGAGCGGAAGAGCTTGCCAAGGTCATCTAGGCATTGGTAGCAGAGCCGGGACTCAAACCCGGTCTCATAAATCCTCACCCATAGGCAGTTCCCCTAAGCCAAGAGGGAGGGTTGAGATGGACTGTGGGTGGGGGTGGGGAGCATTGAAGGGAAAGTCCTATTTCTCTCCCCTTCAGACAGGTGGACACTGCTCCATCCTAACCTGTCACAGTCTATCGGCCAGGCAATCTCTAGCCTCAGGGATACCACAGGCCATGAATGGTCTGCCTGGCACCCTCTTCCCCAGTCATCTGCCCGTTTACTTCTTAGCTGCTACTGCTGGCCCCACCCATCATAAGCACAACTAAACATCTGGGTGATCATCTGACCGGCGTCTGTTTCCTCCACTAGACTAGGAGCTCTAGGAGGGATGAACTGGCAGTTCTGGTCGCTGCAGCATCCCCAGCACCTGGCACCTAACATGCTCTCAGAAAGTTGGGCCTAGGTTTGTGGCTGAAAGCCAAGGGCTGCCTGGTGGCTGCAAAGAAAAATAACTTCAAGAATGGGGTGGGAGAGCGAGCTGCTCACCTGGTCTCTGACACGTTGCGCGTGGACAGGGCGATCTCGCCTGCGCTGGAGTCGCCCAAGGTGCGGTTGTCTTTGAACCACAGGACGGTGGGCGGTGGGTAGGCCTCGAACACTACCTGCAGTGTCCGGCTCCGGTGCAGCTCAGCAAATTGTAGTGCTCCCACCTCTCCCAGGAGCCGCACGTAGCCACTCTCTGCAAGGGGTGACCATCAGGGGCGGGCCCTTGGGGCAGGGCACCAACTGAATCCCAAAGGAGGCCAGCCTGTGAGGCGGGGCTTCAGGCCTACGGACCCTGCTGGCCATGAAGTTCCCCGAGCTGAGGTTGAAATTGGGCTGGGGACGGGGCCTGGAGAAGGGGCCGAATTTGGGGCTGATGTGGATGTCGGGGCTGGCTCCCAGGTAGGGACCAGAGTTGTACTAACAGTTCTCTGTTCTGGGTCAGTAATGTGGCTGATTCTGGGACTAGTGATAAAGTTGAACTAGTGGTAAGGTTGAATTTGGGGATGGGGCTTCCTGGACCTGGGATGGCAGTTGGGCTTGGAAGTCAGGTTGGGGCTGGGGCTCTGGCTAGTCAGAAAGTCTAGGTTGAGATAGGGTTGGATTTGGGGTTGACACTGCATTTTGGTTTGGGTTTGTCTTGGTATTGGGGTTTTGGTTGGCACAGAGGCTAGCTAGGGCTGCACTGGAGTGTGGCTGACTATATCCCGGGGCTGTGACAGGCGGTGGGTCCAGCTCAGACTGGGGGTTGGGCTGAGCCCAAGGCACGCACCAACCACAGTGATGTTGATGGCCTTTTCATCCTGATGGTCATTCACACTCTCTGTCACATTGCAGGTGTAGGTCCCTGAGTCTTCTAACTCGGCACTGGGGATGTGCAGGATGGAGCGGATGTGGTAAGGCATATCCAAGAGGAAGTCGGTCACCGGCTCCACCAGCCGCCCACTCTGCAGCGACAGGTTGGGCAGGCCCCCCAAATCAGGAGGGGCCGGGGGAAATCAGTTTGCAGTTCAGATATTCACCCCTGCCTGGCCCCCCCTCCAACCCCTGCCTGGCCCCACATTACTTCTTTGCGGGGGTACATCCACTCGAAGTTGACCACCTCATTCCCGATCACAATGCACATGAGGGTAATGTTCTCACCCTGGCGGACCACCGTCTGCACTGCATTCACGGAGACGTTGATGGATGACACTGGTGGAAAGAGATTGGCTTAGGGCTGGGGAAATCACCACCAGCCACCACTTCAGCTTGGGGATAGGGTAGGGGCTAGAGAGGGAAAGGATGACTGATGTAGAAGATTCATTCATTCAACAAATATTTACTGAATACCTACTACATGCCAAGTACTATTCTGGACACTGGGGCAACAGTAGTGAACAAAATGGACAAAATCTCTGTTCTTATGGAGCTGACATTCTAGAAGGGATAACAGACTGGAAATCAAAGTACACTCTGGAGATCTACGTACAGGAGAAATGTATTGAGCACATACCATGTGCCAGGTACTCTCCATCTTTTATTGTATTTAATCTTCACAATGATCCTATGAGGTAGGCAGTCATTATTATACCCACGTTACAAGAGGGGAAGCAGGCTCAGAGAGATTACGTGCTTTGTGTAAACTTACTCAGACGGGAAATAGCAAAGCTGGGATTTCGACCCAGCTGGCTCAGAAGCTCGTGCCCTCACCAACCATGTTACACAGGCCAGCTCTGCCGCTATCGAATTCTGCGACAGAGGACAAACTCCATCCTCTCTCTGCGCGTGAGTTTCCTCATCTGTAACATGGGGAAAACACTATCTCCCTTCCAAGGCTGTGGTGAGAATCCACTGGGAAGTGGAGTCTCACACTTTGTAAACTGTAAAGGGCTATTGCTCTGTGGAGGGTTATACTTGCCTGGGCTGAGCATCAGGCCAGAAAGGGGGCTCACCCTGGAGTCTGTAGACATAGTAGGCGTCGGAATCCACCTCCCTGTCCCCAATGGTGGTTTTGCAGATGTAGCTTCTGTCCTCAAAGATACCAGAAAAGCCACGCTGGTGATCGTAGGGGACAGGCAGTGCAATGTCCCCTTTCTTCTCGTGCAGTGTCACCACCAGTTGTGGGTCTGTTACTCGGCATGGAATGGTGATCTCAGTTATTTCCGTAAGAAAGATGAATAGTTCCTCGGCGTCATTAGGGAGGAAGCCCACGGTGGGATCTGCCAGGAGTGGAGCCATGAATGAGTCAGGGAAACCGGGTCTCTGGCCATCCCTTGAATTGCTGTGTGGCAAGTCATTTGCTGTCTCTGGCCCTCTGTCGCCCCGTTACAGAATAGGGATACTCCCAGAGGAGCATAAATCAAATGTCAGAGCTGGTCCCTTCCAGCTCTAATGTTTGATATTGACAGCGCCAGGGTAAGAAAGAAGGCAAGTCACAAGTTGAAATGCAGCTGATATCTGGAGCTTGGAGAATGGGGAAGACGGGATGTGGGGTCAAGAGGGAGCAGATTGGAAGCAGCTGAGAATATAGAGTTCTTGGGAGGCAGGAATGGGGTGACTGGCAGGGAGCAGGCAGATCATCCAGACCAAGGAGTGGGGGCGAATACACTGCCGGACTGAGCCAGGCTGGTTCCATGATTGTCTGCTTTTCTAGGATGGCGGCATTTCACAACAAACTAAAGCACTCTCTGGACTTCCCCTGGTGCCTCCAGTTGAAAAAGGGGTAAGGAGTGGGCACACAGCCTGGGGACCCTTACCTGGCACAAAGATGTAGAGCCGTTTCCGCTCATCAGGCTCCAGTCCACGGGAGTCATTGTAGGTGCAAAAGTATTCTCCCGTGTCTAGCCCAGTGAGGTTGGTCAGTGTCAGCACACTGGAGAAGGTATTGTCCTGGGCCTTGGCCATTTCCTGTGGGAGCTCCTGGGACATCCGCTCCCACACCACGGGAGCTGAACCCGAGCAGGTCAGAACAAAGGTGCTGGAGACATTGAGGATAAGCTCTGGCCCCGGGGGTGTGATGACCAGGCCCTGAGAGACCTGCGGTTCCAGCAGTAACAGCAGGGGCAGCAACAGCAGCTGGCCTTTGGGAGAGGAGGTATCAGACATCAGGGCACAGGGGCCTCAGCACCTCTCGCAGGGCTGAGCCTGTGAGGAGGCCACATATGCACAGCCCTCAAGTCCTTGAGGAGCACAGCTCCTTTATCTGACAGACTGGGGCTCTCCAGCCACGGCTCTGAGGATCACTCACCCAGCTTCAGGGCCCCAGGGATTCCTCCAGACTGCCTATGTCAGTCCCTTTAGACCCCAGCCTCTAAATCCTTCAGCAGTGCTGTGTGTAGGCAGTAGGCACCAGAAGGGGCCAGGAAATCCTCGGGAAGCAATTCCCTGGCCTCTAGTTCCTGCATTGCTTCCCAGGTCACTTTCTGAGCCTCCTCCCTACAGCTCCCCGCCCCCTCCCCCGACTGCCCAGGTTCTGCCCAAGGCCCAGAGGTGCCTCTGGGTGGGAGAGGGATGGGAGGGAGGGGCTCAGGTAGCTCAGAGTGGGGGCAGGAAAGATGCTGAGGCCCCTCTGGGCTGGAGGGGCCTGGGTTTGGGGGTATGCGTGTGTCAAGTGATTGGTTTCCCACCATGACATCCCCTGAACAAGGATTTTGCAGGCCACACCCTCCATGCCCCCTGGTGATAAAGATCAGGAGGGGAGGTGGGCAGTCAGGCAGCCAGTCCATCTGACAGCCAGCTGCCGGGCAGGCTGCTGGCTGGTCATTAATTTCTGGGTCAGCCACTCAGCCCCTGCAGAGCCGAAGACATGTTAATGGACAGGACTGAGGGGTGGGGTGTGCTGAGAAGCCCAGCAGGGACTTGGAAGCTCCCAGCTAATGAGGGGTCCAAGCCGGGTGCCGCGGATCTACCAGACCGAGGCCAGGAGGCCAGGGGTGTGTGCCAGAAGGTAGGATGGGGTCTGGAGGACCAATCAAAGGATGTGAGTTGATGGTTCTGGACAAGCAGGGGCCACTGACGCTTTCTGAACTGAAGGGCTGGCAGCTGGAGGCCTCCACAGAGCCCACTGGAAATCCCGGAAACTAAAGCCGAAGAGCAGGGCAGTGTGCCTGGTGCTTCACGCCCTGCCACCAGCACACGTCACCCCTGCCAGCTCCAGGGTTCCACTCCGCAGCCCCCCCCAGCTCCCCTACCTTATCTCCCATCTACCTACCTTTGAGGGCCAGAGCTGGCATCGCACCCGGAAGCCGCATGGTGTCCTGCAGAGTTAAAGAGGAGTTTAACACCTGGCCCAGGGCAGATGGAGGCAGCGCCAGGAGCTATCTCACCACCTGGCTCCTGCAGAATGAGCCCCAGCTTGGGCCACCCAGCCTTCATGTCCGAGGGGCTGAAGTCAAAAGCCACCACGTTCCAAGCCTGAAAGGGCACTCAAGACCACAGACCCTCTCCTCTCCACCCCAGATTCAGCCTTAGGGGGCCTGGCCCTTGCTTTGGCTCTGGTTGTGACTCTCATGTGGCCCCGGCTGCATCCCCAGCCTCTCTCTGAGCCTTAGTTTCCCCCTCTGTACAGTGAGGGAGGGGAAGTTGGGCTGGATGGTGTCCAGCGGCCTGCCAGCTCTGACAGCCTGTCCTCCGGGTGACAGTTCCAATACCAGGCTCTTATCTGCCAGGACAAATATTTGGGAAAGTGTGATGAAAGGCCTGGGAGGAGGAGGGGGGAGGCCAGAACCCAGAGAACTCCCGCAGCTCCACAAGCACAACAGGAAACGGAGGAGGCTGTGGGCTGTGGGAAGGGAAGCGGGGGAGCCGGGGCTGTGGAATGTGGGAGGTGGGCCTGGACCCCTTTACTCAGCTCAGAGCATATAGGGAGGCCCAGGGGAGAGTGGCTAGGGGCTGGGCCCAGGAGAGGTACCCTCGAGCAGCCGGGCCTCATAGGTCCTTGGAGACCAGTGAAGCCAGGCTCCCCACCTCTACTCTCAGGGTGCAGATGGAGAAACTGAGGCTCTGAGAAGGTGAGAAATTTGCCCAAGATTCCACAGCAGAGCCTGTCTGAGAGGGAGACAGAGAAAGACCTGAAATGACAGAAGCAGAAAGAGACAAAGACACAGAGACAGAGAAGAGGTGTCCAGAGAGACAGCACCAGAGGCACTAAGAGACAGAAGCACTAAGAGAAACACTAAGACAGAGGCACTAAGAGACAAAGACAGAGACAGACTGAATGGGGGCAGCCCTTGCTCTCCTCTATCTTGGAAGACACACCTCGGGTCCCAAGAGACCACCAGGAGCCAGGTATGCCAAAGTCTGCCTGTAGCATTGGCAGGAAGGAGGCCAGAGGATGGGGGGTCGCAGAGCATGAGCTTTGGGAGGTGATGACGTGACGAGGCAACAAGGAGCCTCCTCTGGCCGTGGGGCTGCCCGGCCTATCCTGCCTCTGAAGGCCATGCCCAGCTTGCCCCCGCCTCCCCATCTCATCCCTTTTAGTTTTCAGTTTAGGGCTGCGGACCGGGTTCAGGCCCCAGCACGCCACCTCTTGTACCATCACTCTCCCTGTGGCCTAAGTCCCCAGCTCTGGAAGTGGATGATGGTGAGTGCCGTACCTACCAGGGCGGCATTCACATGTCAGGGGTGGGACAGAGGCAAGGCTCCCCCAGCCTATGGAGCCCCAACCTTAGCTCTGCCCAACACCCCATGAAACAGTCTGAGCAAATCAGCTCTTCTCCTCCCCGCTCCCTTTCGGACTGCCTGCCTGAAGGTCTCCTCATTTCTTCCTCTCCCCTCTCTGATCTGCTCCTGACTCGAAGCCCAGCCCTTCTGACGCCCCCTCCAGCCTCTGCTCCCCACCATCCCTCTGCCCCAGCCCCTCCAGCTGGATGCTAGGCCTCCTTGGTCAGGAGGGAGCAGCGCCAAGGCGGAGCCAGCAGCCCCCACAGAGGCCCATCTGCCCCTCCATCGGTGCCCCTCTGGCTGCCCCCTTCCTGCTAGAGATCTCAGCCAAAGAAAATCATTAGCAGCCGAGGCTGGGGGAGGGGGTCACTTCAGCCTCCCTGCCCCTCCTCTCCCAGTCTCCCTGGCTGGCCACACTGTTTATTATTCTAAAGGAGGAATTTGGCCGGCTGGCCAGGAGAAGGGAGGTCACTGCAGCGGGGCTGGCCTGGCTCTGGAAGTCTGGGCTGGCCATGTGGGCTGGGCCTTCATGGCATGCAGCCCCCGACCCTGCTCCCATGTGGTACTCTATCCTCTCCCCTTCAGAATCCCTCCTGCTGGGCCTGGGGCTGGGGGTAGCTTAGAGACTCTGAGCTAGGGGGGATGCTTTTTGAATGGGCAGCAGAGGCCCAGAGAAGGACAGAAGCATGCCCCAGTCGCACAGCAAAAAGGCAGATTCAAGCTGTGGGGAGGGGACAGGCAGGCAGTGTGGATGCTGTAGGGAGGGTGTAGGCACACCAGGGATCTCGGACTGGCTTCACTGTGAATAGAGCAATCAGCTCCCCTCCTAAGCGCCCTGGGACCCACTATGAGACTGAGCGAGTCTCCAGCCTCTCTGGACTCTGCTTCCCCATCCATACAGAGAGGTTGGCAGGTGTCATTTCAAAGAGCGGTCCCCATGGTGAAGCTCTGCCTTTTTGACTGGCCAAAGAGAAGATTCTAGTCACCATGAATCGTACTGGGGTGTTTTGAGGCGGTGGGGGCTAGTAAGCAGGAGGGGGTTACGTTCCTGAGGCTAGAGTCACGTGAGAATCCACCAGCCCTCTCGCTCCACGGATGGAATTTCCGTGACTATTCAGCCACAGACTTGCTGTGTGGGCTTTGACAAGTTGTTTCCCTCTCAATTAAGAGTTAGACAACAGGCTGGGCGCGGTGGCTCACGCCTGTAATCCCAGCACTTTGGGAGGCTGAGGCGGGCGGATCGCAAGGTCGAAAGATCGAGACCATCCTAGCCAACTTGGTGAAACCCCGTCTCTACTAAAAATACAAAAATTAGCTGGGCATGGTGGCGCGTGCCTGTAGTCCCAGCTACTCGGGAGGCCGAGGCAGGAGAATCACTTGAACCTGGGAGGTGGAGGTTGCAGTGAGCTGAGATCATGCCACTGCACTCCAGCCTGGTGACAGAGTGAGACTCTGTCTCAAAAAAATAAATAAATAAAAATAAAAAGAGTTAGACAGCAGTGTTTCAGGGGACTTTCCGCTGGTGATGTGGAACCCCAGGAGGTGGCCGGGAAAGAGTGGTAGGGAAAAGAGGCTAGAGGGCCAGGGAGGGCAGAGTAGGGCTTAGGGCACCCAGACATGACCTCCCAGGCCATCTTGGATGACTCCCTGACACCCCCCATTGTCCACCCAATGCATTAGGCCTCTTTGTGCTTCCCAGAGGCTGCTCTGGTTCCAGCCCATCCCAGGGAGGCCCAGGCAGCTGACTTGGTGGTAGTGGGTTTGCCTGTGACAACTTCCTTTCTTTAGGAGGACTGTACTGCAGGGAAGGGCCACCTAGGACAACCTGGATGTCACAGTCAGAGAGCAGGCACTCCCCCCATCTGCTGTACTCTCCTGCCCAGGGAGGCCTCTAGAGCAGAGAGAGGGAGGGGACCCCTAAGGGTCCCCCTTTTGCCCATGAAGAGAGTGCTGTGTGCCAGGAACCCCTCCTGATTCCTCCTATTCTGGCTAGGTTGTAGGCTCAGAGGCCCAAAGTGGAGGTCCTGCCAGCTCCTCACACGACTCAGAAGGACCCCCCTTAGGGGAGCAGAGTGAGGATCCTAAGCCCAGGGGAGCAGAGTGAGGACCCCAATCCAGGGGCACAGAGTGGAACCCCAAGTACAGGGGAGAGGAGTGGGGGGCCCCAAGTCTAGGGGAGTGGAATAAGGACCCCAAGTCCAGGGGATCAGACTGGGAACCCCAAGTCAAAAGGGAGCAGAGTGGGGGCCCCAAGTCCAAAGGAGCTGAGTAAGGACCCCAAGTCCAGGGGAGAGGAGTGGGTGCCCCAAGTCCAGGAGAGTAAGCTTGCTTGGGGAGTCATTCTCAGAGCCCCAGACTTCCCTCCTCCCAGCACATACAATTCTCCACTCCTTTCCCACCGCCTTAATCTAAATAAATCCAGCCCATCTTGGCCACATCCGCCAGCAACAGCTTCCCTCCCTCAGGGTCCTGAGGCTCCCACGACACAGGCAGGCCAGGGAGGGGGCCTTGCATTGCTGCGGGGTTGATGGGGGGAGCCTGCACATGGTGAGCACATACACACAGTACAGATGCACAGATGCCTGCCTACGCGCTTCCTCACACGCTCCTCTGAAACACAACACACACGTAGGCAACAGACCATGTGTGTGCCAAGCCCTCATGCAGGCACTAAACATGTGTACACCCACACAAAACACATGTGTGCAGCTCCCACTGTGCCCACCACCCGTGGAGATGCTCCCGTGTACAACAGTTCACATGTGTATGCAGCACATACAACATGCATGGAACGTGTGCACATAGAACCCCAAATTCACCTGAACACGCAGCCATATGCATGAACAGACAAGCCAGAAAGCCCGTGTTACTGCACCAGGAACCATTCTGAGCACTTGGCATGTATTGGTTCACTTGATCCTCAGTCAACTCTATGAGGTAGATACAGTGATCATTTCCATTTTACAGGTGGGGAAACTGAGGCAGAGAGCATTTAATAACTGGGCTAGGAATGCAGAGTCAGAAGGGGTAGAACAGAGATTAAAGTGAAATGGTGTGACTCGGTGCTCTCTGCCACCAGCTCCACCGCTTCTGTGACCAACGTGCCTGTTTGGTTGGCTCTGGAGAGAAGGCAGTGGGGACTGATAGAAACAGATGGATTTGAGAGTTACTTAGCTGAGAATCGACAGGACTGGGTGATTTAATATTGAGGGGCTGGAGAGGGAGGTATGCACCTCTGTATCTGGCTTGGAATACTGGGAGGCAGGAGTGTGTGTGTGTGTGTGTGTGTGTGTGTGCACGTGCACGTGCTGAGGGGAGGATGCCGTTTTCTGAGATGAGAATAAGGTCAAAGAGCAGGAGTGAGAGCTGCGACTGAGCAGGTTTAGGATAGGGAGGATCTGTGGGCACTGAGGGGACAGTGGGATGCTCAGTCTGGAGGCCGGGAACAGGCCGGGTAGAAATAGCAGTGAGATGAGGGAGAGAGGGCCATGCTGCAGGGAGACGGGGGTGCTGGGGGCAGGCAGTCTCAGGCCTGGGATGCTCTGAATAAACCAAATGCCTGAGGGAGGAGGAGGCCTGGCCATGGGGTTATGGGGTCAGAGTCTTGGAATGTCAGCACGCCAGAGCCCTCAGGGATCATCTATCTGATCTAACTGCCTTCCTGTGCTCGATTGTGCTTGTGGGGAAACTGAGGCTTAGGGAAGGAAAGCAAGAGGGCCCATTGTTTTGGCCTAGACAAGATGGGCTTGGGTGGTCCGTGGGGCTGAAGCTCACCTGCCTGCACAGCTCCCCGCCTCCAGCCCCTGCTAAGATGTGAGGCTGATGGCTCAAGGCCCCAAGGTTCAGGCTACAGCTGCCCCTGCCCTTTCCACAGCACACCTCTGTCCTGCCACACATTGACCTTTGTTTAAAGTCACTTTCTCTGCACGGGCCCAGCCAGGCAGGGATTGGCGACTGAGACTCAGTGGAGGTAATTTGCTAAGTTGTTGGGAGAAGTGAGCCGAAGACTCCAGGCTCCTGACCCAGTCCAGTCTTCTGTCCTCTGTACCGGGGCACTTTACAGGCCTGGGACAGACTTTGGAGGGGGGTTGGAGTGGGAAGTAAGAAGACCTGGCTCTAGTCCCAGTTGTGACACCCACTTATAGGATAGTGGTCCCCCCTGTCTGCAGGGAATACATTCCTAGGCCCCAGTAGATGCCTGAAACTTTGGATAAAATCAAACCCTATACATACTATGTTCTTCCCCCTACAAATACATACCTATTATAAAATTTTATTTATAAATAAGGCACAATAAGGGATGAACAACAATAACTAATAATAAAATAGAACGATGATGACCATATACTCTAATAAAAGTCATGTGACTGTGGTCTCTTTCTTAAAATATCTTACTGTACTCTATCACTCTTCTTCTTGTGAAGATGTGGAATGACACGGTGCCTACATGATGAGATGAAGTGAGGTGATGGCGTAGACATTGTGAACGAGCGTTAGGCTACTACTGACCTCCAGACATTATCAGAAGGATCAGGTCATCTGCTCCAAGTGATCCTGGACCACTGAGCCATGATGGTGTTGATGGCTGGATGTCAGGAGTGGACTTTGTTGATGACTAACAGGAGGGTAGTGTATATGGACAAAGGGATGATTCACTCCTGGGCGGGACAGACAGCACAGTGCAGGATTTCATCACACTACTCGGAACAGCACAAAATTTAAAGCTTTTAAGTTGTTTATTTCTGGAATTTTCCATTTAATGTTTTTGGACCACAGTTGATCTGGGGTAACTGAAACTTCAGAAAGTGAAACTGCAGCTAAGTGCGACTACTGTACAGTCCTGACCCTCTCTGAGCCTCAGTTTCCTTATCTGTGCAAAACGGTGGGCAAGATTGTCTTGGGAGCACTTTCAGGGCTGACGTGCTGTGGCCCTCAGGGCTCCACTCTGGGAAGGCAGCTGTGCTGAGTTGGAATGCTGGGCTCGGGGTGGGGGTGCTGGGGAGGGACCCATGTCATGACTCAGCTCAGAGAAGGCTGCCAGTTCCAGGCCTGGGAGTCTGTGGGGGCAAGAGGCATCTGGAGCCAGGGATGGAGTCCTCCCGCCAGCAGCTAGAGTGTAAGAAAGGGATAGCAGCATAGCCTGGGCCTGACGGTGAGTCTGGCCCATGTGGCTGTCCCCAAGCAGGCTGAGATGTGGGTGTGATCAGGTCATGTCATCAGGGAGCCCCATCCTGGGAGCCAGGTAAGACAGCAGGATCACAGGGTGAGGAGACAGTTACAGGTGGAGGGGAGAAACTGGGGAAGTGGCAGAGGTTCCCACCGCCCCTATTCAATCCTATGCTCGCTCCACTTCCAGTTGGAGAAGGCTCAGTGCTCCACCCCTGCACCATGAACCTCACCACCAGCCTCGGGATCACTCTGAGGGCTACAGAGAGAGAACAGCCTGGCACAGGCCACACGGTCTTGGAGCCACTCTCTGTGCCATGCTGCTTCCAGGCCCAGGGGCCTCTTTATGTTTCCAGGTACATACAAAGTCCCCTGAACAAAGCAGCAGAAATCGACTAAGATGGGGCCTGGTGTGGGCTCCCGCTGTTCTGGAAGTCCCAACTGGATGGCAGAACAGTGCTGGTTCCCTGGAAGCCTGCTGAGCCCCCTGCACCCACCCCTCCAGCACAGGCTCAGCTGCCTCTGGCTGTCCCACTGCTAAGCTCCTTACCTCCAATCTGTCCCCTCCACCTGTTCTCACACACCAGCCAGAGGGACCTTTCTGAAACACCTATGTGACCTTCCCAGCCCTCCTCTGCTCTCCATCCCCCTCAGGCAAAGACTGGCTTCTCCACCCAGCCTTTGAGAACGTTCCGGCCCTGGCCCTGACAGCTCCCTCACAACTGAGGGAGGAAGGCGGCTGCCCCCACAGCTCCCCAGGGCCCAAGCCAGGCCCTCACACTCGTCACTCACTCGTGCTCCTCTCCCCATGAGGCCTCCCCAGGGAACACAATGGAAAGAAATGACCTATTTTCTGGAAGTCCAAAATAAGATGAAACATCTGTCTGGAACGGAGCCAGGCTGATAAAGAACGGGCTGATCCCCCAGCCCGAGCCCCGATCCCCTGCAGCAAACACCCCCTCACCCGTCAGAGTGGGTGTGCTTGGGGGTAGGGGCAGCCATGCTGGCTGGCTACTTGGAACGATGCATGGGAAAGCACTCAGTGTGTGCCTCACGGCTGCTGGGGCCCAAGGGAGGGGCCCTTCGTCCCCAGGAAGGCTGGGAAGCAGCCTAAGAAGGAGGTCAGTGAGGGAGGGAGGCCTGCTGCACACCCCTGCCCACCGGCTGTAGAGCAAGCACTTCCTGCCTCCTGCGGCACCTTGAGGGCGACCCCCAGGGCCCTATGGATTCCTGGCCCAGAGTCCTCCCACCCACCCCGGCCCCATCTGGGCCTCTAGCAGCCTTAAAAATAACAATAATAATAATAGCTACCTCTGACTTCGTACAGTTGACCCATGAACTACACAGGTTTGAACTGTGCAGGTCCACTTTCACACATGTGAAACATTCACACCCTTCCCACCCTTTCACCTCCTCCACCTCTTCTGCCTCTGCCACCCCTGCGAGCAAGGCCAACCCTTCCGCTTCCTCCTCCTCCTCCTCAGCCTACGTAACGTGCAGACGAGGGTGAACACTTTTTCAGTGATCTACTTCCACTCAATGAATACTGAATGTATTTTCTCTTCCTTGTGATTTTCTTTTCTCTAGCTTACTTTACTATAAGAACACAGCATATAATATACATAACAGACAAAATATGTGTTAATTGACTTTATGTTATCAGTAAGGCCCACAGTAGGCTGGCTATTAGCAGTGAAGTTTCTGGGGAGTCAAAAGCTATACATGAATTTTCGACTTTGCGGTTGGCGGTTGTCCCTAGCCCCCTCGTTGTTCAAGGGCCCACTGTACTTATCACCCACTATCTGTGCTAAGCTCCTTATGTGAGTGATCTCACCGAGTCCTCAGAACAATCCCATGATATCGGTGCTGCTTCCTCATTTTACAGATGTGGAAACTGAGGCACAGAGTGGTTACATTGTTTGCCCAACAGCTTGCCAGTGGTGGCTCCAGTGTTTAATCCTGGGCAGACAGGCTCTAGAACACACAGCCCCAATGCCCATGTGACAGCCCGTCTGTGGCAGGAGGCAAAGATGAGGAGCCCCGCAAAAAGGACAGCCCGGTACCTGGCACAGAACAAGCTCAAATTAAAAAAAAAAAAAAAAAAAAAAGTTAATTAGCTGGGCATGGTGGCGTGCACCTGTAATCCCAGCTACTCGGGAGGCTGAGGCAGGAGAATTGTTTGAACCCGAGATTGCGCCACTGCACTCCAGCCTGGGCAACAAGAGTGAAACTCTGTCTCAAGAAATAAAATAAAAAATAAAGTCGTCAGCCTCATCCTTTCGCCTTCTTTGTCCTGACTTCTCCTTTCATTCTTTCATACTCTCTTTTGAGCTGGCTAAAGCTGAAGCTGACAGTTTGAGTGGGAAACAGTCACACCATTTTTCACAGAGTCCTACAATCTTAGTACATTACCCCATTCACATCTCCCCCACCTTCTCTGCAGTTGCACACCTCCCATGACAGGGATCTCACCACGTCACCTGTGGCCCATTTCATTCTTAGCCAGCTTGGAATCTTCAGAGGCCAGACTATTGAGAATTGTTAATTACACTGAGTACAGTTTATCTCACTGTATTCTCTGCTTATTGGTCCTGCTTCTATCCACCAACCACCCACTCTCCAAACACAGGACATCTTCCTAGTTATTGTTCTCATCCCCGTCCCCAATCTGGAAACAAACAAAAGCCCCTACTAATTTAGAGCCAGGCACTCTGCTAAATGAGATGATGTAGAGATTTTGCTTCATCCTCACGACCACCCTGTGAGGGGGGCACACTCATTATTCCCATTTTATAGAGGAGGATACTGAGTCTCAGAGACTTTTGGTAACTTTCCCAAGATCACACAACAAGTAAGATGCAAAGGAACTGGAATGCAAACTCAGGCCAGCCTGGCTCCAAAGCCTATATTCTTCTTTTTTAGAGACAGGGTCTTGCTCTGTTGCCCAGGCTGGAGTACAGTAGCGTGGTGGCATGATCACAGATCATAGCTCACAGCTCACTACAGCCTCAAACTCCTGGGCTCAAGCGATCCTCCTGCCTCAGCCTCCTGAGTAGCTGGGACTATAGGTGCGTGTCACCACAACTGCTAAAACCTGAATTATTGCCCGTCATGCCAGACTGCCTGTCTCCTGATCAGAAACAGTTCTGTCCATCAGTCCACAGAGAAACGTTCTCCCTCTAATGGGGTCCATACGGAATCCAGGATCTCAGGGATGAGAAGGTCCTCAGGGATCTGGGTCCACCTCTGCTCTGACTGAGGAGTAGTGTATGCAGGGGGCCTGCCCTGGGTTACCAATAATTTAAAAGTCAAGCTAGAGATAGAACTCAGGACTAGGGATAGAACTCCACAGCTTCACTGCAGATGTCGAGGGTCAGCACACAAGGCTAGGAGAGGGGTCTTTGCTTAGGAAAGCCAGGTTCTGGCAGGGGCAGTGCTCCTGCGGGACAGAGCATCCGGGCAATCAGCCCAGGTGTGTGGCCGGCTCTGCCCCAGGCCTGCTGTGCTCAGGGTCCAGGCCCGCCCCTGTGGGGGCCCCAGCATCCCCTTCCACTGTTTGCAGAGGGCCAGGGCCTCTGTAGCTGCAGAGTTCCAGGCCTCCACCATCCTGCGGCTGCCCTCCCCACCCCCACCCCCCAGAGCCTCATCTCCGGCCGGTGCCATGGCAACAGAGAGTGCCAGGCCCTGGCAGCCAAAGGAGCCCCTGAGAGGGGTCCCAGGCTGAGACTGAGGAGGGGGGTGCGGCAGGCGCAGACAAGCAAACCTTCTGTTCCCCGGGCTGCTGCCAGCCCGGAGCAGCCATGGGCTGGGGTGGGGGCCGCAAACAGAATGGGTTCTCTGAGCCAAGTGGGCAGGGGACAGGCAGGCCTTGGGCCATTCACACTGACCCACCAGCGCACAGCCTTCCCCCACAGGCCCAGATCCTGCAAATAGGGGAGGGGTAGCTAGCTAATGAGTCAACTCTTCACTTCTCCGTGCCAATTACCGAACATTGAGATTCCCCTCAGAGCCCTCCTGGGCAGCAGAGCAGGAGGGCAGAGAACCCCCATGTTTCACTGACCCGCTCACTGTCTCAGCATCCATCCTCCCACCGCTGTCTTCGGTCATTCACTTAACCTCCCCTCTGTGCCTCAGTTTTCTCATCTGTGGATCGCAGCTCATAACTGGGTTGCCAGGGCTATTGAAGGAGTTAACACAAGCAAAATGCTTAGAACAGGGTCTGGCACACAGCCCTCTGCAAAGTTGGTGGCCACATTATCATTATTCATTCACTCAAGGGAGAAGTCACTCACTCACTCGGCCTTGCGCGCACAGCCAAGACTCCACGGGACTAGGCTTCTCAGCAAAGGTATGCATGTAATAAATGAGATGGTGCAGGAAGGCCTCTCCCAAAAAAGCCTCCTCAGGAAGAGGTAGTTGCTATGATTATTGGTACTATCAGTAGCAACAGTCCTCTTCAGTGTACTGAGGCTCAGTGAGGAGTGTCTCATCCTAGCACACCCAGGGATTTGGTGGCCAACCTAGGGCGAGACCCATCTAATAACCTTCACTCCACTGTCTGTCAATTACTTCTTTCCTGAACCTTTGTCTTAGTCCTTTAATATGACTTCCCACAAATCAGGATACTTACCTAACAACAAACAGTCTGGACTCTCTCCAAGTTCCTAATATGGGATTAGGCCTACAGTAGGTGCTCAACAAATGCATACACAGTATGAGAGATTAAATGGCTCTGCAGGGTCAGCTCTTCAGTCCTGGGCCCTTGGCTGCCTCCTAATAACACAGAATTCACTAGGCTAGGGAACTGGCATGGGCAGGCAGTGGTGACTTTCCTTCCAGGGAGGTGATGGGGATGAGCTGGTGAGGGCAGAACAGACATACGGCACTCTGAAGTCAACAGGCTGAGCCTGATGCCATCCAGGGCAGGGAAATGGCATGGGAGCCCTGCCAGGCTGGGAGCAGTGGTTCCAGCTGGAAGCCACTTACTCCTGGGTCCAAGTCCCAGTTCCACCACCTCGTAACTGGGTGACCTCTCTGAGTTTAACTTGTCTGAGTCTCAATTTCCTGGGAAATGGCATGGGAGACCTCCTTTTCCATTGCTGGGGGGGTGCAGAGATGATGACGCACAGCACTTGGCACATCATAGGTGCCCAGTAAATGGTAACTAATACGAGTATATGATTACTCCAGTGGGGAGATGGAGTATGGCTTCCTGAGGGAGGTGGCCTTGAGCTAGGCCTCCAGGGTTTCTTGAGTTTTTTGGCAGATGATGCCAGGGAAAGGTACTGCCAGGGCTCTGTGAGAGATGGCAAGGCATCTGGGAGAAATGGCAGCGAGAGATCTGTTGGGCTAGAAACTGGGGCTCTTCAGCAAACAGGTAAGTGATGGCCAGGGAAGGAGGCAGGGAGACTTCAGGAAAGGTCTGTGGTGCTGTGTGAGGATTTGCTCTGGACGCACCAACTTTTCAAGGCATTGATAGTGATGGCAGGTAGTAGCTGCTGGCTGGGCAGGGCAATGCTGTAACTCCAGGCACTGTGGGGAGGGGGCCTCCATGCAGGAGGATGACACCAGCAGGCTGTCATTTAGTGGGAGGCTGTGGATTAGGATGGGGACAGTGGAGGCAGCAAGGCTGCTTTTGGGGATGAAGCCGTCCCTCCCAAACCCAGCCTGAACTCCCTGGCAGGACCAGCTACATAATTTGTGGGGCAAGCACGAAATGGAAATGCAGGGCTCTTTGTTAAAAATTATTAACAATTTCAAGATGATGACTGCAGAGCATTAAACCAAACACAGGCCCTTCTAAGCATGGGGCCCTCAGGAGGATGAGTGCTCATGAAGTCATCTCTGTGCCCTGGACTAAAGAGGAGGCCATCTGTCTGTCTCCATCCATTTATCCATCCATCCATCCATCCATCCATCCACCCACCCACCAATCCATTTATGCATCTCTACATGCATTTATTTGTCTAGTGACCATTTCACTATCCATTCAGCAGATAGGCCCCGGGTTGGAAACTGATAAGGACACAAATACAGGTGAGATGGGAGCCACCCACAGTCCACCAGGTCACACCTGCACCTTCAATGCTCTGGGTCAGGAGGGGCCAGGGCTTCTGTGACATGTTTAGAAAGCTGAGCCTTGCCCCTCTAGGGCTAACTGGAAACCCCACCCCACCCTATACCCAGTGAGGCTCAGCCTCAGAAGTGGAGAAGCTGGTGGTGTCACTGCCCTTGGGTTTCCACTTCTCAGAAGGGAAGGTAACAGCAGCAGCAAAGAGGATGTGGTAAAACAGCCATAAGAAGCACGGCAGGAACTCTCAGGGGCTAAGGGCAGAGCTGGATGGACCTCTGGGGGTCACTAAGCTTCTCCCTTGGCTTCTCCCCACTTTATTATAAGAGGAAACTATGATTAGAATGAAGAAGTCATGTGGCCAAAGGCTCGGGGGTCCAGCAAACCACCCAGGAAGATTCCCATCTCTTGTTGGGATGGCTTTGCTCCTTTTCAGCCCGTACTCTGTCCAGAGAGACCTGGAGGCTGAGCCCTGAACCACAGAGGTGGAGCTGGGTCTCTCCAGGCCTTCAGAGAGATGGGAAAGACCCAGTACCTGTGGTGGAGCAAAGGCAAGCCCAGGTCCCAGGCTCAGCGTCATCACCAATGATCTGCACGGACCTTATGTGCAACCCCTCCCCTCTCTGGACCTTAGTTCCCATCCATACAATAAAGCAGTTGAAACAGGTGACCCTCAAAAGTCCTTTTCATCTCTGACATTCCGGAACTTTCAGACCCCCTGACCCTCCCAAGGGACAGCCCTCTCCATCACAGGGCGGAGAAGCTGGTACCTCTGGCAGATAAAAGGTTCTGGGCACCTGAAACATCAAATAGCCCTGATGTGAACTGAGGAGAGGAGAGGATTTTCATTCGGTTAAAGCAATACCCCTTGATTTTCAGTCTCCTGCACCAGGCTGGGGGTGGGCTGCCCCAGGAAGCATCTGGTGGATGTGGGCGTCGGGCGCAGGGCGGGCTCTGGGGCCAGGGCTTGGAGATTCAGGAAGTCTTTATCCTGAGAATCTGTGCCTGAGGGCTCAGGAGGGATGTGAGGTGGGCTTCTACACTGGAAGCAACAAGTATGCGAATTTCACACCCACTCCCACCAGAGGTAGGTCCCTGCGTCCATTCCTCCCCTCACCTCTGGATCCCATCACTCATCTGGGCCCAAGTCTTGCTTCCTCTTGAAGTTAGAGCATATGAGGTTCGAAAACTCAGCACTGGAAGAGACCTAAGGGTTACAGCATCCACACACAGCCCCTAGTGGGCCCACCTCTCTGACCCTCCCTGCTCAGTATCCCAGGAAAATGGGCCTGTGGGCTCTGTGGGAGCCCTCTGAGCTCCCCAAGAAACTGAGCACGTTAAGGGGCCACACTAATCGTCAGAAAGTTCCTCCTTGTTATTGCAGGTTAAAGTTTTCCATTAGTGATCATCGATCCTGACCTCCTTCTGTAATGTGTAGAGAAAGGGTAAGAAAAAAACCCTTTCATTGTGAAGTTAAATATGCATGATCCCTGAGTACACAGCAAGGCTTGTGCAGCTGCCAATCTGGGCTGGCGTGGCTTGGAATCCTGAAATTGTTGTAGGGCTGGAAGAAAGCTTTACCATCATCTGGGTCAACCTCCTTGTTTGACTGATGGGAAAACTGAGGCCCCAGGAGGGAACGCCTTGTGCGCAGTCCCATAGGGTTCTAAAGTCTGATGACTACCTCTGGAATGCTGAGGGCCCCCAGAGCTGAGGCACATTCTCAGGGTTTACACTGGATCCCCAGGGGCATCCCAGGCCCCATCCAGCCTCTCATCAAGGGGATCTGGAGTCAGAAACACCCAGGTGCAAATCCCAGCTCTGCCACTTCTGAGCTGTGGGACTTTAGGCAACTGACTCTGCGCACTTTCTCACCTGTAAAATGGGGAGAGTTTAGCCGGGCGCGGTGGCTCACGTCTAATCCCAGCACTTTGGGAGGCTGAGGTGGGCGGATCACCTGAGGTCAGGTAGTTCGAGACCAGCCTGGCCAACATAGTGAAACCCTATCTCTACTAAAAATACAATAATTAGCCAGGCATAGTGGCAGGCACCTATAATCCCAACTGCTTGGGAGGCTGAGGCAGGAGAATCACTTGAGCCTGGGAGGCGGAGGTTGCGGTGAACCAAGATCACACCATTGCACTCCAGCCTGGGCAACACAGTAAGACTCCATCTAAAAAAAAAAAAAAAAATGTAGGAAGAGTTTATAGATCTAATTCTGCGGTTGCTGTGAAGGTTAAATTTTTTTTTTTTTTTTTTTTTTGAGACAGAGTCTTGCCCTGTCGCTCAGGCTCACTGCAATCTCCGCCTCCTGGGTTCAAGCGATTCTAGTGCCTCAGCTTCCCAAGTAGCTGGGATTACAGGTGCATGCATCACATCCAGCTAATTTTTGTATTTTTAGTAGAGATGGGGTTTCACCATATTGGCCAGGCTTGTCTCAAACTCTTGACTTCAGGTGATCCACCCGCCTCGGTCTCCCAAAGTGCTAGGATTACAAGTGTGAGCCACCGTGCCCAGCCTTGATGGTTAAATTAATCCAGTATTTATTAAGAACATCCTGAATGCCCCGCATGTTCCAAGAGCTGAGGAATACAGCAGCAACTCTGAGGTAACGATGTAAAGCACAATTGAAGTAGACACAGAAAGTACTAAGAACAGGTTGGTTCCTGTTATATAATCCTGCTCGCACTGCTTCCTAGCTGAGGTGCCACAAACCCTGACCCTGGGAAGGGGCCCAACACCCCTTCCCTTCCCTCCTAACACTGTGGGTCAGAAGACAGGGGGCACTGAAAAAAGATTCCCATTCCAAGGACCCACTGCCCACTGGGTTCTGAATCATATGCAAGAAATGGGTGGGCATTTCAGAAGAGCTTTTCATCCCTTTCTCCCTCCCCACTGCACTGAGCAGCAGCCTGTTCTGAGCAAATGCCCAGAGCACCCTCCTTTAGCCTAGGAGGCGGCTGGTCTCAGAGTCAGACTGTGGCCCGTGCCTGGAGGATGGACACAGATCTTTGGAACGTACATGGTGTCCAGGTCCCTTCCATAGGCAGAGCCTTTTGTAGATTGTGGACTAATTTCATAACCAAGTGTTCCAATGCAGGAGGCTGGGAGAACAGTGACTCTCCCAGTCGGTGGCCAGAGGTCCAGCTGTGAAGTGCAGGAACTGTGGTAAGCACCTTGCCAATGCTGTTGTCTCAGGGAGCCCACACACAGTCCTGCTGCTCACGGACAAGGAGATTGAGGCCCAGAGAGGCAAGGTGTTGCCCCAGGGTCACACAGTCAGCCAGAAACTGGCTCGGGGTCAGTGCATAGTCATCTGATGCCCAAGCCTGGTGCTGTTTACCCACAGCACTCGCTGCCTTCCAGCTGTGGAAGGCGCCCAGAGTTGGGATGTGGGGGGTCTGAGGTTAGCCACACGGTGGATTTGTATCAAGCCAGGGCAAGCACTGGGTCTCCTGACTCTGGATCCACGGTGCTTTCCGCTGCCTGTCCCACATCTGCGGGCAATTATAAGTCCCAGCTCTTCTTCCCACAGAGGAGGGGGGCTGCTGATAACTGCTGTCTGGGAGGAGGGTGCTGACCAGATGGTCTCCTTCCTCTCTCAGGACTAAGCCAGGGCCTGGGCAGACCTTGGAGCAGTCAGACCTGAGGCTGCACTTTCTGCTGGAGAAGGTGCTGAAGCCAGGAGCAGGCTCTGCAGGAGGTCGGAGGTTCTTCCCTCTGACTAGGAGCTTCCCGGAGAGCACGAGGTAAGCCTTTAGAGTCAGGCAGACTTCAGCCTAAACACCACCTCGACTCACCGTATGGCCCTGGGAAAGTCACTTAGCCTCTCCAGACCTCAGCTTCCTCATCTACAAAAAGGAGGTAGTAACACTGATTTCAAAAACTTGCCATGAGGACTCCAAGGTGTGTGAGGTACCAGGCTCTATGCCTGCATGAGGTAGGTGTTCAGGGACTGTATGTCCCTGAAGGCTATGGCTTTTGGGTCTCCCGCTTGGAGACAGGGGAGGACTGTGTGACTTCAGAACTTGTCACTAGAAGCCTCTGTGCAATCAGGAGGTCACAGAGGGAAGCAGACATACTCCTCCCTGCTTGCAATGGAGAAATGCCGCCTGGAGGAGCCACACGATGTCCTGGAAGGGCACCTGTGAGAAGGCTGGAGGCCTGAGTTCTAGTCTCACACTTGGGAGCAGAAGGTCTTCAGTGAGCTCCCCCTTCCTTTCACCAGGACACTTTCTCAGTCCCACTGCCTATCCAGGGCTGGGCACTGGGGGCAGAGCACAGGATGCGGAAACCTTAAACCTTTCCCCAGCAGAAAGTGCAGCCTCAGGTCTGCTGCTGGGGCCTGAACAATCTCTGATGAACAAACAGAACATAAACAGATCACCAACAGGGGAGGGCCAAGTAACATGGATTCAGCACAAAGTGCATGGCTAGCACTTGGAAGACAGGAAGAACCTGGGAAGGCTGCCTGGAAGAGGTGGAGTATGGAATATCCCTGAAAGAAAAGTGATGAGGAAGGGCATTCCAGGAAGGGGGAAGAGGGAGGGCAAATGCCCACAAGCAGGATGGTGTGCATTCCTTCTGGGAATTCTGGGATCTGACTGGCGGGAACAAAAGGCCCAAGTCTGGAGTAATGGGGCACAAGGAGATTACAGCCTCTCCAGGTTGTGCCACTTACTAGCTGTGTGGTTACAGTTATGTGGCTGCCTGAGCCTCAGATTCCTCATGTATAAAACGGAGGTAAAAACAGTCACTGCCTCTGGGGTTGCTGGTGAGCATTACATGAGATCAGTTTCATAAAGCACTCAGCACAGTCGCGGCGTGCAGTAAGTGTCAAGCAGTGGCAGCCTCTGTTAGGAGCTGGGAGTTTCTCCAGGCACTGGGGAGCCATAGGCAGATCCTGGGCAGGGAAGTGGTGTGATCGGATTTATGCTTTAGAATGGCATGGGGAAGGAGTAGAGTCCAGAAGGAGGGAGGACAACGAGGAGGCCTGAGCAGCTGCCTGGGACCAAAGGAAATGGCCCACTGGCTGATCCCTTCTTCACAGAGGAGCCCCCCCAGATCTGACAATCAGGTCCCAGTCCCCAGCCCCAGCAGCATGACCGCTAAGGGGTTGCCATGGCCCCCCATCGCCCTTGAACTTTCCTAGCCCTCAAACTTTTCTAGCTGCTGGGGGTTTAGAAGGATATCTTAGGAATCTAGAAAATTTGCAAATCCATTTGAATCCCCAAAGGTTGCCTGGTGGCTGACTGGCCTAAAGCCAGACTGATTCTTAGAAACAAGGCTTGGGCTGAGGAACAGCGGCTATGGTCCTGAGGTCCCCAGTCCCCGCTTTCTGTGTACCCTTCTCCCAATTCCCCTCTCCTGCTCCTCCCAGCTCTCCCCACTCCCCATTGACTGTGCTGTGATTTGGAGGCCCCCACTCAGCGCCTAGAAACCCCTGAGGGTTTTTGATGAAGGCAGGGGCAGCAGGGATGATGAGGTGGAGGCCACTCACCCCAGAGCAGGGGAAAGGAGAAAACTGGCTCCTCCAACCCTGACATCACCCAGTCTCCCAGCCTCCTCTCATCTGGTTTTATTAAAAATGTCTTCCTTTTTTTTTTTTTTTTTTTTTTTGCCTACTCAAAGAGATGCAGGCTAGGGCAAAGGGACAGGGCATGGGGCTGGGGTTCCCACTTTTTCCAGTGCTTACCTTGCTGCTGATGGCTTCTGGTGTGGGCAGAGTTCCAGGCTCTGGACAGTCACCCCCTCCAGGAAGTCCTCCTTACTGCCCTCTGCCTGTTATCAAGTTTGGAGTTTCTGTTATCAGAAAGACTGCTGGTCCCAGAGTGGGTAACAGCTGGGTAGAAGGCCAGGCAGGACCGTTGCAGGCTCCTGAAGGCTCAGGAGAACGGAGGGATGGAGGGAGGGGACTGCTGCAGGGAAGAGGAGCGGCCCAGCTTCGCCTCACTCCCCAAGCATCCTTCGGGAGGAGCAGAGCCGCCAGAGGGGCCGCCCTGGGTCTGGCTGTCTGCGTTGGGCAGGGCGAGCGCAGGCTGCTGCTGGGCAGCTGGGCTGAGGGGCCGGCTCTCTCCTCCTCGTTGTTGATCTCCTCTCTGGCTCCAAGTTGCTCACAGAGCGATCCTGGGTCCCAGATAGGGCGGGCAGTCACTGCTGGCTGCTGGCAGCCTCAGGAGCTCACACCACTGTGGGCTTCCATGCCCCACCCCGCCTTCCCCCGCCACTTTGGGGGAAAGGCTGCAGGGCGGCTTCTGATTGGCCCGGCTGGGAGAAGGGGGGCGGTGGGGCAGGGAGGGTGGACGCGTGCGTCTGTTTTCAATTTCAGGGTTTTTTTCCCCCTCTCTCTTTCTTTTCCCCCAAGTTTCTTGTTTTTCTTCTTTTCCCTCTGCTTACTCCCTCCCGTCGCCCGTTCTCTCAGGATGTGAGGGGATGCTTAAAAATTCCAGAGCCCACGCCAGCCGCCAGCCGCTGAGTCACTTTTGTCAAAGAGTGGCCTGGACCCCACTTGCCCGATGCTCATCTCGGGTGGCTGCCTCCCCTTGCCATGGCACCCAGGGAGAGTCATATCTCAGTGCCTCAGTTTCCCCATCTGTAAAGGAGACTGATCGTCTCTGTGGTTGATTCAGTCAACCTTCATTCATTGAGCAAGCATACTGAGTGCTCACTATGTTCTAACACTGTACTGAGTGCCGGGAACAGAGCAAGACATGGTCCTGACCTCAGAAGCACCCAGGCTAGTGAGCGAGATATTCACTGGGCAAGCAGGTGTCCGGTGGGCAGACGGGAGGCTGGCAGTGCATTTAGAGGGACCCTTAATGGAGGCCTGAGAGAATCAGAGAGCACTGCTGAGAAGAGGTGATGTGGAGGAGACGGAAAGATCCTCCAAGATGATCAGCCATTTTTCAGAAGGACAAACCAAGGCCCAGGAGTGAATTGGCACAGAGAGGGAACGTGATTTGGTCAAGGTCATCCAGCACAGATCGGATATCTCTGGGTATTGACAGATACATTCCTTTTCGCGTCTCAAAGCCCCTGGGGTGTAAGGAGAGGATTATTTACCCCATTTTATAGATGGGGACACTGAGGCCCAGAAGAGCAAAATAAGCTTCCCAAGCTTACACAGCAATGACAGAGCTGGGGCAGAACTAGGTCTCATGAGTCACATGATGGAAGAGACATAAGTCATCTGACCCCCACCCAAGACCCCCATTCCAGTGTAGATGAACCCCCTGCCCTGCTTTCTTCCTAGGTTCCCCCTGTGGCTCTTTCATTCAGTCACTCAACAAGATACTTTTGAGGATCTGTTTTGTTCCGTTTCCATTCTCTGGCTCTTCTTTCCCACCAGGGTCTGCCAAGACTCCTCCAGTTCCCCCGGCTGGATCTCTTCTTCCATGCTTAGCCTCTCAGATCAGAAGACATCTCCAGTTACAGACTCCTAACCCTCAGATGCCAAAGGGCATTATTTTAGAAGGGCATATAGAGTGGGCTCACCACCCCTGCTCCCACTACTGTACACACGGGGTAACTGAATTCCAGAGGGTGAAGAAAGGTGTCCCAGGTGACACAGGTAGAGGCCGGCTCTGCCCTCCTTCCACTCTCCCCTCTGCACCGCTAAGTCTTTCCTCCTCAGCTTCCCCCAGGCCCCTGTTCACAGAGCAGGGGATTTGCCTGAGCTGGGATTCCATGCCCACCACAGTCAACAATCTTGCAATCATTTCTTGGTCTAGTCCCAGTCGGGATTGCCCAGCAGAGCATCTGGGCTGGACCATATGGAAGGAGAAGTGTTCTCAGACTGGCTCCCTGCCACGGGTTGGGGACCAAAAGAGTACCCCAAGAGAGGGGCCCTGGCCAGGTATTTGTGGCAGCAAGGTCGTAGGGGAATGTGAAAAGATCCTACAGGCCACAAGGTCAGGCTTGCACAGGGATTTCTTGTGCCCAAAGACTCCGTCAGAAATTTATGACTCCCCTCCTAGCATCTGCCTGGGCCATTCACCTGTGAAGCCTTGGCTGACCCTCTGCAGCCTGGCCAGCCTGGAGGAAGCCAGGAGACACACCAACCCCTAATCCCCAAAGAAGCTAGTCTGGGAGTCAGAAGACCCAGCCACAGACTTATTGGGAGACCTTGAATAGGTCCCTTGCCCTTCCTGAGCCTCAGTTTCCCTATCTGTGCATAGCAGGTGTGGACTCACTATGCTACAAGGCCCTTGGGATGGTCTGTCTGCAATTTCCCTTAGAGCAGGACTCTAGTAAGGGAGAGGAGGTTGGTGGGCCCTACGGCAGGGGTACAGCTGGGGGCCAGAGATGCAGCACAGAGGGGAGGGGCAGTTGGCGGTGGCTCCCCTGAGAAGCTGGCGGCCTCCGGTTTCCGGCCAGCCCAGCCGTCCTGAGGCCCATCTGGAATTACTTAGCCCCTACCACCATTAACCCTTGGTGGGCACCAGGACTGTCATTCCTCTTCTCAACTGAGATATGGGTGGGAGGCGCAGAGCTATAGGGAGCACCCCAGGGCACTCGCCAAGGACAGGACAATTGAGGCAAAAGTGTCATGATTGAGAGAGGAGGTTGGAAAGCTACAGATAGAGCTGGGTTTGAATCCCAGCTGCTCCAGTTTCAAGCTACATGAGCTTAGGCAAGTCACTTAAACTCCTGGGCCTTGGTTTCCTCCTCTGGAAAATGGAGATAAGTCAAAGACTCTTCGATTTGTACAAAGGACTTAGTACATTGCCTGGAAGTGTTATTACTGAAATAGTGAGTTCCCTCATTCGAGCAGCATTTCATCACTGTGTCTCCCTGGGCCAAGCCCTCCCTTTTCTGGGTCTTGCATTCCCCTTGTGCCCTCTGCCTTCAGGGGCAATGGACAGGGCACATGGGCAGTGCAGCATCATCACCCTGGGGTGGTCAGCGTGGCCCCCCGCCCCACTGTGGACAGGATAAGCTATGAGCATCCTCACACCTGCCCAGATATGGGGAGCCCAGTACAGCCTTGGACAAGGCTGTCTTGGGGAAGGTTGGGCTGAGAGTGGGTGGGCAGAGCATGGAATATGGGGAGCCCTGCCTGAGGTGGACTGGGATGGGGTGCAGTGGGAGAGGGGGGCTCTGGGCCTTAGCGTTCCACACCACCCTCCCCCACAGCACAGTGGCACACTCAAGAGTTAAATGTCTGGACTCTGATGTTGGCAGCTCCAACCCAGCTCCACCACTTCCCAGCCATGTGACGCTGGGCAATGATATTACCTGAGCTCTCTGAGCCTCAGTACCTTCAACTGTGAAATGGGGACACACGTGCCTACCTCACGGGGTTGTGAGAGACCTGAATAAGCCATGCCCACAGGCATTTTGTCTAGCCCTCAAGCAAAACAAGAAAGTGCCACAAAAGGTGACTGATCCAGCCGGTACAGTGGTTCACGCCTGTAATCCTAGCACTTTGGGAGCCTGAAGCCGGCAGATCACCTGAGGTCGGGAGTTTGAGACCAGCCTGGCCAACATGGAGAAACCCCATCTCTACTAAAAATACAAAATTAGCTGGGTGTGGTGGCGCATGTCTGTAATCCCAGCTACTCGGGAGGCTGAGGCCGGAGAATTGCTTGAACCCGGGAGGCAAACGTTGCGGTGAGCTGAGATCGCACTATTGCACTCCAGTCTGGGCAACAAGAGTGAAACTCCATCTCAAAAAAAAAAAAAAAAAAAAAGGTGACTGATCCTCAGGTGTTACCAAGAGCTGCTATCATAGAAGTCCACCATCAGGGCTGGAGGGAAGCTCACCAACATGCTCATTTCACAGCCGGTATGACTGAGGCCAGTGATGGAAAGGAACTTGTGCAAGGCCTTGTGATGTGTCAGCCACAGACTGGGACTGGAACCTCGGCTTTCTGTCTAGACTCATAGGCCCATGCTCTTCCCCAGAGGAGGGAACCAGGCTGAACAGACCCCTGTGCTAAGACCCACCCACACTTGTCAGAGCCAGAGCGGAAGCTGCAGCTCTCAGTGGGGCAGGGGGAGGGAACCGGAAAGGGAGCCTGAGTGGGAGAATTCCCAGGAGGCTGCTCAGTCCTCACTCAGGCAGGCCAGCGGCCACCACATCTGGCTCTCCCACGCTCCCGGCTCTGCCCCCACTCCCAGGCTCCCCAGGCAGGGTTATGGGGTGGGGGAGGGGGTGATAAGGAAGCAGCACACACATCCCAGGCGCTAACACAGTCATCTTAGATGTCAGGGCCCTAAGATGTGTCCCTTCTGCTGGCATGGAAACTGAGGCCCAGAGAGTGGAGGGAACTCATCTGAGGTTCACAGTTGGGGTGAGGGAAGCTAGAATACAGGACTCCTGATCCCCAGCCCAGATCCTTCCACCCATGCGTGCCCTAAGCGGAGCAGGTAGATCCTTGTGCCTGTGGCTGGGGAGCCAGAGGGGCACAGAGTGGGAACTGTCCCCCTACCTCCTAGACACTCAGTGTAGTGGCTTTCTGAGTGGGCAAAAGACCAGTGGGGGCCTTGGGCCACATTCCCTCCCTAGATTCCTAGGACTGTCTTACTGAGCCGGACTGTAGCCACCGAGGCCTGCCAGGATCCCAGGAGATAAAGGCTTCAAGACACTGCCCGTTCAGCCTCTCCCCGCCCCCTTGCTGGCCTCCCTTTCAGTGCCCCAGGACCGTGGGCAACTGAAGTGTGTTCGTCTGGTACACGCAGAGGGCTCACAGATCCCTGGAGGAGCAGGGCCCTCACCCTCACTGGATGTGCTGGCTCCTAAGGTCTGGAGAGCACCAGAACCTTTTTGAGGGCACACAGCAGGCTTACAGTGGGGCCTCTCCATCTAACATCCAGTTATTACTAAGATAACTGTTTCTCCAACCATCCATCCATGTGATAGAAGTTAATTGAGGACCTACTATGTACCCTGTCCTCCTGTCCTCACAGAGTTCACAAGCAGACACCAAGGAAACCACAAATTAATAATATTAAATTGTGATGAGTGCGATGAAAGAGACAGAGAGAATGATGAGCCGGGTGGATGGGAGTTCTTGCTCAGGTACAGTAGGACTTCTGTGGGGAGGAAACAGGCCTGTGAGGCCACACACATGCAGGAGTAGGAACAGTGTTCCAGGCAGGGGGAAAAGCATTTGCAAAAGCTTGGAGGCCAGAGAGATCTTGATGTGTTTGAACAAAGAGAAAAGAATGGTTGAGGCAGAGAGCGGGCAGAGTGGGGTAGAAGGTTGGAGAGGCGGTCATTGGCCAGGCATCAGGGCTTTGTGGGCCCGAGGGAGTCTGACTTTTATCCTGAGGGTCAGTAGGGGCCACTGCAGGATTTTAAACAGGGAACTGATGAGACCAGGTCACCAAGGTGCACTGAGGAGGATGTACTAAAGAGGGCAGGAGGGAGGCAGGGGACGAGCGTGGAGGCTGCAGTGGCCGATCATGAACTGAGCGCTGCGTGCACACACACCCCTGCTCCATGCTTCCCCCAACTCTTTATCCACCTGAGAGGCTGCAGGAATGCATCTCAACAGGGAGTCTGGGCTTCGGGGTCCCAGCCTGTGTGTGGCCACTTGACTCATGGTATGGCCCTTTTCCTTCCCCGGCCTCTGTATCCTCTGAACAGTGGGTCACACACAGTGCTCCTCTGATAAGGACATCTATGCCCTGGGCCTCTGGTTCTAGCATGTCCTCTGCTACCTAAGTGTCTGTGTCCTGGGGTCTGCCATGCTTCCCTACACCTCTGTTTCCCTAGGACAATCAGTGCCGTCTGGGCATTACTGAGACAAGGCAACAACTGTCTGGCGAGTCCTCCAGCAGTACCCAGGAGTGCCAGCAGGTGGCGCCCCCAGCCCCTGGAGGGGTAGGAGGAGAAGAAAGGCATTGGGAGGAGAGAGGCTTCTGGAAGGCAAAGATGCCTCACAGGAGCCCCCCTCCCTCCCCGCATCTGTCCCTACCTGGAGGTGGGCAGGGCAGGAATTAAGATCCCCGATTCTGAGGTGGAAGCAGGGACTCAGAGAGAGGAGTTAACGTGTCCAAGGTCACAGAGCGAGACTGAGGCTTGGCTGGGACGGGCCCCCAGTCCAAAGCTCTTGGACTACAGTCCAGAGAGAACTTCAAGAAGCTGGCGGTGCGGCGCAGTGGGCCTAACGCTGGCCCTGGTGCCCACCAACTTCTCTTAGGCAAACTATTTCCAACAGAAAGCTGAGCCCAGAAACTTGTCTCTTCTAGGGCCATAAACCTGATTGAAAAACCAAGTTATCACTAAGATCTTTATGAGGCCATCAGCTCTGTGCCCCACCCCAGGAGGCCCTGGCTGGGTGTGTGAGAGCAGCCTGTAGGGAGGGCTTCCAGGGGGAAGAGGGGCCTACCCAGGAGCCAGAAGAAGGAGGGGTCCAATAAACAGCCACTCCCAGGGGCAGGGGATGTCAGAGAGGAAGAGGCTGCCCACAAGACAGGGTAGACAGGGCCTTCTCCACGCACAGAGCCACACTGGACTGCTATTCCAGTCCCAGTGAGCACAGGGGGAGACTGAGGCCCAGGGGCTCAGGGTCACAAGGCGAGTCAGAAGCCAAGGTGGGAAGACCTGCAATTTCAGACTCCCAGCCTGGGTCATTTAAACAAGGTTACAGTGTCCTGGTTGGAGGGAAACTGGCGGTGCCACATCAGGGCTGGCTCAGGACTTCTACAGGGGGGTCCACCTAGGGGTGAGGGCGAAGGGAGAGCAGAGGCTTTTTTGCATGAAGAAGTCAGAAGAGGAAGAGGAACCAGCTATTTGTTTAAGCAAAATCCCAACTAACAAACTAGGGGGCAGGGAGGCACACACAGCTCACTATCCTGGCAGCGGGGGCCAGACGTAGAAGAAAGAAAAACTTTAGCTGGGCATGGTGGCTCACGCCTGTAATCTCAGCACTTTGGGACGCCAAGGTGGATGGATCACCTGAGGTCAGGAGTTCGAGACCAGCCTGACCAACATGGAGAAACCTCGTGTCTACTAAAAATATAAAATTAGCTGGGCATGGTGGCAGACACTTGTAATCCCAGCTACTTGGGAGGCTGAGGCAGGACAATCGCAGGACAATTGAACCCAGGAGGCGGAGGCTGCAGTGAGCCGAGATTGCTCCACTGCACTCCAGCCTGGGCAACAAGGGTGAAACTCTGTCTCAAAAAAAAAAAAAAGAAAGAAAGAAAGAAAGAAAGAAAGAAAGAAAGAAAGAGAGAGAGAGAGAGAGAAAGAAAGAAAGAGAGAAAGAAAGAAAGAGAAAAACTTCCAGCTAGGACATTGACTTCTGTGTGACTTCAGGCAGGTGACTTCACTTCTCTGAGCTCCAGCTTCCTCCCCTGCAAAATTGGGCTAACAATCAACCCCACCTCATTGTGCTACTGTGAGGAGGAACTGAGATAACACATGCAAAGGGCTTGACATGATGCCTGGCACTTAGTAAATGCTTAATACATAGCAGTGCTATTGTTGTTGTTATTATTACTCCAGCAAAATGTCAAGGGCCAAACCCTGAAATCTCAGAGAGAACTGAGCTAGGAGTCAGAAAGCCCAGTACACGGGAATCCACAGGAAGGGTGGGGGCCCAACCCAGGATGTGTCCGTGGAGTGGGAGGGACATCCACCCTGGGAGGGCACACTACTGAGGGGACCACAGAGCAGCTGGAGGGGCTCCCCAGGTCTTGGGGGTCCCTGGCTCTGCCCTCTGCCTGATCAGGAAAACAGTCTTTGCTCTGCTGGGAAAGGACTGCCGCTTTGGCCCCCAGCTCTCAGCTACCACCTAGTCCTGGCCACCATCTCCACCACTCCTGGACCCCTGCCCGGCTTCCTGCTGCTCTCTGGCGCCCCGCCTCTCCTCTGGCTCATTCTCCACACACCAGCCACAGCTGTCTTCCCGCCACTGCCCTCGGCCACTCTAACCCCTACATAATACCCTTCCACACCCTCATCAGGCTTGTCCCACCAGGGCCTGCTCTGTCCCTTGCCGGACTCCTCTCTTGCCTCTACCACTCCAGACTGGCCTTTCAGTGCTAGGAGAACAAGTGTCCCCTCGGGCCTCAGGGCCTCTGTTCATACTGACCCTTGACCCCTGCCGCCCTTCCCCACTCCCCAGGGCCTTGACTCACGTGTCACTTCCTCCTGCAAGGCTTCCCTGACTCCTCCCTCTGGGTCAAATCTCCCTATTCCTGGCCCTTGCCAAGATGTAACTTTACCTTTATTTGTGATTATTTGATTCATACCTGTCCACCCCTGCCAGACCCCAACTGTAAGTACTGCAAGGGCAGGGCCTCACTCAGTACCTAACATAGTGTCAGCACAAAGGAGATGTGCTAATGCATATTTTTCAAATGGATAAATACATAAAGAAATGAATTTGTATGCCTTTCCAACCTTTAAGCCTACCATTTAGGCCTGACAGAACATACTCTTGAAAGTAGAGGGCACCTAGAGAGCACCCTTCCGCCAGGATAGACATCCTTTCCCCAGCATCCCTAACGTGAGACTGACCTCCAGCAGTCACTTACATACCTCCTGTGATGATGAGCTCACTCTCTCTCATGACAGCCCATTTCCTGACAGATGGCCCCTAACAGAGCACTTTCCTACATATGGGTGGGCTGAAATCCACATCTGTGGCCTGCAGCTTCCTCCCTGAGGTCCCAAGGCTGCCCTGTCTTCCTCCCCAGACTCACACCCCACTCCAGGTCTTCTCTTCCTGCAGTCCAAGCAGTCCCTGTTCTCTCAGCTCAGGAAGTGGAGTTCAGTCCTCTTGGGCCTCTTCTCCCTCCTCTGTGTACTTGCCAATTTCCCACCAATACCTTGAAAACTTGAGTCCTAAGCAGAGCCCAGAGCTCCAGATGACTTCTGAGAAACATTTCAGCACTGCATCCACTTCCTGACCTGGGAAAGTGGGATCTTCCCTGCTGAGGCAGCCATGTGCTCATCTGTGTCATGTGCTGATCTGCACACATGTGGACAGCCATGTGCTCCCGCAAGGTAGCCAAGGGCTCCGCCGGGTCAGCAACAGCCAGGATCTCCCTTCCCCTCTCCTACAAGCAGCCTTCATTTTGCTGCAAACACTGGGCACTACTCCTTTCCTTTCTGAGCCTCAATGCTTCTACCTGTGCAATGGAAAGGGTTCCTCTGAGCAGGAAGCGGAGGGAGCCCTGTGCTGGCTGAGTCTCCGGCTCTATCACGTATCAGAGCTCCAGAAGAGCAAGAGTCTCACCAGGGCCAGCTTCCTGGGCGGGTCACCATTGCAGTCACACAGAGCCCAGTGTGTGGAAGCGCCCCGGGCTCAGGTGAATGCTCTGCTGCCACCATCCTGAAATCTTTAATCATTTTCGAACAAGGGACCTTATATTTTTTTATTTTGCTCCAGGCCTGGCAAATTATGTCCTGATCCCGAAACATCTGCCCAGCCCTGAGACGATACCTACCAGCCCCCAGCTAATATGATGACCCAAGAGAGAGACAGGTTGAACAGATAAGACCCTGATTCTGACCTTCTTCGGGGGACCACACATCCCTGCACAATGAGAGGAACCCAGGAAATGTGGGCCCATCCAATCCCACAGGGTGCTTCTGCACAGTTCCCTGGCACAAAGCCCTTGTGGGGAGGGACCCCACCTGACTTCCTGACCCAGAGCCCTGTCCTTCATGCATTCTTCCCCAAATCCCTCAGCCTTGCCCCCACTCCCAGTTCACTGACACCCCCTCAAGTGTTCCCATCCCCCACTCCCCCTTAGGTAACTATGAAATGTTTGCCAGTCCTTAATATGGGGTGGAGGAACATGTGATGCATTTAAAATCCCAAGGGGGCTCCAGCCATAATAAATGGATCAGGGCTTTTGGATCCCAATTCACACAAACCAACTGCTAAAAAGACATTTTTGAATCAATTGGAGTACTCTGAATAAGAACTGTGTGTTAGGTAATACCCAGGAATTTGTGTTAATTTTGCTAGATGTGATAATGGCATATTATGTAAGAAAATGTCCATGTATTTTAGAGATGCGTGCTGAAGTATGTAGGGGTAAAATGACATGATGTCTGGAATTTGTTTTAAAATACTTCAGAAAAGCGGGGAGTAGATGAAATAAGTTTGACAAAACCTTAATAGTTGTTGAAGCGGGGTGATGGGTACACAGCAGTTCATTATACAATTCTACTTTTGTGTATGCTTGAAACTTCTCAATTAAAAAAAGAGGGTAGAGGGTCATCGAGATAATTTGCTAAAAATTTCCTGTAATGTCCCCAGAAGACCCCCCAACAGACACACACACACACACACACACACTGTGCCTTTTGAGAACTTTCTCTAGAAGGCCAACCCAGGCAATCCCCCGACTGTAAAGAAGACTCGTGTATGTATGTGCATATGTGCATTTCCCCAGAGAAAAACATCCACAGCTTCCATGACGAGAGGGGTCGTGACCCCTCCCCGCCGAAAGATTAAGGACCTGCGATCCTACAGACGGGAGCCCTGTTTGAAGTCTGCGTTGCCCCTCACCTCAAGCTGGTCACTGTGTGAAGTTGGCCAAGAATCCCCCTGGCCCCTGGGTGCCTGTTCCTCCACCTGTAAAATGGGGCTGCCGGGCCGTCCACGCGGCCACTGGAACGACAAGGTGTTCAGGCCGCTAGGCCGCCCCCTGGCAAGTGATTTCCACTCGCAGCGCGGCCTCCACCCTCGCCCAAGACGCGCCCTCCGCGCCCCCACCCCCTCCAGGCCTTGGCCAGTCCACCTCCCGCTTGGGGCGGCAATTTGTCTCCTTTTGAACCCCCCGCCCCCGACGGGTTTCCCCCTTTGATTCGCGGCCCGGAGGCTTCCCCCCGCTTTGAAATGCAAACCCGCCTCGGCTGGGGCCGCGGGCGGCCCGGAGCTATAAAAGGCCTGGGTGGGGCGGGCGCGGCGGCAGGACAGGCGAGTTCAGGTGAGCGGTTGCTCGTCGTCGGGGCGGCCGGCAGCGGCGGCTCCAGGGCCCAGCATGCGCGGGGGGCCCCGCGGCCACCATGTATGTGGGCTATGTGCTGGACAAGGATTCGCCCCTGTACCCTGGCCCCGCCAGGCCCGCCAGCCTGGGCTTGGGCCCGCAAGCCTACGGCCCCCCGGCCCCGCCCCCGGCACCCCAGCAGTACCCCGACTTCCCCAGCTACTCTCACTTGGAGCCGGCCCCCGCGCCCCCGACGGCCTGGGGGGCGCCCTTCCCTGCGCCCAAAGACGACTGGGCCGCCGCCTACGGCCCGGGCCCCGCGGCCCCTGCCGCCAGCCCAGCTCCGCTGGCATTCGGGCCCCCTCCGGACTTTAGCCCGGTGCCTGCGCCCCCTGGGCCCGGCCCGGGCCTCCTGGCGCAGCCCCTCGTGGGCCCGGGCACACCGTCCTCGCCCGGAGCGCAGAGGCGGACGCCCTACGAGTGGATGCGGCGCAGCGTGGCGGCCGGAGGCGGCAGTGGCAGCGGTAAGGACCCCTCCCTCGCCCTGCACCTCTGGACCTGCAGGTGCTCGGGCGCGGCCCAGGCCACCCCGTGTCTGACCTCTGCTCCGGCCCTGCTCGGGTTCCCGGGAGTGTGGCCCTCCTGTCCACTCTCGCCCCGGGGGGCTGCTCTTTGAGCTCCCTCTCCTGAGTCTCAGGCTATCGGAGCCTTCAGCAGCTCAGCCTAACCCTCTCTCTGTACAGATAGGGAAACCGAGATCCCTTGCGAAGTGCGGAAATGCGCCTGCGGCCGCGGAGCAAGGCCCGAACTAGAACGCAGGCTCCCAGACTGGTGTCCTACACTCATTTAGCAGCACCGACTCCTTGCTCTTCATCTGCTTCTTCCACTCCTAACCCAACCCTAGGCAAAGGCGGCAAGTTCGCCCCAGAAGGGACGATTCGCTAACCGTGAACAGGGCAGGTGACTTTCCTGGCCAGGGCTGGGTCTCCCCATCATACAGGATATGATTGCTGGGTCATATCCTTCAGGCTGAAAAAGAGCCCTCTTTGGCCAGACTGCGGCAAGGGATCTGTACCTTACCTTCCCAGGGTCCTCCCTGAACTCTTGACCCCGGGGGAGGGGAAGCGGGAGCAGTGGGAAGGGGGCTACTGTTTGGCTCCTGAGCCTGTGAACCTCCTGCCCCCAGGCAGGCCTCTCTGATCCGCCCTCTTCAAAGGCAGGGGAGGGGGCAGGACAAAGGGCCCAACTTTAATGAGGGGCGGCTTGACCTCCGTTATGGGTCCCCCCTTTGTCATGTAACTGGCTCTGCCTTAGCTCGGTAGTGACTCCTGTTGGCCGGAAAGTGAACACGATGTTCCATTGTCCCGACTGTGTCCGGCCTGTCCTGACAAAGGCCACCTAGCCTTGGGGGCGGGAAGCTGGCCTGCCCACCCTTTGATGTCCAGCCCCTCCTCCCCTTCCCCCAGCTGGGAATAAGCCTGGGACTTCCCCCACCTCCTCACACTCTTCACCCCTGTCTCCCCACACACCCTCAGCTTGCCTCCGGGCAGATGCTGGCTTGGCCTTGATCAGGAGCTATAGGTTCTGGCCATAATCATATACCCTTCTTGGAAGTCCCAGGGATATAGAACCTCCTATCTGCCTCCAGGGAGGTACAGGGAACCAGACTCTGCCGCTTGCTTCTGTGGCCTTGATTAAATAACAGCTAATGTTTTGGAACACTTACTAACGGACCAGGCATGACCTAAGTAAGATCTTGCATGCATTAACTCCTTTAACTCTTAAAACATCATTGTGGGTACTATTATCACCCCCATTTTAAGATGAAGAAACTATGGCATAGAGACTTTTAGTACTTGCCCAAGGACATATAACCCGTAACTAGTGGGGCCGGGATTTGAACCCAGGAGAACTAACCACTAAGTCTGTGCTCTAATTCTCTATACAACAGCTCCTCTTAAATCAGTCATCTTCTCTGGGTTTCAGTTCTACCATCTGTGAAATTAGAGAGAAGGGAGGTTATGCAGTGGTTTGTACTCTTGTTTAAGTTACAAAAGGACTCCTTTGAAAAATCTGCTGAAAGGTACAAATCTTTTTCCTAGGGAAAAAAATGTTGCATCATTGGGCAATTTCAGGGGTTCTGGAGGCTCCCAGAAGCTTTATCCATAAATCCGGGGTTAAGAACCCTGTATTATATGAGAGGAGGTGGTGGCAGCACCAGTGCTCAGGATCCTGCAGTTCCCAGTCTGTGAGGCTCTGGAGAAGGAAGCCTGCGTTTCCTGCTCCTCTGTTCCACTTGCTGCTTCCTGCTCATCCGGTGACTTTGGAGATGAATGGGGAGGTTCCCTATGGGTAGGGACTTGGAGAGAGGCCGTCACTGTGTAAGGGAAAAAGAGTGTGTCAATGGGGGTCAGAGGACTGGGGGATCCTGCAGGATCTTCTGTACAAATCACCTCGTGCCTCTGGGCACAAGAGCTGCTGAACCTGGCTCATCCTCTGGTCTCAAAAGTCGCTTGAAAACTGTTGTCTGCAAGCAGATGAGTCTGCCGCACGCAAAAAAGCATTTCCCCCCTTGCTCTCTGAGAGTAGAGGGAAAAGCAGAAGGAGGTCTGGGGGTCCCCAAGGCTCCAGGAAAGGGACTGCCTAGGAGCCAGGTTAGCCCCCTTCTGCAGAGGATGTAGGAACCCTGACCTTGAAGCTAGAAGGTGCTGCCTCTCTATCCGGTGCTCCTGAAGTGGGGGCAGAATTGGGTTCAAACTGTTGACTCTCCCTGAAAGAGAGGCCAAGCCCCTCCTGTCTTTGGCCTCAGTTTCTCCTTCTGGGCAATGAAGGCACAGGGTTTCCAGGGGCAGTTCCTGTGCAATGCTGCTGTCCAGGACAGCTGAAGGAGGATCAGTGCATGCCACTGCCCTCCCAATCCCCACTGGCACTGGCCACCAGGTCTTCGGCCTGCCACCAATCCTGGCTAGCCCCTTCTTCCCCCACTTCTGAGCCTCCAGCATTCGAGAATGGACAAACTGGACAGTTAGAGACCGCACATGTAGATGAGGAAACCAAGGTACAGAGACTGTGAGGAATGTTCCAGTTTCACACAAGCGGGGCTGAGCTGGGCTGGATGTCAGAAGAATTGGCTTAGAATTTTCCTATGGTTTCCCATCATACGTAGGATAAACCCCACATTCCTTCCTGAGGTCTATAAGACTACAGCGGCTGGGCGCGGTGGCTCAAGCCTGTAATCCCAGCACTTTGGGAGGCCGAGACGGGCGGATCACGAGGTCAGGAGATCGAGACCATCCTGGGTAACACAGTGAAACCCCGTCTCTACTAAAAAAAAATACAAAAACTTAGCCGGGCGAGGTGGCAGGCGCCTGTAGTCCCAGCTACTCGGGAGGCTGAGGCAGGAGAATGGCGTGAACCCGGGAGGTGGAGCTTGCAGTGAGCTGAGATCCGGCCACTGCACTCCAGCCTGGGTGACAGAGCGAGACTCCGTCTCAAAAAAAAAAAAAAGAAAAGACTACAGCATTTGCACCTGCCTGCCTCCCTGACCTAATCCCTGGCTGCTCTCACCTTGGCTTTCAAGCTCTAGCCATTCCAGACTTCTTTTATTTCCTCAGACCTGCCAAGTCCTACTGCAGCGCTTGTGCACATGCTGTTCTCTCTTCCAGGAAAGCTCTTTCCCCTGATTCTTTGCAAGAGTGGATCCTTCTTACCCTTCAGATCTTAGTTTAATCATCACCTCCTGTGTGAAGCCCTCCACCATTTCCCAAAGTGGACTCCCCGCTACAACCATCACAAATCTTTGCTGTGTTTCCTTCAGAGCACTAATTCCAGTCTACTCACTTCCTTACACTTGTTTGTATGTTGTCCATTCCCATGAGGTCCGGAGCTATGTCTGCTTAACCCACCACTGCATCCTGGCACCCAGCTCAGTGCGTGGCATTTAGTAGGTGCTCAATATATTTTGTTGAGTGAATGAACAGGGCAAGTGTGAGGGACAAAAGACATCTCTGGGGAACAGGGGGGTGGGTGAGATCTTAGCTTTCACACAGGTTTCTGAGGTCCCAGTCCTAGGATTGGGACCTGTGACTGTCCAGCCAAGCAGTTCAGGTCAGTGGAAACCTGGCTGCCTCTGTGTCTCCACTTGGATGGTACCCCGACTCATGTGGGGAAGTGGGGTTGCTGAGGCTGGGACTGAGACTTCAGTTTCTTCTAAGTAGGGGGCGGTGACAATGGGAAAGATGAGAGAGAGGCTGTTGGGCTTCAATCAGTCTCTGATTCCTAAAGACAATATTAATCAGTTCTGAGTGATCAGTATCATTTGACTGAGGCCAGGATAGGAAATGACTACAAGACGTTGTTTTTTTCTTCCTTTTCTCTTTGCGTTTTCATGAGGAGGGTTTTAAATATCAGCATTTTCATTAGGAGGGTTACACATCATCCTTCTGTGGAAGGCTCAGCCTCCAATTCCTTTGAATAAACCTGCTCCACAGGTTAATAGCCCATTGGGGTGGCTGAGGTCTCAGGACTAGGGAGACATTCATGTGGATGAGACTGTGGGAGCAAGGTTTAGATCTTGGTCCAACTCCATCAGCTTTCAGATGGGGAAACTGAGGCCCATGAAGGGCATGAATGCTCCCCTCCCCCCACATTGCAGGCTCTCTCCCTTGGCCTATTGCCACAGCCACCAGCCTGTTCTCTCACCTTCAGCCTCTCTGTGATGTTCCAGCTGTCTTCTAAAACCATTGCCATATTTACCTTCTCAAGGCATATGCCCTACTCAGGAGCATTCTGTGGCTCCCTACTGACATGGAATTGCCATTTCATTTTATGCCATTTCTTTGTTGTAAAATCTAGCTCCATTTCTGTGGCAATCAGAGCCTTCTTCAGAACAGGCCTCAACCATCTATTGAAGCCATTCTCCTGCTACTTTGACTAGATAAGGCAAGTTAAGAGCCAGGGCTTGGGAGTCTCAGACCTGGAATTGAATTTCCATAAGAAGCTGTATAGCTTCAGGCAAGTTAATTTGGATCATTTCTCCAAGCCTGGGCTTCTCCACTGTAACAGGATAATAGTAGGATTGCATCTCGAAAGAGATGCCTGCAAAGCATTACCCTGCAGCTAGCACACAGTAGTTGCTTAGGGCATCGGTGCCTGTGACCACCTCAACCAGTCCTTAGCAGGTGCACTGGAGCGCAGACCTCAAACTCCCTGCCTCTCCAGTCTGGTCCCTCGACCTGCATTGCCCTCCCTTCCATCTCCTGCTCAAATGCTGCTCAGAGAACCTGCTCTTCACCAGCTCAAATGCTGTTCCTTCTCCAAGGCTGTCTCCTGTAGGAAGCCCTCCCTAATTCCTCCCTCCTAAGCACTGTATCAGGCCCTTGTTTTCATGACACTTACCACTGACTCTCTACTTTCACTGTCTTATTTATGCCTGCCACTTACCATCTGTAGTCCCTCGAGGACCAGTCCTAATCAGTCCCATCCTCACCCTGCCTTGCACATAGTAGGAGCTCGCGAGAGAGCAAATAACTGTGGCATTGGCTAAATCTTTACTGCATGCCAGGCACTGTGCCAAGAACTTTGCGTGGGTGATCTCACTTAAGTCTCATGATAGCCCTGAGTGGTGTAAGGATCTAGTATTAGACTCATTTTATAGATCAGGATAATGAGGCTTAGAGAGGGTAAGGTGGCCTGCCCAAGCTCACACAGCGAGGACATGGCAGCACCGTGTTTACACCCAGTCTACAGCCCAGCAAGCATCTATGAAATAAAGCCACACACTCAGGAAGGGGCGCCCGAGATCCCCCCTTCCCCATGGACATTCCAAGCCAGGTGTGGGGAAAAGGAGGCCAGGCAGGGGATGTACTGTAAGAGGCTGGGGGAGGAGGGGGGCCCAGCAGGGGCCAGGCTGTTTAGAACCGATTCTCCAGGCAGAAGCTACATTTGACACCTCATCGCTCAGATGTAGCTGGGAAAGGGAATGACCCAGTTAGAAGGTGGCAGAAGGCTTTTTTTTGGTTGGGTGTTTTCTCCCTGCTGCTTTGGCAGATATTGCTGCTTAGAGCTTAGGGAATCATTGTGAAGGTCCAAAATGGTTTGTTAGCAGCAGGGTCTGGCGGGTCTGTAGGAAGTTATCTTAATGGGCCAGCCTCTCAGGCTTCTGTGTTGGAGCTCCCGGGATGTGGAAACCACATTCACGTCTGGAGTCAGGGCCGTCACCATGTTAGCATGACAGACCCTCCCCCTGCCACACTCACCCCTCAGGCTTGTGGGGGCACCCCACATGGATCCCCCCATCAACAGAAAGAAGGAGCAAGCCGGGCTCCACACCCTCCCATGGCTTCCTGCTGCTCTGGAAACCAAATCCAAATCCCTCTGCCACAGAATCTGCTGGCCTCTCTAGCCTCATCTTGTGCCTCTCCCATTCATTCATTCAACCAGGCAAGCAGTAATATTCTCTGAGTGTCTTCTGTCCTGAACTTGCTCCTAGGCATTGGAGATGATGGCCTGAACAAGGCAGACGGGTCCACCTGCGCACAGAGAGCTGCCCTCCCTGCCCTCACTCTGCTCCTCCCTGCCTGGGGGCCTTTGCACATGCTGCTCACTCTCCCTGGAATCTCCTTCCCTGTTCATGACATGGAAGCCTCCTTCTCAACCTCAGGTCTTGGCTTAAATGTGGTCTGTTCCTGGAGACCTCCCCCAGCTAAGTAAAGTAGGGTTCTTCCCCCCACCTCCCCACTCAGTTTAGCTCATTGCTCACTTTCCTTCCTACTACTAATCCCAGTTTGTCATTATTGCATTTGTTTGTTTGTTTTTAATCTACCTCCCCTGCCATGAAGGAGGTAAGGAACTATTTATCAAATAAGTGCTGTGCAGTTATTATGGTAATCATAATGCAAACCAGCATCTATTGGGTGCTCAGTGTGTTCAGCATTTTTTCAAATGCAGGATTTCTGTCCCCAGAACAGCACATTTCTTCTCCATTAGATGAGTGGCTCGGACTAAACTTTAGGAGCAATGGAGATGGACAGAAGGCTGTGCTTTGGAGGCTGAGCCGCCAGCTGCTGGGGTGGACGTGGGGAACAAGGGAGACAGGACTCAGAGGTGCCACCTTGGCTTTTGATCTGAATGGCTGGAGGATTGGAGGTGCTGTTTATGGAGTTAAGGAAGCAGAGGAAGTAGCAGGTTTGTTTTATGTATTCAACAAAGATTCATCAAGTATTCACTGTGTCAGGCACGTGATAGGTGCTGGTGAGCTAAATGGCATGGCCCTACCCTCAAAGAGCATTCAGGGAGCCGAGGCCTAAGGGAAGGGTCTTCACCGAAGTCACACAGCCAGCGTGGGGGGAAAGAGGCTGGAGGCAGAGCTCCTCACTGCAGCCCCACCTCAAATGTGAGACTTCGGGAGCCACACCTGCAGTGGAGTAGCAAGGGCTTCACTCTTAGACTAGACTAGTGGAAGATGGCCAGGTTGCAGTGGCCTGGAAACTCCACCAGGAAACAGTTCAGAAAGGCCTCAAGTTCTTCAGCCTAGGAGAAGACCTGAAGGGATGCAGTCGCTGTTTGTAAATCTTAAAGGGCTGTCTTGGGCTCAGGGTGCCCCTGTGGAAAAACTCAGGAAGGATATAAATGGGTGGCAGATGCAAGAACTGGCTGCTTTGCAGCTAGTAGGCGTGTGTTGCAGTGTGGGCGTCCGGACCCTGGTAGGAGTTTGATCTAGCAGTGTTTGTCCAGTAGGACTTTCTGCCAGGATGGAAATGCTCTGTATCTGTGCTGCCCAGTAGGCAGTCACCAGCTGCATGTGACTGTTAAACGCTTGAAATGACTGGTGTGACTAAGAAACAGAATTTTACATTTTATTTAATCAATGTGGCTTGTTGCTGTCATATTGGACAGTGCAGAAAAATCCCTCTCAAGAGTTCCCAGAATGGAAATCCATTCTGCATAAGCTCCTTGTTCTTGCATTGAAGAATCTCTCCTGCCTTGTTTTTTTTTTTGTTTTTTTTTTTTTTTTTTGAGTTGGAGTTTTGCTCTTGTCGCCCAGGCTGGAGTGCAGTGGCGCAATCTCGGCTCAGTGCAACTTCCGCTTCCTGGATTCAAGCGATTCTCCTGCCTCAGCCTCCGGAGTAACCGGGATTACAAGCACTCGCCATCACACCTGGCTAATTATTGTATTTTTAGTAGAGACAGAGTTTCATCATGTTGGTGGTCAGGTGGGTCTCGAACTCCTGGACCTCAGGTGATCCACCCGCCTCAGCCTGCCAAAGTGCTAGGATTACAGGCATGAGCCACCACACCCGGCCTCTCTCCTGCCTCTTTCAGCTTCTTTGTCTCTGTAGTATCATCATCTTCGTCATCACAGTTTTTATTAATAAGTGCTTTGTTAAGTAGGTTATCACTTTGGTCTCCATAACTACCATATAAAGAAAGCATTCATGTCTTCATTTTGAAGATAAATAAACTGAAACTCAAAGAGGTCCAGCGACTTGCCCAGGAACATACCACTGTCACATGGCCCGACTGGGGGAGAGTCACCGGTCTCTGTCTGACTGTAAAGTCCCTTCCTCTTTGCTACCTCCCAAAGCTGGGTCAGATTGTGGACCTTGATGAAGAAGATAGGACAGCAGATGATGCAAAGGTGGCCCTGGAGGAGGAGGGTGCAGAGATGATGAAGAACTCGAACTAGGAAGGAGGGTGACAGTGGGGAGGAGAATCTGGCTAAGGCGGCAGGACTCCCAAAATGGCTGGCCTGGCCATTGTCCCCCTTTCCCCACTCCCATGCCAGCTTCGTCCCTGCTAGGGCTTGAGTGAGGAACCATGATATTAGCAGCCTGGGACTGCCAGATCAGCCAAGACAAGCACCCAATTGTGGGTCAGGCAGAGAACCTGATGTCCCAGGAAGGGCATCCATCCACTGTAGAGCTGGTGAGGTTAGGGCACAGTGGAGGACCCTCCCCCTGGTGGTACAGATGGGGAAACAGGCCCAAATAAGGGATCACATGTCCAGCTGGTGGGCCAGCCAGATCTCCCCACTCCCAGGCCAGTGTGTTCTTGGCCCTGTGGCTCCCCATTAGGCGACATTCCTCTCTCTCATGAGGGACTCCACCAACATGCCCGCTTCTGCAAATAGCTGTTTTCTCCTTTTTGTCTCCATAGCTTTTTACCCTTTCCAGACTGCTCTCACAGCCATTCTGTTCCCCAGGCAGGGGAAGGAAAGCCCAGGGAAGTTTGGTCACTTGTCAAGTCCTTCAACTAAGATGGCCAGGCTGGACCACAGCCCAGGTCTCTGCCACCAGGCAAGGTCTGGAAGCTTGCCCCGAACACCCAGCCCTTCCCAAACCTCAGTAGAGTGTGATGCTGCTACAATTTAGGCCCCTCACCAGAAGCGCCACCGCCTCTGAGCTGGCCCATGTCCTGCCACCCTTGCAGCGCTCCTACAAGTATTATCTGGGGTGAGGAGATCAGTTCTCCTGAGCCCCTCTTTCCCACCTTTTCATTTGCCTATTGGCCCTGCAAATGAAGGGCCAATAGCACTGTCATCCACAGCAAGTGACCTATAAGCTCTCTGGACTTGCTTCCTTATCTTGGAAATGGGGGCTCTTTGCAGTAGGATTCCATGGCAACCCTATTCCCACCTCCCCGACCCCTCCTGCCAAAAGCCCTATGCCCTTCCATTTGTCATTCCCAGGCTGGCATCACAGACATGGGTAAGCTCCCCATCGCCTCTTGCTGCATGCAGTGTGGGTCTCTGAGAGACGTGGCTGGAGGGTGTGCGGGGCATGTGCTCCCTGCGGGGGTTGTCTGGGGTGGCAGGCAGCAAGGTGGCAGGAGTGGGGCTCACAGCTGCACAGACGGCTCAAAGCGGCAGAGTCTCGAGGGCACTTGAACTGGTGCACAGGCGAAACCAAGGCCCAGAGGAGAGAAGGAACTAATTCTAGGCCACACAGATGGCATGGAACTGGGACCAGGACCCACTGACTTCTGAGCTGGTGGTTCAGAATCCACAGGGGCATTGTTAAAGATGACAGAGAAATTAGGATGCAGTAGATCTGGAGTGGGGCCTGGGAATCTGTATTTTTAGCAAGCCCTTGTGTGTACAGATGTGCATGACTGTGTGCGTGTGTGTATTAGGGGTTAGGATCTTGAAGCACAGCCAGTTGGGGCTGGACCACTCAGGGAGGAGTCACAAAGGTTTTCGAAGCTAGATTTGTGGTCCAGGCCTGGGGGGCCAAAGCTGGTCATCCCCCAGGGCCACACACCCAGCAGAAAGAGGGCAAAGGAAGTGCTGACCTAGGGGCCATTTGATTGTGCTGGAGCAGAGGCCACACTCTGTCCTTGCTTGGCCCAGGCTGGATGGGGAGCCCCCACTGCAGGCCACCGTGGCTTCTGTCCCCGTCCTCCAGCTGGGCAGGCCCAGTGTCTAGACTCTCAGACTGTCAAATTGGTCTTAGAATTGTTTCAGCTACAATAACAAACACAATCAGAGAATCAACAAACATTGGGAGGTTCACGTTTCCAAGTTGGAAGGGACCTTATAAGTAAACGGTCATTTCTAGCAGATCGCCCATTGCACAGATCCATTTCCTGGCATTCCTGCCAGATGGTCATCCCGCTGCTGTTGGAAATGAGTAAGATCTGCCTTTCCCCGTGCACCTCCTGCATGCCAGGTACTGTGCTAGACATTGTCCATCTATCTCAAGCGAGCCCCTCTATGCTGCAGGGTTGGAGAGGACTACAAGAAACCTCATACCATTTGATTGATAGGTTCTACTGCTGTTTCTGAGGCCAGATAGACCTGGTTTTGAATCCCACTTGCCTGATGCATGGTCCTGTCTGACCCTGAGTTATCTCATCTGTCAAATAGAGTAATAGTCCCCAACTCCATGGGTCATTGAGAGATGTATACAAGGGGCCCGGCACATGGACGTGTTGGCTATTATTAGAATATTAATTTTCCCCATTTTACAAATACAGAGAATGAGGCTCAGAGAGGTGGGGAGACTGTCCTAGGTTACCCAGCCAGTGAGAAGCTGCACTCCACAACCCCAGAGGTTTGGTTTCAATGACATCCAGGAGCTCTGGGCTCCAGTCCCAGCTCTGGGCTGGAACTCCTGACTGCCCTAAGACACCTCTGGAGTCACAGAGTGTACCTCTGTTGGGCTCCACAGCCCCTCCCCAGATCCTAGAGAAGGGTGACAAGGTCTGTGGGCCAGGTCTTCACTGGCAGCCTTGCCAAGACAGAGAGGAGTAATTGTGGAGCTAAAGCCCAACCAACCACATGTTAGGGTCACCTGGAAAACTATTCAAGTACCAAATTTTGAGCCCCATTTTAGCCCCACTGAATTTGAATTTCTGGGGCCAGAATCTGTGCTTTGAAAAAGCTTCCCAGGCAGTTCCAAGGCTGCTGGTCAGGCATTGGGAGCCATTGGCCTGTACTGTGCATGCTTTAGGGGACGGGAGTTTGCTACCTCTAGTGTTGGCCTGATCCACATGGATGGGACATTCTGCACATCCCAAAACTGGAGAGAGAAAGTCTCCCATTTCGGTGAGTTGCCCAAGGCTCTTCCCCTCTGTGCACACCCCTGAAGAGCTAAAGGGGCTCCCCATTCTCCCTCTCACCCATTCACTGGCCTCTGGCCCAGAGGATTACTCATTAGGTGGCTGGGAGTGGCCAGCCCCTCAGCAGACACCTGTTATAGGAGCCTGGACTTCCCCCTTAGCTCCAGCGTCCCAGGGGCCTGTAAATAATTCATCCTGGGCCCTCTCCCCACCCCACTGCTCTCATGCACCTCCCTGCCCCCTCCTTTCCAGGCTTCAGAGGTATCTTGGGGCAGTAGGGAGTTCCAGCCCAGAGCTGGGACTGGAGCCCAGGGTTCCTGGCTGTCATTAAAAATATGAATTCACACATACACTTGGTAAAGATTTAAAAACCCCAAAGTCTCCCTCCTACCTGTGGCTTTCCAAATTCCAGCGCCCTTCCCAGAGGCAGCCCCTATTACTGGCTTCTTGTATATTCTTTCAGAAAGAACTGTATGGGTGCACAGATGTTTGGGTATGTGTGTGTCTCCCCCGTTTTTGTACCATTACTATTTACACTATTCTGTCTTGCTTCCCCCCCCCCACATCTTAGAAATTGCTCCATATTGGGACATATGGGGTTTTGAAATTTCTTTTTAATGACTGCATAATGCTCCTCTCCATGAATGCACCATCCCTTCTCTCAACAGCTCTCTGCTTGTACACATGTATGCTGTCTTTTGTCTTGTGCTATCAGAAACAGATGGAGCTTTGGGCAGCTCTTGGTAGGATCAGTTGCTGGAAGTGGGATTCTTGGGTCAGAGGGTATGTGCCTGTTAAACGAGGCTAGATATCGCCAAGTTGGGCACTAAGGAGGATGTTTCAGTTCTCACTCCTGGAACAGCATATGGGATTCCCCGGTTTCTGAGCCACACAGTGTGATAGCAAACATTTTGTTCTTTGGCAGAGCCATTTTCTTGCACTAAAATTGTGTGTTTCAAGCAGCTCCACCAGAGAGAAGTTGGCCAATGGGTTCCTGAGCCCACCAGCCCCTCTCCAGAGCCCAAAGAGGGGTGACAAGGCCTGTGGGCCAGGTCTTTACTGGCAGCCTTGCCAGGACAGAGAGGAGTAATTGTGCAGCTAAACCCTATGTCCATCTGGTCTCACTCCTGACCCCCTCACTTGTGGAAGAGCTGGGCCTGAGGTCAGGACACCTGAGTCTTAGTTCATACCATGACCAGTCAGGACGGCCCTCTGCAGGTGCCCTTTCTGAGCCCATTTCCCCCCACCTATGAAATGGCTGTCATGGGTCTGGGCTTGCTCATCAGAAGAGGCAGGAGTGGGTGCTAGGACTCTAAGGAAAAGGCACCTTCAGGACCACTGCCTGTGATCTCTAGGCCAAGGTCTGGGTGGGCAGGGAGCCTCATGCCCTGCCTCAGGCCCGTCCTCCTGGGGGTAGCTGTGAGTCCTCTGGGCATTTTAAGGGCCTCCAGCCTGGGGCTCTCAGCGGCCTTCCCTCACCATGGTCTGGGCTCTTCTTTCCCAGAAGTAGCAATGGAAGGGTGATCTGCTGTTTAAGCTTCTGTTACCAACACTTTGGAGGCTCCATGGCAGACTCAGTGGGCCCTAAATATGGCAGCATGAGGAGTTGTGCCCTGGAGAGGCAGCAAGAGCTCTAGAGCAGGGGGCATGGCCTTGGGCAGGCCTGTGCCTGCCTATGCCTCAGTGACCCTGACTACACAGGGAGGCTGGACTAGAAGGGCTCACCAGGCCTCTTCTTTGGCCCTCCAGCTGCCATGCAACCATTGCGAGCCCCAGTGTCTTCCTCACTAAAGTGGGAGGAGACTAAACTCTGACAACCACTTCCGGCTTTAGCCCAGTGATCCCAGTGGGTCTGTGGATTCAGAGCCATGTTGGTCTCCAGTGCTGGTGGCATTAGGCAGAACTGTTTTTGAGCCGGCATTGCATTTTCTAGGCCAAGGAGGGGCCCTATCTGGAGCCAAGGCCTGGGCAGCCACTCCCTTATCCCTTTACTGGGGCCAAGCCTGGCTAAAGCCCGAGGCCATCCCGTGCTATGCTGGGCAGCGGACTGAGGTCAGTGGACGTGGAAGCGTCCGGTGCGGTTCCTCTGCTCTGGCAGAAAACTCAGGGAAAAGCTGCCCGGGAACATCTGCTGTCTCCCATTCTCCACAAAGCCATTTGGCTCACGGGGAGCCCAGTGGCTGTCCTGCCAAGCTGCGTGGGCTTGGTGGAGTGGGACAGGCATCAGAATGGGGGTGGGTAGATGGTTAGTGCAGGGGTGCTGAGGGACAGGCAGGGCCAGGGCTGAGACCCACAAAGGTGAAGGCTGGGCTGTGGTGGGGGCACTTGGGAGAGGCAGGAGGGGTTGATGGTCTTTCAGAGACCCACCATGCCTGGGTGGGAGCGTGTGTGGGTCTGGAAGTGCTTGCGTGCGCCTCCTATTTATAGCCACATGCTCAGCTTCTTATAAAGGAAATTGGTGCTTAGCCAGGCCCCACACCAGCCCAGGCCAAGCATGACTCCCAGTATTCTCTCCAGACAGACCTCTGATCCGAGTCCCAAAGAAAGCCCTGATATTAACCTCAGCTCTGGGCCCCAGGCTGAGCACCGTAACAAAGCCAAGCCACCGCCCTCCCTCTTGGGTTATGGCAGCTCTCCCTGCACTTCCCCTTCCTCCTACAAATCTGTTCTCCATGCACTAGCCAGAGTAATATTAAAACCTACATCAGACTTCATGTCTCCTCTGCTCAGAATCCTGCAGTGGCTCCTGTCCCAGACACAGGAAAACCCAGAGTCCCTCCCCTTGTCTCCTGTCCCAACCCCTTCTCACTGTACCTCAGCTCCATCAGCTTCCTCACAGTTCCTCACTGGCAGACAGCAGGCAGACAGCAGGCATGCCCCACCTCGGGGCCTTTGCACTTGCTGTTCCCTCTGCCTAGAAGCCTCTCCCCAGACGTCTGCATGACTCTTTTTTTTTTTTCTTGAGATGGAGTCTCACTCGGTCACCCAGGCTGGAGTGCAGTGGTGTAATCTAGGCTCACCGCGACCTCCACCTCCCAGGTTCAAGCAATTCTCCTGTTCCCATGCCTCAGTCTCCCGGGTAGCTGGGATTACAGATGTGTGCCACCACGCCCAGCTAATTTTTGTATTTTTTAGTAGAGATGGGGTTTCACCATGTTGGCCAGGCTGGTCTTGAACTCCTGACCTCAGGTGATCCACCTGCCTCAGCCTCCCATAAAGTGCTGGGATTACAGGTGTGAACCACCACGCCCGGCCCTGCATGACTCTTTCCTGTACCTCCTTTAGAACTTTGCTGAAATTTTGTATTTTTTAGTAGAGATGGGGTTTCACCATATTGGCCAGGCTGGTCTTGAACTCCTGACCTCAGGTGATCCACCTGCCTCAGCCACCCATAAAGTGCTGGGATTACAGGTGTAAACCACCACGCCTGGCCCTGCATGACTCTTTCCTGTACCTCCTTTAGAGCTTTGCTGAAATTCTTCTCAGGAAGGCCTTCAACAGCACATTCTATTTAAAATCACAACCCGTCTCCTCCCTAAATTCCCGATCCTCCTTCCCTGCCTCCTTTTCTCCTGAAACACTTATCAATTAGTGTATCAAATATTTTATATGCTTATTTTTCTTTTCATCCACTTCCCTCCCTAGAACCTAAGCATCATGAGGACCGGCGCTTGATTTTGCTCAGTGTTGTAACCCAGTGCTTGGCTCACAGCAGGAACTCAGTGAGAATCTGTGGGATGAGCTGTATTTCTCCTGCCCGGTGCCTGGACACAGAGGGAAGTGTGGACGGCTTGGGCAGACCAGCCTCCGGCCCCTCGTGCAGGCCCAGTTCAGGGCTTGGTATCGTGAGCCAGAGCCTTTGAGGTAACTGACAGGTCCTAGGGGTCCACTGTCCACCAGCAGCCCCAGTCCTCCTTGACTGATGTTGAGGCCATCCCCAGGCATTGGGCAGGAACTGGGGAGCCCACACCTGGGACAGTTCCAGATTCTTTCTGCTTCCGCCTCTACTTATAGTGGCTCTTCCCTTCTCTCTTCTCTTGCACAGGAGGAAGGAGCAGCTGCCTGCCGTCTCATTAGTCTTAATCACTCTTGCCTGCTCAGTATCCCCTCCGTGTCTCCAGAATTCAAACCCATCTGATATCTGACCACAGAGTCAAAACCACCTGAAGAGTTTGTTAAAAATGCAGATTCCACCCCCAGGCTTTCTGATTAACTGGTCAGGGATGCGCCAAAGCTGTGTTCTTCACAAGCTCCTGGAGAATGGCTGCTGTGCAGCCACATCTGGAAGCTGCTGGTTTAAAGTTGTTGGAGCTGGCCTTCAGAATAGGGCTCTGGGTCAGGAGACCTGGGTTGAAGCTGCAGCTCCATCAGCAGCCTGCTGTGTAACCCTGAGCTAGTTGCTTTCCCCACTTCACTGCCTCCCTGATGGGCATGGGAGGAGCACTTGCCTCCCAGACTGTGAGTCTGTGGGTCTGAGTCTGGGAAATGACTGTTTTCCCTCAGCCTGGGGTGTATGTCTTTCCCCACCTCAGGGTCCTCCTTCAGGGAGCCTGGATTGTCTTCCTCCTAGGGGTCCTGCCTGGGCCTTTTTTGCAGCCTCCTCCTCCCAACTCACCTTCCTTCCCGGCTTCTTCTGCTTCTCAGGTAAGACTCGGACCAAGGACAAGTACCGCGTGGTCTACACTGACCACCAACGCCTGGAGCTGGAGAAGGAGTTTCATTACAGCCGTTACATCACAATCCGGCGGAAATCAGAGCTGGCTGCCAATCTGGGGCTCACTGAACGGCAGGTGTGTCTGTCGTCCTATCTCAGCCATAGGAGCAGTGCGAGGACTCTGGTCTCTAGGCTGCCAGGCAGATGACAGAGCTCAGTAGAAGGAAAACAGAGAGGTTGAGTCTCCAGGCCATTGTCACACAGCACAGCAGAAACTGAGGTGCTACCAGCACCCTCCCTTAACAAAACCCAATATCCTTGCCCCCAAAGGGGATGGGGTAAGGGGATCTGATTAGCCACAGGCTACAGCAGGCTATGATTAGTGCTGTAGAAGGTGCACATGCTATTTACATTAGGGGAGCAGTCACAGGGAAAACAGGGAAGGCTTCCTGGAAGAAGCATGGCCTGGGAAGATGGAAAGGGGGAAGGTGATAGAGAAGGGCATCTCCAGGGTAGGGGTGCAAGGTCTAGAAGGGGAGAATGAATTCAGGGTCCATGTGGTCTGGGAGGCTGGAAAGGAGATAAGCTACAAAGCCACATGGAGAAATAGGGGCTCACTGGCCTCATCTCTCCTTCTTGAGCTCTCTCCTTCACTCTCTCCCCGCTGCCCACTCCATCTCTGTCTTCCAACCCCACAGGTGAAGATCTGGTTCCAAAACCGGCGGGCAAAGGAGCGCAAAGTGAACAAGAAGAAACAGCAGCAGCAACAGCCCCCACAGCCACCGACAGCCCACGACATTACTGCCACCCCAGCCGGGCCGTCCCTGGGGGGCCTGTGCCCCAGCAACACTAGCCTCCTGGCCACCTCCTCCCCAATGCCTGTCAAAGAGGAGTTTCTGCCATAGCCCTATGCCCAGCCTGTGCGCCGGGAGACCTGGGGACTTGGGGGCTGGGAGTGTGGTTCCTGTGGGCCCAGGAGGTCTGGGCTGAGTCAGCCCTGACGTTCTGGGACATGGTGGACAGTCATCTACCACCCTCTGCATCCCCTTGGCCCATCTGTGCAGTAAGCCTGTTGGATAAAGACCTTCCAGCTCCTGTGTTCTAGACCTCTGAGGGATAAGAGAGTCCAGGGTGGATGATCTCAACCGCCCATGGGCATCTCAAGCCCCAAATTGTTGGGGGAGGGGCCTAGACAAGGCTTCAGGCCCTACCTCCTCCTCCATACGTTCAGAGATGCAGCTGGAGGCTCCTGTGGGGACCAGACTGATCCTGGAGAAAAGGGATGGAGCTAAAAAAGATGAATGCTTGCAGAGCATGACATGAGGAGGGAGGAATGTGGTCAGCTCACACCTGCCTCTTCCTGCAGCCTCACCTCTACCTGCCCCCATCATAAGGGTGCTGAGCCCTCCCCAGGCTGGATGCTAAGCACAAAACCCATAGCACTGGGCTCTGATGACTGCTCCACTGGGTTGCAGAATCACAACCCTCATGATCATTCTCAGTGAGGCCTCTGGATTGAGAGGGAGGCCCTGGGAGGAAAGAAGGGGGCAGAGTCTACCCTACCTGGTTTCTACACCCCCACCAGGCTGTCCATCAGGGCCCAGGGAGCCCCCAGAGGACTTTTTCCAGACCAAGCAGAGCTCACAGCTGGACAGGTGTTGTATATAGAGTGGAATCTCTTGGATGCAGCTTCAAGAATAAATTTTTCTTCTCTTTTCAAAAATGTATAAAAATCATTATACATAGCATTAAAGAAACATTTTTGAGAAGTACAAACCATCCTCGCCTTCCCCAGCAATTGTGTATTCCTTTCCCATTTGTTTAGGCCCACAACAAGGTCACCTTTAAAATACATTTGAAAGATCAAAACAGAACACTATTCGAGTCAGTCTATGAGACTATGTAAAAATGTGAGTCCATTCTGTAAGCAGAATCATCAGACTCAACATATCAGTCTTCTGAATTTTTCAGGTATGTTCAGTTCAGGTTTTTCTTTCAATAGATGACATTCATTGCTCACCCCCATGTGCCACGCATGGCTGGGCCTGGAAAGCACATAGTCCTTGTCCCCTAGACTGGAGGAGGGGTGTGAGGGCATGGCCTGGGAAGATGTGGAGGGGGAAGGTTACGGAGAAGGGCATCTCCAGGGTTGGGGAACAAGATCTAGAGGGGGAGAATGCATTCAGGGTATATGTGGTCTGGGCAGCTGGAGCAGGAGAGAAGCTACAAAGCCCCCCTCAGGGTCTGACTTCAGGGATCCTGAATTGCTCTTCAGAAGTCCCCAGTCCAGTAGGGAAGACTGCCATGCACACAGATGACACTAATATAACAGGATAAAGGCCAATCAGAGCTATGCTCTGAGCATCAAGGGAGCCAGAGCATCCAGTGAGAGCAGAGCACACACCTAGCTTATCCTGGAAGGCTTCCTGGAGGAGGTAATGTTTGAACTGAGACTGAAAAGGACTAGTGAGTGTGGATCAGGCCAAGAAGGGAATAAAGGAGAAAAGGAACTTGAGCAATATGAACTGAAAGTATACTTTTTTTTTGAACTCTTGGGAGTCTCCTACCTGGGGCCTTCTCTACCCGGGGGCTCTGGTGCCAGCTGCTTACCCCTCTGTTTACTGTTCTGGGAGGTGGCCAGGCCATAAAAACTGTGTACAGCCTGCCTGCCATCGCCCTTTGCTCCCACGATAACAGTGCACAAGGTGGATCCTGGCCCGGCACAGGCCCCTGAAGTGCAGCAGGCACTTCTCTCTCTCCTCCTACCAGTGGCCTGGGAGACAGTGGGCCTTCGTTAGTAATGGTGGACACCTGAGGCTTGGGAAAGAACCAGGGTTCCAAGAGCAGAGGGAGAGGGGCTGGTGAAAAGCGGCTGGCATGGAGTGAATAGAGTTTTCTGATCTTCAAAAAAATATGCTCTGCAACCCTGGGGTAACTGCTTACCCTCTTTGGGCCTGCATTTCACCATCTGTAAAATTGGGGAAGTTGTCTACCAAAAAGAAATAACTCTGGTCAAGTAAGTTCGGGAAATCCGGCAGAAGCCACTCCTCTGATAGAGTCACAGTGGGTCATTAGCACATCAAAGTCTCCGACAAGCCCCACAGCAAAGAACCCCTTGAATTTTCTTTCATCCGGCATTCCCCCCCGGCTCTCTCCTCCCCCCCCCCCCCCCCCCCCCCCCCCCCGCACACACTTTGCTACCTAGGAGGCCCCTACTCACACCTCCCAGCATCCCACTGAACTCCACACACTGCAGTGCTGGGATGTTCAGGCTGGAGGGCCACACCTTCTCTGTGACTCAGTATTTAGCAGCAGCTTTTGCCATCAGATGGCCTGGATTTCAGCGTGACTACTTCCAAGCTGCAAGACTTCAGGCAAGTTACCTAGCTTCTTGGAGCCTCGGCCTCCTCATGTGTCAAATGGAAATAAAATAGTCTAACTGAGCTTAGAATTGTGTTTCGCTCAGGGCCCAGCACATAAGAAGTGCTTGTTTTTGAGCCACCTCTCACGGGGCTGCTGCATCCCAGTGTGAGAGGCTGGCAGGCCCGGCTGATGTTCTAGCCACCTGAAGGAGGACAAGCCTGTCTCCGCATTAGGAAGACTCTGCCTGGCAGGAGGTCAGTGGTCACTCCTCTGATAGAGTCACAGCGGCGCATTACCACATCAAAGGGTGAGCTGCAGCAGTCGCCCACATGGGAGATCAGGAGGTTGGATGCGACCCACAGGTTGGGTTGGTGATCACCTACCAATGGGTGTTTAGCCCCATGAAAAAGGAAACTCATCTAAGACAACTTCCAAGTGGTGCAACTTGCTGCCTTGTGCCTAATGATTCCCCATCACCCAGAGTTCCACCAGAGATTGGGGGGCTGTAATGGCTCGGGAAAAAGACCCTTCAAGTCTAGCCAGATCTTAAGCCACCCCGGGGTAAGAGGTGCCCAGCTCTCCTATCAGGAATGGCCCGGGATAAGAGGTACTCAGCTCTCCTGTTAGGAATGGCCCGTGCTGCTTTGCTTACAGTGACTTTGTGCTGGCCTTCCAAGGCCCACAGACTGCTTATGTCCTCTAGCAAATCAGAATTGTGCATGTCAACACTGTTTACATACAATTTCAGGGAGTCCATAGACTCCTAACCCTGTGCTGAGAAGCTGTCTTGTAGAAAAGCCAGTCCCATCATTGATTGCCAAGAGATTGGTGTGGACTGAGCAGAACAGTTGCAGTGCTACTCTAGGGAGGGACTCGGGGTTGGGAATGGAGTATTCTGAAGAGGAGGGTTCCAGCAGCCAAGAGTGTGTGTGTGTGCGTGTATGTGTGTGTATGTGTAATGGGCTGTGATAGAGATACAGGGATTAGAACAGGAGGACAGTGGAGCTCTGAGGAAATCAGCCTGGCCCTGAGTGTTTGAGAAGATCTGCCAGGGGGATGCAGAGCTGGGGAGCACAGCTGGCCTCGGCCAGGGCAACTTTGGAGGGCAGTCCCATCCCAGCCAGGCAGCTCTGGGATCACTTCCTCTGAACCACTCCAGATGGACTAGCAGCCTGGAACCTTGTTTTTCACAGTCGTCACTCCCTGGTGTGACAAAACACATGCTCTACAGTGATAAAATCTGAACATTTAAGCAAATTAAAAATGTTTATTTATATACATTTAAAAATATCTCCCTATATAATAAAAGAAAGTACATTTCATCTGACACTTTCCTTAAGCCACACACACACATCTCCACTGCACTTCTGGTTTGATATGAGACCAGAACAGAGGGAGAGAAGAGGGAAAGGGAGAGTGAATATTTACCATTTGGATTCCTAAGCAGTCATTTTGCCAAGAATCGTTCAAAACCCCTCTGGAATTGGGGAGAGGAGATGGTGACAGCAATTGTCAAATGTGCTTGGTTGCCAGACTCCTGGCCAGTTGTATGATCATAAAATTGGAGCTTCAGTGGGTAGATTGATTTATGTGGATAACGTCTTTTAGAAAATGTTGGAGTTTTGGCTGGGCACAGTGGCTCACGCTTGTAATCCCAGCACTTTGGGAGGCGGAGGCAGGCAGATCCCTTGAGCTCAGGAGTTCAAGATCAGCCTGGATAATATAGCAAGACCCCGTCTCTACAAAAAAAATACACAAATTAGCCAGTCATGGTGGCACACACCTGTAGTCCCAGTTACTTGGGAGGCTGAGGTGGGAGGGTCGCTTGAGTTCAGGAAGCGAAGGTTGTGGTGAGCCAAGATGGAGCCACTGTACCTCAGCCTGGGTAATAGAGCAAGACTGTGTCTCAGTTAAAAAAAAAAAAAAAGAAAGAAAGAAAGAAAAAGAAAAGAAAAGAAAAGAAAGAAAAAGAAAAGAAAAGAAAAGAAAATCTTTGAGTTTTGTTGTTTTGTTTGTTTTATGAAAGGGCTGACTTTCCCCACCAGGGCTGTGGGGATGGAGAAGACGATGGCAGAGAGGTACGAGCTAGAGGTCAGAGCCTGGTGAGGTCAGACTCCTAGGTTACAGACATGACTCTGTCTTTACTGAATCACTGAGTGATTTTGCAAATCCTCTGCGCCTCAGTTTCCCCATCTGAAAGGCATGAGCCTAGATCCATTTGCACCTCACAACCCCAGTGACTGCCACGGTGGCTCAGTGTTCGCCCCCTCATGTGTCTGCCCAAGGGAGGCTAAAGTCCTGGCCCGCTCCCTTCTTCTCCCCCAGAGCTGGGTCCGTGAAGTGGGAGGAGCAGGTGCTGCTAGGAAGGGTCATAAAGAGGCCAGGCTTCTCAGCTCCTGAGCCAACTGCCTCACCCCTGCTCGCTGTCCCTGTGACTCTCTGTGCCTTCCAAAGGGTCTCATGAAACCCAAGTGCCAATGGGAGAGAGTGGTTGAGCAAGGCTGCTGCCTCTTTTGTACAAGATGCATTAACAAGCCCAGGGCAAGGGATGGGGAAGGGTCCTGCCTGGACCTCCTTGGATTCAGGAGCCCTTGGCTTCTGCCTCTCCCAACCATGACCCACAGTCTTCCTAGGTTCATTCCCAATACCCAGTGCATGACTTCACTCCTACGGGACAGTTGCCTCAGGTGTAAAATCAGATGCACAAACCTGTCTTCCCAGACAGTTGGAAATAATTAAAAATTAGATGTTGGATGCAAAAATCCTTCACAATGCACACAGTAGGGCTCCATAAATGCTCCTTCTCTTCACACTCACAGCCACTCTCGGTCCCATATGGGTCAGCAGGCAGGGGGCAGAGGAGACAGACACCTTCCTCTTGGGTCTGGAGAGTCCCTGGTCTGCTCTTTGTGGCCAGTCTCAAAGGGGAGAGCAGTTTGCTAGGATCTGGGCAGGGGGAGAGGTGGATTGGAACCTGGCCAGGCCTTTACCCAAGTCCATGCTTTGACTTAAACCCCTCCAACCTTTTATCAAGCCCCAGGGGTGGGAGAGAGCAGACCCTTATTCACATCTCTCCCCAAAGGTCTCCCCCACCATGTCAACTGATAGGAAGCCAAACAGATGTATGATTAATGTCTGAACTGGCACACCTGCGAGGGTGAGAACGGCACAATTTGTAATGTATATACTGGTCCACTAGCGTATATCAATCAGTCCCAGCAAACCAATGTGTGCCATCGCTCCAGCTCATCATTTCCCATCCTAGCCACAGGCTCACTGGACCCTCAGGACATTCTGAGGCAACCATGCATGGGCTGGCTCATGGCCCATTTTACAGATGTGAAATTAGAACTTTCCAGAAGCCATACTGCTGCTGGACAGGAAACCAGTTATTGATGATCTAAGTTCCAGATCACAGTGACACTGTGGCACTTGCTGTCCCTTCTGCTCACCCAAACCTCCCCATTTTGCTTTCATCTTAAGGAAAGGAGGAGAGTTGAAGACTACTACTAGTCCAAAGGTCCATGAAGCCTGACTCTGTCCCTGGTGTCACTCATTAGCTCCGTGACTTTGAGTAACTTAACTTCCCCGTCCCTCAGCTTCCTCATCTGTAGAATAGGAGTAACAACACCTACCTCTCCAGGCTGAGAAAATAGCATACCTAGTTCAGGACCTGGCACATTTTAGGTGCTCGATAAAAATGGATAGATTAAATAATTGGACTAATGGTGGCGTGGGCAACCCACAGTCAGTGAATAAATGCTAACTGAGCACCTACTAAGTGTCAGGCCCTCTGTGCTGGATGTTTTCTATGCTCCATCTTCCTGAATTGCTCACACTCCTGTGAGGGAGGTGAGATTCTTATCCCCTAAGGTCGCAAGGCAAAGAAGAGGCAGGGGGGTGGGCTGTTACTGGCTGGCCTCCCTCCTGGCCCAACTGTGGAAAGGGAGTCCCAGAGAGGGCAGGTCGCTTGCCCAAGGTCACGCAGGAAGCTGAGGTTTCCGTCGCGAACCCCCCTCCCCACTAGCTCAGGGCCCTCCAATCCGCAGCTCTGCGTGCGGGGGCGCGCGCATCCCCCCGCCGTCCGTCCGTCAGTTGTCTGTCTGGGTGTTACGCGGGCGTAGCCGTGCACCTTTCCCCAGCCTCGGGCGCTGCGCAGGGACAGACAAGGCGTTCACAGCGTCCTGACCGCGCTCCACGCCCGCAGCCGCCAGACGGCAGCGCCTGCGTCCGTGCCCGCCCCAGCCGGTGCGCGGGAGCCGCGGGGGCAAAGGCGCAGCGGCCGGTGGACCATCTCTCGTGCCCTCGATCTCTGCGCTCCGGGGCAGCTGAGTCCCGGCCACCCGCCCTCCAAGATGAAGAAGCTCCAGGGAGCTCACCTTCGCAAGGTAGGGCACGAGGGCGGGGGCCCGGGGCGCACCTGGAGGAGGGTTGGAGAGACCCGCCCCCATCGAGGCCCCTGGGGAAGGTCTGAGGGCGCACCCAGAGCAGCTTCGGGCTCTGGGGAAGGCCCGGCTCAGCTGGATTACAGGGAGGGTCAGGGTCACGGTCTGCGCCCCCACCTCGGCCCCTGCCATCTGGGGTTCGGGATGTAGTATGAAGGGAGCCCTGGTTCACTGGGCCAGGGCTATAAACAGGTGTCTGCAGTCCTGGGAGGCGCGGGGTCGGGGCGGCCGGGGCCCGGCACCCACCTCTCCCTAGTCCCCAATTCCACCCTGCTGCTCCCCGCCAGGGGCTGATTGCTGGGTGTGGGGGGTATTGGGATACCTGAGCGTTGAGCTGGACTCATCTGGGAGGTGGGGAGTGGGAGGCGGTCGTCCATACTGAAGCCGGCTCCCTGAGCCTGCGGGAGGACTCTCTTCTTTCCTGCCTGCTCCCTGCCCGCCCCTTTAGCTTCCCTGCTGAGACCCCAGGCTGCCCCTCTGCAGGTCTGAAAGGAGACAAAGACAGGGAGGGAGCTACCGGAGGCCCGAGGATATGGGCAGTGAAGATGGAAGCTGGTGTGGGAGATTGGCCGTTGGCCCAGACCTCAGGCTCTCCCCACCTTGCCTGGTGGGATTGGACCTCTCAGTCAAGCTGTCAGCATATGAGGAGGGGGAATATTGGGGGAAGTTTTCTGGCTTGTACCAGTCCTAACTAAGGAGTCAGATCTCCTGAGTACTAATTCTGCAGCTGCCACTTGCCTGGTGACTTTGGACAAGTTAATTCTCTAACCTGAACCTCCTCTGGCTCAGCCCCAGCCTGGAGGCACCAAAGCAGGACCCACTGGGTGTGTGAGGTGTGGGGAAGAATGTGAAGGGACTAGTAGATGTGAGAATACTGTTCTCAGGGGCTGGTGTTACCAACCTCCCTACACACGCACACACTGTCACACTCACACTCACTCACACACACTCATTCATTCAAGTTCTCTGCTCTCGGGCAGCTGGGCTTGGAACCACTGTGGTGTGTCTTTATTTTTTTGAGACGGAACCTCGCTTTGTTGCCCAGGCTGGAGTGCAGTGGCGCCATCTCAGCTCACTGCAAGCTCTGCCTCCCAGGTTCACACCATTCTCCTGCCTCAGCCTCCCGAGTAGTTGGGACTACAGGCGCCCGCCACCATGCCTGGTTAATTTTTGTATTTTTAGTAGGGACGGGATTTCACCATGTTAGCCGGGATGGTCTCGATCTCCTGACCTTGTGATCCTCCCGCCTCGGTCTCCCAAAGTGCTGGGATTACAGGTGTGAGCCACCGTGCCCGGCCGGTGTGTCTTTTTTATTCACTGACATAAGTGACTTCTTGGGACCATTTGTGAGTCTCTTGGGTCCTGTTTCCATTCTCTTCCACTGTCCTTCTCTTCCCTCTCTGCCTTCCCTCCCCACAAGAGGCCCTGTCCCTCTCTGCTATAGGGCTGCACATTATGTAAATAGCCATGTTTTGTGAAGCGCTTGCTGGGTGCTGGGCTGGAGGGCTAGCAAGCTTTATCTCATTTAATCCTTTAACACTTCTGGGGGCTAGGTCTTAGTAGCCTCACTTTATAAATAAGGCAACTGAGGCACAGAGGGGTGAGACTTACTGCTTACCTGCTGACAGGCTAAGCAACCTAGAGCCAACAGGAGAGAGGGTTGGTTCTAGGTTGCTACCTCCTCTCAGGGTCCTTTCCCTTTTCTCAAGCAAAATTGGACGGGAATGAGAAAATGCCAGGTTTCCGCAAAGGAGCAGCATTGCTCAGAGATGAGCACTGGACTTAGAGTCAGGGCATCTAGGTCCAAATCTTGCTGTGCCTTTAACTTGCTGTTTGACCTTGGGCTCATCCCTTCTTCCTGAAACTCGGTTTCCTAATCTGCACAATGATTAAGTTGGACTCCAGATTCCTATTGTCTCTCTCTGTCCTGAAGAGCCTTGGCTTGGGCAGTCTTGAGTCTCCCAGCCCCTGCTGTGGGTCCCTAAAGGCGAGCATGCAGGTCTGACAAACTCAGCTGTGTGCTCCTGCATGCCCCGGGGTAGGGAGTGGGAGATTCAGGAGTGGGAGCCTTACACCCAGGAAGAAGTATGAAGCAACTCATTCAGCTTCCAACCCTGCCCCAGCTATTTGATTGCTTTCTTCTGTCTCCCAACCAGCCCCATCCTCACTGTGCCAGCCTCCTGGGATTCACCCCGTGGTGGGGTTGGGGACTCCAGTTGGGCTCCTGATTGGCTCAGCTTTGGAAGACCCCATGTCCTGCCCCTGGAGCAGAAGCAGGCTTCCCTCTGATTGGGGGAGGAGGGGAACGAGCTGGCAGCATCCTGCTCATGGAACTCTTGTCACCATGGAAACAGAGAACCAGGACCGCTCCGTGAGCATGGAAAGGGCAGCTTCTCAGGAGGGATCAGAGGAGCCTCATTACTGGGACCTCCTGTGAACTGGCCTGAATGGTGCTGGGCTGGACGGGGGCGTGTCTCAGGGTGACAGGCCTGCTCACCACCCAACGCCAGGAACAGTGTCAACTGGCTGCCACTCCATTCCTCCCAGAGCTCACCTGGGAGTGAGAGGTTCCTGAAGGCTGATGCTCACCCAGCCGGAGAGGCAGCCTCAGGGAAAGGGGCATTGGAGGGGAGGGGCGGGTTTCACAGAAGTCTGGGATCTGCTGCTCCTGTCACCTCAGCATGTCCACGATCACAGCTAAAGAACTGCCAGGCATGTGTTTGTTTCATCCCTTGCAGCCTAGTTACTTTAAAAACAGCTCTTCATGCTCTGTCATTGTCATCGTCACCCATAATAATGCCTGGCTGTTCCTGTCACCACGGCCCCTGTGGCCAATAGCCAGTTTCTGGCAAAATCAACACTGTGGTCACCATCACTGAGGGTCTCCGAAGGGAGAATGCCCCGTGGACCTCCCACCCACTTTGAAGCATGAAAGGGAACCTTAGGAACAGCTGGCCTCCGCTCCCCTCTGGGCATGCATCTCCCCTCCAGGGACAGCAAGATTATGACTTTCTGAGACAGATCACAGCTTAAGTACCTTCTTCCTGCTCATGAGCCAGAATTCACAAAATTCACCCAGACCTCAGGCTCTCCCTACCTTGCTTAGTGGGGTTAGACCCCCGCAGCCAAGCTGTCAGCATGTGGGGAGGGGGAGTATTGGGGACAGTTTTCTGGCTTATGACTGAAAAGTACCAGTCCTAAACAAGGAGTCAGATCTCCTTTGTTCTCAGTAGGCCCCATTTGAGCCACGGAGCATCAGTGGACTCCCTCCCTCAGGGGAACCCCAGGTCCCTCCAAGTCCTCTCCTTTCTATGCTGCGGGCTCCCAACTTCTTCCTGTTGTCCTCCTATCACCTCTTTTAGGCAGAGCAAGACTCTGTCTCAAAAAAAATAAAATAAAATAAAAAGGACCATCCCTTAATTTGACCTCTGTGTTAGCCAAGCTAAGGTCAGGGTAGCTTTGTTAGTGCCTAAGCTACCCTGCTGGCCCAGTAAGTTTTGGTCGCCGAAAATCCTGAGGCTCTCCTGCATATGACCAGGTTAGTCCAGTTGAGAGCGTTTGATTATCTGGACTGATAGTGTCTTTTCATTTGGCCCCGTTCAATTCCAGAGTCTTGTCTTGAGGTCGCATTTCTGGCCTGGCCTCAGTCTTCTCCCTGACCTCTTTGGTCTCTCTCGTTGGCAGCCTGTCACCCCAGACCTGCTGATGACCCCCAGTGACCAGGGCGATGTTGACCTGGATGTGGACTTTGCTGCAGACAGGGGCAACTGGACAGGAAAGCTGGACTTCCTGCTGTCCTGCATTGGCTACTGTGTAGGCCTGGGGAATGTCTGGCGCTTCCCCTATCGAGCCTACACCAACGGAGGAGGTATGGGCCTGAGGTCCTGTTGGAGAGTGTCTGGGGTGATGGGCCAAGGCCCTGGGGTAGAGTGAGCTTTTCGGTGGCCTCAGCCACTGTCTCCTAGGCGACCTTGGGCAGAATTCATTGAAAGTGGTGTATAGTAACTTGGGGCTGGGAGGAGGGAGTTCACCCTGTCTTGTCCTTCTCATCACCCAGGCCCTTCCTTCCTCCCTCTCATCCCCAGGAAGGATACCCACATGGTTCCCTCTCTAAGGCTGGCCACGCCCTGCACGGTGGGCAGAGGGAGCTGCCTCTGCTTCGTGATAATGAGCTGTATCTGCCTTGCCGATGATCACTGCTCTTTCAGTGTTCTCCCCACCCCTTCCTTCCCCCACCTCCTCCTGAGCTGTGCTCCATCAATCATTCCCTCTCTTGCATCTCCAATCTTTCCTCCTCTCTTGGTTCCTTCCATTCAGGCTGCAAACACAAAGTCTCCCATCTTAAACAAATTTTCTTTCGCCCCTGCTTCTCCATCAAGTGACTGTTCCAAGTCTCATTAGCAAAAGCTAGGGCTGAGCACTCACCACCTGTCAGGCCCTGGGTTTGGTGCTTTCTGTGCCCATCTCATTTAACCCTGGTGATGACCCTATTGGGTAGGCACCATGGATACGATGAGGTAGCTGAAACTTGAAGAGACCAGCGTCCTTGCCCAAGGTCACAGGGTGGCAGACTCAACATTCCAATCCAGAACTGTCTCCTCCCTGGCCAGTGTGCTCTCACCAGTACTCTGTATCTCCTCCTGTCTCTAGCAAACTCTTGAAGGAAGCATATATTGAGAAAGTGAGAGAAATCCAAATAAAGCTAGAGATGAAGCAAAGAAAGGATAAATTTACATGACTAGGATGTGTGGGACTGGAGCTGGCCTCTGAAGCTCCAGGACCTTGAAGATACCCATGGTGTCTCTCGGCAAGCACTCTCCCCATGTCACTACTCTTCCTCTCTGTGTGCTGGCCTCATTTTGTCCTGAGACAGGCTTCCTCCCCGCAGTTGGTGAGGGGCAGGCCTCGGGGGGAGGTGGCCGCAGACAACTCTGCAATGACTTCATCCTCAGATAGGTTTAGCAACCCAAGAGCTTTGCAGAACTGCTCTGTCTGAATGAATCTATACAGAATTGCAGGGAAGGTCTCTGATAAGCCTGGCTTTGGACAGGTGCTCACTGAGGAAGGTGGAGAGGGCGGTGAACTCCCTCCTCCCAGCCCCAGGTTATGATAAACCACTTCCAACTAATTCTGCCCAAGGTCGCCTAGGAGGGGGTTGGTTGATGTGACTGGCAGCCCTTCCAGAGCCATATGGTGGTGGGCAGTTCTCTAAAGAAGTGACTGCCAATATGAGAATCAAAGGGGAAGGGCTGTGGGCCCACGGAACCACAGGTGGCAGTCACAAGTATCTGAGGCGACGTGGTGGGGAGGGGCAGGCAGATAGAGTGGAGCCAGATTCTGAAGGGTGCTGGTTCTGTACTGAGGAGTCTGCACTTTCTTCAGTAGGAAATTCACACGTTCTCTCCCTCATTCATTCATTCACTCCCTCAGCAGGCGTTTCTCAGCGTCTGCGCTGAGCCCAGCACTGTTCTGGGCACTGGGGCTCCAGAGGTGAGTAAATCCCTGCTGGCCACTCTGGCCCTCAGCAGTCTGGTGTAGAAGAGAAGAAACCTACAGTGTTCCATCAGGTCTGAGGGGGCGTCTGCAGGCCAGGGGAGGGGTGGGGCTAGAGCTGGGCTTTTGGGGGAGCTGCCCCCAAGGCCCTTGCTGACCACCCCGCTCCCGGCAGGCGCCTTCCTCGTGCCCTACTTCCTCATGCTGGCCATCTGTGGCATCCCCCTCTTCTTCCTGGAGCTCTCCCTGGGCCAGTTCTCCAGCCTAGGGCCACTGGCTGTCTGGAAAATCAGTCCCCTCTTCAAAGGTGAGGCCTCAGTGGTCCCCAGGGAGGAAAGGGCTCAGGGCCTGGGGGAGGCAGGGAGGTTGCCCCCAGAACCCCCACAAGCTCCAGGCAGAGATGGAAGTGAAGCCCAGAAAGCCGCCAGCTCCCCGGAGGCCACCCCACCCAGCTGGCAGAGGGCTTGGCCTGGGCAGCCCAGCAGCCTCTCCCCACACCAGGCGCCGGCGCAGCCATGCTGCTCATCGTGGGCCTGGTGGCCATCTACTACAACATGATCATCGCCTACGTGCTCTTCTACCTCTTCGCCTCCCTCACCAGCGACCTACCGTGGGAGCACTGTGGCAATTGGTGGAACACAGAACTCTGCCTGGAGCACAGAGGCTCCAAGGACGGCAACGGGGCCCTGCCCCTCAACCTCACCTGCACCGTCAGCCCCAGTGAGGAGTACTGGAGGTCAGGCAGCTGCTGGCCCCGCAGCATCTGAGGGGACCCTGCACCACTGAGGGTGGCCAGAGGGCATTCCCAAGGGGCTCAGCATGCACCACCAAGATGAGCTCAGGTGCTGGTGGCAGGTGGACTCTGGCTTCTAATCCCAGCTCTTCACCTGACCAGTTGTGTGCCCTTGAACAATTTATTTGGCTTCTGTTGCTTTATCTGTAGCATGAGGGCAATAATACTGGGTATGTCAGAAAGGTTGTAGTGAAGATTAAAGGAGAGGAAGCATATATTAATAAATTGTGCAGTCCAGTCTGGTGGATAGTAAGTGCTCAATAAATACTAGCTGAGAATGATGATGATGATGATACTAGTAATAGTAACATTATGAAGTCTCAGTTTCCTCCTCTGTAACAGGGGTTGGTAACAGTACCTGCTTCATAAGATGTTATCCAGTTAGTGATTTAACCCACTCATTCATTCTTTTAATAAATATTTATTGAGCACCTGCTATATCATAGGTAAAGCACTTAGCATAAGGCCAGGACTGTACATAGTAAGGACCATCTCAGACTTCTCTAAGAGAGATAGGACTATGATAGAGTAAGGGATCGTCATCAGAATTAAACAACATAACGCAGGTGAAACCATTATCACAGTGCCAGGCACATGGTAGGTCCTGGGAACGGTGGGTGTTAGAAGGATGTTGCACTCATCAGCCTATCCCAATGCCCCATTTTATGGTCAATAAAACAAAGCCTTGTCACTGCATTCTGCCTTTAAAAAAAGAGAGAAAGAAAGAAAGAGAGAGAGAAGAAAGAAAGAAAGAGAGAGAGAAGAAAGAAAGAAAGAGAGAGAGAGAGAAAGAAAAGCCTGGAGGCTTGCTCAGTATTGCTCAGTAGTTAGTGATAGAGATAATACTGACACTAAGGACTCCTGGGTCCTGATCCTGTTCTGGATCATTCTAAAATAGCCTGGTCCCTAGGTGGTACTGTTGGCTGGCCAGAGAACACAGACCCTATAACCCCACCCGCTCACCTACAAAGGACTGCTGTTAGGAGATTTTTCCCAGATAGGCTCCGTGTCTTGAAATGTTTTGGTATTTAACCTGCATGCAGTACACAGTTCATTCATTTGTCCACTTCAAGTCCATCTGAAGTGTCCACACCTGCTGAAGAGTTTATCTGACCAGTGGGAAAGAATCAGCCTGAGTTTGCAGCTTAAAGCCAAAGGATTTGATGCAGTCACTGGCAACTGCCAGGGTGGTCTCCATGGCCATGCCACAGCCCACTGCATCAGTCTGGATGCAGGCAGGAGGCAGATGGATTGTCAGAGGGTTTCACTGAAGGGAGTTTAGTGAAGGGACTTTTCAGAGGGTCATGGAAGCCACAGCGAAAAGTGAAGCATCAGTGACTAGCAACCAGGAGAGCTGTCACCACCCCCGAACCTAGGAGGCAATGGGAGGGAACCAGGGGAGAATCGGAGCCTTGGAAGAGGGGCTGCCTAAAAAACACAGTCATGGCCAGGCCCTGGATGGTGTGTGTGTGTGTGTGTGTGTGTGTGTGTGTGTGTGTGTGTGTGTGTGTGTGGTATACACATGTATATGCAAATACCCAGACCCCTCATTCCTCTCCGAACTCCAGTCTCCCGCTGTTGCCTCCCATTAGCCAAACCCACATGGGAGCTGAAGAGGAAGGGTGGTCTCGCACTCCTATCCTCAAGCGATCTTGCCTCCTCAGCCTCCCAAAGCTGAGGAAGGGGTAAGGTCTGCTGAGGCCAGCCTCCTGCGTCAGAGTTGGTTGGAGAAGGATGGAGAGGGACCAAGAGGGTGTCAAGTGGAGAACGGCAGTAGAGCCTTGTGAGCTGGACATGGGTTGACTCCATGTCTGTGGAGCCTGGCGGGGTGACCAGGGGACACTGAGACCTTTGTCGCCCACAGCCGCTACGTCCTCCACATCCAAGGCAGCCAGGGCATCGGCAGCCCTGGGGAGATCCGCTGGAACCTCTGCCTCTGCCTGCTGCTGGCCTGGGTCATCGTGTTCCTCTGTATCCTCAAGGGTGTGAAGTCTTCTGGCAAGGTGACGTTCGGGAGGCCCCGGAGGCCTGAGGGGCTGGATGGGGTGAAGGTTTCCTGGAGAAGGCGGGGCATGGACTGAGCATGAGAAGATGAAGAGACTTCAGCTGGGAGAAGGGAGAGAGCCTTGAGGCTGGGGGATGAGGGCTGCTTGAAAAGAGACATGGAGGTGAGAACACATGGGAGCAAGGCTGCTTTACTAGACTGGAAGCTCACCAAGGCAGGGTCTGCACTCAGCTGTATCCTGACCCAGTGCATGGCACTTTGACTGAGCTCAGCAAGAATTTGTTGAACACTTGGAGTGTGAGTACATGAGTTAGGGCTCTTTGAGATGCGGGTGACCAGAACCCAGTTACCACACTCAGTTGGAAAGTCCAGAGGGTGTGCTTCAGGCACAGCTGGGTCTAGGGGTTCAATCAGTGTCATCAGGAAACTGGTTCTCTGGGTCTCTCAGTAGTGCTTCCTTCCAGGCTGGCTTCCTTCTGAGGCTTCATTCTTCGTGAGGTCGCCCTAGCAGCTCTAGGCATACGTCTAAGCTTGGTAAAGGGTTGTTTTCCCCAGTTCGCAAGTATTTTAGAATTGAGTCTCACTGGCTGAGCAGGGCTGTGCATCCATCCCTAAATTAATCCCTGTGGCCGGGGGGATGGAATGCTCTGCTTGGCTGGGCGTGGGTCATATATCCACCCCTGGAGCTGGGAATGGAGTCACCTCCATGGTGGGACAGTCAGGTACTGTTACATGAAAAAGGCAAACTAGAGACTGGAAGACAAAGCCACGGATGTCTACTGTAGGTGATGAAGGGGTGGAAAGGACGATAAAGCTGTTTTGAAAAAACTCAGGGCAGGAGGTGGTGGCTCAAGCCTTTAATCCCAGCACTTTGGGAGGCCGAGGTGGGTGGATCACCTGAGGTCAGGAATTCAAGACCAGCCTGGCCAACATGGTGAAACCCTGTCTCTACTAAAAATACAAAAATTAGCCAGGCATGATGGCAGGTGCCTGTAATCCCAGCTACTCGGGAGGCTGAGATGGGAGAATTGCTTGAACCCGGGAGATGGTGGTTGCAGTGAGCAGAGAGATTGCACCACTGCACTCCAGCCTGGGAGGCTAAGTGACACTCTGTCTCAAAAAAAAAAAAAGAAAAGAAAAGAAAAAACTCAAAAACCTTCAGGATGGTTTGCCCAATCATTGATAAATCAGAACTGTTTCCTCTGCATGGTGCAGCCGATAGCAGAAGTGGGAACAGAGCCATTTAAGACAAAAAAGACAGGGTAGAAACCATATAGAAAGAGAGGAGAGGTTATGGTCAAAGCCAAGGCAGTGAGGATGTTGAGACTTGATGGTGTTTGCTGAAGGGGTGACTGGAGGTTTGGGAAAGAAGGAGAGAGGGAGGAGTGAGTTTGGGAATGTTGAATGTCTGAGGATGATGCAGAGTGGGTTTGCCAGCGCAGGGAGTGGACACGGGGAGGAGGAGGCCTTTGTAAGCAACAATGGCTGTCTGGAGCAGGGGCTGCAGTGGACATGGTCTCATGGCCTTGGGAAGCAAGGTGGTGGTGCTTTGCCGATGCTGGGTGTGTGAAGGGAGGAGGGAAGCCTCACAAATGAAGGCTGGTTCCTAGCTTGGGCTACCACAAGGCTGGGGAGGCAAGTGACACAGATGAGTTTACAAGGAGTGGCACTGAGGGAAGGTCCCCGATGCCATCAGCTCCTTACTTACCATCTCTCAGGTGGTGTATTTCACGGCCACGTTCCCCTACCTCATCCTGCTCATGCTGCTGGTCCGCGGAGTCACCCTCCCAGGGGCCTGGAAGGGCATCCAGTTCTATCTCACCCCCCAGTTCCACCACCTGTTGTCTTCCAAGGTGAGCCCCTCGGGGCGGGGTGCAGAGGGAGGGGCCAGGCCTGAGCTGGAGAGTAGAAAGAGGGCTCCCTGGGACACCCCAGTACCAGGCATTCTGCTCAGCCCTCCTTGTGTCTTTTTAATTTATTATTATTATTTTATTTTTAAATTGATAGGTAAAATTGTATGTATTTATCATGCACAACGTGATATTTTGAAGCATATGTATGTGGGGGAACTGTTAAATCTAGCTAATTAGCATATGTATTATCTCACATAATTATCATTTTTGTGGTGAGAACACAACATCCACTCTCTTAGCATTCTCCAAGAATACAATATATTGTCACTAACTGCATATTATACTTCATTTATTATTCTTAACAATCCTGTAAACATTATCCTCCTTGTTTTACAGAGGAATAAACTGAGGCTCAAAGGAGTTTTTAATAACCTTAAGGTCATACAGCTAGGGGATCGCAGAACAGGGATCCCAGCCCAGATCTGTGTGACTGTAAACCCCAAGGAGGGCATTAGTGACGATGGTGATAACAATGGTACTGACAGCTGACGTTAATATTTATTGACTGGTGACTGTGCCCGACCTTGCCCTAGTGTTTTACATGCATGTGTGTAGTGATTTAATCCGTACTCCTCCCATGAACTAGGCACTATTCCTATCCCCTCATTACAGATGGGGATCCTGCGGTCCAGAGGGGTGACCTGGCTTGCTCAGGCTGCACAGCTAGACAGTGGTGAAGCTGGGGTCCAAATCCAGATGCCAGGATTCCAGAAAGGAAGTAAAGGGGTTATGCAGGCTTATTGCCAATACAAATCTCCTGAATACTTTACATTAGGCTCTGTGTCCTTCAGAACTGGACCAAGCTTAGAGACCATCTTCTAGATCCTGGGTGGGAAACTGAGGCCTGCAGAGGTGAAGGGACTTGCCCATGTCCCACTGTGTAAGTGTTGGGGCAGGCTTTGCTCCTGGTCCACGTCACTTGTGAGCCAGGCTGGTGACCACGCCATCCCTGGAGCTGTCACACCGTCTTCATTCACTGCCTTCCTTCTCTGTCCTTGACCCTCCACACACCCTCCCTTTCCATCCTTCCTGGCACAGGTGTGGATTGAAGCTGCTCTTCAGATCTTCTATTCCCTGGGTGTGGGCTTCGGAGGGCTCCTCACCTTTGCCTCCTACAACACATTTCACCAGAACATCTATAGGTCAGTGTCCCACAGCCTCCCAGACCCTGGGGTCCAAAGCAGGGAGGAGAGTGGCTGGCCAGGGAGGGCCTCAGAGGCTGAAAGGAAGGCCTACTCACACTGGCCCGCACCTGGACTTCTTCTGGTAGAGACACTTTCATCGTCACTCTGGGCAACGCCATCACCAGCATCCTGGCTGGCTTTGCCATCTTCTCCGTGCTGGGCTACATGTCTCAGGAGCTGGGCGTGCCTGTGGACCAAGTAGCCAAAGCAGGTGGGCAGGCTGCCTGGCCTCAGTGGGGTGAGCATGTGTGTTGGGTAGAGATGGGGCTGGGCCGGTGGACCAGCAAGATCATGGATGGGGGCCAGGCGTGGTGGCTCACACCTGTGATCCCAGCACTTTGGGAGGCCAAGGTGGGCGGATCACTTGAGGTCAGGAGTTCGAGACCAGCCTAATCAACATGGTGAGTCGTCTCTACTAAAAATACAAAAATTAGCCGGGCATGGTGGCACATGCCTGTAATCCCAGTACTCAGGAGGCTGAGTCAGGAGAATCGCTTGAACCCTGGAGGTGGAGGTTGCAATGAGCCGAGATCGGGTCACTGCACTCTAGCCTGGGCAACAGAGCAAGACTCTGCCTCAAAAAAAGGGGCCGGGGGTGGTGGCTCACGCCTATAATCCCAGCACTTTGGGAGGCTGAGGTGGGTGAATCACGAGGTCAGGAGATTGAGACCATCCTGGTTAACGCAGTGAAACCCCATCTCTACTAAAATACAAAAAATATTAGCCGGGCGTGGTGGTGGGTGCCTGTAGTCCCAGCTATTCTGGAGGCTGAGACAGGAGAATGGCATGAACCCAGGAGGCGGAGCTTGCAGTGAGCCGAGATCGTGCCACTGCACTCCAGCCTGGGCGACAGAGTGAGACTCTGTCTCAAAAAAAAAAAAAGATTGTGGATGGGTATGTCATGTGTGTGCATATGCACACATGTGCATGCACAGGAACACGTCCTAGCTGGTTTCTGGTGGTCCATGTGCAAGGGGATGGGTGAGCAAAGGAGTGTGCATTAACCCATGTCTGGAGGTAAATGAGTTTCTGCGCAAGATTGTCATGTTCTGTGCTTTGGTTGCACAAATAAGTCACCTTGTGTGTGTAGGTGTCTATGTGCAAGTGAGAAGGGTGAGAATGGTCATGTGAATCACTGTGTCTTTTGCCAGTGGATGCATGTAAATGTGCGTTAGTGGTATTGTTTGTACCGATAACTGCATACATAAGTATATTTCAATGAGGTTTTATACTGGGGTCTTGTGTTTGTTTATCAACCTATGTTCACTGAGTACCTGCAATGTGCTGGCCTAGGTCCTGGGAGTTAGAAAGTGTCAGAGGGTGCGTTTAAGTGGGCATCTCTGAGTTAGATGAAACAAGTGGCCCAAATGAGTGTAAGTGGCCATGCGTGTCTGCATGTGCATATGGGAGCCCACCGCATGCCCCAAGCTGCTGACCCCCTGTGCCTTTGGCCCAGGCCCTGGCCTGGCCTTTGTCGTCTACCCACAGGCCATGACCATGCTGCCTCTGTCGCCCTTCTGGTCCTTTCTCTTCTTCTTCATGCTTCTGACTCTCGGCCTGGACAGCCAGGTGAGCCTCATCTGTGGCAGCAGGCACTGTGTGTGTGTGTGGTGGGGATAGAACTCTGACCCCAGCCCCTCCTCTCTCCCAGTTTGCTTTCCTGGAGACCATTGTAACAGCTGTGACGGATGAGTTCCCGTACTACCTGCGGCCCAAGAAGGTGGTGTTCTCAGGGCTCATCTGCGTGGCCATGTACCTGATGGGGCTGATCCTCACCACCGATGTGAGTGGCGCTGCAGGGAGGATGGCAGGTGGGCGGGACAAGGGCAGAGGCCTGCAACGAGATCTCTGGCCCAGCTGAGCAGTTGCTGGGCCCCCTCCATCTTCCTCTTTGCAGGGAACCCAGTCCCTCCCCATCCCTGTCTCCCAAGGGAGGCAGCTTGGCCTTGTGATTCAGAGTCCTGGCTGTGGAGATTTAGTCTGCAAGATCTGGGTTCAAACCTTACTCCTGCACTTGCTGAGGGGGCTTCAGGATAAATGATTTCCCCTCCCTGAGCCTGTTTTTCCTCGTCGGTAAAAGGAGGATTCTATAATAGACGACTGTCATGGAACTCAGATAAGACAAGGCCTGGAAGGGCTGGGCTGGCAGCCAGCTGTCGCCCTGTCATCTTGTGCTCCCCGTCAGCATGTCTGCTTCCTACTCACTTCTTGCCAGGAGAAGGGGCTGCAGCAGAGAGCGAGGCCCGGGGAGGGGACACCAGAACTGTGCTTGTGTTTTAGGGGGGCATGTACTGGCTGGTCCTTCTGGATGACTACAGCGCCAGCTTTGGGCTGCTGGTGGTGGTGATCACCACATGCCTTGCCGTGACACGGGTGTATGGTGAGAAGAGCCGTGGGAGGCGGAGTCGAGCTCTCTGCAGTGGGAGAACGGGAGTCTACCCTGGGGCCCCCCAGTACCTGGGTCCCTGGTCCCAAGGGCCAGGGTTTCCAGGGGGGGCAGCTGGGAGAGGGGGGGGCTGCTGGCACTTGTGGGGCCGGTGGGTGGGGCCATTCCTCCTCCCCTCCCCTGTGCAGGCATTCAAAGGTTCTGCCGAGACATCCACATGATGCTGGGCTTCAAGCCGGGCCTCTACTTCAGGGCCTGCTGGCTGTTCCTGTCCCCAGCCACGCTCTTGGTAACTGGGGAGGGAGGGAGGGTTGCTGGCTGGGGCCCCAGAACTGAGAGCGGGAGTCCCCTCTGCACATTCAGTCTGGTAGGGCCACCCTGGCCCACAGTGGAGGGCTCTGGGGTGGGCACCAGAATCCTAGTCCATCCCCTCCCCTGATGTTCCCAGCTTTTGTAGCTGTGCTGGGCCTGGCCCTAGTTCAGTTGGTTAAATGGGTGGGTCTTTCCCAGGCCCAAGGACCTCAGGATTGGAGCCTTTAGGCTGTGATTTCTGTCTTGAGGTTGGAGCAGCTAAGGGATTGGGGTGCTTCAGAACTGGGCTGCTGCAGGCCTTGGTGTTGGGTCAGCTTCGAGCTGGGCTGGCTCAAGCCTTGCAAAGGCTCCAGAGATGGACCACTCCAGGTTCCGGTACAGCTTAGGATCCTGGGTAGCTCTGGGCTGGACTGTCTCAGGCCTTGGGCCGGCACTAGGCTGGGCTACCTCGGGCCTTAAGGCAGTTTAGACAAAAGCCCGCAGTGATGCTGGGAGTCCCCACTCTGCAGGCCCTGCTGGTGTATAGCATCGTCAAGTACCAGCCCTCGGAGTATGGCAGCTACCGCTTCCCACCCTGGGCTGAGCTGCTGGGCATCCTGATGGGCCTGCTGTCCTGCCTCATGATCCCAGCTGGCATGCTGGTGGCTGTGCTTCGAGAAGAGGGCTCCTTCTGGGAGGTGAGTCTGCCCACCCTGTCCACTCTCAGCCTTCCTGACCTGTGGCTTGACCCTGGGTCCCCCTGCTAGAACAGAAGATATATGCACCCACCCCTTATCCAGCTTCTTTTAGCCTGAGGAGATCTGCCTGGGCTGAGGCAGATTCAGGGGCTGGAGTCCTGCCCTGTGGCACTTTGTACCACATGAAGCCTTGGGGGAGGGGGTGGCATAATCTAAAGACCACTGTTAACCAGGGACTGGCCTCAGGTCCCACCATGGGTTGGGAGTGGATCAGGTCTTGAACTCAGGTCACCAGCCCAGAGCTTACTTCTGGAACTCAGCGTCAAATGGTGACAGTGAGGGACCTCAGAGGGCAGGCTGTCACCCTACTCCTGTGCCCAGGAGTCCTGCTGTGTCCCACTGGTGGATGGGGATAGAATGATGGTGTGAGCCCTGCCCATGCCTAGGGTTTTGGGGAGGGACTCAGACGAACATGGAGAGTACACTCTGTTTGCCACAGGGTCTGAGGCGTTGGAAGAGGGGAGTAGTGACCCTTTGTGGACCAGCAGAAGTGGTGTGGTCTGAGCCTCACTGTATCCTCTGAACACTGAGGCCTGCACTTCTGCCACCGCTGGTATGGAGTTCTCTGGTGGCAAGAGGCCATCATCATGAATGCAGCTTTAGTGAGCCCGATGGATGGCATCCAGAGAGAGCCTGGAGGCACCCACAACACACACATCCCACCAGAAGTGTGCTGGAGCCAGCTAGCACTGGTTCATGAGAGCTAATCCTTAAATATTCAGGAATGTGTGAGCTAGGTGTTAAACCATTGGTAGCTAGGAATTGGCAACGGTGGAGATATTTACACCATAGAAAATGGCTATAAAGCGGGCCTCCCCTGCACCCCTCCCCATAGTCTGCTTACCAGCACACTGCCGTCTCTCCTCCACTTTCCCCATGTAGCTCCTGCCCCTCAGCTGCCCCCACCACAAGGCTCCACCTGCAGGGGTTGCTCAGGAGCCAGAAGTGGTTTATGCCTCCCCCATCCTGCTGCCAGACCACAGGGGGCAGCCTGGAGTCTAGCCTCTGCACTGCCTCCAATTGCTGGGTGACTTGGGGCAAACTCCTTCCCTTCTCTGAACCTCAGGAGCTCCACCTCTGCTCCTTGCTTGAGAGCCAGGGTACCTGCAAAGGCAAGTAAGAGAGGGGAGTTGCTCAGGGTGGAGGCTCCAGCTCCCAGGAAGCTCATGGTCCCCAAGCCTTGCTAATGAGCCACTAGGAATGCTGGGCTCCCCAGCAGTCACCACCGCCCTGCTGCCCTGCTGCCCTGCCCCACAGCCAGGGGGAAGGGGCATGTTTTGGGGGGCCTGAGAGGAGTGGTGTGCACTGCGGAGGAGGCATTCCCCAGCTCAGGAGTGCCAGCTTCAGAGGCCAGGGCTTCCAGCACAGACCCTAGGATCGGAATCCTGCCCTGCCATTTGCCAGCCTCGTGGCCCTAAGCAAGTTACTGCACTTCCCTGAACCTCAGCTTCTCTGTCTTTATTTTTATTTTATTTTATTTTAATTTAATTTAATTTTTTTTTTTTTTTTTTTTTTTGAGACAGAGTCTTGCTCTGTCACCCAGGCTGGAGTGCAGTGCAGTGGAGACAATAAGCATAATATCCAATAGGCAGGTTTTTTTTTTTTCGGTCTTTTTTTGTTTGTTTTTTCAGACAGTTTCGCTCTATCACCCAGGCTGGAGTGCAGTGGCGCCATCTTGGCTCACTGCAACCTCCATCTCCCGGTTCAAGTGATTCTCCTGCCACAGCCTCTCAAGTAGCTGGGATAACAGGCACCTGCCACCACGTCCAGTTAATTTCTGTATTTTTAGTGGAGACGGGGCCAGGCTGGTCTTAAACTCCTGGCCTCAAGTGATCTGGGCACTTCGTCCTCCCAAAGTGCTGGGATTAAGTGTCTCTGTCTTTAAAATGGAGAGGGTGATACCTACTTTTAGGCCTGCTACGAGAAGAAAAGAAGCTTATCAATATAGTCTCCATTGTGAAAGGCAGAAAAGCAAAGTATTTTAAAGGTTCAGGATGGGGTCAGGACGGGTTCAAATCCCAGTGTCACCACTTCCCACCTGTGTGACCTTGGCCAACTTAACCGATCTCTCTGAGCTTTAACACTCAGATAATATCAGTGCAGGCAGATGGTAAAAGTAGTAATACCGCTCTCATCAGGACACTGTAAAGATTAAATTAGCCACTGCTTAGCACAGAGCTGGAGTGCAGTGGGTGCTCAATTTTAGGCCAGGGGTTCCCACAGGGGGTGATTTTGCCATTGGGGGACATTTGGCAAGGTCTGGAGACATTGTTGGCTGTCATGGAGGGGAGAGGGGTACAAGGAGGAGTGTTCCTGTCATCTAGTGGGCATAGTTCAGGGATGCTGCTAAACAGCCTTCCATGCACAGGACAGCGCCTATAACAGAGAATTCTCTAGACCCAAAACGTCAGGAGCACTCAGGTTTAGAAACTTTGGTCTGAGCACCCCTGTTTTCAGCTGGAAACAAATCTAAGTCCTTGTTCTCAGGGAGCTTGTATTTTATTGTGGGGGACAGGCAATAAACAAATACGTAAAGGTAAGTTCTGCACTTAAAAAAAAAGGAATACAGGAATTAAGGGGGAACGGTACTTTGGCCAGGATCGTCAGAGAAGACCTCCCTGAGGAGGTGACAGATCTGACTAACTGGACAGGGTGATCCATGTCGGTATCTAGGGTGAGAGCATTCCAGGCAGAAAGGCAACGTGTGCAAAGGCCCTGAGGCAGGGGGCTGGCATGTTTGAGAATAGCATGGAGGCCAGTGCTGTGGCTGGAGCAGAGGGGGTGGAGAGAACTGGCAGAGCTGATATCAGGGAGGTAGACAGGGGCCGGGAGCTGGAGGCCCTGGTGCACACTTTGGATTTCATTTCCAGTGAGATGTGCAGTCATTGGCAGGCTTCTGAGCAGTGGGGTAGCGTGCTCCCAACACATCTTCCTAAGTATCGCTGTGCTGTGAGTACCGAGCTGTGGGAGACCCCGGGTAAAGGCATTATACACGGTATCTCCCTTTGAACCTGCCCAGTGGGCTGCCCAAATGTTAATTGCTTCCTTTCTTTAAGGACACAGGGGCTCTCTCTTCTCCCTCGCAGGACAGGCAGAGGGCTTTGGGAATGTGGTTGAGGAAGAAGGAGCTCTGGAATCTCCAGGCTTAGTCATCATCTTAGTCATGAAAACTGGGGCTCCATGAGGGAAAGGTCAGAGGCAGAAGGAGGCAGGTCGGGGCTGGAAGAAACCAGGAAAGCCAGCTGCAAGCCCACCTCAGTTCTCCTGCTCTTTTCCAAAAGCCCCCAGATTCTTAAGACTCAGCATTTAGTGAAAGGCTCCTAGATCATCATTCAGACGCTCTAAGGAGGGGCCTGGCACGTAATTATAGCAACAGCCGCCACTTCCCAGGCCTTACCCTGTTCCCAGCACCCTGCTAAGTGCGTCATCTCAGTGCCTTCACAACAACCCTATGACAGGACTGGGATTCCCGCATTACAGACCAGGAAGCAGACACCCAGAGCTGAGCGGCATTGCCAAGAGCCATCCAACTTGCAAGTGGTAGAACAGGATTCTCACCGAAGCAGGTGGATCCCTCCCCTGGGGAAGTCATAGTGCCCCCACCTTCCCCGCCAGGGGGCTGTGGCCAGGACTCGCCCAGCGATGTGGTTAGGTCTTTGCTGGGTGCCTGGCCACAGTGAACACTCCACCAGTGCTGCCTGTTTCCTGTTTTCACTGCTCTCGTTGCTTTGCTGCAGCGGCTCCAACAGGCCAGCCGGCCGGCCATGGACTGGGGACCATCCCTGGAGGAGAACCGGACGGGCATGTATGTGGCCACGCTGGCTGGGAGCCAGTCACCAAAGCCACTGATGGTGCACATGCGCAAGTACGGGGGCATCACCAGCTTCGAGAACACGGCCATCGAGGTGGACCGTGAGATTGCAGAGGAGGAAGAGTCGATGATGTGAGGCAGGAGGCAGGTGGGCCTCACAGTCCCTTCTTAGAAGCCTGCAAAGGTCAGCTGTGCCCTCTGGGATTCTGAGAGGCTATGGGGGGCTGCCATAAAGATGCCAGTCCCCCAGTGGGGGTCCCTCTTGCAGCCTCTGCCTCTCCTGAAACCTCTGACAACCCCCTACACGCACAGGCATACTCAGACCCACCCAGAGCTGAGAATGATCCAACTCAGCCCTACTTTGCAGATGGACATATTGAGGCCAGGAGGGGAGGGACTTGCCCTGGGTCTCATGGCAGAGGGGACTTGACCCCACACCTCCTGACCAGTCAGCTCCCTTTCCCATAGGGCAGCCAGCACCACCTTCTCATCTCTATTCAGGGCCTACACCCCTCCCTGTTTAGGGGGAGCCTGTCCCCACGCACCTCAGCACAACCAGAATCTGGAGCTGGGCAGGGAGGGTAGGGCCATAGAGGCTCTTGAGGCTCCGAGGTCCTGGGGATCAAGGGTCAATGAGTTCCGTGGGAAGAAGGATCCCTGGGGGCTCCTGTGTGCGGGACTCCTGAAGGAGGTGGGAGCTGAGGGCCCTGGAGGATGGGGACATTTGCAGAGAGAGGAAGAAGAGGGCAGGGTCGGGAGGAGCTCTGGGCCAGAGGATGCTGAGCTGCCTGGGCAGAGACCAAGAGGGTTGGAGACACTGATTTTACCAGGTTACAGGAGGGTTTAAGACAGAAGGAAAACTAACAGAGGGGAGCCAGGGATGATGGGGTGGGTAGGGGATTTGCATGATGAAGAATATCATTCTGGGTCTGTGCAGGGTGGATTGGAGGGGACAGGGTGGAGTGGGGAGGCCTGTGCAAAGTGGGAAAAGGGTGCCAGTGGCCTGAGCCAGGGCGCTGGGGCTGCGGGTAGGGACAGGAGGCCCCAGCACTTCAGAGAAAGGCCACCCCTTCACCCACTGGACCCCAAGCCGCACAAGCTGGGGAGGTAGGAAGGGTCACTGTGAAGGCCCAGGGCCCCTCTCTTCCCATCTCCCTTGTCCTGGTGGCCTGCAGTGTCTCCTCCAGTTCAGGAGCTGCTAGGAAGCTGGCCTTGGTTGCTGGTGACAGGGAAACCATGAGACTAGGAGGTGGCCTACACACATGGCTGGCTGGTCCCGAGGTCACCCACCCTGCTCCAGGACATGTGCCCTGGGCCCGGTGTAGGGGTAGAGGCAGAGGGCAGAGGGTAGCCCTTGGTACTGTGGGTCCCTCAGAGAGGAGGGTGGGGTGCAGAAATGCCTCAGCACGGCTTATGCACACAGCATTCTCCCGTGGGACAGGGCTCCCTCGTGCAACTGTGGCCAGCCTCTATGCCTGTCTCTCGCTGTGTCCCCCCATCCCCTTGTGTTCTGTTGGTTTATTGTTAATAAATATCAAATGAGGTCATGCTCCTTACCCTGTCTCCTTACTGCTGAGAGCCATGAGGTGGGCAGCACAGGGCTCCCCAGCTCCCACTGGACAGGGGAGAAAACAGGCTCTGCTCCCTCCTTCCCCCAGCTCTCCTGGCTTCTGCCCTGGGTCTGACATTTCCCTATGGCAGTGGGGGGTGGGTAGGGCTCAGAAAGGAAGACAACTCCGGGCCCTTAGAGACTACTTCGTTCCTTGTCACACAGACAGACAAACCGAGGCCCACGGAGGGAAGGAAGCTTGCTCAAGGTGGCCCAGCCAAGCCGAGCAGAGCCTGGGGTGGTGCGGCCAGCAAAGCAGAGCCCATGAGCCTGCTGCCTTCCTTCCTCTCCCGCTCCTCCTCAGCCCTGCCTGCAGGTGAAGGCTGGAGCTGAAGACCAGGGTTAGGAGGAGCCAAGAGTTTCCCAGTCCGGAAGAATCTCCGGGTTCCACCCACCCCCTCCTGGCAGGGCCTTGTCATATAAAAGAGCCCCAGGGCCTTTCAAATGCGAGGCCCAGGTGTTTGCAAAGGCTTTGATTGGGGGTGGAAAGGAAGGGCGGCTGCATATTTCAGATATTAATAAATTCCCCCTAACAAAGGGCCGGGCCCCCCTCCCACTCCTCTTTGTTTGGGGCTCTGGGTGAGGGGAAAGAGATGAATTTGCTAATTTGCAAAGCGTGTGAGAATGGCCTTCAGAATTCAGGTGCTTCTTCCCACGAGGCAGGCTCCAGCCCTGCTGGCAGCGCCCTGGTACTGAGCCTTCTCAGCATGCCCTTTCTGGGCAAGAGGTGCTGTCTGCCCGGGCATGGGACCATGGACTTTTGAATATTCCTCACCAGCCTCTTGGCTGCAGCCAGGTGTCCTGGGAGTCAGGAACGGAGCATCTTGGGAGTCTAGGCTTCCCTTCTCCTCAGATTCCAAGTGTGAGATTGGAGGGTTCTAGGAGTCCATGGGTCCCACCAGCTTCACTTCCTCCTGCCTCCCCAACCCCTGCCCCACTCCTGCCATTGGGCCTGTGGTCCCTGTTCTGTCCTCCCTGGCCCAGTCTTTCCGTTTCTCCTGCTTTTTCCATTTCCTCTGCTCTCAGACAACTTTTCCTGCCATGCCACCTTCTCCTCCCTCCGTCACCAGCAACATCTCCCAACTGCCCTAGTCCTGATCCCTGTATTGACTTTAGGTCTTCCTGGCTCAGAACAGCCCCCAGCCTGGCCCTGATTACAGTGGGAGCTGACTGGGGAACAGGGAGCCCCAGCTGGGGGAACCCACAACAGCATAGCAGGCAGCTCAGAGGAAACATCAGCCCTGTCTGGAGTAGGATCCCACCCTGCAACCCGTGAATGTCCTACCCGGCGGCAAACCCACGTGCCTACAGGGCCAGCCAGGAACCTGGGTGAGCAAAGCTGTTGGTATGAGCGAGAGAATATGAGGCAACTGACCCTCCGTGAGTGCTGGAGAGGCAAGAGGGAGTGGTGGGGACTGTGGTGAACTAAAGAAAGCACGCCTATCTTAAGAGGGAGGCCACCTCTCAGAAGTGTGGGCCCGGGCTACCAGATCTCCGGGCTTTTTAAAGGCAGCTGGAAATCTGGATTTTTATGAGAAATTTCCCAATGTGCAATGTGGATGACTGATTTAAAAGTTGTAATCATGGGGCCGGGTGGGGTGGCTCACGCCTGTAATCCCAGCACTTTGGGAGGCCAAGGTGGGCGGATCACGAGGTCAGGAGATCGAGACCATCCTGGCTAACACGGTGAAACCCCATCCCTACTAAAAACACAAAAAATTAGCCAGGCTTGGTGGCACGCGCCTGTAGTACCAGCTACTTGGGAGGCTGAGGCAGGAGAATCACTTGAACCCAGGAGGCAGAGGTTGCAGTGAACTGAGATCGTGCCACTGCACTCCAGCCTGGGGGACAGAGAGAGACTCCGTCTCAAAAAAACCAAAAAAAGTTGTAAGCACAGCTCAGTTAGGGCCTCCTGTCAGCCTCTCTGCAGGCTGACTGTTCTACAGTCTCAGGGGATGAGCAGCCCAGAGGGATTACCCAGGTCCCATGGGGAGAATGTTCTGGAGCTGAGGCCAGGCCCCAGGGCTCTCCACCCTCACTCAGTCCTCTAATGTCCTGTCTCATCTGATCTGTGTGTCCATCTGAACTTGGGAGGCTGGTGTGGAGCCTTGGGAGGCATTGTATGTGCCAGGCTGGAGTGTAGGGTAGGGTGCCCCGGGGCCCTTCATTCCTGTTCTGGGGCTTGTTAGAGGGTGCCCTTGGGCACCAGGAAATGCTGAGATGGGAAGCCTGGCCGTCTGCAGCTACTGCCAACGTGTGGTCTCTGTGGCAGGGAAGGAGGGAAGGCAGTGGAAGGGCAGGGGCTCCTACCCACACCATTAGGTCAGCCATATTCCCGAGGCCAAGTAAGGGTCAACAGTCTCCAGGGGTCACACTGGTTACCTGAGAGTTCGGTCCTCAGTGGGCCCTGAGCTCTGTGTTCCCGTCCATCACTCCAGCCCAGCTCATGCTTCTGAGCAGGCCAAGGCTGTCCTGCCTTCCATCGTTGGCTTAGGCAGGTCCTTCCGCCTTGATCCAGTGTCTTCCCGCCCACCCGTTGGGATCCTGGCCATCCTTTAAGTCCCTCCTAAATATGCCCTCCCCTGTAAGCCTTCCTCAATTCCCCAACCAGATGTGGACGCCTAGAATCTTCAGGGGGTCTGACTCAGTCCTACATCTGGTGTAGGACAGCCCAGCCCTGCCTGCCCAGAGCACTCACGTCCTTTTGAGACAATGCATCTTGTTTCCATGTAGTGAAGACTCTCCTTGGACCCCAGAGCGCTTTGGGGCCACAGAAGGGCATGGTGCAGAGGCCTCAGGCTGCTCAGCCACACTGACCTGGATTTATTCCCAGCCCTGCTCCTCCCTGGCTCTGTGGTCTTGGGGAAGTCACTTAACCTCTCTAAGCTCTCATTCTTTTACCTGTAAAATATGGGTAATGACAACTCCTACCTCGTAGCAGCATCACCCATGGGCTTGGTGGGCGTGTGATACACATTTATTGATTGGAGGAACACACTTGTGTCTACCACCTCTGTCCCGCTACCAACTCCTTCAGGACAGAGATTGGACTCTCCTCATCTCTCAGTCACCCCAATGACTCCACAAGGCTGGTTCACAGCTTTGTACCATGAAGCATCAAACTGAACACAGTTCTTGGGTGGCTCTGGGGATATCCAGCAAAGAGTTAAGACAGTCGCAGGCCCCTCAGGATCCCACGTGACCCTTAGTTGCTGAGCCCCAGGGTCTGACGTAGACAGGCTCCTCCAGACTCATTTTTTGCTGGTGGCTCATGGAAAGTTTGGTTCTTTGAGCTCCAGGCCACTCCCTCTGGGGCCTGAGTCCTCGCTGAAGCTGGTCCTGCCCTGGAAGGGCGTCCGGGGCTGGCTGCCCGTCTGCGGATCCTTGGCCAACAGTTCCGCCTGCTCTGTCTCCGCCTGACTTCCTGCTGCCCTGGCCTTCTCCCCAAGGACAGAGCAGCAGCCCGCCCCCTCTGGCCGCAGGGAGGCTTTTTTCAGCACCTTCATTCAGAATCACTTCTTGTTTTGGGAAAGAAAGCCTTTTCCTGCTGAAGTCCATAGGCTCTATGAGCAGCAACCCCAGAAAACTGCAGCCAGGGAGCCAGGTTTGGTGGCTGGTGCCTGTAATCCCAGCTGCTCAGGAGGCTGAGGCCATAGGACTACTTGAGACCAAGAGTTCGAGACTAGCTTGGGCAATGTACCAAGACCTCATCTCTACATTTTTTAGAAGCCAGGCTTAGTGGTTTGTGCCTGTAGTCTCAGCTACTCAGGAGGCTGAGGCGGGAGGATTTTTGTTGTTGTTGTTGTTGTTGTTGTTTTGTGGAGTTTTTTTGAGACAGGCTCTCCTATCACCCAGACTGGAGTGCAATGGCACAATCACAGCTCACTGCAGCCTTGACCTGCCAGGCTCAAGCAATCCTCCCACCTCAGTCTCCCTAGTAGCTAGGATCACAGGTGTACACCACCATGCCCAGCTATTTTTTTACTCTTTTTATAGAGACAGGGTTTCACTTTGTTGTCCAGGCTGGTCTGGAACTCCTAGGCTCAAGCAATCTCCCTGTCTCAGCCTCCAAAGTGTTAAGATTACAGGTTTAAACCGCCTTACCCAGCTGGGAGGATCTCTTGAGTGACAGGGTAAGAACTCTTCTCTAAAAAGAAAAGAAAACCGTGGGCAGTAAAAGCCAAGGAGGCCTTAGTTATCTGCTGGTCAGAGTGGAACTCTGGCTCCACGGTCCCTCCGAATCTGCTGCTTTACCTCTCTGAACCGCAGTGTTCTCAGATGTGAAAAGGGGAGAATAAATTTCCCTTTGTGGGGGATTAAATGAGATAAATTAGATGCTCAATACATATTTTTAAAATGTGATCAAAGTGCTTAGCACAAAATGTGGCATGCAGGAACCCTCTAGATGGGATGCATCTCATTAGCCAGCTCTCCCTTGTACAGATAAGGAAACTGAGGCTCAGCTCCCACCTCCAACCAGCTTGGGGAGAAGGAGGCTGGGAGATGGCGTGCCTGGAGCCAGGGACAGGCTAAGCTGGAGGCCCAGGCTTGCCAGCACCATCTCTGTGCTCCGAGGATCCGGCCTCAGTGTCCCCATTTGTAAAGCAAATGGGTTGAACAAGGGCGGAAGGCTCTGCAGAGGTGCCTCGGTGGAGGGAGGTGAGCAAAGGGGAGCTATCTGCACCCACCCACTCCATGCAGCCTTCTGCTAGGGACCACGCCACGGGAGCTAGGGCAGGGAGCAGCACCCCCTTCAGAGATGGATTGGGATTGGCTCTGCCTGGTGGGAAGGAAGTCTCGTTTCTCCTGCAGGATAAGTTTAAGGATTCAGAGCCCTGAAGGTTTCTCCAGTGAGCCAAATGCCCTGCCCAATCACGAGGAGTAGGGGGATACCGGGTGAGCGTGGGCACAGCGATAAAATCATCACAGTCCCAAGCCTGGCTTGACCTTGACTCTGCTGATCCAAGGTCAGGGTCTCAGAGAGCTTTGGGGCTTAGGGTGGCAGGACTTAGAGGCAGGGGAGGGGCCTATGGTCAATATTGATCTAGCTGAGTCAGGGGAGGACAGGGAAGTGGGAAGCCTGGGGTGGGGCTCCCTGATAACTGCATCTTCAGGCTGCCATTGAGACTGTGGAAATGGGGTGGGGACAATGGGGGGAGGGGGAGGGGATGCTCCATGCAAATTCCCAAACCTGGGCGTTTACTAAAACTACAGCTGCCTGGACCCCTGCCCAGAAGAATGGCTCTTATTCTCTGAGGGTGGGGCCCAAAACCTCTGTATGTTTAGCAAACTCCCTGGTGAATCTGCGGCAGCCAGCTCAGTTCTCACATATGGAGTCCACAGGTTCACTGTCATTGCAATATGAGGAAACTGAGGCCCAGAGAGGGGATGTGACTCCTCCAAGGTCACTTTGGGAGAGGATGCTGACAGTCCTCCCTTTTCTCTTGGAAGGAAGGAATCGTCCCCCGCCCCAGCTCCCTCCACCTCCAGTTGAGGCCCTGGGTCTGGGAAGGAATGGCTGGGCCAGCGTGTACTGAGGGAAGCGGCCTGTGAGACGTTGGTAGCCCTGGGTGGAGAAGGGAGGGCGAGGCTGGTCCCAGGAGGAAGGACAAGCAGAGGGCATTTCCACAGGACTGGACCTGCCCCACCTTGCCTTATGCACACCCCCCAGCACCTGCTAGGGAATGTTTCCTGAAAGATTTACCACAACCCAGGCCTGGGGAAGGCCATTTCCACCGCTGGGGCCTACCCATGCCCTGAGAAGGCACCACATCATGGCAGATTTGGGACTTACTCGGCCCTTAGACACCTCTGGCCCCCACGGCCTCCTCCCAAGTCTGTTCTGCTCACCCTGCCGCCACAGTTCTGGGCTCCCAGCCTTTGCTCTGGCCTCCACACTCTCCCTGCCTCCATCCCATCAAGCACCCCATGAAGCTTTCTCCAGCCCGGTCACCATCTCTCTTTCTCCTTCCTCTGGGCTCTGCACACTTTGCACCTCCAGATCCAGGCCCCATCCCAGCCTTCCTTGAGTTCTTGCTCTCTGCATGTCTCTTGCTGTCTGGAATGGCATCAGAGATTCCTGGGGGACAGGAGTCATGAGACAGGTCTAGCTCATCTCTGAGCCCTCCTTGGAGCCCAGCCCAGCCATGGCATGCCCCAGGGAAGCAGGTGTGGAAGGCAGGTGTTCACCTCGGCGGAGAGCCTCAATCTCACCTCCCTCCCTCGTGCCCTGGGCCATCTTGGGCGGGTTCCTTCCCTCTGGGCACACAGTCTTCTTATTCATGGAATAAAGAGAATAGTAGTGCCCTCAGTGGAGGGGTGTGCTAAGGATTGAGAGAGTACCTATAAAAGAGGTGGGCATGCCTGGCACTCGGTCAGTTCCCAGTGTTAACCGTTGTTACTTCTGGCTGGGTAGAATACTCATGCCCACACAGCCTCCACTCCTGCATTCCAGGGGCACATCTGCCGAGGGTCTCCTCTATGCAAGAATGACAGTATCTGCCGTGTGCATCCGGAGCACGGACAAGATGCTGTCCTGCCTCCAAGGAGCACACAGTTCTGCAGAAACTTGCTTAGGTGACTTCAAACCAGAGATCTGTGGTGAGGAAAGTGGAGCAGATTGTGGAAGTCCATGGAGGGACCTAGCCCATGGTATGAGGGAGACTGGGGAGGGTGGGGAACTTCCCAGAGAAGATGCTGGAACCATGTCCTGAAGGGTGAGAAGGTGTTGCAGTGCACTCAGGGGGAAAATGCGGGGGAAACGGCCCTCTGCAGTGCCTTTTGGAGTATGAAGACTGTGGGTGTAGACAACTGAGAGAGAAGGCAGTAGCTGGAAGGGGACAGAGTGTCAAAAGGGGAGGAGGTCCTAAGAATTCCAGTCACTCCTTGCTGGCTGTCCAGAGACCAGGGACAGGGCAGCACAGACCAGGGCAGGGGGGGGGGAACAGAGTGCCGTGCTCTGAGTTCGAAGGCTGAGGTGAGTACTGGTCAGTCTTGCAAGAAATCTCTTTGCCTTTGAGTCTCATTATTTGCATCTTCAAAATAGGACTGTTGTAACTAGGACAAGAGGTGTTGTGAAAGCACTTTGTGAACTGTAGAGCATCATTCTCCTGTGAGATAATAATAGTGTTTTAAGTGGAGTCAGTACTTTCTGAGAGGTAAAGGATATCTCACAGGGCACGATAGACATACTGGGGGGCCAAGGACCGCCTGAAACCTGCTCCTGTGCTGCCATCTGCTGGTGAAGGGACACAATGGCCACCCAAGCCCTTAAGGCTTTCTGCAGGGCCCAGGAGCCACTGGGGCAAGTGAAGGCAGGGCTGGGAGGACGACTGGCACTAACCCTTGAGGACACCGAGGCAAAGGTGGCAAATGGAAGCCCCCAAGCCTCTCTTGCTTTTCTCAGCCTTGGCCTGTGCTGTCACTGTGAAGGTCCTCCCCTGTGTGCAAGATGCACACTCCACACAGACACTGCCCCTGGCCATTCCACACACCAGCAGTGAGAATAGACCTGGAAAGCAGCTGGTGCAGGGATTCTGAAGTCCCAGGCACCTGGGGTATGGTCTAGAGGGAACTGTGGGCTCCGATGGGCACCTTTCCTTGGCTCTGTGGCATCCGGGTCTCTGGGCAATGGATGAGTGACCAGCTTGTCTGGTTGGCCTGGTGCTGTCCTGGTTTGAGCACTGAAAATCTCACATAGGTAGCTGGGAAGGTTGGTCACTCTTCCGTGGCCTGAAGGTGGCCAAAGCCTCTGCATCCACTTTGGCTCTGCCCTGCCAGAGGCCAGCAGCTCAGGCTCCAAGGACCAAAGTGTCCCAGGCACTAGGTCTAGACATATGTTTATGGGTAAAGAGACCCTTCCTCTGCCAGGCGCGGTGGCTCACGCCTGTAATCCCAGCACTTTGGGAGGCTGAGGTGGGTGGATCACGAGGTCAGGAGTTCAAGACCAGCCTAACCAATGTGATGAAACCCCGTCTTTACTAAAAATACAAAAATTAGCCAGGTGTGGTGGTGCATGCCTTTAATCCCAGCTACTCAAGAGGCTGAGGCAGGAGAATTGCTTGGAGCCGGGAGACGGAGGTTGCGGTGAGCTGAGATCACGCCATTGCACTCCAGCCTAAGCAACAGAGCAAGAGCGAGACTCTGTCTCAGAAAAAAAAAAAAAAAAATCCTTCCTCCCCTTCCCCGTTCTTTAAAGCACTCTCTGGCATGGTGAGTCCTGGGCACTTGTCTGTGAGGCTGGGCTGAGGGAGGAGAATGGGTGGGGGACTCGTGGAATAACCTCCACATTGTACAGGGAAACTGAGGCCCAGAGGAGCAGAACCTTGCCCCAAGGCCCGAGGGAGACTTTAACTCTTGGCTGCTCAGCAACCCATAGCCACCCCTTTGCTCTTGTTGGGGGTACCCCCTGTACCTGGGAGAAAGCTAATTCCATCCCTGGCTCTACAGGTGAGGCACATGGTCCAGGCATAATCCCACAGTGACTGGTTCAGCCTTGAGCATGTGACCAGAGTTGGTCCAATCAGAATGAAGACCAGGACTTTTATTTTGCCATGGGGCAGATCTAGAACTGGAAACCAACAAAAACCTCCCAGCTCAGGGGCTTGACCAAGACAGGGACACACAGAGTGCACAGAATTTTGTAGCTATTTATTGCACTGAAAACACCAAGAATAAAACAGACGCCCCTTCTTCCCATCCCACCCCCGCCAATAGCAGAAAGTTTGAGCAGTGGTCATTCAAGTTCACAGCCACATATTTTTAAAAAAGAAAAGAAAAGAAAAGAAAAAAAAAAGAACTAAAACAAAACCCCAAACAAATAGTAACAAAGAAACCAGCACGGGGAGTCTGGCAAACTCATCCCCCAAAAGGGTCTCCCTTTGAAGGGAGACAGGAGGCCCTGGGTCAGGATTCGCACCATGGTGGGCACAAACCCAGGAGAATACCTTCCTGTAAACGTGTTTGCATGCTGGAGCCAAGGTTTTGACTTGGGTTTGGATTTTTTTTTTTTTTTTTTTTGCATCTAAAGGAAGTTTTGGAGGAGCACAGAGTTTATCTGGTGAGGGTGGGCTCTGCGCAGATTTTTCTGGGAGTCTCCCCTGCCTGCCGCATCAGGATCATCCCTGGTGCCCTGTGGTGGCACCAGGTGGCTACCCACCCACAGGTGTGGCCTTCACAGTGGGGCCATCTCAGCCTGGGGTAGCGACGTGCCTCCACTTCTCTGGCACTTGGAGAGGGACACAGTGGACAGGAGGTGTGTCAGCCAATAAAAGGCAGGACCTCGGGCTCCTCCAGCTCAGTTTCCTCTGGTGGGGAAACCAAGCTCCAGAGAGGGGAAGGAACTTGCCCAAGGTCACACAGCAAGTCTGGTCAGAGCTGGGAATTGAAGCCTACTCACCCCAAATAACTGCTCTTTCCCCTGCAGTCCACTGCTGAAAAGCAGTTGACAGGCACTGAAGAGGGGAATCAGGGGCAGGTGGGGGAGGGGATGGAGCCTGACCAGGTCTAGAAGTAAACAGGAGTCCAGCCAGTGACTATCCCTGCCAGTTCCTGCAGGTAAATTAGGCTTCACATCACTAGACGTTTGCTCCTTCATCGGTTGGAATGGGAACAAAGAACCCTTTTAACCAATGAGGAAACTGAGGCTGAAGAAGAGCTCAGACCTTGCTCTGTAATTGCAGCAGCCCCTGGTGAAGGCCACACCCTCACCCTTGACTGGGGGTGGCTGTAGGGAACCGGCAGCTCACAAGGGGGACAGGTGGGTTTGCCCCTGGGATAATGGGATCACTGGGCCTTACTGGGAAGCCCTCTGGGCCTGGGGCAGGCCAACAGCCCGACCTGGGCCTGGGCAGCAAGGTCTCTGCCAAGGACAGAGGCCAGTGATGGGCCAGCTTGGAAACCAGGAGGCCTGGGCAGCATCTCTCCTGGCCTGCAGACCTGGCGCTGCCTGTCTCACCTGGACCTGGGCAGCAGGACTTGAGAAAAGAATCCAGCAGACAGCTGGTGATCGGGGAGAGCTCAGAAAGTATTAGATCAAACATCCTCACCAGTTCTGCTCCAACCAACACCCAGGAGGGTCGAGGGTACCGGAGCCTCCTCCAATCCCTGGGGACGTGGCTCTTCCTCCCCTAAAATCCTCCAGAGGGGACGATATCTCATGCTGGCAAAACACGGCCACACAGAGGCCAAAAGCACAGAGAGGCAGCAACATAATTCCGAGTCGGACACTGAGAATACAACCTCTATTTTTTTTTAAGTCCAAAACATGTAGATTGGTTTTGTTGAGTGTTTTCTTCTTTTCGTTTGTTTTCAACATACTTACTGCATATAAAGTCATGCAAAGAAAACAGTGCAGACAGTAGATCCTAGTGGATGTGCCAAGGTATTCCACTCAGAGTCAATCCCAGGGAAAGAGGGAAAGAGGAAAAGAAAGGGAGAATGCGAACCCGAGGCTGCAGGATGAGGCGTGAAGAGTAGAAATTCCCAGTGCTCTGCTGTGGTCATCAGACGTCAAGGGGAGAGAGGCAATGGAGACACATGCTCACGGGCCCCCAGAGGTGGGTGGGGGGCACTGGGGGTGGCACACTGATATGGTGAAATGAAATCCCGGGAAGTTCAGCAGTGAAGACCCCAGTTTGGGAGGGAAGCAAAGAAAAGTCCAGATATTTCCATCCTGACAGCCTCCCTCCTCCTCTCTGCCCTGACTTGCTGTTCCTGAGTCAGTGCTGGCATCTGATGCTTCCACAGTCCCAAAAGGAACGCCTGTGTCAGTACACCTTGGGACCAAAATGGCAGAGAGGCCCTTCTCCCCGGAGCTGAGTCTGCCTCGGCCCCAATAACCACAGGTGACAAGGTCCACCTCAGAGATGACAAAGAAAAAAAAAAAAAAACTAGAACAGAAAAAAAACTACCCCTCACCCCCTTCCTACACCCCTTCCAACCTGACCCTTCTCACGATAATCTGAGAAGTTTAGTTATTACATAAATATCCATTAACGCGAAATCCATTTACGAAATACACAGAAATTTGGCTATAAAAAGGCATGCGGTCCAAGTAGAAGTGATACCTAAACGTTGCTTTCGTTTGCCCCCCAAAAACAATTAGATTCCCTCTCTGAGATATGACGAAGCTGGAATTCTCCAGGGTTAACGGTGGAGCAGGGTGGGCGGGTTAATGTTGGAGGTGGACTTCACCAGAAGGAAGCAGAAAGCAAGTAGGGGCACCTGAGAGGGCCACGTCCCCCACACTGAGGGAAGGGTCAGACCACCCTGAGGTCAGCACAGGAAAGAGAAGACTTAGGGGAGCACTTTGAGGCAGGAGGCTCCTGGCATATGCTCTTCTCCCCCCTCCTTCAGGGCGGTTGGCTTGAGGGAAGGGAGTGTCATCTGCCCTTCCCTGGGGACACTGGAATAGGAAAGGTCTGGGAGAGGGATGGGCAGATGCTGCCTTCCTCACCATGCCACCCCTCCTTCTCCCCAGCCACTAGTGGGCACACAGCCCGGGCATTCTAGCCTACAGCCCAAGACAGGCCAGGCGGACAGCAGCCGAGGCTGGGGAGAGGGGGCCAGTGCCGTGGGCACCCATGCCTGAGGAAGCCCCAGCCTGGCAGGAGAGAGGGTGGGGGTGAGAGGTGGGGAGATGTGGCCATTCGCTCTGAAGTTGCGACGACTTTTGTGAACAAGCAAGTTTTCTTGATGCAGGTACAGAAGTGACGGTGGTGGGGTGATGAGATGGGAGAATTCCAGCAAAATCCACCTGGGAGAACCAGCAGCTCCATTCCACGGACAGAGTGGATCTCTGCGGCACAGCAACGCAGTGACCCTGGCCTGGTCCCTCAGCTGTAAGACACACACGGGGTGCTTCTCAGGGCATGGTGTTTCCTGCTTGGGCAACCCACCCACCCTGCCGCTTTAGATGGAGTCCAAGCGGTCCCCGGTGGCTCCTGCCCAGCTCTTCCCTCAGACCTGCAGGCCTTGCCCCCTCTTCTTGGGGTCTTCCCACTACACTCTGCAGCCTTTCAGAGCCGAAGGCAGCAGCTTCCCTGACGTAACCCCCTCCAGGGCAACACTCCCATCCTTTACATTACCCTGGGAGGTGGGAAGGAGGGATTCTTACTGGGGCAGGACGGAGGGCGCCCCAGATCTGTGGAAGTGGACGATCTGCCATTTGCCGTCCCGGCGGTGCCAGACACGGGTCTCCTCCGACTGGGCGGTGCGTGGGATGCCGCCGGCGTCCAGGTACTGCGTGATGCGGATGTAGGCGATGCAGGCTGACTCGTCGCCCATCAGGTGGATGTGGGGATTCAGGATGGTGGTGTGCACGGGCTTGCTGTTCCGGGACCACACTGGAGACGGGGATGGGAGGGGCAGAGGAGATGCAACCGGGGGCCTCCTGTCTCACTTTCTTCACTTCCTCCACTCCCAGCAGCCCTCTCAATGGAAGCACACTGTCTGCCCCATTTGTAGGGAGGGGGCCTCTGTGGCAGGGCTCAGCTACCTGGCATCAAGGTAGAACTTCTAGATGATGGGGACATCACATCCCAGCTTAGATACAGTGGAGTTCAGACATGCAGAATTCATCAAACAAGGGAAAATGGAATGTTAGAATTATGACTATTAGCCACATGGAATAAGCCTAGAGGATTATAGAACCAGATAAGCTCTGAGCAGAGTCTCAAATCCGGATCTCCCCAGGTACCAGGCAGGCACATAAACAACGGGGGCTGAGCTGGGTATAAGATGCTAAATGACAACTGACCCTTTGCCTCTGGGTCAGGGAGGCGATAGGGAGTGATGGGGACTGTGGCGAATAGAATGTCTTGTCCCACCTAAAGCGGGTATCCTGCACACAGCTTCCCTGGTGGTTGCTATGTGAGTGAGACCGGTGTTGACATTCAAGAGAATCTGGAAATCTGAATTTTTATATGAAAACTCTTCATTTTTTATTATTGGCATCTAATTCAAATTTAAAACATCGTGCAAGCCAAGTGAAACGTATCTACAGTTCAGACACGGCCCATGGGCCTGTTAGCCCCTTCTACTATAGATATACAGAATTGCGGAAACTTGGGGGAATATGAGAACTGTAGAATCTTAGAACCTTGAAATGATAAGAACGGTATTGATACCGTTCTTGGGGTGAAGTCATGGGGTGAGGTCATGGGGCTTTCCAATGTTAGGGAGAGATGTATAGCTCTTGGAATCATGATAGGGCCGACAAAGTCCCTGACACCAGCTTCCACCGCTCGAAACATGAGGCATCACCATTAATATTACTATATTAATTCTAGAAACTCAATGTTTTCCTCAAGGTAGGAAATGAAAGCATAGAAAGACAATGACCCAGGGAGGGGTCGGACAGTGGTGATCTATATCTCAGGCCTGAGAGGAGCCCTTCCCTTTGTGTAGCCTGAATATAGGTCTGAATCATGTGAGGTGCTGACTTAAAACACAGCTTCCCCAACCCTACCCTTAGAGAGCCCAGTTCAAGAACCTCTAATATTAAAAGTATACCTTCTCCTTCCCTACCCCTTGATCCTGGTACCAAGCCAGGTTCGTGAGCCACTTATTTCCTGAAAAATGTAAAATGTATTTTTTATTTTTCAGGATTGCAGAAAATATCCAATAGCACCCATCCCCTAATATCAGAAGCACGCTACACCCAGGCTTTGGATAAAGGACTTAAAATCACCAAGTCTTAGGCACCGTAGAATAACAGACTTAGAATTTGGGCTCTCAGACATACAGAATGTAGAGTTTCAGCATCATAGACTTGGGAGTGACCTCAGAGGTCAGAGGTCACCCAGCAGCCCAACTGTAGAATCTGAGGAGGGCTCTGTAAGTGTCCCTGACAGCATTCAGGGCCGAAGGCATACAAGACCAATGTATCCATTCCACAGATACACAAACTCAGGTCCAGAGAAGCAATCTGACTTGTCCCAAGCTGGGCTAATTCCTGAAAAAATGCAGTGGAATCTAAAAGAAGTCAGTTTCGGCTGGGAGCCGTGGCTCACTCCTGTAATTCCAACAGTTTAGGAGACCAAGGCAAGTGGATTGCGTGAGCCCAGGAGTTTGAGACCAGCCTGGGCAACAAAGTGAAACCCTGTCTCTACAAAAAATATGAAAAATAGCCAGTCTCATAACCTGGTAGGTAGATAGATAGATAGATAGATAGATAGATAGATAGATAGACAGACAGACAGATAGATAGATAATAGATAAAATTAAAAAAAAAAAAAAAAAGAAGTCAGTTTCCAAGTGAGACTGGGTTAGAACAATCTAGAACAATTCCAGGAGGGACAAACAGAGCTTAGCATTGCTGGGGGCACTGGGCCTTGCTGCAGTCAGCAAGGACTGGAGTCCTAGAAGGTATTTGTAAAGAAATGCCACTTGATGTGGTGTCTTTTGAAAAGATAGGCAGCTTCCAATATCTACCCTTGTGCATAGGGTGGGAGACAGAATCAAGTCCTCAACAGGAAAAAATAGGGCTCTGGGAGGTGGAACTTGGCCGGGAGTGAACAGTTACTCTGGGTCTGCCCTTGTGGGTTCTGCCTTGGAGGCCAGGAGTGAGCAGTTACTCTGGGTCTGCCCTTATGGGTTCTGCCTTGGAGGTGAGCCGATGTTTAAGCCTGGAGTCTGGGGGCCAGCACTAAGATGGGGCCCGCTGCATAGAGGCAGGCCAAGGGCTGCATGGCTTCCTCTCTGTGATTATTTCCATTTTGCCATCCCTGAGCCTTTACAGTTGGGCCTTAACCTGGTCCCTGCTTTGTGGGGATTGTAAGTTCACACTGGGGGATCCGTGCCCCCAGAGGACAGACTGTAGGATGATAGCTACCATGATCAGTGAGGGAGCTCCAGGGTGACAGGGACATATGGGGTCCAGCCACCTCTCCTTGCATGAAAATTCAATTTTTTTTTTTTAGATGGAATCTTGTTCTGTCTCCCAGACTGGAGTGCAGTGGCATGATCTTGGCTCACTGAAACCTCTGCCTCCCAGGTTCAAGTGATTCTTGTGCCTCAGCCTCCCAAGTAGCTGAGATTACAGGTGTGTACAACCACACCTGGCTGATTTTTGTATTTTTGGTAAAGATGGGGTTTCACCATGTTGGCCAGACTTGGTCTTGAACTCCTGACCTCAGGTGATCCTCCCACCTTGACCTCCCAAAGTGCTGGGATTACAGACATGAGCCACTACACCCAGCCAAGAATTCAATCTTCCTTGCTAGCCTTGGAGAATTTATTTGATTTATTAAAGGAAGATGTTGCTTTCTTCTTCACAGCTTTTTGGAGGGTGTCCTTTGCCTCTATACTCTATAAAGTTCAGTGAGAGAGGGTGCAAGCCAGGAAAGGAGTGTCAGTTCCAGTGGGGGTTTGCTAACGTGCAGATGCAGCAGGTGCTACAGGGATGGGAAAGGCCACTGGGGTGAGTCAGGTCTAGGTTCTGCCACCGGCTTCCTGGATTCCTTTAGACAAGTCACTTCCCTCTGAGCCTCAGTTTCCCCTCTGTATGATGAAGAGCTGGACCAGATCCTACTTCAGTCACTGAAGTAGCTTCTTTGTTATTTTTACCATTCACGAGTGCCACTGTACACACTTCATTAAAGTATTTCCTGGGGCGGGCTTGGTGGCTCACGCCTGTAATCCCAGCACTTTGGGAGGCTGAGGCAGGCAGATCACCTGAGGTCAGGAGCTTGAGACCAGCCTGGCCAACGTGGTGAAACCCCGTCTCTACTAAAAATACAAAAATTAGCTGGGTGTGGTGGCGGGCACCTGTGATCCCAGCTACTCAGGAGGCTGAGGCAGGAGAATTGCTTGAACCTGGGAGGTGGAGATTGCAGTGAGCCAAGATCGTGCCACTGCACTTCAGCCTGGGCAATAGAGTGAGACTCAGTCAAAAAAAAAAAAAAAAAAAAAGGATTTTCCTGAATGGATTCACTTTACTAATTTCTATAGGTTTTTTGGTTTTTGTTTTTTTGTGGAGACTGAATCTTGTTCTGTCGCCCAGGCTGGAGTGCAGTGGTGCAATATTGGCTCACTGCAGCCTCAGCCTCCCTAGTAGCAGGGATTACAGGCACCCACCACCACGGTCAACTAATTTTTGTAATTTTAGTAGAGACGGGGTTTCATCATATTGGCCAGGCTGGTCTCGAACTCCTGACCTCAAGTGATCTGCCCGCCTCAGCCTCCCACCGTGCTGGGATTACATGCATGAGCCATCGCGCCCAGCTATAGATTTATTTTAAAATAAAACTTATTGACATAATCATTAATGAACAATCAGTACAATGAATAAAGTTCTAATAATAAGGCCTGTGAAAATGAAAGAAAGTTACATAATCCTTGTACCATTCTCCTGCCTGAAAGAGATCTGAGCCTGAGATTTGCTTTCTCTTTGATAAAGAGGGAAATTACAAAGTGGCAGAGAGGTGTTGAAGACAGGCTAGCACCCAGCAGAGCCTTTCCCCCGATGGAGCCAGAGTATTGAAAGAGAATTAAGAAGGAAAGAGTTCTCTCACTGTGTAAACTAATGCTGTTTTAAGTGGTGCCCACATATACCTGAAATCACTGTGTAGCCTCAGTGATACACGCCCTTGACTTTGGGGCACCCTGGATATACCACTTCTTAGGTCCTTCCTCCCTAAGCTGCATGATTCTAACCTGTGTGCATTTTGATTTCTGACCCCTGGCCTAGGGAAACACAGACACAGGCAGAAAGCACCCTGGGTCAGGCCCAGCCTCAACCCTCTGACGCTCCTGGTTGCAAAGCTGCCAAGGTCTCTCCTGCAAAGGAGAGGCCCAGGAAGGACAGACATGCAGGACAGAGACCTAGACAAACAGGCAGGGGCACAGCAGTGTGAGCTCTCTGTCCTCACCTCTTTCCCAAACTGCCCACCCACAGAGGGCACTTGTATAACAACCCACCAGCCAGCTTGTGACCAGCTGGGCAGCTGGGATGGCCCCAGGCATCAAGATAACTAACTCGGGTGTGTGTGCCAGTGGGAAGGCTCCCTTATCTATAATGCAGGAATCAAGGCCCTCCCCAGGCTCCTCCCAGGGTCATGGGCAGGAGAGGTCTGGGAGGGCTTGTCCTGTATGTCCCTGGTCTCTGGGACCTCGCCTGCCCCATCTTCAACCACAGGAGGGGTAGCCGGTAGTCAATGGGCCAGGGTTAGGAGAGGGAACCAAGAGGGTACCAACCCTAGTCCACACGGGAGCTTCCTCTTCGCTGGCTCCTGAGCCGCCCCTGGGGCCCTGCCCGTCACCCTGCTGTGCCATCCGGCAGGACATGGAACGAGAGCAGACAACAGGCACCACAGAGAGAAGGAATTGCTCACGGTTTTCAAAATAGAATCGATGGAAGTCCAGGCCCTCAACCAGGTTCCCCAGGGCCTCAGGTTCGAAGGCTGTCATGCCAGGGTCGCACATCTTCCTGGGGGAAAGAAGCCAGAGGAAAGAGGGGCTGGGGCGGCTTCTCACTGGACCCTTGGAGGGTGAGCCTGTGAAATAGGAATGATTGCACCCACCTCACAGGATCATTGAAGTTAGTGGATGGGAAGGGGCTTGCAAGCTATAAAGTATGTGATATCACTGACAGGTTGGTGCCACCTAGATCCCAGAAGCCTGGGTTCAGGCCCTGGCTCTGCCAATGGCTATGCGACCCCAAGCAAGTGGCTTAGCCCCTTTAAGCAAGAGCACCATGGATGGTGTGCAGGGCTGTGCGGTGCACTAAAGGTGCTGGTGGGGAGGAAATTCAGCTTGCTCTCTACTCTCCAGATTGCACCCCCTCGTTCAGGACAGTGGATCCAGAGGGGGCTTTTTCTAATTTGTCTTCCTGTGGGGTCAGGATGGGGGACACTGCCTTTTCCTTCCCATAAAGGTGACTTCTGCTCATCAAGCCAGGTGTATACCCGGAAGGGGTGAGTTTTGCTAATTTGAACAAAGGTACCCTATTGTTAACAGCAGCCTTGGCTGTGAGCCTCAGTTTCCTCTTCTGTAAGATGAGAAAAATAGCATTAGATGAGGTACTATTTGGGAGGAGAAGCACAGGGCATGACAGAGGCTGTGTATTTTCAGCTGTTGTTCCCTTCCAGGTCCTAGTCTTCTGGGAGACCCTGACAGCTAGGCAGGGGAAGGGAACAACCTGTCTTTCCCATCTCCAGGTCTGTGGGATCTTTTGTGGTGTAACACGGACCCCTGTGACAATAGCAATGAAGCCAGGGACAGGAAATGTCCCAGGACAAGCAAAGCTCCCAACCCAGGGTAGAATTGGAGACACCCAGGAGAAGGTGTCAGGCCCAGCACCATCTGAGCTGGAGAATTTGCAGGGTGCACTGTCCCTGCTCTGTCCTGTCTGTTTGGGTGACCCCAGACAACTTGCTTCTCTACTCATTACCCCAAATTCTCTAGATGGCTTAAGCCAGGGCCTGGGGGACTGTGCTTGGACCAAACAGGATGCTTAGGACCCTTTCAGCTCCAGAATCCCCCAAGAGTGGGGGTCTGGACATGTGGGAGACTGAGCGCCCCCACTGAAGAAGCCCCAACCCTGGAGGCACCTGGGTGTTCCTGCCTCCTAGAGTGAAGACTTGGAGGTCATCCACCCCAACTCCATTGTACATATGGGGAAACTGAGGCTCAGAGAGATGAAGGAACATGTTCAAGGTTACGCAGGGCATCCTGGACCCCAGAGGTCATGGCAAGGGGTCAGAACCTAGAGCAGGCTGCAGATGTCAGAGGAAGTGACATCACATAGGTGGGAAGGGGTTCCCCAGGATCCCCAGAAGTGCCACTGAGGAGCGTGGGGACCACAGGGGCCACCTCTCTTTCCTTCACTCCCTGGCTGTGTGCTTTCAGAGCCACTGGCATGATACATTCCAAGTCCATTCTTTCTAGAACTGGCTGCAAGACCAGCTTCACAGCCTATTTCCATGCTTTTATGCAACACTCAGGTATATACATGCACACGCACCTGCGCACCCTCCTTGTGCACAGCCTCAAACGTGTACACATGTGTACCAGTGCATGCATACACATATGTACACATCACCCTCAGTTCCACACATGCATCTTCTAAGCCCCTTGTTCTTCCAGAGGGAGCCAGCGACCTTCTAAGGGGCTTTGCCACCTGCTGCCGCTGAAAACTCTCCCACAGTTAGAATGCACCTGGCAGGCCGCTGTGGTGGCTCACACCTGTAATCTCAGCACTTTGGGAGGCTGAGGTGGGTGGATCATGAGGTCAGGAGTTTGAGACCATCCTGACCAACATGGTGAAACCCCGTCTCTACTAAAAATACAAAAATTAGCTGGGCGTGGTGGTGTGCACCTGTAATCCCAGCTACTCAGGAGGCTGCGGCAGGAGAATCGCTTGAACCCGGGAGACAGAGGTTGCAGTGAGTTGACATCACACCACTGCACTATAGCCTGGGTGACAGAGCGAGACCCCATCTCAAAAAAAAAAAAAGAATGCACCTGGTCTGCTAAGCCTTTGAGAGGCAAACTTCAGCTCTGGGCACGCTGGAAATCAGGAACAGGCTACCCAAAGAGCAAACCCCAGCCAGGTTATGCCCAACTCACTTTAATCCAACAGGCAAAAATAACTCTGCCTTGGTTGGCAGTCTCTGTCCTCCAAAAAGCATATGTCTGGTCTCCAGGCCCAGGCCTTGTCAGCATTGGTCAAAATATTAAGGACTAAGCCCAAAATATTTACTCTCCCTGGGGCCAGCTGAGGGCCCAAGTGAAGTTTGTTTCTGGGCCAGGCCAGGAAAGGTGTGAGTGAGCAGCACAGGGCGCTCCAGCTCAGCCCCTGCACACACAGCTGCCCTTCCAAAGACGAGTCCAGGCGTGTTTGGGATGTCTCATTTTATGTTATTTTTGTGCAAGCTGCCTCACTTCCTCAGAGGAGTTCAGATTCTGCTTAGAATTACTTCTGCTCATGCCTGCTCACTGAAGGAACACGCCCTGTAGATCCTGCCTGCTCCTGCCCATCTGAGGCCAGAGGTCCAAGGGAGTCTCGGGTGAGCACTCAGATCTACTGGGCAGGAATGAGGGGAATGTGCCTCCCTTTCCACTTTCCCAGCTCATCTCCTGAGGAAGCCCATGCTGTGATGCTGTCCACCCCCTCTTTCCTTGGGGAAGCAAAGGAGTTTTGTTGGAGTTCCTCCCAGGGAACAAGATGTGAGGAGGAGGAAGGATAGGAGGAGGAGGAGGACTGACATATAGGGAAGTGTTGTGAACAGAAAGCTCAGTATAAGCATCAAGTCCAGATGCAAAATAGAAATATGAGTTCAGCCCGATTCACAGCACATGCAAAGTGAGTGGATGAGGATCGGAGACAAGGACCCCCAAAGTTAGCCATTGGTACCCCCTGAACAACGATCCAGGCAGGACATGCAGAATGAGCCCAGCTGACTCACGTGTAGGACTCAAAATCTCCATTGCTTATGGCTTCAATCAGCTGCTCTGTCACTTTTATAATTTCCTGTTTCCGCACTGTAAGGCAGAAGGGGACACAGAAATAGTAATAATAATAGTGATGGTAATGAAGCACCAACTACCATTTCTTGAGTCCTTATCATGTGCCAGACCCTGTGCTGGGACCTGAAGACCTCATGCAGATGATCTCATTTATCCTCACATTGCTGCTGGGGGATAGGCATCATCACCCCCATTCCACAGAAGAAACTGAGGCCCAGAAAGGCAAAAAAAAAAGGTGTGAAAGTTCCTCGACTACAAAGGCCAGAGCCAGTGTCTCTGTTGGTAGTCTTTGCCTCTAATACATGGTGGACATTCTGACTCTACGCCTGATGTAGATCCAGGTCTTGGCTCCCAAATACTTATTCCTACCCCCTTTGCTTTGCCATGTAAATCAAAACAGTATCAACTGTGGCACTGTCACTGATAGCCATGAGCCAGGGGCTTTCTTATGGCCAAAACCAGGACCTCTAAGAAAAATCTTAGGGTATACGCATCTCTCGAGCCTAGATGAGCTTCTTGCTGTATTTGGGTGCCGACAGGAGTTAGGCACTGAGCTACCCAGAACTTTCTAGGCATAATGAATCCCATTTGCTGAGACCTGGCCCTCCCCTGTCTGCCACTGAAACACCACAAACAGCTGGTCTTTCTGGTGGAGTTAGATGGCAGTCTTATTAGATGTGTGATTTTCTGAGCCTCAGTTTTCCCGTCTGTAAAATGAGGATGCCACCACCTCTCATTCATTCAGAGCCAAATACATAGTGGACAGAATGCAGGCTTCAGCTTAGACAGATGTTCATCTAAATGACTGTCCAGGTCCTCAAGCTGTGCAACTGCGGGCCACAAGGTGGTTTGCTGGTCTGTCAAATGGAGATGATAGTCTTCTCCGAGGGTTGTTATGAGGGTGGGGTGATGTGATGTACATGAAGCATTGGCCAAAGCCTGGCACACAGTGGGTGCACCTCACAAGTGCGACCATGTCCTGCCTCCCTAGGCCCCTGCCAGGGGTTGCCTCTCTGCTCTTCACTAATACCCTGGGAGGTAGGCAAGGTCAGCTTCCCCCCACTTCACATACGAGGTAACTGAGCCTCAGTGATAGAGGAATTTGAAGCCAGATGTCCTGGCTCCCGGCAGAGCCTAACAGAAGCCTTGCTCAGTCTCCCAGAGGCAGGCCCCTTTCCCTCCTTCCATAGGCTTAAGCGTGGCTTTAAACCTGGCCAGCTCATTGGACCACTGGAGCTGTCTGAGGTGAATAGATGAACACATTGCCTGGATTGCAAACTCAGGTCTGGCCTCAGCATTTCTCACTCTGGGAGCCTGGGAGGGAGCCCAAGCCTAGCAGAGGCCCTCACCAGCCCTGTCCTCACCAGTTGCTCATGCCACGCCACCCCACACAGGAGCTCACCTCAGGCCCAGAGGACACCGAATCATAGAACATCCAGGCTAGAAGAACCCTTGGAGGCCAGAGCCTCCTTATCAAACTTTAGGGAAACTGAGGCCCAGTGAGGGGGGTGTAATTTGCTCAAGGACATAGCACATACCAGGTGGAGAGCCTGGCTCCTGGCCCAGGGCCTTTTCCATAGGCCCCTGAGGCCTCAGCTCACTGCCTGTCATAACACTAACCTCACGCAATTGTTTTGCTCCAATGCTTATCTATGCCCCAACTCATAGATGAGCTCATGGGAGCTGGGCTGTGACATCCCTTGCTCACTGCGTCCTGGAGCCTGGAACAGGCTTGGCCTCCACAGGTCTTTATCACTGAATGAATGAATGAGTGTACCAGGCCATGTGCTATGTGCTTAGTCTACCACGTTCCAGAGCCTCACAGCACAGCTTCACTTCCACGTCACAGATGAGCAATCTGAAGGTGAAAGAAGCTAAATAATTAGCTTCGGTGGGACTGGGACCCTAATTAGAGTTTGCAGCTCCAAAGCCCATCACATTCTCCCACACCACACCCAGCACCATCCTTGGCACATGGTAGATGTAGCAGTGATCATTCAATGTCAGCACCACTGTGAACAGCTAATTCCCTTTTCTCTCCTGGCTCCAGTCAGAATCACCTGGGCTGGGAGTGAGTCCATTTTTAGACCATGAATGCCACTGGGTCACACAGGTGTTGCTGCACCTCTCTCTCTGGGGACTTGCCTGGGGCCGGGGCAGAGGCAGCACTCAATACATACGTGTTGAGTGAATGAATGAATGAGTGAATGAATGGAGTGAATGGGACCAAACCAGAGTCTGGGCTGCTATCTTCATCCTGCCCCTTGGACTTGCCCAAGTTGCCTGGTAGCCACTGTCCCTAGGACATCCAGAACCTGGCTTCCTGATCACCTGTGCCCTCCTTCCCAGAAGCTGGAGATTGAGGATGGGAAGAAGCCTAGCCCAGCCAGAGCCACCTCTTTTTTTTCTTTTTTCTTTCTTTTTTTTTTTTTTGAAACAGGGTCTCTCTGCATTGCCCAGGCAGGAGTGCAGTAGTGCAGTCACAGCTCACTGCAACCTCCCCCTTGTGGGTTCAAGCGATTCTCCTGCCTCAGCCTCCCAAGTAGCTGGGATTACAGGCATGCACCACCACGCCCAGCTAATTTTTGTATTTGTAGTGGAGATGAGGTTTCACCATGTTGGCCAGCCTGGTCACGAACTCCTGACCTCAGGTGATCCGCTTGCCTTGCCCTCGAAGTGCTGGGATTACAGATGTGAGCCACTGCACGTGGTCCAGAGCTACCTCTTTCTTGCCATTCCCACATGGAATCAGGGGTGACAACCAGAGCAAACCCATGTGCTCCCAACATGGGACCTGAGTCACTCTCCTTGCCTTCTCTGCATGGACTTTAAGACCCTTTTGGCTCACCGTTCCATAAGCTTGTACTCAATGCCAGTTTCCTGAGGGTTGCTTCTCACTGCCATCTCAGAGAATCTAGCACAGTGGCTGAGGGCATGGATTCTGGAGCCAGACTCCCTGGGTTTGGATTCTGGCTCTGCCACTTACTTAATAGCTGTTCCCTTGGGCAAGGGAATGTCCAGTGCCTCAGTTTCCCTATATGTATAATGAAGATACTAATAGTACTTACCTTGTAGATTTGTTGTAAGGATTGAGTTAAGAATATGTCAATAGAAATAGCTAACATGTACCTGGTCCTCACAGAGAGCCAGCTGCTGCTCCGAGTCCTTTAGATCAAGCACTTATGTAAAGGATGCTGCATTATATAAAGAAGTTAGCGCAGTGCCCGGCCCTTGGGAAATGGAGTGTGGTTATTATCATCTGGGAATCTCTGAATTGGAACTTCCTCCTGAGGACATCCTGGAGTCTCTAGCTGGGGCAGGGATGTTTCCCAGCAGCCTGGCATGAGGGGGTGTGGCTCTGGTTGGAACCCAGGGCTTGTGGCCTGCCGGGAAGCTGGCCACACTGTTGGACGGCTCTGGCTATTTTCACTTCCTTCTCCTTTCAAGTTGAAATCTGTCCTTCCGAAACCCCCTAGATACAGTTCTTGTCTTCTTTCCGCCTTCTGCGGCCCTGAAGTGAACACATGCTTCCCCAGCCTCTATGCCCAGTCTTCTCAGAGCGGAAGGCCTCCAGGATGTGGTACTGACTCAAGCTGGCCATTTAATCCTTGAGAGTCCTGGAGCTGTCTAGATACCTCTCTGAGTATGCTCACACAATCTCAGGTGTGGCCTAAATAATGCAGAATCTCAGGTCTGGGGTAGCACTCTCTATCCCCTCCCCCGTTCTGGATATGATACCTCTATTAATGTAGCCTGAGACAGTACCTGACTTGGCTGTGTCTCCAGCTACTCAGGACACCAAGTTACCAACAATAAAGCCTAGTGGGCAGGAATCTCCCTAGCTTTGTTCTGTGGGACAGAAGATCTGGGGGCCTGGTGCTTCTTACATCTGGAGAAGTCCATTCTGATTCTGGGCCTCTACCATGCCCTCAGCAGCCCCACTGCTGTGTTCATTCAGCAGCTACTTAGTAGCAACCACTGGCCTTTCTCCTCTGCCAGCTGTTCACCCAGACAATCTGGGAACGCTCCCCTACAGATGGGAAAGCTCAGACCCCAGATAGGTTAAGACACTCTCTCAAGACCACACAGCATGCTAAGACTGAGATGGGATCAGTATTCCTGACTGATATTTCCCAGAATGCCTCTGCCCGAGGCAGAGGTAGCTCTTTAGTTGGAGAGGAAATTAATTTTTCATGGAGCGAATCTGGAGGGATGGGGGAGTGGGGAGGAAGCAGAGCCCCATGCAGCTCAGAGGGCAAAAGGCCTGTGCAGTGAGCCAGAGGGGCTTTGAAATATTAATGTCTCTTTCTCTCCTCAGGGGACTATGTTCCCTGGAGGATGACATTTCTAATTAACTTTAATGTCAGGTCAGAGTCCACCCCACCAGCTGTTATTCTCACTTAGTAAGAAGACTTAACAAATTAACACCAGAAAACGGTTCTCTGGAAACTTTCTCTGAGGCCGGGAGAGGCTGGGGGAGGCACACGGACTCCTCTTTCCTGCCAAACACGGGGAGAAGCTCCTGGCTGACCGTTTCTTCCATCAGACATGGCTTCTGGGGTTTTTTACATGTGGGGAAACTGAGGCAGGAAACAGGGTCCCAGTCCTACCATTAATAAGCCATATGTGCCCTTTCTCCTCACTAGGCCTCAGATTTCGCTCTGGAAAGGGGGGAAATCTGGAAAGTGAGCCAAAATTCAGATTTGCAAATTGCCCCATCCTGATCCTCCAAAGCAGAGGATAATGACTGCAAATGTGAGACCTCAGGGATGCAGCCCAAAGCCATTACCCCAAGAGAAAAACGTCTTTGATGGCTCCTAATTTACATTACTATTACATACAAATGTTGTATTCTATTCCAAATATTTCTCTGTCTGTTTAACATGTAAATTTGTCTTAAAATAATCTTTGAGTAAAATTGGTGCTCCAAGAAAATGTCACCTGGCTTCCTATCACTCAACCACGAACTACAGTTTGAAAAAAGAAATTGAGATTTATTAAACAGTTTCTCTGGACCAGACACATATGTGCACTTCATATGCATCTTCTCATTTCATCTGCACAGCAATGAAGGTTGGTATTATTTTCATCACCTCTTTACTGTTAAGGAAACTGAAGCTCAGAGAGGTTGAGCAAGTTGTCTGAGGTCATTCAGCGAATGGACTCCAGTGGAGAAGACAGAGCCAGACTACCTCCATGGTCCCTGCCTATTGCTGAGGCCAGGATTATGTGGCTATATCTATCCAGTCTCCTCAACATCCCAGGGCCCAACTCTTATCATTGGACAGCTAGCCTTAAATAAGGGAAACAGCTTAGAAGCACCATTTCTTGGCCTGCCACACACCCCTGGAGTCAAAATTCACAGGGGCAGGGCTGGGAATGTGGTTAGAACACCGGACTTTTGTGAAACTAGAAGGCTGACTTGACCCTACCAGGGAATTCTTCAAGATAGTGTATTTTCTCATTCATTCATTCATTTTTTTTTTTTTAAAGAGACAGGGTCTTGCTATGTTGCTCAGGCTGCAGTGTAGTGGTTATTCACAGATACCATCATAGGTCACTATAGCCTTAAACTCCTGGCCTCAAGTGATCCTCCTGCCTCAGCCTCCTGAGTAGTTCAAGATAGTGTATTTTTACAAGTTGTCCCTGGTGCCATCACAGAAGATGGATTTGCTCTAGGGCCAGGTTGTGGTGACAGAGTATCCACAACCCCCCAAGTTGGGAATGACCAGGAAGGGACACACGCAGGGCGGGGCTCATCTTCCAGGCATCCTGGCAGCGTCAGGAGGCAGCCGTGGTATGTGGTGTGTCAAAATTGCCTTAAAGCCTGAATCACAATTATACAAAAATGTTTCCTACATAATACAGTGCTCTTTTTCCCATCTCTGAATTCTAAGGCAAAATATCTAAACTGGTACTGCTGAGTTCCCTCCAGGTCAACGGCCTTTTTTCATGTTTCAGAGACTCCCCCACTACCAACACCACCAGGCATCTCTGCTACACACCTGAGTGTGTGAACCACTGAGCTCCCTGTCCTGGGGAAGGAGGAGGGCTGGCTGCTAACACTTGGAGGATCTGGTGTCCCCAGGGCAGAAGTCAGCAATCCCTGCCTCTTCCTCCAAGCTCCAAGGGCACTTTCCAGCACCAAGGCCTTCAGAGTGGGCAGCCAAGCTCTAGAATCCAACTGCCTGAGTTCAAATCCTGGCCCCATCCTTGCGAGCCACAGGACAACAGAGTACAGGCCAACATACCCGGCCTCTCTGTCCTCTGTTTCCTCAGCTGTAGAATGAGATTCACGGCAACACCTACTTCATGGGCTATTGTGACGCTCCAGGAAGTCAGTCCAGATAAGGTGCTGAGACCGGGGTTAGCGCATGGCAAGCATTCCATAAATGGCCGCACTTATTACTATTTTTGTTTTGTTCTTGCTCACAATCCCGTCAGTTACCTGACACTTTACTTCCCCCACCTGAGAGCTTTTGAGGACCGCTGACCACTAGCTTCAGTGGCGCCGGCATCTTTGGTGGGTCTTGTGCAGTGTTTCCCATACTCCAGCCACTGGAGCTTTCTGGATTTTTGCTCTCCTTTCCTTTACTATTATTACTTCATGTTTAAAAAAATAATAATAATTTTATTGTTATTAATATTAATAATAATGAAGTAATAATAGTAATAATAATGGTAATATATAATAATGAAGTAATAATAGTAATAATAATGAAGTAATAATAGTAAAGGAAACTCAAAAACACTTATTGCAAAAGGAACATGTATACCATTACCAAACACTTATGACTTGAATATGTTAAATTTTTCTCTAATACACATATAATATATATCCTCTAAAATAAGAAAACCCGCCGGGCGCAGCGGCTCATGCCTGTAATCCTAGCACTTTGGGAGGTCAAGGCGGGCAGATCACCTGGGGTCAGGAGTTTGAGACCAGCCTGGCCAACATGGTGAAACCCCCATCTGTACTAAAAATACAAAAAATTAGCCAGGTGTGGTGGTGGCATCTGTCATCCAGCTACTTGGAAAACTGAGGCAGGAGGATTACTTGAACCCAGGAGGCAGAGGTTGCAGTGAGCCGAGATCGCGCCACTGCACTCCAGCCTGGGCGACAGAGCGAGACGCCATCTCAAAAAATAAAAAAAAAATAGATAAAATAAGAAAACCTATCTACGCACCAGCAGTAGTTCTAGTACACCCCATGGGAATGGTGCCTCCCGGTGTGCCCAGTTTATAAGGCACCAGAGTGAAGCTCTCTGTAGACGAGCAAGAAACGAGGTTGGCACATGGGAGCTGTCAGGAAAAGGGGGTCTGTCCAGCTGGTTCCAGGAAGTCTAAGGGGTCCCCACACTGAAGGCCCCTCCCTACCTTTGGTGTCTTCATCCTCGATGGTGGTGTTGGTGCTCTCTGAGGATTCCTGCCAAAGAGAATACAGGAGATGGTGAGGCCTGCCTGGGAGCGGGACGAGGCATGGCCAGGCCCTGGCTGCCTGGTGACGCGGCTGGTTTCTGTGAGCCTCACAGGCTCTGCCTTCCGGATGCTGTCCTGAAAACCCTGTCAGATTCTCCAGCCTCAATACGGGGAGGGCCCAGCTGAGCAGGTGGCCGGGGGCTGGGGTGGGGGAAAGGGATGGCTGCAAGGAGAACCCTGGCCTTCCTGGAAGAGCTGAGGGAGGTGCTGGGTCCTTTCTGCTCGAGGGGGTGAAGAAGGGGTGTGGAGGAGCAGAGAGACACCATGGCGGCCGCAGAGTAGGGAGGAACACACACTGGCAGGGGAGGAAGAGAGAGAGAGGGAGGCCCAGTGTGAGAGAGAGTGGGCTCTTCAGAGGGGAGAAAAACCACACGACTGAGTGAGACAGCAATGGAACCAGAAGAGGGAGGTGGGCCACCATGCCACCACTGGACCCTAGACAGAGGCAGGGCTGGTGGCTCCCCTACCACCGGCGGGCCTGGTAGCCTTACACCAGCTCAAGAGGGGCCTCCGTGGCACCTACTACTTTGGCCAAACCAAGCCCCACCCTCGCCGCGATTGGCACAAACCAAGCCTGAGATGAGTCTAGAGCAGAGGGGCAGGGAGAAGCGAGAAGCCAAGGGCTGGACATAGGATTGGGTTCAGATCCACCTTCCTACCCGAGGAGGGTCTCAGGTCTGCTGTCAGCCTGCTGGTCTGGGCCGTGGAGTTGGAGGTGTCAACAGAAACACGCAAACAACACACACACACAACACACATATTGTCACACAAGGCACACGTACCAAGCACGCCCTGAGCACCCTCTCCCCGCCCCAGGTTCCCAGTGCAGCCTGCAGGAGGGAGGCAGGAGCAAAGGGTTCGAGGCCCAGCATTTACCGGCGTTAGGAGACGGCAGACACTCACCATTAACTGAACGCTGGAACTGGACTTTCTTTTCTGGAAAAACAAGGAGAAGAGATGGGACAGGAAAAGACACAGCGTGAAAACGGCAGGGAGCAGAGGAACGACAGGGGAGGTTTGGGAGGAGGATGGGCCTCGGGGTCATCCTCTGTAGTCCTTTGTCGGCTTGGCATCGGGACAAGGAGTCAAGGAGTCAAGGCCACCAGCAACAGTTGACCTGGCAGGGCCAGTCCTCGGCCTGAAGCTCTGGGTCCTCATGCACACTGTCTGGGTCTAGCAATCTAACAGCCAAGCTCATGGCCAAGCCTCCCTGGGAGCAGGGCTACCCACCCTGCCTAACTCTGATGGCAAAAGCCAATCCTGGCTCTGGATGCCAGTCACTGGAGGCTTCCAGATTCCAGTGCTCTTGAAGGACAAAGGGTGCTCAGGCCTGGAGGTGAGGCCCAATGTCTTCTCCTAGGCTCCCCGTGCATCTCGGCTAGGAGGACCTCATTCCCAATTGACTGTCACAGTCACTTGGGAAACTTGTTACAATAAACAGAACCAGGTCCCCTCTGAGGAGTTTGATAACTACGTCTGGGGTGCGGCCTGAGCATCTCCAGTTGAAACAATATCTGCAGGTGATGCCAAAGCAGGGCCAAGCGTGGGAGCCAGTCCTCTAAGTAGCCTTTGAAATCCAGCTTGCATTCACAACCTCCCGGTGGCTGGCCTATTCCACCCCTTTATGCTGATGGAGAAACTGAGGCTCAGCCTGAAGTGGAGCTGGGTCTAGCACTTGAGTCTTTTGGCCCTGCCATGCAGCCTACACTAGCATTTTGGAGGATTTGTAGCACCCCCTCTGTTGGCTGTGGAACCAAGAGAGGGAGAGGGGGACAAATGTAAATTACCTTCTCCTTCCCTCAGCTCTTCAAGCCAGGAGTCTTAAAGACTCCCATTCACAGAAGGTGGTAGGTGAAGACTGACCCTTGCATTGCACAGATGAGACACTGAGGCCCAGAGAGGTGCAGTGGCCTGCCCAAGGCCTCACGGCAACCCGCTAGCAGAGCTGAGGCTAGAACCCAGGCCCTGCATTCAGACTCTTTCCTCTGTCCAGATCTCCAGGCACCCACAGTCAGACCCCTCTCCAAAGGCTCATCCTATCCTAGATGCCCTTACACCGGAGAGGCCAGGAGGCCCCTCTGCCTGCTGCAAAGAAGGGACTCGAGGAGCCCCCAGGGTAGGCCTTTGCCATGGGAGGCGCTGGATATGCCTTGAGGGTCTCAGGTCTAATTCTGGGTTTCTGACTCTAAGATCCAGTGAGCCTCTGCCTGCCAGGAACTCAAGGCCCTGTGCCTTCCATCTGGGGCCTCCACAGAGGGGACAGGGTGGCTCGCTGGGCACTTCCAATGCCCATGTGCTCAGAGGGGCATAAATGCTCACAGACCCTGCATTTTCCCCAGCTGGGCTGGATGGTGTGCTTTCCACAGTCAGCAGCCTGCAGTCAGCCCCTCATCTCCTCCCTTCCCTTCCCCTCTCCTCTCTCCTCTCCTTCCTCTCCTCCTTCCTCTTTTCTTCCTCTCTTCTCTTCTTCTCCACTCCTCTCTCTTTTACTCTGCTCCCTGACCCTCCCCTCTCCTCCTTCTTCTCTTCCTTCCTCTCCTCTCATCTCCTCTCCTCCTCCCTCTTTTCTCCTCTCTTCTTTCCTCTCCTCTTCCCTTGCCTCTCCTCCACCTCCTTCCTCTCTTCCTTCTTCTCCTCTTCCTCTCCTCTCTTCTCCTGTCCTCTCCTCTCCTCCCCTCCCCTCTCCTCCTTCCTCTTTTCTTCCTCTCTTCTCCTCTCCCTTCCTCTTCCCTCTCCTCAACTCCTCCTTCTTCCTCTCTTCCTTCTTTTCCTCTTTTCTCTCCTCTCCTCTCTTCCCCTCCCTTCCCCTCTCTTTTCTTCCTGTCTTCTCCTCTCCCTTCCTCTTCCCTCTCCTCTCCTCCTCCTCTCTCTCTTCCTTCTTTCCCTCTTTCCTCCACTCCCCTCCCCTCTCTCCTGGTTGTCCTCCTTCCCTGGCTGGAGCCAGGCCAGGCACAGAATGGGGAAGAGGCCAGGTCCCACACAGCTCAGCTGTCAGCAGAAACCTGAGGAGCCGCGCAGGGGCCAGGATTTTCCAGGCGGGACACGAGGAGGAAACACAGAGCAGAGACTGCATCAGAATCGGACGCACAGTGACAGGATGGGACATGGGGAGAGAAGTCACGATGCACAATGGGACACCAACAGGGGCAGTGAGTGGGGCTGAGGGGAGTGAGCAGTCGGCCCTCCTCCTAGAAGTCCAGGCCTAGGGGTGGCCAGGAGGGGGACGTTGAAAGGCTTTACTTCCCTGAATCACAAACGATGATGCTAATAATCTCGCGTTGATCAGCACTTTAGTTCAATTTAAAGGGACTTTCACTGAAAGTAGAAATCTCCCTCTTTCACCAAAAGTAGAAATCACATCTCTTAGAACCACATGTGGAAGCATGGTTCCAAGGTTAGCAAGGATGATAGAAACAGTACAGTCAAAATTCGCCTTGAAAAGCCCTTCAAGGCCCATAAAGTACAATATGGCATCATATCTCTGCCATTCCTGCAGTGCTGGAGCCAATCACTACCTCTTCAGTTAAGCCCCGGATGAAATGGGGTTTGTCTCCAGCCACACAGCGGTAGGAGGAACGTGTGCCTCCCCGCTGGGCTGAAGGTGAGATAGTTAAAGGAGCCTGTGATGTGGCTCCACCAGGCCCTTCTGCTGTGACCCTCTCACCAGCCCCCTGCAAAGAACTGCTGTGCTCCCCTGGAACAGGCAACAGAATCGCTGGCCTGGGTCCCCCAGGGGGAGAACGGTAGGGCCCAGACTCAAACCCATGGCTTCTTGACTTGCCATCCAGTTTCAATCATACTGAAAATGCACCTGGACCCCCAGCTCTGCTGTTCTCCCCACACTCCTTCCAGGAGCAAGACATGGCAGGCCAGGTTCCCCAAATCCTGGGCCAGGCCCCCAGGTTATTCTCATCTTCCAATAGGACTTCTTCCCTCCTCCATCCAAGGGAGTGAAGGAGGCTGAGCTACAAAGAGATGGTTGGGCCAGGAGTGGCCTTCGAACTCCTCTTCTTCCACACCCAGGCCACCCTGAGAAGTGTGTCCTGCACTGCAGGAAGCAGTGACGCTTTGTCCAGCTGTGCCCACTGGAAAGCCTGCAGTGGCCAGCAGAGCCCCACCATGCTGTGAGCTGTCCTTGCCATCTGACAGCTTCCGCTTCCTGGCCTTGCCCTAAAAGAGCTAATTAGCACTTCTTCCCAAGAACCAGCCTGATGGAGGCCTCTCCTGACCCCTTGCCCAGCCTCTACCAAGGCCACATCCAAGAGCCAAGCAGACCAGGGCAGCTTCTTGCTCTACCTCCTTAACCCACCAGTGTCTGTGGTCTCTGTCCCCACATCCCCCAAATCGGGGCTAGGGAGTCTGCTTTCCCCAGGAGGCCCAGCACCCCTAGCTCAGTATCTCCACACAGGGGTCAGAGAGGGCCCCAGCTGTTCCAAAGCTGGCAGCTCCACACTGCACATCCCTCCGTTACCCCTACACACAGAGGGGTGGGGAGTTGGCTCAGGGTTAACCCAAAACAGCAGGCAAGCCAAAATTCAATGCCAGATTCCATTACAGGATTTGAAATGAGTGCCTATTAACTTTATAAATTAAGTTGACTTTAGATCTGTGGTTTTCAAATATTCTTGAGAAAACTTTGTTTTCAAGAGAAATCTTACCCAAAAGTCTAATACATAAAATAGAGGAAAGATAATAGTGCCTAGCATCTCGCGAGTGTGTATTGCATACCAGCACCATGCTAAGCTCTATACCAGCACCATGCTAAGCTCTCAACGCACATTGTATTAGTTAATCCTCACCAATAGCCTTAGGAGGTGGAGACCTCTTTTAACCTCATTGCATGAATGAAGAAGCACAGGCTCAGGGAATGTAAATACCCAGTCAAGGTCTAGCTGCAGGCAAGCCCAAGGGCTGTCTTCACCATGGTCATGTTCTGGTTGAAGTGGGTATGAGAAGCCCAGAACCATGTAAACCTGGCACCTTCCACATCCCACTGCACTCCATGTACTGCCAGAGGTGCCTCCCCAGTCAGTACCTTTGGGATCTGAGTTCAATTTGAAAACCACTGTCTTGGACTAGTAACCAAATAATTATGCATTTCTCTAGCACCCAAGATGAGAAGGGAGAATAATTAGATAGGATTTTCTTGCCTTTTTTGTTTGTTTTTAAAGCTGCAATCTTGGAAATGATCATCAAATTCACACCCCACTCATTGTACTTATGGGAAAACTCAAGCTGGGAGGAGAAGGCTAAGGGCAGAGGGGAGACCCAATCCTGGCCTTGGACATCTAGCCCAGACTCCCTCCCATGCAACCTTGACAGACCAAAACCAGCGGCCAGAGACCATAAATGCTTCTTTAAACAAAGCCATCAAGCCACCAGCACACCTGGCTGTATTCATACAGCATCCCACACCTTCCAATGTCCCGGGCACACCCCAGCCCTGGGGCCCTGGCCAGGCAGGGCTCTAAGCCCAGAAAAAGGCAGGGTCTCAAGAGAGGATAAGATTGAGTGGCAGAGGAGGAGGGAACTGCAGAGAGCAGGGGACCAGGCCCCAGAGAGCAGAGGGAGAAGAGAGAAGAGATGGAAGGAAGACCGCAGGTTGTGGAGGGACTGTAGGGTAACTCGGGCTCTAGGGGTGGGACAGGGCAGGCCCTTGGAGCCAGGAGGGGATTCTGGCACTGAACCAGCACCATTAGGCCTTGGCGGGAGGGGGCACCTTGGAACCCAAAGCCTAGAGGAATGGCTGTCCATCCTCCACGAGCTTTCTGGGTGGGACTAAGCTGTATAGGGGGGCAGGGGCCCCATCCAGCCCATACATAGGCAGGACGGAGGTCAACCCTCATGACCATTTCTGTCATCTCCTTGCACCCTCTCTTGCACACCAGCTCTCCAGCCCTGGAGAACCACAGAAATCTCCTTCTGACCTGCCCCTTTCCTTGCGCCTGCCCCAGCCCCAGCACAACTGTCACTTCCACCCTCCTCCAGTCCCCCTTCTCCCAACTGCCCCCAACAGTCACGGCGTGACGGTGGGCACCGAAGCCCAGCTTTTGGGTCTGGAGACAGCCTGGCCATGAATGTGGCCCACGTCTGCCCAGGACACCATCAGCAAGGCCCAGGTCTTGCTCCAGGCCTGAAAGCCGGTCTCTGTTGGCAGAAACGCTGCCAGAGCCAAGCCTGCCAGGCTCCTGGAGGGGCTTACCTTCACACCATCGCTCTTCTTGTTTCCCCCACTCTTCCCTCCTGTGGAGGAGAAAAAGTAGAGGGTTAACAACACCAGGCAGGGCACCAGGGCCCACAGGGCGAGGAAGAGCAGCATCCACAGGCAGCCGGAGGGCAGACCGCAGGGAGCAGAGCCGGCCCAGCGATCCTGGGGGAGGCCTCCTCCTTTTCCTCCTCCTTCCTCCTTGGCAGCCCAGGGACTGCCAGTCGCCCGCTGGGTGGGCCTGGGTTCCCCGCCTTCTCAGCAATCTCAAGCATAACCCTCTGGCTTCATGGGTTGAGGGAGGTGTCCAACACGTCCCAGGACTGTGGGCTGCTGTTTCAGCCCGGGGATTCCCTCTCAATTCCCGTCACCACCGTGCTGGCGGTGGCCAACCCTAGGCCTGGCTGCCTGGCCTCAGGCTGGACACGCCCTCCCGGCCCTGGCCCTCTCTAATTTTAGCCCCACGCTGCTGCGGAGGTCATGTGTCAGCCCTGCCTACTCACTCTGGACAGCTGCAGGCTGCGTCTGACGGGTGACAAGAAGCAGATGCCCCCACTGGGGCCCACCCTGCCAAAGCACCTATCCCCTGCCTCTCTCCTCAGGCCATATAGACCTCCCCAACCTTAGACTCCAGAGCCCCATGCTGGCTCTGGCTATGGCCCGGGTGGCTGGGACAAGCAGAGCAACAGCTCTCTGGGAGCCTCCCCTGCTGTCATTTCCCCTTACCTCCCTCCTCACTTCCTGGCCAGAGCCCTGGAAGTAGGCATCAGCCAGGAAATGGCCTGAATGTCCAGCCCTGCCCACTGGCATCCGGCTGCTTCAGACTTAAGCAAATGCCTTAAATGCAACAAGGTATCTGCGAAGTACTTAGCACAGCACTTGGCACATATGCCGCACATGCTCAGGAAATGGTAGCCATGATAAGACTTCTCCTGGTGGCCTTGAGACGGGGAGTTAGGAGGAGAGTCACATGAGCCACTGATGCCTCAGGGGCTCTGAGGCATGGGGCTCATGGCAGGTTACCTTCCCAGTTACCCCCACATTTCCACCTATGATCCCTTCAAGGTTCTCATTCCAAGCTCCCTACTTGCAAACCAAGGCAGGTGCCACCTCTGGATCCAGAAGCTGACAGGAATGGCTGTCCATTCGCCACAGGCTTTGGGGGGTTGGACTAGGATGTGCGGTGGGGCAGGGGGAGTGCTTTCTCCTTGAGCCTCAAGGTGGACGCCCCTCTCAGCTCCAGCCTACTGTCACAGGACTGTGGGTCCAGTGAGGCCACAGCATCTACTTTTCAAGAGACGAGAGCAATCTGGAGTTTTCTATGAAATTTCCTAATTTTTAAGTGTTAGAAACTCACTTGAAAAATTTTTTAAAACACCTCTACTTCCACAAAGCATATTAACAGATTCAATCCAGCTCACAGGCCGCCATTTTGTGAGCTCAGGACTAGAGTTCTCTAGGGTGCTTCAGTTGTTAAAAAAAGACTCTGACTGTGTAGGTAGCTCATCTTTCAGTTGACGGAATGGCACGATCCTTGTCCAGGGAGAGGGTGGGAAGGCAGTTTAATGAGGTGGGAAAAGCCCAGTCAGAAGTTCTAGTATCTGCCCACCTCTGGGTCTCACTCTTCCCAACCGGTTACATGGGCAGGTGGACCCACTCAATGCAGTCGGTTGCCCCTTCTCAGAGCTGCCCTCTTGCTGTGGTGCTGGCCACAAATCTGCAGCAGCTTTCTCGGCTGGCCCCAGTCCCAGTCAGAGGGCCCCTCGGGTGAGCTTTACTCTATCTGCTATCTATATCTGCTCTGCTGCCTGCCAGCGGCCTGCGCTCTCCCAGAAGGAAGCCTCTGGCGGGCACTGGCCCCAGCTCTCTCTGATGTGCCAAGAGGAGCTTCTTGCTAAACCCTGACAATAATCCCTTCCCCTTCTCTCTGCGAAGCCACATGCCTCAGGTGATTGGGCACTCCCTGCCTTAACCAGCCCCGTTTGGCCAAGGGCCTGGGACGCTCCTGCCCTCGACTCCCTGGTGACCCAGCCCAGTTAAGGGCACTTGCTCTGGGGTTGGTCAAACCTGTGCTGAATGCAGGCTCTGCCTCTCTAGCCATGCGACCTGGGACAAGTCTGAGCTCACCTTCCTGAGCTTCTGCTTCCTCATCCCAAAAATAGGGATGGCAGCACCCCCAGCATCCCCTCTGCTACCTTGTCATGCAGGCCACCTGAGTGGAAGCACGGGACTGCGTAGCACAGGGCTCCAATCATGGTGGGCAATATTGTTACTCCCTGGACCTGGCTCCATCCCACCTAGACCTCAGCCCCCTGCAATCGGAAGCCTTCCCCTCTAGGCAGTCCGGCCTGAGAACCCCAGCACTGCTGTAGGAGTGGGGAGCCAGACTAAATCTCTAACCAGTCCTGGTGGGCCCTGGGCTTGCTAACGTTTGACCCCTCTTCACTTCTGGGCACAGGCCAGGGCAGGTGAGCTAAACCCTTAGTCACAGAGTCCTCTGCAACTCCCTCTCCCCAGGCCCAGTGACCTGGGAGCATCCAAATATCTGACAGGACAGTGCCCCCAGTGAACTGGTGCAGGGCTTACTGGGGACCCCAAGGTCCTGCCACCTACCGGAGAAGTTCCTGGTGGCCAGCATCGTGGTGAGAATGGCTCCCTGCAAGAGATAAGAAGAGGGCAGTAGGAGAGGAGGCCGGAGCGAAGGGACATAGGAGGGACAGAGAGACGGGAGGGCCATGGGGAAGGAGAGGCAGGTAC